>NC_141382.1:17601339-18879080 GCF_017979445.1 Akebia trifoliata | reverse complement strand
CCAACGTCACCAAAAGCAATGTCCTGAAATTTGTCAAGAATAACATCGTCTGCAGGTATGGACTTCCCAGCGGGTTAGTAACTGATAACGCTAAGAACTTCAAAAACAGGGATATGGTCAAGATGTGCGAAGATTTCCAGATCACTCATCACAACTCCGTACCATACAGACCTAAAATGAACGGAGCAGTTGAGGCAGCCAACAAGAATATTAAGAAAAATTATCGAGAAGATGGCAATTACATACAAAGACTGGCACGATATGTTGTCTTTTGCACTCCATGCCTATCGAACTTCGTTTAGAACCTCGATCGGGGCAACTCCATATTCATTGGTCTACGGAATGGAAGCAATCTTACCCGTAGAGGTGGAGATTCCCTCCCTCCGAATCTTAAAAAAAATAGAATTAGATGAAACCGAATGGATCCAAGTTCGGATCGACCAGTTAAATCTAATCGAAGAAAAGCGGCTCGCAGCCATTTGCCATGGGCAAATTTATCAGAGGCGAATAGCTCGTGCCTACAATAAGAAAGTCAAGCCTAGGGATTTCTCGCCAGGAGACCTTGTATTAAAGAAGATCTTGCCGATCCAAGAAGACGCCAGAGGAAAATTCAGACCGAACTATGAGGGACCATTCATCGTGAAGAAGGTGATGACGGGAGGAGCTCTGATCCTTACGGAGATGGACGGACAAGTCTTCCCGCAACCGATCAATGCTGACACTGTCAAAAAAAATACTACGCCTAAGAATTGACCCTGAAATGACGAAAGGCCATCTTTGCTGTTCTAAACCAACAAATCTAACCCTAGTCAACCCTTTTTGAGCCATCACGTTCATTTCTTAACCTAAGACAGGGGTAAGTCAAAAAAAAAAAAAAAATATCATCATCAAAACAAAAGCATCCAGCTACTCCTGGCCCGCATGAGGATAAACTGTGAACGGCTAAAAAATACAAAAAAAAAAAAAAACTCGGACACTTGATCTGAGCTCGACCCAAATCTCCAGCCTAAACAAGTTCGAGAGACGCTGGGAGGAGATGCAGATCACCTTTTCGAAACAAAAATAGACAAGCCCCATGTCTAAACCGCTCTAATATATCCAGACCTTAATCCTTTTTGTAACCTTTCACCACCACTAGCCTAGGCCAACGTTTCGTCCCGACAAAAGTCCTTTTTGATCAGGGAATGTCCTAGGGCAACCCAATGACAATGACAGCATCAATGATCTTGCAACTTGGTCCGGATCTCCGAAGTCTTATTAGTCGTTGGAAGACTCGAGAGGGGAATCCAGGTCGAATATTCAAAAAAAAAGAGTACTCAAAGTGTAGAGTAGCCGATCTTACAGCTCAACTTGAGTCACCGAACCACGAATAGTCGTCAGCAAACTCGAGAGGGGAATCCAGATCTATTACTCGAGAAAGAGTGCCACTACAAGAGTTGAGTCGCCGATCTCGTAGCTCAACTTGAGTCACCAAGCCACAGAGACACAGGGACTCCGAACAGAATTATAATGTAAAAAACTAAAGATACAAGCATAGTCTGAAAGGGCATAGTGAAAATTCGAAAGGACGCTATGAGTAAAAGAATCAGACTATGACAAGATCAAAGCCACCGGCACGATGAAAATCCCAAAAAGGACGTCGATGCGCAAAAATGTGGAAACCGGGTCTGGTGAAAACCGTAACTGGCACCAGGGGCAATAAGGGCAAACAAAAAAAAAACAAAAACAAAAACAAAAAAAAAAACTCCTGGCCCGCAAGAGTATAAACTGTGAACGGTAAAATCCATCCAAAAATTCCGAGACCCCAAACGAATAACGACCTTTCGATACCAGGGCACTGGGAATGATTCTAAAGGAACCAAAAGAATAATTGGCATCTGTATCACCCGTGCTGAGCAAAAGCACCAAAATCGTCACAACCAAAGATTTGGCAAACTCTGAATTTATCACACCCATTTGATAAAAGCATTTCACAAAATTGCATTTCAAAACTACTATTTTGGCCAATGACGACAAATCTAAAATGTATTCAACAAAACCTCAAGTTTTCAAGAACAATAGATATACCTGAGGCCAAGTAAGTACAAAACCTATTTTCTTCGCGTTAATCCTTCAATATTTTACATGCATTTATATAAGGAAAAGAGAATACAAAAGAAATAAAAAAAAAAGAGCGAATCCAACACAGTCAATCAAATGTCATGGGGAGAAATGAAAAAAGAGTCAAGGCGTTCCTCCAAGGCACGGATCCGGGCAACCTGACTCACCATCACTTTCTCGGCATCTGAAGCATCACAACTCACCAAGTATGCTGCAAAGTCCTCAAAATGAGGACACTGGGCAAGTCGATCCCTCAACTCATCAACCTCAGCTCGAAGCCTAGCCACTTCATTACTATCACCACTTCCGGACTGGGCAAGGGCAGATGTCAGTCGAGCAATCTCTTTCTGCATCCTCTTTTTGGATTTGAGCCAAATAGCCTGAATTCGACGATGATCGATTTGAGACTCCTCAACTCGATCTCGATAATCAAAGAAAGATGAAGCGCCAGGGCGTGTCCGAGGAACTATGGATACCGATGGTCTCCCAGAAACAAGCTCTTGAATCCAATGCAAGTATGCCGGAACTGGTGTGCTGCAAAGATGGGTCGACTCAGAACCTCAACCCGACCCCATTCTTTCATGAGTCGACTCAGAAGTGTAGTCGACAACGAACCAACCAACTCACTAAATTTTCGGGAGGAGCACGCCTTGGTCATAGCCAAATTGACGAAGAACCCGAAGTGGTACGTAATGAGTTGCCTCGTGAAGACCAATCAAAACAAGGAAACGAGCCCCATCAAAAGCAATCACGGGGGACCTCGAGGTTGGAAGGCACCAACCCATCTCACTTCCTCATCATCAAGGTTGCCGACAAAAGAATACCATTCTTCTTTGCCGCCTGAGATAAAAGGAGCAACTCGCTTCGACATCATAAGTACGAGATCGGCATTCACGCAAAAGGGGCGATTAACCACTTCAGTTGAAGCCAGATGATCCATGAACCAGAGCTACAATAACAGGAGTATTCTAAAACTTGGGAAACTAATAAATTCTAATTCAAAATTTTAATCCAAACTAAAATGGAATTTACCTGCAGGAGGGGAGCACATCCTCGAAAAGTTCGATCGTGGCCCAAAGAACAAGTCGTGAGAGATTGGAACATTCCACTTAAAAGCATCGGGGCCAACCGGCGTCCCTCCCGGACTTGTTGCACAACGTGAATAAGAGAAAGATCTATGATGTCTCCGCCACTCGGGAACAAGAGTTGACTCACCGCCATCAAAGTGAGAGCATTAAAATGAATCAGAGGCTTCGAGGGATCCGTGAGGCGGTCCACCAAAAAAGACTTGGACATTGTCTTCAAAACCGATCCGCCATCCGGAATCTTCAAAAATTTGTGATTTATACCCAAAAAATCGGAAGCCTCACTTCGGAATCCATCACGCAAAGGCGGAATCACGACGGGGCCCGATATCTCAAGCCCCAACAATACTTCAAATTCCTCGATAGTGGGAGTCATTTCATGTACCCCAAACCGGAAAAGATTAAGCTCGGGAATCCAATACCCCAACATAGCCTCAATCAAACCCCATTGCAATGGGACCTTAGGCAACGAGAGGGTGAACCCCAACTTGTTCAAGCACCATCGAGCTCTATCATCATTGTCCATGCTATCTATCCAACTACTCAAAAAGGAGTCAACAATGCCATACCTTTTCAAGTTGGGAAGAGTGGATGACACCTCCATAGAGCTTGAGAAGAAGCTTGAGGGAAGAAGAAGAGTAAAAATCGGCCAAAAGTAAAAAGGGAAGTAAAGGTGAAAGTGAGATGTTAGGGCAAGGTGAAAGCTTAAGTAAATCATGCTGGTCCGTGCCCAAAACACGGATGCAATCAAAGATAACTCATCCGTGCCAACAACACGGATGAAGCAAGATATGACTGATCCGTTCCCATAGCACGGATAAGACATAAAATACCCTATCCGTGCTATTGGAACGGATGAACATTGAAAAAGTCCATCCGTGCTGAGAACACGGACCAGAACATTCTTCAGCCTCGGGACCAAATCAGTAGAAGTGCTGATAATTCCGGATTATCTAACGTTTATCTTAAGGAATTCCTACATGCTCGATAAATGTTTTCAAAACTCGCAAAATTTCTCGAGATATATATCGGGCACATGGGAACTCGTCAAGATCATATTATGCCAAATTAGACCTCGAAGGACCACATTACTCGCCATGAGTCCCAAACGACTCACACCACTCAAGAGCACACTCGAAGGGTCCTTGGGACCCTCGTCGCACCCCTTTACCCGCCAATAGACCCACCGACACTCGAAAGGACTCAAGAACCCCAATGAACGATATCTCACCCGAGAAGTTCGAATGAATTACACATATAGTCATGACAATGTAACAAATACAAGGAACAATGAGCATAAATGCATATATATATACCAAGGTTATAATGTCTGCATACAATAGCTGAAAGTCTAATATAGAAACATCTAATGTTTTGCAAGGTACATAAAAAATAAAAAAAAAACAAAGTCAGACAGAGGGGGGAGCATCGTCCCGAGCACTCTGAGTCTCTGGGATAGTTCCAGAAGAAGATCCAGCCACCGCACCCGAGCCAGACACCCCGGAAGAAGGTAGGCCGTGCATCCGCAACCGTCCCTCCGAATCCGTGAAGAATAGCTCCGCATCCAGGGCAGCATCTTGCTCCGTAGTACCCGCGAGATCAACACCGGGGACAACAGGTCCGGTAGAAGGGGAGGCCTGAAAATAAGAGAAACAAAGCACAATGACATATGCAGCATGGGTAGAGAAATGAACGGCTAAAATATAAGTACTTACCCTAGGAGGTGTCGGAGGCCGCGCAGAGGTGCTCGCTCCATCTCGGCGTCGATAGTAGTCCTGGAAATATCATATGTTGGGACCCGTCAAAATTTAATACCATGAACTACGAGCTACAAGACAGAAAATAAGCGAAATAACGTACCATCTCAGCCTGAAAGCGAGACTCACGCATGGCCATCTCCAGTTCCAACTCTTGGATCCGGGCCGCCTGAGTCTCGAGACGAGCCTCCTGCTCCTCCAACCGAGCAGCCTGCTCCTCCACCTCCGCCCTAGAGGCCCTCCACCTGTTCTCCATCTCCACTGCCCTCGTCGCTTGGGCCTCGATCACATCGTAACCCTCTCGAAGACGACGAAGATCATCAGCCTGAAAACAAGAAAGTCAACCAAGTAAGAATGATAAAAAGTAGAAAATTCTAAAAGAAGGAAGGCAATGATAAAATATATACCGTGACAGCATGCTCCTGTAGAAGGACCCCTCCAATCTCAGTGATCCTGGCCCGGGCAATGATAAAATATATACCGTGACAGCATGCTCCTGTAGAAGGACCCCTCCAATCTCAGTGATCCTGGCCCGGGCAGTGACAGCAGGCATAATGCACCCAATAGAGGCCTCTCGGAACCACGCCTAGTAGTCACCCCCTCTCACCAGTCCAGCAGCATCTACGCCCCTCGCCTGGGCAAGATACTCATCCACCGTCATCGCACCCGAGATAGGCTCAGGTGGAGCGACAGGGATGCGAAGACTCCCGTCATGCTGAAAGAACAAGCGCTCCCCTAGATAGAATGTATATCTCTGCTCACCAATAAAGTAGGGGTAGCGCTGTCGCCTGGTGTTACGCCTATAGGCGTTCCTCACCTCCTGCCTCCCGCTAACGGTGCGGGGAAGGTCTCGCAAAGTAACAGAGAAGATCTGCAAAAGAGATAGTCAAAAGACAGAAAAGTTTAAGGCCAAACGAAAGAGAAAAGTTCAAGTACTCACGTCTCGAAGACGACACCGGTCGATGTGGGCCCGTGCACTCCTGGGACTGCTCCTAATGGCCCTAGCATCTCTGGTGGCCCAAAACGCCCCCAATGGGTAACCCTCGTCAGGATGACGACGGGTGGGCAGATAAAAGGGAAAGTAGACGTGAACGAAGATCTGAAAGAAAGAGCAAGGCGTCAGATGAGAAAATAGGAAGTGGAAGGAGAATTAGATAGAGAAATAAAGTCAGGACCCAGTTTACCTCAATAAAATGCCAAAAGAATCGAGTAGAGATGCCAGCTCCACGGGGCGCAGTAATGCCCACCACTACTCGATCAAGACCAGCCAGAATGGTACCATAAATGAGGCTACCCCAATCAAAATCGCCAATGTGATCGATATCATGCATAACAGAAAGAAATGTGGTGGAAACTGAAGAATCGTCCTCTAAGAAGAAACAGCTACCAATGAGAAGGAGAAAGCAGATCCGAAAGATAATGTCGAAATCACGATCACCGAAGCGGGCCGATCTCTCTCTATAGGTAGGCGGAGCTTCATCCTCTCCCTCAATCAACAGTAGACCCATCAACACCTCTGTGCTAATCCTACCCTGTTTCCCCACCATAGAAGCGGGTACTCTAGTGATGCCCAACAGCTCTCCCACCTCCTGGATAGATAACAGAGTCAAAGGCAGAGGCTCTCCATCCATCGCGATACCTGTAATCGCCACAAAATTCGAAGGCCTGATGCCTATCTCCACCTCTGGCATATGGAATGAATGAGTCGTCGGAAACCACCTCTCCACCATGGCCAAGAACAAGGGTCGATCCGCCTTGAAAGACGGTATCTGCAAGAAAGCACCAAAGCCCACAGTGGCAAACTGCGTCCGAATGTCATCCGAGAATAGGGCGGCCGTAGAAAGGAAGGCACTCCACCTACCCCTGAAACTTGCTGAAGGATAGGGTGTAAGGATGTCCAAACGAACCAACATAGAGACATGCCTCCCTAATCCACGGAGAAGAGAGGTATCTGGTACTCTCTCACTTTCCTCTCCAGGAATCTCAACCCTGGGAACCTCTCTACCAACTCTACCGGCACCTACGGTCCTATCCACCGGACCTCGGCCACCGCGTCGACCTCTACCACTACTACCGCTCGGTAGATCCTCAACTGGACCGCTATGAGAAGAACTGGCCTCATCTGCCCTGCTACCAGACGAAGAACCAGCTACCGACGTTGAATCGGGCCTACGTGAAGGCTGTCTCGGCCAACCATACTCTGTGGCCACACCGGACCCCAAGGCAAAGCGAACCCGAGTCCGGGGCCTCGCCTCCTCCTCCTCATCATCGGATGACTGATGCACTACTCGGCTCCTCCGCTCTCTACCCATCTGCAAGTCGCCATGTGATCAATCAACAACGCAAAAGTCCCTTATCTCGAGGAATCTGTCTAGGTTAAACCTAACCAAATCAAGTCAAACCTAAGGTAAAACTAGCCTAATTGAGTCAAACCAACCCAACTTAGTCAACCAAAAAGTCAAATCCATCCCATCTAGGTCAAATCTAAGTCCAACCCATCCAACCAAGGCCAAACCTGGGTCAACTCAACCTAAAACCCAGTCAACTCGATCAACTCACCCAAAATCGATCCAACCCTACTCAATTCAGTGAACATGACCAACTCAGCCAAATCCAGTCAACCCAAGATCAGTCAACCCGCAAATCCAGTCAAAACCAATCCAATCCCAGTCAACTCAAAGTCCTACCAAAACCTAGTCAACCCAGTTCAGCCGTAAACCAAGTTAACACAAACCCAGTCAACTCAGTCAAACCAATCCGCTTAAGTCAAAACCCAAGGACAATCCAGTCGAAACCTAGTCTACTCAGTCAACCCAGTTAAACCCAGTCAAATCTGAGTCAAACCAACCTATTCAAATCGGAATCGTACCCGGCTGATCTGGCCAATCCCAGTTAAAGTCTAAACCAAAACCCAATGGATTCGATCGATCCCAGTCCATCTAAGTCAAACTAGGCCAACCCAAGTCATACCCAGTCAACTCAAGTCAATCCAACCCTATCCAAACCCAGTCAACCCGATCAATCAAAGTCAATTCAACCCTACTAAAACCCCATCATATGTCGCCCTCAACCACCATCCCTATATGACTCGCCCTCAACCACCATCCCTATATGACTCACCCTCAACCACCATCACTTCCAAAGTACACAAGCCCACCACCGCTATGCATTCAAGGCCAAATACATAATACAATAGAAATTGAAATAAGGCAAGAGATGACAAGTGACAACGAAAGGTAATATACACTGTCCCTAAAACATGAAGACATTTAAAAAGGGGGCAAGCATGACTCGTCTCAAACATTCGGGGAATCATCACGATATAAAGAAGTCCAAATGAAGGCAACAAAAATGACAAGGGAAGAGTCTGTGATCGGTAAAAATCATGGTGTTCACTATCATTCTCATATGGCAAATGAAAACAAGAAAAGAGAGAATAAAACAAAACTCACCTCTAACGCGTAACTCACCCAAGAAGCTTTAAGTCGCTCTCAAGCACCAAAAGACCGCACGTGCGCTCCGAGTAATCCTAACGACCAAGACAAGTGCTCAAAGAAAGAAGGAATAAGAAGGAGACGAAGAGAAAGGAGGGAAATCGCCAGAGAGAAGGAAGAAAGGAAGAAAAACTGAAAGAAACCGAAAATGAAAGGGCGCGCAGGTTTTGAAATGTTTGGACTCATACTGGTCCGTGTCACCAGCACGGATAAAGTAAAATTTGATCTATCCGTATCACCAACACGGGTGAAGAGATCTTCATTGGATCCGTGCCTCAGGCACGGATGAGATAAGAATAAAGCCATCCGTGTCTAGAACACGGGTTAAATCGTTCTAAATGTCATCCGTGCCTCAAGCACGGGTCAATAAAAAAAAATCAAATCTGAAAGTTCAAAAACCTTTCGAGTTGCACTCAATTTCGATTTGTTAAAACACGACCGAGAAATACCCAAATTTTAAAATCACAAAATCTTCATCAAATCCAAGGTCTCACACGAGCTCCGCGCCATCGAGACCAAGGAATCAATAAGGTAACTCTGTCAGACCCCGTGCTTGAGTAACCATTTTTTTGCAAAAGTAATCAATTCAACCGCTAATCCGAAGTCGTGTTTTGCAAAATTTCGTCGGGCCCGTACAAATAGGGGTTTGGTCTATTCTTTGCAGTTCTTTGCATGCAATTCCTGCAAAGAAGGGCAGCTGTAGACACCTCAATTTGAACGGGCCCTCACTCGAAGGGGCCCAAAAACAATAATGTTTCGATAAATTCGACCCACGGGCCTCAATGGCCCGAATCATCGAAAAATGATATTGTCACCGAAACCCAAGCCCTAACACCTCTCAATGGGTTAGTAGGCTCACCAAAAGGGTTCGGCACACTCTCATCTACCCTGCTCCATGCAAAATACCAATTTCCCAACAAAAGGGGCCAATGGGCCCCTAAGGCCCAAAACATCAAAAGTGGTAACTTCGGTTAAATCAATGCTCTTAAGACCACCCCGTGGTCTCGAGGACCCGCAAAAAGGGTGGTGACCCATCCCACAGCTGTTCAACATCGTTGCTTCACGCTCGCATACAAGAATCGATAAATTCCCCAACGGGCCCAAAAGCCCGATTCGCCAGCACGTGGCATTTTGATTAAATCAATGATTTCAAAAAAATCAAAAAAAATTAAAAAAATAAAATGCGAGACTTGGGATGCCTACCCCTTCATCCAACCTTCATCGTTCCATCTCCAAATCCACAAACACCTTAAACCCACTCAAGGCCCACGAACCATTAATTCATTTTTAGAATTTTTTTACCTCACCCCTAAGCTAAAAATCAATCCTACATCATTTAAACCTTAAAACCAACCTACCTTATCAAAATTCAATCCAAAATGAGTCTTGTCCAATCCAAAACAACCTACATCTCCTATAAGCCTAAGCCAAATCCATAAAAAAGCCCTCTAACCACTATCCATACCCCATTCACTATCCAGCCCACAACCCAACCCATCAACCCTTACTCACATCAACCAATCAACCCCTCAACATCAAAAGATGACACTTGTCATCACCACCCTTCACCTCCCTCATCCAATCACCCACTCCCATCACCATGCTCTAAACAACCCATCTAATCCATCTCACCTCTCTCCAAAATCACCTCAACCCATACCCTACCCTAACCTAACCTATCCCCATCCTCTAACATCATCAACCACCCATACCCTAATCCATCACCATCATCAACCCCCACATCACCACCCATACCTCTACCCATCATCTTCCTTAAAACACTCCAATAAAATCAACTCAACCCATACTTCATTCTTTTTTCCTTTTTTCATAGGAAGTAGTATAGAAGAAAATGAAATGTATACCTGATGGTTTTTAGGTGGTGGAAATCCAGTTCCAGAGAATGAGATAGCCGGCTAAATCTCAAACTCTACTTTTACATAGAGTTTTTCAAGCTCTTTGATGTACACTCTCCATTATTCTATATCAAATTTTTGTGGCTTTTGATCCATCACTAGAATTTACTTTATTTTTTTTAACCTATAAAGTTAAGTTAAGTGGGCCTTAGTGCTTGTATTAAGGTGGATTGGTTTATAGAGTGATCAATTGGGAGGAATTCCATGTGTTCTTGCAAATTCAACGAAATCATTTATGATTTGGAAGCATAATAATTCTTTTTGAATTTGGAAGATAGTTCTATTAATTTTACTTGAACAATTTTATATGTTTTTCTTTTGGTTTTATTGTAGCTTTGATCTCTTACACCTACATAATTTTTACATATAATTGAATATATGGTTATACAAATTAAAAAGATGGATTGGTGAACATGAAATCAGTGTTCAAAAATCGTAAAATAAACACCATAATACATGTAAATCAATAGAATCAACCAAGAAAATATGGATCCCCAAATTGATAAAGAAATCAGTAGTATGTCAAATGCATTAACAAAAGACATGGATCATAGAAGCATCAAAGTGAAGGTCAAAATCAAACCTTAGTAGGAGCCGTTCGTGATAAATAACCCAAAAAAAAAAATTTGAAAAAAAACCTAAATAATTCCGGATTTATTTTTCTTCATAAAATCGGAAATCAAATTATACAAATAATTTTACCAGTGTTTGAGATTTCAAAATAAAAAAATAAAAAAAATTAAAAAAATTAAAAAAAAATTAAAAAAAATAAACTTACAGTTATCGAGAGATCGTTCGTGCTCGTGAGACAGCGAGAGCGAGAGAGTGTAACTTAGTAGAAGCCGTTCGTTTTCGTGCTTCGTCGGAGCGAGAGTGAGGAGGTTCGAGGGTTTCAGCAAAGCGAGAGAGAGAGAGAAGGAGAGAGAGGTTTTCGTCGATGGAGTTGCAGCGAGAGAGAGGAGGGTTTCAACGAAGCGAGAGCGAGAGGGAGAGAGAGGTTTTCGTCGATGGAGTTGCAGGGAAAGAGAGGAGAGTTTCAGCGGAGCGAGAGCGAGAGAGAGAGGTGTTCGAGGGAGAACAAACGAGAGAGAACAGAGAGAACAGATGAGAGAGAAGAGATCTGTCGTTGTAAATCACTCGGGGAGGTGGCACTAATAACGCCAAACATGAGGGTGGGCGCTGTAAAAAGCCCATAACTTATAAGTTAAACGAAATCGACAATCTCGGCCGTCCGATTCAATAATATCCAACGGTCGGGTAACTTTTGTTAAAACTACTGTTAAAACTAATGCATCCGAACGCCTCCCATATATATATATATATATATATGCCACATCAAAGTATCCAAAATCGAATCAAAGGATACCAATAAGGGATAATACAAACCCAACAAATAATCCAAATAAAAATGGGACAACACCCATTTTTCCACATCATCATCCTCTCAATATCCTGCATTATTTAGGATCATCCCAAATGACACTAAATTGAATCATAGCAAATAATATTTCATAATAATATGCTAAAAATGATGCCGAGAGAATATAATACAATCCCAAAAATAAACGAATCAAATAAACAAAAAATAAATAAATAAAAACTAGGTCTAAATGGTAATGTTCCCATACTTGGGGCTTTTCAATTTTGATCCTCAATAATTCCCAGTGGAGTTGCCACTAAAAGCGCCCTCGATCCACGGGATGTGCGGATCCACTTTTGATTTTCAAGGTTTGGGAGTCGCCACCTAGTTATTATGGTCTAGGAACCGAGCATTGACTCAAAATGGATATAAACAACTAATCTACAAAAAAAAATTAAGTCCGAGGATCACGTGACGGGGTTGGAAGGTATTAGGCACCAACCCCGCCCAACAAAAGTCGGTCTCTACTATTTTCCAAGAAGATTACATTGCTAAAAAACCTAAAATAAATAAATAAAACAAATAAAAATAAATAAATAAATACCTATACGATCGCAACAAGTCGTTCCCCTAGAACTGGTAGAGTGATTCTTCGTAAGATATTCCTCACTTCATTTCTGTCACTATATCCGCTTCAGATCTACAAGATGAAGTGCCTTCTTCTTAGATCTGAGTGTTTCCTAAATTTTTTGATGGATTTTTAGGTGTTTTGTGGAGAGTTTCTGGGTATTTGTGATAAAAAAAACTAGGATTTGGATGATAGGTAAGGGGTTAAGGCTTCAAAATCAGGGTTTTGGGAAGGTTAATGAGGTTTTTTGACCTACTTTTTCTAGGGTTTTCTTTGACCTACGAAATTAGGTTGTGGAAGCTCTCTATTTGTAGAGTTTTTTCGGTAAAGTTAGTATTTGATTAGGTTTCTTTTAGGATTTTAATTAGGATTTTGACTTTAGTCTTATGAAATTGACTTGGTCTTTTTAGATTAGGGTTTTAATTAGGGTTTTGACTTAAGTCTTATGAGATTGACTTGGTTCCTTTAGATTAGGGTTTTAATTAGGGTTTTGGACTTAAGTCTTATGAGATTGACTTGGTTTCTTTAGATTATGATTTTGACTTAAGTCTTATGAGATTGACATGGTTTAGATTTTTAAATTAATTTTATTAAGGTTTTATTTTACGTTAATTAATATTTTATTTATTAATTTCAAAATTAAAAATTTTTTAAAATTGAAAAATTATCGTTTTGCCCTCGAAGAGAAGTTTTGCGTTTCAAGTTAGTTTTCGACGTTCCGAGATGTTTTAGAATCGATTTTTCGTAAGGAATTCGATGGGATTATCGGTTTGTGTCACTTACAAATTTTTTCATGAAACGATTGTGAACCTTATGAGGGGTATTTTCGTAATTTTGTCAAATTTGGTGAAAATTGGTAAAATAATTTATTTGATTTCATTTTGTTGTTTTATGTATTCGAATGGGTTTCCCTAAGTGTAAGGGGGCCTCTAAGGATGTTTTTATGTTAGGGGTATTTTGGTAATTTGATAATTTGGTCATTTGTTAGTGATTTTTATAGTAAAACTTCTTTTTATCTGTGAAATGATGATTTATATGTTTTTGGGATTATATTTTCCTAGCGTAGCATGGTTTCTATAGTTTTGTTAGTTTAAGATACCTCATCTGAATTTCTGAAACATATCTGGTAACAAATAAAGCATTGGAATAAACATGCATCATTGGGAATTGTCACGATCGGGTTGACGAGTTGATTAATCAGACAAGTGTGAAAATGGGGTGTCTACAGTGATATTTTAGACAAAGGGATTGGAGTTGTTCTTTTGCAAGAGGGAAGACCATTGGCCTTTGTGAGCAAGGTTTTATCTTATAAGAATTTCAATATTTTAATATATGACAAAGTGTGGCGCCCCGCCAAACACTAATACAAAACCGCATGTCAAAACTCGAGGTACTAGGTGGCACCTCGAAATTTCGGCATGGTCTCCTCTGTTTATGTTAGCATTCCAAGGCGTTTAACCTGCACCTGATAAACGACATACAATCCTGCATATAAACAAATAATATATAGTACTAGCGGAAGCCTATATACATCTAATAATGTACAAAATTCAGAGTGCGGAAGAAGAAGTTTATATACACGATTATACAAGAATTCCTCACTCTAACAAAATTCCTATCACTCAGAACAAAATATATATTACTCTGAGACAAATCGACACCACTAAGGGTAATAACCCCAATACTCACTAGGTAATGGACTCTGGTCGTCTATCTGACCCACCAGATGGTCCTCACTCGCTGGTTCTATGCCCGCCTCTCCAACTGCAGGCTCTGAAGCTAAAAAAAATTAGGAAGGAATGGGTGAGTAACAATGGTTACTCAGTAAAGAAACAAACAATTTCTGCCAATAACCTCTTCTAACATTAACGAGTAAGCATACTAACTCATTTTAACACATGCAAAGTTTTATAGAATAAACTACGATTAACTGGTACATATAGCTAGGGATGAGCAACTAAACATTTTAAAACTCACATTACATCGATCATCATTACTCATTATAACATTCTCTTTTTATACACATCTAATTGATCAAATGAAAACATTAAACATGGATTTCATTTTAAATATCAAAATAAGCAACAGATACATAATACATAATGGTGGAGTATTGGAATTAGAGAGTTGGGATTTAGGACTGGATCGCTCCCAGTCGGGACATGATGTTATAATTCTTCTCTGGTTTTTAGTTCCTGATTTTGTGGTCAGTCGCTGCACTTACCACGCTTGGTTGACCATTTATCCAGCTCAAGCTGGCCGTTTGACGTGACCGTAAGCAATGGGTCTCTTTTCGATGTGTCAGAACGTTCGACTACTATAGATTGTTAGTGATCACTGACTAATCATCTTCGTCTATGCCTATCAGGCATGCATTTGATTCCCAAATATACAAACCATTCGTATACGACCACCTTTACATTACAAGTTCACTGGTAAAGATAGAGAGGAATATCCCGGATTTTAGTTGTGACTCCACTCTCATACGCGTCCCATACCACATATGAGCTTGGTGGTCCCTGTCGTACATCCCAGGATAGTACACCACTCCGGATGATATGACGCATTATCCCTTCAGGCATTCACAGACTCTTTAACAGCTCACAAAATAGCTACATATATATATTACTTTCATTTGAAAACAAAAGAAAAATTAACAATACAAGGTTGAGAATGGATACCCAGTTTCCTACCATGCAAGTGTGGCCACCCAGCCTAAAATAAATAACATAACGGAAAGGTACACAGCGCCTCGCACTAACAAAAATTTAAATAAACATGCAACCAACAATATTATCCCTGGATATATGTTCACCAACCTACACACAACACAGCAACGTAAAATGCAGACATCATCCCTCGGGTGTGACTTTGACATTTTACTGTTTCATACCATTTTTCCCTTTTTTCGATTTTTATAATTTTCGATCTCTTCAATAAAATATCCATTTTCTGATATTCATCAATTCAATATGAGTTCATTGAATATTAAATCAAATTTTCCAACTATATAATTTATTTTTATCAATAATATTGAAAAAAATACAAATTTCATATCAAAACGGGGTCCGAGCAGTGCACAAGACCCAATTTATGGAAATAACCCATTAAAATATCCTACCCACGTATAATTTGTTAAAAATATAATTAAACATATCAAACATGCAATTTCTGGCGTGAATTTTTAAAATAACAAAAGAATTCTATATTTTGGAAATACATCAAAAAAATTTCGATAAAATTCTAAATGCAATTTTCACAATCTACGATTACTAATAGAAATTGAGAGTTCCTTACAATGTCTAGGCATATGGATCGAAGCGTGTGCGTGGAAATCGAGGCAAATAGTGCAAAAATCGAGGTAACTCGTACTTCAAGACGGATGATTTTCGAAACTGGCCTGGTGGTTTTGAAGATCTCGATGTCGTCGTCGTCCTTTCTCCCTTCTGCGGCGGAGGACGGTTTGACCCCGAAACGGATGAAATTTGAGGTCGAAGTTTTGAAATCCACGTATATACGTACGGCTGATTTTTGACGATACGGGGTGAAAAAGACTAGAAAACGGAAGGAATTTGGGTGGGTTATGTAAAGTATGAGGCTGCGGACGTTTCTCCCTTCTACGTCGGAAGACGGTTTGACCTCGAAAAGGACGAAATCCGAGGTCAAATTTTCGAAATTCTCGTATATAAATACGGCTGATTTTTGACGATATTGGATGAAAAAGAAAGTGAAATGGAAAGAGGTTGGGTGGGTTTTGTAGAGAACGTAGCTGCAGACATTTCTCCCTTCTGCGTCGATCGTCAACGGTAAACCGTTTGCGAGAGATCTGAGGTAGAAGATCGAAAGAAATCGAAAAAATTTGTTATTTCGTTGGCTAGGCGAGTTGGAGAAGAAGAATAAAAAAAATAATTAAAAATTTTATTTATATAAAATTTGGGACGAATTCGGTATTTTGTCAATTATTTTTATCGACGATAACTTGACCATCCGGACTCCAAAACTAACAAATGAATACTCTATTTCGCCTAATTTTTTGTTCCGGATCTAATGGTGGAGTAAATTTCTACAAATTATGTCTCTATTAAAAATTTACATTTTTGCCCTAATGTGACCCCTAAACTTGACGTCGTTTTCATTTTTGACGATAATTCGACTTCTTGATCTCCAAAAATGGTATATAAATAGTCTATATTTTATAATTTTTCGTTATGGATCCAATGGTATAATCAAATCTTAATAATTCTTGCTCTAGCAAAAATTTACTATTTTAGTCTGTTCATCCCGGTAATCGAGGATTTTACAACTTTTATATTCAGATTCACATTTGAGCGTGCTTACAGGCTAAAGTATGTTTTTTGATCATTTTGAATCCAATGGTGATGTCAGATTCTATTAAAAACGATCAGAAACATCCTAAATTTTTACCCCTAAGTCCTACTTTTAAGATTTTCTCAAAATTTCACTATTTATTTTTTCTCGAGATACTAATCAAGAACTCGGGGTTTTACACAGAGAAATATTGGCCATTATTTTCATCGTTAACAAATGGAAGCCTTATCTATTGGGACAACATTTCAAAATTTTCACTGATGATCTTAATCTTAAATGTTTCATGAAGCAAATAATTTCTTCGTTTGAGCAATAAAAATGGATAACTAAGCTTTTTCGGTACAATTATGAGATCATATACAGAAAAGGGGTGGATGATGTTATAGTTGATGCCTTATCTAAATAGGTGGAAGAAGTTAAACATTTTGTTATTTCTTTTCTTACTTTTTTTTTATCATTGATGATATTGGAAGGGAATGTCATGAGGATCCTAGCACAACTGCCATCATTGCTCGACTTGCTTATTTCTTGATTCCAAACCACATTATACTTTTTCAAGTGGGGTTTTATGCTATCAATGAAGGATTGTAGTGCCATCTTCTTCATTGATTGGTGGCCAAACTGGAATTTTTGAAACTTCTAAATGGATCCCCTGTAATTTTTACTAGAAGGGTCTCTATAGGGCTACTAAGACTTTGTGGCTGACTGTGATGTGTGCTAACATAACAAGGCATAGACATTTGCTCCTCCGGGTCTCCTCCAGTCATTTCCAATTTTCAATGGAGTTTGGAAGGATATCTCTATGGATTTTATTGACAATCCTCCACCTTCAGCTAAGAAGACTTCTATCATGGGTGATGGTTGATCAACTCTCCAAGTATGCCCATTGGAACGCAATTTCTCATATGTACTCAATTTTTATGGTTGCTCAAGTTTTTGTATGAGATATGGTATGTCTCAATGGTTTTCTATGATTGATTGTGAGTGATAGAGACCCGATTCTCACCAACAAATTTTGGGGTTGGTGAATGATGAGTGTCTAAATGTTTGAATTATTCTTTGTATTTTCATGTGATTTATCTACTATTTTATTGGTAATATTCATTGTTTATATAGGAAATCATGTTAGAGATCATTTTCATGCATTATGTTGAAGACATGCTTAATTCATGCAATTTAGCATACATTTATATGTAATTAATAGAGCCTTATATTTTACATGCCTCCAATACAATTCAAGGCAACTGAAGGATAATAATGCAAAATTGGGAGTCTTACTACACCCAAGGAATGATAAAGGACCAATCACCAAAGTATGGGACCAATCTAGCTCAAGACCACCCTAGTGTATCCAAAGGGGGTGGCAATGCGACTAGGTGATCAAAATAGGCCATAAAACTCGTCATGATTGCTTCTTACTATAGACACCCCATTTTTGTACTCGTCTGATTAATCAACCTGTCAACTCTATTGCAACGGTTTAAAATGATGGATGAATATTCAAAAGTTTTTTATTTGTTAGTAGATGTGTTTCCAAAGTTCAGATAAGATATTTTATACAAACAAACTTTAGAAACCACACTATATTAGGAAAATATGATCCAAAACATAGAAATAATCATTTTCACACTAAAATAAGTTTTATAAGAAAAATCATAAAAAATGATCAAATTACTAAATATCCCTAACACCAGAACATCCCCAGAGGCTACATTACACTCAGGAAAACCCTTTCGAACACATAAAATAACAAATTAAAATCAAATAAATTATTTTGCCAATTTTCAAAAAATTTAACAAAATTACAAAAATGCCCCTCATAGGGTCCACGATTATTTTACACCAAAAACCCATAAGTGACAAACCAATATTCTCATTGAATACCTTACGAAAAATTGATTCCGGAGCATTCTAAAACGTCAAAAAATGACTTTCCAACTCAAAAGTCCTCTTTGAGGGCAAAACAATAATTTTCAACCCTACAATTCAAAACTCTGAAATTAATTATTAAAATATTAGTTAATGTTAAATGAAATCTTAATAAATCAAATTAGAATCGTCGAACAAATAAATTCAATTAATTAAGCCCATAGGCCAAATTTCAAATGGCAGCCCATTTTTTAAGTGGGGCCCATCTGATATTTAAAAAAGAACCCTCTATCTAGGGTCCCAAAGAATTCAAAATAATTTAATAAAGAACCCTCTATTAGGGGGTTCTCCAAATTTTAAAAAATTTATTCTATGTAACTCAAAAATCAAAATCGAAATAAAAACTAATTGAAATCTTATCTAAAATCGTATTTAAACCACTTAAAAGATTAGTTAAAGTTAAACTCTATCTAAAAAAGACCTAATCAAACCCTAATCTTATCAATAAATTTCTTTAAAAAGGGAACTCTACCACCCAATCTTACAGATCTCGAGAAATCCTAGAAACAGAGGTAAAAAACTATCCAAAACTTTTCAAAATCCTAAATCTGGAGTCCTAAGTTAATACTTAACCCCCAAGCCGTAATTTTCAATCTAAAATATTCAGAAACCTTAAAAAATATCCCAAAAAACTAGAAAAAAATTTAGGTCTAGAAGATGAAAGTCACATCTTTGAGATTAGGAACAGATCTAAAATCAAAGGCAAATCGAGAATATTCACATAAGGAACGCTCACCGTCCGTTTTTTAGGGAACTGATCGTCACAATCATTCAGGTAAAAATAAAGGAAATTTTCTTATCTTTATTCTAGATTTAGGTCATTTTTACAATGTAAGTCTTTGAGAAGAGTAGAGACTAGCTTTCATTAGGCAAGATTGGTACCTAACACCTTCCAATCTCATAACCAGATCCTCGTACTGATAATCTCTTCGTAGTTTTGTGTTTTTTATCTGTTTAGAGTTGTCTCTAGTTCCTAGACCATAAATCGAGGTGACGACTCCCAAAAAAAATTGAATCTGCCAAAATAGAATGGTGGTTATTAAGATGGAAAAAAGTGTGCTAAAAAAAAGAAATAAAAAAAAGAACATCTCCCTCTCTCTTTCTCTTTGTTTCATCTTTAAACTCCTAAACATACTCTTTTTATTTTTGAAAGCTGAACAAATACGAGACAATTAACTCGATCTCAATGTATTCTTTTTTAATGTCTTTGAAACCATAGGGTTTTAGAACAAAATATTTTATGATTTCCACTCTTAGATGGAAGATAAAATCTTCAAACATTTTGAATCGATTTCAATTTCGATTTTGAGGAGAGACTAACACCATTGCAACTGTGAATTTTTATCTGAGAATGGATTCACGATATTCAATGTCATCCACATCTTCAAGTAGAGATGGTTCTTCTGGGGATGAAGACGGGATTTTGTCTATCACAACTAGACTTGCTAAGAACACTGCTTTGTTGTTTCAATCGCAAAGATCCTTCGAATGTGTTGATGTGTTGAATTAGTTGTTGCAAAAGAAAGAAGATGATATAAAGCTGGGAACTAGACTATTTCTCTAGTTTCTAAGTGGAAGTAAAAGGATATGATGGTGGTAATGGTACAACCTGGCGCACTATAGCAACAACGGTGTAGGCTATGCTTGGATTTTGTCTGCTTTATGCTTGGCGTAAAAAAAATTATATAATTCATCCCTTTAGTTATTCTTAATTATTTTTCTGTGAATGGGTCTTCTCTGAATTAATTACTTTTTAATATTTCACATTAAGCCATTCTTTTGTTCTTTTCATAAAATAAAAACGATTTAATCACAAGCTTGTGGAGGAAGAAATTCTAAGAGTTTTTTTTTAAGAAATTTTTTTTTATTTTTTTATTTTTTATTTTGAATTTTGAATTTCGATAGTCGTCCATTTTCAAAATTTTGAGTCTAAGCTTAAAAAAATAATTAAAATTTTTTTTTTTAAATTAAAAATTAAAAAGAAGTATTTGTTATTTTTTTATCCTAACTGAAGTTCTTGTGCCAATCTTGATGATTGATATTGTTTTGTGCTATCCTAATTCATTGATCATCTTTGTTCTCTTTTGCACTACCCAGATTGATTGCCTATCTAATATGTCATAATCTTGATGGATCTATCTTTAATGTGCATGTCTTAATCTTGATCTTGATGTTTTGGATATTTATGCTTTATGATCATATTTTTTTAATGTCCTTGCTTTGATGACTTGATATGGTCCATTGGCCCTTTCATTTATGAAAACACCCCGGGCGCATACTACTCTATTTGCATATACCACTAACACGTTTAATTTGTGATGCATCACATGCTTGCATGTCACTTATAGCCAACATGGTGCTATTATGTGGCCTGATCTCCTCGTGGGATGCGACATCATTCATAAAAATCACAGTTCCAATCACGTACATTTATAGTATATAAAACTGAGGTATCAGTATCGTTTGATTAGATGACCCTGAAAGGTATATCGATACACCCACGTTGGAACGACTTGAACTTTTGTCTTATTGTAAGACGCAAAGTCACATATCTCGATTGCCAATGTAGTACTAATACATGGTCAATCTCCTTATGGGATGCTAAATCATTTATGAAAGCTACAACCCTAACCTCGTACCTATATAATATATCAAACCAAGTCACCACATAGTGTCTGATTGGGTATGCTCGAGAGGTATATAAGTATACTTCGGCAAGGGTAGCTAGATAGATTGCATTGCATATAATAAACATAGAGTCTATGAACCTTCCTATAGGTCACGACCCAAACTTATAGTAGTCTTTTCGGAAAAGATGACTGTACAAATGTTAAGATCAATAAATGACAATCTCGTCCTCAAAATGGAAAAACATTTTTTTTTCTAACTCAAGGCTATCATATCATTGGGTGCACCAACCAAATAAAAAATCCATTCTAATTGTGGCAATGATTCAAAATGACCCAATCCATCTTGATCAAACAATCATTATGGGTCGAGCCATTCAAAACGAGATTCAATCCTTTTCTAATTGGGTCCTAACCCATTTCAAAAGAACAATAAGTTTTTTTTTTAAAGAGAAAAAAATGACTTTTACAAAGATCTATTTTTCACATGGACTTTGAAAAATTACTAAAGTACCTTCCTTGTGTCATCTCAAGATTTAAATCAAATCTGTTGAAAGTTGTTATTCAATGAAAGCAACATTTGTCCTTATTTTCAATAATTCCATGAAATTAATTTACTTTTAAATAAATTAATCATTGTATGAATGAATTATTTAATAGATTGGTGCATAAAATTCAATAACCTCAGGAATTATTAAAATGCTATCAAGAGGAACCTTTAACATTGAAATTGATTAAATCTGCCTTTGATAGGGTTATAGGGATATCATTACACCTAAACTCAAGTGTCTACCGCATAGATAGGGTCGTAGGTCTGGTCGGTTAAAATGAACGTCAGTACTAATTCAACAATCAGAAATGACTTCAAAATCTGAACTCGTAGAGATTTGCAAGATCCTAGTAGTCTTCGTTACAGACGTAAATAACATAAAGAGCAAGGTTGAGGAGTTGGAACAGATCTCAGAATCAATGGAAACCTCCCCCCCCCCGACAATCCTAAGGGAAAGAAGGTAGAAGGCAATGTGGTCAGACACCGACAATAGGTTTTTGAACTCGATGGAGATGAAGAACCCTTCAATGAAAGTCTTATGTTATCTAACCGAATGTCTCAACTGGAAACAACCTTAAAAAGTATAAAGGAATTGATAAAATTACAGCAGGCATCGAAGCTCCAAATCACATCCCTAGGATTCGTTTATCAAAAAAATTTATAATACTAGAGATGGACAAATTCACTTGAATAGGTTGTGCAAGAACACACCTCAAGGTATATGTCATTTACATATGCACTTTGGGCCTCAATGATGAATAAATGACATTATTTTTTCAACGTACTTTGTTAGGATCGACACTGTGATGACTAATATCTCAAGACCCATCTACTATTGAAACTTAGAAAAATATGTCAAAGTTATTATGGCATCAATACAAGTACAGTACTAAAATTGAGACTTTCCAAAGAGATTTAAAAGCAACGAAGTAAAAGAAAGAGAAAACTTTTACGAATTCTTCAGTCGTTGGAGAGCTAAGGCTGCATAGATGTGGGATAGACCCTCGAAAAAGGAACATGTAGCTATTACCTTAGAGAATCTCATTCAGGGGTGTGCCCAACATCTAGTCGCCCAATACCTTTCTACATTTGAGTCACTATTATAAATCTGTAGTCAACTTGAAGATGCCTTCGCTTCCATGGTCTTTTCCAATCTTTCTGATAATAAGCTCAAAAAGTTCTTTACCAATCATGTAAAGTCCTGAGTTTTTTATTCGTATATCGAAAAAAACAACAAATAGTGGAAATTTAAGAAAATCCTAAAAGAAGAAAATAGGGTAAAACTCTAAGATTTTGTTCTGATTATTTTTAATGAAATTTGGTCTCAATATTAGATTCAAAATAGTCAAAAAACATACTTCTGCCTATAAGGACGTTCAAATGCGAGTTTGAACAGAAAAATTATAAAATTCTCGATTTTCGAGTCGGACCAAGCTAAAATAATGACTTTTTGATAGAATAATTTTTTTTAAAATTTGATCACATCATTGGATTTATAAGAAAAAATTATAAAAAATGGACTATTTACTTGTCATTTTATTTTTGGAACACAGAAAGTCGAATTATCGTAAAAAACGAAAACGACTTCAATTTTAGAATCCCATCGGGTCAAAAAAGTAAATTTTTGTTAAAGACATAATTTATAAAATTTGACCACACCATTAGATCTAGAATAAAAAATTATACAAAATAGAGTTTTCATTTGTCACTTTTGGAGTTCAGACGATGAAGTTATCATCAAACGAAATAATGGGTAACGTATCGATTTTGTCCCAAAACTTATATAAATAAAATTTTAAATGAATTTACTATTAATCATCATTTAAAATCATCCTAAACCAGCTAAGGGATTGTAAAACGAAAATTTTGATTTTTCTCCCAAATTTGAACCTCAGATTCATCGCGAACGGGTGGCCGTCGACTTCCTGAGTAAAAGGAAAAAATGTCTGCAGCCTTGACCTCTACAAAACCCACTCAATTTTCTTTTATTTTCTCTTCTCTTTTACTGTATCATCAAAAATCAGTTATATGTGATACGAGGGTTTTAATTTTTAAACCTCGGATTTCATCTATTTTGAGGCCAAATTGTCCTCCTCTACAAAAGGGAGAAAAGACGACAACATCGAGATCTTCAAAACCACCATGTTATATTCAAAGATCAGCCACCTCGATGTCCAATCTGCCTTGATTTTCACTCACGTGCTTCAATTCTCTCGCATAGGGATTTGTAAGGACTCTCAATTTCTATTAGTAATAGTAGATTTTGAAAATTGCATTTAGGGTTTTAACGAAAACTTGTAATGTGTTTCTAAAAATATAGAATTCTTTTTGTTATTTCAAATTCACACCCGGACCTTTATATTTGATGTGTTTAATTGTATTTTATAATAAATTATACGTGGGTAGGGCATTTCACTGGATTAGTACCACTAGTTAGGTCTTGTGCACTGCTCGGATCCCGTTTTGATCTAGTTATATAAATTTTCAATTTAAATGATAAAAATGAAAAGTGAAAATATCGAAAAGATGGGATGTCACACCCCGTGCACGTGTCAAACTAAGCCTGTGATCGGATGGGATAGCGGTGTGGTAACAGTGCTACACATGACAGGCTTCATGAGCTGACACGTGACTATGGGTAGGAAATACGACCAAGGAGTGATGTCTGCATTATATATTTTTGTGTTTTGTGTAGGTTGGTGAACGGATATCCAAGGATAATGATAATGTTTGCATATTTATTTACTTTCTGTAGCGTGAAGCGCAGTTTATGTTTATGTTCTTTTATTTATTTTAGGCCGCATGGCCATAGTTGCATGTTAGGAAACTGGATATCTATTATCAACTCTATAATGTTAATTTCTTATTTGTTTTCAAAGAAAATTTCTTATATGTTTTCAAATAAAAGAAATTATATGTATATGTAGCTATTTTGTGAACTGTTAAAGAGCTTGTGAATACTTGAAGGGATAGTTTGTCATATCATCCAAAGTGATATACTATCCTGTGATGTACGGTAGGGATAATCAAACTCATACGTGGTATGGGACGTGTATGAGAGTGGAGTCACAACTGAAATCTGGGTTTATTCCTCTCTATCTTTATAAGTAAACTTGTAATGTAAAGGTGATTGTATATGAATGGAGTTGTATATTAGGGAATCACATGCACGCTTGATAGGCATAGACGAAGATGATTAGTCAATGATCACTAACAATCTATAGTAATCGAACATTTTGACACATCAAAAAGAGACCCATTGCTTACGGTCACATCAAACAGTCAGCCTGAGCCGGATAAATGATTATACATGTGTGGTAAACAGCGATCAACCACAAAACTCAAGAACTAATACTTTACTATGACACATCATGTCCCGACTAGGAGCGATCCAGTCGTGAATCCCAACTCTCTAATTCCACTACTCTATCATTGTGTATTATGTCTATGTTGCCTTATTTTGATATATAAAATGAAATGCATGTTTAATGTTTCCATTTGCTCAATTAGATTTGTATAAAAAGAAAATGTTATAGTGAGTACTGCTAATAGATGTAATATGAATTTTCAAATATTTAGTTACTCATCCCTGGTAATATGTACCAGTTAATCATAGTTTCTTCTATAAAACTTTGCATATGTTAAAATGATTCAATATGTTTATTCATTCATGTTAAGAGAGGTTATTGGCAGAAATTACTTACTTCCTTACTAGATAACCATTGTTACTTATCATTTCTTTCTCCATTTTTTTAGTTTCAGATCCGGAACTTGGTGAGGAAGGTGTAGAACATGAGTGAGGACTATCTCGTAAGTTAGATAGACGACCAGAGTTCGTTACCTGGTAAGTATTGGGGCTATTCCTTCCTAATGGTGTTAGTTCGTTCAGGTAGTATTATGGGTCTTATATTGAGCATTACGACTTTTGTTAAAGTGATAAATGTTTGTATAATCTTGTATTTTGTTTATCCTTCTGCACTCTAATCTATTGTACGTTATTAGATGTATATAGGTTTCCGTTATTACTATATTTTATATGTATATACATGATATTATTAATTTTGTTTATCAGGTGGAACAGGTTGAACGCCTTGGAATGCTAACATAAACAGTGGAGACCATGCCAAAATTTCAAGGCACCACCTAGCTCCTCGAAATCTGATATGGGGTTTTGTGTTAGTGTTTCGGGGGACGTCACAAATCATGTCTACATAGTTAATACATCTATGACACCCATCCAATTTACTACCCCGCGTATTAACCAAGCTAATCCAAATCAACCTCGACCGCATCGGCAATTCACTAATCTTAGGATGCCTTTAAGCATTATTTTTAAGAAACTATTAAAAAATGAGTCATTACACCTCTCCAACCTTGACTTTTACAAAATTCGCTCCCCGCTTCTCACAATCCAAATTTATTTTGTGAGTTTTACCAGAACCATGGTCACCTTATTAATCATAGCGTCGCACTTCATTACACCGTTTAAGACCTCATCGACGCCAAAAAAATTATTGTCTCTGCCCTTCCGTAGTCAAATGTTACCACCAACCCTCTACCCACTTACCAACTTCCTTAGACTTTGAATATGGTGTCCAACACCCAAATCTCATTTGACCTAGTCCTCTTTATCCACCCAATCAATCATAAATTATCTAGTCTTCCTCTTAATATCCCTAATGAAGTTCTCACTACTGACTGTAAACCATTCAACCTAAATTCAAATGAAATATATTGTTTATCCTCACCTTATCATGATAGCCCTATTTTCATCGATTATGTTTTAACCCAAATGGACCCGGAAGAATCAAATTCCTTAGAAGATGAAAATCCTTATCTAATGGACCAAGGACATGAACCTTTCACCCTTTCTTGCAATAAATTTGACCATGTGACCTGGGAAGAAAGAATCTTCAAAATTCCTGAAGTCGATAATTATACAACCTTGGCCAAGAGAGAAAAAATAAGTCTGAATAAGGAAGTCCTAGAAAAAGATAAAAAATCTGAAGAAAAAGTTCAAAACTGGCATGCTACTATGGAATCTCTTAACTTGCCTAGATGTTTCCTGGAGATCACAATACCTCAGTCCTATTACTTCGAAACAATATCCTGAGTCCTCAGTTTGTAATCAAGCCCATTATGGGTACTTGTCGTTAGTCTTATGAGTTAGTTTGAGTCCAATTTTTTTTATCAATTCAACAATGTCATGTTTTCTTTAGATCGAGTTTACCCTTTTTATTTATGTTGAGTCGAGTTAGTTTGTCGAATCTACAATGGCGTCTATCACCCCATCTGAATTTAATTGAATAAAGAAAATTTTTGAATACCTCGAACACATTAACGAATTAACTAGTAATTTGGCTTCAATAAAAAATTCCTCCAACAAGGAACCCCTCCTGAATTAATCGAATTACCTAGATGAGAAGATAAATGTTATGCTCAACCTCTAATTGAGGAAGCAAAGGTCTTTGACCTTAGAACAAAAAATAATTCCCAAAAAATTCAAAAAGGAATCATCCTATTTTTAGGGGAACATAGAAAGATAATGAATTTACTTTGAAATTCAAAAGACTTGTTCACGTGATCCTATAAGGATATGTTGGATTTAAACTTGGGTGTTATTCGACATTTAATAGATATTCACCCAATAAAATGAAAACAACGATATGTGAGGTCAAAATTTTCAAGATCGAAGAAGATGTAACAAAATGTATCAATGGTAGACTTTTCAAAATGGTAGAGCTTCCAAAATAGATTACCATTCTCAAACCAATGGACCAATCGATACAGTTAACTAGAATCTATAAACCATCATCATGAAAATGTGTTAGACACATCGAGATAGGTTTGAGGAATTAACTTTCACACCCACGACATGTCAAACTTTGACTCGATCCTCTACGAAAGCTGCTCAGTGCTCTCTATTATATGGCATGAAAGAAGTTTTACCGTTAAAATTAAAAATTCGAATCTCAAAGTCTTAATGGAAAGCTAATTATTAGGAGCAGATCAGGTTCATCACCAATACAAAAGTCTTAAGGAAAAGTGATTTAGAGTTCTTTAAGCAAAAAAAAAGTCACTTATGTTTTTGGTAGGAAAGTTAAAATACGGGACATACATATTAAGGATTTAACCCTCAAAGAAAATTGAGTACTCCTCATCGACCATAGGAGGAAGTCTGAACCAAATTGGAGAAATTCATTCATCATCAAGATAATATTACCTGAGAAAATCATCAGACTTCAAGATCACGATGGCATTGAATTGCAGGAACCAATCAACCTCGGTCAAATCGAGCAGTACTCTGTGTAAGCAGGTCATCTTCGACTAAAAGAATTTATCTGTTACCTATCTCAATATCTCCATTCTCAGTCCTTGCAGTCTTTTTCAAAAGAATAAAATGAAATAAAAAAGAATTACATTTTTCTTTCTCAGTCCGATCACCCAACCCAAGGGAAGGAATGTATTCGAACTACGTTTTGGTATGATCCCAAAATTCTGGGGTACATACGCAACCTGAGAATTTACTTTAGGCCCGACCATGTCAAAAAAATGTATATTCCCCATAAACAAAAGAAAAAATATCCAAAGAAAAAAAAGATATTGTCAAAATGAGAAAGAAATTTCAAAGAAAAATTAAAAATTAAAAAAAAATTCACGCAAGGGGCATTTGGGTTTTAACCTCAAACTACCTTTCTTTCTAAGCCCAATCCTAAGCTTATCTATGGAAGTCCTCTTAAGTATCATGTGAAAAAGTCAAGGAAAATAAAAAAGCATGATCAGGTAGTTACTCTAGAAGTTCAAAAGGGAAAAACAAAAATAAGTCAAAAAATGAGAAAAAAAAAGCATGCTAAGTTAAAAATCCGAAATGACAACTTAGACGAAAATTAGGGCAAGCTTGCAAGGTTGGAAATCCGAAAGGACAGCCTTGGCAATAATCAAAGCAAAAATAATAATAAAAAATTATAATCTCACTAAATCGAAAACTTGAAAAGACAATTTGAGCAAAAGGTAGAGTATGCTCGCTAGATTGAAAACTTGAAAAGGCAATCTAGGCAAAAATTATAACAACCCAAAATAAAATCTAAATCAAGTTGAAAATTTGAAAAGGTGATCTGAGCCAAAATATCAAAAGTCCAAATGACCAAGCTTCATCGATTTTAGTGCAAACTCTTAATCATCGTGCAATTAATACCCAACTTAAATCAAGCAAAGACTCAGAAGTCACGAGCATCTTTCCTACAATTGATCTGAAAATTTTCTCTTTCTTAAGTGAACTGAAGAGGAAAAATGATGAATTCTATGTTAAATCTCAAAAGGAAATATTTTATTCCCTTGACCTAACTTAGAATCTTCGATATGAAATTAAAAGTTAAACCTTTATTGCGGTTGTGGTAATCAAAGATTTCAAAACTTCATAACTAGGGGCACTTTCCTATTTTAAAGTTTATAGTTTTCCCTTTACATTAAGGGCATTCTTTTTCAAATTATGTTCAATTATCCTTAGTACAATGTTACCTGTCAAACTAGGGGCATTTTGTTTTCAAGCTTGATCAATTTGACCCCAAAGGATAATGGTAATCCTGAATTGTAGGTTACCCTCTTGATAGAAATTTTTGAAAACCCTTGAGGTCAAAAAAAGTTAAAATGTTGGCCTGAAATTTATAAAATTCAACTTTTTGTTTTTGAAAAAAAAATTGGAAGTGTTTCTAATCTCACGTTGGTTTTGCCTAAAGAATAGTTCATTACTCTTTCACCCAGAGTAGGTAGGGTAGAACATTACTCTTTCATCTAGAGTAGGTAAAGTAGAATTTCCATAATATAGTTCACTACTCTTTCACCCAAAGTAGATGAAGTAGAATTCCCAGAATCTAGTTCATTACTCTTTCATCCAAAGTAAGCAAAGTAGAACTCCCAGAATCTAGTTCATTACACTTTCACCCATAGTAGGCAGGGTAGAACTCCCAACATCTAGTTCATTACTTTTTCACCTAGAGTAGGTAGAGTAGAACTCCCGAAAAATAATTCATTATTCTTTCACCTAGAGTAGGTAGAGTAGAACTTCCAAAGAATAGTTTATTACTCTTTCATCAATAGTAGGTAAAGTAAAACTCCCAGAATCTAGTTCATTAATCTTTCACTCAGAGTATGTAGAATAGACATTCAATTTATGTTTAGATTATGCTAAGTTATGCTCAGATTATGTTCAATTATGCTCAGACCTTATGCTCAGTTATTTTCAGACATTATACTCAGATTACGTTCAGTTCATGCTCAAATTATGCTTAATTTATGCTCAAATTTCGCTCATTTTTACTCAATTTTAATTTAAATTTTGCTTAGGTCTTACTTAGATTTTATGTAGATTTTACTTAGTTATCTTATTAAGTTTTTCATTTTGAAGTTCATCATTTTCACATCATGAATGTGCAAAATAGAGGCATGCCTTTTCAAAATCATCATTACACTATTGCACACACGTGCACATTCATTGTGTTTGCATGTTAAGAAGAATTTTTCAAAATTCTAAGATCTAACACTGTCAGTAAGAGTTCAAGCTCGAAGACCAGACAACTTTTAGTTTTAGGAGAGTTTTACCCATAAAAATCAGAACGTCCCGATAAATTACTAAAGCATGTTGCAAAATGAACTGTCATTGACTTTGGAATTTAGATATCGTATTATTTACAAAAGTATATTTACTATCTAGTTTTCTTCAACCCTTTGCCAAAGAGGGGCATCTATAGACACCCCACTTTTCACTCGCCTGATTAATCAACTTGTGAACTCAAATGGGCGATTCCTAATGATAGATGAATATTTTACAGTTTTTTATCTGTTAGTAGATGTGTTTCTAAAGTTTGAACGAGAGATTTCATAGAAACAAACTTTAGAAACCATACTACAGTAGGAAAATATGATCCAAAACATATAAATCATAATTTTCAAATTAAAAGAAGTTTTACAAGAAAAATTATCAAAAAATGATCAAATTACCAAAATACCCCTGACATTAAAACACTCCTAAAGGCTACATTATGCTTAGGAAAACCCTTTCGGACACATAAAACAACAAATTAAAACCAAATAAATTGTTTCGTCAATTTTCACAAAATTTGACAAAATTACAAAAATGCCATTCATAGGGTCCATGATCATTTCACACCAAAAACTTATAAGTGACACAAACCAATATTCTCATTCAATTCCTTACAAAAAATTAATTCCAAAATGTCAAAAAATGACATCCCAACTCAAAAGTCCTCTTTGAAGGAAAAATGATATTTTTTCAATCTTAAAATTCAAAATTTTGAAACTAATAATTAAAATATTAATTAATGTAAAATAAAATCTTAATAAATCAAATTAAAATCATCGAATAGATAAATTCAATTAATTAAACCCATGGGCCAAATTTCAAATGGCGACTCAATTATTCAATTGGAGCTCACCTGATATTTAATAAAGAACCTTCCATGAGGGGGTCCAAAAGAACTCAAAATAATTTGATAAAGAACTTTCCATTGGGAGAGGGTTCTCCTAAATTTAAAAAATTCATTCTACGTAAGTCAAAAAATCAAAATCTAAATAAAAACTAATTGAAATCTTATCTAAACCAGTTAAAAGATTAGTTAGAGATAAATTATATCTAAAATAGATCTAATCAAACCCTAATCTTGTCAATAAAGTTATTTAAAAAATGAATCCTACCACCCAATCTCGTAGGTCTTTAGAAATCTTAGAAAATAGAGGTAAAAAACTCTCCAAAACCTTTTCAACATAAAACTATTTAAAAACCTTAAAAATACCCCTAAAAAGCCTGAAAAATTTTTATATCTAAAAGAAAGTCCAAACTCAGAGACCATGAGCATATCTAAAAACAAAAACAAATCGAGAAGATTCCCACGAAGAACGCTCACAGCCAATTTCTGAGGGAATCGATTGTCACAATCATTCAAGTAAAAAATAATAATTTTTCTAATCTTTATTCTAAATTTAAGTCATTTTTACAATGTAAATCTTTGAGAAGAGTAGAGACTGACTGTCGCCAAGTGAGATTGGGGCTTAACACATTCCAATCTTGTAACCTGATCCCTATACCCACAGTCTTTTCATATTTTTATGTTTCTTATCTATTTAGAATTATGTTTGGTTCCTAGATCATAAATTTAGATGACGACTCCCAAAAAAAAAATAGATCCGCACTCACGGATCGAGGGTACGTTCACTTACATGCTGATGATTAAAATCATTGATCTCACACATATACCAATTAAGCTAAAAATAGATCCTTTGGGCCATAGTTTTGAGGGAGGATTGAAGGTTGGGGATTGAAGTTTCTACCCCAATTCTCTGTAATATTTTATAAATTTGATAGAGATATAGTACACTTGAATTGGAAATCAATGAATAAACTTTTCTTTAATTGTCTTTTTTTTTTCTTAATTTTTTTTTAATCTTACAGTAATAGTCAATTAGATCCCTTCATTAGAGAGGTAGATGAAGCCAAGAGTAAAGATACTTTAAGTTTAATTTCTTCTATTTCAAGCTCTTCTCAAATGATTTTAAAAGTTTAATTGCTTTGCCTTTTACTTTGCTTATGTTCTTCCTTAATAGTTATGGTTAATCTAGATGGATTAATCTTAGATATGTTCAAGTCAATTCATTCTTAACCTTGATATCTAGTTATTGAAAACCCATCATCTATAGTTGGAAATATGACTTTGTTCTTTAATGGAGATCTTCAATGATTTATCTTCCGATCTAAGGGCATTAAGTTGCCAAATGAATTGAGATAAGAGAAGACTTAAAATAGTTTGAAATTGTAGCTTAAGGTATATTGCTTTAGTGGATTCACCTTCTCTAATGACTTACTTTAATTTGTATTTTTTTCCCAAATTTGATTTTGTTTTAGTTGTTTTGTAACCAAATAACTCTTCCAAATCTGTTTTAAATTCTTTTGAAACTTGAATCATTAGCTACTTTTGATCTTTAGAGAATTCCCCACCGTCCTTGTGGATTCAACCCTTACTTGGCAAAGCACCTAAGGTTTATTTTTTATTTTATCTTCTTATACACACAAATACCGCGACGAACAGTGAGCATCATATAGAGCGTTCTTTTGAGACTAGTGATTTGGTTTTCCTTCGACTCCAGCCATATAGACAATTATCAATTCAGCCGAGGAATACAACAAAGTTATCACCTCATTTTTATGGTCCTTTCCAAATTTTATCTCGCATCGATTCTGCAGCATATAAGTTGCACCTACCCGAGGGTTGTTGTATTCATCCACTTTTTCATGTTTCTTGTCTAAAGAATGAATTGGGAACTCTTGTTCAGTTTTTTCCTCAATTATCGCCAATGGAAGATAGTGGCAATTTCATTTGGAAATTGTTGGTCATTTTAGACCGCGATGCTTTCAAGAAAAATAAATAGGTTGTTATAAAGGTGTTGGGGCACTAGACAAGACTTCCAAAAAAAGATGCTACATGGGTTGAGTTTGTTCATCATTTTTCAGATTTTCCAACTTGAGGAAAAGTTGCATTTCTAATGGGGGAGTATTAGGACTCCAAGTAAGGTCCATTCTTTTGATTTAGGTGTTATTGTAGTCATTGAGTTAATTTAGGAGTCTATTCTCCCTTTTGGGGAGGGAAAACATTTAGGCCAAGCTTCACTTCCTTCTAAGGGTCCATTTACCTCAAAAGGAAAGTAGGTTGATTGATTCTAATTGTAGCTAAATACTAAAATTACTAAGTTGTTAGGAGTCCTACATTAGTATGAATAAGGGTGTCAATGGATGGTTGAAAATTCGAATCCGATTTGAATTCGAAAAATCGGACATTATCTGAAAATTTCAGGTATTGGATTTGAATTCAGATAGCTTTATATATTCAAATCCTTATCGGATATGGATTTAGTTATTAACATTTCAAATCCGATAATATTCAATTCGAAATAATATATAATATATTATTTTATTTGATTTATTTTTTATATGAATAATATAATATATATATATATATATATATATATATATATATATATATATATATATATATATATATATATATATATTATTTATTATATAAATAGTATAATATATAATAGGATTTTTTTTAATAATGAAAAATCAGTTGGATAAGGAAAAATTGTATATTTTTTATACAAATTATTTGCATTCTAATCAGATATTATTCAATATCTGATAGGATATTCAGATTCAAATTCAGATAGAGTTTTAGAACATTTGTCAGATTGGAATTCAGATTCGGATATCAGATAAAAATTTTGGATTTAGATTTGGATTCGGATATTGTTGTATTTGAACCAATAAACATCTGTTGATAGCCTTAAGTATGAAGTCTTTGTCCTTAAAATGCAGAATTTAGATCATTCTTTTTATGGAAATAAAATTCAAAATTTAAAATAGAATTGGAGGAACGATTTCCCTTGAAGAACACTGACAAACGTAAGATTCAAGGATCCTATCACTTTCTATGTATTTTAGTCGAAAAAACCTGAAAAATGAAACTGGGTGGGTTTTACTAGCATTGAGATCACCACTTTTTATTATCGAGTTCAACATTTTTATTATCGAGTTTCAAGTATTCTAAAAATTGCCGAATTAAACAATAAAAAAATGTCGAGCTCGACAATAAAAAGTGATGAGCTCGACATTATATAAAAATTTGGAATCTCAACATTGTTCTACATTATTTTATAAATTGTCGAAATAAATAAATAAAATACATCTAAATGTTGAAAATTAGAAGTATATTATTTTCATTCATCATTCACGATCAATCTTTGTCAGAAATGATTGCAATTGCCATTGGAAAATCTAACCATGTAATACAAATGAGAAAAAAAAAAAAAGAAGGCAAGTTGGCTATTTTTAGAACATGATAACGTGGTAAAAGGTTGTGGGACCATTAAGAAATAAATAGTTTACTTAACAGACTATCAAGTTGCCACCCAAAACTTAGGCACCATTTACAAAGAAATTCCTTCATAAGGGTCCTTTAAGTAATTTTCCCAAAAATAAATGTTTGTATTTGAGGGAGAATTTGTAACATTAGGGGATAGCGGTGTCAATTACTTGGTTCGGGTTCGGTTCCTAAGGCTTCTAGAATTGGAACGTTTCAATTCTTGTTGGTTCTTATTTTAAATTCATTGGAATTGCCAAAAATCGTGAATATCCATCAATTTCGATTCTTAATAATCTGATAAGACAAACAAAATCTTGAGAAGTAATAATATTCTATTTTGTTTATATGCAAGTGCTTTTTATTATAAAATACAAAAATATATCATTTACAAGTTATAAATGCAAAAAAAATACTTTCAAGAACCCAATACATTGTCTATAAAATCATTAATAGCAAAATTACAAATTTCTAACAAATATATCAATTAACGTTTCTTTAAATAAATTAAAAAAAAAATTCTATCTTTTACTATTAATAAACTTATATACTATTAATGAACTTATAGGAAACACAAACATTTTAAATTAGAATACATAATTTATATGAAAACATGAAAAAATTTATGTAATATTGATTAACCATTGACCATTTATAATATGAAAGAAAAAAAGATGAAATAAATTGATTTGAGGTACCCACCGAGTACCCATTGATTAGAACATATCGGTCCTGGTTCCTATTTGGTTCGATTCCTTTTAGACCCGCCTCTAATTGGGTATTGAAAATAAGAATACGGAATCGGGGTTTTCAATTTCGATTATGGTTAAATGGGTACTCATTGATACCCAGGGGTGGAGCCAAGAAGGGACGAGTGGGGGCTATAGCCCTCACAAAACTTTTTGAAAATAAAAAAATTGATATTAGATCTATACCCCATGATTTTCAAACCGACAACATACCTCCCTTATACAGTTAAAAAAACTCGGTGATTTAGCCCACATCTTTTAAGACTAATTTAACTAAGAAAAACACTTTCCTTACTAACTTAGTAAGATTTTAAGTCTTACTAAGGTTTTTTGTGCTCAAATAGATTAACACATTGGCAACCCAACACCACAACCCTCTAGATTTCATGGAAAAACTTAGATTGAAATAATTTTTTTTGGGGGGGGTGGGGGGGTTGATCCTAGGTTTTGAAGATGGATAAATGGCTAATGAACTTTCACAGAGCTCCCAAACTCATATTTCAATGGTGATTTTTTTTACTTTTTTTCGAATGTTTTTTCAAATTTCATAGAATTTTGTAATCTAAAACCCTATGGCATCAGATCATGTTTTGGATGCCAGAAGGTTAGCTTAACGACTCATAGTAAGGGTTGAAATGTTATTAAGTTAGTAAGGCTAGTCGGGCTCTTTAATTTTAAGAAATATAAAAACAAAGATTGGATTATGTAATTATTTGGAGGATATTTAATATGATTAATTGGATAAATTCAATTTTTTTTATAAAAATATGAATTTTTTGGGGGGAATATAAAAATGATGTTTTTGAGTTTCTTTTCAAAATCCATCATCTTCAATGTTCTAAAAATTGTTTCTTATTCTTGAGTTTTAATGTTGAAGAAAATAAAAAATTTATATATTGATGAGTGTCTCGAAACACTCAATTATACACACATTTTTCGGACATTTATCTTGATTTTTGTCCCTATTTCTTCGTATTAAAGTAATAATCATGATAAGTCTCAAAACACCATGTTGCATGTTAATTAGACTTAATTATACATAAATAAATTCATTTACTAGATAAATCTAATTACGTGTGTTTCTTGTGCAGAAAATCAACATTTCAGAATCAAAATCTCAAGGCAAAAACATTTGGATCCACTTTGGAATACCCTAATCCTGAACTCATGTTCTCCACTTTTGTCTTTTTGTGCAAAGAAAAGTGAGGGCTACTTTTAGACTCTTCTACACACATTTTTCTCTATAAATAAAGCCTCAATCTCTAGAGAAAGAGTTCCTCTTGATTCTCTTATCTAAGGCTCCTTTAATCTAAGGCTCTTAGCGTATTATCTTATTTTTTATATTTTTATCTTCTAGTTATTTCTTTTTGACTAAATAGTCTTGTAAGAAGTAAAAGAAGAAGAATTTGTAAGTTTCTCCATGAAATGAAGAAAAGTTATTTCATCTCTTATCTTCCTTCTCTTGCAATGACATTAAGCTAAGCTCCCCTCTATTGGAGAGTGGAAAAGCCTAGAGCAAGTTTTTGTGTTGTTTCTAATTTCATGACTTTCTTTTATCTAAAATGCTTATGAGTTCTCTTTAAGATTTCTTGCACATTTTATTCTTAATATAGATAATTTTTGCTTAGATTAGATCAAGATAAAGTATGCTTAAACTAAATAATTGGTAGTAAGCAATTTTTAAGGAATTCTACTTTGTTTATATTCTCTCATTTGATTTCATTTGCTAAACTTTCTTATCTAAGGAGCTAACACCAAGCCCTTATGATTGAGTTATAAAAAGGTTAGAGACTAGAAATTTCTCATCAACATATTCTTGGTAGATCCACCTCCAATGGTGCTTTAATTTTATAAGTTTACTTGTTTTTAACATCATTTACTTTAGTTCATTTTCTAACAATTTTAAATCTTCTTATAAGTTCAAAAATACAAAGAAAAATAGTTTTAATTCCTTTTAGTTAATTTGAATTTTATCCTCTTAGCTTAACTCTACTCCTCCTTTCTCTTGGGTTCGATCCCCTACTTGCCCCACAAGTAAGGTAAAAGTAAGATTAATATTAACTCTGGTGGGAAGAACAACGATAGTCCCATCAGAATTTTGGCGTCACTGCCGGGGAAAGGTAAATGTTGTAGTAGTAAGTTTTGATTTAAAATTCATTTCTTTTATTTTTATTTTATTTTATTTTTTTCTTTTGATTTCTTTCTATAAGTTTAAGTGTTCTTGAGGGTTTAAGAGAGAAGAAACAAGAAATTTTTTTTTTTTTTTAAAGTCATTTCCGTTTTTTTTTCACCCTAGACAGCAGAACTTAAACTGACTGTAACTTTCTGCTCCGATCTCTGATTAATTATTATAGTATATCGATTTGGGGTAGAACAAAATTTTCTATAAAATGTGACAAAATTAGCAAGATTTTAGTAAGTCAGATTCTATTTTTGAGTCTGTTTATTATCATTTTTGCTAACATTTCTATTTTGCTCCTTGTAGGTAAACATTTTTTTTTCTTCTTTTCTTTCAATTTCCTTTAATCTTTAATTAGGTTTATTTTTCTATTTTATAAACTCTTGTATGGGATTCCTTGTAATTGTTTTTTTAATTATCCAAGAAGGCTTGGATTGTAATAGACTAAGGAAGGACGACGGGTAAACAATATCGTCACAGCTACTTAGGTTCGCACACCAAAATCTGAATTGGTGGCCTAAGTCGATTCAAACCGTCTTCACCTCATCTAGCACGGGAGGTAATCTCGAAACACCCACGCCTCTCTATGCTAGTGGATTACTCCTTGTCTTTGTGTGTTATTTTTCCAATTTTACACACACTTGGAATAGTTAATTAAGCAGTAAAAAGCACCCTTCTCCTAGGGATGGCATGATAAGATAAGGATTGGAAGTCATTACCAATTCCTTGCTCTAATTAGGATAATCAACTCACTAGTCATCCAATCAAATTAAATTAAATCAAATAGACTTGACTATATAGCCCACGAGCTCAATAGGAGAAATTTCGCTTCAAGTTGGGCCAATTGCGCATCTTGATCATCTTTTGTATCTAGTAAGATATTGCCCTTTGAGGGGATAGACTCAGTATATTCAAGAAATGAAGGTGATTTAAGAGAGCCATTGCTTATGCATTGTGCGCCACCTCCGATCTGGAGATCCAAATGATTTAAAATTGACTTCATAGAACCGAGTTGGAAGGCTAGTTGCGCTATTTCTACCCAGTTATGAGCTGTCTAGCTTTAGGCAACTTATCTAGGTCCAATTTTTTCTTTTTGTGATTGTTTAATCGACTATGTGATTTACATGCTTGGTAGATGTTTACAGAGCAACATATTAAAACCATTTGATCTTGAGATCGAACGTACCCTTAGTAGAATATGTAAGACACCATCAGTAGTTATGATAGATGATCGAAAGTGAACTCTTAACGAGCTTTTCGCTCCAGCTTACGCATCTCCTCCTACATACATTGTATTACCATTGAACAATGCACCTCAGTTTGAAATTATGGCTATCACCATCAATATACTCCCTAAGTTCCACGATTTAAAGCGTGAACAACCTTACACCCACCTTAATCAATTTTTAACTGTATGTCAAACTTTTAGAAATCAGAATCTAGATGAGGAGAGTATTAAGCTTATTCCGTTCCCGTTATCCCTAGAAGTCCACGCAGCTGCATGGTTGAACTCCCTAGCACCCAATTCCATATCTACCTGGGATGTTTTATCCAAGAAATTTATGATCAAATTTTACCCCATGGCCAAAATTGAGAAAATGAAGGACTCCATTAGAAATTTTAGAGCTTATCTTGATGATGAATTTTCTCAAACTTGGGAAAGATTTAATGATTTACTAGTAAAATGTCCACACCATGGCATTGACAAAGCACAGTTGGTGCAAAGTTTTTATAAAAGATTAACAATGAATCAACGTACCTTAGTTGAGCCAATGCATAATGGTCAGTTCATGAACCAAACTCACAACCAAGCGTACGATTTTCATGTAGAGTTAGCCGAGAGTGCTCAAAATTGGAGTACTAACCAAGAAGAGTTTGATATAGATGATCCGATTAGGAAGACAGACACATATGAGATGAAAGCAAACCCTGATCTAAAAAATGTCATGTCTAGTCTAGTGAGTGGGATGAACAATCTTGAAAGTGCCCTCGATATGCGGGGTGCGCGGATCCTCTTTTGACCTTTGAGTTTTGGGAGTCACCACCTAGTTATTACAATCTAGGAACCGAACACTGACTCTAAAAGGCAAATAACACTAATCTACGAACAAAAAAAACGAGTCCGAGGATCACGTTACGGGGTTGGAAGGTGTTAGGCACCAACCCCGCCCAGCAAACGTCGGTCTCTACTAATTCCTAAATAAACTACATTACTAAAAAGACCTAAATAATAATAAAAATAAATAAAAATAATCACCTTTTTCGAATGCAACGGTTTTGTTCCCTCAGATCTGATAGAACAACTCCTTGTATAGTGCTCCTCGCTTCGTTCTATCACTGGATTCGCTTTAGACCTCCAAGGTGAAGTACCTCCTTTTTAGATCTGAATTTTTCTGATTTGTTTATGAATTTTTGGGTGTTTTTTAAGGGCTTCTAAGTATTTTTTGAGCTAAAGTTGAGGTATGCGTGTTAGATAAGGAGTTAGGGCTTTAAAATTAGGGTTTATGGGAGGCTAAGGAAGTTTTTTGAATTACTTTTCTTAGGATTTATTTTTTGATACGAAAATAGGTTGTAGGGACCCCTATTTATAGATTTTTTTAAGTGTTTATTTTGATAGAGTTAGTGTTTAATTATAATTATTTTAGAAAGAGTTATTGTTTAATTATAATTGTTTTAGGTAGATTTATATTTTAATTAGAATTGTTTTAAATAGAGTTATTATTTAATTAGGATTGTTTTAAATAGAATTATTATTTAATTAGAATTCTATTAAGGTTTTGACTTTTAGTCTCACGTGATTGACTTTAAGATTTTGACTTTAGTCTTACTTGATTGATTTTAATATCTTGACTTTAGTCTTACTTGATTGACTTTAAGATCTTGACTTTAGTTTTACTTGATTGACTTTAATTTCTTGACTTTAGTCTTACTTGATTGAATTTAATTTTAATTAAGATTTCACTTTACATTAATTAATATTTTAATTATTAATTTCGAAAATTTTAATTATTAAAATTGTAAAATTATCGTTTTGCCCTCGGAGATCACTTTTTTGCATTTTAAATCGATTTTTCGTAAGGAATTCAGTGAAAATATTGGTTTGTGTCATTTATGAAATTTTTTGTACGAAATGGTCATGAAATTTATGAAGGGCATTTTCGTAATTTTGTTAAATTTTGTGAAAATTGGCGAAATGATTTATTTAGTTTTGATTTGTTGTTTATGTGTTTGAAAAGATTTTTCTATGCGTAATCTAAGCTCTAGGGATGTTTTGATGTTAGGAGTATTTTGATAATTTGGTCATTTTTTAGTTATTTTTACCGTGAAACTTCTTTTTGTCTGCAAAATGATAATTTTTATATTTTTGGAGTTATATTTTCCTAGCATAATGTGGTTTCTATAGTTTTATCAGTTCGAGATACCTCATCCGAATTTCTAAAACATACTAGTAACAAATAAAGCATTGGAATAAACATTCATCATTGGGAACCGTTGCAATCGGGTTGACAAGTTGATTAATCAGGCGAGTGCGAAAATAGGGTGTCTACAAATCTCACGAAGAAGTTAGATCCCTTTAGCATCTCAGCATCCAAACCTCACCTAGACCCTCGTAAAATTTTGCAAGTGACTGTCGAACTGAGTTCTTTGTGTGTCATATGCGACAGCAACGACCATTTGGTCGAGTATTGTCCCACCTTGCCTCAAATCAAAGTTGAACAAGTAAATGCGATTAATGGGTATAGTATTTTTAGGAAGCCAACTCCGAACTCTTTTAGCCAAACGTATCACCCAGATAATAGGTTCCATCCTAATTTCTCGTACAGATAGAATGAACCTATTCAATCTAGTGGTCCATCAGGTTACAATAGGAGTTTTCCTAGGCAATCTGGTTCTTCCACAAACCAAGCCATTGTTCCTCAAGTCCCTTATCAACCCCAACAATCTATAGATTACAAAGCCATCATACCAGATCCCATGACCAATTACCAACAGCCTGCCCAACAATAGTCGTCCTTAGAATCTATGATTGCCGAGTTGATGAGACAACAACAACAGTTCATCCAAACTCAACAGCAAACCCATTAAAATCAAACTCAGATTAACCAGGTCACTACACAATCCATAGCTAAGATGGAAGTTAAGTTGAGGCAGTTAGCTCTCTCCTTAAGTGGAAAAGAAAAATGTCAATTTCTTAGTCAAACTATCCTTAACCCTAGAGGTCAACCTTTGATTCCAAACGGATCGAAATGTCAATACGAAGTAGGAAACCATTTGGAGCGCCACAAGACTCAGTCTAGGCTATCCACACCTTGCGTTCGAGAAAGAAGGTAAACAAAAAGGTCCAACTTATTGACAACAGAGAAAAAATCCTAGAGAAGGACAAAGTTAAAAAAAAATCATAAAATCACCAAAAGAGAAGGAGAAAGATTTGAAAAATTCTCCCATCATTTTGCTAATTCTAAAAACTTCATTTCCCCATCGTCTTAAAGATTCTAAAAAAGGTAAGTAGTTTGAGGGTGTCTTAGAAGTCTTCCAAAATGTGCATATCAATATCCCATTCCTAGATGCCATTAAACAGATACCATCTTATGCGAAATTCCTAAAGGATTTGACCACAGCTAAAAGGAAAACACCGTTTCCTCGGGAAGCCATCATGGCAGCCCAAGCTTCCTCACTCATCTAACAAATGATTGCATCAAAATTTAAAGATACTGGATGTCCAAAAAATTTTATTCATATTGAAAATCAAATGGTCAAAAAATGTCTCTTAGACTTAGGGACCAATGTGAACGTTTTATCATATTTGGTTTATAAACAATTAGGTTTAAGGGTTTTGAAACCCACCGATATCACATTGAGTCTAGCCGATAGGTCCATAAAAATTTCAAAGGGTATAATTGAGGACGTGATAGTTAAAGTCAAACATTTCTATTTTCCTATTGACTTTGTTGTCTTAGACACAGAGCCAGTCATCAATTCGAACAGTCATATTCCTATCATCTTAGGACGTCCATTCTTAGTCACATCTGACGTAGTCATTCATTGTAGAAACATGATTATGACTTTAACATTTGGGGATATGAAAGTGAAACTGAATGTCTTCCATAATTTTCAAAGAATTGATGTAGATGATGGTATAGAGGAAGTGAATATGATAGATACGCTAGTCAATCAAATGTATCAAGAGTTAGGGTACTCTGATCTTCTAAAGAAATATTTAGTTCATTTTGGCCTTGAATTGGACGTAAAAGAGTCTATAAGCGAATTCAATACTTTTCTTGAATCCGTTCCACTCTTAGATTCTGTACGGTGGCAAGTAAAAGTTGAAAGTCTTCCTGTGCGCACATCCAATCTTGTTCCTTCCCACGTCGAGCCTCCAAAATTAGAACTCAAGTTGCTTCTAGAGACCTTGAGATATGCATTTCCTGGTAAGAATCAAACTTTGCCCTTGATCATTTCCTCTCACCTCAATGAAGTTCAAGAGGGAAAGTTGTTAGGAGCATATTGGTTGGAGCATAGCTGACATCAAGAAAATTAGTCCATCATTGGTGACGCACCATATTCATTTAGAGGATTTCGCTAAGCCTTCCTTAGAACCTCAGAGACAGCTAAATCCTACCGTGAAAGACGTGGTTTCGATGGAAGTGATGAAATTGCTAGATGCGGGTATTATCTATCCTATCTCTGACAATCGTTAAGTGAGTTATATACAAGTAGTTCCTAAGAAATCTGGTATCACTGTGGTAGTGAACCAAGACAACGAATTAATCCTCATTCGAGTCTAAAATGGATGGATAGTGTGTATTGATTATAGGAAACTCAACTTGATAACTCCTAAGAATCATTTCCCCTTACCTTTCGTTGATCAAATGTTAGAGCATCCAGCAGAACATTTTTACTATTGCTTCTTAGATAGTTATTTTGGGTACAACCAGATACCTATTGCTCCAATCGATCAAGAGAAAATAACTTTTACTTGCCCCTTCGGAACTTTTGCGTATCGTCGCATGCCTTTTGGATTGTGTAATGCACCTGCTACTTTTCAACGGTGCATGATAAGTATATTTTTCGACATGTTAGAAAGATATCTCGAAGTGTTCATGGACGATTTTTTTAGTTTTTGGATCAAATTTTGAGGAATGTCTCCATCACTTGACTTTGGTCCTTGTACGTTGTAAATAGGTCTATCTAGTCCTCAATTATAAAAAATATCATTTCATGGTAACACCGAGAATTGTGCTAGGGCACATTGTTTCTGCTAAGAAGATTGAGGTAGATAAGGCAAAGGTAGTTCTAATTGAAAAATTACCACCTCCTAGAACGGTCAAAGAAATTACGTCATTCTTAGGCCGTGCGGGTTTCTATTTTAGATTCATTAAAGATTTTGGAAAGATCTCAAAGCCTTTATGTGAGCTATTGGGAAAGAATGTTCCTTTCGACTTTTCAGAGTCATGTCTCTCCGCATTCAACAAGCTCAAATCTGAGTTAACCTCGGCACCCATTATTCAACCTCCAAACTGGAGCATTCCATTTGAAGTTATGTGCGATGCTTCGGATTATGCAATAGACACTATTTTGGTTCAGCAAATCGAAAAACAACCTCATGTTATCCAATATGCTAGTAAAACCCTTAACGATACTCAACTTAACTACTCTACTACAGATAAAGAAATGCTAGTAGTGGTCTATGCCGTTGAAAAATTCCACCCCTAACTCATAGGATATAAAGTCATGATCTACATAGACCACGCAGCATTGAAGTACCTTCTATCAAAGAAAGATGCTAAAGCAAGGTTAATCTGTTGGATTCTACTTCAACAAGAGTTTGATCTCGAGATCCTAGACAAATAGGGGATAGAAAATATCGTAGCTAATCACTTGTCTAGGATAGTTAACAAGCCATCCGAGGAGTCCTTACCCATCTCTGAATCCTTTCCTTATGAACAACTTATGCAAATCTCTCAAGCCAACGCTCTATGGTATGCAGAAATTGTCAACTACTTAGTTACAGGTCAATTTCCAGTCGAAATGACTAGTCAAGAGAAACTCTGTCTTCTATCGAAAACAAAATGGTATTTCTGGGATGAGCCATACTTATTTAAGTACTGTCCCAATCAAATCATTAGACGTTGTATTCCAACCTGTGAGCAAGTCAATATCCTAAATTTTTGCCATAATTATGCCTGCGGAGGGCACTTTAATGGTAAGAAGACCGCAATGAAAATCTTACAATGCGATTTTTTCTGGCCTAGTATTTTTCGTGATGCCCACGAGTTTAGCAAATCTTATGATAGATGTCATAGATTAGAAAAAATCTCCAAGAGAAATAAAATACCTCAAAATCCTATCCTAATCATAAAAAATTTTGACGTGTGGGGTATAGACTTCATGGGACCCTTTCCTATCTCCTAGGGTTACCAATACATCCTAGTTGCTATTGATTATGTGTCAAAATGGGTCGAAGTTGTGGCATGTAGAACTAACGATTACAAAGTTGTGAAAAAATTCATAAAGGAGACGATTTTTTTAAGATTCGGTACTCCGCGAGCTATCATAAGTGATGGTGGCTAGCATTTTTGCAACAAGATCTTTACTGCATTGATAAAGAAATACCTTATAACGCATAAGGTTGCCACACCTTACCACCTAAAAACAAGTAGACAAGTAGAGATTTCTTGTAAAACCCCGAATTTTCGATTCGTATCTCGAGAAAAAAATAAATAGTAAAATTTTGAGAAAATCTTAAAAGTGGGACTTAGGGTAAAATCGTAAGACTTTTTTCTGATCATTTTTAATGAAATTTAACTTCACCATTAGATTCAAAATGATCGAAAAACATACTTCAGCCTATAACCATGCTCAAGTGCGAGTCCGAATAGAAAAGTTGTAAAATCCTCGATTATCGAGTCGAACTAGGTTAAAATAATGACTTTTTGCTAGAGCAAGAATGATTAATATTTGATTATACCATTGGATTCGTAACGAAAAATTATTACACATGGACTATTTATTTGTTATTTTTGAAGCACAGAAAGTCGAATTATCGTCAAAAACGAAAATGACATCAATTTTAGGGGTACCTCAGGCCAAAATATAAATTTTTGTTAGAGATAGAATTTGTAAAAATTGACTACACCATTAGATCCAGAGCGAAAAATTAGGTGAAATAGAGTATTTATTCTTCATTTTTGGAGTCCGGACGATCAAGTTATCGTCGATCGAAATAATAGGTAAAATATCGATTTCATCCCAAGATATATATAAATAAATTTTTTAAATTTTTTTTCACTTTCACCTTCGTTTTAAGCAAACCAAAATCAGCCAACTTTTTTCTTTTTAAATTTGTTTTTTTCTTCGAATTTCAACCTCAGATCACTCACAAACGGCTCGCCGTTAACTTCCGACGCAGAAGGGAGAAATGTCCGCAGCCTCGATATCTACAAAACCCACCCAAATTCCTTCTATTTTTTTTCTTTTTCGCCCCGTATCGTCAAAAAATAGGCGTATATATATACAGAAGTTTCGTAACTTCGACCTCGGATTTCATCCGTTTCGGGGTCAAACCGTCCTCCGTCGCAGAAGGGAGAAAAGACGACGACATCGAGATCTTCGAAACCACCAGGCCGATTTCAAAAATCAGCCATCTCGAAATACGAGTTACCTTGATTTTCATGCTGAGCGTTTCGATTTCCGCGCATGTGCTTCAATTCTATCACCTAGAGATTGTAAGGAACTCTAAATTTCTATTAGTAATCGTAGATTATGAAAATTGCATTTAGGTTTTTATTAAAAATTTGTGGTGAGTTTCCAAAAATATATAATTCAATCGGTTATTTCAAATTTACGCAAAAACTTGCATTTTGATATGTTTGATTGTATTTTTTAACAAATTATACGTGAGTAAGATATTTAAACGGGCTATTTCTATCAGTTGGGTCCTGTGCACCACTCGGACCCCATTTTGATCTAAGTGTTGTACATTTTCAATATTATTGATGAAAATGATTTTCATAATTGAAAGAAAAAATGATTTTATATTAAATGAACTCAAATTGAGTTGATGAATATCAGAAAGTGGATATTTTGTTTGAAAGATTGAAAATGGTAAAAATCGAAAAAAGAGAAAAAGGGTATGAAACGGTAAAATGTCAGAGTCACACCCAAGGGGTGATTTCTGTATTTTATATTATTGTGTTGTGTGTAGGTTGGTGAACGGATATCCAAGGATAATATTACTGGTTACATGTTTATTTACTTTCTATTAGCGCGATGTGCTGTTTACTTTTTCGTTCCGTTATTTATTTTATGTCGGTGGGCTACACTTGCATGATAGGAAACTAGATATCCATTCTCAATCTTGTATTGTTAATTTCTCTTTTATTTTCAAATGAAAATAATATATATATATATATGTACCTATTTTGTGAGTTGTTAAAGAGTCTATGAATGCCTAAAGGGATAATGCATCATATCATCCAGAGTGGTGTACTATCTTGAGATATACGGTAGGGACCACCAAGCTCATACGTGGTATGGGACGCGTATGAAAGTGGAGTCACAATTGGAATCTAAGTATATTCCTCTATATCTTTACCAGTGAATTTGTAATGTAAAGGTGGTCGTATACGAATGGTTTGTATATTTGGGAATCACATGCACACGTGATAAGTATAAACGAAGATGATTAGTCAGTGATCACTAACAATCTATAGTAGTTGAACGTTCTGACACATCGAAAAGAGACCCATTGCTTACGGTCACGTCAAACGGTCAGCCTGAGCCGAATAAATGGTCAACCAAGTGTGGTAAGTGCAGCGACCGACCACAAAATCAGGAATTAAAACTAGAGAAGAATTGTAACATCATATCCCGACTGGAAGCGATCCAATCGTGAGTCCCAACTCTCTAATTCCAATACTCCACCATAATGTATTATGTATCTATTGTCTTACTTTGATAAATAAAATGAAATGTATGTTTAATGTTTTTATTTGGTCAATTAGATTTTTATATAAAGAAAATGCTATAGTGAGTACTGTTGGTTGATGTAATGTCAGTTTTAAAATGTTTAATTGCTCATCCCTGGCTATATGTACCAGTTAATTGTAGTTTCTTCTATAAAATTTTGTATATTTTAAAATGATTCAGTATGTTTATTCGTTCACGTTAGGAGGGGTTATTAGCAGAAATTATTTGTTTTCTTACTGGGTAACCATTGTTACTCACCTGTTCCTTCCTATTTTTTTAGCTTCAGAGCCTGTAGTTGGAGAGACGGGCGTAGAACCAACGAGTGGGGACCATCTGGTAGGTCAGATAGACGACCAGAGTCCATTACCTAGTGAGTACTGGGGCTATATCCCCTAGTGGTGTCAGTTCGTCTAGAGGTATTTTGGATTCTGTATTGAGTGTTAGGAATTTTGTTAGAGTGAGGAATCTCTGTATAATCCTGTATATAAATTTTTTTCTTCCGCACTTTGATCTATCGTACATTATTAGACGTATATAGGCTTCTGCTAGTATTATATTTTGTTTGTTTAAATGCATGTTTGTATGTTGTTTATTAGGTGAAGGTTGAATCGCTTTGAAATGCTAACATAAACAGAGGAGACCATGCCGAAATTTCGAGGTGCCACCTAATACCTCAAGATCTGACATGAGGATTTGTGTTAGCGTTTGGCGGGGCGCCACATTTCTAATAGGGAAATAAAGATTATCTTAGAAAAAATAGTCAATCCTTCAAGGAAAGATTGGTCTTTGAGATTGCGTGATTCACTCTAGGCCTATAGGACTGCATTCAAGACACCCATAGGGATGTCTCCCTACTGGTTAGTTTTTGGCAAGGCCTGTCATCTCCCTGTAGAACTTGAGCATCGTGCGTATTGGACGATCAAGCGCCTCAACTTTAATTTTGATAAAGCCGGTGAGAAGCGAAAGTTACAACTAAACGAGTTAGAAAAGATTAGAAATGACTCGTATGATTGTGTTAAAAGGTACAAAAAGCGTACCAAATTTTTTCACGATCGGCACATTCTTAGAAGAAATTTCATTCTCAATCAAAGAGTTTTGTTGTATGATAATAAACTCCACCTTTTTCCAAGAAAATTCAAGTCTCGATGGACTGGCCCATATATTATCCAAACAGTCTACCCCCATGGTGATGTTGAAGTCCTTAATCCTAAGGACTGATCCACTTTCAAAGTGAATGGCCAACGTCTCAAACATTTTCTCGAGTATGTTCCGCAGGAGGAAGTTCTTCTCCTCGATGATCCCGTCTATTAAAATTAACTATGTTTTTGTCTAGCTAAAGACGTTAAACTTAGCATTTTTGGGAGGCAACCCACGCGCTTCAGGGGGACATCGTGTTAAATATCAACATGACTGTATGGTCTTTCTCAGGTGTTATCTAACCCACTTCATTTTATTTTATCAATTTCAATTTTACCTTTGCATGTATATGTTGAAATATTGAGGACAATATAATGTTTAAGTTTGGAGGTATATGGGTCGGATTTTCATTTATTATTTTCTTCTTTTATTCAAAAAAAAAAATTTGGTTGGCTACTTTGTTGTATTTTGCTCAAAATCTTAGCTTGTATCTTAAAACACTTAGTTAAAAATATTTAATCAGTATTTCATTGGAAGCTATGATCTGGAGTCTCCATTTGTGTTTCTCTTAGGTAAAAGTTAGAGTAAAGTTATATTTTGATTTATAGTCACTTCTAATAAAATTACCAATAATCTAGATTGTATTAAAAGAGTTTGTTACCTTCTTTCTACCTAGAGTTTAAGGAAAAATTGGGTTTGATAAACTTTGACATCCTTGTTCAATTGGTTGACTGATTAAAAGAAAAATAGAACTGGGTTGTATACACTTTGTACAACAACCACTGAATTAAACTAGGTACCTTGAAAAGGACTGCCTACTTTTCTTAGAAAAAGAGTGAAGAAGTAATAGAAAAAAAAAGACCCCTAAAAAAAATCAACGATCCAAAAGTTAATGTAAAGTTTCAATACGGTGAAAGCTATTAAGTGTAAAAATGTGAGTATACTGGAATATCATAAATAAAACCCTTTAGAGGTATTAAAGTGAATGTCCACACTTCTCACTTCCCCAGATATGATACTAAGTTTAGAATTAAACTCTAAGTTACTCCAGTTATTCTTGAGTAGTTAGAAGGTTGAAACTCATTCTAGGAAATCGAATCTCTTAAATTTCTATGTTAGAACCACTATCGCTCAAAGGTCAATTTAAGTCTAAATTTTGTTGTAGAGAAATAAGGGTTGGGACTCTATACCAAGCAGTAATTCCAATTGATTGACAAAACCAAAAAAGACTTGTGTTTTTCAATATAAGTTTTGATTTTGACTATTTTTACTTCAAAGTTATTTTCAATTTTGTGGGTATATTTTCTACAAATCCTCACGAGTTAAATTCGTCCACTAGGGGTAATTCAACGGTTCAAGGGCTTGCTGCATTCGCTAAATGCAGTCGAGGTGCTTGCGAAAGTGACAGTTTTATTTTCTAGGGGCTAAACAAAGGTAATTTTGAGAGTATGATGAGTGTCTTAAAACACTCAATTATACGCACATTTTTCGAACATTTATCTTGATTTTCGTCCCTATTTTTCCATATTAAGGTAATAATCATGATAAGCCTCGAAACAATATGTTACATGTTAATTAGGCTTAATTATATATAAATAAATTCATTTACTAGATAAATCTAATTACGTGTGTTTCTTGTGCAGAAAATCAACATTTTGGAATCAAAATCTCAAGGCAAAAGTATTTGGGCCCACTTTGGAATGCCCTAATCCTTAACTCATGTTCTCATTTTTTGTCTTTTTGTGCAAAGAAAAGTGAAGGCTACTTTTAGACTCTTTTAAACACATTTTTCTCTATAAATAGAGCCTCAATCTCTAGAGAAAGAGTCCCTCTTGGTTCTCTTATCTAAGACTCATTTAATCTAAGGCTCTTAGCCTATTATCTTATTTTTTGTATTTTTATCTTCTAGTTATTTTCTTTTTAGCTAAATAGTCTTATAAGAAGTAGAAGAAGAAGAATTTGTAAGTTTCTCCATGAAATGAAGAAAATTTCTTTCATCTCTTACAATGACATTAGGCTAAGCTCCCTTCCATTGGAGAATGGAAAAGCCTAGAACAAGTTTTTGTGTTGTTTCTAATTTCATGCCTTTCTTTTATCTAAAATGCTTATGAGTTCTCTTTAAGATTTCTTGCATCTTTTATCCTTAATATAGATATTTTATGCTTAGATTAGATCAAGATAAAGTATGCTTAAACTAGATAATTGGTAGTAGAAAGTTTTTAAGGAATTCTACTTTGTTTATATTCTCTCATTTGATTTCATTTGCTAAATTTTCTAATCTAAGGAGCTAACACCAAGCCCTTATGATTTAGTTATAAAAGGTTGGAGACTAGGAATTGCTCATCAATATGTTCTAGGTAGATCCACCTCCAATGGTGCTTTAATTTCATAAGTTTACTTGCTTTTAACATCATTTACTTTAGTTCATTTTCTAGCACTTTTAAATCTTCTTATAAGTTCAAAAATACAAAGAAAAACAGTTTTAATTCCTTTTAGTTAATTTGAATTTTATCCTCTTCGCTTAACACTACTCCTCCTTTCTCTTGGGTTCGATCCCCTACTTGCCCCACAAGTAAAGTAAAAGTAAGATTAATATTAACTCCAGTGGGAAGAACAACGATAGTCCCATCATATATTAAACCTAGGTCAATATAATTTTTTTTTACAAATCTAAAATCTATGGTTTTAGTGGAAATAATGGAGATTATTGGCCTATCATCGTTGGTTGTGACAAGCCCAACATTTGTATAAAAGGAAATCAAGAATATCAATTGACCATCATTAGCACTTTGCTGTCATTGACCAAAAATCTTGGCTCCACCTCGGTTAACATTCGGAACATATTTAAATAGTACTTACAGCATGTTCCTAAATCTCATATGACATTAAGATGACTTGCTTGAGTCATCTTGGTATGGTCCATGAATGGATAGATAATAGGATATTGGTTAGAGAAGATATACAGAAGATGGTCGGAGAAGATGGTTGGAGAAGATGATCGAAAGTTGATTGGAGATTGGTTGGAAGTTGTTCGGAGATGATGATCGGAAGTTTGTCGAAGATGAAGATCGAAAGTTTGTAGTTAGAAATCGCAGAGAAGGGGTTTTATTTTCGAATGCCCTCTTAGTTGAGTAGAACATCCTATTTATAGAGAATTTAGAAGGGTGTAGAAGGGACATGTGTTTGGTGGATCTTTGAGGAAGGTTCGAGAAGGGATATGTGTTTGGATAGGATTATGCCGACACCTTTGAACATATAGGGTCACGTGAAGAGTACACGTGGCATCATATTATTTGACCGATAGTGTATACGTGGTTGTTATAGTAATATTTGCATGATTGCTACAGTAAAATTTGCATGATTGAGTTTAATGGCTTTCGACGGCTTTCAACGACTTCTACAGTATTTATCGGCTTTGATTTCATTTGACGACTTCGACGACTCTTGAATGCTTCAGAACATTATTCAAAAAGTAACTATTCATTGAATAGTGTTTTATTGGATAATTGTAATTTTTTTTTTCAAAACTTTTACAGACTATACAGACTCGTAATACAGATTTTTCAGACTAATTACAGACTTTTATATAGACCTTTATTCTTATACTCATTTTTAGAATAGAAAGTGTTCTTCTTTATCATTAGAAACATTTTGAGGGGTATTTGAAGAAGATGATTTTGCAATGATGGATCCTTGGGCTGAAACAGCATCTTTGAGGCTTTTGAGTCCTTTTGATATGTTTTGCATTTGTTCTATGGCTAATACGAAATCTTGGGCAGAGACTTTTGTAGGAAAGGTTGCTGGCGTGGTTGTCGTTGAGACAGTTGCTTGAGCATAAGATTTTGAAGAGGATCTTGCAGTAACCTTGGGTAGTTTTGAAAAATATCAAGTGACAAATTCTTTTGTATTTGTCTAGATGCTTCAGGGGTTACTTAACTTTGATCATATTTATCCCACCATTTAACATAAGTGATTTTGAAAAATGTGGGAAAATTGTCTAGTAATTCTTTTGAGTGATTCCACTTAAGAATCCAGGGAAACCTTGCATGAGCAAAGAATAACATATTTTGATAATTGAGATCTTCAATTTTGAATTTGTTACTGTTAACAAATTCCTCAAAAAGAGAAACTTGTTCAAAAGGGAAAATTTCAGGGATAGCACCATAATTTTGCCACCATTGATTGAAAAATCAATAGGAAATTTGATTATTAAATTTTTGACAAAATTTAATGAACCATGAGTGGGATCCTTTTGTGTTTTGGATAAAGAGGACATATTCCCAAGCATTTTGATAATCCCAATATGTGTAGGGAATTTGTTGATTAGTTGGAGAAATGACATATTTTGTGGTCCAGAAAGAAGATTCCCATTCTTGACAAGGTATAATTCGTTGAATTTTTTAGTTTAGAATAGGCTATTTCTCCGGATTGATCAAGGTTATGAGAAATAACTGCACTTTGAGATTGGGACAAAATTGCTTCATAATATTTTGATGATAGATTAGGTTGTTTGGGATTGAAAAGATTATTTCTAGAAAATACTTGCCTTTGAATTTGAGAAATTATTAAGGATTCAAATTGCTTTTGTGATAATGAAAATAGGGCTTGGCTTATTTTATGAAGGTATTCAAATTTTTGAGAGATTGGGGAAAATCAAGAAAGAGAAATTTGGATTTCAACAGGAATTTTCTCATTTTCTTTTGACTTTTGCTGACTTTTGGAAGAACTAATTATAACTTTTGAAGAAATTCTCTTGTTAAAAAATCAGGGAGACTGTTCTGAGAACTAGGAATAAATTCAATATCAAATTCAAAAATAGAAAGTAAAGATTGCCATCTTCTTTTGATGTAAGGTTTTTTACATCTTGTTCTAAAACATTTTTTGCAGATATGCAATCAATTTTTAATAAAAACTTTTGGTTTAAAACATCACTTTGAAAATTTAAAATTATTAAAACAATTGCTAAAACTTTCTTTTTTATTGTTGAATAATTTTGTTGACATGGATTCCAGATTCCTGTTGTGACGCCCCGCCAAACGTTAACACAAAACCCAATGCCAAGTCTCAAGTACTAGGTGGCAACTCGAAATTTGGACATGGCCCCCTTTTTTTATGTTAGCATTCTACGGAACACGGAAACCTGATAACCCAATATATAACAAAACCTATATATACAGATGCAAATATAGGAAATTAACAGCGGAAAACTAATTACATCTAACATGTAAGTAGATCAGAATGCAGAAGATTTAACAATATACAAGCTTACCAAAATACTCTTACTCTAACATAGGCTAAAACTCTCAATCCAAAAACTACATACATCCTAGATGAAACTGACAACACTAAGGGATGTAGCCCTGGTGCTCACCAGGCAATGACTCTGATTGTCGATCTGATTGATCAGATACTCTTCAATTACTGACTCTACGCCTGCCTCGGTAACTAAAGTGCTGAAACTAAAAAAATAGGAAAGAAAGGGTGAGTAACGAGAGTTACCTAGTAAGTCCACAACCAATTCCTACTAATAACCATCCCTAAACATGATCGAATAAAGCATATTGAACATTTTAATACATGTAAGGTTTTAAAGAATAAAATACGATCAACTGGTACATATAGTCAGGGATGAGCAACTAAGCAATTTGAAAGTTACACATAGCATCAATCATCCATACTCATTATATATTTTTCATTTTATGCAAATACAGTTGACAACATTGAAATAATAGACATGCTTTTCTGTTTATAATTCGAAATATAACAACAGATACATTGTACAAGTGGTGGAGTAATGGAATTTGAGCATTGGGATTCATGACTGGATCATTCCCAGTCGGGACATGATATTCCTCAATAACATCGTAGTTCCTGATTTTGTGGCTGGTCGCAGTTTAACACGTTTGTGGGACCATTTATCTGGCTCAGGCTGGCCGTTTGACTTGATCGAAAGCAATTGGTCTCTTTTCAATGTGTCAAAATGTTTGACTACTACTAGATTATTAGTGATCACTGACTAATCATCTTCGTCTATGCCTATCAGGTGTGCATGTGATTCCCAAAATAACACTCCACTCATATATGACCACCTTTACAATACACGTTCATTAGTAAAAATAAGAAAGGAATGGACCCGGATTCCAGTTGTGACTCTACTTACATACGCATCCCATACCACGTATGAGCTTGGTGGTCCCTACCGTACATCCTAGGATAGTGCACCCTTCCAGATGATGTGACACACTATCCCTTCAAAAATTCACAAATCCTTTAACAGCTCACAAAATAACTACATATATATATTGTTTTTCGTTTAAAACAAAAGAGAAATTACATAATAGGGTTGAGGGATATCCAGTTCCTACTATGCAACTGGGGCCCCCTCGGCCTAAAAATAAATAACAGTACTCAGCGCATGTGCTAACATAATCTTAAATAAACATGCAACCCTTTCATTAATAACTTGGATATCCTTTTACCAACCTACATACAACATACAATGTAAAATGCAGACATTACCCCTCGGGTGTGACACTGACATTTTACCGATCATCCCATTTTTTCATTATCTCGATATTCTCACTTTTCATTTTTTCAAATCAAACCATTCATTTTCAATCTTTCAAAGTCATTTTTGGTCTTTCTATCGAAAATCATTAAGGTTTATTCAAAACGAGGTCCCGGCGACGCACGGGACCAAAGCTGTTAAAAATAAGGAAAGTTGGTTAAAATTTGGCTAAGTGTCGGAAACTCCATTTTTCAAAATTCTCGAAATTGAAAACGGATTTTTGAAAATGAAAGCCTCGATCACAAGATTTGACACCATATAAATTTTATAGTCTAATTCAAGATAACGCAAAAGTTATTAACTTTTGAAAACTTGTTGAAAACGTCGAAATTCACGTTTTGTTCTTGAAACCAAAATTTGAATTTTGATCCTTTGAGATTTGGATCTCGAAACCATTCTCATTATTTCGAAATGGGGCGTAAAATTTTAATTTCATTAAAAAATTTAAAGTAAATAGAAAGTAAAAATTAAAGAGGACATTTACTTAAATGTTTTCAAGTATAGGCAATGAGGAAGTCAAACCAAAAGTCAGAAGTCAGTTCTGATGAGAACTATTTCTATCGATGGCAGAACCAGGATTCTGTCGATGGGATCGACAGAATGACCTTCGGCAAGTATCGGTGGGACTGACTCCTCCTGCCGACAGCATAAAATTTCATGCGAGCTTTGGGTTCATCGGTAGTAGAACCCTCATTCTGTCGGTGGGACCGACAAAATGCATTCGGTAGGTGCCGGTGGCACCTACCCTTCCCGCCGACAGCACTGAATCCTCACTCGAACTTTCGAGTTTTTGATCATTCTTTCGGAATCTTCTTCCGTTCTTCGAATCATTCAACCCACCCACGAGTTTATGGTTAAAACTTGATAAAACATAATCAAAACATCTACTTCTACCATGAATTTGAAATTAAGCACCAAATTTTTAAGATTTAAATGCAAATAATAAGTTTTGTTTTAAAACCTAAATGCACATTTTGGAAATCTAAAGTTATTAAAAAGAATTGAAAGTCCTTTACTTGGTTGTGGTTGGCAGACACGTTTAACTAACTCGAAAATCAAATGTTGACAGCAAGGACTCGAGGTTAAAACAATTTCAAGGCCCAACGATTGGGTTAGTAGCGAAATCTTCGATGGAGGTGTTCTTCCTCCCCCAACAACGATAGATCACTCTTCTTGAAGCTAGGTGGAACTCCAAGTGGTTAAAATCAAAATCCATATTGCTGATTTTTAGTGGGAGTCTAAGAGAAAGGAAAGGAAATGGAGGTTGAATGGGGTGAGAACGTGGAGCTCAACAACGCCGATGATTTTTCCTTCTTCGTCGAGGTTCAACTCAGACTCGTTTGCGATAGATCTTGAGGGAAAGGGTTGAAACCCTTGGGTTGGGAAGTGGCTGTCGTTTGGTTCTTTGGAGAAGAAGAGAAATGAATAAAAAGAACCCAACTTTCTTTTAATTAAAAAGGCTTGAGGGTAAAGTCGTAATTTTTTTTCATGATTTCTAGTTTTGGCGATAACTCGACTATTCGGACTCGAAAATGACGAATGAATATTTCATTTCGAGTAGTTTTTCGTTGCGGACCTAACGGTGTCATCAAATTTTCCTGATTCTTACTCTAACGAGATTTTACTATTTTGGGTCCTACTTAACGTGAAATTCAAGAATTTTATAATTGTTTCCTCAGAACTCGAATTCGAACTTGCTTACAAGGTAATGTATATATTCCGATCCTTTTGAATCTAATGGAGAAGTCGGTTTTTCTTGAAATTTATCATAACAATATTCGAATATTTTACTCTAAGTCCCTCCTTCGGTATTTTTCTCCAAATCTCACCATTTAATTTTCTCAAGATATGAGTTGAAAATCTGGGGTATTACACCTCTTGTATATCTAACTATTTGTTCTTCGTTTGTTAATTTTTATAATAATATTCCTCCATATCCTATTTCAGAGGCGTCTGTTTGAATTATTTTTGAAAGTTTTGGATTTGGAATATGCAAGTAAGGTAGGACTTTGACAGTTTGTTTAATTTTTTGAACAGCTTAAGTATGATTTTCAGTCCTTGTCTTTTTTGCTTTATTTTTCTTTTATTTTTTAAGGAAATCAAAGAGAATTTTTCGTTCTTCTTTAAGACTTTTTATAAAATTGAGGACATAATTAAGGCATCCTAAAGATCTTTATAATTATTTTTTATCTGTAATTTCATCAGAAAATTTGTCAGCAAATTGTATGACACGATTTACTGGTGTATAGGTTTTATTTTCTAAGGAAAATCCTAAAAATTGAATTTTTGTTTGAAATAATTTGATTTTTCTTTGAGACAAAACTAGTTCATTTTGTAATATTACCTTTTTAAATATATATAAATGTTTCCAATGAGAATCTATATTTGGTGAGAATATTAGTATGTCGTCAATATAAACTAAGATGAATTTTGAATAATTTGAAAATATATCGTTCATCATATTTTGAAATTCATTAGGAGCATTTTTTAATCCAAAAGGCATTACGTTCCATTCGTAATGTCCAAATCAGACTGTGAAAGCAGTTTTATATTCGTCGACTTCTTGAATTTGAATTTGTCAAAATCCTGATTTTAAGTCAAATTTTGAAAAAACATTTGCATTTGTAAGTCGGTCAATAAGGTCTTGTTTGTTTGGAACAGGGTATCTTATCGATTGTAAGGCTTTATTAAGAGGTTTATAATTTATTGTAAGTCTAGGAGCTCTTCTTTATAATTTTGCTGCATTTTCTACATAGAAAGAGGCACAACTCCATGGTGATTTTGATTTTCTTATTAATTTTTTATCAAGAAGTTCTTGAATTTCTTTTTGGCATAATTCCAAATATCTAGAATTCATTTGAATAGGTCTTGCTTTCGTAGGAATATCATTTTCATTGAAGTTTGAAATGTAAGGAAGGGCAACTTGATGAGATTTTCTATGCTAGAAGGCATTAGGAATATCAAAACAACAGTTTTTTATTAATGTTTCTTCAAAAGTTCTTACTTTTTCTTGTAATCTTGGATTATTAATATTTTGTTTTATCTTTTGAAAGTCTTTTTCTTGATTTACAAAATCAAGTTGTTTTTCTTTTGATTGAATCAAGTTTATTAATAAATCAACTTGTCCAAAAGTGGGAGGTGATATGAAATTAAAGAGTACTTCAGTATCTCCTATTTTACAGAGGATTCCTTCTAGTGCCATTATAAATGGTTGTATTTGATTAAGAAAAGGATTTCTTAAAATTGCTTCTTGTTGTAAATTTGGTACAACAAGGAAGGGTACAGGAATGCAGACCTTTTATTTACAAACAAAAGCATCTGGTAATTTGTATTTAATGTATATATTTTTTCCATTTGCTGTTGTTAGAGAAGTTTGTGTTGGTTCACAATATGATATAAGAATTAATCCTTCTTGTATACAATTTAAATCTGCATCTAAATCTATTAAAACTATGAATTTTTTACAGAATTTTTTATTGTTATTGTTGTATACCACTTTTGAAACTTATGATGATTAATTGTATTGAGGAATTGATTAGTTCGTTTTTTTGTATCAAATTTTTTTTTGTGATTCTTGTGGAATATTTAAAAATAGTTGTACCTCAGATACTTGTTCTTTCAAGTCTTTAATTTCTTCTTTTAGTTAGTTAATTTGTTGTTGTAAACTAGAGAGGGTTATTAAAGAGGTAGATTCTTTTGAAGAAATTTTGTTTACTCTTGAATAAACATCTTTTAAGGAATATAATTGGGTTGATGCTTAAAAATTTTGAGCTTTTTCTTTTTTAGATTTATTGTTTTGGTCTTGATTCTTTACATTTTTCATAATTTGAATTAAATGTTGATTTCGTTGATCTTTGTCTGGTATTTCATCAAGTATTTTAACATTAAATTTTCATTTTCTAATAATAAATTTAATTGAAGTATATTAATAGAAGATGAGGTGGAAGAAACTGAGTCTAAATTCCATGGGCATTCACAATCATTTTCTAAAGAAGTACAGGCTTCATCAGAAGAAGATATTTGTAATTCATTTACCTTTTTCTTAAAGTTTTTTAGATGACATATGTTTGCAGTATGTCCAGGTTTTTCACAATTGTAATAAATTATTGGTTTAGATTTTTTCTCTGTTTTAACTTTGGTATTTAAGTCTCTTTTTCTTTTTGAAATTTTTTTTTGAAATCTTGGAGGATTATTTGTTGAAGTTCTTTTAAACTTATTAAGTTCTTTAGGTTTTCTATTAGTTTTTTGTGAAGGTGCTCTAAACATTTATTTTCCAAATTGATAATAGAAATCTCCTAATTCTTTTCGAGATTTTTGTTTTTCTAATTGTTTTTTTAGTTTTAATTCTGAGCAAAGTTTTAATCCTACTATATTGACTCTTTGTATAAGCATTCCAAATGAATATTGATAATAGTTTATATTATTTTCATTACCTTTGAGACTTTTTCTCACTTTGTCTGCGAATAATTTTGATAATCCAGATATAAATTTTTCTTTCCAGAATATATAATTACATCCGCTAATTAATGAATATAGTTTTGACAAATATACATCTTTATACTATCTAAAATCAGTTAATGTTCGACATTTCAAATTCATTAATATTTTTCTATCCTTTTGCCTTAATTCATTTAACCTTCCATTAAAATGGAGAAAAATTATTGATATTAAGGTTATAAAACTATCTGGTTGTTCTTTTCCATCTTTATCTAATTTTGGTTCGTCACGTTCGTTTAGTTTGACATGTGTTAATATATTATTCCGGTTAGTGTCGCTTAACATATTATGCCACCAACCATATAGTTGACCGGTGAAACCACTAACCACTGCTTTGGTCATGTGTTCTATTGATAAATTATATCGAGTAAAGGCATTTTCAAATACAATCATTTGAGATAGAGTGTTCATAATTTGATAATCTGTTTATCGATTTATATTACATTCATATATTTCATTTCCATTATAATGTTTAGTTGGATTTTTCCTTTCTTCAAATTGGATATCAACCGGCGTTGGTCTTCTATAATAATTTTTTGTTTTATTATATTAATTTGGTCTAGAATAATTTTTTCTTGGATATTTAGATCTTTTGATTTTATTTATTTGAGAATTTTCTTGATTTAAAATTTGGGATTCTATTTTTTTCTATTGAACCGTTTGAAGATGTCTCAAATTTTTTTTTTTTTTTTTTTTTTTCAGATTTCTCTTCTATGTCTTCTATATTTGAGTTTTTTGTTAAGACATTTATTTTCAGATTTCCTTATAGTCTTTTTGTTATTTCTTCTAAAAATGAAGATGTTGTCTCTACAAGAGGTAATCCATGTTGTAGAGGAAAATGATTTTTTACTTTCATAGTCATTGAAAATGATGATGATGATGAGCCTATTGATGTTGGTTTTTTGCATATATTTTTGGCTTATCTGATATTAATCCTATTTGCTGCCCTCACTGGTGAAAATAGGTGTTTGTATAATTATTTTATTCTATCACATGAGAAAAATCCTTTTGTATACATGGAATTTTCTTTTGAAACTATATTTCTGATTTAAGGGGAGTTGTAACAGATCCCATGATTTTTATTGCTCTAAAAGAGGGAAATATTGATTCAATTTTCTCATTTTTTGTGGTTTTCCATATTTGTATTTTTTGTTTTAAAATATTTACTGAAAGTTTTTTGTGTGAATTTGTCTGTGTTTCTAACCATATGAATAAAGGAATATGGACTTGTTTTTTATTCATTTCTTCAAACCATTTTTCTTTGATTATTTTTTGTTTTGTATTAGAGAAATTTTTAAAAAACCATTTACTTAAGGGATTTTTTAAAATTTCTTCTTTTAACAGTTATTTGTTTAGAGTGAAATTATTTTCTAAACTTATTGTATTGACCTCTCTTGGTGGATTACTAAAGTCAGATTCAGTAGGATTGTATTTTATTTCGGATTCTTTTTGTTTTGTATAGATTGGATAAGATATGTGAGTTGGCACAGTATTATAAATTTTGTTTGTCACTTGATCAAATGACTTCCTTGATAAACTCGTGGACGATCTAGAGATCAGGTAATTCTTTTGACTAATAGTGTCAAAATTAATTTCAACAGTACCGTTAGAATGTTTTATTATACTTTTTATTTGATCTTATTCTTTTGGTACTGGTTCTTGGGCTTCTTTTATTTTTCAGGAACTATTTAAATCAATGGTATCCCATTGAATTTGTTTTGGTGTTATAATTGTGTTCCTAAAGTTTGTTAGAAATAGAGTGGTTAAACCTTTGGTTTGACTTTGATAAGCAACATTTGGTATTAAAGACATCATAGATTTGTAATAAATTCTATAAATTATTGTAATATTTTCTGAGTTTGGCTTATTAAATCATTTTGTTTGTACTCCTAATGTTAAAGATTTTAATATAGTTGGGTCTGTCAAAGAGACATAAAAGTTTGGGAAACAGTTAAAGAATACAAGACCATCATTTAGTTGTGTCTGTATCATACATATTAACTGATCAGAAAATTTAAGATGCCTTCTATCTTTGACATGAGCTAGAGTAGATGTATTTAGGCCTATCCTGGTTAAAGGGACGATTGCTACCTATATTAGGCCAAAATGAATATAATTATACTTTTTATTTTGAAGTTTTTCTATTAGATCATAAGGAAGTAAAGATATATTTTCTAATTTTGTAGAAATAAGCATAGATTGCTCTATTGTATTTATAATATAATCATTTTTTAATTTTAATTTATCCTTATAAATTTCTTTTGTCGGCACTTTCAGAATAGTCCAATTTTTTATAGATTGTTCTATGCTTTCATATGATATTTCATCATTTGTTTAATAGAGATTGATCTTATTGGTTCTGTTTGAGAAGAGGTATTGCTTAATTGTATTTTTCTTTTAAAAGGTTTTTAAATCATTTCCATTTGAACCAAATAAAGATTTTATGTGGCGCCCCGCCAAACGCTAACACAAATCCCAAGGCCACCTCGAGGTACTAGGTGGCGCCTCGAAATTTCGGCATGGTCTCCTTTGTTTATGTTAGCATTCAATGGAACACAAAACCTGATAATCCAAGTTATAACAAAACATGTATATAAAGATATAGATACAGGAAATAACAGTGGAAGACTAATTACGTCTAATATGTCAATAGATCAGAGTGCGGAAGTTTAGCGATATACATGATTACAAAAATTTAACCTCACTCTAACACAACCTTAACACTCAACTTCAAAATATGTATACACTTGGACGAACTGACTACACAAAAGGGGTATGGCCCTAGTGCTCATCGTGCAACAAATTCTGTTCGTCGATCTGACCGACCAGGTACTCCTTACTTACCGACTCTGTGCCTGCTTCTGTAACTGCAAGTGCTGAAGCTAAAAAAATAGGAAGGAAAGGGTGAGTAACAATGGTTACCCAGTAGGTCCACAAACAATTCATACTAATAACCTCACATAACGTGATCGAATAATCAGACTGCATCGTTTCAAAACATGCAAGTTTTACAATTGAAACTACGATTAACTGGTAAATACGGTCAGGGATAAGCAACTAAACAGTTTAAAAGTTACACATAACATCAATCATTCATACTCGTTATACATTTGTCCTTTTATGCAAATACAGTTGACAACATTGAAATAATAGACATGCTTTGCAGTTTATAATTCGAAATATAACAACAAATACATAATACAAGTGGTGGAGTAATAGAATTTGAGCGTTGGGATTCACGATTGGATTGGTCTTAGTCGGGACATGATGTTACTATGTAAATCTGTCTTTTAGTTCCTGATTTTGTGGCTGGTCGTGTCTACCACGCTTGGGAGACAATTTATCCGGCTCAGGCTGGTCGTTTGACGTGACCGTAAGCAATGGGTCTCTTTTCTATGTGTCAGAACGTTCGACTACTACTAGAGTGTTAGTGATCACTGACCAATCATCTTCGTCTATGCTTATCAAGCGTGCATGTGATTCCTAAAATAGCACTCCACTCGTATACGACCACCTTTACAATACACGTTCACTGGTAAAGATAAGAAAAGAATGAATCCGAATTCTAGTTGTGACTCCACTCTCATACGCGTCCCATACCACATATGAGCTTGGTGGTCCCTACCGTACATCCCAGGATAGTGCACCACTCTGGATGATGTGACGCACTATCCCTTCAGGCATTTACAAACCCTTTAACAGCTCACAAAATAGCTACGTATATATATGAATTTTCATTTAAAACGAAAGAAATTAACAGAACAGGATTGAGAATGGATATCCAGTTCCTACCATGCAACTGTGGCCACCCGACCTAAAAATAAATAACAGTACTCAGCGCACGTGCTAACATAATCGTAAATAAACATGCAACCCTTTCATTAATAACCTGGATATCCTTTCACCAACCTACATACAACATACAATGTAAAATGCAGACGTCACCCCTTGGGTGTAACTCTGACATTTTACTGATTCATCTTTTTTTTCCATTCACTCGACATTCTCACTTTTCGTCTCTTCAATCAAACCATCAATTTCCAATCTTTCAAAGTCATTTTTGGTCTTTCCATCCAAAAACCATCAAAATTTATTCAAAATAAGGTCCCGACGATGCACGGACCAAAGCTGTTAAAAATAAGGAAAGCTAGTGAAAATTTGGCTAAGTGTCGGAAACTCAATTTTTTAAAATTCTCGAAATTGAAAACGGATTTTTTGAAATGAAAGTCTCGATCATGAGATTCGACACCATATAGTTTTTGAAATTTAATTCAAAGTAATGCGAAAGTTATTACATTTTGAAAATTTGCCGAAAACGTCGAAAACTACGTTTTGTTCTTGAAACCAAAATTTTGATTTTGATCCTTTGAGATTCGGATCTCGAAACCATTCCCATTGTTCCGAAATGGAGGGTAAATTTTTAATTTCATTAAAGTACTTAAAGTAAATAGAAAATTTAAAGAGGACATTTACTTAAATGTTTTTAATGAAATGAAGGGTGGGAAATCAAGTATAGGCAATGGGAAGGTCAAGGCAAAAGTCAGAACTCAGTTATGAAGAAAACTGTTTCTGTCGGTGGAACTGACAGAATGCTCATCAACAAGTGTCGGTGGGACCGACGGCATCTACCGACAGAATAAAATTTTCTCGCGATTCTTGATTTCGTCGATGGTAGAAACCTCATTCTGTCGGTGGGACCGATAGAATGCCTTCGGCAGGTGCCGGTGGCATCGACCTTTCCCACCGACAGTCCTAAACCTCACTCGAACCTTCAAGTTTTCGATCCCCTTTTCGATTTTTTCTTCCATTCTTTGAACCATTCGACCTACCCACGAGTTTGTAGTTAAAACTTGATAAAACATCATCAAAACATCTACTTTTACCATGAATTTGAAACCAAATACCAATTTCTATGATTTAAATGCAAACAATAAGTCTTGTTTCAAAACCTAAATGCACATTTCAGAAATCTAAAGTTACCAATAGGAATTGAAAGTCCCCTACTTATTTGTGGTTGTCAATGGTGATGAATCAACACTAAAGATCAATGCTTGGCGGCTCGAAGTTTCGAAAGTGGTTGAACTCGGGTTCCAACGGTGTGGTTGGTCGTGAAACCCTTGTTGAAGGTGTTCTTCCCCTTTCTAATGGCCAACAACGACTCTCCTACGATTTGGATGAGGTTCCAAGTGATTATAAACAAACCCACTTGCTGATTCTTGTGGGAGACCAAGAGAAAAGAAAAATAAATGGAGGTTGCATGGGGTGAGCATGTAGAGCTCGACAATGCCGACAATATTACCTTCTTCGTCGAGGTTCAACTAGGCTTCATTCGCGCTAGAACTTGATGGAAATGGGTTGAAACCCTTGGGTTGAAAAGTGGATGTCGTTTGGGGTTTCTTAGAGAAGAAGAGAAATGAATGTAATAAAATAAAATCAGATTTCTTTTATAACAAGTCTGAGGGCATACTTGTAATTTTCCCATCATTTCTAGTTTCGATCGTAACTTAACTATTCGGACTCGAAAATTGACAAGTGAGTATACCATTTTGAATAATTTTTTATTCTGGACCTAACGGTGTCATCAAATCTTTTAGATTCTTGCTCTAATGAGATTCCACTGTTTTGGGTCCCAATTAACGCGAAATTCGAGGGTTTTATAACTTTTTCATCCGGACTCGAATTCGAACTTGCTTATAGGCTAACATATATATTTCGATCATTTTAAACATAATGGCGAAGTCGGTTTTCCTTGAAATTAATCATAACAATATTCGAGTATTTTACTCTAAGTCTCTCTTTCGATATTTTCCTCCAAATCTCACCATTTAATTTCCTTGAGATATGAGTTGAAAATCTGGGGTGTTACATTTTAAAATATTTTAGTTTTAATGACTGGTCAAGGATTTACTACTCGTCTTATGAAACACAAACTATGAGATTTACTACCCGACTAGGAAGCCTCGAACCTAGATCTAAAATTTTAAAATCTCTTTTTGATTTTAATGCAACTGAAAATAAAACTGTAAAAAAAAAATACAGAAGTCAATAGAAAATTACAGAGAATTATTGGTATGTAGAATCAAGGGGATAAACTAGGAGGCTTCGACAGATTATCTTATAGATAATCGATGAAAGCCAGATTCGATCCAACGGTGATGGAGCCCTGTGTTATCTACCTTTGACTTTACAATAAGTATACTTTTAAATAGAAATAATAATAACAGAAAATATACCTTGTTGTATTAAACTTTATACAAGAATAATACAATATTTCTAGAGACTTTTGAGAACTTGGCTCTGATACCAATTTACAGGATCAGGTTTAAAACGTTTATTTAACTAGGATATTGTGTTTGGAGATAATAGGATATTACAGAGAATTATTGGTATGTAGAATCAAGGGGATAAACTAGGAGGCTTCGACAGATTATCTTATAGATAATCGATGAAAGCCAGCTTCGGTCATACTTTTAAACAGAATAAATAATAACAAAAAATATACCTTTTTTGTATTAAACTTTATAGAAGAATAATACAATATTTCTAGAGACTTTTGAGAACTTGGCTCTGATACTAGTTTACAGAATCAGGTTTAAAAACGTTTATTTTACTGGGATATTGTATTTGGAGATAATAGGATATTGGTTAGAGAAGATATACGAAAGATGGTCAGAGATGAATGTCGGAGAAGATGATCGAAAGTTGGTTGGAGATGAAGGTTGGAAGTTTGTCGGAAATGAAGGTTGAAAGTTTGTGGTTAGAAATCGTAGAAAAGGGGTTTTATTTTCGAATGCCCTCTTAGCTGAGTAGAGCATCTTATTTATAGAGAGTTTAAAAAAGTGTAGAAGGGACATGTGTTTGGTGGATCTTTGAGGAAGATTCGAGAAGGGATACGTGTTCAGATAGGATTATGCCGATGCCTTTGAACATATAGGATTACGTGAAGAGTACACGTGGCATCATATTATTTGACCGACAGTGTGTACGTGGTTGTTATAGTAATATTTGCATGATTTAGGAACCAGGATTGATAGGTTCTACTCGATGGGTACTCGGTGGGTACCTCAAACCGATTTATTTCATCTTTTTTTCTTTCATATTATAAATGGTCAACGGTTTTCAAACCTTTTATAGTTAATCAATATTACATAAAAATTTTCATCTTTTCATATAAATTATGTATTCTAATTTAAAATGTCCATGTTTCCTATAAGTTCATTAATAGTATATATGTTTATTAATAGTAAAAGATGGATTTTTTTTATATTTAAAGGAAGGTTAACTTATATATGTGTTAGAAATTTGTAATTTTGCTATTAATGATTTTATAGGCAATGAATTGGGTTCTTGAAAGTATTTTTTTGCATTTATAACTTGTAAATGATATATTTTTGTATTTTATAATAAAAAGCACTTGCATATAAACAAAATAGATACTATTACTTCTCAAGATTTTGTTTGTCTTATTAGATTATTAAGAGTCGGAATTGATGGATATCCACGGTTTTTGGCGGTTCCAATGAATTTAAAATCGGAACCAACAAGAATTGACACCAGAAAAATATAATGGTTTTGGTTCTAAAAGCCTTAGGAACCGAACCCGAACCGAGTAATTAACACCCCTATCCCCTAACGTTACAAATTCTCCCTCAAATATGAACATTTATTTTTGGGAAAATTACTTAAAGGACCCTTATGAAGGAATTTCTTTGTAAATGGTGAGTAAGTTTTGGGCGGCAACTTGATAGTCTGTTAAGTAAACTATTTATTTCTTAATGGTCCCTCAACCTTTTACCACGTTATCATGTTCCAAAAATAGCCAACTTGCCTTTTTTTTTTTTTTTCTCATTTGTATCACATGGTTAGATTTTCCAGTGGCGATTGCAATCATTTCTTACAAAGATTGATCGTGAATGATGAATGAAAATAATATACTTCTAATTTTCAAACCGACAACATACCTCCCTTATACAGTTAAAAAAACTCGGTGATTTAGCCCCCATCTTTTAAGACTAATTTAACTAAGAAAAATACTTTCCTTACTAACTTTGTAAGATTTTAAGTCTTACTAAGGTTCTTTGTGCTTAAATGGATTAACACATTGGCAACCCAACACCACAACCCTTTAGATTTCACGGAAAAACTTAGATTGAAATAATAATTACTTATTTATTTATTGTTTTTTTTTTTTTTTTTTGGGGGGGGGGGGGTTGTTGATCCTAGGTTTTGAAGATGGATAAATGGCTAATGAACTTTCACAGAGCTCCCAAACTTATGCTTCAATGGTGATTTTTTTTTTTTTTTTTTCGAATGTTTTTTCAAATTTCATAGAATTTTGTAATCTAAAACCCTATGGCATTAGATCATGTTTTGGATGCCAGAAGGTTAGCTTAACAACTCATAGTACAGGTTGAAATGTTACTAACTTAGTAAGGCTAGTCGGGTAAGGCTAGTCGGGCTCTTTAATTTTAAGAAATATAAAAACAAAGATGGGATTCTGTAATTATTTGGAGGAGATTTAATATGATTAATTGGATAAATTCAATTTTTTTTTTTGTAAAATTATGAATTTTTTTGGGAGAATATAAAAATGATGTTTTTGAGTTTCTTTTCAAAATCCATCATCTTCAACTCTCTAAAAATTGTTTCTTATTCTTGAATTTTAATGTTGAAGAAAATAAAAAATTTATATATTAAACCTAAGTAAATATAAATTTTTTTTTTTTTACAAATCTAAAATCTATGGTTTTAGTGGAAATAATGGAGATTATTGGCCAATCATCGTTGATTGTGACAAGTCCAACATTTACATAAAAGGAAATCAAGATTATCAATTGACCATCATTAGCACTTAGCTTTCATTGACCAAAAATCTTGACTCCACCTCGGTTAACATCCGGATCATATTTAAATAGTACTTATAGCATATTCCTAAATCTCATATGAAATTAAGATGACTTGCTTGAGTCATCTTGGTATGGTCCATGAACGGACGGATACACAAAGCATATCAAATGTGCAAAATCTCACTAGACAAAACAAGATGACTCAGATTATATTTTGAAAATCTTGATCGAGTCAGTAAAACTTGTTCGAGTCTATCGGGATTTTATATATTTTAATTAAAATAATTAATATATAAATAAAATATAATTAAACATGTTCTAATCTACCTTATTTTATAAAAAAATTTATGATTATTTTTATCTAATATAAATATACAAGAATAAATAAGTGTCAAACGAATTAAAATATTTATCTCGTTCGATGCGACTTGACTCGTCCGAGACAACTCGGTCTCGTCCATGGATGAAACGAGTTTTGAAACCATGACTTAGGGGCAATTTCGACATTGAAAAAGAAAAAACAATTTCCTCTCAAGTAAAAATCTGGTTAGGCGAGGATAAGGATGGGGAGCCACTCGTGCTCAAAAGATTAACCAGAAACAAAGAAGGCAACGATGACAATCGCGAGTACAAGCTCCTCGTTAACGCGCTCACCATTCGTATGTCCATTAGGGTTCACGCGTTCGCCACCAGCGCACTTTAGCCTTTCGTGCTATTCTCAGCAAAAACCCACTTTGTCTCCCCTCGCGGCCAGAACTCTTGCTGAAATTGAGAACTCTGGCGTCATCGCTTGTCTTCGCGCCCAAAGGTCAACTCTCTTTCATAATCTTCAATTTACCGCTCAAATTCAATGGCTAGAAATCATCTATTTGAATTCAACAGCTAGAACTAGAAATAACTAATGAAACTATTCTTTTGTTGGGGCCTTGAAGTAACGACACGTGGAATTTTAGTGGTCTAAAATATCGAATTTTTGATACCCATACCCATACTCTATGATTATTGTTATTATTATTATTCTAATTTTAAATTCTTTATTTGAGATAATTGTTGGCTCAAGGAATGATAATTGATGTTTGTGTCCAATGCTAAATTGCAAATCCCATGTAAATATCCAATAAATATAATATTTGGATAACAAGGGTTTAGACACTTAGCTCAGTTGGTTTGAGGTATTGGGTTTGTCACGCCCCAAAATCCCAACACGAATCCCTATGATTCATCGGTTAGAATCTCGAGGTGTGAGGTAATCAATCACACAATCTGACAGAACATTCATAAATAATAATATTTATGAAAAGAAAATATACGCAGCGGAATAAACATTTAACTAACATTTATACGAGAGTCTAGAGTAAGCAGAAGAAATCGACAAACACTGATATAAGTCAAGATCTTTAATCTCATAATTCATCAGGTTACAAAATTTTTTAAACTAACATGTTTCTTATCTACAACTAAAAACCGCTAGGATCCTCTACTAGTCCTCAAAGACATGGCGGCGGCAAGACATCAATCTGATCCTCCTCGAGGACCTCCTCAAAGAACGGTTCTTCAAAAGTTGAATAATCTGAAAGGGGAAGGATAGGGTGAGTAACAGGGGAATGTTACTCAGCAGGATGAACGCCGTTCTAACAACGAGTCATACATGCACGAGTAATCAGTTGAACAGTTAAATAATGTAAGTTTTTCATAATGTAACATACGATAAATGTCTAAGCATATTCAATAAACAGTTAAATAATTTCAACCTATCATTTCTATAATTTAAAGTAATCTATGCATCTTTCAAATAAAAACATCTATCAAACATCACAAAATAAGAAAATATACATAATAAGAAAACGGCGGTGTAATCGATGAGAGAGCAGAGGAACACACCGATATAACCGCCTCGGCTATGGCAATATGATATTCCAAACTTAACTTCCGATGTGGAATCCCATCGTTATAATCTGATTTTGTGGCCGGTCTAGCATACCACGGTTAGATGACCATTTATCCGGCTCAGACTGGCCGTTGACCAAGAACCCAATACTGAGTTCAACTAATGGTGAGGTCGACCGTTTGACGACTATAGACTAATAGTGATCACTAACTAGCCCAGGAGACCCCTCGTGTCGAAGCCTATCAAGAGGCAATGCATGTGAATCCCGCCTAGCTCTATACTATACAGAGACCGCTTTTACACACAACGTTCCCCAGGAAATAAGTAGGAGAAATTCCCGGATTTCATAAGCTGTAATATGCTCTAAGGTATCCCATACTATCGAAGAGCATATGACATCTAGTGTTATCCTAGATTGACTCGCCGCTTCCGGACACACAGCAACGCTTCACTTTTTATGGGTTTTCTATAAACCTTTACTGGTAAACAAAATAATTTATTTTGTATATAATATATCATTTCTTTTTAATCCAAAATACAAACAAAGTCTGGTAGTGCCTTCCAGTGACAGTTATTTGTTATTTCCATCCATCAACCATCTCATCCCTCTATCTATCTATCACGTTTTATGTGGCATGGCCACTACGTAGAACTGGAGGCATTGTCCCATCAATCAGTCGAGAACATACGTTCTCTCTATTCATCCATTAATTAAATCGATTAATCAATCATCTAATTTCTTACATATCTATTAAAGTAATTTTACCTTTAAAGTAATTCAAAATCCATAAAGCATCAACCAATTCCATTCGATGGTTTTGATTGAGTCGAGAAATTCGAAAACAAAGATAAAACCATAAGACATAAAAGCTGGAAATCTATGAAAATTTAACTAAGTGTTAAAAAAATGATTTTTCAAAGTCGAAATTGAAAACGAACTATTTATTTATTTATTAAAGAACTTAAAGTAATACTTAATTGTTTTTAATGAAATAAAGGTAGGAAATGGATATACATACTATATGGAAGCAACACAAAAAAAAATTAGAACCAAACTCAACATTCGGATACTTTTCCGAATTGCTGATTTTTCGTCGAAACTCGACCAAAATCGATCCAAATATTATACTAACTATAAAATGCTTATATTACATCAAATGAACTAAACCCAATCATAAATAAGTATGCAAACATGATTCAAATCGTTCAAATATGTATAAACTTAATGAAACAATCGATTTATCAACAATCATATGGATTTTCTATGAAATTATCGCATAACTAGAAGGTAGAAGGGAAGGCAACCTACTTCAAGCTATTTTCAATGGTTGAATGGACTTTAAAATCTCCTCCGGCCAATCTCTAAAATTTTCTTCCGGCGAAAATCGGATTTCTTTGCGTCCACGCGTAACCCTCGGCGAGAGGAACAACTTTCCTTCTTGCGCCTAAGCTCGGATCGTTCTCGTTTGGCGTAGATCTGAGTTTCAAATATTGAAGGAAAATGGTTGAGATTTGTTTGGAGAGGAGAATAAGAAAAATCTGATTTTTCTAATAGAATTTAGATATTTATATAACTTAAGTTGGGACATACTTGTCATTTTGGGAATTGTTTTTCCCAAATGCCGAATTGGACAAACTTATACTCTATTTCGGGTGATTTTTCGACACGACTCTAATGGTATGATCGGTTTCCTCAAATTACGTCTCTAAGGTGTCGTTTACCTATTGGAAAAATATCTAATGCGAAATTCGAGGATTTAATAACTTTTTCAATCGACTTCAGATTTTGGCGTGCTTACAGGCTAAAGTATGTTTCTCGATCCTTCTAAATCTATTGGTGAAGTTAATTTTCCTCAAATATTAAAAATTAAGATACCATACTTTTAAATTAATGCACGGATCTAAAATTCTTTCCTTGAGATACATTTTAGGTTTTCAAGTCATTACAGGGTTCAAGTCCAGCCTACCCATACAAAAAGATGTAGATCTTTTATTTCGTGTTCACTCATTCAAGTCTACTAATGCCATCAATATTTGGCCAACATCTCAATAGATTTATACACTAAACATTATCTAAATTGGTGATTTTTAGCTGTCGATTCAGGCATAATATTAAATTTATATTAAAATTTGAGGAATTTTGGAGTAATAAGTTATAACTAGTAGGGGTATAAATACACACACTAGAGTTTGTCCGTGCCATAGGCACAAACATCTTCTTTGGCGTTAAACGAGTAAAAGAGGACATATCATAAATTTAGAGGGATATTATTGAAAAAGGGGTAATTAATGAAACATTGTAAAATTAGAGGGGTGTTATTGAGACAACCGGAGGGGGAGGGGGGGGGAGAGAGAGAGAGATAATAAAGTTGGAGGGGTGAAGAGAAAATGCAATAAAATGGGTAGTGTTGACCCCACTCCCTTTTGTTGCAGAGAGACAGATTTTGGATGGGATACTAATTTCTAATGAGTGTATTGATACAAGAATAAAGTCAAAAGATCCAGGGTTAGTGTGCAAAATTGATTTAGAGAAGGTGTATGATCATGTCAGTTGGTCTTTTTTGGAATATGTTTTGGGAGGAATGGGGTTTGGGCTAAAGTGGGTTAGATGGATGATGAAGTGCGTCTCTTCTCCATCTTTCTCTATTTTGGTGAATGGTTCTCCTAAAGGGTTTTCAAAAGCATAAGGGGTTTGAGGCAAGGCAATCCACTCTCTCCTTATCTCTTCTTGGTGGTTATGGAAGTTCTCAGTAGAACGTTTTCAAAAGCGGTTCTCGATGGAAAATTGACATGTTTTAAAGCAGGAAGTCAAGGTCATACTATTTCTAATTTTCACTTTGTTGATGACACACTGTTTTTTTTGGACTTTTCAGCTGCTCAGTTGAGATTTCTCAGTGGCATCCTTGGTTATTTTGAGGTAGTTGTCGGCATTCTTGTTAACTTGAATAAAAATAAAGTATATGGAGTGAATGTTGCGTTTGGTCTAGATGTGTTTGCGACTTCGATTGGCTTCAGTGTGGGTACATTGCCAACATCCTATTTTTGGGTCTTCCACTTGGCGCAACTTATAATAGCAAGGAGATTTGGAATTCGGTTCTTGAAATAATAGGGAAGAGGTTGAGTAAGTGGAAGGCGAGATATCTATCTGAAAGATTACACAGATAAAAAACACGTCCAACATTCCGAATTGCTACATGTCGTTATTCTCTTTGCCGAGGAGTGTGTAGTTAAAGATGAACAAGATTTATAGAGATTTCTTTTGGCATGACAAGGAGAACAAAAGAAAATACCACATGATGAGTTGGAGGAAGATTTGCATCCCCAAGGTACATGGAGGGTTGGGTATTAGAAGTTTTGCAAATATGAATTCGGTTTTGTTGGCCAAGTGGTTATGGAGATTTGGCGAGGAAAGTGACAGTTTTTGGAGAAATGTGGTGGTGCAAAATTATAGGGTGAATGAGTTCGGTTGGGAAAGTAGAGAAGCAAACGACACGTATGGGTGTGGGGTATGGAAAGGTATTTTTCGAAGAACTCCTTTTTGTAAGAAGGTGAAATTCAAAGTGGGGAAGGGCAATAGAGTTGGGTTTTGGGTGGATAAATGGTGCGGAGATACACCTTTGATGGAGCTTTCCCCAGAGTTATACGTTATGTCTGACAAGAAAAGGAAGTCTATTGATTCCTTTTTGATTGAGGATAATGGGGAGAGGTCGTGGGATTTGGGTTTCAGGCACAATTTTAATGATTGGGAAATGGTTAGTGTGGGGAGACTTTTGGAAGTGATTGGGTATACGCCGATTAGCACCGAGATGGCGGATTGTTGGTTGTGGGACGGTAAGAAGAATGGAGTCTTCTCGGTAAAGTCTATGTATGGTACCGGCTTGAATGAGATGACTTCTATTTTTCCGGCTTTTTTGATTTTGGGGAGCTAAGGTTTCATCAATAGGTTCAGTGTTTATTTGGCTAGCCGCTTTGGGCAAATTGACAACTATGGACCAATTGATTAGAAGAGGCTTCCATACTCCTAATTGTTGTTTAGTGAGGAGACGATTGATCATTTATTTCTACATTGCGCTTTTGTTTTTCAAGTGTGTTCTCGCTTCATCGATCTCTTAGGCATGGTCGGTTACTTTCCAAAGATGGTCAATGAGCTATTTGAATCTTTGCTAGTGTGTGGTTTTTCTTTCAAAGCTTCTAAGAGTATTTTGTGGAGCTTGCTTCCTTTTGCCATTTCTTGGGGGATTTGGAAGGAAAGAAATAGTAGAATTTTCGAGGGAAAGGAACAACATATTCATGATCTAATCCATTCTAGGGCTTTTGTTCTTTGGGAGGAAGTTTTTAAGGTGTTTAAAGGGATCTTTTTGAGGATTTTGTTGTAAGGTAGGAGGTTATTTGTAACTTGGAGCCGGCCTAAGGGAGCTCATTTTTCTCTTTTCTTTGTCAAGTTGTATTTGGGGTCTTCTCGACCCCGCCTTTTTCTCCCTTTTTAAGAAAATTTCAACTTGTAAAAAAAAAATGTTTATCCCCCAAAAATATAGTTGGGGTGGGACCAACAGTTCTGTTTTATTCTATATTAGAGTTCGCCCATGCTAGCGGCACAAGCATACTCTTTGGGCTAAGGAGGTAAACACAAAAAGTAATAAAGTTTGAGGGGTATTATTAAAAAATCTTTGGGGTTAGGGGGTAAAAATGAAAAAATAATAAAGTTGGAAAGGTATTACTAAGAAAATGGGTAAAGGAGCACATACATCCTCTTTGGGATTAAAGGGGTAAAAGAGGAAATGTAGTAAAATTGGAGGAATGTTATTGAAAAAAAGGGAAGGGGAGGAGATGAAAGACAATTAAGTTGAAGGGATGAAAAGAAAAGGTAATAAAGTGAAAAGAGTGGACCTCACAAAATTGTAGTTGGATGAGATGTTTGTCCCCACAAAGCGTAGTTGGATAGGATGTTTGTCCTCCACAAGTGTGCACTGTTGTTTTTTATAATCTATATATATAAAGAGAGAGAGAGAGAGAGATAATTGGGGTTATATGGATCGACGACCACATATATATATATAGATAAGTCCCATTCGACAGCCAACATGGGAGCCAAATTTTTTTCTATATGGGTTAAAAGTTTCGGATTGAGCTGATTTTTCGTGAGGATGATCTCTATGGTGAGAAGATTATTCTCACAAAAAATCAGCCCATTTTGAAATTTCTAATGCCATCAAAAGTGGTTTACCAGTTGAAAAATTGTAGACAATCGACTTTTATTGTTAGTTTGTTAACTACTTTTGATGGGGTTAGAAGTTTCAGAATCGGTTGATTTTTTGTGAGGATGATCTTCTCAATATAGAGATCATCATCACAAAAATATCAGCCCAATCAGAAACTTTTAACCCATATAGGACAAATTTTAGCTCCCAACGTTGACTCCCAAATGTAGGTTGTCGAACCTAACCTCTATATATGGGTCCCATTTGACAGACAACATTTTTCCTATATGGATTAGAAGTTTTAGAATGGGCTGATTTTGTGAGGATGATCTCTATGGTGGGGAGATCATCCTCACAAAAAAGACAGCCCAATCTGAAACTTCTAACCTTATGAAAAGTGGTCTAGAATTGTGGACTGTCGATTTTAAACTATTAGTTTCTAAATCACTTTTGATGGGGTTAGAAGTTTTAGATTGGGCTAATTTTTTGTAAGAATGATCTCCTCAATATAGAAATCATCCTCACAAAAAATCAGCCCAATTTGAAACTTTTAAGCCATATAGGACAAATTTTGTCTATATATATATATATATATATATATATATATATATATATAGAGAGAGAGAGAGAGAGAGAGAGAGAGAGAGAGAGGGTTATATGGACTGAAGGACCACCTATCTATATGGATCACATCTTCAAGTGGCACCTTAAAACACGATTGGTTGCTGCATGGATATAGAGCATAAAATTCTATGAACTTTGAGAATAAAGTAAACTTAAAAGAAAACATGTTTTCGCCGTCCATTTTGAAGTCTTAGATTTGACTAGCAAGTATTTTTTATGAATTTTTTTTTTCTTTAAACTAATCTTAACCATTAATTGTAGGGGGATGAGATGTCGTGTAAACCAACGTGGCAGTCCCTCTTTGGGGTTAAGGGGGTAAAAGAGGAAAGACAACAAATTCTTAGGGTATTATTGGAAAAAGGGGTAGAAGAGTAAAGGCAATACAATTCAAGTAATATTATTGGAAAATGGGGGAGAAGAGGAAAGAAGATAAAGTTGGAGAGTATTATTGGAAAGGGGGCAGAAGAGAAAAAAAGATGATGTTGAAGGAGTATTCTTGGAAAGGGAGGAGAGAAAAAGGTATAAAGTTGAAATTATTCCTCGAGATGCGTGCGAGGTTGAAACTGAATCACTTTTTATGCGGGATAAACATTGGGGGAAGACAACCATTGTGTTGTATCATATATATATTGAACGCAATATGATGAAGAAAAAGTCTTCTGATTGTTATTCCAAAGTGAACTATTTACAAGATTATTTATAGACAAATCAGGAAACAAATCAGCAAACAAAAAAACGAACTATCCTGAAAAACAGGGACCAAATCTTATCAAACTAGCATTTAAAATAATTCAAACTTTGAAGTGATAAGATTTCTAAATATACAGAAACAAACAACTTTGAATTCAAATAACAATTATTATTCCTAAAACATCGAAATCTCCAACACTCTCGCTCAAGCTGGTGCAAAAATATCGATCATGCCTAGCTTGTTGACAAAATCTTCAAACTTTTGTCTATGTAGCCCCTTTGTTAGAAAATCTGCAGCTTGCTGGTCTGTTGGAATATAGATCACACACACACTTTTGTCATCAATTTTTTCTTTGATAAAGTGTCGGTCAACTTTGACATGTTTGGTCTTGTCGTGGTGAACATGATTATGAGCAATACTAATCGCTGACCGGTTATCACAAAACAACTTCATAGGATCATTACTTGGAATTCTTAGTTCATTCAGTAACCTTCTTAGCCATATTAATTCATATGTCCCCTGGGTCAGTGCTCTGAACTTTGCTTTAGCACTACTACGAGCAACCACTGACTACTTCTTGGTTCACCATGTAACCAAGTTTCCCCATACCATGGTGCAATATCTGGAAGTAGACCTCCTATCATCAATTGAGTCAGCCTAATCAGCATCCGTATAAGCTGCCTAATCAGCATCCGTATAAGCTTTAATGGATCTCTTTAGACTCTTTCCAAAGAATAGACCATTCCTAGGAGTTCTCTTGAGGTACCTGTAGACACCCCATTTTTGCATTCGCCTGATTAATCAACTCGTCAACTTGATCGCAACGATTCCTAATGATGGATGTTTATTTTATTGCTTTATTTTGTTACCAGATGTGTTTCAGAAATCCGGATGAGGTATCTCAAACTGACAAAACTGTAGAAACCACGCTACACTAGGAAAATATGACCCCAGAAACATAGAAATCATCATCTTGCAGATAAAAAAAAGTTTTACGATAAAAATCACTAAAAAATGATCAAATTACAAAATACCCCTAACCTTCAAATATCCCTAGAGCCTACGTTACGCTAAGGAAAATCCATTCAAACACATAAAATAACAAATCGAAATCAAATAAATCATTTCGTCAATTTTCATAAAATTACGAAAATACCCCTCATAAAGTTCACGACCATTCCACACAAAAAATTTCATAAATGACACAAACCAATATTTCCATTGAATTCCTTATGAAAAATCGATTCTAAAACATCCTAGAACATTAAAAACCGACTTGAAATGCAAAAAGTCCTCTCCGAGGGCAAAACAGTAATTTTATAATTTTTATAATTAAAATTTTTGAAATTAATAAATAAAACATTAAATAATTAAAGTGAAACATTAATAAAATTAATTTAAAAATTTAAACCAAAAAAATCGATCAATCAGGCTCTCAGGCAAAATTGTTGAGGGTTGCCAAGATATTTATTCAAGGACCCCTTCATTTAGGGGTCAAAAGAATTAAATATATAATAGAGGGGGGTTCTCCAAAAAATTAAAGTCAATCAAGTAAGACTAAAGTCAAAATATTAAAGTCAATCAAGTAAGACTAAAGTCAAAATCTTAAAGTCAATCAAGTAAGACTAAAGTCTAGATATTAAAGTCAATCAAGTAAGACTAAAGTAAAAATCTTAAAGTCAATCAAATAAGACCAAAAGTCAAAACCCTAATAGAGTTCTAATTAAATAATAACTCTATTTAATAGAATTCTAACTAAAATATAACTCTACCTAAAACAATTCTAATTAAAATATAACTCTAACTAAAAGATTTATAATTAAACACTAATTCTATCTAAACCAACCCTTAAAAAAATCTATAAATAGGGGTCCTCACATCCTATTTTCGTATCCAAGAAAAAACCCTAAGAGAAGTAGGTCAAAAAGCTTCCCTAGCCTCCCATAAACCCTAATTTTGAAGCCCCAACTCCTTACCTAACATCCATACTTTGATTTTAGCTTGAAAAACACCTAGAAACCCTTCAAAAACACCCAGAAATCTGTAAATAAATCCGAAGAATCCAGATCTAAGAAAGAGATACCTTGCCTCGGAGATTAGAAATCAGATCCGGAGACAGAATAAAGCGAGGAGTACTGGGGGAGCGGTTTTTTTAGATCTGAGGGAATAGAATTGTTTCTTTCGAAGGTAAAATTCTTTTATTTTTTTATCTAGGTCTTTTTGTTAGCAATGTAGTTTTATTTGGGATAAGTAGAGACCGGCATTGGCCGGGCGGGGTTGGTGCCTAACACCTTCCAACCCCGTAACATGATCCCCGGACCTATATTTTTGTAGTAGATTAGTTGATTTATCCGTTTAGAGTCTATATTCGGTTCCTAGACCGTAATAACTAGGTGGCGACTCCCAAACCTCAAAGGTCAAAAGCGGATCCGCGCACCCCGCGGATCGAGGGCGCTTTCAGTACCTTAGGATACGGTACATAGCTTGCAAGTGATCTTCGTTTGGTGAGTGCATGAATTGCTCACTAGACTAACTGCGAAGGCAATATCTGGTTGTGTGTGTGACATGTAAATCAACTTCCCTACCAAACGCTGGTACTGTTCTCTGTCAACTGATTTTCCTCCACTGTCAAGATTGAGTTTTTTATTGGCATTAATAGGAGTTTCTGCTGGTGTGCACCCCAACATACTGGTCTCCTTTAAAAGGTCTAGGAGATATTTCCTTTGAGATATAGAAATCCCTTTTTTAGTTCAGGCAACCTTCATTCCGAGAAAATATTTGAGCTGTTCCAAATCCTTCACCTCAAACTCATTAGCCAACATCTTCTTAAGTCTTCCTACTTCATTATCATCTCCAGTTACTATAATGTCGTCTACATAAACAATAAGAATAGTTTTCTTCCCATCACTGTTGTGCTTAAAGAACAAGGTGTGGTCAGCTTGTCCTTGGTTGTATCCGCATCTTCTAACAACTCGCATGAACTTTTCAAACCAGCTCCTAGGAGATTGTTTAAGGCTATACAGGGATTTCTTCAATCTGCAGACTTCTCCACTTCTTCCTTCTTCAAACCCTAATGGGACACTCATGTAAACCTCCTCATCCAAATTGCCATTAAGAAAGGCATTCTTAATATCTATTTGATGGAGCTCCTAGTCTAAGTTTGCACCAAGCGACAGCAATATTCGAATAGTGTTGAGTTTTGCAATAGGCGCAAATGTCTCCTTGTAATCTATACCATATGTCTGTGCGAAACCTTTAGCTACCAGCTTCGCCTTGTAACGCTCTATGGTTCCATCAACTTATATTTCACTGTGAATACCCATTTACAGTCGACTGGATTCTTCCCATTTGGTAACTTAGTCAATTCCTGGGTCTTTTTTTTTTCAAGTGCTTCCATCTCATCAAGCACTGCCTTCTTCCACCTTGTGTCAGTCATGGCTTCTTAAAATTCTTCGGAATAGTGACTTCAGAAATGTTGGTTGTGAATGCTCGATAAGAAGCTGATAACCTATTATATGAACAATGACAAGAAATTGGGTGTAATGTACATGATCTCACACTCTTTCGATTAGCTATAGGCAAGTCATCAGGATTTTTATGTTTGAGACCTGGGGAAGGATTTTGATTACCTTGTTGACTAGTCACTCTCGGGTTGGATTCTTTTTCATGCTCTAAGGTAGTGATTGGTTGTACTTCCTTGGTTTAATGACGACGGGAATAGACATGCAGCTCGGATTGTTGCCTTTGTAAAGATTCTCCCCCTATTTCCATTTCCGTGGCATCTGTTGAAGACATAATAGGCTGGTCCGAACCTAGTGGTCTAGGAGTAGACACTGATGGGCTAAAAATTGGTTTAGGAAGGGCAATCTTGGCAATCTCCTAGGAGTAGTCTTCTCTTACATTCTCCCCTTGAAGATTAGGATTGGAAAAATAAGGACTATCTTCAGAAAAAGTGCCATCCATGGAAGTGAAGAAGCGTTTGGAGAGAGGACAATAGCATTTATACCCCTTTTGGAAGGGGGCATACCCTAAGAAGATGGCTTTTGTGGCTCTAGGATCTAACTTACCCCGATTCTGGCAATGGATATGAACGAAGACTGTGCACCCAAAGATTCGTAGTGGAAGAGAAGTGAATATTCAAGTATGTGGGTATATGGTCATCAAGGAGCTGAGAGGAGTTTGGTATTTTAAAACTCGAGTAGGCATTCGGTTTATCAAGTATGATGCAGTAAGAGCGGCTTCTCCCCAATACTATTTTGGAACATGAGTTGTAAACATAAGGGCCCTAGCAACCTCTAGATGTCTATTTTTTCTTTCGGCAATTCCATTTTGTTGAGGAGTTCCGGGACAAGTGCTTTGATGAAAAATTCCTTTTTTCTTTTAGGTAGGGTCCCAAGATTGTATTAAAATACTCACGCTCATTATCTGTATGTAAGGTTAGGATATCTATTAGAAATTGGGTTTTTACAAAGGAGTGAAATTCCTTAAATATTCTTTTTGCATCTGATTTATCTTTCATTAGGTAAACCCAACATACCCTAGTATGGTCATCAATAAATGTTATAAACCATCTTGTTCCGGTTAGATTAGAAGTACAGGAAGGTCCCTAGATGTCACTGTGTATTAGTGCGAAAGGTTTAGAGGCTGTATATGAGACAGGAGGATAGGAAGCACGGGTATGTTTTGCAAGTTGACACACATCACAAGACAGAGAATTCAGATTTTTATTTTTAAGTAAAGCTGGGAATAAAAACTTTAAATATGGAAAACTCGGATGACCCAGTCTATTATGCCATAACATTTCACCACTAGATTTTGAAATAGAAACAGAAACAGAATCCTTAAGAGACACATGAGCTTGTCTTGACTCGGTCACATTGTTTTCGAGGTAGTACAGCCCATCACAACCTTTAGCACTGCCAATCGTCCTCCCCGAGAGCAACTTTTGAAATTCACAATGAGAAGAGAAGAATTTAGTGACACAATTGAGGTCTTTAGTGAATTTACTGATAGAGATTAAGTTTCAAGAAAGATTGGGGACATGGAGAACTGAGTGAAGGGTAATGTCTTTGGATAAAATGATCGAGCCTTTTCCTACAACAGGAGATAATGATCCATCTGCTATGCGGACCTTATAATTTCCGAGGCACGGGGTGTACAATGAAAAATATGAGGAGTAATCTGTCATGTGGTCAGAGGCTCCAGAATCTATAATCCAAACATCCTTTGTTATGTGAGCATTCAAGGCTGTGAAAAAATTACCTTTTTGTACTAGGGTGCCGAATGATGTTTCTAGTGGGTTCGGACTAGCCACTAACTAGCCAGTAAGATACTTTTGCAATTGCTCCAGCTGGTCCTTGGTAAGAGGAAGTCCTCCCATTTGTTTGGTTGTGACTTGATATCCCTGTGAATTAGTTTGCTTGCTGGGTCTCCAATTGGTTGGTTTGCCATGAATTTTCCAACACGTCTCTTTTGTGTGTCTGGGCTTATGACAATGATCACACCATGGCCTCCTGCCTCGTCCTCGCGTCTCCTTGTTGTGGGTTGGGTCCTTGTGAAACCAGCGCAGAACTTTCTAAGATGGGTTGGTTGTTCAGGTCTTTATTTATCACTTGCCTTCTGCTTTCCTCTCTTCTTACTTTGGAAAACGCTTCTCGAACGGGTATGAGTGGTTTTGTTGCAAGGATCCTTCCGCAGACGGCGTCAAAGTCTTTGTTAAGACCATTCAGAAATGCAAAGGTCCTTTTCTTTTCTATTATCTGCTAGTATTGGTTGCTATCTTCAGGAGTGTCCCATTCAAATTCTTCAAAAATATCAAGCTGCTGCCATTGGCGTGATAGGGTATTGAAATATGTGGTGACATCTAGGTCTCCTTGGTTCATGTTGATGAGGCGGCTCTCGAGTTCGAACTGCTCCGAGGTGTTCTCCCAGTCGGCATAAATTCTCTTCACGGCTTGCCAAATCTCAGCAGCAGTCTTGTAGAACAAGAATGTTTGGCTAACTTCGTTGTCCATTGAATTAAGCAGCCATGACATGATCATCAGGTTCTCGGTCTTCCATGCCTTCTATCTCGGATCACTTTTCGGTGGAGTTGTTGCCTTTCCGGTGAGATATTCTTCCTTGCCACGGCCTCCTACAACGATTTCAACGGACTGCACCCATTGGACGTAGTTGCGACCATTGAGTTTATGACCAGTGAGAACGACGAAATGCTCCACACATATTGCTCACCACCAGTTGATTAGATGGAGAGGCTGAAGAAGTAGGTGAATCAGAGGTAACCTCCGAAGAAATTTGCGGTCTTTTTTGACCAGTCATGGTTGTTTTAGCCATGGAGATAGAAGATTTTCTATGGGTTCAGGTGCTGTTCTGATACCATGAATGCAATATGAAGAAGAGAAAGTCTTCTGATTATTATTCCAAAGTGAACGATTTACAAGATTATTTATAGACAAATCAGGAAACAAATCAGCAAACAGGAAAACAAACTTATCCTAAAAAACAGGGACCAAATCTTATCAAACTAGGATTTAAAATAATTCAAACTCTGAAGTGATAAGATTCCTAAATATACGGAAACAAACAACTTTGAATTCAAATAACAATTATTATTCCTAAAACATTGAAATCTCCAACATATATATAATAAAACACAACAGTGGACCCCATTCCCTTTATCTTTTTTTTTAATTATAAGTAACCCCACTCCTTTTATCCCCAATATATACAGGGATTAGGATTTAATCTTGCTACGAAACTCGAGAAAAACTTTATTATTTTCCTCTTATCTTTCTTTCCATGAATATCCTTTTAACTTTATTGCCTTTCCTCTTCTACCTCATTTTCAATAATACCCTTCCAACTTTATATATTACGGTTTTTCTTCTCCCTTTCTCATACCTCTCCAATTTTATTGTTTTTCCTCTTTACCCCCTTAACCCCAAAGAGGATGCCCATGCCATTGGCACGTCCAAACTCTCTCTCTCTCTCTTTATATACATAGAGGGTAGCAGTCATAGCCAATGTTGGGAGCCAAAATTTGTCTTATATGGCCTAATTGTTTTGGATTGGACTGATTTTTTGTGATGATGATCTCTATGGTGAGTATATCATCCTCACAAAAACTCATCCCAATCTGAAACTTCTAACCCCATCAAAAGTGGTTTACAAATTAATAGTAAAATTCGACGGTTTACAATTCTAAACCACTTTTGATTAGGTTAGAAGTTTTAGATTGGGCTGATTTTTTGTGGGGGTAATCTCTTTGCTATTAAGTCATATAGGACAAAGGTGTTGGCTCCCTAACATTGGCTTTTGAATGGGACCCATATATATATATATATATATATATATATATATATATAATATTACTTAATAGGGCTTGCGGAAGGGACGTGCTGCTAGATGCACCCTAAGTTCTTGGGGTATCTTAAGAACCCAGTTAGTAAAATCTTTTTTTTTTCTAAGGTGCCCTCTTACCCTGATAAAATGACAAGCTTAAATTGTCGAGATTGACTATTCAAATCATTGAGATCAACCAATTAAATTAATGATCTTGACAATTTGAATTATTGGTCTTGATGATTCATGTTGAAACATCGAGATCGACAATTTGAATATTGATCTCAATGATTCACATTCAAATGTTGATGTCAATGATTTATAATCTATGGTCTCGATGGTTATAAAATGTCGATCTCGACAATTTGAATCATCAATCTCACTAATTGAGGGGGGGGGGGGGGATATGGGGCATTAAGAAAGAAATAGTCTACTAAATGGACCATAGTTACACGGAAAAATTGGAGGAGATTTAGAAAAAAGTCCCTTTCATAGGATGCATTAAGTAATTATGTATATATATGTGACCAATGGCTAGGGCTGGAGTCACTTCGGCTTAGAGGCGGAACTAGGATTTTCACTCAGTGGGAGCTAGGTGTTAATGATGGCTGACCGATAATCTTGATTTTCTTCTATGCCAATGTTGGATTCATTATTGTAAACAATTGTTGTCCAATAATCTCTATAAGTGTGTTATTCTATTTTCTATTTATAATGATAACAGAGGATAAAATTTTTTTTTCATTGGATTTCATTAGGAAAGGAGAATAAAAAAATCTTCAATAATGAATATGACTATATATCATTTGACCTTCATTATCGATAAAAGAGAATTCTCAAAATGAAGCCATTCCTCAAACTCCATTAAAGAAGTTTTTACAATTGTATTCGACGAATTTCTTGTTTTGGAAGCATTGGATGATTGTTTCATTGTTAAGCTATTAAACATGTCTTTTTCGATATATGTGATCAAACAATCATTCATCTATTCATCTCATATTCAATTTCGTAGTTGATTCTTTATGGACACTACCCGGACGATGGTGTAAAATACATTTCACAAATAGTGGTCTACTAATCCTAACTCTACATATACTATATTTATGTTAGTGGTTCGACTCATGTAAGACACAATGACTTGAATAAGTCAACTTGATTTCGATAGAGGGAGGAACTTGATGAGATATTGGTTTCAACACATGAATGTTACATTGATTTTTTTGGAGTGTTTCAATAATAGATATCTGGTGTAAACATGAGATTAGTTTCAAAAGGGGTAGTTCAGACTTTTTATAATAACTCATCAATGCATGCCACCACTACCGTTGGGGTGCATGTCATCAATTAAAATTCAGAGTATCTTTTAATATGTACCAAAACTTAGGTGTATGTCAAAATTACCTTCTAGAAGTGATTTTGATATGCTCCCAAGTTTTGATGAATAGTAGAAATTGCCCCTTATGTTTTGAAATTGACGATGTGCCTCCTTTGAGCTCAATCTTTTTAATAAACTAATGGAAAAAAGAACCATATGCCCTCGTATTGAACCTTTAGCCAAAAACCCTGGATTTTTCATATCAAAACCCAAAACCAGTCATCTTCAAACTCTTCAACCTGTATTATATATATTTTTAATCTACTCAACCTTGTCTTCAATTCATCATTTTCAACCCAGCATTAACCCTTTGCAAAAACTCTAGATTTTTCTACCCAAAATTTCAACGTTTTGACTTCCTTAAACAGCTCATTTATTTTATTTTGTTTTTCAAAAAATTACTCATCTTCAAAGTCTTCGACCTCAATAGTAAATTGACTTAAATCTATTCAACTTTGTCTTTCTCCATTGTTTTCTACCCTGTCTTAATCCATTGTGGAAAATCTTAGATTTTTCTGTCCAAAATTCAATCATTTTATGCTTCCGCAAAAATCCTATCTTGCCTAAAGGTTTGAAGTTCGAAATAGATACAATCTTAAGATTGAAGATGAGTGTTAAAAAACTTATCCAAAGAGGTTGAAGATGACGGGTTCCAAGAAGAAAAATCAAGGGCTTTTGACTAGAGGTTGAAGATGAGGGTGTTTGGGTCTTTTTCATTAGTCTATCAAGAAGATTTATGTCAAGGAAGGCATGTCATCAGTTCAAAACACAAGGAATGTCTCTATTATTCACTCATACATGGGAGGACATGTCTAAATCTTTTCTAAGCTTTGATGAGATGTATGTCATTGTTTTGAAAATTCAAGGGTATCTCTAGTATTTACCAAAATGCAGGAGAATGTTACAGTTACACTATTTATTTAACTACATGGCTAGTTGGGATGCATGTATGTTTGAAAATTCAGGTCTTTAACATTTACCAAAATGTGGGGGTTGGTCAAAAGTAATTTTAAAAGATCATAAAAAAACTTCAATGGGACCTATAGCCCCCACTCACCCCTAAGCAGCTCCACCCCTGCTTTGCCTCCCCCCCACATTTTCTCCCATCTCCTCTTCTCTCCTTCTCCCCAGCCTTTTAATCTACACTTAATTATACATAAAAGTTTATCTATAATATTTTGGCAAAATGTATTTTTCATAGATAAAAATGATTACTTCACTTAGGGCCTCAAATAAAAAACTTGTATGGGTTGAAATCAATTTTTTTTTTTTTTTAAATGTGTTGCGCACCTATATTTCTTCGGCAAAATTCATGTTTAGTATTGTGAGTGTATAAATGCATCTATGTTGAATTTATATTAATCGAATTCATAGGGTAAGAAAAGAAAAAGGGTTTAAGAGATAATTTCAATATTTTAAATGAATTTAATGGTTTAAATAACATTTTGGGGCAAATTTTAGCTTTGTGGATTTCATAGGTTATCACTATTCTAGATTCTTCTTTTGAAATAGGTGATTCTATTGTTCTACTCTGTTGTTCGTGCCTTCACATTTGCATATCCTTCTTGAGATCATCATCCCGTTAGATATGGTTGTCTTTTGGACACATTTTATTTCGAATTTTTTAATTTTTCGTGTTGTCATTCAAATTTGACCTTGTAATTTTCATGAGTTATCATTTAAATTATGGAGGCAATTGGGTAGGTGTTTGACTTTTTAGCTGGTGCGGAATGAGTCTAGTTCCTCTTCATGAGGTCAAGTGGGCCATTGGCTATAAGAGGGTTTATAAAGTTAAATTTTTGCTTGGATGGTTTGGTTGAGTGCTACAGGCTTGTTTAGTTTACCATAGTTCTATTTAGGAATATGACATTGATTATTTTTTTTTATTAAAAAAAGGGGACGAGGTCATAGAGTTGATTGAGTGCATAGAGTCGTTCTTTCTTAAGAGCACCGCAGACTTATCTCAAGTGGTCTAGGTGTTGTTCCTAAGAGTGGTTGTAAATCAAAATGTCGTCTAAGTAAACCACTAAGAACTTACACATAAAGGGTCTCAACACTTGCGTCATAACCCTCGTAAAGGTGCTCAGGGCTTTAGTTAACCCAAAGGGCATGACTAACCACTCGTACAGACCATCATTCGTTTTGAAGGTAGTTTTTCACTCATCCCCTGGACAGATGTGAATTTGATGGTAGCCACTTTTAAGATCTATCTTTGAAAATATAGTTGCACCTACCATCATGTCCAACATATTGTTGAGCCTCGGTATTGGAAACCTATACTTGTTGATGGTAATCTTGTTGATTGCTCTACTATCCTCACACATTCGCTAATAACCATCCTTTTAGGTGTGAGGAAGGGCAGGCACAACACATGGACTCATACTCTTTCTAATGAACCTTTTTTCTAGAAGCACGGCAATTTGCTTCTTTAATTCCCCATGTTTAGTAGGGTTCATTCTATAATGTGGTAAATTTGGGAGTTACTTCGGGGACGAGATCAATTGCATATTGGATATCACACATCGGGGGAAGCTCTTTTGGAAGATCATCAGGAAAGACATCTTGAAATTCTTTAAGCATTGGCTCCACCTGTCTAGGAATTTCCATAATTGTGGCAGGGGAGGCCTCTTTCGTGACCAATGCATAGATGATAGTCTCATGCTTCGTCTCTTTCTCGAACTCTTTCGCATTTATGATAGGGAGAGACTTTCATTTCGGCCCTTGTTTGATCTCTGTTTTGGTCGTTTTTTCTTTCTTTTTCATGGGAGATTTGAGTGACAAAGGGTTGAGTTTGATTTTCTTACCCTCGTGGGTGAAAGAGCAGGAATTGGAATGACCAAAGATGGTTCATTGTCGTACAACCAAGGTCTACTAAGAATGATATGACTTACATCCATGGGTAGGACATCACACCACAAGGTTTCTTTGTAAGATGAAAATTGAATGGGACCTGATACCATTGGGAAACTGGGATGGATGATGTATCTACCCATGCAACTCTGTAAGGTTGGGGGTAGGGTACATGAGTTAAGCCTAAGCGAGATATGGTATGAGCTGTTATAACGTTTGTGCTACTCCCACTATTTATAATGACTTTATAGTTCTTCTCCCCATGCTTAGTGTAAGTATGGAAGATAGAAGTCCTACGCCAGTCATTTGTTTTCTTCTCTTGTGCTAGGGCACACCTAACTACTGAGACTCTTGAGACCTCATCAACTTATGATGCATGCCTAAAACAACCCAAGTGACTATCAGGGTCATCATAACCCTCCTCGTCGCTAGCACCAACCTCTGGATTATATACTACCTCATCAAGTCCAACTTGCTCGCTTTCATCCTTTTTTGCTCCATCTATTAGCAGTGCTTTGTTGGTGTCTCTAGCGGGGCATTTGCATGCATGGTGTCCAAAACCATGGCACATGTAACATCTTTCTTTGTTGTCACCTTGTTGACGCTCACCAATTATGGCTTTTCTTTTGTTATTTTTGACATTAGAAGTAGTGCCTGTCTTATTCCTAGGTGGCGGATTTCCTAGTTTAGGTTTGGCTCCAGGAGCAATAGGTCGAAACTTTCAGCCACGAGGATCAAATTGATTGATTACTTGAGGTTTCAAATACCTCTCTAACTCTTGCACCATCTAATAGGCGTGATCTAAAGTGCTAATGTCATGGGGAATGAGCTCAAGATGTAAGCCCATCTTAAATCTATAGAGTCACATAGGGATTTTCATTGACATCGCATCACATCTTGTATTCATCAAATTTTGCGATGTATTCTTTGACAGTCATAGATCCTTGGCAAAACGTTTGCCATTGGTCTAAAAGTCTCTCTTGATGGGATAGAGGAAGATGTTTCTCCTTAAGCTTCTCTTTAATCTCAACCCAATTGACAATTAGATACTCTTCAGCTCTCTCAATTCCACGTTCAACATTAGTCCAATAGAGTTTGGCTTGGGCCTACTAATTTCATTTTGGCAAACCTCACTCTAAGACCTTCAAACATCTCATGCTACTCAAAAAAGTGGTCCATGTTTGATAACCAGTCAAGAAAGGCCTTTGGGTCAAGTCGTCCATCAAAGTTTGGGGCCTCAATCTTGACCATACACATGACTATCATCGGGATCATAAGGATCCCGAACATCAACATGCCGTGGTGGGATAATCTACCTTGACCTAAATCTAGACCTCTAACTTGACCAACAATATGGACCTCAGTGTCATGTAAGGCATTAGGGTTGTTTTGTAAGGCATACTCCAAAGCGGTCAAGCAAGCATTGATATCAGTTGTATTTTGAGCCACATGTGATTTGAAAGGGTTGTTACTACTTGAGTAAGCTTAGCGAGATCCATCACGGGGTGGTCACCCTTAACACTACGAGTGGACATATTTGCCCTAAGATTATGGTTTCCTAGAGGTTAATGCAATGCACAAGATAATCTTTATGAATCTTAATTTAAATGTGTGACGACAAAACCCTAAGCTAAATCTAGGGCTTTGATACCAAAGTTGATGCAAGACCGTGAATGTAACCCTAAGATGATAATTTTGAGATCAAACTGAATTAACATAAGCAATGCAAATATAAATCATAAGCTCATAAATTCATGGATATGCAAGAGAATCCAAGCGATAATCAAAATAGTCCTAAGGTTCGTTACAAACCCACAATAATTGCTATTCAAGTACTAATAATAGGTTTCAATGGAATACCAGTCTTCCTCTAGCCTAGGGTTTAAGTTAGATGCTCAAAATATATTTCTAGGCTCAAAGGTTTGCTTTCATTTAGAAAGAATGTGAAGTTTAAATTAGGAGGGGTATTAGGATTCATTTTTGGGAAGACATTTGGCGCGGTGATGTCTCTTATGGAAAGATTCCTTTCTCTTTACATACTTTCTTGGCAAACCAATTTCTAGTTTCAAATGAGGAGAAAATGACTCGGTTACTTGGGATTTGGTTTCAGTAGAAGTTTCAATGATTGGGAGATTATTGAGTTGCTTGGGGGTTTTTATTTCTGACCTTAATTTGGATGATAAAAGGCTTTGGATTGTTTCCAAGGATGGGTCTGTCTCGGGGCGTACTTTTTATAACTTTTGTACTCAATCCATTGAGGAGGCCTTCCCGCGAATGACTATTTGGGGATTGAAAGTTATGGTCAAGATCTCTATTTTTATTTGGCTCGTAGCTTTGGAGCGACTTTTGACCATAGATCAACTCATTAGACGAGGATAGGTGATGCCGAACCTTTGTGGGTTATGCAAATCTAATGGGGAGTCTTTAAACTACATCTTTGTTCACGATAATTTTGCTAAACAAATTAGGAATCATTTCTTATTTTTGTTTGGGATTGTTGAGTGCCTTCCTTGATCGGTTCAAAACTTGTTTGAAGTTTGGAACCAGTGGGGTTTCTCTCTTGCAAAGGCAAAGAAAATTCTTTGGAGCTTCTACTCTTTCTCCATTTGTTGGGCCATCTGGGGTGAATGAAACAGTTGGATTTTTGTTGGGAAAGAAATGGATCCTAAGGGCGCTATCATCTCAGTCTTAACACTTTTGTTCTACTGGGGAAAGGTCTACAAGGTGTTTATAGGGGTGTTTTTTGAGGATTTCCTTGTGTGGTGGGATAGGGTTTGTAATCTGGAGGAGGGGTAATTGTGTTTGGTCAGTCTTTGTTGTTTGTTGTGTCTTTTGTTCTTTTTTCTTTCTTCGGGTTGGATATCTCGTCCTCCCTTTTGTAAATTCTTTTCTATGTTAATAATATTCTGATTGCCTATCAATTTTTTTTTTTTTTGTTTTGTTTTGTTTACAACTCTCTTTTTTAGATTTTCTTCGAATTTGGATCATGGTGTGAGACCAAGGTACCATCTAATATTTTTCTATCCCCGTTCTTTTTCTTCATCTTCTCATCTTTTTCAATTCTTGATTTAGATACTCCATACCCTACCTACCAAATACCTTAAAACATTCCCCATAATCAACAACCACCTAACCAAGCCCTTCTTGGTCCAAAAGAAACCACCCAAACCTATCTAAGTTCATCTAAAAGCTTATCTAAACTCTTTCAAATATTTGATCTGAAATCTACAACCCAATCTATAACCTTCAAACCCTCGCTTTATGGAACTTAATCCTATTTATACTCCGAAACCTATTTACAACACCCTATTGAAAAATTTCATAATTACTCTTTGAAATAGAGCAATTGGCCTTGGGAAACCTTTCACAATGATCAATAAAACCTTTTTGTTTTAAAACATTTTCTTAAAACTCTTTTCTATAATTTTTTTTCTTTTCTTCTCCACCTAATTGGCCTTTTCACCACTCTTCCTAAAGTAGAACAAACCTAGTATTGATAAAACATAAACAATCCTCCAAGCTAAGGGAGAGCCCAACTTGATATTTTGAATAATTAAATAAATTGACACATTTAACTAAAAACCTTTGACATGGTTTTTTGTTTTCTTGGTGAAACCGTAGATCTTGGGTTTGTATCACATATCTTCTTTCTGTTAGAAACTAGATAATTCAGTGCCACCGACTTTTTTTTAAACCTATGAATTATGATAGGTTTGTTCGGCCTAATTAGATAGGCCAGGGTGGTTGTAAGGGAAATTGCATCAGGCTTGATTTGGTGCATGGGATGTAAACTTAGCACAAGCCTGACCTAAAAAGGTTGGTGATTGGGTGCTCATTGGGCTAGCTGGTCCACAGGTTCCCTGATTCCATTTGGATCTCAAGAATGACTTTTTTTTTTTTGTGGTTTTCTTCGTGAGGAAGATTATCCTTGATTTTGTTGGTTCATCCGAATGTATTTTCTATTTCATTGTGCTTTATGTTGTCTACAATAGCTAATTTTTCCTAGCCTACATGCCTCAATATTGAAGTTATCTTTGCATGCTTTCTTCCTAGTAAGCATTGTGGAGTAAAAAAGTACGTACTTAATCTTAGTTGGACGTGGGTGTAAACCTAGGAGATAGGCCAGATTTTGTGTGCCCAAGGTTAAATAGTGTGTACCTTGGCCGAATGGTATGTATCTTGTGGTTGATTGGCACCTAGCACGTGGTATTTGTTGCACATAATATGGAAAATAAATACTTTTGCCTAAAAGGAATACTTGATGTTTAAGGAATTAAATTGGGAATTAATTCAGTAAGGAAGTTTTTGAATTTGAGAGGATGTATAACTCTTTCAACTCAAAGACGCTTATTACTAAAATCAAGGAGGGTTATGGACACCATGGTTTAAAATATTGGAATGTATCAGTTGATACGTATTAGTATCGGCCAAGATCAATATGAAACATTGGCCTCGAAACATTCAATGTTTTAGGAATGTATTGATTTGTATCGAATGTGTTAGTGTTTTGAAGAGAAAGAGAGATTTAGAGAAGTTTAGAAAGAGGCTCAATAGGATTCTTTCTATGAGCTTCCTCTCTTATATTTATATAGGAGAATTAGGGGCTACAGTTAAGGGGGAGATGTGGAACTGGAAAAGACCAGTTGGCCCCCACACGTCCTGTACATACCAATAACACTCCCCCTCAAGTTGGAAAGTCCAACTTGGAACAAACTAAAGAAACTATAGAAAATAAACTACTAAATAAGAGACAATAAAAGAAACTAAAGAAAACATAACACTCCCCCCTCAAGCTAGAGCATATATATTAAGTAAATCCAACTTGGAACAAATAAGACTGAGGCGACTACAGTTAAGTGCCTTGGTGAACATATCCGCCAACTGATTTTTAGTCTTCATGAACGATGTACTAATTTTCCCGCATAAAACCTTGTCTTTGATAAAGTGACGATTTGTTTCAATGTGCTTTGTTCGCTCATGAAACATTGGATTGGAAGCAATATGAATTGCAGCTTGATTATCACAATATAATCACATAAGAGTAGCTATCTTAACACCCAATTCTTCGATAAAATTCTTAACCCACGTTAGTTCACATGTCATAAGAGCCATTGCTCTATATTCTGCCTCTGTACTAAACTTTGCAACCACATTTTGCTTCTTACTTTTCCAGGAAACCAAGTTTCTTCTCAAGAAAGTGCAATACCCAGATGTAGACCTCCTATCAGATGGAGAATTTGCCCAGTCAGCATCTCAATACCCTTCTAAGTCCAAATGATCTTTGGACTTGTACCACAGACCATGTCCTGGAGATCGTTTAAGAAATCGAAGGATCTAAATAACAGTTTCCCAATGTGGAACCCTTGGCGTTTCATAAACTAACTCACTACACTTACTGCAAAAGCAATATCTGGACGAGTAATAGTCACATAGTTGAGTTCACCAACTAGTTTTCTATATTTTCCTGGATCATCAAACAACTCTCCACTATCTACTATCAATTTTGAATTAGGACCCATTAGGGTGTCCATAGGTTTACTTCCAAACATACTTGTCTCATCAAGCAAATCAAGAACATACTTTCTTTGAGACAGGTTAATACCTTTCTTGGATCTTGCAACTTCCATCTCTAAGAAATAACACAACTTGCCAAGATCTTTTGTCTGAAACTGTGTTTGAAGGAAGGCTTTCAGCTCTTTTATTCTGTGTCATCACCTGTGATGACTATATCATCAACGTAAACTACCAGAATAATAGTCCTTGAAGAATTGAAGTTAACAAACACAGAATGATCTGTTTGACACTGTTTCAACCCAAATTGAACTACTACCTCACTGAATCTCCCAAACCAAGCTCATGGAGACTGTTTTAGGCCATAAATGACCTTTTTCAACTTACACACCATGTTAGACTCCCCCTAAGCAACAAAACCAGGAAGTTGCTCCATATACACGTCCTCCTCCAAATCACCATTCAAAAAGGCATTCATAACATCCAGCTGACATAAGAGCCATTGAAAGTGGGCAGTAAGGGAGATGACAATACGAACATAGGTCATTTTTGCCATAGGAAAAAAAGTTTCTGAGTAGTCCACACCATAAGTCTGAATATAATCTTTGGCCACGAGGCGAGCCTTCAACCGCTCAATAGATCCATCAGGCAAATACTTCACCACATATACACAATGACAACCAACAATGTGCATACCAACATGTAAGGACAATAACTCCCAAGTATCATTGGGATGAAGAGCATCCATTTCAACCTCCATAGCCTGTCCCCAACTTGAATGAGACAAGCATCCTGTACACTATGAGGAATAGACACATAAGAAACAGTAGATATGAAACCATGATACGAAGCAGACAAATGAGATAAAGAAACAAACTTAAAAATAGGGTGCCTAGTACAACTACGAGTGCCTTTCCTTTGTGCAATAAGAAGATCAATATCAGAAGAAGTGCTAGATACCTAATCTGCAGACTGTGAAGACGATGGTAAGGTGTCTGCATCAGGAAAATGGGGATTTGAAGGTGTCAGTTGCTTCCTGCGAACATAAGTGAGTGGAAATAGAACAATGGGAGATAAATCGGCCATAAGAAGAGGAAGAACAAAAAAAAAGATCCATCATATTGTACTGGATTTATAAAATAAAAAAATGTAACATCTGCACTGACATAAACACGACAGGCTGAAGGATCATAGCAGTGATAACCTTTATGGGTATGAGAGTAACCTAGAAATACACACTTCACCGAACGTGGGTCAAATTTGTCAAAACTAGGAGACGACTGATGAACGAACGAGACACAACCAAAGGTGCGTAGAGGTAAGAAAAATAAATGACTCGAAGGAAATAGAATAGAATAAGGACATTGACCATCAAGAACAGGCATAGGCATACGATTAATCAAATAACATAATGTAAAAATCGCATCTCCCTAGTAAGGTTTGGGAACTCGCATCTGAAACATTAGAGAACATGAAACGTCAAGGTGTTGATTTTTACGTTCAACAACACCATTTTGTTGAGGGGTGCGTGTACACAAAGTTTGATGATTAATACCAAAGGATGAAAGATGGTCATTCAAAGGTCTAGAATCATATTCTTTAGTATTATTACTATGAAATAGTTTGATTTGCACACCAAACTGAGTTTGAATTTCAGTATGGAACAATTTAACAATAGAAAATAACTCAGAATGATCTTTCATTAAATAAAGTCATTTCATTCTTGAAAAATCATCTATAAAAGTAACAAAATACCGTAACCCACAACGAGAAACAATTTTATAAGGACTCAAAATATCATAATGAACTAGATTAAATTGACTCGATACTCTACGAACAGACCTAGGTGGATAAGAAACACAAAGATGTTAAGCTAACTGACATGACTCACAATCTAAAACAGGAATGACTCAAAGTGGGAACCATCTTTTTTAAAGAGCGGAGTGAAGGATAACCAAGTCAACAATGCCATTGTTGTGGAGTGATTGTGGTATGAAGAGCAGGGGAGCCTCCACCACCATCCAAATAGTAGAGACCTTCAGATTCATATCCCCCACCAATCGTCCTCTTTGTCTTTAGATCCCGAAAAACACAATATGAGGGGTAAAACATCCAGGAATAATGAAGAGATTGAGTTAACTTAGTAATGAATATTAAACTGAAAGGACTTTAGGGACATATAGTATAGAAGATAAAGAAAGAGTAGAACAGGGAACGACAGTTCCAATACCAGATACCCTAGAAGTAGTACCATCAGTAAGAGTGACAAGCTGGAATGAAGAGGAAAAATGTTGAATGGATGAAAATACACCTGATGATCCAGTCATGTTATCTGACGCCCCTGAATCAATGACCCAAAGGGATGAAGATGAAGCAAGACAAAATATACCTGATTGAGCTAGAGTAGCAGTGTTGGAGGACGAGGCACCAGGTTGAGGAGGATAAAGTAACTTAGAATACTTATCACGAGAGATAGTAACCATATCTGAATGGGAAGCTACCTGAGGAGGATCAACAAAACCACCACCATTAATGTCACTAGAAATAGCCTGATTGACCCAGCTTGTGGGTAGACCATGTAAATCCCAACAGAAATTCACAGGGTGACCATCAAGTCCACAATAGGTACACTTTCTGGGTACACCACGACCATGACCCCCACTAGAATTAAAACTCCCTCCATGGCCTCCACCATGGTTACCACAATACCCACGACTACCACTACGGCCACAACCATGATCTGTATTTCCAGAAACAGTCAATGTTGATCGGTCAGATTTAGACACCAATGATGTAGCACTAGAACCACCAACAAAAACTCTTTGAAGGCAAGAAAAAACTTTAGTAAATGAAAGTAATTCTTTACTGGTCAAAATTTTAGATTTAATAGAATTATACTTAGATTTCAAACTAGAAAGAAAACGAACAACATCCATCTCTTCCCGTTGTCGGCGTAGTACGGCTAAATCAGTAGTAAGGGGTTGATATACATTGGTCACCTTGCTGAATGGAAAATAACTCTTCAGCCAATTGATAAATTCGAGAAATATTATTCGCTCTAGAATACATCTTACCAACTTGAATCCAAATCTCCTTTGTAGAATATAGGAACATCAAGTTTACACCAATGGTGGAATCCGTATAATTCCACAACCACGTCATAATCTGAGCATTTTCCTGAACCCACTCAGAATAGTGAGGATCTTCAGTCATAAGAGGATCATCTTTCAGATACTTCAACTTTCCCTTGGCAGTAAGGAACACTTCAACAGATTTTGACCAAGGGATAAATTATCTCCATTTAATTTGATCGAGGTCATATGAAAATTAAAGAACTCGGGAGGAGATCGAACGTGGGATTTCATCTCTATCCGAAATCACTCCACAATAAATAGACTGCACCAAATAAACCAGATCTGAAATACCAATCAGATTTGTGCAAATATCGAGGATTCATAGATCACACCAAATAAACTAGATCTGAAATACTAATTAGATCTGTGCAAATCTCGAGGATTCACCACAACACGGCTAGATTTTGGAAAAAAAAAATCGATTTGATTCACAAACCAGATCGCAATAACCTGATTTAATCGAATATGGTCTATGTACTAACAGATCAAATCACAGATAACTGAAGTCCCTTTTTTGATAAATCTTGGATATTCGGAAAGTAGATCTAAACCTCCTAGGAAAACACACACCACCAAACCACAACTTGAACCAACAAACTACAAAACACCAACTTCAAACGTACTCACATACTGGGAGTATTCACCAACTAGAAGATTAAAACCCTAGGTTGTAATCAGAAGCCTAAGATTTTAATACCAAGTAGATCGAAGAAGAAAAAAAAGAAGAAAGGGAAATAGGAAGAGAAGGTAGGTTCTCAAACTTCAAGATCTAAACCTTGCTCTGATACCATGTTAGTGTTTAGAAGAGAAAGAGAGAGATTTAGAGGAAAAGTTTAGAGAGAGGCTCAATATGATTCTTTCTATGAGCCTCCTCTTTTATATTTATATAAGAGAATTGGGACTACAATTAAATGGGACATATGGAACTGGAAAAGACCAGTTTGCCCCCACATGTCCTATACATACCAATAACCAATAACAGAATGTATCGGTTTTTTCATTAACCGAAACATTAAATTGATACGATATTTTAAATCATGATGACCATTGTGGGGTAAAAAATTATATAGATGCCATATGTCACCTTGAGATATGGTACACATTGATCTCATTATTCTTTGACAGGTCAACCAATTGAGTTCACAAGACAAACATTATTAATTAATAAGCATGGTGGAGACATAATTGAGAAGTAAAAGTATGAAATTAAGTCAGAAAATGGTAATAAAGTGCTAGAAGCATTAAGAAATGAGTTGGAGAGGTTGTAAAAAATATTAAGAAGGCACTTAATTGAGTAAAAACGGATCAAAATAACCTATGGGAACGAAGGGCAACGAAAAATCAGCCCATTCCAAAATGACCAACATTGGGAGCCAACGTATCATCCTATATGGGTTAGAAGTTTTGGAATGGGCTGATTTTTTATGAGGATGGTCTCGTCATCATAGAGACCATCCTCACAAAAAATCATCCCATTCCAAAACATCTAGTTGTTTACAAGTTGAAGAATCATGGACCGTCAATTAGTAAACAAATTTTAATGAGGTTAGAAGTTTCAGAATGAGCTGATATTTTGTGAGGATGATCTCTATGATGATAAGATCATCCTTAGAAAAAATCAGCCCATTCTGAAACTTTTAATCCAACGTTGGCTTTTGATCCTGCCCTATATATCTGTGTGGGTGGGTGCATGCGTGTGTGTCTGTGTTATGTTTTAGACACATTTTTCTGCATTTTAAATGTATTTTTTAGTTTTAAACATGCATTTTTTTAAAAGTAAATAAAATTAATAATAACTTATTTTTTGTAGTCTCATTATTAATTTTTGTGGCCTTATGGTTGTTTGTGATTTGGTTCACAAATGTTGTTTAATTTGGGATTTAGTTATAATATTTTGATGTTATGATTTTTTAAATTATTTTTTAGTAGTGTACTTGTGTTATTGATAGGGACATCAAAGCTTGAAGGGTAGATTTTATTTTTACTTAGTTTTCTATTTTAGTGCTTTATTTTCATATTTTATTGGCCCATGGTCTTAGTATAATGTTTAGGGGTAGTTTGGTAAAATTAGTGTCTTTTATTTAAGTTTATAAGGGTTAAAAATTTAGGAGAGAAAGTTACAAAGATTAGGTTGTTTATTTGGTATTTTAGTTTTATCAGGACTCTTAGTTGATTTTCTTTATTTATAGATTGTATTAGATTTATTGACGGAGGATGAATGAGAAAAAAAATAGAAAATATATGTTTTTTTATGGTTTGGATGTTGGTCCATTCAACATGGTGATGCCATAAAAATCATTGAGGTGATTCCAAGGTAAATATGTCAATTTTTTTTGTCTTTTTTTTTTTATCTTTTTCTTATCCTCTATCTTTTTCTTCAATCCATCTTTTCTACATTTTTTTTTGTTTATTTACAAGAGCAAGAAATGATCAAGAATCCTCTAGTCTTTTCAAGAGACCATAAACTTTATTTTCTTGATTTAAAAAGAAATTCTTGAATTCTTCAATCTTGAGCTTTGAATCTTGATTTCTTGAAACCCCTTTTCCTAAACCCTTCTTCATTTTCTTAATCTTTAATCTTTACCTTACAAACCTTAACCTTCAACCCTTTTTTATCTTATAAACCTAGATTCTTAATCATAATTGCAAAATTTCAAAATTAAATCTTGCAACCAAACCTTTGGGGTTTGGCCCTAAACTTTTAAGGTAATCCTATTGTAGCCAAATCCTTAACCCAATCCCAGACCAAATTTCCTAACCCTCTTTTTTTCATCTTTTTCCCTTATCGTCTTGCATCAAATTGATATCAAAGCCTAGGTTTAGGCAACAAAATTTTAGCAAGTCGTATTGAGGGAAGATGAACCTGACATGTATATTCTCAGATGAACTAACAACTATGTTGTCAAACACGCCACTCTCGGGCATATTTTTGTTGTGTTCATGACTATATTATAAAGGAAAGTGAAGAACACAAACGACGTGAACAATGGTATGAAGAGCCTAGGCAACAAAACTTATGCAGCAAGTGTAATTTTTCTGGACATTATAAATTAGAGTGCTCAAACTGGGATAATGAAGAAAATGTGATTAAAGTCCATTCGCCTAAACTCAAGGCGAGTAATGAAGAAATCGGGGAAGAAATCGTTGAGTCTTATTTAAGCGAGAGGGAGATTGACAACTATGAGGTACCATTATCGGTTCTTGATGATGAATCTAAGTTTGAAAAATCTGAACAACTGACACAGGAAATTGTGGAGCCACTACATCCTTTGCTTTTAATACCGATTTTCTCATGAAAAGAAAATGCAGATAATTTTCGGGTAAATCAATGAGTTACATTATACATGGAGCATTTTAGAGTGCCAGCTTCAGTTTTTGCCAGAGCGTGGAGAGTGCATTGGTTGAGAAGCAAGTCAAGATCAGATTGTATGTGGATTATAGGAATCTAATCTGCTGGGGAATTACCACAATTTTATTTCGCTAGTGGTGAAATCTTCCCAGCTAGGGAGAATTGATGGGGGACAACAAAACTTAAAGAGTAAATTTTATTTTTTATTTAGTTCTCTATTTTAGAGCAGTATTTTCATGTTTTTGGGGATTATTTTCATGTTTTATTAGGCCATGGTCTTAGTATAATGTTTAAGGGTTGTTTGGTTAATTTAGTTTGTCTTTTATTTAAGCTTATAAGAGTTGAAAATTTAGGAAGAGAGAAAGTTACGGAAATTAGGTTATTTATTTGGTATTTTGGTTTTATTAGGACTCTTAGTGGATTTTCTTTATTTATAGATTGCATTAGGGTTTATTGAAGGAGATGGATGAATGGAATAAAAGGAAATACATAAAATTTCTGTTTTATTTTATTTTGTTTGGATGTTGGTGCAATCAAAGTGGTGATGCCATGAAAATCATTTGGGGTAATTCCAAGGTAAATATATTGTTTATTTTTCCCTTTTTTTCTTTAATATTTTTCTTCTCTATCTTCTTCTTTGATCCATTTTTTATAATTTTTTTTATTTATTTGTGAGAGATCAGGAATCCATCAAGAACTCTCTAATCCTTTCAAGAAACCAACCCATAAACTCTGTTTTCTTGATTTTTGTAGAAATCAAGAATTCTTGAAGCTAGAACTTTGATTCTTGAATTCTTGAATCGTGATTTCTTGAAACCCTTTCTCCTCAACCCTTAATTCTTTCCCCATTTTCTTAACGTTTTATCCTTACCTTACAAACCTTAACCTCTTAACCCTTTTCCTATCCTATAAACCTAGATTCTTAATCATAATTGCAAAATGTCAAAATTAAACCTTGCAACCAAACCCTTGGGGTTGACCCTAAACTCTTAAGGTAACCCTATTGTAACCAAATCCTTAACCCAATTCCAAACCATATTCCTAACCCCCCTTGTTCTCATCATCCAACGTTAGTTATTTTGCTCAAAAGTCAAAAGATACGTTGATGATTAGAAGTTTTTTTGCATCATAAAATGCATAATTATGTGTGAAAACTTGTAATCATGCCTAGATATTCAATAGTGATGTTTTTTTTTCCCTCAAAAAGATATTGAAAACTTATAATAAAATTCTGATGAATTGTAATCATGATTTTCATATAATTTTATATTTATCATCTTATTCCCTTTTTCTCTCGTTTCTTTCCTCCATGTTTTTCGAAATTTTCCCTTGCCATTTTAAACCTGTTTTCCGACTTGGGTGACTATGCCCACAAGCACAATATTATTTGTTTGTCATGACTCCCCTCCGGGCTATTTTATTTTGCTTCTTTATTTTGTATGGTTTTATTATTACGAATGACGGTGATAGAAATAAGCTCGTGATAATAAGGCAGGCCTCCATTTTTAGGATTTTCAAGGTTATGGGGTAGTTGGCTTTGATGCAATTTAGAAGTAACTGAGAGAGAATAAAGTTTTCATGTGCAAAATAGTTCGGACTGAATATAAAAAGGTAAGAGTGAAGCTTAACTTGTATCTGTACTTGGGCACCTTGAACCAACTAGTATTGTTGGGGATGTAAATGAAAGTCTGTTGTTGAAGATACTTTTCAATCCCACTCAGAAAAGGATTACATGAAGCTGAATCTAGATTCTCCCATGAAACTTTGAAAGTTTTCCATGTTCAGTCCCAAGTCATCTATAAATAGAAGGAAACTCTAAGAATATTGCCACTTGGACCTCAGGATATCAAAAGCGCTATGGGGTTCTGTTATCATTGTTGATCAAGTTGGAGATCTTCATCTAGATCTTGTTTTGTTCATCTTATTAGCAGAACTGCCAATCAAGATGACAATTTGTTGGCCTCTAGCTTCTTTTCTCTGTTCATTTTAGCATAACTTTCTCCTATGAGGGAAAAAAAAATACAACTTCAAGATAATTTTCGAGCTAGAAATTCTTATAGAATGAATATACTCAAAACTATAAAGGAGAAGAACCATGGAATTCTTAAGAAAAGACAAGTGACCTATAACTATTATTTTAATACTTGTGAGGACTATTTTTGTTATATTGGTTTGTGTCCACTTATCTAAAACAGAAATTATACTGGTTTTTGTTCTAAAGTCGACCTTGACAACCAAATGGCATTCAGAACATTTATGTTTCTTTTTCTCTCATATTTAGTGGGGAGCTGGCAATGGAAGCTGCACAGGCTGCAATAAGTGCTGGCATATCAGTTGTGAGTCTCCGTATGTATTACTTTTTTCTTTATTTATTCATTTAAAGATCATTGATAGTTACTCTAATATGCTGGTTATTTTTCTTAATGTGTAGCTTGAGATTACAATGACCACGCCAAATGTGTTTGAGGTAGTTAGACACATGCAATTTCATTAGCAGTTGATTGCAATAGACCATCAGTGCGAGAACTTATATGCTTTCTCTTCTCTTCTTTACAGGTGTTACAAGGATTAGTGCAGCAATACCCGACATCTATACTAGGGGTTACTATTTGCAAGACACATCTCAGATTTGCTTTCTTAAGCTAGTCGTTTATGTTTTTGCAATGTGGCTCATTTATTAGAACTGGTTTATATGTTTTGATTTGAAGTGAACAAAATATGTTGCAGGTTGGGACAGTTTTAAGTGCTATGGATGCCAGAAATGCCATTAAAGCTGGGGCCAAGTTCCTCATGAGTCCTGCTGCAATAAAGGTGAGAGTTAAGTACAATAATTGTATTTGTTTTCAACTTTCTGGAGGGATGAGTCATGAAATTTCTTTGACTATTGCCCTTTTGATTATTTTAGAGAGCTTCTATTGCCACACCAATTCTTGCTAGTGCCACCCCAAGATGTGTGCTAATTCTTTGGAGATTACATATGAACTGGGGTGGTGTTATAATGCAGTCCAAGTTAGTTAGAGGTTGGAGTGAGTTAGTTAATTGTTTGTTATTTCGGTTTATAACAACCTAAAATAGTTAGTTGTTGGAGTTAATTAGTTGTTAGTTTTTCTTTAGTTTTATTTTGTCACTTTAAGTGTTCATGTAAGGCTAATGTTGTCATTTCACTTGGGATGTTATATTTTAGTTTTGCCTATAAATAGGCCATCAAATATAGTTGTAAATAAATTTTAGTCGAACAAAATAGATTCTAGGGAGATTTTTCTCTTTCAACTTAACTTCTCAACTTCTCTTGAATATTTCACACAAATTAGTCTCAATTTCCAGATCTGATTGCATCATTTGGTATCGAAGCAAAGGGAATGTGATCTAATTTGGAGAAAAGTTAATCTGGTTTTAGATCTGTGAAAGAAATTGCATATTTTTAAGATCTGTTTTCAATTTTAGATCTGAAAATTTTGGTGTTCAACTATTGAAGTTGTGTCATTAGGTATTCGAAATCAATCGACAACCACGAGGACCAAATCATCGTGGTCCGGAAGGAAATGGGGCAGCACAATGTCCTAATCCACAAGATAAGATTGAACACCTTCAACCTCCAATCGAGCAACCTCGAAGGCATCAAACTCCTCATTCTATGCCCGGAGATGATGATACTTCTATCTTGAGCACTTCCAATTTCGAAAATCCTTTTGAGATGAATCGGAATAGTAATTTTTGATTGGAGAATAATATCAAGGTAGATCTATCAAAATTTTAAGGTAGCCTCAATCTGGAAGAATTTGTTGATTGGCTTAATACTCCTTAATGAGTTTTCGAGTATTAAGAGGTTTCCAAGGAGTGGAAGGTGAAATTAGTTGCTATCAAGCTCAAGGGAAAGGCTTCCGCATGGTGGGAATAATTGTAAGTGAGTCAAGTTTGAAGAGGTAAAGGGAAGATCAAGGATTTGCTCAAGATGAAGAAGCTCAAGGAGTAATTTTTTCCTTTCAATTTACATGCAAACCATGTATAAAGCCTTGCATAGTTGTCGACAACATGGGTGTGTGGCTGAATACACTGAGGAGTACTATCAATTCAAAGCAAGAGTTGATTTGAACGAAATCGAAAAACAAATGGTTGTAAGGTATCTTAGTGGCTTGAAGCCTTCTATTCAAGATATCTTTAGTCTACAAAATTTGTGTCACGCCCCGAAATCCCAACATGAATCCCTATGATTCATCAGTCAGAATCTCGAGGTGTGAGGTAATCAATCACACAACCTGTTAGAACATTCACAAGTAATAATACTTATGGAAAAGAAAATATACGTAGTGGAAAAACATTTGACTAACATCAATACAAGAGTCTAGAGTAAGCGGAACAATCGTTAAACACTGATATCATCAAAATCCTTAATCTCATAATACATTAGATTACAAAAATTTCTAAACTAACTTGTTCTTTATCTACAAGCAAAAACCGCGAGGACCCTCTACTAATCCTCAAAGACATGGCAGTGGCAAGACATCAATCTGATTCATGGTTTTTAAACTCGGTATCTTGTCTCGTCTTGTTCAGCTCGGATACCGAGTCGTCTCAAACGAGTTTTCCGATACGATTGAGACGTCTCGTGAGACAAATAAAAAAATTGCACGCGAGTCATAAAACTCGGTCAAGAAATGACTTTGTGAGTTGGTCTCGTTCAGCCCTGATACCGAGTTAACTCGGGCGATATGTCTCGGTCTCGGACGAGTTTAAAAACCACGATCTGATTCTCCTCAAGGACCTTCTCAAAAGACTCCTCAAAGAACGACTCTTCAGTAGTTGAATAATCTGTAAGGGGAAGGATAAGGTGAGTAACAAGGGAATGTTACTCAGCAGGATAAACGTTGTTCTAACGAGTCATACATGCACGAGTAATCACCAGAACAATTAAATAATACAAGTTTTTCATAATGTAACATACGATAAATGTCTAATCATACTCAGTAAACAACTTTTATAATTGTTTTCAATCTATCATTTCTATCATTTAAAGTAACTTGTGCATCTTTCAAATGAAAACATCTATCAACTTTACAAAAATTAAAGAAAAGATACATAATAAGAACACGGTGGTGTAGTCGATAAGAGAGCAGAGGAACACGTCGATATAACCGCCTCGGCTATGGCAATTCGTTATTCCAGACTTCTAATCCGACGTGGAATCCCAACATTATAATTTGATTTTGTGACTGGTCTATCATACCACAGTTGGATGACCATTTATCTGGCTCAGACTGGCCATTGACCAAGAAGCTAATACTGAGTTCAACTAACGGTGAGGTTGATCGTTTGATGACTACAGACTAGCAGTGATCACTAACTAGTCCAGGAAACTCCTCGCGTCGAAGCTTATCAAGAGGGAATGCATGTGAACCCCGCCTACCTCTACACTATATAGAAATCGTCTTTACATTCAATGTTCCCTAGGAAATAAATAGGAGAAATTTCCGGATCTCATAAGCTATAATATGCTCTAAGGTATCGCATACAATCGAAGAGCATATGACATCTAGTGCTATCCTAGATCGACTTGCCACTTCCGGATACACAACAACGCATCACTCTTTATGGATTTTGTATGAACCTTTTCTGGTAAACAAAATAGTTTATTTTGTATATAATATATCATTTCTTTTAATTGAAAATACAAACAAGGTCTGGTAGTGCCCTCCAGTGACAATCATTTGTCATTTCCATCCATCAACCATCCCATCCATCCATCTATCTATCTATCACGTTTTACGTGTGAAAGCGCCCTCGATCCGCGGGATGCGCGGATCCGCTTTTGACCCTTGAGGTTTGGGAGTCGCCACCTAGTTATTGTGGTCTAGGAACCAAACTGACTCTAAAATGGATAAAAACTAATCTACTACAGAAAATCTGAATCCGGGGATCATGTTACGGGGTTGGAAGGTGTTAGACACCAACCCCGCCCGGCCATTGCCGGTCTCTACTTATCCCAAATAAATTTACATTACTAATGACAAACCTAAATTAAAAAATAATAAAAAAAAGCTTACCTTCGATCTGCAAAAGTGTTATTCCCTCAGATCTGGTGAAAACGGCTCTTTGTACCGTATTCCTTACTTCGTTCTCCAGATCTGATTTCTGATCTCCGAGGTAAGGTATCTCCTTCTTGGATCTGGGTGCTTCGAATTTGTTGTGGATTTTTGGGATGTTTTTGAGAGGTTTTTGGGTATTTTTTAGGCTCAAATCAGAGCAGGGATGTTAGGTAAAGAGTTGAGGCTCCAAAATTAGGGTTTTGGAGAGGTTGTGGAGGCTTCTTCACCTACTTTTCCTAGGGTTTTTTCTTTGATACGAAAATAGGGTGTGGAGGCTCCTATTTATAAAGTTTTTAGAAGCATTAGGGTTTGATTAGGGTTTCTTTTTAGGGTTTCAATTAGGGTTTAGATTTTGGTCTCATGAGATGGACTTAGTCTTTAGGGCTTTGATTTAGGGTTTTGACTTTAGTCTTATGAAATTGACTTGATTAGTTTAGATTAGGGTTTTGACTTTAGTCTTATGAGATTGACTTTAATACTTGACTTTAGTCTTACTTAATTGACTTTAATTTTGACTTTAGTCTTATTTGATTGACTTTAATATCTTGACTTTAGTCTTGCTTGATTGACTTTAAATTTTTGGAGAACCCCTCTCTATTATATCTTTAATTTTTTTGACCCCCAAATGGAGGGGTCCTTAAAGAAATATCTTGCGAACCATCAACAATTTTTCTTGAAAGCCTGATTGATCAATTTTTTGGTTTAAATTTTATAATTAATTTTATTAATGTTTCACTTTACATTATTTAATGATTTATTTATTAATTTCTAAATTTTTAATTATTAAAATTGTGAAATTACCATTTTGCCCTCGGAGAGGATTTTTTTACGTTTTAAGTCGTTTTTCAATGTTCCAGGATGTTTTGGAATCAGTTTTTCGTAAGGAATTCAATGGGAATGTTGGTTTTTGTCATTTATGAAATTTTTTGTGTGAAATGATCGTGAATTTTATGAGGGGTATTTTCGTAATTTTGTCATTTTGTGAAAATTGGCGAAATGATTTATTTGGTTTCGATTTGTCGTTTTATGTGTTTGAACGGGTTTTCCTAAGCGTAATGTAGGCTCTAAGGTTGTTTTGATGTTAGGGATATTTTGGTAATTTTGTCATTTTTAGTGATTTTTATCGTGAAGCTTCTTTTTGGTTTGCAGGATGATGATTTCTATGTTTCTAGGGTAGTATTTTCCTAGCGTAGCGTGGTTTTTAAAGTTTTGTCAGTTCGAGATACCTCATCCGGATTTCTGAAACATATCTGGTAACAAAATAAAGCATTGGAATAGACATTCATCATTTGGAACCTTTGCGATCGGGTTGACGACTTGATTAATCAAGCGGATGCAAAAATGGGGTGTCTACAACGTGACATAGCCTCTACGTAGAACTAGAGACACTGTCTCATCAATTAGTCGAGAACATACGTTCTCTCTATCCATCCATCAATTTATCATCTAATTTCCTACATATCTATCAAAGTAATTTCACCTTTAAAGTAATTTGAAACTCATAAGGCATCAATCAATTCCATTCGATGGTTTTTATTGAGTCGAAAGACTCAGAAACAAAATAAAATCATAAGACGTAAAAGTTGAAAATCTGTGAAAATTTGACTTAGTGTTGAAAAAATGATTTTTCAAAGTTGTCGAAATTGAAAACGGATTTTTGTACAACCATTCCCAACGTTTCGAAATGGGGGGTAAAACCTTAATTTTATTAAAAAACTTAAAGCAATACTTATATGTTTTTAATGAAATAAAGGTAGGAAATGGGTATACATACTATATGGAAGCAACGCAAAAAAATTTGGAACCAAACTCAACATTTGGATTTTTTCCGAATTGCTGATTTTTCGTCGAAACTCGACCAAAATCGATTCAAACCTTATATTACTCATAAAATGCATACAATACATCAAATGAACTAAAAGAAATAAAAAATAACCATACAAACGTGATCCAATATGTTCAAATATGTATAAATGTAATGAAACAATCGATATATCAAATATCGCTTGGATTTTCTATGAAATTATCGCATGACTAGAAGGTAGAAGGGAAGACATCCTACCTCGGGCTATTCTTTACAGTTCAACGGAGTCTAAGGATCACCTCCAACCAGTCTCAAAAATTTTCCTCCGATGAAAATCGACGTTTCTAGCGTCCACGCATAACCCTCGACGAGAGGAACAATTTTCCTTCGGCAAAGCTTGGATCGTTCTCGTTTATTGTAAATCTGAGTTGCAAATATCAAAGAAAAAGGGTTTAGTTTTGTTTGGAGGGGAGAATAAGAAAAGTCAGATTTTTCTAATTAGGGACTGATATTTATAACATAAGTTGGGACGTATGCGTCATTTTGGGAATTGTTTTTCTTGAATGCCAATTTGGATATTCTTATTTTCTATTTCGGGTGATTTTTCGACACGAATCTAATGGTATGATCGGATTCCTCAAATTATATCTCTAAAGTGTCGTTTACCAATTTGGTAATTACTTGATGCGAAACTAGATGATTTATTAACTTTTTCGATTGACTTATGATTAAGTCGTGCTTATAGGCTAAAGTATGTTTCTCGACCCTTCTGAATCTATTGGTGAAGTTAATTTTCCTCAAATATTGAAAATTAAGGATCCATACTTTTGAATCAACGTAAAAACTTAAAATTCTTTCCTCGAGATACATATTAATATTTTAAGGTCATTACAATTTGTGTACTATTTTAGAGCCTATAATCGAGCTTTGTTGGTGGAAAAACAACAAAGTAGGTGTATACCAAGGTATGGACAACAGCCCCAAGGTAACTCTGTGCCGGACAACTATTTCGAGTTGATACCAAGGTTGGCAACTTGTCAAATATGATTAAGAGTGATGCTATCAAGGTTGGACAACAAGTAAAGTCTATTCCTAATGCACCTAATTAGTCCCATACAAATCGATATAGGGTTGAAAATCAGTTCCAAGGTGGCAACTTCAAGTGCTACAAATGTGATGAGCCCATGCACAAGTCTTTAGACAGTAGGTAGGCAAATGGTCCTTGTGATAAGGCACTTTTATTGGAGGAAATGTTGGAATCAGAACCAAATGAATAGTTACCCATTTATGATTGGTGGATAAATTGATGAGAAAGAGGGACTAGCACTTATGATGAAGAAAACCCTTCTTACTCTCAAGCATGAAAATGAAGATTGGTTGAGAACCAATATCTTTTCTATCAAGGGGTCAAAACTTATCGTATTAAGTTGATTATTGTGTCGTTTGAAGGATTATTCATTTCCCATCCAAGGAGCCCACGATTTTACAATTCTGATGAGTTTTCAGAAAGTTATAGTCAAAATAGTAGCAGGGTTATCACTTGGCAAAGTCCTGTGCTTTTAATAATCAGTCGCTACCGCTTGGTATGTGCCACTTTCCTAATCAAAAGATCTTCGAACTTGATGCACAAATAGATGGAATAACAGCAAATAACATCTTTCTATCCTCGTCGAATCCGAGTTTGCTACTCTAACCATTACCAAATTAATACCTATTCCATTTAGTACTTCAGGTGCTTTTGTAGTGTATAATGTGAATCCCATAGCGGGTCAAACTACAAACGGAGGCCTGACTACACTACACTAGAAAAAAGTAGGTTGGAAAGTCACAGTGCACCAGTAGCAAGGCCCCTCTTGTCCTGAATACAAAACAACAAGAGAAAAGCAAGCATACAACTCTTTAAGGACAAGGTCCCCCTGCATTGAGAGGAGAATTAGTTGATTCATAGTGGGTCAGTCTCTCGGCCGTGTAGTGCTCACTTTGGAGGAGCTATTCTTGTCATGATCGCCTTCACAGTCAGGCGAATTTGCATCTCAAGGTCAAAAATGTCATTTTTTATATTATTTTAGAATTAGGGCTTTGAGTCTAACCTATATGTATGACTATTGTAATTAATATCATATAGAGAATGAATGGAATAAAAAAAAATTACAATTAATGTTTGGATGTTGGTGCATTCAACATGGTTGATACCATGGAAATCATTGGCGTGATTCTAAGGTTATATATAGTTTTTTTCTTCCTTAATCTTTTTCTTATCTTCTATCATCTTCTTCAATCCATCTTTTCTAGAATTTCTTTTGTTTATTTGTAAAAGAACAAGTAATCGTCAAGAATCCATCAAGAGTTCTTTAATCCTTAAACTTTGTTTTCTTGATTTTTCAAGAAATCTTAAATTCTAGAATCTTGATTCTTGAAACCTATAAAACTCAACCCTTAACCTTTTCCCTTTTCTTTTAACCCTTATCCAACCCCAACCAAAAAATTGTAGTTTACAAAAACTTGCATTTTACATCTCAATAACTAATTTGGATTTGGGAAACCCTTTTCCTATTGTCGCCCAAATCCTTAACCCAATTCCAAATCCCAAATCTTTAACCAAAACCCTTTTATTTTAAGTCCATTTTTTCTTCACCCTTCATCCTTACCCAAAATCTTAAACCAAATTCCCTAAGCCCCTCCCCCCCCCCCCCCCCAATCCTCTAAAATAATAATAATAAATTAAAAATAAAAATAAATTCATCTTCTTCCCTCACCGTCTTGCATTAAAAAGTTGGTGTGGCAATAGAATCTCTCTTATTTTATCCTTGATCCCAGTTTTAGCTAAGCTGAATACTAGTAAATGCTCATCTCACTTTAAATAGGCCCCCTAAGCAAAGCATTTATTAATTATGAAACTGATTTAGACTGTTGGAGTTTACCCTTTATAGTTTTCTCTAAATAACCTTTGTTTCATCAGGATATTCTTGATGATGTACGAAGTGTTGAAGTTCTCTATATCCCTGGAGTAATGACACCAACAGAAGTTAGCGCATCTATCTCACCTTCTTTGTCGTATTTCTCTAGTTTTATTGTGTTTTATCTATTTAACCTCCGTATTGTCTTCATAGTTACTTCTAGAAGCTCTATTTTTTATTCTTTCAAGTCTTTTCTCTTTGGGATTTGATTCTTTTGGCTTACTTTTGTTCCAAAGTGGACTTTTTTCATTCTTTTCATGGTTTGTCAGGTATTGACTGCATATAATGCTGGTGCAAGAATTGTAAAGGTAAGTCTCATCATACTCTTTAATTTCAAAATAAAGAAGTTATTGATAGCATGATAAGAATGTTATGTCCTCTACACCAGTAGTTTGAACATGTGATTTGGTTTTCACTAATTGTGCTCCAAATGATATATGCAGATTCCATCTCATCTTATCTCCCCACAGGTAAAAACACTAATTAAAAATGCAAAATAAAAGAAATAAAAGAAAGATAAAATTCTCAGGTTGGCTTTTACCCCACTTTCCCCCTCCCTAGCTCATGACAACAAAGAAAGGGGATATAGATAGAAATTGAAATTAATCAAGGAAAAAATGAAGGTATGAAATACAGAGCTTTGTGGAAGGATAGAAACTAAGAAGTAGGAGTTACTCGACGAGATTGAAAGTATTGATAAGGAAGAGGAAAAATGGGGTATAGGGGAAGACAAGAGGGCATGGAGGCTGAATCTCATATCAGAATTTTAAAAGGTGGTGGCTTTGGAGGAGATTAATTGTAGACAAATCATGAGTAACTGGGTTGAAAGGAAGGTGGAAATAATACAAAGTTCTTCCATAGAATGGCGTCTTGTTGAAATCGCGTAAATGGGATTCATAATTTTAAGATTGATGGGGAGTGGAAATCGAAGGAAGAAGAAATTGAGATAGTGGTAGTTGATTTCTACAAGAAGTTTTATGCTGAGGGGTATCAAATTAGACCGAAGTTGAACCATCTTGCGTTCAATGCTATTGCATGAGAGGAAAGAGTTTGGTTAGAGAGACCTTTTGAGGAGGATGAGATTTTGAAGGCTAACAAGCTTGGCGGGTGATAAGGCCTAGAGTCTGAATGGTTTCACTTTGGCTTTCTTCAAAACTTCTTGGGAAACTGTAAAAGATGATCTTGCAGCTGTTTTTGTTGACTTCTTTCAAGAAGGCTTGTTGGGCTTTGGTTCTAATACTACATTTGTGGTTTTAATCTCTAAGGTTGTGGGTGTAGAGGACATTTCTGATCTTAGACCCATTAGATTGGTTTGCTCGATATATAAGATTTGAACAAAGTTGTTGGCTTCAAGAATGAATTAGTTATGGAAGGTATCATCGGATTGGTGCAAGGCGCTTTCGTCAAAGGTAGGCAAATCCTGGATGGCATTCTCATTGCGAATAAATGTATAGATTCTAGAAAGAAGTTGAATCTGCCAAGGCTGGTGTGCAAGATAGACCTTCAAAAGGCTTACAATCATGTTAATTGGAGTTTCTTGAAGTATCTTCTGGGCCGAATGGGATTCGACAATGAATAAATCTTTTGGGTGATGAAATGTGTTTCTTCCCCTTCTTTCTTGGTGTTTCTCAATGACTCCCTAGAAGGATTTTTCAAAGGCATAAGGGGTTTGAGACAGGGTGATCCGCTATCTCCGTTCCTTTTCATTGTGGTAGCCGAACTTTGGGACGTATGCTCTCAAAATGGGTGAAAATCGGGGAGCTTTCCAAGTTTGCGACTGGGGTGAATGGTCACATGATCTCTCATTTACAGTTCGCGGACGACATGTTAGAATTTTTGGATGAATCTATTTCTCAACTGAGGTTTCTGAGCGGTATTTTGTGTTGTTTTGAGTTATTTTTGGCATCCCAGTTAACTTCTGCAAAAGTAAATTTTTTTTGCTATAGACGTTATACCTTTGTTAGAGTTTTCAACGGCTTCGTTCGGTTTTCAGGTTTGCTCACTCCCCACTACGTACTTAGGTTTGTCGTTGGGGTCCCTTATGACGGTAAAAGCTTATGGGATCTTGTCATATTGAACAAGTTGGAAAGAAGTTAAGTACTTGGAAATCGAGGTTCTTATCCATGGTGGCAAGCTGACTCTCATTAAAAGTGTTTTGGCGAGTATTTCAAATTATTTCCTCTCTTTGTTTTCCTTACCTCATTTCGTGGAAAAGAAGCTCGATAAAATTTTTAGAGATTTTTTTTGGAACAATAGAGATGGGTTGACATAGCTACATTGGGTTAGTTGGAAAAAGATGTGTATGCCAAAAAAGAAAGGAGGCCTTTGTTTGAGGAGTTTGGGTAGGATGAATTCCACTCTTTTGGGCAAATGGTTGTTGAAGTTTGAGGAAGAGAAGAATGAACTTTGAAGAAAAGTTATAAATAGCCAGTATGGAGAGAATGTTTTTGGGTGGGAAAGTAAAGAAGCAAAAGGTCCCTTTAGGTGTGGGGTGTGGAGAGGAATTCTCAAAGGTTATATCGTTCTTTAGGAATTATGTAAGGTTCAAGGTTGAAAGAGGGGGGAAGACTCATGTTGTGGTGACAGTTCTCTTATGGAGAGATCCCCCCTCCTTTATGCACTTTCTTGAAAGAAAATGAAACCAATCTTTTGTTTCAAATCGGGGGAAGATGTTTTGGTGGCTTGGGATTTCGATTTTAGAAGAGGTTTTAATGATTGAGAGATAGAGGAATTGGGGATTATTGAGATGCTTAGAGGATTTTAATTCTCCCTCTAATTTCGAGGATGAAAGGATCTAGGTGGCTGCGAAGGATGGGTCTTTTTTGGTACGTTCTTTGTACATCCTTTATTCTCACTCTACAAAGGAGCTCTTCCCAGCAACGGCTATTTGGGGACCAAACGTGCCTGCAAAGATTTCTATTTTCATATGGTTTGTAGTCTTGGAGCGCCTACCTACAGCGGATCAACTCATTTGGAGAGGTTGGGTGATGCCAAACTATTGCGGGTTCTGTAAGTCAAATGGGGAAATCTCAAATCATATCTTTATTCACTGCAGTTTCACCTAACAGAAGTGGTACCACTTCTCTTCCTTGTTTTGAATTTTCGGGTGCTATCCTCTTTCGGTTCATTCTTTGTTGAAGCTTGGCATCATTTAAGTAGCTCCTTCATGAAGGCCAAGAGGATTCTTTGGAGCTTGACTCTGTTTGCCATCTGCTGGGCTATTTGGAAGGAGCTAAATAGCTGGATTTTCATTGGGAAAGAGATAGATGCTAGGGGTATTATCTTTTCATTGTTAGCTCCGTTGTTCTACTGGGGTAAGGCTCTCAAGGTGTTTAGACGGGTTCTTTTTTGAAGATTTTCTTGTAAGGTGGGATAGGGTTTGTAATTTGGAGAAGTAACTTTCATTGGTTGGTCTTTTTTTTTTTCTGTGTTTACCTTTCTTTTCTTTGGGTTGGACATTTCATCCTCTTTGCTAATATAATATATGTTTACCTATAAAAAAAGAGTGAAAAAACATAAGCAATTTCTTAAACACCACTTTTTATTGCATCTAAACAACTTGACAATTTTATGATAGTATTCTTTTTTTTCCAATTTGTGTTATGTAGTTTAATTTTATGACCCTAACAGATTTTCTTCCTCACTGGGTAAATTTTTAACTTCTCTTTGGCCATAACTTTGGCTTTCCATTTAGTAGATGATATCGCTTTTTTACCAAGGTACGACTTTGAGTTTGTCCTTAACTTTTTGTAGCCAAAATTCAGAACTAGCTTGAGATATTTTTATTTGATGGGATGTATTTTCTATAATAAAAAAAATGGCCAACTCAAGATGTTTGGAAAATTATTTGCACCATGATATTTCAAGAAATGATAGGGCACGCATGAGAACAACACTTAAACCGTTTTTTTACAAAGAACAACCATCTGGAATAAAAATGCAAGATGAATAGTGTTTCATACATACTGATGCAACTATCTGAATGATCCTGAATCTAATAGGCAGTCTTTACAACTAATTGTTAAAGAGAATGCCATTCAAGTAACTCAAAAATTACACTGATGCCATCTCCTAACATGAATCACAACCCCCAATTTGGTTCTACTCTAAAATCTGAAAATAGAAAATGAATCTTGTGCAAATGCACGTCAGTTCCTTAGATGTGATGCATACATATAGTAATACTAATTTTGCTGAAATATATGAAAGAATCAAAGTTTTGGAAAAAAGTAGTTTGACCAAAGAACATGATACACAATAGGAGGAGCATTTGATCTTGATTTCATTCTCTGTTTTTTACTTGAAAACCCATAATGAAATTGTATTTTTTCACCCAAGAACCTCCCAAAAACAAGGAAATGTAGAAAAATGAGGATAGAAATATTTAAACACTTTTATTTATTTATTTATTTTTTATTTCTAAAGAGTAAAATTCGATGAGCTTACAGATAAATTTCACTTTGGCAGGACATAAGTAGTTGAAATTGACACAAAATTTGGCTATCATTAATACTACGCAAGTGAGAATTGAATGGTCTGTTAAGATAGTGATGATACTTTGCATTGTGTGAATACATTGTAATTGTGTGAATAATATTTCTTTTATTATTTTTGGAAAATATCTCATGCTTCAACTTTGTTGCCAACTTGTCAGTACCTGTTCATGGTGTAATGCTTCACAATATGACATACTGTCTAGTTATTTTGTTGATGATGTTGGAAGAACGAGTTCATGATCATACATCCTTTATTAATTAGCTGTCTGAATCTTTTATGTTATAGGTTTATCCCGTCTCAATATTAGGTGGTGTTCAATATATATCGGCGCTTAAGAAATCATTTCCCCATATTCCTATGGTTGCTTCCCAAGGCATAACAATAGGTTGATTGTTTGAACTTTGAAGCATTGCTTATCAACTTCTCTGATTTCAGATTATCATTTTCTTGATTGATTTTATCTTGATTATTTTTCAAAAATAGATCTATTGGTGAAAGTATCTTTGTTTTGTCCTGGTATTTTGTTTATCAACTTGGAAATGGAATATTGGTCCATTTTTTTTCTTATGAACCATTACTTCTCGTGCTCTTCTTTCATACGTGAGCCATGTGTTGTGGTACATAGTTGTACAATTCAAGATACAATGTAAATGTAAACAAGTGACTGCACTTTTTGGGACTAGCCATCGTCATCTTAATATATGCCTTAACCTAAATATTGGACTTTTTCTAGAGCTATATTTTATAATAAGGCATGTCTTTAGATCTCTTCTTATTACCTCAATCCACATCATTTTTGGTCCTCCAACCTTTTAGGGCCTTCATCTTGCACCTAAGAATTCATCACTTGTGTTTCATTTATCTTCATTGTACATACTCAAACCATCTCAATCAATTTTCCTTTATTTTATCTCATATTGGATTTTTGTAAATTCTTTCAAATTTATCTCCCTAGTCTTACCAGTACCACTAATCTTCTCACTGTCTTCATGTCTATTACGTTCATTTTATAAACATTTTTCTTGTTATTGCTTGACATTCAACTCCAAAACGAGTAATAGTTCCTCTTAGGCATTTTTATCAACATGAGATAATTAAAAGGTACATTGCATTGATGTCTTTTTACCATCATTTTCGTGTATTATTAGGATCATTGCTCATCATCATCATCGTCAAAGTCTTATCACAAGGATTTGAGGTCAGCTGAATGAATCTTGTTCATTGATTTGACTCTATCCAAAATCATGTCTTTTGTTATAGAAAGTGTGTTAATATCATCTTTCACTATCTCAATCCACGTTCCTTTTGTGTCTTTCTCTCACTCTTTCCAAAATTTCAACTTGAATATTTCTTCCAACCATTTTCCTTCGTTGAACGTACTCAAACCATTTTAATAGACTTTTTGTTGGTTTATTGCCTCCTAGAGCTTCTCCTACATTTTTTATATGTTCATTTCTAATTTATCTTTCCTTGACTTTCCACTCATACATCTCACCCTCATCTTCCAGTTAGTTCAAATGCTTCTTGATCATCCTACATTTAGCTCCATAAAATATGTAAAATTTTCCTTCTTTATTTGTAGTAGAATCTTTCTTTTTGGGTAAATTACACTTTTCATTAGCAATATTGGAGAAAGCTTCTCATCTCTGTCCATCATTCGTACAATTAATTCTTTCCACTCAAATTTTAGTAGTTTTGTCTATGATAGCTAATGATTTTTTCTTTACTGTGGCACAGACTCAATAGGTATGTACATTGATCAAGGGGCATCAGCAGTGGTCTTGTCTGAAGCTATCTTTGAGAAAGAAGCTATGGATAAAAGGAATTATGATGCAATCCGTAAACTTGCTTGTCTTGCAACTGTTCAAGGCAGAGAAGTTGTCATTAAGTGAGGAGGAGCAGTGGTACTTTCTTTCGCCACGAAATGTTACTGCATCATCATCATTTTTAAATCTAGCTATTCTTAATTATATACCATTCTGTATGTATTTCTGCCCATATTCTTGATATTTACATATTGGGGAATGCTAATGTCCAAGGCCTCATGAGGACGTTAGCATTCTCCACCACACTTTCCAATAATACCTCTACCTATTTTGTCGTTTAGTGAAAAAGACAATGGTATGTTAATCTTCTACATAATAAATGCTAAGGGTATTTTAGTCTTTGTTTGCAATAAATGCTTTGGTAACTAATGTCAACATAATAAATGTATTTATTAAGGGCATAATAAATGCATTTATAATGTAAAAGACCAACATACCATTGTCTTTTTCACTAAAAAACAAAATGGGGAGGGGTATTATTAGAAAGTGAATGTGGTGGACAGGGGCGAAGCTACAAAAGGATGAGTGGGGGCTATAGCCCTCATTGAACTTTGAAGAAAAAAAAACCCTCTAATATTTAGCCCCTCTATGTTGCCTTATATTGGAGATAATCCCTATGTGTTCAAACTCAAGGAAAGCCACACAGCCATTGAAAGTAAATATTAGAGATACCTCCCTCAATTTTGTTTGATATTAGAGATACCCTTGAGCTTTCAAACCGATATCATTGCATTTGGAAGTTGGGAAACACTTTTCTTACTAACCTAGTAAGATTTGTCGTTGAGTTCAATTGGATTACCAAATTGGCAATCCAACAACAAAGTCTTCTAGATTTCATGGAAAAACTCAGATCCAAAAATAAAATAAAATAAAAAAAGTTTTTTGACTCGATCCAAGTTTTTGAAAATACATGGCAATTGAACTCCAACCGAACTTCCAAATTTAAAATAAATATTAAATAATGAAAACTAACTGTTTTTTGGGTTTTTTTTCAAAGTTATTAAAATTTTCCTTTACATCATTGTGGTGTCGGATCATATTTTTGGATGCCACAAAGTGAGCTCAACAACCCTCGGTTAAGATTTTGAATCTTACTAAGTTAGTAGGGCTAGTCTTAGTCCCGGAAGTTCCCTCTTGAGACAGCTAGCATACTTGGAAGTTTTTTGAGAAGCCATCCTTTCAACTTACAAAATGTGTTATTATTTTTTATTTTTTTGTATTTACGATATGCCCTTGAACTTAATTATGAATATTTGAGATACCTCCTTATTTTCTTCAAACTAATGACATACCTCTTGACTTTGGTGTTTTCCTATAGAATAATGAAAAATAACCCCAATGCCCTCATCACCTTCATCATTATCATCATCATACTCATCACTATCACAACCATCATCATTGTTATCATTTACCAACTTCATCATCAACATCTCATCATCTTCATCATGTCCAAGAGGTTTCAAGTGATTGGTTTTGAGAAGAAACCTCAAAAGGTTACAAAATATTTTTTTTCTTTAATTGATAAGGGAAGACTGAGGTCAAGGGGCATGTCAGGAAAGTGAAAATAAAGAGATATCTGAAAAATTCACCAAAATCTGGAGTGAACATGTTATCTAAGGACAGCACATTTAAGACATTGGATTGAAGATAAGGTTGAATGAGATAAACATAACTTATCATACAATAGCAACTTTATTATGGAGATTATTAGTAAACCATCATTTGTAGTGATGAGTCCAACATTGACATAGAAGGAAATCAAGATTATTGATCGACGTTAGCACTTAGCTCCCACTGACCAAAAATCATGGTCCGCCCCTGGTGGTGGAGAATGCTAACGTCCCCATGAGTTCTTGGAAATTAGCATTCCCCTTACATATTATGTAATGTGTTTAGACTCAGCAAGTTTGCAGGGAGTTGTCAGAGTTATAAACATATGGAAGATATCCCATGTTTGACACTAGCAACATGGAAGTCCAAGTTAGATTGGGCTGTAATGTAGGAGTAAATGGTTGATTGTTTCATGAAGAGTGTGCTCTCACTATTTCATCTATAACAGGGGTGACAGATGTGGCTTTTAAACAAAGCTGACATATTTACGCAGGGAACATGTGCTGCTGCCTAGACTGTAAATAGGTACGCTCCAATTGTTTACCTTCTATCTTGTTAAAGCCAATTTTCCTGCAACTTTACTTTTTTAAAACTCGTATTTGTTCTCAAAATTCAATAATGATTCACTGGTTGTTTCCAGTAAAAGCGATGGTTTTGCCACACCTCCCGTGACTTGACTTTCTTCCTGGTGAGTAACGGAGTAGATCTGCAATGAAGGTGGTCGGAATCAAGGGCCTTTATACAAAATGTGTAATTCTTTGTTGTTTACAGATCTTGTAAACTAATAAATTGAAGCTTTGGTTGCACCCACTCCCAACACAGAAGACGCAATGAAGAGATTTGATTCGGCAACTTCGCTCATTGGGTGGGACAATGAAATTGTTGATATTTCTATCTCATCCGCATTGGAACCACTAGAACAACTAACCACGTTCAAAACTGTAAGCAATTTTGTTTTCAATGGAACATGTTATGGGAATTACAAATTCTGTCAGTTGTATAATGAAGCGGAAGTATGGTGACATTTTATTGTAGTTTTAAAAGATTAAATGACTATTGATATGAGTTACTCATTTTTAGAGTTTAATGCCAAGGTTTGATTAATTAATTTTGAGAGCTTTTGTCACCCCCAACCAATTTTTTTTTCTTATAACACACCAAACCATGAAATTAAATATGATGTTTGGGTTGAGGACAAATGTTCTATTTTTGAGGATCGTATTCCTTTTCCATTTTGATTTGGGATTGTACTGAGTTAGGAAGAGCTTCTCGAGTGTTAAAACTTCTCGTTATGGGAGTGATTTGAGCAAGAAAACAAAGGTGGGTTGATGTCCTATTGTCTATGCAGATGTTTCACCTTCCTTTTACCTTTTATTTTAATAGTTTTTTAAAGATTACATAATAAAAAAAGATATTTTTTGTAATTTTAAAAACAATCCAACATGACTAAAGGGTGTGGGTTGCAATTTTCTTGATTTTTGTTTTTACCAAAATGATTTTAATTATATTAAATTTAAATTTAAAGGTGGAGGCATTTATGACAACTTCTCCCTTTATAACATTAAAGATAAAGATTTTATTAATTGGTGTTTTAAAAAAGTTGGTGTGGCAATGTAAGCTATGTCTGTTTTCGATGGGTTACTGGCCTTGTAAGTCGTAACCGAGGGAATGACTTTTGGATGCCTTTGCATGACCAAGTGGCACCTTTTCGGTCTTATTGACCCCAATAATTTTCAGCACACCGTTTGATTGGTCAAGACACCAACATTCAGCACGATTGCTGATTTCTAGCCATTGATTCAAGCATTTTATCATCATAAGCTCTATTGTTGGATTCTAATTAAGGCTGATAAAAAAAAATGTTGGAATCCTATCATTAGAAATCACCAGTCACTTTTTTTTGTTTTTACAAGTAAAAATAAAAAATAAAATAAAAATGGTGGATTAAGGAGACAGGTACCTGATGGTGGGTGTTGTATTCTAGTTGAAGCAAGTGAATAAAGACAATATTAAGAGAGCTTTTATTGACACACCAACTTTTAATTATAAAACACCAATATGATGCCAATATCCCAATTCCCAAAGTATTGGTGTGTGTGTGTTGTAAGTAAAATTTGGAGTGCCATATAGCTTGTTTGCAAAAGTACCATTGAATGTGATCTGGGTTAAGTTTCCGCCACCAAATTTTTACAAGCTGCCATATAGCTTGTTTGCAAAAAGTCTATGGGTGATGATATTATTATAGAAAAATAAAATTATAGACAAAATTTTTTCAGTATAATGCACCTAATAAGTGACAATGTAATCGATCAGAAAAGTTTTATTCTAAAATCTTATTCTTCCATCTAATTATGTGTAAAGCTTGCCTTATCGTTAGTTGACTATAACCTATTTTATTCGTCATTGAGGTTTGTTGGGTTATGTCTTCTATTCTTGTATATGGAGAGTTGTCATGGATTCAATGTGGATCTTTTGATGATCCATTAACGACCTGTATAGGCAAAGTCCCCGGCCAAAATATTGGGCCCATTTGGTTTGAATTTGAATCCGACCCGTTTACCTTCTTTGTAACTCTATATTAAGGGTAAAAGATGAAACCCTAAGAGGGTTAGAGAGAGACATGAGAGGTAGAGAGAAATTGTAATCTACTTCTTCTTTGGTCATTATAGTGAAATCGCCATTTTCGTTTATGGACGTAAGTCAGTGCTTTGACCAAACAATGTATATCTTGTGTCTTGTGAGATTTTTGTGTTTTTGTTGATTTATACTTCGGATATGAGGGTTCTATCTAACAAACTGGTATTAGAGTTATGACTGCGAAGTATGATGTCGAGAAATTCGATGGAAAGAACGATTTTAACCTATGACAGGTTCGAATGAAAACTTGTTAAATAAGGTTTATCAAAGGCACTGTTGGGAAGAGATAATTTGCCTGAATTGTTGAAACCAGAATAGAAAGAGGAGATCATGGAGAAGGCACACAATACAATTCTATTGTCTTTGGGGAATGAGGTCCTACGAGAAGTCGATGATTCAAATACGGTAGATCTATTGTGAAAAAAGCTGGAAACTCAATACATGACAAAATCTCTCACAAATCGGTGGTATCTAAAGAAATAATTTTACACCTTGCGAATGCGAGAAGGTACTTCTATTCCTAATTATCTTAAAAAATGTTAATGTTAAAATTGATGAAGAAGATCAGGCTATACTTTTGATTTTTCTCTACCACTTTCGTATGAGAATTTTGTTGACACCCACCCTAATGTATGATAAAACTACTGTTTTAATTGAGGAGATTAAATCTACTTTAAATTCTAAGGAATTGAAGAAGAAAGTAGATGGAATTACAAAATCATAATAACCATGATACTGGTGATGCAGTAGTGGCATATGGAAGTAGTGATAACGGTGATGTATTCTTAATTTCTACCAATTGTAGATACCTAAATTTGGATGGACCATCCATACAAAATGTCCCAAAATCCATAAAAATTAGAATGGGCCCCAAAAGCTAAACTTTTAAGAATTTAATCTTTTTCCTATCTTTCTTTCAATAAATGGCCTAAGGCCTTTCCTACATGGCTCATGGGTGAAAAACCTACCTCACTTGTCCTCTACACTATCATCCAAATTTTTTCAAATTAAATTGAATTAAGAACTTAAGCCCTTCAATGTGCCCGCATTGCTACTTGGCACCATTTTAATGCATACATGCATCATGTCATATAGTTTTGCATGTCCAAACCTTGTCCCTAACCTATATCCACTTTCCATTAATCAACTCACTATCCATACCCTAAATCTATTATCAAACTAAACTATCAAAGTCCATAACCCAAGTCCAAATCCTAATCCAAACCCCAAGTCCATATCTTAAGCCCAAAATCAAGTCCATATCCTAACCTAAAACCAAGTCCATATCTTAAGTCCAAAACTAAGTCCATGTTCTACAAATCCTCCCAAAAGGTGACACATGTTGATATCTCATAAGGCCCCAATGCCCAATGCCCAATGCTTTAATCTAATTAGAGAGTCAACCCCCTTGTGAAAACCCAAGAATACTCCTTTCAAAAAGTGTGGTCAAACAAAAAAGTACTTTAATATTTAGTAAATATTTATAAAGTTGAGAGAACTTCTAATCCAACCCTCAAAAGGTGGGAATCTTCAAGTATATACATGGAGTTCTCCCATTAGTCCTTTTCAAAAATATACATCCACCCCATGCTTTATAAGTTATTTACAAATGAACCAAGGTCTACTTTTTTACTTACCACTTCATCTTTACACATGTCACTTCCTCACTCATCCTCCAAAAAGTGATTTTTGTTCTTTTCTATTTACAAAAGAAATGTTTGAAGGGTTTTTTCACAAATTCTACTTTTACTTTCATACAAATAAAAAATTCAAAAGAAATGACTTAAATCTCATGTTCATTCTATTTATTTTTAGGGTTGAACCACTTTATCCTAAAAAATTCTCTAAATTTTTTATAAATAGTCTCATTTTCTATAGCAATTCATGCTCTAAAACCCCTATTTCTCAACCTCAAATTCTACCAAAATTCCTACTCACTTCTCTAACTCTCTCTCAAGCCAACTTCCAACTCAAGAGCTCTTACCCATCTCTCAAACTTAAAAAAAAATCCGTCATCTGTAACTATTTACCTTCAACCAAAACACTCAACTCTCAAATTCATCTCTCAAGACTCAAGCAAATTCAAGAACCTCAAGGGACAATATGGGTATAGTCTAGGTTTATTTTTCAAGTTTGCATCTTCTACTTCTAACCCTCTATTTATTTTCATTTTAGAAATCCTTTAGGATGTAATGCACACCCTTTCCTAACTCCGGTAGGTTGGACTAAGGTTCGATCGAAAAGGTGGAAGTTGAAGTCTTATTTCCCTTACTATACATTTCATACATCATATTGTACACAATGCACCTGAAAGCGCCCTCGATCCGCGGGGTGCGCGGATCCACTTTTGACCTTTGAGGTTTGGGAGTCGCCACCTAGTTATTACGGTCTACTAACCAAACTGATTCTAAAATGGATAAAAAACTAATCTACTACAGAAAAACTGAATCCAGGGATCACATTACGGGGTTGGAAGGTGTTAGGCACCAACCCCGCCCGGCCAATGCTGGTCTCTACTTATTGCAAATAAAACTACATTGCTAATGACAAAACCTAGATAAAAATATAACATAAATGTTACCTTCGATACGCAAAGGTTCTATTCCCTCAGATCTGGTGAAACTGCTCCTTGTACCGTACTCCTTGCTTTGTTCTATCTCCGGATCCGATTTCTGATCTCCGAGGTAAGGTATCTCCTTCTTGGATTTGGATTCTTCGAATTTATTATGGATTTTGGGGTGTTTTTGAAAGGCTTTTAGGTGTTTTTTAGGCTAAAATCAAAGCATGAGTGTTAGGTAAGGAGTTAGGACTTCAAAATTAGGATTTTTGGGAGGTTGTGGAGGCATCTTCACCTACTTTTTCTAGGATTTTTTCTTTTATCTGAAAATAGGGTGTGGAGGCTCCTATTTATAAAGTTTTTTAGAAGTATTAGGGTTTGATTAGGGTTTCTTTTAGAGTTTTAATTAGGGTTTTGACTTTGGTCTTATGAGATGGACTTAGTCTTTAGGGTTTTAATTTAGGGTTTTGACTTTAGTCTTATGAGATTGACTTGATTAGTTTAGATTAGGGTTTTGATTTAAGGTTTTGACTTTATTCTTATGAGCTTGACTTGATTAATTTAAATTAGGGTTTGATTTAGGATTTTGACTTTAGTCTTATGAGATTGACTTTAATATTTTGACTTTAGTCTTTCTTGGTTGACTTTTAATATCTTGACTTTAGTCTTACTTGATTGTCTTTAAGATTGACTTTAGTCTTACTTGATTGACTTTAATGTTTCACTTTACATTATTTAATGATTTGTTTAATAATTTAAAATTTTTTAATTATTAAAATTGTAAAATTACCGTTTTGCCCTCGGAGAGGATATTTACGTTTTAAGTCGTTTTTCAATGTTTCAGGATGTTTTGGAATCGGTTTTTCATAAGGAATTCAATGGGAATGTTGATTTTTGTCATTTATGAAAATTTTTGTATGAAATGGTCATGAATTTTATGAGGGGTATTTTAGTAATTTTGTCAAATTTTGTGAAAATTGACGAAGTGATTTATTTGGTTTCGATTTGTTGTTTTATGTGTTTTGAATGGGTCTTCCTAAGCGTGACGTAGGTTCTAGGGTTGTTTTGATGTTAGGGGTATTTTGGTAATTTGGTCATTTTTAGTGATTTTTATCGTGAAACTTCTTTTTGATTTGCAAGATGATGATTTCTATGTTTCTGGGGTCGTATTTTCCTAGCGTAGCGTGGTTTCTAAAGTTTTATCAGTTCGAGATACCTCATCCGGATTTTTGAAACATATCTGGTAACAAAATAAAGCATTGGAATAGACATCCATCATTGGGAACCGTTGCGATCGGGTTGACGAGTTGATTAATCAGGCGAGTGCAAAAATGGGGTGTCTACAGATGTCCTTCTTTGGTAGAGAGTTGAAGCAAACTAGATAGCAAATCTATTTTGGTAGATAGTGCGATATCCGAATGTCAAAGCTAGTGACAGTTCATTTTGTAGCATATTTAGCAATTCGTTGGGGTGTTCAGATCCTTGAGGGTAAAACTCTCCCCGAACTAAAAAAAAATTGTCAAGTCCTTGAGCGCGAGCTCTCACTAGCAGTGTCAGATCCTTGAATTTTAGAAAATTCTCCTTGACTGATGTAACAACTGTGCAAGTGTGTGGACTTAAAATCTAAGATAGATTTCAAAGAATTTGAGTAAAATCTGAGCACAAAATGAATATAAATTGAGCTAAGCTTAGCATAAACGGAGTATAATTCCGAGAAACCCTCGGCGGTATCTGAGCATAGTTCCGAGAAAACCTTCGGCGGCATCTGAGCATAATTTCGAGAAAACCCTCGGTGGCATCTGAGCATAATTTCGAGAAAACCCTCGGTGGCATCTGAGCATAATTCCGAGAAAACCTCGGCGGTAACTGAGCATAATTCTGAGAAAACCCTCGGCGACATCTGAGCATAATTTCGAGAAAACCCTCGGCGGTAACTGAGCATAATTTTGAGAAAACCCTCGGCGGCATCTGAGCATAATTCCGAGAAAACCCTCGGCTGTAACTGAGCATAATTCCAAGAAAACCCTTGGCAGTATTAGAGCATAATTCCGAGAAAACCCTCGGCGGTATCTGAGCATAATTCCAAGAAAAGCCTTGGCAGCATCTGAGCATAATTCTGAGAAAACCCTCGGCGACATCTGAGCATAGTTCTGAGAAAACCCTCGGCAACATCTGAGTATAATTCCAAGAAAACCTTTGGCGGTATTTGAGCATAGTTCCAAGAAAACCCTTGGCGGCAACTGAGCATAATTCCAAGAAAACCCTTGGGGGCATCTGAGCATAATTCCGAGAAAAACCCTCAGCGGTAACTGAGCATAGTTCCGAGAAAACCCTCGGCGGCATCTGAGCATAATTCCGAGAAAACCCTCGGCGGCCTCTGAGCATAGTTCCGAGAAAACCCTCGGCGGCATCTGAGCATAATTCCAAGAAAACCCTTGGCGGTATCTGAGCATAGTTCAAAGAAACCTTTGGCGGCATCTGAGCATAATTCCAAGAAAACCCTCGACGGTAACTGAGCATAATTCCAAGGAAACCCTTGGCGGTATCTGAGCATAATTCCAAGGAAACCCTTGGCGGCGTCTGAGTATAATTCCAAGAAAACCCTTGGCGGTATCTGAGCATAATTCCGAGAAAACCCTTGGCGGCATCTGAGCATAATTTCGAGAAAACCCTCGGCTGCATCTGAGCATAATTTCAAGAAAACCCTTGGCGGCATCTGAGCATAATTCCGAGAAAACCCTCGACAGTAACTGAGCATAATTCCAAGAAAACCCTTGGCGGCATTTAGCATAATTCCAAGAAAACCCTTGGCGGCATCTGAGCATAATTCCGAGAAAACCCTCGGTGGTAACTGAGCATAATTCCAAGAAAACCCTTGACGGTATCTGAACATAATTCCAAGAAAACCCTTGGCGGTATCTGAGCATAATTTCGAGAAAACCCTCGGCGGCATCTGAGCATAATTCCAAGAAAACCCTTGGCGGAATTTGAGCATAATTTTGAGAAAACCCTCGACGGTAATTGAGCATAATTCTAAGAAAACCCTTGGCGGCATCTGAGCATAATTCCAAGAAAACCCTTGGCGGTATCTGAGCATAATTTCAACCCTTGGCGGCATCTGGCTGAGTAAAACTAAGAATGAAGGAATAAATCTGGGAAAGAACGATTAAAAATGAAATCTGGAAAAAGAGGGGTTGAATCTGGGAATGAATAGATCTGGGACAGAATGATTTCCCTATCTTCTATGTGAGATCCAAAATGCATTTGTTTGAACCTTAAGGTTTTATCCAAAATTTTTATGAATTTAAAACCTGAGTTTGAACCTCACGAGTTTTTCGAAAAATTGTTATCAAGAGGGTAACCTTAAGTTTGGGATTCTCTTTTAGGATTAACATTGCTCAAACATAAAATGCCCCTAGTTTGATAACAAATATGGCACTGGAGTAATTGAATACATTATGTAAAAAATGCCCCTGGTATAAGGGGGGAAATTACATATTTAGAGGAAAAAGAAAAATGCCCCTTGTATGAAGGTTTAAAAAATTTGATTACCACAAGTGCAATAAAGATCCAACTTTTAATTTTGATTAATTTTGTTAAAGGTTTTGAGTCAAGCTTAAGAGAACAAAATTATTTCCTTTTTGAGACTCATCATAGAATTCATTCTTCTCTCCCTTGGTTCACTTGGGGGAGTAAGAATTTTCAGATCAATCGTAAACAAGATACTTGTGACTTCCGAGTCTATGCCTGGTTTAAGCTAAGTATTGACCTTGATTATTCAGACTTCTGATGTTTCAACTCGGACCGCTCTCAGTTTGAGATTTTCTTCTATTTTTTTCTTTGTTGCTCTAACTTTTGCTTAGATCGTCTTTTCAGGTTTTCAATCTATCGAGCTTGCTCTAGCTTTTGCCTAAATCACCTTTTCAGTTTTTCGATCTACTGAGCTTTTTCTTCTTTTTTCTCGGCTCTGATTGTTGCCAAAGTTGTCCTTTCAGATTTTCAACCTTGCAAGCTTGCCTTAATTTTTACCTAAGTCGTCCTTTTAGGATTTTCAACTTAGCAGGCTTCATCATTTTTTTTTTCTTCTCTTCTGATCTTCTAGAGTTACTGTCTGATCATGTTTTGTTATCTTCCTTGATTTTTCGTACGGTACTTAGGAGGACTTTTATAGGTGGGCTTAGGATTGGATATAAAAAGAAAAGAATTTTGAGGCTCAAAAACCCAAATGCCCCTTTGTAAACACCCCATTTTTGCACTCGCCTGATTAATCAACTCGTCAACCCGATCGCAATGATTCCCAATGATGGATGTGTATTCCATTGCTTTATTTTGTTACCAAATGTGTTTCAGAAATCCGGATGAGGTATCTCGAATTGACCAAACCTTAGAAACCACCCTACGCTAGGAAAATACGACCCCAGAAACATAGAAATCATCATCTTGCAGACCAAAAAGAAGCTTCACGATAAAAATCACTAAAAAATTGATCAAATTACCAAAATGCCCCTAACCTCAAAATAACTCTAGAGCCTACGTTATGCTTAGGAAAACTCTTTCAAATACATAAAACAACAATCAAAATCAAATAAATCATTTCACCAATTTTAACAGAATTTGACAAAATTACGAAAATGCCCCTCATAAAGTTCATGACCATTTCACACAACAAATTTCATAAATGACACAAACTAATATTTTCATTGAATTCCTTATGAAAAATCGATTCTAAAACATCCTAGAACATTAAAAATCGACTTGAAACGTGAAAAGTCCTCTCCGGAGGTAAAACGGGAATTTCACAATTTTCATAATTAAAAATTTCGAAATTAATAAATAAAATATTAAATAATTAAAGTGAAACATTGATGAAATTAATTTAAAATTTTGAATTAAAAAAATCGATCAATCGGGCTTTCAAGTAAAATTGTTGAGGGTTCGTGGGATATTTCTTTAAAAACCCCTCCATTTGGGGGTCCAAAGAATTAAATAAATAATGGAGAAGGGGTCTCCAAAAATTAAAAGTAAATTAAGCAAGACTAAATTCAAGGTATTAAAATCAATCAAGTGAGACTAAAGTCAAAATTAAAGTCAATTAAGCAAGACTGAAGTCAAAATATTAAAAGTCAATCAATTAAGACTAAAGTCAAAATATTAAAAGTCAATCAAATAAGACCAAAAGTCAAAATCATAATAGAGTTCTAATTAAATAATAACTCTATCTAATAGAGTTCTAACTAAAACACAACTCTACATAAAACAATTCTATTTAAAATACAACTCTACCAAAAATAATTCTAACTAAAATACAATTCTAATTAAAAGAACTCTAATTAAACACTAACTCTATCAAAATCAACCCCTAAAAAAATCTATAAATAGAGGTGCTCACACCCTATTTTTGTATCAAATCATAAATCCTAAGAGAAGTAGGTCTAAAAGCCCCCCTAGCCTCCCATAAACCCTAGTTTTGGAGCCCCAATTCCTTACCTAACATCCCTCATTCGATTTTAGCCTAAGAAACACCTAAAAGCCTACAAAAAATATCCCAAAATTCACAACAAACTCGAAGAGTCCAGATCCAAAAATAAGGAGATACCTTGTCTCGGAGATCCGAAATCAAATCCGGAGACTGAACGAAGTAGGGGAGTACGGTACAATGAACTATTTTTGTTGGATCTGAGGGAACAAAGTCTTTGCTATCGGAAAGGTATAACTTTTTATTTATTTATTTTTATCTAGGTTTTTAGCAATGTAATTTATTTGGGAAGTTAGTAGAGATCGGCTTTGGCCAGGCGGGGTTGGTGCCTAACACCTTCCAACCCCGTAACGTGATCCCCGGACCTTTTTTTTCTTTCGTAGATTAGTTTGCCTTTTTTAGAGTCAATTTGGTTCGTAGACCTTAACAACTAGGTGGTGACTCCCAAACCTTAAGGGTCAAAAGCGGATCCGCGCACCCCGCGGATCGAGGGCGCTTTCAGTGGCGACTCTACTGGGGACATTTGAGGATCAGACTTGAAAAGCCCCAAGTATGGGAAGCATTGCCAGTAAGACCTAGTTTTTTTTAATTATTTTATTTTATTTATTTTTTATCTTTCTTTTTGGATCAATTATTGAGCACTGGTTTGGATGTTGAATATTTTGTTTTGGCATTTTTTTATGGATCATCAAGGGTCATTCGGAATGACCTTAAAATCATGCAGGATTTCTAGAAGGTAATGGTCTAAAATAGGGGTGTTGATTCATTTTTATTTGGATTATTTTTTATTTGGATTATTTTTTATTTGTATTATCATTTATTAGTATCCTTTGATACAATTTTGGATATTTTGGATTTGGCATACAATTTTCTTTTTGGTTCAATCTAGGGTCATTTTGGGGATGATCCTAAATAATGAAAGATTCAAATTGACATAAATTGAGGATGGAATGATGGTGATTGAGATGAGAGTTAAGATTATTTAAAAAAAAAAAAATTTGGATGATTTTTTTTGGCACGTTACTAGGCATAGGCGGCAAGTTATAGAAAAAAAATTATTTGTGAGCCATGCACTAAGAAACAAAAAAATTTCCTTTTTTAATGTTGTTCGTGATCAGGAGAGGATTCCAAGAAAAAAATCAGAAAAAATCGCAAAAAAAAAAAAAACAATCGTTGATGTGCCGTTAGCAGAAATCCGTTTCTGATGTTTCTATCTCCTTCTCCAAAATAAAAAAATGAAAAACAACATGAAAGAGAGGACGTCCCTCTCTCTCTCTCTGCTACAACCCACCATTTCTTCTGCAACTACTCTTCAAGCCTTTATCCATGGCGGATGGATGTCTAACTTCTTCACCAAAACCTACTACCCCTTTTATTTCTCTACCTTCAAAACCCATAAAACTCCTTCAAATCTCTCCCTCTTCTTCTTTTCCTTTATGGGTTTCTATCATAAACAAGAATTCTTCATCGAATTTAATCTCTTTGGTTGCGACCACCTCTGATTGGGTTCAACAAGGGGAGGAAAAAGTAGTTAAAGAAAGTGGGTTTAAATGGAAAATCAAGAAAATGAGAAAACTTGAGAGACTGTTCTCTAAAACAATTTTGGGAGAAATTTGGAGATTTTTGTCAATTTCCTACTCCTAATTTGAAGATTTGTGCTGTAATTTCATGTCGGATTTTTGAATTTTGGTTCTTATTTCTCCAATTCTTTATAATAAAAAAAATAGAGATTTTGCCTACCTAACCACAGGTAGGTCATCAAATCAGATCTCATAAAGGGCTTATTCGGTGCAGGTTAACATCAAACCCGACTCCATCTTCTCTGAGTTCTCATTCAAAATCCCAAAATTCAAAAAAAAAAAGGAGGCTCTTGATCCTAGTCAGTATTCTCTGTCTCGTTGTCGTCTTAGCCTTCATCACTCGACTGATTCAGTGATCTTTGCCACAAAAGCATGATCCTTGAGTTCAATCCATACTCCAATCACCGTATCACATTGTTCCTCACCAAGAACAGATTCTATGATTTCTGGAATTTTGATTTTGAAAGTTGGTATCCATTAGATCGAATCATTGATGGAACCCTATATCAAGGTCTCATGGTCTCAACTGCCATAATCTACTGGACTACGAGATTTCTCCGACTCACGGTCCACATTTGTGAGCGGCACTGATTGCAATTTGCCCCGGTTGCATCTCGAGGTCCATTGCGGGATCTCATGATAACGAAGTTGAGCCAGCGGTTGTTGAATCAGTCCATGGGTTATAAATGTGGTGTTCTCTGTTTAAATGTACACCTTATGTATCGTGTTTTGCTTTTTTCTTTCCAACAAAAGTAAAAAAAAGAAAAAGAAAAAGAAGGATTGCATTGTTGGTTATGCTGAGAGAAAGGGATGAGAGAATGAGTATGGTGTGGATGTGTGTGTTTGTTTTTGATGGCAGCAATAAAATAATGAGAATTTAAAATAAATAAATAAATAAAAAAAAAACAAATGAGTTGAGTATTTTGTTTGCTGCCAGCTACATATAAGAAAAATAAATGATTGTGTTTGTGACATAATGTGACTTATGTGGCTGGCAGTAACATATAAAAAAAAAAAAGGTTTTTTTGTTTTGTTTTGTTTTGTTGAGAGTATTATATGCTTTGTTGAGAGTATTGTTCTACCAGCAAAAAAACACAATGAAATGCATTTCTTTTGGGTGTTGTGTTGGTAGTAATAAAACAATTTTTTAGGATGTCATTTGCTTGCATGCAACAATTTAAAAAAAAAAAAAAAAAACGAACAGGTTGTGTTGCTAACAACAATATAGAATTTTTTTTATTTTTGTTAGTCTTACTAACCTAGTGAGATTTAATTCTTACTAAGGGTCATTGATCTCACCACGTGGCGCCCAAAATGGTCATCCAATACTACATGCGTGTGGCGGATGAAATTGTGAGAATCTTTTTATAAAAAAAAATATATATATATTTGAATTAATTTTCATTTTGAATTTTGATTTTAAATTTGATTTCATAGTTCTCATTCTCAAAACGTTGGATCAAAGTAAAATAATGTGAATTTTATTTCCGGATCCAAAATTTTCCATCAAAATCTTTAAGGTTGTGACATTGGATTGCCGACATGAGGAACCACGTGGCCTAATGGCCCTTAGTAAATTTTGAAACCTTATGAGTTGGTCACGCTAGCCTGTGTTCTCAAAAGATTTGCTATGCATGTTTTTCAAAATATAAAAAATAAAAAAAACAGAAAAACAAAAAAACAAAAAAATGTGTTCATCACTCTATACCTAACCAATTATCAATATGTCCTCAATTCAATGTTCTTTGAGAATCTCAATTTGTGTAGGGTCACCTCAAAATAACCTTGATTGGACCATAAAATTTATTTATTTTTGGTTTGGACTAAGAATTGTATGCTTGTTTTAATGATCGAATCTGATTATTAGTGTTTGTGTTAATCACCTATCTAACATGCTATGATCTTGATTTGAATATACGTTTGATATGCTTATGTTGATCTTGATATGATGGGTTTGTGTATTATCTTGATTAACATTTCTATGACACCCATGTTGATGATCTAATCTGGCCCACGGGCCCATTTATTTGGAAAAAGCCCCGGGCACACCTCACCCTGTTTTGCACACACTACATGCACATTTACTGTTTTATCCACTTACACGTCCCATATAGCCAACGTGGTACTAGTGTGTGGCCCGATCTCTTCGGAGATGCGACGTCATTCGTGAAAACTACAACTCCAGTCACGTACCTTAGGGTATATCAAACTGAGGTATCAATACCGTCTAACCAGGTGATTCTGAGAGATATATTGATGCACCAAGGCTGGAGTGACCTGAGCCTTTGACCTATTGTAAGCCACATAGTCACATGTCCCGATTGCCAACGTAGTACTAATATGTGGTCGGTTCCCTCGTGGGATGCCAAACCATTTATGAAAGCTACAACTCTTGACTCGTACCCATAGGTATAAAAGATAATCTAAGTATATCAATTGCACTTCTTGGTCAAAATCGGTGCCTAAGCAAGATCTTGCCCCGTTGTACCCTACTGTACGAGGGGGATAGACTACGTCTATTCTAGACGAGAGATAATAAAGTGGGCCCTTGCTCAGTATTGTGCGCCACCTCTCAACTGGAGATCAAACTGGCTGTTTTTTGCTTCAGAGAAGTGAATTGAGGTTTTAGATTATCACCTATACGGTATATCAAACCAAGTCACCACGTATCGAAAGGTATATAGGTGTGCTTGGGCAAGGGTGGCCAGATAAAAATGCATTGCACGTAGTAAGCTTAGAGTCTAGAAACCTTCCCCGTAGGTCATGACTCGAACTTATCGTGGGTGTTCCCGGGTTGTTTATTGAATGGAGCCTATTGAATGTATGTGAGTGATGTGAATGATGAGATCGGGAATTTGCGGGTTTGTCCTCAAGGATAAATTTTTTGTTGTTTAACCTGATTTGAAATTACTGGATACAACAACCCAACAAAAAATCCATTTTAAACTTGACCCAGTCCATCTCGATCCAACGATCATTATGGACCGAGCCATTTGAATCAAAATGAAATTCAAACTTTTTTTCTAATTTGGATTTTTAACTTATTTTAAAATAAGAAAAATGTTTTCCAAAAGAGAAATGCTTTCCAAAAATAAAATGTTTTCTAGAAGAATAAGATTTTTCAAAAGAAAATGTTTTCCCAAAAAAGTTTTCTAAAAGAAAATGTTTTCCAAAAAAAAAAGGAAGAAAAAAATGATTTATAAAAGATCTATTTTTGCATGAAAAATTATTGAAAAATGTTTGTGAAAATTATTACTCAATAAAAACATTATTTTCAATAATTTTCAAGAATGAAATAAAATTATTTTCCTTTTATGGATGAATTGTTTAATGGGTTGGTATATATAATTCAATAAAATCTCAGGGTTCATTTAAAATGTTATCAAGGGGGTGACACTGAAATTGGTTAAATTCACCTTCAAAGAGGTTTAAGGGTTATTATTGTATCTAAGCTCAATCGTCCATCATCTAGCTAGGGTTGTAAATCCGGTCAATTAGAGTAAACGTCAATATTGAGTCAACAGTCAAAAATGACCTTAAAATTTCTCAACATCATCCAGTTGTTCTTTGCAGATCACAATGCCTCAGTCATGCCGGTTGTAAGCAATGTCTCAATCCTCAATCCTAATCAAGCCCGTTGTGAGTAGTCTTAAGTTTTCACGAGTCATTTGGATTAGTTCGAGTCCCTTTTTTTCATAAAGGTCATGTCTTTTTTTCGAGTCGACTCTTTTTCTGTTGAGTCGAGTTAGTTTGTCGAGTCATAGAGGTGTTTGTCACCCCGTCTGAATTTGATTGGATAAATGAAATTTTTGAATACCTCGAGTGCATTAACGAATTAACTAATAATATATTTTTCTCCTGAACAAGAAGATAAGGGTCGAGCTCAACAACTTTCAACCAGAAAATAAAGGTCATTGACCTCGAAACAGAAAATAATTCCTAAAGAGATTCAAATAGAAACCATCATATCCCTAGAGGAACACAAGGGGATAATGAATTTTCTCAAAAATTTCAAAAGACTTATTCGTGTGGGCCTATGAGGATATGTTAGGTGCAAGCTTAGGTGTTGTCTGACACAGATTATATATTGACTTGATAGAATGAGATCAAGGAAGATGTTAGAAAATGTATCAGTGCTAGACTTCTCAACATGGTAGAGCTCCTTGTAGACACCCGAATTTGAGCGGGCCCTCGATGCAAGATGCCCCAAAAAATTGAAAAATCGGAACGGGCTCCAAAGCCCAAACCTACAAAATACAATGCATTTTCAATTAATAAATGTCCGAGGTCACCCACGTGGCCCATGGACCCACACACCTCACCACCCGCCTACAGCCGGAAAGGCAACCCAATACTAGGCTACCGAAACCCAAGCCATCCCAAAACCCAAGCCAGGAGAAATCCAATCCAGCCCAAAACCCAAGCCATTAGAAATCCAATCCATCCAAAACCCCAAGCACCTAAAATCCAATCCATCCCAAACCCAATCCATCATAAACCCAATCCCACCTAAAACCCATCCATCATAACCCATCCAACCTAAGCCCAACTCATAACCTAAGCCCAAGGCAATACCCAAACCCAATCCAACCGATCCATCTCATCAACCAAGCACCAACGCAAGACAAAAATGACACATGTCAGCACACCCGGCCCCCTCCCTCAGCGAATCAACCAACTCCAGCACTTCCCTCCAAAAAGCAACGCAACCCATAAGACTACCCGAACCGAACGGAGGCCCCCAGCCGCGCAGCAGCAACAACCAACAACTCAAACCAGTACCCGACATACTGCTAACACGATCAACCACCCACATGCACAACCCATATCTCCCACACCTCAACCAGCACTTTCCCAAAACACTCCCATAAAATCACCTCAACCCATACCTCAACCCAGACTTCCCATACTCTTCTCTCTAATCATCCAACCACCATCACCAATCAACGATCGCTTCATCCCAACATTGGCCACATGGCATCATCCCGGCAAGCCTCTCAAAATCAAACCAATCACCACGCATCTCGCCAAAGTCAAACACCAGACCGCTTCCACAGCTCTACACGCATTCTCCAAACAACGCTCTTACACCCATCAACATCACTCAGCTCACCCCACCAAAACACTCTACCCAATGGATTTGGGTAAGATCCAAACCATTTGGGGTAAAACATAACCCATTTCCCGCATTACAAAACTACCCTTATTTCCATCTTAAATTTCATACCCCTCTCCTCTCAAGCCCATGCCATGAGCCATGATTCTCTTCATTCACCCCATTATACCCTCAAATATCTCTCCAACCTCTATAAAAAAACCCCTCCATTCTCCCATCACCACACCTAATGAGAATTTGAGAAAAAAAAAATCCTCAAAATACTACAACTCTCTACTTTACTCTCTTCACTACACTCAACCCTCTCTCATCTCATCTCAACACTCTACTCTCAACACCTCACTCTCAACTCCACTCAATCTTCCACAACTTCAAGCAAGTCCAAGTCAACTCAAGGGAAGCACATTTGAAGATCAACTCGAGGACAAGGTGGGTTCAACAAAAGGAACACCTCCTCCACATCCCCTCTTCTACTTTCTCCTTTCTCCTTTCTTACACATTTGCACCCACCACCATGGGCTAGATCACCAAAGGGCCCCTTCTACATAAGGGTGCCCTTAATGATTGAAGCCAACATTGAAAGTCCCTCACACTTGAGGGCACACATCGAACTTTCCTTCGATTCTATTTTTCTTTATTTTAAAAAATGACCGAATCCGAGGTTACCACGTTACGTGGATGGAGTAGGGTGCCTAACACCTTCCCTACTCCATAAATGGACCCCCTTACCTTGAATCAAAGGTTGGACCATGTGCATTATCCTACGAGAGTCATCACATCAAAAATAATTTAATTTTCAAAAAATGAGACATCGGGTGACCATTCACACCCAATTCCATATTTAAATGGTGGCGACTCCAAAACACCCAAAAGTGGAGGGATGTTTGAAAAACATTGAAAATCCCGTGTCCACAGCTTGGCGACTCCACTGGGGACAAGACTAGTGGGTCCGACCCTCTTTTGATTCGGTCATTATTTCTAAAAAAAAAAAAAAAATGTGTGTTTTCATTTCCGTATTTGTGCTTACCTTCTAACATTTTTCATGTCTCTTTTTTTTTCTATTTTTATTTTCATTGGAGAATGCTTGTAATATTTACTTATTTCGCGCTTTGTATATGTGTTTTATTTTGTTGGACAAAGGATGTAAGGATGGATACAATTCAAAGAATGCACGCACATGCACATGCGACTCACACCCCTATGCATAAGCCACCCCTCCTCCTCTTTAAATTGCTAACCCCGGATGCCGGTACTCTCAAGCCCCCGAGATCGCTATTTTGGGTGACTGGGAGGAGAACATCCACCCCATTCACCAACCTAAGATGTGTGCACTTTGGTGTCCATCAAGGTTTGAAGAATGGGTAGCCGAAAAACTACCTACAAACCGCATGCATCAAAGCGTAACTAATAGACAAAGGACACTAAGATTTTCAAATTTTAATTTCGTATCCATCCCACGTGTGTGTGTTGTAATTTTAGATGGCGAGAGTCCGCCTCACAAGTGCGGCCTGCGATGACTGAACAGGAGATGAACACTACGTTTATCTCGACACTGGGGCATGCCTTTTACACTTATTTGGTTGGACACACTACAGGCACCTTCTCAAACTTAGTTCAAGTAGCAGACCGGGTCGAGGACGGGATCCGAACTGGTCTAATATTTGACTTTACAGCCTTGAGTGCAGCAGCGGGACCTCGGCACAAAAAAAATTAGTGCCTTTTGTCAAAAAGAAAGAGGATACCCAAGTCAATAATGTACAACCCAACCAACCTCTCATCATTCAGGCACCAGCTCAAAGGCCACAGGCACCTCAGGCACCTTGGGCGCCAGTACCTCGAGCTGCTTGGGCTCCAGCACCACAGAATCCCTTCCGAACAGTTCCTCCACAAGCCATGCCAGCACAGCCAGCACAACAGTATGGGCAGAATCAGCAAACAAGACCGAACCGAGTAAATAGAGTATTTACCAGGTTACCCATGACACTATCTGAGTTACTGCCAATCTTGCTTAGGGGTGAGTATCTTGCAAAACGTCCGCCAAATCCTGAGGCTGTCAAGGGGCCAGGGTACAATCCCAATTTATTCTGTGAATTCCATATGGGTGCACCTGGACACTCCACAGACCAGTGCTGGCAGCTCAAACATCAGGTGCAGAATCTAATTGATAAGAAGGCTCCTATCCTGGATGGACCTCCCAACCCACCCCAACAACAGAACATCAATCAAAACCCCCTACCTACTCATAACGGGGAGGGGAGTGGGCACAGGGTAAATGTCATCTGCGAAGAATTTGACTTCAATCCTTCAGATCTAATAGCACCCGTCGGAACAAAAATCAGAGTCCACTTAACCCAAAAATTAAAGATGTCAACAATTAACACGATCAACCACCATGCAACAAATCCATCACAAAATTCACAGCTACCTCTCGGAATGGCCAACCTCACCATCCATCCCCCTCATCAAGATACTACCACCCGACCACCTTTGGTCATACCTTATGGATCACCCCATCATCAAAGTTCGACTCGACCCCCTCTGGTCATATCGTACATACCACCATATCCACAAGGATCAACTCGACCCCCCCTCCATATACCATACACTTCATATCCACGTCTACCACTCGTCATCCCATACACTACATCGACTCCACCAATTTCCACCAGCACTACATCCAAATCACCACCACCTCCTCTCATTCTCAATATGAAACCCGATCCACCCCCCATAACCATACACTCACCTAAACCATTCCCATATAGCTCCGATCAGGCAATTCCTTGGAGCTATGAGACTACCATCACCACGACCGCCGGGGTCGAAACAATGAAGAAAGCAATGGTGGCTGATATCAGCCGTATAACCAGGGCGGGAAAGTGCTAGAAATTATCAGAAAATGGGGTGAAAATCAGAGAAGAAAGCAAAGAGACTGCAGAAGAGGTGACAGACGAAGACAAAAGAAAAGCAAAGGGGAAAGGCAAGTTGTATAAGGATGAGAAGATGAAAGAAAAGGTGAAAGTGACAGACAAAGAAGCCACAGACTTTATTAAGCTCGTTCTCAAGAGAGAGCACAATATCGTGGACCAGCTAAACAAACAGCCAGCTCAAATCAGTATTCTGGGTTTGATGCAAAAGTCAGAAGAGCACCAAGAGGCATTGTTGAAAGTCCTAAGGGGATCACATGTACCTTCGACCACGACACCGGCGTAGTTAGAGCAAACAGTCGGCCAGATCATGGCTTCCAATCCTATTATCTTCACAGAAAATGAGTTTACACCTGAAGGAACGGGGCACGTCGAGCCACTAAATATTATGGTCATATGCAAGGGCATGATGGTTGCCAGGGTGCTAATTGACAACGGCTCAGCGCTTAATGTTTGTCCACTTGAGACCTTCCGAAAGTTGAATGCCGATTGGTCGTATGTGAAACCCAACAACAAGGTTGTTCGAGGGTTCGATAGCTCGAGAAGGGACTCGCTGGGCGAAGTAAACCTACCAATCACAATAGGCCCATGTACGTTCGAAGTAACGTTCGAGGTCATGGAGATACCAACGACATTCAACTTACTATTGGGTAGACCATGGATCCATACTGCCGGGGCAGTGCCTTCCTCGTTGCACCAAAGAGTCAAATTTATCATGGGGCAGAGGATGATATCAGTATTGGCAGAGAACCTTGTTCCAGCTGGGAGAGCCCCAGACGTACCTTTCATTGATATCAAAATGACAAAGGACAAGGCACTCTACCATTCGTACCAATTCGCGGCTGTCAACCACATCGAGAAGGGAAAGGAGAAGGTAAAGGCAAAGCTATCGAGAGCGAACATTATGGTTGGTCGGGTCATAAAAAGGGGAGGTTACCGGCCCAAGCAAGGGTTAGGACCAGGGGGAAGAGGAAGAGCTACACCAGTCGAAGCGAGCAAATATACTCCTTATTTTGGTCTAGGGTTCAAGCCCACAAAGAAGGATATAGCAGAAATGAAAGAAAAGAAGAAAGAACTTCGACTAGCAAGAAAGCAAAATCGGGAATCGAATGTTTGGAACCCGGGCCGAGTCCCTCACATTAGTGTCAGCTTCTCAAAGTCCCATATCAGACCCGACAACTTATCAGAACCACCACGGGCAAAAAGGGTAAAAACGATAAATACCGCACCACTGCACTTTCAAGAAGACTCAATCGTCGAGTCCCAATCATCCTTCGTAGAAGGCATTGACGTTTTGTTCAATGGGGATTCCGAGGAAAGTCCATCGGAGACCGCTCCAAAATCCATCGAAGTAGAAATCATTACCAGCCAAGGGAATGAATCACCTTTTCCTACCGACATTGACTGGGCATCAGTCGTCATCCCACCGAGTTTGGGAGGGATTGTGCCCCAACCTGACAACAACAAAGATCAATCGGAGATCATGGTTATCTCCGAACCACCAACCAAATCACCCAACAAATCACTCTCACATCTCATTCGTCCCCTCAGAGAAGGGGAGACTCTGAACAATTGGGAAGAATTCCCTCTAACCCTTGAGGCTACCATAGCCTCCAAAAAAAAACGCCGTTAGGCGACATCAATTTGCCCGAGGATCATAACGAGCCGTCGTCCTCGGGTAAAGACTGTTTTGAGGGCTCCCTATCTTTACTAATGCATGATTGTTCTTCTTATTTTAGATGTCCGAAAAATTTTACTCAAAAATCAAAAAAATCAAAAATTCTTCAAAAATCAAAAAAATCAAAATGTTTACAAAAAACAAAAAAATCAAAAAACTTTCAAAATCTCAAAAAAATAGATATATTCCAAAAACCAAAAAAAGAGTTTTCACAGAATTTAAGGGATTTGTCTCAATCGAATGGACCCTTGGACAGAACAGAATATGAAAAGGATGAGTATGACTTTGATCTCGAACTCGACTTCGATCTCATGGGAATTGAGGAAGAGTCTGAGGACGAAGTGGAATACCCTCCTAAAGAAATCAAGGACCTGTTAGAACGACATGAAAAAGGTGTTCAGCCAAACATTGAGGATACAGACTCAGTTAATCTCGGCACTGAAGATGACCCACGTGTGGTAAAAATCGGAGCCTTGTTAACCCCTCAGCAAAAAGAAGAAATGATTGAACTATTGCGTAACTATCAAGACATCTTCGCCTGGTCCTACAAAGATATGCCCGGTTTAGACACGGATCTTGTTGTTCATAAGTTGCCGATCGCACCTGGGAGCAAGCCGATCAAGCAAAAGTTAAGAAGACTTAAGCCAGAATGGACACTCAAAGTCAAAGACGAAGTAATGAAACAGTTTCAAGCAGGATTTCTCGCAGTCTCCACGTACCCCGAATGGCTAGCCAATGTCGTTCCGATACCGAAGAAAGACGGGAAAGTACGAATGTGTGTCGACTATCGGGATCTGAACAGAGCCAGCCCTAAGGATGATTTTCCACTACCTCATATCGACATTCTAGTCGATAGCACAGCGGGGCATGCCATGTTCTCATTCATAGATGGTTTCTCCGGGTACAATCAGATAAAAATGGCAGAAGAAGACCAAGAGAAGACAGCATTCATTACACCCTGGGGTACTTTTCATTACAAAGTCATGCCGTTTGGGCTTAAAAACGCAGGGGCAACCTACCAACGCGCAATGACGGCTTTGTTCCACGACATGATCCATAAAGAAATGGAAGTCTACGTAGATGATATGATCGCTAAATCGGGCATAAAAGAAGACCATCTTGTAAATCTGAAAAAGTTGTTTGACAGGCTAAGGAAATACAGCTTAAGGCTCAATCCAGCAAAGTGTGTCTTTGGGGCAACATCAGGCAAACTATTGGGCTTCATCGTTAGTAGAAGAGGCATCGAGATAAATCCAGCAAAGACCAAGTACATCCTCGAAATGAAAGCACCGGTATCAGAAAAAGACGTCCGAGCATTTCTGTGTAGAATACAATATATCAGCAGATTCATCGCACAACTCACGCCTATCTGCGAACCAGTATTTAAGCTACTCAGAAAAGATATGCCGAAAGCATGGAACGAAGACTGTCAAGAAGCCTTCGACAAGATAAAGAAATATTTGCTCAATCCACCAGTCTTGGTTCCTCCTATGCCAGGACGACCCTTACTGATGTATATTTCGGTGCAAGAAACGTCTATGGGCTGTGTACTGGGGCAACACGATGAGTCAGGTAGAAAAGAGCAAGCCATTTACTATCTCAGCAAGAAATTCACTGATTATGAGGCAAAGTATTCGGCACTCGAGAAGACCTGCTGCGCACTGGTATGGGCATCTCAACGACTACGCCACTATCTCCTCAGCTACTCGACTATGCTCATCGCTCGAATGGACCCTCTCAAGTATCTCTTCGAAAAGCCAGCACTAACGGGTCGTACTGCGAAATGGCAATTACTATTATCTGAGTTTGACATCACCTATGTCACTCAAAAGGCCATCAAAGGGCAAGCCATCGCCGACCACTTAGCCGAGCATCCATTGCCTGATTACGAACCATTGAAGACAAACTTTCCTGATGAAGCCATATTGCTCACAGAAATGGAGGACGATGATGAAGAACCAGGCTGGAAAATGTACTTTGACGGAACGGTGAATCAGAAGGGGAACGGAATAGGAACAGTCTTGATCAAACCAGATGGGTCTCACGTGACAATTGCAATCAGACTGAAGTTCCAATGTTCCAACAACGAGGCTGAATACGAAACATGCATAACAGGGTTGAAAGCAGCATTAGATCTTGAGGTAGATGAGATCGATGTTTTCGGAGATTCAAGCTTAGTGGTCTATCAGACGACTGGAGAATGGAAGACTCGAGAGCAAAGATTGATCCCTTACCATGAGTATCTAGAGGAACTAAGCTCACGCTTCGATAGAATCTCATTCACTTATATGCCGAGAGCCAAGAATCAATTTGCTGATGCACTAGCAACGCTCGCTTCCATGATTAGTATCTCAGAGGACTTAGTCATTGACCCTATTGAGATTGGACTTCAAGACGAGCCAGCTTACTGCCTACCCGTCGAAGTTGAAGAATCTGAAGAAAAGCCTTGGTATTCAGACATCAAAGCCTATCTCGAAGATCGAACTCTCCCATCAGACACAACGTCTAATGATCGAAGGACTATTCAGAAGTTAGCAGGTCAATTCTTCCTAAGCAATGGCATTCTGTACAAGAAATCACATCATGAAGTCCTACTCCGATGTGTGACAGAACTAGAGGCAAGACGACTGATCGAAACCGTACATGGTGGAGTCTGCGGACCTCACATGAATGGTCACATGCTTGCTAAGAAGATCATGAGAATGGGATATTACTGGACTACCATGGAAAGTGATTGTTATCAACACGTCCGTAAATGCCATCTCTGCCAGATCTATGCCAATAAGATCAACGCGCCACCATCAGAATTGCACAACATGACTACTCCCTGGCCCTTCTCACTCTGGGGCATGAACGTTATTGGACAGATTTCGCCAAAAGCTTCAAATGGGCACCGTTTCATCCTAGTCACTATCGATTACTTTACAAAATGGGTAGAGGCCGCTTCTTATGCCAATGTCACAAAGAGCAGTGTTCTGAAGTTTGTCAAGAACAATATTGTCTGCAGATATGGGATTCCCAGCGGATTGGTAACAGACAACGCTAAGAACTTCAAAAACAAGGACATGATCAAGATGTGCGAAGACTTCCAGATCACTCATCACAACTCTGTACCTTATAGGTCTAAAATGAACGGAGCAGTTGAAGCTGCCAACAAGAATATCAAAAGAATCATCGAGAAGATGACAGTCACTTATAAGGATTGGCACGACATGTTGCCTTTCGCTCTTCATGCTTACCGGACTTCATTTCGAACCTCAACTGGGGCAACTCCGTATTCATTGGTATATGGGATGGAAGCAGTCTTACCTGTCGAGGTCGAGATTCCCTCCCTCTGGATCTTAAAAGAAGCAGAGTTGGATGAAACAGAATGGGTTCAAGCTCGATTTGATCAACTAAATCTGATTGAAGAGAAGCGTCTCGCAGTTATCTGTCATGATCAAATTTACCAACGGCGAATTGCACGGGCTTACAACAAGAAAGTCAAACCTCGGAATTTCTCACCAGGAGACCTTGTCTTGAAAAAGATTTTGCCAATCCAAGAAGATGCCAGGGGAAAGTTCAGACCAAACTACGAGGGACCATTCATTGTGCAGAAGGTGATGACGGGAGGAGCTTTGATCCTTACAGAGATGGACGAACAAGTCTTCCCTCAATCGATCAATGCTGACACCGTTAAGAAGTACTACACTTGAGATCTGACCCTGAGATGACGAAAGGCCATCTTTGCTAGCCTGAAAACAACTATCTAACCCTAGTCAACCCCTTTGAGCCATCACGTTCATTTCTTAACCTAAGACTGGGGCAATTCAATGCAAAAAAAAAAAAAAAAAATGGGAAACAAAAGAAAAGAAAATCAGAAATGTTAAAGCATCAGCTACTCCTGGCCCGCATGAGGATAAACTGTGAACGGCTAAAATACAAAAAAATCAAAAAATTCAAAAACTTGGACATTTGATCTAAGCTCGACCCAAATCTCCAGCCTAAACAAGTTCGAGAGACGCTGGGAGGAGACATAGATCACCTTTTCGAAACAAAAATAGACGAACCCCATGTCTAGCCCACTTTAGATAAAATCAGACCTTAACCTCTTTTGTACCTTTCCATCACACTTAGCCTTAGCCAACATTTCGTCCCACCAAAAGTCCTTTCAGATTAGGGAATGTTCTAAGGTATCATAATGACGGTGGCAGCACCAATGATCTTGCGACTTGGTCCGGACCCCAAAGTCTTGCTAGTCTTGGAAGATTCGAGAGGGGAGTCCAGATCGGATATTCGAAAAAAAAGAGTACTCGAAGTGTAGAGTAATTGATCTCGCGGCTCAACTTGAGTTGCCGAGCCACGAACAGTCGTCAGCAAACTCGAGAGGGGAATCTAGATCTGTTACTCAAGAAAGAGTACCACTACAAGAGTAGAGTCGCCAATCTCGCAGCTCAACTTGAGTCACCAAGCCACAAAGACACAGAGGCTCCAAACAAGATTTGCAATGTAAAAATCCAAAAAAAATACAAGCATAGTCTGAAAGGGCATAGTGAAAACCTGAAAGGGCGCTATGAGTAAAAGAATCAGACTATGGCAAGATCAAAACCACCGGCACGATGAAAACCCAAAAAGGCATCGATGCGCAAAAATGTGGAAACCGGGTCTGGTGAAAACCGTAACTGGCACCAGGGGCAATAAGGGAATCCTAAAATTAAAAAAAAAAACAAAAAAAACAACTCCTGGCCCGCATGAGTATAAACTGTGAACGGCAAAAATTTCCCAAAATCCTAAGTCTCATTGCTCGATCAATATTTACCCAGTACTGGGGCACTGGGGATGACTCTAAGAAGAACATGAGAACTGCTGACATCTATATCCTCAGTAGTTGGCAAAAACACCAATATCATCGAGATAACAAAGGTTTTTCGAAAATCTTCATATTTTGGATCTACAATATCTATTCGACAAAGACAAATTACCAAAAATTCAAATGTTTTCAAAACTACTATTTTGGCCGATGACGAAAAATCTAGGACTTATTCAAACATCATGTTTTCAAAGCAATAGATACACCTGAGGCCAAGTAAGTAAAAAACCTATTTTCCTTTCATTTCAAAAAGTTTCACATTACGTTTTGTAAAAGGAAAAGAAAATACAAAAAAAAAATGGTGCCAATCACACATTTCGACGAGAAATGAAGAAGGAATCAAGTCTCTCTTCCAAGGCACGAATGCGAGCAGCTTGCCCCATCATTACCACCTTAGCGTCCGAAGCATCACGGCTCACCAGGTAGGATGTAAAGGCATCAAAACAGGGACCCTGGGCAAGCCTCTCCCGGAGATCCTCAATCTCCTCCCTCAGAATGGAAGACTCTTCGATCCTCAAAGACTCAAGTCGAGCTATCTGGTTCTTCAGATCTTCTCAATCCGCTTATGAGACACCTTCATCTCCGCCAGTCGATCACGGTGGTCAGAGGAATGAGAACCAGAAGACCTCATTTGAACTGAAGACGTGGCACAAGTTCTCTCAGCAATCTGTTGTTGCATCCAAAGTTGGTAGTTCTGAAAAGAATAACCAGGAAATACAGGATGACCAAGAGTCACCACGCTCTTCCAAGCTTTCTCTAACCGTTCACAAGAGAGCAAGAAGAAAGAGAAGACGAAGAACCAGAGGAGAAAACGAAGGAGAATAGCCAAGTGAAACGTCTAGGCGCGACATTCGGTTTTTTAAAAAAAATGTTTTGGTCCGTGCATGAAGCACGGACTAAATTAATTGTGCGCAGTCCGTGCTTCATGCACGGACCGAAGATATTAAAAGTAGAGTTCGTGTTTAAAGCACGGACCGAATAAGATTTAAACAGTCCGTGCTTCAGGAACGGACCGCCAATAAATATTAAAAAAAAAAAAAAAAAAAAAAAATCAAAATGGTATTCTTGCAAAAGCCAAAATCAATTGCTTAAAGACTCGTTTGAAAATACCTATGTCAAAGTTTTTCTCAAATCATCACAAATCCAAGACCTCACACGAGCTCCGCGCCACGAGATCGAGGAAATCAACCGGCGCCCTGTCAGACCCCGTGCTTGGGTAGCCATATCTCAACCATCAAATCAAGTCGGTATTTTCAAAAACTTGTCTGAGCAAAATCCTCGGACCCGCACAAATCAGGGTTTCGTCTATTCTTTGCAGTTCCTTACACGCAACTCCTGCAAAGAGGGGCAGCTGTAGACACCCGAATTTGAGCGGGCCCTCGACGCAAGATGCCCCAAAAAATTGAAAAATCGGAACGGGCTCCAAAGCCCAAACCTACAAAATACAATGCATTTTCAATTAATAAATGTCCGAGGTCACCCACGTGGCCCATGGACCCACACACCTCACCACCCTCCTACATCCTTAAATTCAACCCAATACTATTCTACCTAAACCCAATCCATCCCAAAACCCAATCCATTATAAATCCAATCCATCCCAAAACCCAATCCACCTAAATCCAATCCATCCCAAAACCCAATCCATCATAAACCCAATTCCACCTAAACCCAATCCATCATAAACCCAATCCAACCTAAGCCCAACTCATAACCTAAGCCCAATTCAATACCCAAACCCAATCCAACCTATCAATCTCATCAAACCAATCACCAACTCAATACAAAAAATGACACATGTCATCACACCCTTCCCCCTCCCTCATCTAATCAACCAACTCCATCACTTCCCTCCAAAAATCAACTCAACCCATAATACTACCCTAACCTAACTTATTCCCCATCCTCTCATCATCAACAACCAACAACTCAACCCATACCCTACATACTCTAACACTATCAACCACCCACATCACAACCCATATCTCCCACACCTCAACCATCACTTTCCCTTAAAACACTCCCATAAAATCACCTCAACCCATACCTCAACCCATACTTCCCATACTCTTCTCTCTAATCATCCAACCACCATCACCAATCAACTAATCTCTTCATCCCAACATTTGCCACATGTCATCATCCCTTCAATCCTCTCAAAATCAAACCAATCACCACTCATCTCTCCAAATCAAACACCATACCTCTTCAACCATCTCTACACTCATTCTCCAAACAACTCTCTTACACCCATCAACCATCACTCATCTCACCCCACCAAACACTCTACCCAAATGAATTTGGGTAAGATCCAAATCATTTGGGTTAAAACATAACCCATTTCCCTCATTACAAAACTACCCTTATTTCCATCTTAAATTTCATACCCCTCTCCTCTCAAACCCATGCCATTATCCATTATTCTCTTCATTCACCCCATTATACCCTCAAAATATCTCTCCAACCTCTATAAAAACCCCTCCATTCTCCCATCACCACACCTAATGAGAATTTGAGAAAAAAAAATCCTCAAAAGACTACAACTCTCTACTTTACTCTCTTCACTACACTCAACCCTCTCTCATCTCATCTCAACACTCTACTCTCAACACCTCACTCTCAACTCCACTCAATCTTCCACAACTTCAAGCAAGTCCAAGTCAACTCAAGGGAAGCACATTTGAAGATCAACTCGAGGACAAGGTGGGTTCAACAAAAGGAACACCCCCTCCACATCCCCTCTTCTACTTTCCCCTTTCTTACACATTTGCACCCACCACCATGGGCTAGATCACCAAAGGGCCCCTTCTACATAAGGGTGCCCTTAATGATTGAAGCCAACATTGAAAGTCCCTCACACTTGAGGGCACACATCGAACTTTCCTTCGATTCTATTTTTCTTTATTTTAAAAAATGACCGAATCCGAGGTTACCACGTTACGTGGATGGAGTAGGGTGCATAACACCTTCCCTACTCCATAAATGGACCCCCTTACCTTGAATCAAAGGTTGGACCATGTGCATTATCCTACGAGAGTCATCACATCAAAAATAATTTAATTTTCAAAAAATGAGACATCGGGTGACCATTCACACCCAATTCCATATTTGAATGGTGGCGACTCCAAAACACCCAAAAGTGGAGGGATGTTTGAAAAACATTGAAAATCCCGTGTCCACACTCCTAGAATAGATTACATTCTCAGACTAATGAAATGGTTGAAAAGAAATTGATATATGGTCCATGTTCAAGGTTCAAGATTTGGCATCATCTCTCTATCGTCCCCAGATTAATAGAGCGGTTGAAGCAGCTCGTAAGAGTTTCAAGATAATCATCAAGAAAATGTGTTAATCACCCCGGGATTAGTTAGAGAAGTTACCATTCACACTAGGGGCATATCGGACTTCAATTCGATCCTCCACTGGAGCTACTCCCTACTCCTTAGTGTATGGCATGGAAGTAGTTTTGCCAGTTGAAATGGAAATTCCGTCTCTCAGGGTCTTATTAGAAAGTCAGTTGTCGGAAGCGGATTGCGTTCGCCAACAGTATGAAGAATTGAATTTGATCGAAGAAAAACGATTAAGAGCTTTGTATCACATGCAAGCTTGTCAAAGAAGAGCACCCGCGCATTTGACAAAAAGATCAAGGCCTGTCACTTACAAGTCGGAGATTTAGTACTCAAAGAGAATCGGACACCTAAGTTCAAACCAAATTGGGGAGGTCCGTTCATCGTCAAGGAAATATTACCAGGAAAAGCTGTTAGGCTTCAAGATCATGATGGAATCAAGTTACCAGAACCAACCAACCTTGACCAAATCAAATGGTACTACATTTAAGGAGGCCATCATTGGCCGAATCAATCCTCATATTACCCAGTTACCCAGTTCAACATATCCTTTCTCAACCCCTTTGCAACCTTTTCAAAAAGAAAAATTATGCCTTTTTCTTTCTCAGCCCGATCACCTAACCTAGGGGAGGGAAGATTCGAACTACGTTTTGGTCTGATCCCAAAATTCTGGGGTACGTAGGCAACCTGAGAAGTTACTTCAGGCCCGACCACATCAAAATAAAAAAATATGTTTCCCACACAATAAAAAAAAATCAAGAAAAAATTTAAAAGAAAAGAAATATCATCCAAAATGGAGAAGAAAATTTAAAGAAAAAGAAATAATTTAAAAGGAAATGCCACACAAGGGGCATTTGGGTTTTTGAGCCTCAAAATCCTTTTCTTTTTATACCCAGTCCTAAGCCTACCCATGAAAGTCCTCCTAAGTACCGTGCGAAAAGTCAAGGAAGATAGCAAAACATGATCAGACAATAACTCTAGAAGTTCAGAGGAGAAGAAAAAGATAAAAAAATGATAAGGCCTGCTAGGTTGAAAATCCGAAAAAGGCGACTTAGGCAAAAATTAAGGCAAGCTCGCAAGGTTGAAAATCTGAAAGGACAACTTTGGCAACAATCAGAGCTGAGAAAAAAGAAGAAAAAAAAAGCTCGCTAGATCGAAAACCTGAAAAGGCGATCTAAGCAAAAGTTAGAGCAAGCTTGATAGATTGAAAACCTGAAAAGGCGATCTAGGCAAAAGTTAAAGCAACAAAAAAAAAATAAAAGAAAATCCCAAACTGAGAACGGTCCGAGCTGAAACATCAGAAGTCCGAATAACCAAGTTCAATACTTAGCTTAAACCAAGCATAGACTTAGAAGCCACAAGTATCTTGTCTACGATCGATCTGAAAATGTTTACTCCCTCAAGTGAACCAAGGGAGATAAGGGTGAATTCTATAATGAGTCTCAAAAGGAAATAATTTTGTACTCTTGAGCCTGACTCAAAACCTTCAATAAAATTAATCAAAATTAAAAGTTGAGTCTTTATTGCGCTTGTGGTAATCAATTATTTCAAACCTTCATACAAGGGGCATTTTCTTTCTTCTTTTCCCCCTTACACTAGGGGCATTTTTTATTATTTTTTGCACGATGTGTTCAATATCAAACTAGAGGCGTTTTGTTTTTGAGCAATGTTAATCCTAAAAGATAATGAGAACTCCAAACTTAAGGTTACCTTCTTGATAACAATTTTTCGAAAAACTCTTGAGGTTCAAAAGAAGTAAAAACTCAGGTTTTAAATTCATAAAACTTTTTGATAAATCCTCGAGGTTCAAACAAAAGTATTTTGGATCTCACATAGGAGATATGGCATTCTTTCGTTCTCCAGATTCTTTTTCAGATCCAATCATTCTTAGATTCGATCATTTCTCTTCCAGATTCATTATCTTTCAGATTTATTCATTCTCCGATTCATTCCAATTAGTCTTCTCCAGATTCATTCATTCTTTCCCAAAATTCCTTCATTCCTCTACCAGTTTTGCTCAGTTACCGCCAAGGATTATCTTAGATTTTGCTCAGTCTTCTCCAGATTCATTCATTTTTTCCAAAAATTCCTTCATTCCTCTGCTAGTTTTGCTCAGTTACCGCTAAGGATTATCTTGGATTTTGCTCAGTTGCCGCCAAGGGTTATCTTGGATTTTGCTCAGTTGTCGCCAAGGGTTAACTTGGATTTTTCTCAGTTGCCGCCAAGGGTTATCTTGGATTTTGCTCAGTTTCCGCCAAGGGTTGCTCAGTTTCTGTCAAGGGTTATCTTGGATTTTGCTCAAATGCCGCCAAGGGTTATCTTGGATTTTGCTCAGTTGCCACCAAGGGTTATCTTGGATTTTGCTCAGTTTCTACCAAGGGTTATCTTGGATTTTTCTCAGATGCCGCCAAGGCTTATCTTGGATTTTTCTCAGTTGCCACCAAAGGTTATCTTGGATTTTGCTAAGTTTCCGCCAAGGATAATCTTGGATTTTGCTCAGATGCTGCCAAGGGTTATCTTGGATTTTGCTTAGTTACCGCCGAGGGTTTTCTCGGAATTATGCTTAGTTATGCCCAGATTATACTCAGGTTATGCTCAAATTATATTAAGATTTTACTCAGTTTTACACAGTACACACACTTACACATTTGCACTTTTTAGTCAGGGAGAATTCTCTAAAATTCAAAGATCTGACACTGTCAGTGAGAGCTCGCGCTCAAGGACCTGACATTTTTTTAATTTGGGGAGAGCTTTACCCTCAAGGATCCGAATACCTTGACGAATTGCTAAATCAGGCTGCAAAATGAACTGTCACTAGCTTTGGCATTCGGATATCGCACTATCTACCAAATTAGATTTGCTATCTAGTTTGCTTCAACCCTCTACCAAAGAGGAGCATCTATAGACACCCCATTTTTGTACTCGCCTGATTAATCAACTCGTCAACCTGATCGCAATGATTCCCAATAATGGATGTGTATTCCATTGCTTTATTTTATTACCAGATGTGTTTCAGAAATCCGGATGAGGTATCTCGAATTGACAAAACCTTAGAAACCACACTACGCTAGGAAAATACGACCCCAGAAACATTGATCAAATTACCAAAATACCCCTAACCTCAAAACAACCCTAGAGCCTACGTTACGCTTAGGAAAACTCTCTCAAACACATAAAACAACAAATCGAAACCAAATAAATCATTTCACCAATTTTAACAGAATTCGACAAAATTATGAAAATGTCACTCATAAAGTTCATGACCATTTCACACAACAAATTTCATAAATGACACAAACTAATATTTCCATTGAATTTCTTATGAAAAATCGATTCTAAAACATCCTAGAACATTAAAAACCGACTTGAAACGTGAAAAGTCCTCTCTAGGGGCAAAACGGTAATTTCACAATTTTCATAATTAAAAATTTCGAAATTAATAAATAAAATATTAAATAATTAAAGTGAAACATTGATGAAATTAATTGAAAATTTTGAATTTAAAAAATCGATCAATCGGGCTTTTAACTAAAATTGTTGAGGGTTCATGGGATATTTCTTTAAGGATCTCTTTATTTGGGGGTCCAAAGAATTAAAGAAATAATGGAGGAGGGTTTTCCAAAAATTAAAAGTAAATCAAGCAAGACTAAATTCAAGGTATTAAAATCAATCAAGTGAGATTAAAGTCAAAATTAAAGTCAATTAAGCAAGACTGAAGTCAAAATATTAAAAGTCAATCAATTAAGACTAAAGTCAAAATATTAAAAGTCAATCAAATAAGACCAAAAGTCAAAATCATAATAGAGTTCTAATTAAATAATAACTCTATCTAATAGAGTTCTAACTAAAACACAACTCTACATAAAACAATTCTAATTAAAATACAACTCTACCAAAAACAATTCTAACTAAAATACAATTCTAATTAAAAGAATTCTGATTAAACACTAACTCTATCAAAATCAACCCCTAAAAAAATCTATAAATAGAGGTGCTCACACCCTATTTTCGTATCAAATTATAAATCCTAAGAGAAGTAGGTCTAAAAGCCTCCCTAGCCTCCCATAAACCTTAGTTTTGGAGCCCCAATTCCTTACCTAACATCCCTCATTCGATTTTAGCCTAAGAAACACCTAAAAGCCTTCCAAAAACATCCCAAAATCCACAACAAACTCGAAGAGTCCAGATCTAAAAATAAGAAGATACCTTGCCTCGGAGATCCGAAATCAAATTCGGAGACAGAACAAAGCAAGGGAGTACGGTACAAGGAGCTATTTTTGTCGGATCTGAGGGAACAAAGTCTTTGCTATCGGAAAGGTATAACTTTTTTATTTATTTATTTTTATCTAGGTTTTAGCAATGTAATTTATTTGGAAAGTTAGTAGAGACCGGCTTCTAACACCTTCCAACCCCGTAACGTGATCCCCGGACCTTTTTTTTCTTTCGTAGATTAGTTTGCCTTTTTTAGAGTCAGTTTGGTTCCTAGACCTTAACAACTAGGTGGCGACTCCCAAACCTCAAGGGTCAAAAGCTGATCCGCGCACCCCGCGGATCGAGGGCGTTTTCACCCTTGTGTGGCATTTCATTTAAAATTTTTTCTTGAATTTTCTTCCCCATTTTGGATAATATTTTTCTTTTGAATATTTACTAAATTTTTTGTTTCGAGGAATATATATTTGTTTTGACGTGATCGGGCCTGAAGTAACTTCTTAGGTTGCCTACGTACCCCAAAATTTTGGGATCAGACCAAGACGTAGTTTGAATTTTCCTTCCCCTAGGTTAGGTGATCGGGCAGAGAAAGAAAAAGGCATAATTTTTTTTTGAAAAGGTTGCAAAGGGCTGAGAAAGGAGATAATGAACTGGATAGCAGGAAAATTGATTCGGCCAAAGATGGCCTCCTTAAATGTAGTACCATTTGATCCGGTCAAGGTTGGTTGACTCTGGTAGTTCACTTCCATCATGATCTTGAAGTTTGACCACTTTTCCAGACAGTATTTTCTTAATGAATGGAGTTCTCCAATTGGGTTCAGACTTTCTCCTATAGTTGAGGAGGAGTGTTCAATTTTCTTTGAAGTCTGATAGTTAAATCCTTGACTTGTAAATGATGAGCTTTAACCTTTTTGTCAAATGCACGGGTGACTCTTCTTAGATAAGCTTGCACATGGTACATGGCTTTAACTCGTTTTCTTCGATCAAGTTTAATTCTTCATACTGCTGACGAACCCAATCTGTTTCTAACAAATGATTTTCCAACAAGACTCTGAGAGACGAAATTTCCATTTCAACTAGCGAGACTGCTTCTATGCCATGCACTAAGGAGTAGGGAGTAGCTCCAGTAGAGGATCGAATTGAAGTTCGATATGTCCATAGCGTAAATGATAATTTTTTTGACCAATCTTGATGTGATTGATACATTTTCCTGATGATAGTTTTGAGACTCTTACTAACTGCTTCTGTAGACACCCCATTTTTCATCCTCCTGATTAATCAACTCGTCAACCCGATCGCAATGATTCCCAATGATGGATGTTATTTCTATTGCTTTATTTTGTTACCAGATGTGTTTCAGAAATTCGGATGAGGTATCTCGAATCGACAAAACCTTAGAAACCACGCTACGCTAGGAAAATACGACTCTAGAAACATAGAAATCATCATCTTGCAAAACATAAAGAAGCTTCACGATAAAAATCACTAAAAATTTACAAAATTATCAAAATACCCCTAACCTCAAAAAAACGTTAGAGCCTACGTTACGCTTAGGAAAACCCATTCGAACATATAAAATGACAAATCGAAACCAAATAAATCATTTCACCAATTTTAACAAAATTTGATAAAATTACGAAAATGCCCCTCATAAAGTTCACAATCATTTCACATAAATTTTTTTATAAATGACACAAACCAACATTCTCATTGAATTCCTTACGAAAAGCCGATTCTAAAACATCCTAGAACATTAAAAACCGATTTGAAACGTGAAAAGTCCTCTCTGGGGTAAAACGATAATTTCACAATTTTCATAATTAAAAAATTTGAAATTAATAAATAAAATATTAAATAATTAAAGTGAAACATTGATGAAATTAATTTAAAATTTTGAACCTAAAAAATCGATCAATCGAACTTTCAGGCAAAATTGTTGAGGGTTCGTGAGATATTTCTTTAAGGACCCCTCCATTTGGGGGTCCAAAGAATTAAAGAAATAATGGAAGGGGGTTCTCCAAAAATTAAAAGTAAATCAAGAAAGACTGAAGTCAAGGTATTAAAGTCAATTAAGTGAGACTGAAGTCAAAATTAAAGTCAATTAAGCAAGATTGAAGTCAAGATATTAAAGGTCAATCAATTAAGACTAAAGTCAAAACATTAAAAGTCAATCAAATAAGACCAAAAGTCATAATAGAATTCTAATTAAATAATAACTCTATCTGATAGAGTTCTAACTTAAAAACAATTATACCTAAAACAATTCTAATTAAAACACAATTCTACCTAAAATAAGTCTAACTAAAATACAACTCTAATTAAAAGATCTCTAATTAAACACTAACTCTATCCAAATCAACCCCTAAAAACATCTATAAATAGAGGTGCTCACACCCTATTTTCGTATCAAATCATAAACCCTAGGAGAAGTAGGTCTAGAAGCTCCCCTAGCCCCTCATAAATCCTTGTTTTGAAGCCCCAACTCCTTACCTAACATCCCCCCTTCAATTTTAGTCTAGAAAACATCTAAAATTCCTCTAAAAATACCCTTAAATCCGCAACAAACTTGAAGAGTTCAGATTCAAAAATAAAGAGATACCTTGATTAAGGAGATTTGAAGTCAAATCCGGAGACAGAACGAAGTAAGGGAGTACAGTACAAGGAGCTCTTTTTGTCAGATCTGAGGGAGCAAAATCCTTGCTATCGGAAAGGTATGAAATTTTTTTTTTATTTAAATCTAGGTTTTTAGCAATGTGATATCTTCAGGAATTTAGTAGAGACTGGCTTTGGCCGGGCGAGGTTGGTGCCTAACACCTTCCAATCCCATAACATGATCCCCAAATTCAGTTTTTTTGGTTTTAGATTAGTTTTTATCCATTTAGAGTCATTGATCGGTTCCTAGACCGTAATAACTAGGTGGCGACTCCCAAATCTCAAGGGTCAAAAGCGGATCCGCGCACCCCGCGGATCGGGGACGCTTTCAGTGGCGACTCTGCTGGGGACTATTGAGGATCAAACTTGAAAAACCCCAAGTATGGGAGCATTGCCAAGATGACTTAGTTTTTTTTATTATTTAGTTAGATTTATTTTATTTATTTTTTCTGTTTATTTATTTTTTTTCTTGATTGTAGACGATTTTGAGTATTGCATTTTTTTTTCCAATTAAGGATCACTTTTTGATGACCCCTAAATAATGAAAGATTCGAATTGACCTATGATAATGATGGAATGATGAAGGTTGGACATAAATATTAAAACGTTTTTAGAGAATATTCTAGTGAGAATTAAGTCTGAGAGCCTATTAATAAAACATAGATCTCGTCGAGCAGATTAATTTAGAATCTGAGTTCACTCAATTTCATTATCGGAAGCCTTATATATCATCGATGCAAGTTTAATCTGTAAATCTGAAATTATTTTTGAATGAAAGTTGGGACAGCAATGTTAAAACTTTTTTACAGAACATTCTAGTGAGAATTAAGTCTGGGAACCTATTAACAAAACGTAGATCTCATCGAATAGATTAATTTAGAACTTGAGTTCACTCAATTTCGTTATCGGAAGCCTTAGATATCATCGATGCAAGTTCAATCTGTAAATCTGGAATTATTTCTGAATGAATGTTGGGACAGCAACGTTAAAACGTTTTTACAGAACATTCTGGTGAGAACTAAGTCTGGATACCTATTAATAAAATGTAGATCTCATCGAGTAGATTAATTTAGAACTTGAGTTCACTCGATTTCGTTATCAGGAGCCTTAGATATCATCGATGCAAGTTCAGATTGTATTTCCCTAATTCACAGAAAATCTGAATTTATCTAATGTTGGCACAATTAATGTTCTTGAGAGTGAGCTCATCTCAACCATTGTCATTCTATCATCAATGTAACACCTATTGGAATCTCGATTTATTTTGGATCACCCAAAAGTGATCATTGATTGGACCTTAAAAATTATAAAAATTATGCCTATTGCAATGTTTGTTTGATCATTATCATATGCCATATTTATTGATTAATTTACCATGATCTTGCTTGAAATACATGATTGATGTTGATCGTAATGTTAATGTGCTTATGTCATGGGAATAATGTGATCTTAATTGAATATTCATATGATTTGAATGATTTTGATTTTGATTAAATGTATGATTGGTTTGATTGGATCCATGGGCCCATTTGTTTGAAAAAGGTCCCGGGCACACCCCTCCCTGTTTTGCACACATCACATGCACGTTTACTGTTTTACTCACTTACACGTCCCATTTAGTCAACGTGGCACTAGTGCGTGGCCCGGTCTCTTCGGAGATGCGACGTCATTCATGAAATCCACAACTCCAGTCACGTGCCTTAGGGTATATCAAACTGGGGGCATCAATACCATCTGATTAGGTGATTCTGAGATGTATGTTGATGCACCCAGGCTGGAGCGACCTGAGCCTTTTACCTATTGTAAGCCACATAGTCACATGTCCCGATTGCCAACGTAGTACTAATACGTGGTCGGTCCTCTCGTGGGATGCCAAACCATTTATGAAAGCTACAACTCTTGACTCGTACCCGTAGGTATAAAAAGATAATCCAAGTATATCAATTGCACTTCTTGGTCAAAATCGGTGCCTAAGCAAGATCTTGCCCCGATGTACCCTACTGTACGAGGGGGATAGACTACGTCTATTCTAGACGAGAGGTATTTAAGTGGGCCTTTGCTCAGCATTGTGCGCCACCTCTCAACTGGAGATCAAACTGGCTGTTTTTGACTTTAGATAAGTGAGTTGAGGTTTTACATTATCACCTATACGGTATATCAAACCAAGTCACCATGTATCGAGAGGTATATAGGTGTGCTTGGGCAAGGGTGGCTAGATAAAAATGTATTGCACGTAGTAAACCTAGAATTTAGAAGCCTTCCTATAGGTCACGACCCGAACTGACTATGGGTGTTCCCGGGTGTCTTTGTTTAATCCAACCAATAGGTAGGTGGACAGACCAATCCAGAATAATCAAACAAAACCCGCAATATCGGTTCGACCCAATCCGTGAAATGTACCGATTAATTTAAATCACTTAAACCAGTTGGCCCAATTGATAAATGGATCAAACTGATCAATACCAAATCAGTTGGACTAATTGGTTTCACTTTTAAAGATCTAGACCACTTTATATAGAAAGATTCGATCTTAGGATCAAATTAATTTGTCTGATCAAAGGTTCAATCCCAATCAGGGGTAGACCCGTGCCTAATCTTTCTCATTTTCTTGGTCACCATAGACTTATAGTGCATTTGAATTCGATATTTTCCATCGAACTTGGACTATTCTATATCGAAACTTTAATCATGTGGTTAAGAGTCAAACCTTTAGAGTCAATGGTTAACCTTGGTTTACTTCCAATCGAGTGATAATTGGTCCCAAATATTTTAAATCCTCATCTATGTCATTTTGGGTCCGTTAAAAGAGTCGTCTAGTAAGTTCAAGTAGTCCATCCACCCAAAAGGACCTTCTCTCTTTGTAGATAATTGTCCCTGAGTTTTCTTTGAGTTTCAATCCAGTTTTTGTCATTCTTTAAATCTAGTAGTCGAGTTTGTCAATCAATGTTTTTCAATTCCAATAAAATATAGAAGCTTCTGATTATCATACGTGTAATAATGATTTGAGCATAATATCTAACATGAGGATTGACTTAGAGCTCACTGATCAAACTTAATAAATATTGGAATTAAAGAGTACACTTAAGAAGTGCAAATGGGTACTACATTTTCCTTAGCAGAACATGAGAAGAATAACAAATTTACTTGAGAAATTCAACAACGTTCCTGTATGGTCTCGTGAGAATACATGGATGGATTGCACCAAAATAGATCAAATCCTAAAGTTGAGGGTGAACTTCAAAATCAAAGATTATCAAGAATGATGTAGTTGAAACCATCAACTAAGGTGTTAAGATCTACAAGAAAGGATTCATCATATTTTTCACTTAAGAAATAAGAGTTCTCATTCGCGAAAGAATATAAGATTTTTTCGAAGTTTGGAAAAGGTTGAACGAGTCAACGTCAAATACAAAGAAGTCAATCACACTCAACTTTGTAAAAGAAGACTGAAGATTTCTCTTTATCAGAAAAAGACTGAAGATTATTCATTCTTAGAAGAAGATTGAAGATTACTCATTTTCAGAAAGAAGACCTTGCTTGACAGAGCAATCCAAATATCAAATTCTTGAAATTTTGACCAAGTCGAGCAGCATTCACAAAAGGAGGCCTTCATTGGTCGAACTATTTTCCTGTCTTACCAAGATGAAGATAACCTTCTTTAGCCCCTCGCAGCCTTTAAAAAAAATCAATAGCATTTTTTTTCTAAACCACGCCGACCAACCTTGGGAGGGAATCTTAGTATGAACTACATTTTGACCTGATCCCAAAAGAAAAAATAAATATATTTGGGGTACGTAGGCAACCTGAGAAATTACTTCAGGCCCGGTCATGAAAAAATATATTCTCTTAAGGAAAGTATCATCCAAAAGGAAAATCCCCTATTAAAAAGTTCAAAAGAAGATAATGCCAAACTAGGGGCATTAGCAAAAAAAAAAAAAAGAATGTCAAACTAGGGGCATTAGAAAAAAGAATCAAAAGAATTGATAAAAAGAAAAGAATGCCAAACTAGGGGCATTCAGAAAAAAAATTAAAATAATTGACAGAAAAAAGAGAATATCTTTTCTCCAAAAATTAAAAGTAAATCAAGCAAGACCCCTCTATTTGGGGTCGTGAGATATTTCTTTAAGGACCCCTCTATTTGGGGGTCCAAAGAATTAAAGAAATAATGGAAGGGGGTTCTCCAAAAATTAAAAGTAAATCAAGCAAGACTGAAGTCAAGGTATTAAAGTCAATTAAGTGAGACTGAAGTCAAAATTAAAGTCAATTAAGCAAGATTGAAGTCAAGATATTAAAGGTCAATCAATTAAGACTAAAGTCAAAACATTAAAAGTCAATCAAATAAGACCAAAAGTCATAATAGAATTCTAATTAAATAATAACTCTATCTGATAGAGTTCTAACTTAAAAATAATTCTACTTAAAACAATTCTAATTAAAACACAATTCTACCTAAAATAAGTCTAACTAAAACACAACTCTAATTAAAAGATCTCTAATTAAACACTAACTCTATCCAAATCAACCCCTAAAAACATCTATAAATAGAGGTGCTCACACCCTATTTTCGTATCAAATCATAAACCCTAGGAGAAGTAGGTCTAGAAGCTCCCCTAGTCCCCCATAAACCCTAGTTTTGAAGCCCCAACTCTTTACCTAACATCCCCCCTTCAATTTTAGTCTTGAAAACATCTAAAATCCCTCTAAAAACACCCTTAAATCCGCAACAAACTTGAAGAGTTCAGATTCAGAAATAAAGAGATACCTTGATTAAGGAGATTTGAAGTCAAATCCGGAGACAGAATGAAGTAAGGGAGTACAGTACAAGGAGCTCTTCTTGTAAGATCTGAGGGAGCAAAATTCTTGCTATCGGAAAGGTTTGAAATTTTTATTTTTATTTCAATCTAGGTTTTTAGCAATGTGATATCTTCGGGAATTTAGTAGAGACCGGCTTTGGCTGGGTGAGGTTGGTGCCTAACACCTTCCAATCCCGTAACATGATCCCCGAATTCAGTTTTTTTGGTTTTAGATTAGTTTTTATCCATTTAGAGTCATTGATCGGTTCCTAGACCGTAATAACTAGGTGGCGACTCCCAAACCTCAAGGGTCAAAAGCGGATCCGCGTACCCAACGGATCGAGGGCACTTTCAGCTTCAGCCGTTCCATTGATTTGAGGATGGTAGGGGGATGATTTGTGCTTCCGGATCTTCAACTTTAAACATAGAGTAATGATTTATTCTTTGAAGTACGACCCATTATCAGAGATCAGTTCAAAAGGTACCCCCATATCGGCTGATAATATGTAATTTGAAACTGAAGATGTAGTAAGGATAGTGCTGATACATTTTATAACATCTTCTTTGATTCCATCGATATAGACGAGTATCTATTCCGTGTTGAACAACACCCAAGCTTGTACCTAACATACCCTCATATGATCACACGAACAAGTCTTTTGAAATTTATGAGTAAATTCATTATCCCCTCGTGTTCCTTTAGGGATAAGATGGTTTCTATTTGAATCTCTTTAGGAATTATTTTTTGTTTTGAGGTCAAAGACCTTTCCTTTCTCGATTAAAGGTTGAGCCCGATTCTTATCTTCTTGTTCAGAAACGAAATCTATCAAATTATTAGTTAATTCGTTAATGTGCTTGAGGTATTCAAAAATTTTCTTTATCCGATCAATTTCAGATGGGGCAACAGATACCTCTATAGACTCGATGAACTAACTTGACTCAATAGGAAAGAGTAGACTTAATCTTAGTAAGACATGACCTTGCTGGAAAAAAGGACTCGAGCTAACCCAAATGACTCATGAAAACTCAAGACAAGTACCCACACGAGTTTGATTAGGACTGAGGACTGAGATATTGCTTATAACCGGTAGGATTGAAGCACTATGATCTTCAAAGAACAACTGGACGATGTTGAAAAATTTTGAGGTCATTTTTGACTGTTGATTTGATATTGACGTTTACTATAACTGACTGGATTTACAACCCTATCTAGACGATGGACGATTGAGCTTAGACACAATGATAACCCTTAAACCTCTTTGAAGGTGAATTTAACCAATTTCAGTGTCACCCCCTTGATAACATTTTAAATGAACCCTGAGATTTTATTAAATTTTATGCACCAATCTATTAAACAATTCATTAATGTAATGATTATTCAGAAAAATAATTTTATTGCACTCTTGAAAAATATTGACAAATAATGTTTTCATTGAATAACAACTTCCACAAACATATTTCAATAATTTTTCATGCAAAAATAGATTTTTTGTAAACCATTTTTTTCTGAAAAATATTTTTCTTCCTTTTCTTTTTTTTAGAAAACTTTTTGGGAAAGCATTTCCTTTTGGAAAATCTTATTCTTCCGAAAAATATTTCACTTTTGAAAAGCATTTCTCTCTTGGAAAATATTTTTCTTCTGGAAAATATTTTTCTTCTTTTAAAATGGGTTTAAAATCGAATCAGAAAAATATTTGAATTTCATTTTGATTCAAATGGCTCGGCCCATAATGATCGTTGGATCGAGATGGACTGGGTCAAGTTTAAAATGGATTTTTTATTGGGTTGGTGCACCCATTTTAATTTCCAAAAACAACATTTTTATCATTGGGGACAATCATACACTCTGATCTATACATTCATCAATCCAAAGGTTCCATTCAATAAACAACCAGGGAACACCCACGACAAGTTCGAGTCGTGACCTACAGGAAAGGTTTCTAGACTCTAAGCTTACTACGTACAATGCATTTTTATCTGGCCACCCTTTCCCAAGCACACCTATATACCTTTCGATACATTGTGACTTGATTTGATATACCGTATAGGTGATAATCTAAAATCTCAACCCACTTCTCTGAAGCCAAAAACAGCCAGTTTGATCTCCAGTTGAGAGGTGGCGCACGATGCTGAGTAAGGGCCCACTTAAATACCTCTCGTCTAGAATAGACGTAGTCTATCCCCCTCGTACAGTAGGGTACAGCGGGGCAAGATCTCGCTTAGGCACTGGTTTTGACCAAGAAGTGCAATTGATATACTTAGATTATCATTTACATACCTATGGGTACGAGTCAAGAGTTGTAGTTTTCATAAATGGTTTGGCATCCCACGAGGGGACCGACCACGTACTAGTACTACTTTGGCAATCGGGACATGTGACTGTGTGGCTCAAAATAGGTAAAAGGCTCAGGTCGCTCTAGCCTGGGTGCATCAATACATCTCTCAGAATCACCTGATCAGACGGTATTGATGCCCCAGTTTGATATACCCTAAGGTACGTTACTGGAGTTGTGGTTTTAGCGAATGACGTCGCATCTCCGAAGAGATCGAGTCACGCACTAGTGCCACGTTGGCTATATAGGACGTGTAAGTGTGCAAAACAGTAAACGTGCCTTAGGGTATGATGTCATCACATATGGATATCAAATGAATATTGATCAAGAAAATAATACAAAACCCATCACATCGAAATTAAGATGAAAGCAAACACATCACAAATATATCTGTAGAGATCATGGCACATCACAAATATATCTGTAGAGATCATGGCACAAATAATAATTAATCTGACCCAACATTAAAAAGGCCCACAAATTTGTTGTCTATGGTCCAATCAAGGGTTACTTTTGGGTGATCCAAAATAAATCGAGATTCCAATAGATGTTACATTGATGATAGAATGACAATGGTTGAGATGAGCTTGCTCTCAGGAACATTAATTGTGTTGACATTAGATAAATTCGGATTTTCTGTGAATTAGGAAAATACAATCCGAACTTGCATCGATGATATCTAAGGCTCCCGATAACGAAATCGAGTGAACTCAAGTTCTAAATTAATCTACTCGATGAGATCTACATTTTATTAAAGATGCCCAGACTTAGTTCTCACTAGAATGTTCTATAAAAACGTTTTAACATTGCTGTCCCAACCTTCATTCAGAAATAATTCCAGATTTACAGATTGAACTTGCATCGATGATATCTAAGGCTTTCGGTAACGAAATTGAGTGAACTCAGGTTCTAAATTAATCTACTTGATGAGATCTACGTTTTATTAAAGGTTTCTAGACTTAATTCTCACTAGAATATTCTGTAAAAATGTTTTAACATTGTTGTCCCAACCTTCATTCAATAACAATTCCAAATTTACAGATTGAGCTTGCATCGATGATATCTAAGGCTTCTGATAACGAAATTGAGTGAACTCAGGTTCTAAATTAATCTACTCGATGAGATCTACGTTTTATTAAGAGGTTCCCAGGCTTAATTCTTACTAGAATATTTTGTAAAAATGTTTTAACATTACTGTCCCAACCTTCATCATTCCATCATTTTCATATGTCAATTTGAATCTTTCTTTATTTAGGGGTCATCAAAAAGTGATCCTTAATTGGGAAAAAAAAATGCAATACCCAAAATCATCTACAATCAAGTCACAAAAAATAATAACAAAAAAAATAAATAAATAAATCGAACTAAATAATAAAAAAAACTAGATCATCTTGGCAATGCTCCCATTCTTGGGGTTTTTCAAGTTTGATCCTCAATAATCCCCAGTGGAGTCGCCACTAAAAGCGCCCTCGATCCGTGGGGTGCGCGGATCCGCTTTTGACCCTTGAGGTTTGGGAGTCGCCACCTAGTTATTATGGTCTAGTAACCAAACTGACTCTAAAATGGATAAAAAACTAATCCACTACAGAAAAACTGAATCCGGGGATCACATTACGGGGTTGGAAGGTGTTAGGCACCAACCCCGCCCGGCCAATGCCGGTCTCTACTTATCCCAAATAAGACTACATTGCTAATGATCAAACTTAGATAAAAATATAACATAAATGTTACCTTCGATACGCAAAAGTTCTATTCCCTCAGATCTGGTGAAACTGCTCCTTGTACCGTACTCCTTACTTCATTCTGTCTCCGGATCTGATTTCTGATCTTTGAGGCAAGGTATCTCCTTCTTGGATCTGGATTCTTCAAATTTATTATGGATTTTGGGGTGTTTTTGAAAGGCTTTTAGGTATTTTTTAGGCTAAAATCAAAGTATGGGTGTTAGGTAAGGAGTTGGGACTTCAAAATTAGGATTTTTGGGAGGTTGTGGAGGCTTCTTCACCTACTTTTTCTAGGATTTTTTCTTTTATCCGAAAATAGGGTGTGGAGGCTCCTATTTATAAATTTTTTTAGAAGCATTAGGGTTTGATTAGGATTTCTTTTAGAGTTTTAATTAGGGTTTTGACTTTGGTCTTATGAGATGGACTTAGTCTTTAGGGTTTTAATTTAGGGTTTTGACTTTAGTTTTATGAGATTGACTTGATTAGTTTAGATTAGGGTTTTGATTTAAGGTTTTGACTTTATTCTTATGAGCTTGACTTGATTAGTTTAAATTAGGGTTTGATTTAGGATTTTGACTTTAGTCTTATGAGATTGACTTTAATATTTTGACTTTAGTCTTTCTTGGTTGACTTTTAATATCTTGACTTTAGTCTTACTTGATTGTCTTTAAGATTGAATTTAGTCTTACTTGATTGACTTTAATGTTTCACTTTACATTATTTAATGATTTGTTTATTAATTTCAAAATTTTTAATTATTAAAATTGTAAAATTACCGTTTTGCCATCGGAGAGGATTTCTTACATTTTAAGTCATTTTTCAATGTTTCAGGATGTTTTGAAATTGGTTTTTCATAAGGAGTTCAATGGGAATGTTGGTTTTTATCATTTATGAAATTTGTGTGTGAAATGGTCGTGAATTTTATGAGGGGTATTTTCGTAATTTTGTCAATTTTTGTGAAAATTGGAGAAGTGGTTTATTTGGTTTCGATTTGTTGTTTTATGTGTTTTGATTTTGTCTTCCTAAGCGTAACGTAGGTTCTAGGGTTGTTTTGATGTTAGGGGTATTTTGGTAATTTGGTCATTTTTAGTGGTTTTTATCGTGAAGCTTCTTTTTGATTTACAAGATGATGATTTCTATGTTTCTGGGGTCGTATTTTCCTAGCGTAGCGTGGTTTCTAAAGTTTTATCAGTTCGAGATACCTTATCTGGATTTTTGAAACATATCTGGTAACAAAATAAAGCATTGGAATAAACATCCATTATTGGGAATCGTTGCGATCGGGTTGAGGAGTTGATTAATCAGGCGAGTGCAAAAATGGGGTGTCTACAACACCCACTCACATATGCTTGGCAATGATGAAATGTGTCACCCTTGTATACATGCATTAAGGTTGTGGCCTCAAGGAAACTCCATCGTGTAGTCTCTCTAAAAGCATAAACCAACACATATTCATGAAAAATAATGTGGACTACATGGGTCATCATTCTCCAGATGGTGTTCCCAATGTCACATTGACATCAAAACCCTTTTCTAAGGGAACATTTCTACTTAATGCATACATCACCTTTAGCATGCATTTTCATGCGTTTTTCATTTAGTTTTTAAAAGAATGGCCAAGTTTCAAGGTAACCACTTGGTGGAGAAGATGGGGTGCCTAACACCTTCCCATCCTCTAACCAGACCTCTTGACTTAGATCCTAGGTAGACAATGCCTTTTTCAATAAATGAGAGTCACTACAATAACAAAAATCAATTTTAAAAATCATTTTGGGTGCCCATTTATACCCATTTCTAAAAAAGAATGGTGGCGACTTCAAATAACATAGTATTGAGGTTCCATGACGAACTTCTCATGTCTACACCAATCTCTCTAGTGGGAAGTAGATTCTTTATTTGGCATGCACCTATTATATATGTCCTAATAAGGATTGGTTCACAACCTATCGACCTTCTAATGGGGGTAAAGTTTTTATGAGAAACAATGTTGCTTATAAGGTAATTGGGATAGACACAGTTCGGGTGAAGATGTTTGATGGTATTGTGAGGCCATTATTAGATGTTAGGCATATTCTAAAGTTGAAGAAAAATCTAATTTCCTTGGGTATGCTAGACTCAAATGGCTGTTGTTATAAGGCAATGGGTGGAGTTATTCGAGTTTCTAAAGGTGTTATTGTGGCAATGAAAGGGTTGATGAAGAATAGGTTGCATGCATTGCAAGGACAGACAATTACAAGTGTGGCATCAGTATTAGTAGTAAATTTAGACACCACTAGATTGTGGCATATGCAACTCGAGCATATGAACGAGAGAAGGATGACAGTATTGAGTAAATAAGGTTTGCTTGACGAAAAGAAAATTGGACTTCTATGAACATTGTATTTTCGGGAAGCAGTGTAAAGTAAAGTTCAGCATGGGTATTCAATGAACCAAGTGTACTGTGGATTATATCCAGTTTGATTTATGAGATCTATCTTCGGTTGTATCACATGGTGGAGGTAGATAAATGTTAACGTTTATCGATAATTTTTCAATGAAAGTTTGGATATTTATTTTGAAGAGCAAAGATGAAGTTTTTATCAAATTCAAGCAATAGAAGACACTAATAGAAAAATAAACTGAAAAATAGATCAAGAGATTGATGACTGATAACGGTTTGGAATTTTGTTCTAGTGAGTTCGACGAGTTCTGTAAAAATAAGGGTGTTATGGGACATCACACAGTATGGATGACACCACAATAGAATGTGGTTGCAGAACAAATGAATATGAATCTATTAGAAAGGGCGTAGTGCATACAATCAAATTCTGGTTTGTCAAAGCATTTTTGGATTGAAGCTGTTAACACAGCTTGTTATTTGGTGTACAGGTCTCCTAAGAGTACTATTAACTTCAAAACTCCAGAGAAGGTGTGGTCGGAATCTCCTGTTACATATTTTGGGTTGTAAATATTTGGATGTCCAGTATATGCTCATGTAAATGATGGTAAGCTTGAACAAAGGGCAAATAAATGCATATTTCTTGGATATCAAGTTAGAGTGAAAGGTTATAGATTGTGGTGCCCAACTGCGATAGGGAAAAAGTTTCTTATCATCAAGGATGTGACGTTCGATGAGTCTGTTATGTTCGGTGCGAAGGAGGTACTCAATACTGAGATACCTCATGGTGCTATTGAAAGGTGGAGCTAGAAGTTCCTATTTTAAAAAATAATGGTATAGATGATCTAGGATAAGAGGATGAATGTAAAATCCCGAATTTTTATTTCGTATCTCGAGGAAAAATATAAATAGTGGAATTTTAAGAAAATCTTGAAAGTGGGATTTAGGGGTAAAACTTTAGGATGTTTCTGATCATTTTTAATGGAATCTGACCTCACCATTAGATTCAAAATGATAGAAAAACATAGTTTAGCCTGTAAGCACGCTCAAATGCGAGTCCAAATATAAAAGTTGCAAAATCCCCGATTACCGGATCGGACCAGGTTAAAACAGTGACTTTTTATTAGAGCAATAATTTTTAAAATTCGATCATACCATTGGGTTCATAAAGAAAAATTATTCAACATAGACTATTTATTTGTCATTTTTGGAGATCAGGAAGTTGAATTATCGCCAAAAACGAAAACGACATCAAGTTTGTAGGTCACGTCAGGCCAAAAATGTAAATTTTTGATGGAGACATAATTTGTAGAAATTGACTACACCATTAGATCCAGAATGAAAAATTAGGCGAAATAGAGTATTCGTTTGTCAGTTTTGGAGACCGAATGACCAAGTTATCGTCGATCAAAATAATAGGTGAAATACCGAATTCGTCCCAAATATTATATAAATAATATTAAATTTTTTTTTTTTTTAATCTCATCTTCCCCAACGCGTCTAAACAGCCGAGACCTATACGAAATGACATTTTTTTTTCTCTTCGACCTTCCACCTCAGATCTCTCGCAAACGATCCACTTTCGACGATCGCCGCAGAAGAGAAAAAGGTCCGCAGCTTCGTTCTCTACAAAACCCACCCAACCTTTCTTCATTTCACTTTCTATTTCACCCGATATCGTCAAAAATCAGCCGTATTTGGATACGGAAATTTCGAAACTTTGACCTCGAATTTCGTCCGTTTCGGGGTCAAATCGTTTTCCGACGCAGAAGGGAGAAACGTCCGCAGCCTCATTATCTACATAACCCAGCCAAGTTCCTTCCGTTTTCTCATCTTTTTCACCCCGTATAGTCAAAAATCAGCCGTATTTTTATACGGAGATTTTCGTAACTTCGACCTCAGTTTTCATTGATTTTGGGGTCAAACCGTCTTTCGCCGTAGAAGGGAGAAGAGACGAGTACATCGAGATCTTCGAAACCACCAAGCCAGTTTCGAAAATCAGCCGCTTCGAAGTTCGGTCCACCTCGATTTTCGCGCACGTGCTTCAATTCCGTCGCCTAGTGATTGTAAGGAACTCTCAATTTCTATTAGTAATCTAGATTGTGAAAATTGCATCTAGGATTTTATCGAAAAATTTGGATGTATTTTTAAAATATAGAATTATTTTGTTATTTCAAAAATTCACTCCAGAAATTGCATGTTTGATATGTTTAATTGTATTTTTAATAAATTATACGTGGGTAGGGTATTTTAACGGGTTATTGCCATAAATTGGGTCTTGTGCACTACTCGGACCCCGTTTTGATATGAAATTTGTATTTTTTTTCAATATTATTGATAGAAATAAATTCTATAGTTGAAAAATGTGATTTAATATTCAATGAACTCATATTGAGTTGATGAATATCAGAAAATGGATATTTTATGAAGAGATTTAAAACTGTAAAAGTCGAAAAAAGGGAAAAAGGGTATGAAACGGTAAAATGTCAGAGTCACACCCGAGGGGTGATGTCTGCATTATACGTTGTTATGTTGTATGCAGGTTGGTGAACGGATATCCAGGGATAATGTTACTGGTTGCATGTTTATTTACTTTCTGTTAGCGCGAGGCGCTCTGTTATGTTATTTATTTTAGGCCGGGTGGCCACACTTGCATGGTAGGAAACTGGATATCTATTCTCAACCTTGTATTGTTAATTTCTCTTTTGTTTTTAAATGAAAATAATATATATATGTAACTATTTTGTGAGCTGTTAAAGAGTTTGTGAATGCCTGAAAGGATAGTGCATCATATCATCCGGAGTGGTGTACTATCCTGGAATGTACGATAGGGACCACCAAGCTCATACGTGGTATGGGACGCGTATGAGAGTGGAGTTACAACTGGAATCCGGGTTTATTCCTCTCTATCTTTACCAGTGAACTTGTAATGTAAAGGTGGTCGTATACGAATGGTTTGTATATTTGGGAATCACATGCACGCCTGATAGGCATAGACGAAGATGATTAGTCAGTGATCACTAACAATCTATAGTAGTCGAACGTTCTGACACATCGAAAAGAGACCCATTGCTTACGGTCACGTCAAACGGCCAGCCTGAGCCGGATAAATGGTCAACCAAGTGTGGTAAGTGCAACGACCGGCCACAAAATCAAGAACTAAAAACCAGAGAAGAATTGTAACATTATGTCCCGACTGGGAGCGATCCAGTCGTGAATCCCAACTCTCTAATTCCAATACTCCACCATTGTGTATTATGTATCTGTTGTTTATTTTGATATATAAAATGAAATCCATGTTTATTATTTCCCTTTGATCAATTAGATTTGTATAAAAAGATAATGTTATAGTGAGTACTGCTGATCGATGTAATGTGAGTTTTAAAATGTTTAGTTGTTCATCCCTAGCTATATGTACCAGTTAATCGTAATTTCTTCTATAAAACTTTGACTATTTTAAAATGATTCAGTATGCTTATTCGGTCATGTTAGGAGGGGTTATTGGCAGAAATTGTTTGTTTCCCTATTGGGTAACCATTGTTACTCACCCTTTCTTTCTCCATTTTTTAGTTTCAGATCAGAAGTTTGGCGAGGCAGATATAGAGCACGAGTGAGAATCATCTGGTGGGTTAGATAGACAGTCAGAGTTCGTCACTTGGTGAGTATTGGGGTTATTACCCCTAGTGGTGTCGATTTATCCGAGAGTATTATACATGTTGTTCTGAGTGTTAGGATTTCTGTTAGAGTAAGAAATTTTGTATAATCCTGTATCCTGGTTATTCTTGCGCACTCTGATCTTTCGTACGTTATTAGACTTATATAGGCTTCCGCTAGTATTATATTTTATATCTGTATGCAGGATTGTATGCCGTTTATCAGGTGCTGATTAAACGCCTTGGATTGCTAACATAAACAGAGGAGACCATGCCGAAATTTCGAGGTGCCACCTAGTACCTCGAGATCTGACATGGGGATTTGTGTTAGCGTTCGGGGGGGCGCCACAATGAAGAACCACGACAGGATCCTATTATTGGGGATGAAGTTCAATTACAACAGTACAACTTGGCTTGAGACAAACAAATGAGGTAGGTTAAGCCACCTTAGAGATTTGCTCATACAAATTTGGTGGCTTATGCACTTAGTGTAGCAAAGACTATGGATGATGAGGAGCTATATACCTACCAGGAGGCCATCACATGTGAGAAGTCAACATAGTGGTGTGTTGCTATAACTAAAGAGATTAAGTCTTTTCACAGTAATTGAACATGGGAGATTGCTGAGAAGCTAAAGGGCCAAAAGATTATGATATGCAAATGAAACTTCAAGGAAAAAGAAGGAATTCTACGCACTGAAGATGGTAGGTTCAAAGCACGATTGGTGGCAAAGGGGTATGCGTAGTGGGAAGGTGTGGATTTCATCGAGGTTTTCTTGCTTGTGGTAAAACATACTTCTATCAAGGTGCTCCTTGCTATGGTTGCCTTATGCAATTTAGAGCTTGAATAACTTGATGTAAATATTACTTTTCTATATGGTGAGTTAGAAGAACATATTTATATGTATCAATCATAGGGATTCATTATTCAAGGGAAGGAATATCATGTGTGTTTACTGAAAGAATCTTTATATGACCTGAAGTAGTCTTCTAGACAGTGACATAAGAGGCTTGATAGTTTATGGTAGGAAACAACTATACCAATAGTAAATACAACAATTGTGTTTATCATCAAATGCTCACAGATGTTTCACTTATGTATTTTCTATTATATGTAGATGACATGCTGATTGCATACAGAGATACATCTGAGATTAGGAGGTTGAAGGCTCAACTCAGCAGAGAGTTTGAGATGAAAGACTTAGTGGTTGCAAAGAAAATTTTGGGCATGAAGATTCATAGGGATAGATGAGCAGGTAGATTGTGTGTATCATAAAAAATATATATTTGAGAGAGTGTTGGATCTCTTTGGGATGCAAGAGTCTAAGCCTATGAATACCCCCTCTAGTAACTCACTTTAGACTCTAAGCTCAGATGTCCCTACAGGCAGATGAGGAAGTAGAACATATGTCTCATGTCCCTTATGCTAGTGCTGTTGGCAGTCTTATGTATGCTATGATTTGTACTAGGCCTGATAATTTTGCATGTGGTTAGTATAGTCAGTAGAAACACAGATAAACCTAACAAGGCCCATTGGCAAGCAGTCAAATGAATACTGAGGTATTTAAAGGGTATTACAGGAGTTGGTTTGTTATATTATAAAAGTAGTAACACTTCTGAGAGTGTTGTTGGGTATGTCGATTCTGATTATGTAGGTGATCTAGAACGGAGGAGATCTTTGACGAGTTATGTTTTCACTTTTTACGGTAATACCATCAGTTGGAAGGTAACTTTGCAGTCAACAGTCGCATTGTCTACCACAGAGGCTGAGTATATGGCAGTTACAGAGGCAGTGAAAAAGGCAATATGGTTGCAGGGCCTGGTTTCTGACTTGGGTTTGGAATAAGGTGTTACTACGGTATTTTGTAACAGTCAAAGTGCCATACATCTAATCAAAAATCAGATGTATTATGAGAGAACCAAGCATATTGATGTTAGATTGCCCTTCATCCGAGATGTGGTTGCTCAGGGTGTTATTGTAGTGAAAAATATTGATACAACAAAGAATCTATCAGATTTAATGACTAAGGTCATCCCAAGTATCAAGTTTGTGGTTCTTGAGGCCCTAGTAGGATGAGGTGAAAGTAGTTTCTTTTTTGAAATTGAAGTCAAGGTGGAGATTTGTTGGGCTATGTCTTCTATTCTTGTATATGGAGAGTTTTCATTGATTCAACTTGGATCTTTGATGATCCGTTAATGGCTCGTATGACCTGGGTCCATTTGGTTTGGGTTCGGATCTAACCCATTTACCCTCTTTATAACCCTAAGTATATAAAGGGTAAGAGATGAAATCCTAAGGGGGTTAGAGAGATATATGAGAGGCAAAGAGAAATTTGTAACCCAGTTCCTCTTTGGTTATCATAGTGAAATTGTCATTTTCGCTCATGGACGCAAGTCGATGCTTTGACCGAACCACGTATATCTTGTGTTTTATGAGATTCTTGTGGTGTTGATTTATACGTTGGATTTGAGGGTTCTGTCTGATTAAGTCACATAAATTTGGTTGAATATGGAGGGATGCAAGTAATGATTGGAGTTGGATTAGGACAAATTGATAACATGCCCTATGTGTAATAATACTTTTGAGCTAACTCTTCTTCAACATTTTCAGATCTGATTCCTCTTCTGTAACCAATTGACATTGACCTGATTTTCAAAATGATGAGCAACTCATCTTCGACCTTGGATGATTTCATGTTGTGAATTTTGCACTAAGTTGCCTCTTAGGCTTGACTTGCTTGCATCATCTTGGTTTCGGACCAGCATTAAAAAAAACCATAACTGAGATTTGTTATTTTGAAAGTAAGTTATGTGCTAAGCTGATGAACCAATGACATGGTGCCATGTGTCTTAAATGAGCTAAAGTGATTAGTCACCGAGAGAAAATTTGGGTGCAGTTTAACTATTTTATTTTTAGTAACTTTCGGTCATGCCATTGGTTCATCAACTTAGCACATAACTTTCAAAACAACACATCTCTATTCTTAAAAGCATGGTTGTCATTATAAACTTATAATTAGAGAAGGTGGAGTAGTCCTTTGTCCATGCCAAAATGATCCTTTGTTGACACCAAAATTAGGAAACGTCCTCCCCCCCCCCCCCCTCCCTCCCTCCCTCCCTTTCATTTAACCTTTATATTAACTAGTGCACGTGAGTGAAATTAAAAAATATGAATTATGTGATGTGACCTAAAATTATGATGTTTTTGTTATGTGCAATTAAAAATAAATAAAACAATGTGATTAATCTAATTTTCAGACAAATATTATGAAAATAAACTATAAAATCAGATTTTTCTAACCATCAACACAAAAATCTAAGAGGACCCTGAATTATTAAAAAAATATATAATGGTCAAAATTTTTAACCATTGAATCACAAATTTATATTAATTTATCTTGTAAATAGTTTTTTTCTTTGGACAATGTTTATCAAAAACATTTATTTGATGTTTGAGGCTATAAAATCATATTAAGAAGGAAAAGAAAAATGCCTAATAAATTCATTTGAAAAAAAATAAATTTTAATACAAATCAAGCAGAAAATGAATATTCAAATCATGAGTTACATGCCAAATTTATACACTTACACATGCTCACCATCCAATCAAAACCTTGAATTCCATAATTAGTTTCTTCTTATCAATTCTCTAGAAATATGATAGATTTAGTTATAAATAAAATCCTATCTAAACTCATGAATCCAAATTAAGAGATGAATACATAAAGACAATAATGATAAATATTTAAAAAATAATAATTTTCTACATTTCTAAGAGATACTAACTACTTATGAAAATCATTAAAAAAACAACTCTGATAGAGTTTCAAAAGAAAGAATGCCTTGAATTTCAATGTGGGTAACTTGATCTTAAATCTTTGGTAATTTCAAAAGGATAAAAATAATTCATCTTTTTCCCCCACATAAACTTCATTCTCAAATAGAATATACAACTAAGAGAAAGAGAGAGAGAATAAAATAATATTTATAAATAACATTAAAAGTACTTATTCATGCTTCTAAAACTAACTTATTTCTACAAAATTGTGAACAAACTGTTTCACCAATAAGGAACTCTAAACTAAGATTTTCTAAGAGAAAGATCTTAGCGACATGTTTTTAAACTTCTAAAACCGTCCTTTAAAACTTCAAATATAGAGATGTTGGCAACTGAACCAAACTCCAACCATCCTTTATTCTAAAGGAAACCCTTTAAATCATTATTCATTATTTCATATTTGAAGAGGAGAGAGAAGATTTGAAGCTCCACCCCTTTAAAGCACTATAAATGTCATTTTTTGCCTCTTCTTTTCATTTAACATGATTAAAATATCATTTTTGTCCCTCAAAAAATTTTCAAGTCTTTTCATTTAATATTTTAAAAATCAAACTAAATCAATTAATTGATAAAATTCGATGAAAATTTATCACAAATTATGTTTGATTGTGAACCACCAATTTTGCAAGATTTTCTTGCTTATAATGTTTTGTAATGTTGGGATTATACTTTGAGACAAACCTTGTTAATGTTCAAAGAGTGTGTTAGTTTTTAATTTTGGGTGTGACAAATAATTGAAGAAATTGGGGCACAATAAGTTAAAGTTGGGGTGCCAGTAGCAATTATTATTATTATTTTTTTAAACTTTTAATTAGAGTATAATAAGTAAAAGTTGGAGTGCCAATAGCAACACTCTTTTTATTTTACATTTTTAAAATTTTTAATATGTTTGAATAGTGTTTTAGAGTAATGAATAGTGATTTAAAGGTAGAACCCATTTGACTAGAAAAGTGGCTTGGAGCCTTCGAAGAAGATGCCAATGTGAAGGCAAGTTTTAAAACTCTTGGCTAGAGTTGGTCAGAGACAAAATTTTAAACATATAGAATCCATTTAAGTTTGTCTTCAAAATATTATTTTTAGCCTCTTTGTCAAAACCCTTTTACTATCATAAAAAACAAATGTTCTGAACTCATTGAGACACAGTTTTTCAATCACAAAAAAGTATCACGTATAAATAATTTTCAATTAATTAAAAAAATTGATTCTCATTACTTGATTGGTTTCCAGCATATACCCAAAATAATAATGCTGAACAAACTGTTTATGAGAGAGAGTACTTATTTTTAAACTTCTAACATAAATTTTTCAATAGGTTTAATTTTTAAATTTACCGAACCCTTTCAAATTTATCTTTAACCCAGCATCTTCAACCTCTTGGCAAAAATCATTTTACTATCATGAAAAAAAAATTTAAATATTACTTTTATCATAATTAATATTTTTCACTGATTCACGCTCTATAAAATTGATACATTTATTGCAATTTGTAAACAAACCAGTTCACCATTAAAAAGACTCAATCTAAATTAGGATTTTATTAGGAAAAAAAAAGTTGAATAAAGATGAACATCAAATTAAATAAAAAATATAAAAAATTAGATGTAAAGACCGAAATGGAGTGTAGGAACCAAACCTTTTGAAATTTGTCTTAAAAATGTTAAATAAATCATCTGTTAGAGAATTATAAAAAATTTGTAATGGGCTAATCAAGACCTAATCAAGATAATAAGATCATTCAAATTTATTAGCACTAAAATAATTTCAAATAGATGGATATTAAATTTATTATAAAAGTAGGAATTCCTCGATTATTCAAATAAAATAGATTCATACCTTTCTTGATAGATTTAAGAAATTTTATAACATTAACATTAAAAAATCTACCATGTATAATATAACAAAATAAGATTAGACAAAAGAAATGATGGCTAAACTTAGTTTTTTCATTAGTAACAGCATTGAGGCCGATGTAGAACATGTTGTTCTAAAGGTGTTAATCGCTCCCACTCCACTGTAGCTCATGATGCCATTAGGTGCATGGTAGCATACTTCATAAGAAACAACAGTGATGTCTCTTCAGTGATAGCACAATCAATTGTTGAGACAATGAACTTGATCATGTCAAATGTCTTCAAGATTAAAGAAAATAATGAAAATTTTCTTCTAACCCTTTAATTATCTCTATCTTAATCTTAAGATTCTTGAAAGACCAAAATTATAATTTTTTTTTCTCTCATCTCCCTTTCTTTTTTAGTGGAGGGTGACTAATTTAAAGAGATTAATCCTAGAATCTTATTCATTCCCTTCTTATGAATCATAACTTGAATAACCAAAAAAATGATGATAATAATAATAATGATAGATGGTAAAAAATTTTTGAACAAAAAATTTATCAAATGAATAATGAGAATTAAGAGACCATTAAAGCAATTCTTGAAAGAATGAAATTAGGATTTTTCCTCTTCTCTCATCCCGGTCTCTTTATTTTTAGAGGAAGGAGACTAATTTAAAGAGATTAATTCCATGACTTTCTTATGGCTCATAAATCAAATAATAACTAAATAAAAACAAGTAAATGAGATTAAGTTTTTGAAGAAAAAACTGTCAAATAAATAATGAAAATTAAGAGATCATTAAAGCACTAATTGGCTATGGATGATACTTATATCACAAAATAGTTACATAAAGTAATAAATATATATAATCACTAATTTAATGTATATTATTTACATGTGGCTGATTTAATAGATAAGAGCATTTATTTAAGTGAAAAATTTGTACAAAGTAATTTTCTTTCTATATATGTAATAGATTAGAGTTATTTTTGATTCACTGCAAAAATAAAAAGTAGATAAGAACTTATATACGTGAATAGATTTGTAGAATGAGTAGGATTTGATGTCCACCTAAACTAGTTGCATGGTCGTATGATCACCGTTGGGTTAATAAAGAGACAAGGTAAGACTGGTGGGACCTAAATCAAAGTGGGGATTGAGAGACCAGGTGGTGGAGCGAGAGATACACACACGCACGCGAGAGAGAGAGAGAGAGAGAGAGAGAGAGAGAGAGAGAGAGAGAGAGCTGTGGAAGCAAAGGGAATGTCCAAAGAATTTTCTAAAATATTATGAAAAGAATTCTTTTATTATATTATCTTTAAAAAAATGCTTAGTTGATATTTTGAATTACAAAATATGCCCTTATAACATGAAATTATAGTTCTCCAAGACTCTTTAGTTTTCTAAAGTTATAAAAATATCCTTTTATTATGTTATCTTAAAAATCATCTTTCTCAATATTTTAAATTACTAAAAGATCCTTACAATATATTAAATTATAAAAATATGATATAAAATCAAATTATCTATTTAATTTTTTTTGGAAATAATAATAACTTTTTTTTAATTATGCTTGAATCCTAAATTTTGTAAAAATGTGCTTTGCACATGCCACCAACCATCACTATTAACATTGGACGGTATCCCAAGAAACCCATTTGATCAAATTGTGCCTCCAAATAAAACATCTTTGACATAAATTGATATTTTGGGTCTCTTCTTTTTATTTGGCACTCTTTTTTTCCGTTCTCACTTATCTATGAATGCTTGGAACTCTTGGATCTAGGCACTGAAAATCTTCGAAATTGATTTGTAAATGCTATCATTAGAGTCGAGTTCTCTCTTCATAGCTTGGACTCCACCGAACTTGTGATGTAAAAGAAGGAAAACTCTTTCCTGATTAAGATAGTCCACAGAATTCCAAAATCATGATTAGATACTACAAGGATGTAGAACATAAAATTCTAAGAACTTTAAAAATTACAGGTAAAACATAGATTTCCATACCCTCAAAATTGAATCTCAATGATGATATTCCTCTGTTTTTTGTAAAAAGTCTCAAATTTGAGAGGTTTTTTAGATTAAAACCCTTCGACAATCAAGTTAATAAGAATAACCAAAGGTTGAGTTATAGGTATTTATAGATAAAGATAGTTTTAATATCTTTAGGTAACTTCTGTCAAAAATCTTACAATTGATTCTTGTCTTTTAGAAAATTAGGATCTTTCTATCGTAGTCCTCTTCATCCTTCTCGAATTACACTTCTTTCTTTCCACCATGCCTACTAAGTGGGGAAATTATGCCAGTCTTGAAATCGTAGACCCAATTTGCACCTTGTACCCTAATTTAAATGCATTACGTATAGAGTATTCTACTCTAGATGACTTGTATAGATATGTGAGGTTCAATGAGTTTTGACCTCATTTACGTGGGTTTAGGAATCGTCATCATTCATAGAGTTTAGGTGTTAATGGACACCATAAAAGATTTTTTAAAATTTATTTTTTAAGCAAATAGTGACTCAAATCTGATTTTCACCTAGAGATAAAGGGTAAATAAGTTCAAGTGTGAGACAAGTTTTAAGAACCTTGTTTTACATGCCAAGTTGGTGGTTACCAAAGGTTGGCTATCAGTGATCTAGACACTCTAATTTGAATGGCCCCCCATTCGAAAAAACAAAAAAATATCAACTTTTCTAGTAAAATTTGCCAATGGGCCTAAAAAGCCCAAATTGTTGAAACATGGCATTTTGATCAATTTCAAGGTTCCTCAGACCCCTAAAGGTCTAATGGACCCACAAAAAAGACTTGGCATGCCCCTGCCTCCCCCATCTTCCACTGCTCTACTCTCGAAATCCAAAATACCCCTAGCTTGTGTAAAACCCACCGACCCTCAATTCCTTAAGAAATCATTTTCCACCTTAACTAAACCCTAACCTAGCTCAATCATAAATCCATACAATCTAAATCCTAAAACTCACTCACCTTCAAAATCCTATCATAAAATAAACCCTAACCAATCCCCATAAGCTAAAAACCACAAATCATTATCTACATCAACCAATCAACCTTTAATCATCAAATGGACACTTGTGCTCACCATAACTCACATCGCAAAAATCATTCTACCCAACCTAACCCATCACTTCTCTCTAACACAACTACTAGCCCACTTCACAACCCACACCTCCCCTCATCATTCACTCTCAACCCATTCTCAAAAGCCATCCTTACACTCCTTCCTTCCAGTCAACTCACCTAAACACTACATCTCCATACCCTTTGGACACTTGTCACCATCCCTATCACCCCTCCAAAACTTAATTACCTGACTCCTTACACAATCCATTCTCTTAACCAAACACCACACCCCCTCATCCACCTAACACTCAATCTCATTCTTTTATCATTGTACCTAAGCTCAATCATCCATCGTCTAGCTAGGGTTGTAAATCCGATCAGTTAGAGTAAACATCAATATCAAGTCAACAGTCAGAAATGACTTCAAAATTTCTCAATGTCGCCCAGTTGTTCTTTGAAAATCACAATGCTTCAGTTATGCCGGTTGTAAGCAATGTCTCACTCCTCAATCCTAATCAAGTCCATTGCAGGTAGTCTTGAGTTTTCATGAGTCATTTGGGTTAGCTCGAGTCCTTTTTTCCAGCAAGGTCATGTCTTCCTTAGATTGAGTCTACTTTTTTCCTATTGAGTAAAGTTAGTTCATTAAGTCTATAGAGGTGTCTGTCACCCCATCTGAAATTAATCGGATAAAAGAAATTTTTAAATACCTCGAGCGCATTAACGAATTAACTAATAATCTAGCTTCAAGGATATATTTTTCTCCTAAACAAGAAGATAAAAGTCGGGCTCAAGAAAGCAAAGGTCATTGACCTCGTAACATAAATTAATTCCTAAAGAGATTCAAATAGAAACCATCTTATCCCTAGAAGAACACAAGGGGAGAATGAATTTTCTAAAAAATTTCAAAAGACTTGTTCGCGTGGGCCTATGAGGGTATGTTAGGTATAAGCTTGGGTGTTGTCTGACACGGATTAGATATTTACTTGATAAAATGAGATCAAGGAAGATGTTATAAAATGTATCAGTGCTAGACTTCTCAACATGGTAGAGCTCCCAGAATAGATTATATTCTTAGACTAATGAAATAGTTGAAGCGGTATTGATCTTTGATAATGGGTCGTATATCAAAGCTTAAGTTGTTACTCTATATTCAAAGTTCAGGATCCGGCATCACAAATCATCTTCTTATGTTCTCAGACTAATGGAAAGGTTGAAACAGCTAGTAAAAAATCTCAAAACAATCATCAAGACAATGTGTCAATCACACCAGGACTAGTTAAAGAAGTTATCATTCACACTAGAGGCACATCATACTTCAATCCAGTCTTCCGCTAGCGTTATTCCCTACTTTCTAGTGTATGGCATGGAAGCAGTCTTGCCAGTTGAAATGAAAATTCCATTCCTCGGGGTCTTGTTGGCAAGTCAATTGTCAGAAGCAGACTAGGTTCGTTATTGGGTACGAAGAGCTAAACTTGATTGAAGAAAAACAACTTTGGGTGCAAACTTATCAAAGAAGAATCGCTCGCACGTTTGACAAGAAGGTTAAAGTTCGTTACTTACAAGTCAAGGATTTAACCATCAGACTTCAAAGAAAATTAAGTACTCCTCCTCGACCATAGGAGGAAGTCTGAACTTAATTAGAGAAATTCATCTATCAGCAAGAAAATACTACTTTGGAAAATCATCAGATTTCAAAGAAAATCGAGCACCTATCTTTGACCTAGAGGGAAGTTCAAACCAAATTGGAGAGGTCCGTTCATCATCAAGGAAATATTACCAGGAAAAGCTGTCTGATTTCAAGATCATGATTGAACTACCAGAGTCAACCAACCTTGACTAGATCAAACGGTACTGCATTTAAGGAGGCCATCTTTGGCCGAATCAATTTTCCTCTTACCTAGTTCAATATATCCTTTCTTAGCCCTTTGTAGTCTTTAAAAAAAATGATGCATTTTTCTTTCTCAGCCCGATCACCTAACCTAGGGGAGGGAAAATTCGAACTATATTTTGGCTTGATCTCAAAATTCTGGGGTATGTAGGCAACCTGAAAAGTTACTTCAGGCCCGACCACATCAAAATAAAAAAAATAGATTCCCCGACAAAGAAAAAATCTAAAAATAAAAAAAATTCAAAGGAAAAAAGAAATCCAAAACAGGGAAGAAAATTCAAAAAAAAAAAAAATTTTTTAAAAAAAATGCCACAGAAGGGGCATTTGGATTTTTGAGCCTCAAAATTCCTTTCTTTTTATGCCCAGTCCTAAGCCTACCTATAAAAGTCCTCCTAAGTACTGTGTGAAAAGTCAAGGAAGGTAGGAAAGCATGATCAGACAGTCACTCCAGAAGTTCAGAAGGAAAGAAAAAAAAATGCCTGTTAGGTTGAAAACCCGAAAAGGGCAACTTAGGCAAAAATTAAGGCAAGCTTGCAAGGGTGAAAATCCGAAAGGACGACCTTGGCAACAATCAGATAAAAGAAAAGATAAAAAATTGTAAGCTCGCTAGATCGAAAACCTAAAAAGGCGATCTAGGCAAAAACTAGAGCATGCTCGCTAGATTGAAAACCTGAAAAGGTAATCTAGGCAAAATTTAGAGCAAGCAAAAAAACAGAAGAAAATCCCAAGCTGAGAGTGGTCCAAGCTGAAACATCAGAAATCCGAATAATCAAGTTCAATACTTTGCTTAAACCAGGCATAGATTCAGAAGCCACAAGTATCTTGTCTACGATCGATCTGAAAATTCTTACTTTCTCAAGTGAACCAATGGAGAGAAGCGTGAATTCTATGATGAGTCTCAAAAGGAAATATTTTGTTCTCTTGAGCCTGACTCAAAATCTTCAATAAAATTAATCAAAATTAAAAGTTAGATCTTTATTGCGTTTGTGAAAATCAAATATTTTAAACCTTCATATAAGGGACATTTTCTCTTTTTTCCTCTAAGTATGTAGTTTCCCCCCTTATACTAGGGACATTTTTTTAAATTTTTGCACGATGTATTCAATTATCTTCAATGCCTTGTTTATTGTCAAATTAGAAGCATTTTATTTTTGAGCAATGTTAATCCTAAAAGATAATGGGAACCCCAAACTTAAGGTTACCCTCTTGATAACAGTTTTTCGAAAAATCTTTGAGGTTCAAAAAAAATAAAAACTCAGGTTTTAAATTCATAAAACTTTTGGATAAATCCTTGAGGTTCAAACAAAAGCATTTTGGATCTTACATAGGAGATATGGCATTCTTTCGTTCCCCAGATTATTTTCCAGATCCAATCATTCTTGGAATCGATCATTTCTCTTCCAGATTCATTGTCTTCCAAATTTATTCGTTCTCCGATTCATTCTAATTAGTCTTCTCCAAATTCATTTATTCTTTCCCAAATTCCTTCATTCCTTTGCTAGTTTTGCTCAGATGCCGCCAAGGGTTATCTTGGATTTTGCTCAGATGCCGCCAAGGGTTATCTTGGATTTTGCTCAGTTACCGCCAAGGGTCATCTTAGATATTGCTCAGTTGCCGCCAAGGGTTTTCTTGGATTTTGCTCAGATACTGCCAAGGGTTATCTTGGATTTTGCTCAGTTGCCATCAAGGGTTATCTTGGATTTTGCTCAGATGCCGCCAAGGGTTATCTTGGATTTTGCTTAGTTGCCGCCAAGGGTTATCTTGGATTTTTCTCAGATGCTGCCAAGGGTTATCTTGGATTTTGCTCAATTTCCGCCAAGAGTTTTCTTGCAATTATGCTCAGATGCCGCCGAGGGTTTTCTCGGAACTATGCTCAGATACCGCCGAGGGTTTTCTTGGAATTATACTCAGACCGCCGAGGGTTTTCTTGGAATTATACTCAGATGCCGCCAAGGGTTTTCTTGGAATTATACTCAGATGCCGTCGACGGTTTTCTCGGAACTATGCTCAGATGCCGCCAAGGGTTTTCTTGAAATTATGCTCAGATGCCACCGAGGGTTTTCTCGAAACTATGCTCAGTTACCACCGAGGGTTTTCTCGGAATTATGCTCAGATACCGCCAAGGGTTTTCTTGGAATTATGCTCAGATGCCGCCAAGGGTTTTCTTGGAATTATGCTCAGATGCCGTCGAGGGTTTTCTCGGAACTATGCTCAGATGCCGCCAAGGGTTTTCTTGGAATTATGCTCAGATGCTATCGAGGATTTTCTTGGAACTATGCTCAGATACTGCCAAGGGTTTTCTTAGAATTATGCTCAGATGCCGCCAAGGGTTTTCTTGGAATTATGCTCAGATGCCGCCGAGGGTTTTCTCGGAATTATGCTCAGATACCGCCAAGGGTTTTCTTGGAATTATGCTCAGATGCCGTCGAGGGTTTTCTCGGAATTATGCTCAGATGCCGCCGAGGGTTTTCTCGGAATTATGCTCAGATGCCGCCAAGGGTTTTCTTGGAATTATGCTCAGATGCCGCCGAGGGATTTCTCGGAACTATGCTCAGATGCTGCCAAGGGTTTTCTTGGAATTATGCTCAGATACCGCCGAGGGTTTTCTCAGAACTTTGCTCAGTTACCACCGAGGGTTTTCTAGAAATTATGCTTAGATGCCGCCAAGGATTTTCTTAGAATTATGCTCAGTTACCACCGAGGGTTTTCTCGGAACTATGCTTAGATGCCGCCGAGGGTTTTCTTCAAATTATGCTCAGATGCCGCCGAGGGTTTTCTTCAAATTATGCTCAGATGCCGCCAAGGGTTTTCTTGGAATTATGCTCAGTTTATATTCACTTCATGCTCATATTCGACTCATTTCCAACTCAAACTCTTTGAAATCTATCTCAAATTTTGAGTCCACACACTTGCACAATTGTTACATCCGTCAAAGAGAATTTTCTAAAATTCAAGGATCTGACACTGCCAGTGAGAGCTCACGCTCAAGGACCTAACATTTTTCTAGTTCGGGGAGAGTTTTACCCTCAAGGATCCGAACACCCCGATGAATTGCTAAATCAGGCTACAAAATGAACTGTCACTAGCTTTGGCATTCAGATATCGCACTATCTACCAAAATAGATTTGTTATCTAGTTCACTTCAACCCTCTGCCAAAGAGGGGCATCTGTAGACACCCCATTTTTGTACTCGCCTGATTAATCAACTTGTCAACCCGATCGCAATGGTTCCCAATGATGGATGTCTACTCCAATGCTTTATTTTTTTACCAGATATGTTTCAGAAATCCGAATGAGGTATCTCGAACTGACAAAACTTAGAAACCACACTACGCTAGGAAAATACGACCCCAGAAACATAGAAATCATCATCTTGCAGACAAAAAAGAAGCTTCACGATAAAAATCACTAAAAATGACCAAATTACCAAAATACCCCTAACATCAAAACAACCCTAGAGCCTACGTTACGATTAGTGAAACTCATTCAAACACATAAACTAACAAATCGAAATCAAATAAATCATTTCACCAATTTTCACAGAATTCGACAAAATTACGAAAATACCCCTCATAAAGTTCACGATCATTTCATACAAAAAATTCATAAATGAAAAAAACCAACATTCTCATTGAATTCCTTATGAAAAACTGATTCCAAAAGATCCTGGAACATTGAAAAACGACTTAAAACGTAAAAAATCCTCTCCTAGGGCAAAACGGTAATTTCACAAATTTAATAATTAAAATTTTCAAAATTAATAAATAAAACATTAAATAATGTAAAGTGAAACATTAATAAAATTAATTTAAAATTTTAAACTAAAAAATCGATCAATCAGGCTTTCAGGCAAAATTGTTGATGGTTGCGAGGATATTTATTCAAGGACCCCTCCATCTGGGGGCCCAAAGAATTAAAGATATAATAAAAGGGGGGTTGACTAAAGTCAAGATATTAAAAGCCAACCAAGAAAGACTAAAGTCAAAATATTAAAGTCAATCTCATAAGACTAAAGTCAAAACCCTAAATCAAAACCCTAATCTAAACTAATCAAGTCAATCTTATAAGACTAAAGTCAAAGTATTAAAGTCAATCTCATAAGACTAAAGTCAAAACCCTAATCTAAACTAATCAAGTCAATCTCATAAGACTAAAGTCAAAACCGTAAATCAAAACCCTAATCTAAACTAATCAAGTCAATCTCATAAGATAAAGTCAAAACCCTAAATTAAAACCCTAAAGACTAAGTCAATCTCATAAGACCAAAGTTAATACCCTAATAAAAACTCTAATCGAAGGTAAAATTTTTGTTATTTTTTTACCTAGGTTTTGTCATTAGCAAATGTAGTCTTATTTGGGATAAGTAGAGACCGGTATTGGCTGGGCGGGCTTGGTGCCTAACACCTTCCAACCCGGTAATGTGATCCCCAGATTCAGTTTTTCTATAGTAGTGTAGACACCTCATTTTTGCACTCACCTGATTAATCAACTCGTCAACCCGATTGCAACGGTTCCCAATGATAGATGTTATTTCCATTGCTTTATTTTGTTACCAGAAATGTTTTAGAAATCCGGATGAAGTATCATGAACTGATAAAACTGTAGAAATCACGCTACGCTAGAAAAATATAACCCCAGAAGCTTAGAAATCATCATTTTTTAGACAAAAAGAAACTTTACGATAAAAATCACTAAAAATGTCCAAATTACCAAAATACCCCTACCATCAAAACTACCCTATAGCCTACGTTACGCTTAGGAAAACTCTCACAAACACATAAAATAACAAATCAAAATCAAAAAAATCATTTCGCCAATTTTCACAGAATTTAACAAAATTACGAAAATGCCCCTCGTAAAGTTCATGATCATTTCACACAAAAAATTTCATAAATGACACAAACTAATATTTCCATTGAATTCCTTACGAAAAATCGATTATAAAACATACTGGAACATAAAAAACTGACTTAAAACGTGAAAAGTCCTCTCCGGGGGTAAAACGGTAATTTCACAATTTTCATAATTAAAATTTTCAAAATTCATAAATAAAACATTAAATAATTAAAGTGAAACATTGACGAAATTAATTTAAAATTTTGAATCAAAAAAATCGATCAATCGGACTTTCAAGTAAAATTGTTGAGGGTTCGTGAGATATTTCTTTAAGGACCCATCCATTTGGGGGTCCAAAGAATTAAAGATATAATAGAGGGGGGTTATCCAAAAATTTAAAGCCAATCAAGCAAGACTGAATTCAAGGTATTAAAGTCAATCAAGCAAGACTAAAGTCAAAATTAAAGTCAATTAAGCAAGACTGAAGTCAAGATATTAAAAGTCAATCAATTAAGACTAAAGTCAAAATATTAAAAGTCAATCAAATAAGACCAAAAGTCCTAATAGAGTTCTAATTAAATAATAACTCAATCTAACAGAGTTCTAACTAAAACACAACTCCACCTAAAACAATTCTAATTAAAACTCAATTTTACCTAAAACAATTCTAACTAAAACACAACTCTAACTAAAAGAACTCTAATTAAATACTAACTCTATCCAAATCAACCCTTAAAAAATTCTATAAATAGAGGTTCCCTCACCCTATTTTCGTATCAAATCATAAACCCCAAGAGAAGTAGGTCAAAAAGTCTCTCTAGCCTCCCACAAACCCTAGTTTTGAAGCCCCAATTCCTTACCTAACACCCATACTTCGATTTTAGCCTAAAAAATACTTAAAAGCCCTTCAAAAACACCCCAAAACCCATAAAAAAATCTGAAGAATTCAAATCTAAGAAAGAGATACTTCAACTTGGAGATCAAAAATTAGATCCGGTGACAGAACGAAGCGAGGAATACTGTACAAGAAGTTGTTCTATCAGATCTGAGGGAAAATAAATCATTGCGTTCAGAAAATGTAAGTATTTTTTTATTTTTTTATTGATTAGGTCTTTTTAGCAATGTAGTTCTATTTGGGAATTAGTAGAGACCGGCGTTTGCCAGGCGGGGTTGGTGCCTAACACCTTCCAACTCCGTAACGTGATCCCCGAATTTAGTTTCTTAGTTTTCGTAGATTAGTTTCTTTTGCCTTTTAGAGTCAATGTTCGGTTCTTAGACCATAATAACTAGGTTACGACTCCCAAACCTCAAGGGTCAAAAGCGGATCCGCACACCCCGCGGATTGAGGGCGCTTTCAGTGGCGACTCCACTGGGGACTATTGAGGATTAGACTTGAAAAATCCCAAGTATGGGAGCATTGCCAGGATGACCTATTTTTTTTTATTATTTAGTTCGATTTTATTTATTTATTTATTTATTTTTGTGACTTGATTGTGGATGATTTTGGGTATTGAATTTTTTTTCCAATTAAGGATCACTTTTGATGACCCCTAAATAATGAAAGATTCAAATTGATCTATGAAAATGATGGAATGATGAAGGTTGGACAGAAATATTAAAACGTTTTTACAGAATATTTTAGTTAGAATTAAGTCTAGGAACCTATTAATAAAACTTAGATCTCTTCGAGTAGATTAATTTAGAACCTGAGTTCACTCAATTTCGTTATCGGAAGCCTTAGATATCATCGATGCAAGTTCAATTTGTAAATCTGGAATTGTTGCTGAATGAAGGTTGGGACAACAATGTTAAAACGTTTTTATAGAACATTTTATTGAGAATTAAGTCTGAAAACCTCTTAATAAAATATAGATCTGATCGAGTAGATTAATTTAAAATCGGAGTTCACTCAATTTCGTTATCGGAAGCCTTAGATATCATCGATGCAAGTTTAATCTATAAATCTGGAATTGTTGCTGAATGAAGGTTGGGACAGCAATGTTAAAACGTTTTTACAGAACATTTTAGTGAGAATTAAGCCTGGGCACCTATTAATAAAATGTAGATCTCATCGATTAGATTAATTTAGAACCTGAATTCACTCAATTTCATTATCGAAAACCTTAGATATCATCAATACAAGTTCAATCTATAAATCTGGAATTGTTGCTGAATGAAGGTTGGGGCATCAATGTTAAAACGTTTTACAGAACATTCTACTTAGAATTAAGTCTGGGCACCTATTAATAAAATGTAGATCCCATCGAGTAGATTAATTTAGGACTTGAATTCACTCGATTTCGTTATCGAGAGCCTTAGATATCATCGATGCAAGTTCGAATTGTATTTTCCTAATTCACAGAAAATCCGAATTTATCTAATGTTAGCACAATTAATGTTCTTAAGAGTGAGCTCATCTCAACAATTGTCATTCTATCATCAATGTAACATCTATTGGAATCTCGATTTATTTTGGATCACCCAAAAGTGATCATTGATTGGACCTTAAAATTTTTAAAAATTATGCCTATTGCAATGTTTGTTTGATCAATTATTATATGCCATGCTCATTAATTGATTTACCATGATCTTGATAGATATATTTTGATGTGCATGCTTTGATCTTAATCTTGATGTGATGAATTATGTGGGTAATATTCATATGATATTCATGTTGTGATGGTTTGATTAAGCCTATGGGCCCATTTGTTTGAAAAAGCCTCGGGCATCCCCCACCCTACTGTGCAAACACCACTAGCACGTTTATATTATTGCATTGCACACTTACACGTCCTATATAGCCAACGTGGCACTAGTGCGTGACGCGGTATCTTTGGAGATGCGACGTCATTCATGAAAACCACAACTCCAGTCACGTACCTTAGGGTATATCAAACTGGGGCATCAATACCGTCTGATCAGGTGATTCTGAGAGGTATATTGATGCACCCAGGCTGGAGTGACCTGAGCCTTTAACCTATTGTGAGCCACACAATCACATGTCCCGATTGCCAATGTAGTACTAGTACATGGTCGGTCCCCTCGTGGGATGCCAAACCATTTATGAAAGCTACAACTCTTGACTCGTACCCATAGGTATGTAAAAGATAATCTAAGTATATCAATTGCACTTCTTGGTCCAAACCGGTGCCTAAGCGAGATCTTGCCCCATTGTACCCTATTGTACGAGGTAGATAGACTATGTCTATTCTAGACGAGAGGTATTTAAGTGGGCCCTTGCTCAGCATTGTGCGCCACCTCTTAACTAGAGATCAAACTGGCTGTTTTTGGCTTCAGAGAAGTGAATTGAGATTTTAGATTATCACCTATACGGTATATCAAACCAAGTCACCACGTATCGAGAGGTATATAGGTGTATTTGGGCAAGGGTGGCCAGATAAAATGCATTGCACGTAGTAAGCTTAGAGTATAGAAACCTTCCTTGTAGGTCATGACCCGAACTGACTATGGGTGTTCCCGGGTTGCTTTATTCAATCCAGCCAACAGGTAAGTGGACGGACCAATCCAGAATAATCAAATAGAACCCGCAATATAGGTCCGACCCAATTGGTGAAATGTACCGATTAATTTGAACCACTTAAACCAGTTGGCCCAATTGACAAATGGATCAAACTGATCAATACCAAATCAGTTGGACTAATTGATTTCACTTTTAAAGATCCAGACCACTTTGTATAGAAATATTCGATCTTAGGATCAAATTAATTTATCTCAAAGGTTCAATCCCAATCAGGGGTAGACCCGCGTCTAACCTTTCTCCCTTTCTTGGTCACTATAGACTTATAGTGCATTTGGATTCGATATTTTCCACTAGACTTGGACTATTTTATATCGAAACTTTAATCATGTGGTTAAGAGTCAAATATTTAGAGTCAATGGTTAACCTTGGTTTACTTCCAATCAGGTGATAATTGATCCTAAATGTTCTAAACCTCCATCTGTACCACTTTGGGTCCGTGAAAATAGTCATCTTTCCAGAGTACCATTGCCAAGTAGTCAGTCTTTGCCACGAGAAGAAACGAGTACCATGGATGAAGCTGCACTCCGTCAGATTTTAGAATCTTTTCAAACACAGATTATTGCTTCTGTCCAAACACAAATTGAATCCCTGAAAATTGAAAAGGGAAAAGATAAAGTTATAGAACCTCAAGATGTATTTGACCTCGTTGAAAATCAAGAAGATGATCAGTTACACGTTGACCCTGTCCTAGCTCATCGAATAACTCAGGTTGAAACTGCTTTGAAGAATATTAAAGACTCTGACGATCTTACTCTTGGATTAGGGGCAATGACCTTGTTTTCCACGGTCCGTCTGCCAGAGAAGTTTACAATGCCAGATATGGAGAAGTTTGACGGTATTGGATGCCCTAGGACTCACTTAAAAGTATATGTCGGCATCATGCAATCTCAGGATTTGAGTGAAGAACAGATGGCACAACTTTTTCAAAGAACCCTTACAGGTCCTGCCCTACGCTGGTTAATGTCATTGGATTCATCTCGGGTAAGAACATGGCATGAATTGATGAAGGAGTTTATTGGTCGATATTCATTCAACACGGATATTGAACTTACAAGAAGAGACCTAGAAACTACTAAACAGAAATCCGGAGAAACTTTCACTGAGTTCATTGCTCGATGGAGAGCTAAAGTCGCTTAATTGTGGGACCGACCTCAAGAGAATGAACAAGTCAAGATTATCCTCAGGAATCTCATTCCAAATTATGCCAAGTACTTGATGCCTCAGTACCTTCCTACTTTTCAATCCCTCCTTGAAGTTGGAAATCAAGTTGATGACGCCTATTCTTCGGGACTTTTTGGTAACTCGTCTGAGTCAAAACCCAAACATTTCAAACCTAATGTCAATTCCTTACAAGTGGCCAATACCTCCTTCGCACTATCTCCTCAAGTTACTCAGCCTTCACAAACTAAACCTAGGAGACAGTTTGCCAATCTTGGAATGTCCCTTAGTGTTGCTTATCAAAAATTGATGAAAAGGGCTTGCTAACGCCTTTACAACCTAAGCCTTTGCCTAATCCTCTTCCCCCAAACATGGATAATGGGCAATTCTGTGAATTCCATCAGATGCCTGGTCATGTTCTTGACAGATGTATTACTTTCTGTCATGCTATCTAAGATTTGATTGAACAAGGAAAAGTCACCATACCCACTTCTACTACTCCCAATGTTAAAACTAACCCTTTGCCTACCTTTCAAAATCAACCCCCTCCTACTCTGAACCTAATATCAATATCCAAACCCGAATCAGTTGACCCAGTTTCCTTCATTCACCCAATCGGTCTAAATAGTGTATTCGTTCCATGCCAGAATGAGTTCAACTACCCTAAGGCAGTGACAGAACTGAAGAACAAAGAAATCATTGAAGCAATGGGTTGTCTCGCATATGACAAGCTTGAATCGGAATATGAAGAGATAGTAAAAGTAAGCAAGTTCAAGGCATCCATCGAAAATAATCGAAGTGGCATAGACTCTAGAATTGTGTCCCTCCATTCAGAATGATGTCGTCTTTTAAGTCTTCTTAATTTTTTTAGCTTTAGTTGCATTAGTCTTTGAATTCAGTTAGTCATCTTTATTTTTGGGTTTTAGTAAGGTTTGTCAGTCTATGTTCTTTTTAATTTCAATAAATAAAGAAGCTTTTGATTATCATGTATGCAATAATGATTTGAATATAAGATTTAACATGAGAAATGACTTAAAGCTCACTAACTGAACTTAATATATATTGAAATTAAAGAGTACACTCAAGAAGTACAAATTGGTGATACATTATCCTCAAGAGAACATGAGAGAATAGTAAACTTACTTGAGAAATTCAACAATATTTCTTGCATGATCTCATAAGATATATGGATAAATTACACAAAAACATAGATCAAGTCAAGAGTGATTTCAAAGTCAAAGATTATCGATAAAAAATGATATAGTTGAAAGCATCGACAAAGACGCTAAGACTTATAAGTGGATCTACCATGTTTCTCACTCAAAAGAGGAGAGTTTCATTCATAAGAGAATAAAAGATTTTCTCGAAGTTCTAGAAGAGTTGAATAGTCAGAAAACTCAAAAGAAGACTGAAGAATATTCATTCTTAAAAGAAGACCTTACTCGACAGAGCAATCCAGATATCAAATTCTTGAAACTTTGACCAAGTCGAACAACATTCATCAAATGAGGCCTCCTTTGGTCGAATCATTTTCCTATCTTACCAAAAAAAAAAAAAAAACTTCTTTAGCCCCTCGCAGCCTTTAAAAAAATAAAAGCAATAGCCTCTTCTTTCTAAACCATACCGACCAACCTTGGGAGGGAATCTTAGTATGAACTACGTTTTGACCTGATCCCAAAAGAAAAAGAAATATTTGGGGTACGTAGGCAACTTGAGAAGTTACTTCAGGCCCGGTCATACAAAAAAATTATTTTCTTAAGAAAAGTGTTATCCAAAAGGAAAATCCCCTATTGAAAGGTTTCAAAGAAAAGAATGCCAAACTAGGGGCATTAGAAAAAAAATCAAAAGAATTGATAAAAAGAAAAGAATGCCAAACTAGGGGCATTTAGAAAAAATCAAAATAATTGATAGAAAAGAGAGAATATCAAACTAGGGTCATTTTGGGAAGTTGAGCCTTATATCTTTTCTTTCTGAACCATGTCCTAAGCCCACCTATTAAGCCCTCTTAAATGCTAATTGACTCGATTAAGGTGCAGGGAACCAAGAAGTTGTCGAGTTGGTTATTCAAGATCATCAAGAAAAAAAAAGGAGAAGCCCGCTAAGTCGAAAACCCGAAAAGGCAATTTAGGTAAAATTTAGGGCATAACCATAAAGAAGAAAACCTGCTAGGTTGAAAACCTAAAAAGACGACCTAGGCAAAAATTAAGGCATCATTAGAAAAAGAAAAACAAAGTCCGCTATATTGAAAACCTGAAGAGGCGATCTAGGCAAAAATTATGGCATCATCAAATGGAAGGAAAGGTCTCATCAAGAAGAAATATTCAGAAGAAAGTTTTTGTGCAGAAACTAGAAAATGCAGAATCATTCAATCCACAATATTCATTTTTCAGCCAAGAGCTCACATCCGACGAAGATAATGTTAAAGTCGAAAAAATTAGAAGTCATCTTGAACAGTGTAGGATCTTCAAAAGTATGTTTACTTGTTCAAGTGTTTGCTAATGGAAGATGTAGAATCATCAACCACTTTGAAGAGAAAGATCTTCTATTCTAATATTTATCAAGATTTTTTAAGTCTAGCTCAAGTATTTCTCAAAAATAATGATCAATTCTTTATTGCACATATGATAATCTTAAGAGTCTTAAATTTAAGAGAATGTCAGTTCTTCTATCTATCATACATCAGAGTCCATATTTTTCAAACGTAATCCATTCTATTAGTCTCGTAGTCAAGTTCTAGTTAAAGCCAACCTTGAAACTAGGGGCATTTTTGAAAGTCATTTAATTCCAAAGTTTTTGTTCTTAATCACATGATAAAAAGAAAATTATATAAAAGCTTAAAAGTCCGATGAAGCCTAATGATAATTATGAGTCCAGATGCATGATAAGCCAATAAAGGCCTGATCTTTCAAACTTTGAGCTCGATTTTGAATCATAGAATGAATTAATAGGATTGTTTAAGTTCCTATAAATCTAAGCCCGAGAAACGTGGCTTAGTAAGTTCGAGTCCGAGAAACGCGACTCCAATTTTTTGAATCATAGATGAATAGGCTTTTTGAAGTTCCTACAAACCTAAGTTCGAGTCTGAGAAACGAGACTCCAACTTTTTGAATCATAGAATGAATAGGCTTTTTGAAGTGCCTACAAACCTAAGTTCGAGTCCGAGAAACGAGACTCTAACGTTTTGAATCATAGAATGAATAGGCTTTTCGAAGTGCTTATAAACTTAAGTTCGAGTCTGAGAAACGAGACTCCAACTTTTTAAATCATAGAATGAGTAGGCTTTTTAAAGTACCTACAGACCTAAGTTCGAGTCCGAGAAACGAGACTCCAACTTTTTGAATCATAGAATGAGTGAGCTTTTTGAAATGCCTACAAACCTAAGTTCGAGTCCGAGAAACGAGACTCCAACCTTTTGAATCATAGAATGAGTGGGCTTTTTGAAGTGCCTACAAACCTAAGTTTGAGTCTGAGAAACGAGACTCCAACTTTTTGAATCATAGAATGAATAGGCTTTATGAAGTGCCTACAAACTTAAGTTTGAGTCCAAGAAACGAGACTCCAACTTTTTGAATCATATAATGAATAGGCTTTTTGAAGTGCCCATAAACCTAAGTTCGAGTCCGAGAAACGAAACTCCAATATTTTGAATCATAGGCTTTTTAAAGTGCCTACAAACCTTAGTTCGAGTCCGAGAAACAAGACTCTAATTTTAATAGGATTGTTTAAGTTCTTATAAACCTTAGTCAGAGTCCGAGAAACGAGACTCTAGCTTTGTTTGAATCATATCGAATTAACAGGATTGTTTAAGTTCTTTAGCCTGAGAAGTATGGCTACATTAAGCTCGAGTCTGATAAACGAGACTCAAATTTTTTCGAACTCTAAAAAAGAATTTCAAATAGGATTTAGTAAAGTTCCTTCATTGTGATGACTCCAATTACCTCATTGTTCAACCTTGCCATGATTGCTTTTGTTGCATAAGTACATTTCAATTTTGAATCATTATTATCAGTGAGAGAAGATCTCTAAGACCTGACACATTTTTACTCAGAAAGCATCACACTTTTCCACACACGTGCACTTTTGCATTAGTTAGAAAGAATTTTATAAAATTCGAGGATCTGACATCGTCAATGAGAGTTCAAGCTCGAGGACCTGACAACTTTTTAATTCGGGGAGAGTTTTACGCTCAAGGATCTGAACACCTCGACGAATTGCTAAATCAGGCTGCAAAATGAACCGTCACTAGCTTTGGCATTCGGATATCACACTATCTACCAAAATAGATTTGCTATCTAGTTTGCTTCAACCCTCTGCCAAAGAGGGGAATCTGTAGACACCTCATTTTTGCACTCGCCTGATTAATCAACTCGTCAACCCGATTGCAACGGTTCTCAATGATGGATGTTATTTCCATTGCTTTATTTTGTTACCAGAAATATTTCAGAAATCCGGATGAGGTATCTTGAACTGATAAAATTGTAGAAATCACGCTACACTAGGAAAATATAACCCCAAAAGCTTAGAAATCATCGTTTTTTAGACAAAAAGAAACTTTACGATAAAAATCACTAAAAATGATCAAATTACAAAAATACCCCCAACATCAAAACTACCCTATAGCCTACGTTACGCTTAGAAAAACTCTCTCAAACACATAAAATAACAAATCAAAATTAAATAAATCATTTCGCCAATTTTCACAAAATTTAACAAAATTACGAAAATGCCCCTCGTAAAGTTCATGATCATTTCACACAAAAAATTTCATAAATGATACAAGCTAATATTTTCATTGAATTCCTTACGAAAAATCGATTCTAAAACATACTGGAACATAAAAAATCGACTTAAAACGTGAAAAGTCCTCTCCGGGGGTAAAACGATAATTTCACAATTTTCATAATTAAAAATTTCAAAATTAATAAATAAAATATTAAATAATTAAAGTGAAACATTGATGAAATTAATTTAAAATTTTGAATTAAAAAAATCGATCAATCGGGCTTTCAAGTAAAATTGTTGAGTGTTCGTGAGATATTTCTTTAAGGACCCCTCCATTTGGGGGTCCAAAGAATTAAAGATATAATAGAGGGGGGTTATCCAAAAATTTAAAGCCAATCAAGCAAGACTGAATTCAAGGTATTAAAGTCAATCAAGCAAGACTAAAGTCAAAATTAAAGTCAATTAAGCAAGACTGAAGTCAAGATATTAAAAGTCAATCAATTAAGACTAAAGTCAAAATATTAAAAGTCAATCAAATAAGACCAAAAGTCAAAATTATAATAGAGTTCTAATTAAATAATAACTCAATCTAATAGAGTTCTAACTAAAACACAACTCCACCTAAAATAATTCTAATTAAAACACAATTTTACCTAAAACAATTCTAATTAAAACACAACTATAACTAAAAGAACTCTAAATACTAACTCTATCCAAATCAACCCTTAAAAAATTCTATAAATAGAGGTTCCCACACCTTATTTTCGTATCAAATCATAAACTCCAAGAGAAGTAGGTCAAAAAGTCCCTCTAGCCTCCCATAAACCCTAGTTTTGAAGCCCCAACTCCTTACCTAACACCCATATTTCGATTTTAGCCTAAAAAATACCTAAAAACCCTTCAAAAACACCCCAAAACCCATAAACAAATCCGAAGAATTCAGATCTAAGAAAGAGATACTTCAACTTGGAGATCAAAAATTAGATCCGGTGACAGAATGAAGCGAGGAATACTGTACAAGAAGTTGTTCTATCAGATCTGAGGGAAAAAAAATCATTGCGTTCGGAAAAGGTAAGTATTTTTTTATTTTTTTATTGATTAGGTCTTTTTAGCAATGTAGTTCTATTTGGAAATTAGTAGAGACCGGCGTTTGCCAGGCGGGGTTGGTGCCTAACACCTTCCAACTCCGTAACGTGATCCCCGAATTTAGTTTCTTATTTTTCGTAGATTAGTTTCTTTTGCCTTTTAGAGTCAATGTTCGGTTCCTAGACCGTAATAACTAGGTGGCGACTCCCAAACCTCAAGGGTCAAAAGTGGATCCGCGCACCCCGCGGATCGAGGGCGCTTTCAAGTAGATTGGTTATTTTATCCGTTTAGAGTCAGTATTCGGTTCCTAGACCGTAATAACTAGGTAGCGACTCCCAAACCTCGAGGGTTAAAAGCGGATCCGCACACCCCACGGATTGAGGGTGTTTTCACCTACTAATTAGAGCTAAACTTATTTTCTTACTAATTATGGCAATTGACATAAATTTTCATACTAATGTGTTATCTTTCGTCTCCAAACGTGCTTAGCTAAGACGTTCTAGTCATAGGGTTGACCATGACAAGACACTAGGTCTTTCTTTTTTCTAATTTTCTTCAATAGGACGACTTGTCCTGCCATTGTCTCATCTAGTTTCATTCCATGTTACTTAGTCATCTTATCTTTTCAACCAACTAAGGCATAATGTAACATCAATGTGTTTTAGAGTTTTTGTTGTGTTTGGCACGAGATTATGGATACTCGTGTCTACATGTCCTAACCCACATCACAACAAATGCAACAATGAAACTTTTATTTTAGAGAACTTTTAGAAATAATTTCTGAATAAAGGAATTTTATAATCCACCCTACTTAATTAAGTTGTTAAACATTAACTATAGTTGCTTGGTATTCTCCCTACTTACACATTTTGATTGTATTTATGAAGCTACTTACCAGCTTAATGCTATACTAAATGTTTTACTTATTTTTTCACATATTCTTTTACTGATATTTATTAGAAAAGCTTTATAATTTTTAAATAAAATTAAATATTAGAATATAGTGCATGAGTGTGGATATGCCAGCATTCATGTTTCTCAATGCCAGTACATCAGACACCTTGTATATGTGTCACACACCAACATATTATAGTTACATTATTATGTTGGTCATATGATAGTTACATTATTATATTAGTCATAACACATTGGGGTTCTAGAAGCATTAACTGTTGCAAGTACCTTAGAATTTGATACTTCATGCTATCAAAGACCAATAAATGTTTATAAGGAGCAAATGGACTAGTTTAAGTCAAGCAAGCTACATACGAAACAAAAAATATAGATAAGAGACCACATAACAGAAGTACCCGGCTTGTGGCAAGAGCAATTGTCGATGCCTCGAATCTTGTAGCAATTTCCTTAAGTGGGATTAGTCCCTCCAGGTAAGGAATAGGCATGTGTCTGTTAAGAGTAACCATTCTACAAGTGAGATGATGGTTTTAACAAAGTAATTATGTGTCACTAGAATATATTACTATAATAGATACTTCATTAGGAAACAAAAAAGAAATTAACATTAGGTTAGATATTTAGGCCATAACAAAGGTATAAAAGCTAGACAGACATTGATAAGACTACTTCAAATCTTACCCTAACCAAAATTAGTTGTTTACCTTCACAGAACTTTAGGTTATTATTCTTTTCAATTATTTTTTGTTAGCCATAACTAACCATGTTTAGAAAGAGAAGCGAAATGCCACAATTGTTGAATACATAATTGTTTAATTTATTTTTCAAGGTTGAAATTTATATTTTATAATGAATCATATTAACTAACCACAGGGATGTTTTTATAAACCTACATTTTCAATTTTTCCACATTCATGTCAAGTATTACACTTACAAAAATTGAGTGTATTGATGTTACCCTTTAGCAATTAAGGACTATGTTTATGCACCTCTGGATAACTTTCATTAGTTAATCCCAGAGGTCAATGTTAATTTTTGACCTATTACCAAATCATAAGAAAATAAATAAACTTAGTTTTACTCTCCATATACAATCTCTCTTTTGGTTGGTGACTAATTATGTTAAATGTGTCATACTTGAAACCTGTAGCATCTACATAGAAACAGAAAAAATAATTTAACAATTAATGTGGGTACATAATCAATAGTTAATATTAGTATTTAATAAAAGAATCTCTATTCTAATTTATTATAGATGGTGCGAAAGCAATAAGTGAGGAAAGTGAAAGATAGCAAGATTTCCCCACTTTCATTTAGTCCAATGTCGGTTGGGGAACTTCGTGGACTAGCATTCATAAATGCTAGAATCTTTCTAGGGTTGGACCCCAAGGTCACACTTTCTCCCCCAAGTGGGACCTCCAATGTAAACTATGTCACACCCATGCGAGTGAGTCTTACATTAATTTCCTCAAGAGGTCTCTTAGTGAACAATCTAAATTTTGTTAGCATTTTTCCTCTTCTTGGACCAACTAATAACTGGCCAAGCAAAAGCTCACGTTGATTGGGTCTTTCTTGGTTTTGATTTTGTTCTTTGGCGGTTTGCACAGCTAGTAGTATGTTTGTTTTTTCTTTCTTTTGACTGGTCTCATCGACCTCCATTTTATTGATTGAATGAAATTATCTCTACCTGTCAGAAAAAAAGAAGATTTTCACACTTTTACAAGAATGAGAGAGGAAACTAGGGACAAATGATGATCCATATTCAAACATTCAATTCTTCTTTTAACTTAAATATTATATTTTGTTAGTTTTCATTCATAGAGTTATATTTTTTGTTCCTTTATACTGTAGGTAGTTATAAAAATACTTTATGGACGATGATTAACCTTATCTTTTACTTAGAAGCAAGTATGAAGTTTTAGGAATGTCATGATATAAAAGTTAGAATATATCTAACTCTTTCTTATTTTTCCATTTTAGTGTCGGTTTCTTTGATGGATGTTAGATTCACAAACAGACCCCTAATGGACAAGAGTTTGAATCATAAGTCGAGGTATATTTACATTAGACAGTTTATTAAGTTTAATGTGGGAATGTCACATTGTTTATATATTGATTGTACAAATTTTTTGAATGTTTTAGGATTAGGTAAGAATATATTGACGGGGTCAAAGAATTCATTGAGTTAGCATTTAGGCGTGGAGCCATTGTTAATTGGAAGTTGAAGTGTCCATGCCCGAAATATAACAATGTGTTATATCAAAGTTATACTAGATGGTTCTTCCACGGTGAAGATATTGGATCATCATTGTAATACCCCAAATTTTTAATTCGTATCTCGAGGAAAAATAAATAGTGGAATTTTAAGAAAATCTTGAAAGTGGGATTTAGGGGTAAAACTTTAGGATGTTTTTGATCATTTTTAATGGAATCTGACCTCACCATTAGATTCAAAATGATCGAAAAACATAATTTAGCCTGTAAGCACGCTCAAATGCGAGTCCGAATATAAAAGTTGCAAAATCCTCGATTACCGGGTCGGACCAGGCTAAAACAGTGACTTTTTGTTAGAAAAATAATTTTTAAAATTCGATTATACCATTGGGTTCATAACGACAAATTATTCAACATGGACTATTTATTTGTCAAATTTGGAGACCAAAAAGTTGAATTATCGTCAAAAACGAAAACGACATCAAGTTTATGGGTCACCTCAGGCCAAAAATGTAAAATTTTGATGGAGACATAATTTGTAGAAATTGACTACACCATTAGATCCGGAACGAAAAATTAGATGAAATGGAGTATTCATTTGTCAGTTTTGGATTCCGGATAATCAAGTTATCATCGATCAAAACAATAGGCGAAATACCGATTTCGTCCTAACTTTTATAAAAAAAAAAAAAAAATTTAATTTTTTATATAACTCATCTCCCCCAACTCGTCCTTACAGCATAATAAACGAAAAAAAAAAATTGTTTTTCCTCCGATTCTTCCACCTCAGATCTTTCACAAACGGCTCGCCGTTGACGATCGACGCAGAAGGGAGAAATGTCCGCAGCTACGTTCTCTACAAAACCCACCCAACCTTTCTTTGTTTCACTTTCTATTTCACCCGATATCGTCAAAAATCAGCCGTATTTGGATACGGAAATTTCGAAACTTTGACCTCGGATTTCGTCCGTTTCGGGGTCAAATCGCTTTTTGACGCAGAAGGGAGAAACGTCCGTCGTCTCATTCTCTACATAACCCACTTAAATTCCTTCCGTTTTCTCGTCTTTTTCACCCCGTATAATCAAAAATCAGCCGTATTTTTATACGGAAATTTTCGTAACTTCGACCTTGATTTTCATCGATTTCGGGGTCAAATTGTCTTTCGCCGTAGAAGGGAGAAGAGACGAGCACATCGAGATCTTCAAAACCACCGGGCCGATTTCGAAAATCAGCCGCTTCGAAGTTCGGTCCATCTTGATTTCCGTGCCGTTCGCATCGATTTCCGCGCACGTGCTTCAATTCCGTCGCCTAGAGATTGTAAGGAACTCTCAATTTCTATTAGTAATCATAGATTGTGTAAATTGCATTTAGGATTTTATTGGAAAAATTTGGATGTATTTCCGAAATATAGAATTCTTTGTTTATTTTAAAATTCACGCCAGAAATTGCATGTTTGATATGTTTAATTGTATTTTTAACAAATTATACGTGGGTAGAGTATTATAACGGGTTATTTCCATAAATTGGGTCTTGTGCACTGTTCGGACCCCGTTTTGATATAAAAATTGTATTCTTTTTCAATATTATTGATAGAAATAAATTCTATAGTTGAAAAATGTGATTTAATATTCAATGAACTCATTTTGAGTTGATGAATATCAGAAAATGGATATTTTATTGAAGAGATTGAAAACTGTAAAAATCGGAAAAAAAAGGGAAAAAGGGTATGAAACGGTAAAATGTCAGAGTCACACCCGAGGGGTGATGTCTGCATTTTACGTTGTTGTGTTGTGTGCAGGTTGGTGAACAGATATCCAGGGATAATATTATTGGTTGCATGTTTATTTCCTTTCTGTTAGCGCGAGGCGCTGTTTACGTTTCCGTTATGTTATTTATGTTAGGCCGGGTGGCCACACTTGCATGGTAGGAAACTGGATATCTATTCTCAACCTTGTATTGTTAATTTCTCTTTTATTTTCAAATGAAAATAATATACATATGTAACTATTTTGTGAGCTGTTAAAGAGTTTGTGAATGCCTGAAGGGATAGTGCGTCATATCATCCGGAGTGGTGTACTATCCTGGGATGTACGGTAGGGACCACCAAGCTCATACATGGTATGGGACGCGTATGAGAATGGAGTCACAACTGGAATCCGGGTTTATTCCTCTCTATCTTTACCAGTGAACTTGTAATGTAAAGGTGGTCGTATACGAATGGTTTGTATATTTGGGAATCACATGTACGCCTGATAGGCATAGACGAAGATGATTGGTCAGTGATCACTAACAATCTATAGTAGTCGAACGTTCTGACACATCGAAAAGAGACCCATTGCTTATGGTCACGTCAAACGGCCAGCCTGAGCCGGATAAATGGTCAATCAAACGTGGTAAGGGCAGCGACCGGCCACAAAATCAGGAACTAAAAGCCAGAAAGGAATTGTAACATCATGTCCCGACTGGGAGCGATCCAGTCGTGAATCCCAACTCTCTAATTCCAATACTCCACCATTGTGTATTATGTATCTGCTGCTTTACTTTGATATATAAAATGAAATACATGTTTAATGTTTCCATTTGATCAATTAGATTTGTACATAAAGAAAATGGTATAGTAAGTACTGTTGATTGATGTAATGTCAGTTTTAAAATGTTTAGTTGCTCATCCCTGGCTATATGTACCAGTTAATCGTAGTTTATTATGTAAAACTTTGATTATTTTAAAATGATTCAGTATGCTTATTCGTTCATGCTAGGAGGGGTTATTGGTAGAAATTGTTTGTTTCCCTACTGGGTAACCATTGTTACTCACCCTTTCCTTCTCTATTTTTTAGTTTCAGATCCGAAGCTTGGCGAGGCAAGTATAGAGTACGAATGAGGATCATCTGGTTGGTCAGATAGACAACCAGAGTTCGTCACCTGGTAAGTACTAGGGCTATACCCCCTAGTGGTGTCAATTCCCCCAGGTAGTTTTATGGATTCTGTCTTGAGTGTTAGGAATTCTGTTAGAGTGAGAAATTTTGTATAATCCTGTATTCTGGTTATTCTTCCGCACTCTGATCTTTCGTACGTTATTAGACGTATTTAAGCTTCCGCTAGTATTATATTTTGTATATGTATGCAGGATTGTATGTCGTTTATCAGGTGCAGGTTGAACGCCTTGGAATGCTAACATAAACAGAGGAGACCATGCCGAAATTTCGAGGTGCCACCTAGTACCTCGAGATCTGACATGGGGATTTGTGTTAGCGTTCGGCGGGGCGCCACAATCATCATCTAGAGAGCGGAATTTGGATTCAGATGTGGGATCAAATGTGCAAAGTATGGGAGATGAAATGGGAGATCTTTTGAATGATATTTTTAGAATCCCTAACCCAAATTGTGATATGGGTAGTCGTACTCACACAATAAATAGTGAGTAAAAAATTTTACAATATGGTATGTGATGGAGAGAAAGAGTTGTATCCTGGTTGTACAAAACATACCAAATTATCTTTCATAGTCCAACTATTTCACATAAAGTGTTTTAGTGGATGGAGCAACAAATCATTTACTAGCAGACAAGGTCTATTTCTTATCTTTTATAATTCTGTAAATCAAATTGAGGTGTTTTATTCCCATTTTTAGCACACTCTTGGTAAGCTTGATTAGTAATTTGTATGGTCCCTACTAGTAAATTTTTCTTGTATGCATACTATAACGGTTGTTTCTAGTAGTCAATGTTGCAGGAAAAATGTAAGGCAAAATATTTCTTTATAGGCACAGCAAGCTTTGTATTGCTTTGTTATGTGCTTGGGATACTTATTAGTCAACCTGAAATCTCATTTAACATGAATGGGATGCTAACAAAATTAAGTGGAGAGAGTGTATTCACACTCATGAGTCTTCTTGGAGCAAATATTACGCCACACAACTTTATGTCCACTCTACCATTGTACAGGTACCCTTCATTCTCTTTTCAATAATTTATACTTTTATGTTCTCTTTGTATCCTTCAGATTTTTAATTATTGCTATTAGATTGCATAAATCATCTTCTTTATTGAGTAGGCATTTAATTAGTCGTGACTACGAGGAAATTAGGGTAACAATGCATAATTCCTTTGGCTTTGAAATTTGAAAATGACAATATCTTCTCATTTGACTTTTGTCATAGTATATCTTGCAATATTAAATAGCTATTGTATTTGCCTTGTTTTTTTTTTCCCTTCCCTAACTATCGACATTTTTCTTTTTCTTTACATTAACCCTTTTTTCAAAATGAAGTGCTTCTCCCTGCAAATCTCTTCATCTACCTAGCTAAGCTTATTAGTTGTGTAATTTGACACCAATGTATACTACTATTACTACCCCATCTGGTATGTCTCAAGTGTCATAGACATGCATGAGTGAATTATACTCCGTATAAGATAATTAAACAATGATGGAACCATGAATCCATGATCCACCACTCTTTAGACCATCTCAACCATTCCCCTCTAATTTAGTACTACTACTGTTGCTACTACTACATAAGCATGTCAATGCCATTGGATTGGATCATCTCAACCATCTAATTTCTTTTTTTATTTCTTTTCCAATTCAAATACAAGGTGTGTTCTTGGTCAGGGAAGGTGCAGGCAAACACATTCAAGTTGGGGCCAAGAAGGTGCTGAGTACAGCCCCTGGAAGGGAGACATCCCCACCTAGGTGGTTGGAGTGAATGGTGATGCCTACAGCTCGGATGAGCCCATCATCAACAATGCATCTTGCACCACAAACTGCCTTGTACCCTTTGTCAAGGTCCTTGATCAAAAGTTTGGTCAGTACTTCCTTCATAGTCATACAGACGATATCGAGAAAAAAAAATATCAACAATGTTAGAATGTTAATTGAAATAACACTTTAGTTTGGGAGTTCTAATTATATTAGCTTTATTAGGAATTATGGAAAGTGATACACAACTTTGGGAACCTAATAGAAGGGAAATCATTGTATTAGTTTGAAAGAGTTTGAGACTTTTAGTTGTGTTCAAGTTGATTGCAATAGGTGTCATAGATTGAAAATCTATAAAAAAATGTTGATGCCATACCAGCCCTAGCTAGGACTACTATTGTATTTTTCTAGACAAGGGAAGAGATGTATTCCTTCCTTTAACCTCCCATAATCGTAATACCCTGAGTTTTTAATTTGTATCTCAAGGAAATCTAATTGTGAATTTCGATAAAATTCTAAAAGAAAGACTTCGGGTAGAATACTCGAATTTTAGTCCATTCATTTTTAACGAATTTTGACTTCACCAATAGGTTCAAAATGATAGAAATATATACTTCAGCCTGTAAGAACGTTCAAATTTGAGTTCGGATGAAAAAGTTATAAAATCTTCGAATTTCGTGTTGAGCGGGACCCAAAATAGTGATGTTTCGTTAGAACGAGAATCAGGAAAATTTTATGTCACCATTAAAAATAGAAACAAGTAGCAAATGTCAAAAATTCCCCCAACCCTTATTTAAAAGAAAGATAACTTTCTTTTATTTCATTTCTTTCTCTCTTTTCTAAAGAACCTAAATCAGCCATTCCTCTACCCTAGGGTTACGACCCATTCTCGTCAACATTCCTCACAATCAAGTCCGTGTTGATTGTTGATGATGAAGGAAGGATCGTCAGCATTGTCAGGTTCCATGTCCTCATCCCATTTGACTGTTATTTCGTATTCTTTCGCTTGGTCTCTCAAAAAAATTAGTAAGTAGGTTTGTTTGTACCCACTTAGAGTCTTATCCAAATCAAGGAAGAGTTGTCCATCTTCATTGAAAAAAGGACGAAAAGTTTCAAAGAGGGTTTCACGACCTACCCGACAGTTGGCACCCAAGTTCAACTACTTTTGAAACTTCAAGCCGCCGAACATTGACCCTTTGTGTTAGTTCATCACCATTGACAACCACGAACCAAGTAAGGGACTCTCTACTTTTATTAGTAGTCGTAGATTTCAAGAAAATTATATTTAGAGATGTTTCGAAACTTATTTTGTGTTTTAAAAATCATAGAATATTGTTGTAATTGTTTCAAATTCATGCTAGAACTAATGTATTTGATGTATTTTATCATGATTTTAAGTATTGGATCCATGGGTGGGTTGTTAGAATCGAAAACGAGTGAAAAACTCGAAGAAACAATGAAAAAAATGAAAAATTTGTGAGTTTTTAGCGTTCTAACGATTCCACCGTGAGCTGTGTGCCCTGGTCACGGTGCCACCATGAGGCACTGTCAACACCAAAAAGTACCCAAATAATTTTTCTGATATTTTTTTTGGATTCCTTATGGGCCTCATAAGTCTTTCAAATGAGTTAGGAAAAAATTAAACAAAATTTTGTCAAAACAGGAATGTTTCAAGAATTCGTGTGATATCTTTTGCATTACTTTGAATTAAGTTACAAAAATTACATGGTCCTTGTCATGTTGTAGAGGGCTTTCATTTACAAAAATCCATTTTCAATTTCGACAACTTTGAAAAATTGAGTTTTCGACACTTAGCAAAATTTTCACCAACTTTTCTAGTTTTGGTAGTTTACCTTCGCATATTTATTGGGATCACGTTTTAACAAAAATTTGATAGTTTTTCGATCGAATGATAAAATTGAATTTGAAAGCTTGATAAAGAAAGATTTGGTTTGAAAAGTCGAGAGGTGAAAACATAGTAGAATGGGAAAGGAATTAATCGATAAAATGTTAGAATCACACCGATGGGTGATGTCTGCATTTTACATTGTATGTTGTGTATTGGTTGGTGAAAGGATATCCAGGGATAATGAATGGTTGCATGCTTATTTAAATTTCTATTGGCGCAAAGGCTCCGAGTACTATTATTTATTTTAGGCCGGAGGGCCACAGTTGCATGGTAGGAAACTGGATATCCATTCTCAACCCTGTATTATTAATTTCTCTTTTATTTTGAAATAAAAAAATGATATATATATATATATATATATATACGTAGTTATTTTGTGAGCTGTTAAAGAGTTTGTGAATGCTTGAAGGGATAGTGCGTCATATCATCCGGAGTGGTGTACTATCCTAGGATATACCGTAGGGACTACCAAGCTCATACGTGGTATGGGACATGTATGACAGTCGAATCACAACTGGAATCCGTGTCCATTCCCTTTTATTTTTACCAGTGAACGTGTATTGTAAAAGTGGTCGTATATGAATGGAGTGTTTATTTTAGGAATCACATGCAAACCTGATAGGCATAGACGAAGATGATTGGTCAATGACCAGTAACAATCTAGTAGTAGTCGAACGTTTTGACACATCGAAAAGAGATCCATTGTTTACGGTCACGTCAAACAGCCCGCTTGAGCCAGATAAATAGTCACCAGTGTGGTAAGCTCAGCAACCGACCACAAAATCAGGAACAAAAAGCCAGATTAATGTTGTAACATCATATCCAGACTGGGAGCGATCCAATTGGGAATCCTAACTCTAATTCCACTACTCCACCATTTTATATTATGTATCTGTTGTTCTATTTGAAATTATAAACTGAGAAAGCATACTTGTTATTTCAATGTGATAAATCATACTTGTATAAAAAATGAAAATGTATAGTGATTACTGATGATTGAGGTCATGTGAATCTCTAAAATTGTTTAGTTGCTCATCTCTGCCTATACGTACCATTTAACCGTAGTTTTAATAGTAAAGCTTTGCATATATTGAAATTATTCAGTATGCTTATCCGTCCATGCTAGGTGAGGTTATTAGTAGGAGTTGTTTATGGACCTACTAGGTAACCATTGTTACTCACCCTTTCCTTCCATTTTTTTTTAGTTTTAGATCCTACAGTCGGAGAGGCAGCTTTAGAACCAGCGAGCGAGAATCATCTAGTGGGTCATATCGACGACCAGAGTCCATTGCCCAGTGAGCATTGGGGTTACTTTCCCTAGAAATCCGCTTGTTCCCAAGGGGTGTATGTAGTCTTTTTGGACTGAGTGATAGGTTTATGATAGTCGGAGGTCAAATTTTTGTAATTTATATATTTTCACATTTTGCACAATTCTGATATAATTCTATGATGTTCGTAGTTACTGTCTTCCGCACTTTGTATATTTTGGTACATTGTTATATGTAGGATTTGTTTGTTATCAATTTTATTTGTTTTGAGTTCCGTGGAAGGCTAACATAAACGGAGGAAACTGTCCAAAATTCAAGGTTTGACCTCGGGATTTGTGTTAGCATTTGGCGGGGCACCACAATAATATACTTTTTTTTCCTTTTCAAACGATAACTTCACGGTTCGCAGCATTGTTTGGCTTTGTTTTTTCAATGAATTTCTCTCATTGTTCTTTCCCCGTATAATTTTTGTTGGTTTCCCCTTCACAAAATGATCATTTTTTTGAATAAAAAAAACTAGGAAGCCAAATGCTTAGCAGATGTTGTGGTTAATTTAGGTGTAGAAATGTATTCAACTTTTCTATCCTGATAAAATTATTATGTATATTAAGATTAGAGACCTTAATGAATATTATTTCTTAATTAGTCATAACTGATAAAGGGTTTTAGTATTGCTTGTATTAGTGTGTGGCTTTAAATTTTTCAATCATATTTACAGTGATAAGATATGTATATGATGAGGCTTTCACCTGAATATATTTTAATTTTCTCCAAATTTCTTGAAACCCTTTTAGTTCTCATCTTAATTTCCTTCGCCATCAACATTCTTAGTAACCATGGTTGTCATGGTGCCTACCTATCTGAAAGATATATTTTTTCACTACAGGTAGTAGATGTTACACATTCATTACAACAACCTGCTAGGAGAAAGGTACTCACCAATTAATCCCCTCTTGTTCTTCTTTAATGTTTGTTTCTTGCCTAGGGAAGATGTGAATTTATCGGTGCAAATCTTCGTAGAGTGAAATTAGATGGAGCTAATCTTAAGAGTGTAAATCTACAAGGTGACCTGTAGTTTGTTTTTTTGTTTTTTTTTTCTTACAAAAATTAAATTACCATTACCAAATTTGTTTTTATGACTATAGGTAATGTATTAATGAATTTTCACTGAGTACTCTTTAATGCATGAATAATCCACTTAACAACTTGAAATGCAGTAAAGGTAGAAAGGATGAACTAAAAGATATGACATTCATTTACAAATTATTAGGTTTTCAAATACTATTGATCAATGTTTGAATTACTTATTTTGTTTATAATTCATAGAGTAGCCTCTTTTTTATAGTGAAAATATTCGTGAATGCATACTTTGTTTTTGGATTTCGAAGATGCATGTTTGGTATATTGTAGTTTTGTGGCGCAGACCTCCACACAACACATTTATAGGTTGTGGCATCTTTTTATAAACATGTGATAAGTGAAATGTGGGTTGCCAATAGAAGCTCTTTTTCTTTATATAATTGCAGGTTTTATTTGGAATGAATATTTTATTAAATATTTTCTTACAACATTAGAGGTGGTTTTGAACTACCACTAATGTTGTTTTCTTTAAAACTAAATTTTTTATTAAGGGCGGTTTTCAAACTACCTTTAAAATATAAAAAACCGCCCTTAAATCATATTATTTAGAGGCAGTTTTAAAATTGCCCTTAAATTACTATTTTTAGAGGTGATTTTCAATCAACTACTAACAATATAAAAATCGCTTGTAAATCAAATTCTTTAGAGGCGGTTTTCAATCAGCCACTAACAATATAAAAACCAACCTTAAATCCTATACTTTAGAGACGGCTTTTAAATCACCCTTAAATTATTATTATTAGAGACAGTTTTCAAATAGCCTCTAAAAGTATAAAAAACGCCCTTAAATCACATTTAGAAGAAGTTTTAAAACCACCCTTAGTTGGCCACTAAAAGTTTTTAGCGACACCACTATAGTGGGCATTTAGACTAAATCGCCCTTATATATATTGGGGACGGTTTAGTTGAAATTGGTGGCAGTTTAAAACCGCCTCTAAATATCTCATAAATTGTAGTGACCATACCCCTTGGGGTGGATTCAGAAAAACGTGGAGATGAAGATCACTAAATAGTACAACTTCAAGATCGCAAACACTGAACAATATATTGGTGAGCTAACATGTCAGGTAGTACCCTTGGATGTGTGTCAAGTAATCTTGGGAAGTCCGTACTTATGGGATTGAAATGCAATCTACTACCAACGTCTGTGTAAATATAGGTTTGTAAAAAATGGAAAAGAATTCCATATTAGTGCCTATGAAGAGCAAACTATGGAGACTCTATTGACAACAGCCCAAGTTAAGAGTATGATTAGTGCATGCCCGAAATTCATATTGTTGATGGTCAAGCCTCAAGAACAGAATATGGTAACTGTGACATTATCTACTATGTCTTTGTCTCCTAAATAGTAAACAAAGATTGAAAGCTACAAGAATAATATACAGACTTATTTAATAACATTAAAGGGTTGCTACCGCGAAGGGATGTAGAACATGATTTCCAATTGGTCAAGGACTCTCTTTTACCAAATTTTGGTTTGTATCATACATCGATCATGAAATTTGAAGAGATAAAGAGGCAAATCTAAGAATTTCTTGATTAAACAGTTATCAAGTCCAGTTGTTCACTTTGTGGTTCGCCAATGTTACTAGTGTAGACACCCCAATTTGCACGAACCCATTAGAAAAATCCGAATTTCCCTGAATTGATTTCGATTTAGAACTCGAGCTTCTTAACAGGCCCGCATTGCCACTTGACATCATTATTCATGCATACATGCATACATAATCATCTCATATTATTTTTGCATGCCCATACCTTGTCCCTAATCCAAGCCAATTCTACTAACTTCCATGATCCGATCCCAAAACCAAGTTCATTCTAAGCCCAAACCCAAGTCCATATCCTAAACCCAAAACCAAGTCCATTTTAAGCCTAAACCCAAGTTCATATCCTAAACCCAAAATCAAGTCCATTCTAAGCCCAACACCAAGCTCATTCTAAGTCCATTATCTCATACCTCCCCAAAAGATGACACATGTTGATATCTCATAAGCCCTCAATACCCAATGCCTTATCTAATTGGAGAGTCAACCCTCCCTTGTGAAAATTCAAGAATGCCCTTCTCAAAAGGTATGGTCAAACCAAAAAGATATTTTGATCTTTGGTAATAATCCATAAAGTTGAGAGAACTTCTCATCATACCCTCAAAATGTGAGAATCTTCAAGTACATACATGGAGTTCTCTCATTAGTCCATTTCAAAATTATACTTCCACCCTTGCCTTATGAGTTATTTACAAATGAACCAATGTCTACTTTTCACTTACCACTTCACCTTTACACATGTCATTCTCCTACTCACCCTCCCAAAAGTACTTTTGTTCTCCCATTGGTCTATTTCAAAATTATACTTCCACTCTTGCTTTATGAGTTATTTACAAATGAATCAAGGTCTACGTTTCACCTACCACTTCACCTTTACACATGTCATTCTCCTACTCATCCTCCCAAAAGTACTTTTGTTCTCCCATTGGTCTATTTCAAAATTATACTTCCACCATTGCTTTATGAGTTATTTACAAATGAACCAAGGTCTACTTTTCACCTACCATTTCACCTTTACACATGTCATTCTCTTACTCATCCTCCCAAAAGTACTTTTTTTCTTCCATTGGTCCATTTAAAAAATATACTTCCATCCTTGCTTTATGTGTTATTTACAAATGAACCAAGGTCTACTTTTTACCTATCACTCCACCTTTACACATGTCACTTCCTTATTCACCCTCCCAAAAGTACTTTTTGTTCTCTTACCTCTATTTATCAAAAATCAAAGATCAAAGAATGCTTTTAGGGTTCTTTCACAAATGTCATCTTTACCCTCATACAAATGAAAAATCCAAAAAGAAATAACCTAAATCTCATGTCCATTTTCTTTATTTTTAGAGTTGAACCACTTTATCCCCAAAAGTTCTTCAAAAACTCTATAAATACCCTCATTTTCTAAGAAAAATTCATGCTCTCAAGCCCCCATCTCTCAACCTAAAATTCCATCAAAATTTTTACTCATCTTCTAAACTTCAACTCACTCAACCTTCAAGCATCTCACTCAACTCTCAAGTCTACCTTTCAAGGTTCAAGTTCATCAAGGGATAAGGTGGGATTTAAGATGTAGTTTACTTATTTTAGAGGTTGCATATTCTTCTTCTACCCCTCTCATTTTCTTCTTTCTAGAAGTCTTAGGATGTAGTGCATACCCTTTCCCATCCTCGGTAGATTGGACTAAGGTTTGATCGAAAGGATGGGGGTTGAAGCCATTTTCACCTCAATCTCATGCATCATATTATACACAATGCATACACTCACCTATGAATGGCAATGATGAAGAAAGGTGTCACCCTCTTGATGGGGTGAAACACTAAGTTTTTAGCCATGCATACATGCATCAAGGTTGTGGCCTCAAGGGAACTCCATCATGGAGTCTCTCTAAAAGCTCGAACCTACATTCATTTTCATAAATTCAATATGACTACATGGGTCACTCCTTTCCATAGAATGTCCCTAATGTCACATTGAAATCAAAATCCCTTTTTAAGGAACATTCTACTTAATGCATACACCACTCTTATCATACATTCTCATGCATTTTAGTATTTATTTCAATAAGTTTTATAAGAATAATGGCTAAGCAAGATAACCACCTTTGGTGGAGAGGATGGGATGCCTAACACCTTCCCCATCCTCTAACCGGACCTCCTTACCTAGATCTTAGGTAGACCTTACCCTTTCCAACATATGAGAGTCACTACAGTGTCATGAAAAAAATGATTTTCAAAAAATCGATTCGGGTGTCCATTCACACCCATTTCCAAAAAAGAATGGTGGTGACTCCAAACAATGTAGCATTGAGGTTCATGGTGAACATTTCATGTCTACAACTAGTATCGAAGAAGGATAGTAGTAGGCGAATGTGCGTTGATTTTCAAGTACTAAACAACATCACCATCAAGAATTGATATCCGCTACCGAGGATCGATGATCTATAAGATTAGCGTCAAGGAGGTCATTACTTGACAAAGTAGGATCTCAAATACAACTATCACCAAATTAGAATTCGAGGAGAAAATTCTTGGAAGATTGCCTTTAAAACAAAGCAAGGCCTCTTTGAGTGGTTGGTTATGCCATTTGGACTATGTAACGCTTTAGTCACTTTCATGCAATTGATGAATGAGGTATTCCAACCATTTATCGATAATTTTTTTATTGTGTAGTTATATGATAGTTTGATTTTTAATGAGACATGGCATGATCATCTACGACATATGGAAAACATTTTGAAGGCCCTATGACAAAATCAGTTATATTTGAATAACAAGAAGTGCGAGTTTGAGAAATAGGAACTATGTATCTGGGATACATAGTTGGCATAGGAGAGTTGAAAGTAGATTCTGAAAAAGTATAGATCATCTCTAAATGGCCCATACCTTGTTCAGAAATAGAGGCTCAAAGTTTTATGGGTGCATATAGGTATTTGCATAAATTCATCGGTTGTTTTACACAAATTGCAGCACCTTTGCATTCTCTGGCAAAGGCCAATCAAAAATTATAGTGGAACAAAAAGCACGAGCATAATTTTTTATTACTCAAATGGAAGATATCGGAGGCACCAATTCTAACTTTTGACACTTGTAAAGGCCTTTTGATATTGAAGCAAACGCTTCTAATTATGCATTAGGAGTTGTCCTTATACAAGATGAAAGATCGTTGGCCTATGATTCAGAAATGTTCAATGGGCTGATTCCGATTTATCCAACTTATGATGGGAACTCTACCTATTGCACCAGTCCATGAAACATTGGATAGTTTACATCAACCTTGGCCCTCGAAGTGGATGTCAAACCTACAACAATTCAACATCATCATCAAGTACAAAAAGGGAGTGACCAATAAGTTGGCAGACATGTTTTCTATACCCTACTTTAGTAAATTCCTCATTACTAGTAGTACTGCCAATTCAACCTATGATTTCTTTCGAATATGCAAAATCGTATGACAGAGACATTAATTTTTGTTCTGATTATTAGAAACTACTACAAGGGCAGACTAGTGAGTTTCAATTGAAAGGTGGGTGATATACAAGGGAATACTTTTGTGTATTCCAAAAGATGGGGGATCAAGTACATTGGATTTGTGAGACTCATACTTCTAAACTAGAAGGACACTTTGGGATCGAGAAGACTTTGCTCAATCTTCAGTGTTATGTCTACTGGCCGAAAATGTAGCTTGAATTTTTACATTTTATCCGAGCTTGTGTTTTGTGCAACACTTCAAAGCCTTCCAACAGAAAGGTAGGATTGTATCTACCATTACCAGTCCCTAACTGACCTTGGAAAGTATTTCCATGGATATTTTGGGTGGACTACCTAAAACCAAGTTTGGACATGATTATCTATATGTAGTTGTAGATAGATTCAGCAAGATGGTTATTCTTATTACGTGTAAGAAGAATGTTATAGGAGAAGGGGCGGTCAAGTTGTTCTTCCAGCATGTTTGGAAACATTTTGGACTTCCCACATCGATTATTTCTGATAGGGACAATCGGTTTCTCAAACATTTTTGGTAGTTCTTATGGGGAATGATGGATACCCAACTAAAATAGAGTACAACTTTCCATCCACAAATCGATGGACAAACCGAAGTCATCAACCAGATCATGGTGCAACTATTGTGGGGCTATAATTCCAAGCATTGGAAGACTTAGGATGACAGTCTCCCATACCTACAATTTTCCTTGAATAGGGAAATTCATAGTTCCACATTGAAGTCACCATTTGAAGTGTGTTTGGGTCATTTTCCTCAATGTCCTTTCAACATGGCATTCACTCTAAGTGACAAATAGTTGGGTGGAAAGGAAGAAAAAGATTATGCTTGAGCTCAAAAATTTTTAGAGTGAATCAATAAGGCTCATATAGATGTTGAAGCACAGTTGTATAAGTCTCAAGAGAAGTACAAGGCTTGCCATGACAAGCACTGAGTTCCATGCACATTCAAAGATGACGATCTTGTTTGGTTGCATCTTGGGAAGGAGCGGTTGCATGGTGAAGGTAGCAAACTCAAGCCTATTCACTATGGGCCATTCCAAATCATTATACAAAATGGTGCTAATGCCTTTTAGCTTGACTTACCACCATCTATGCAGATGTATTCAGTCATCAATGCTGAATTCTTGAAATTATTTGAACCATTTCTCCTTGATGATGACTCTGACAAACATACTCATCTCCCATCAATTCAAGATTTATGGATTGACCATGAAGATCCTTTGAAAGAGGATTGCATTCTCAAAAAAATGACTCTTTACATATTGGCAAGAAAGGACAACTACCTAGCCAGTCCAAGTGGTATAGTAGAGACAGGGGGACCAAAACGTTCATTCATCTACAATTTTAGATTTAGCAAGAGCTAAATCCCTTAAAAGAGGGGGAGCCATGATCTAGGAGGTTTTACATAAATAGTCTATAGTAAATTGTGCTTAACTTTGTCATACAGACTCAGAATTCAACAATTCCAAAGGCGTTGGAAAGAGCACTCAGAGGGTTACATGCCCGAATGCTTAGGCACTCATTCCACGTAACTCACTAAAGCGTTTCGGCATCGTTTATCCCTCCGAATCACAATCAATATTGGACATTCTATTTATAGAATCTTTGACTGCAAATAACAATCAACATTTCTTTAACTTGAACTATTGTTAGTAGTGTTTCTTTCTTAGTGTCACAACTCATTGACTTTTCATGTCCACAGATCTTGAGGAAAGCTGATGATGCGGATAAGATCATGATCATAAAAATAGATAAATAATTTTTTTTCTTATGTTGTTGTTATGTAAAGAATCGTTGACTATAATGCATTTTTATTATGATATTTTCATGTAGGTTACCACTATCAGTAATGAAAATTTATTTATCACTTTCACTCAAGAGTCAAAGATCATCATCTATCTTTATCTTTGGGGTTTCCTAGTTGAAACACAAGAATAAAAAAGTTCACTCATGATAAAAGCTCCTACAACATAAGCACTTATGTTGATTGTGAAACTATTTTCAAATTGAAGTTTACCTATTTTTAAAGAGAGAAATAAATACCAAAAAAATAATTTTGAATTACATTTTAAGTTAGTTCTCCCCTAGAATTGGGCTTCAATCCTTTTGAAGTAAGACAAAGCCAATAAGAGTGATTGACCAAAGGACAACTACCTCTAGATTAGGAATGTTTGCCTAAGTTTGAAAATGGAATATCAGTCTACTCATTGGGCAAGTTGACTCACAAGTCATCAAGAGATTATGTTTTACCTCAGCCTTGTGTTCGTTGGTCTCGGGTCCTAAGAATTTGGGACATGACAATTCGTATCAATTAAATTCGGGGTTTGCCTTTTGAATATCTTGTACCCTAATGTTCCAATATATATAAATTTTTTCCTTGCTTGCTTTGAAACAAATGTCCAACAAAGATGATTATAGTCTTGTTCAGATTGTCTCATTCAAGTCATCTTGGTCTTAGGTTGCACATGGATGAGACAAGGAACCGAGATTTATCCATGATGTCAAGCGTGAATTTTAAAAGTGTTCACCATATTGCTTAATTCTTATAGCTGGTGCTTTATTTATGAAAGTCCTCGCTTATTATTTTTTACTGAAGATGGTTGTTGCTTAGATGCAAGGATTCCTAGGCACTTTGCCCTTTAAACATGACCTAGGCACCATCTTTGACAAATAAGCTTTGAATGTGCATCAAATATTACAATGATGATGAAATAACAAGATAGGAAATTTAAAAAGCTTTTATACACTACATGAAAATTTTGAATTGTCTTATTTTATACTTGCTTTCTTATCAAACCGATCAACTCTTTATAAACAAATACAAAGTGTTAATTAAACAAATAATAACAAGTACAAGTAAAATAAGTTCAAAGCTAGAAAAGAAACAGAGTATATATTCACCTCATTTGGAAGAATTTCTAAAAATTTACTGAGGGAGTAGACCATTATAGTAAAATGTTCCTACATATCAAAAGCCAACATGAAATAAGAAAAAATAAATCAAATCACATTGTTTAATAGCATGAAAATATAATTTACATATTTGTGAATTGGTCAAGTAGAAATTACCCAATAAGTTCAATAAGATGTATCCTTAGAAACTTGTCCTTTTGGGAATTCATGGTTTACCTTTGGTGAAGAATACTTAGTTCACTCTAATTCTATGTTGGTGTAAGCAGTACTATTTCTTTTTCTATGTCAATCTATTAAAGAAATTTACCACAAGAAAATCTTCAAAAGTAATGTGTGTGTGAGTGTGGTAATATTTAGGTAGTTAGAACAAGTATAAATATGCTTAAATTAACCAAATTATAAACACTTTTGTAAATAGAAGTAAATGGAGGAACAAGAATTGCACAACTAACCCCCAATTAACTTGTAGTATAAGGCTTTAATCATGATAATGATGAAGTTAATATTGTAATTAATATGCTCTAATGGGTTATTTTTTTCTCTCTAAAAGATACTAATGGAGTTGATCTATTGAAATTATCTGATTTCTTTTCTTCCAATATTAGTTGTCTAGAAAAGAAGGTAACAAAGACAGAACAAAAATAAAAAAATAAAATAAATAAAATAAATAAAATAAATAAAAAAAAAAAATAAAAAAAAAAAAAAAAAAAATATATATATATATATATATTATATATATATATATATATATCAAAATGTTGGATGAATTTGATGATTCCACTACAAACCTGAAAATAAATGTATAAAACATATTAAGTTACAAATTTATTTTATTGATATGGACACTTTAACGAGCTTGCCTCCAAACATCTGGCCTCTTTTATGGGGCAAAATCTCCTAAAGAATTTCACCCAAATTCTAGTTATCTCTTCTCGACCTAAATCCCTAAACCATTATAGCCTACTTCCTAAATATATGATTACAAAATAAATCAATCACATGCTTAATCAAATCTAAAAGAATAATAATCAAATACAGTTGGCAAATCATATTATAATATATATTGATTATTAAAAAAATTTATTGATTAATCTTATAATAACTCCTAGTTTTATTTAATTTACTAAATAGAGACTATAAGAGGTTCTTGAGAAAAAAAAATCCGATAATTTGAGAAATTCAAGAGATGGATTTTCAATGAATTGATATTTCTTGTTGAAAAGATCGATGTTCGCCATTTAACACATCAATTCCTTTTAGTGTTGTTGGATCTAAGTTCTCAAAGAAGCAACAGACGAAAAACACAAATAACTATCAAACAATGGGAGCATTAAAAGAAATTTGGTGAACCCATTAGAGAAGAAGAATCCATAAAAAGTGCCAAGAAATCGAAGAAACAAAATAGTAGAGCAAAATGATACTCCTAAATATAAGTTTATCTATCAAGATATATCAAAGATATTTACAAAAATAATATCACTTATAGAATGAATTTCAAGGGATACAAGAGGCGAGTGACCTAAAAGAATATTAAGTATGACGAACCTACCTTATTGAAAGGAATATTAAAGGAAAGGAGAGAGAACTGAAGATCACCTGATGAACTATGAAACCCAAGAATCATCACTCTATCACCCATGAACATGGAGATCCCAAATAGAGTGATAAATGTGAGACTCGTTTGAGGTCTCCAACTCCTCTCTAAGACCTGCATCACTACTCCAATCAAAATTCCCAAATGCATCACCTTGGGTTGGCGTTTGGGATTTTTAATATTTTTCCTCATTGAAATCATAAATGAGCGCTTCACATTCCATCTATAGGAAACTAGGGTTTTATTTTCTATAACTTGCAAAAAGACATAAATACCCTCATAAGTAACTTTTTAACTTGTTAGTTGTAACCTTCTTCTCTCCTTGTCTGTAATAAATTTGTCGGCTTTTCCATCTCTCCTCCCTAAAAAAATCTTTTACCTCATTTGTATCATTTTATCCTTCAATTTTTAAGCTACTCCATCAGACCTTTTATTTTTGGCAATACTTTCTCCAGTATATTTTCGTTTATTTTCAGTAATGATAAATTATATTTCTTTTCTCACGATCGTTAAATCTAGGCGTTCAATCCAATCTTGACCTCGTGGAAAACATGAACATAAAGAATGTGTAATTTTAGATAGCCTTCCTATGAATAGAAGACTATGTGATTCAAAGTAACAAAGGTAAATCCATCAAAATTATGATAGAATAAATAATTTTTTTCATAAGAAAAAAATTCTTCTAAAGTGGGCTTATGCCCTTTTGATAAACATTTGAAAAACATGGCTAGTCTTATAATGTTGGCAAGATACTATTTTAGAAATTTTTTCTATGTGGTTGTATGCATGACATTTTAAGTTTCAAATTGATTATTAAATGGAAGCTTGTCATAGTAGGTTGGCCATGATTCTATTTTGCTACACCGATGTGTAATTAGAGAATTTCAAAAAATAATGAATTTGTTAGGAGTCGCCATTTAGATTACATCCAAGAGCCAAACTTGACTTTGAATATGAATTTTTATCAGCCTACAATAAAGATTTTGGATAAGGGATTTGGTTACAAAATCTAGAAGGTGTTAGGTACTTGTTTCGCCAAAGATCACAAGTTGATCTACACTATGATCCATTACCTACTTTTACAAGTCAACCTAAGTGGACTACAATCAAGATTTACTTAGTGTAGCAAAAATTTCCTCCTATCAACTAAATAATTTAAGAAAAATTCAACAATTCATTGCATTTAAGTTAGTAAGCTAACTCAGTAAATAATTTTGAATTTCCACATTTTCGCGACTCTAACAAATCTCAGATTTCCTTTTTGAAAACTTGGACTTTGTCAATACAATTCAACCAAATCTGAGTAAATTGATCCTTGAGTGAAACAAAACTTACAACATGGGAAAGCTTAAAAAATCCATACATTTCTTTGTGAGATATTATCAAAGAGAAGGCTATATGATGGTTTTAAGCTAGTTTTTCTTCTGATAAGAAGGCATCAAATCACCCCAAAATTTTTGCTTATAATCTTTCTTTCATATCATAGGAATACTTTAAGCTTCCCAGCCATGGCAGAAGACTCATTTGGGTTTTCTTTGAAGAGGCTTTTCAAGGGATGAACGGATTGATCTCCAAGAAGCTTGGAGTCCTTTCCAAATGTTTGAAAAAAAGATCGATTACAATTTCAGGGTAGCTAATTGAATCAAAGTTGGGAAGATGGGAGAACTGTTTGATTGGCTATTTTCTAGGGAATAGGTGATGGGACCATCATTGTCCTTCCCATAAAAATTAATATATATGTAATTTTCCTTAACTTGTGGAGCAAGTAAGAGATCAAACCCAAGAGAAAAGGGGGGGAGGGGGGGGGGGGGAGGGGGTATAATTAAGCTAAGATAATGAAATCGAATCTAACAAAAACTATTAAATTTTTTATTTTATTTTTGACGTTACTAAAAGAAAATACAAGTTGCCGAAAAATTAGACTAATAAAAATGAAAATAATCTGAAAACTATGGAGGAAAATACCATTGGAAAGAGATCCACCTAAAGAAAATTATTAAGCCAAAATCTAGTTTCTAACTTCTTTAATAATTCAATCTTAAGGGCTTGGTGTTAGCTCCTTAGACCATAAGATTTAGTATGATAGAATTATATTTAAAGATTACTAAAGTAGAATTCCTTCACTTTCTAATATGTGAATCTCTTACTACTAAATATCTAGATTAAACATGCTACATTTTAAGTTAATATAAGAATGAAGCATCTAGGTTAAGCATAAAAGATGTTAGAGTTCCTCTCTAGCCTTAATCCATAGGAATGGGCAAGCCTTGAAAATAATTCATAAACATTAAAGCGAATTAAGAGATAAAGAAACTAAATGCAGCAAAGTAATCTTGATTTAGGCTTCTTCACTCTCCAATGGAAGTGAGATTAGCCTAAGGTCATTGCAAGTGATAGAAAAAGACAAGTGGAAAAGAACAAGCCTTTCTTCATTAGACAAGGATAATTAAAATCTCTCCTCACTCTCATTTACAAGAAATACAATAATTAATGAAAAATTGAAGCTAAAAATAGAAATTGTAGGAAAAAAATCAAAGAGTCTTAGGTTAAAAGAAGAGAGGCAAAAAGCAAAAAGGAACCCTTTCTCAGTTGAAAAATGAGCTATTTATAGAAATCCTAGGTTATAGAAGATTCCATTCTTAGCTGCTTTTAATATTGTGGATAAGATCACGTGCGAAATACACTCTCGCGATTTTAGGACGCTCCAACCGAGGTCTACCATACCACCTTAAAGGCTCACCGTGCTGAGGTTGGGTTGAAACTTTTGGTCTCGAAATTTCTCCCACGATACTTTATTTTCCCCCAAATTTAAATGCAATGTATTATTTTTAATTTCAAGACCCAATTTGATGCTTTAATCTTTGATTCGCATAGTGAACACACGTAATAAAGGTTTTCTAACAAATGCAATTATTTATATACAATTAAGCCTAATTAGCATAGAAGAACCTGCAACGTGATATTTTAAGACTTAACATGATTATAACTTAATATAGAAAATTGAAACAAAATCAAGATAAATATCAGGGAAAAGTACAGATAAATCAATGTTTTGAGACACTAATCACACTCTCAAACTAATCTTTTTCTAGTCCCTAAAAAATTAAACGACCACTTTTGTAGGCATCTCCACTGCATTTAATAAGTATAGCAAGCCCTTAAACTTCTAGGTTACCCCTAGCAGATAAGTTTGACTTGTGTGGATTTGTAAAGAATATACCAAGAAAATTGAAAATAACTTTAAAGTAAAAAATGGTCAAAATGAAAACTTATATTGAAAAACACAAGTCAATTATAGTTTGTCACTTATTTTAAAATAACAATTAGTATAGAATCCCAATTTTTATTTCTCTATGAAGAAACTTAGATTTGAATTGACCTTTAAGAAATAGTAATTCTAACTTAGAAACTTTAGAGATTTGATTTTTTAGAGCTAGTTTTAACTTTCTAACTAATTAGGAATAGTTGGATCAATTTCGAGTCTAATTCTAAACTTAATATCATGTTTAGTGTATTGAAAAGTGTGGATGTTCACTTTAATACCTCTAAGGGGCTTTTTCTGTGATATTCTAGTATACTCAGGTTTTTACACTTTATGACTTTCACCCTATTGAAACTCTAAACTTATAAACTTTGAATCTTTGATTCATTCTTTTCTTTCTTGCTTCAAAGAATTTTTTTTATCTTGTTGTCCTATTATTTTTTATTTTTCTTTTCTTGCTCTATTGTTTTTTCTTTTTCTTTTTTACTTTTCTTTTCTACTAATTTTTTTACTCTTTTTCAAAATAAAGTAGGCAACCTTTTTTAAGGTACCTAGTCTAATTCAATGGTTGTTGTTCAAGATATACTCAATCCAGTTCTGTTTTTCTTCTAACAACTTACCAAATGAACAAGGAAGTCAAAGTTCATTGATCAGTGTTTTAAAACACTGATTTATTCGTAGTTTTTCCAAGTATTTATCTAGATTTGTATTATTATTTCATTAGATTAGGTAAATAAGTATATTAAGCTTCAATTTATCACAATTCATATTATACCATGTTAATTAGGCTTAATTGCACAAAATAAATGTAATTATCAAAAAACTAATCATGTGTATTCACTAATGAACACCAAATCAATCAATCAAGAGTACATTGCAATCAGGAAGACCATTCAAGCAACCATTCAAAACTAGAAACCTGGATGCTTCGAGATCATTGTGGTACAATCAAAGAGCAATGTGGTTCAATCCACCTTGAATGGATCACCCTAAAAAAGCTTTAATGTGCTCCGCACATGAGATTATACATAAGAGTGATGGCGGCTATTTTTGGATTCTTTGAGAGCACCTCAAGTTTATAAATAGATCATTGTCCTAATTAGGAAAGAGTCTTTGGGCCCTTTTCCTTTCTCTCTTCTCCCCCCAATACCCTTGGCATTTTTTTTCGTAATTTTTTATTTTTTAGTTAGATTTTATTTTAGCAACTTTTGTAATTTTTCAAGAAGGAGATAGTGTATTGGTTACCACAAGAATACAAGTGTTATTTTTATTACTTCTTTTTGTATTTTTAAAATTACCATAGACTAGACTCCCTCCATTAGTGAGAGGATGAGGCTTAGGAACAAGCTTTGATTCTGTACTTATTTCTTTATCTTTCTATGTTCTTTATGTTGTTAGTAGGTTTCTCTTCAAGATTTTATCCAACTACAATAGATCAAAGTTTTAGATGAATTTTTACACCTCATATGTTTAACTTTGATGTTTTATGTTTAGATGAGATCAAAATAGAACATGTTTAATCTAGATATTTGGAGATAGGGACTTCATATACTATTGAATGAAGGATTCCTAACGATAGTTTATTCCAAGCTTCATAGCATATATTTCAACCCAAGGAGCTCATAGTAAGTCCTTCAGATTGAATGCAATGAAAGATAGATTTAAATATAGTTTTATTTCCTAATCCTAGGTTACTCTAATTATTAATGGCTTTGTTAATCTTTTTTTCTTAGTATAAATTTTCTTTCTATTACTTTAATTTTCTAGCAACATCTACTCTCCATTTTGTTTCACAAAAACACAAAAATAGAATTTAAATTTATAACTTAGATTAATTTCATTTTTGCTAACTTGGTAACATCCCCCTTTTCTCTTGGATTCAATACCTTACTTGCCCACAAACCAAGGAGAGTATAAATATATTAATTTCTATTGAGATGACAACAATGAGATCAGAATTTTGGTGCTACTATTGGGAAAAAGTGCAGTTGTTCTAAGTTGGTTGAAGTTAATTTTATTATTATTTTCTTTATTTCATTTCTATTTTTATTTTCTATTGATATAAAAAAAATTCAAAAAACAAAAAAAAATATTTTTCTTGCAACCAGAGAGACAATCTAAGATCTATGAAAAAATTTTAGACACAAATATTGAGGTTTCAATGAGATGCAATTGAAGTTCACTATGCCACATTGATTTTAGAGAGTTGGTTCCTCTGATTTTGATATATTTCTTGAATTTACTTCTGGATTACAATAGTAGGTATAGTTTCTGTTATTTCTTTTCTATTTTGTTCATTTTCGAACACTCTGTTTCTTTTATACATTAGAAAAATCTTTGGACAACAAGACCAAGTGTAATCTATTAGATCTAAGAGCTATGTTTTTTTTTTTTTGACATTTTGGTTAAGTTTATTTTTTGTTTTAGATCCATTTATTTTAGGAATATTGTAAAACTTTCATTAGTTAATTAATTATCCAAGAAGGCTTGGATTATAAAAGACTAGGCAAGAACGATAGTTGGACAATATAGTCACATCTCTTTAGGTTCGCATACCAAAATTAGAGTTGGTGGCCTAAGTCAACTCAACCCGTCTTCACCCCATCTAGCACAGGAGGTAATTTTGATCCACCCATGCCTCTCATCGCTAATGGGTTACTCCTTGCCTTTGTTTGTTATTTTCAAATTTGCATACTTGGATTAGTTAATTAAGATTAGTAAAGGCCACCCCTGTTGTAAGGATGACACCATAAGATAAAGATTAGAGATCATTACCAATTTCTTGTTCTAATTACGATAATCAACTTACTAGTCATCTAATTAAACTAATTAAAATCAATTAGACTTGACTATAGGACCCACGAGTTCAATAGGAGAAATCTATTTCAAGTTGTGCCGATTACGCTTCTTGATTATATTTTACATCTAGTAAGATCTTACCCTTTTAAAGGGATAGACTCAGTCTATTCAAGAAAGGAAAGTGATTTAAGATTATCCTTGCTTATGCATTATGCGCCACTTCCAATCTTGAGATCCGAATGATCTAAATCTAATTTCATAGAACCAAGTCGGAAGGCTAGTTACACAATTTATAACCAATTAAGAGCTGTCTAGAGTTAGGTAACTTATCTACGTCCAATTTTTTTGGTGACTGTTTGAAATAGTCTGTGATTTGCATGTTTGGTAAATGATATAGGAGTAACACATGAGAACCATTTGATCTCAAGATCAAGTACACCATCATTAGAAATCATAAGAAACCCTCATTAAATATGATGTGTGATCGAAAGCAAACTCTAAATGAGCTCTCCGCTCCTACTTTAATTATCCCACCTACTTGCATTGTTTTACCATTAAACACTACATCTCAATTTGAAATTAGGGTAGTTACCATAAACATGCTCATTAAATTTCACGGTTTAGATGGTGAACAGTTTTACACCTACCTCAATCGATTCTTGACCATATGTCAAACCTTTAGAAAATAAAAATTTAGATGAGGAGTGTATTAAACTCATGATGTTTTCAATATCCTTCGAAGATCACTAGCTGCATTGTTGAGCTCCCTAGCTCCCAACTTCATAAACTCATGGGACGTTCTATCCAAAAATTCATGGTCAAATTTTATTCTGTGGTCAAAATTGAGAGAATGAATGATGTAATTAAGAATTTTAGAGGATGTACGGATGAAAAATTCTCCCAAACTTGAGAAAGAATCAATGATTTGTTAGTCAAATACCCACACCATGGCATTGACAAAGCATAATTAGTGTCATATTTCTATCGAGGATTAACAATGAATCAACATACCTTAATTGAGTCTATGCTTAAATGTCAATTAATGAACTAGACTCCCAACCAAGCTTACGATTTTCTAGTTGAGCTAGCCGAGAGTGGTCAAAATTGGAGTATTAATAACGGAGTATTTGATAGAGAATATCCTATTAAGAAGCTAAGAATGCATGAGATGAAGGTAGACCCTGATCTCAAAAATGTTATGTCCAATTTAGTGAGTGGTATGTACAGTCTTACAAAAAATCTAGATAATTTCACCATCTTAGCATTTAACCCTAACTATGATTCTCACTCAATTTCACAAGTTTCAGTTGAGTAAACTTCTTTATGTATCTTGTGCAATGGCTATGATCATTTGGTTGAATGTTTTCCCAACTTGCCATACATAAAATTCGAACATGCCAATGTTGTTAATGGCTACAGTACTTTTAAAAAACCCACCCATAATTCATATAGCCAAATATATCATCTAGATAATAGGTTCCATCTGAACCTTTTGTACAAACAAAATAAACTTATTCAATCTATGATTGCAAAGTTGATGAAGCAGCAACAAAAGCTCATCCAAACTCAACAGCAAATCAATCAAAATCAAACTTAAATTAATCAAGTCACTACCTAGTCCATAGCTAAGATAGAAGTTCAGTTGTGTCAGTTAGCTCTTTCCCTTGGAGGGAGAGAGAAAGGTTGATTCCTTGGTCAAATTATTCTAAATCCTAGAGGTCAATCTATAGTTCCTAACGAACTAAAGGGTCAATATGAGGTAGAAAGTCATTATGGAGATCCACAAGACTTCATCCAAGTTATCCACACCTTGAGGTCGAAAAAGAAGGTAGACAACAAGGTCTAGCCTATTGACGAGGAAGATGATGTTCTAGAGAAGGACAAAGTTCAAGTAGAAGAAATCATAAAATTTTCTAAAAAGAATGAGAAAGATTTTGAGAAACTTCCCATCATTCCACCAATTCCAAAAGCTTCATTTTTCCATCACCTTAGAGATAATAGAAAGAGTAAGAAGTTAGAGAGTGTCCTTGTATTTTTCAAATTTTATACATCAATATTCTATTCTTAGATGCCATTAAGCAAATATCTTTTTATAAAAAATTCCTTAAAGATTTGACGACAGCTAAGAGGGAAACACCATTTCCTCGGAAAGCCATCATAGCAGTCCAAGGTTCGTCTCTCATTCAGAAAATGCTTGCAACAAAATTTAAAAATCCTGTATGTCTAAGAATTTCCATTCACATTGCAGGTCAAGTGGTTGAAAAATGTCTCTTACATTTAGGGGCAAATGTTAATCTTTTACCTTACTTGATTTATGAATAATTAAGTTTGGGGGTTTTAGAACCCATTGATATCACGTTGAGCTTAGTCAATAGGTCCATTAAGGTTTCCAAAGGTAAACTTGAAAATGTGATAGTAAAAGTCAAATATTTTTATTTCTAGTTGCCTTTGTTGTTTTAGACATAAAGATAGTTATAAATCCGCATAGTCATGTTCCTATAATCTTAGGACATCCATTTTTAATAACTTTTAATGCAGTCATTCATTATAGAAGATGGATTATGATTTTGGTATTCAGGGATATGAAAGTCAAATTGAATGTCTTCTATAGTTTCCCAGGATTTGATCTAGACGATTATATACAGGAAATGAACATGTTAAATACATTTGTCAATTGAACGTGTCAAGATTTAGGGTATTTTGATCCCCCCAAAAAGATGTTTAGCTCATTTTGATCAAGATTTTGACATATAATAGTTCATAAGAGAAGTAAATGCTTTACTTGAATCTATTCCTTACTTAGACTCTATACGTTGGTATGCAAAAGTTGAAAATCTTCCTGTTCATACTTTTACTCTTGTTTCTTCCTAAATTGAGTGTTCCAAATTAGAACTCAAAATACTTTCAAAGAGTTTAAGATAAGTATTTCATGGTAAAATTCAAACTTTGCCTGCAATAATTTCCTCTTACTTTAATTTAGTCCAGAAAGAAAAATTGTTAAAATTTTTTAGAGAACATCAAGAAGCTATTGGTTAAATCATAGTTGGCATTAAGAGAATTAGTCCATCTGTGGTGATGTACCACATTCATCTAGAGGATTTTACTAAACTTTCCTTAGAACCTCGGAAATAGTTAAATCCTGTCATTAAAGATGTAGTCCAGAGTAAAGTAATGAACCTAGCAGATGCGAGTATCATCTACTCCATTTCTTATAGTCATTGGGTGAGTCTCATTCAAGTTGTGCCTAAGAAATTTGGTATCATTGTGGTAGTAAACCAAGACAACGAGTTAATTCTCACTCGAGTCCAAACCGGATGGAGAGTGTGTATCGATTATAAGAAACTCAAGTCAATAACTCCCAAAGATCACTTTCTGCTTAAAAGCACCCTCGATCCGCGGGGTGCGCAGATCCGATTTTGACCCTTGAGGTTTGGGAGTCGCCACCTAGTTATTACGGTCTAGGAACCGATCAATGACTCTAAACGGATAAAGAACTAATCTAGAACAAAAAAAACTTAATCCGGGGATCACATTACGGGGTTGAAAGATGTTAGGCACCAACCCCGCCCGGTCAAAGCCAGTTTCTACTAATTTCTCAAATAAGTTACATTGCTAAAAAAATCTAGATAATAAAAAAAATAAAAAATTATACATTTTCGATAGCAAAGACATTGTTTCCTCAGATCCGACAAAAACTGCTCCTTATACCGTACTCCTTGCTTCGTTCTGTCTCCGGATTTGATTTCTGATCTCTGAGGTAAGGTATCTCTTTTTTGATCTGGATTCTTCGAGTTTGTTATAGATTTTGGGGTGTTTTTGAAGGACTTTTAGGTGTTTTTTAGGCTAAAATTGAAGAAGGGATGTTAGGTAAGGAGTTGGGACTCCAAAACGAGGGTTTATGGGAGACTAGGGGGGCTTTTAGACCTACTTCTCTTAGGATTTATGATTTGATACCAAAATAGGGTATGAGGACCCCTATTTATAGATTTTTTTAAGGGTTGATTTAGATAGAATTAGTGTTTCATTGTAATTCTTTTAGTTAGAGTTATGTTTTAGTTAGACTTATTTTGGGTAGAGTTGTGTTTTAATTAGAATTGTTTTAGGTGGAGTTGTATTTTAATTAGAATTATTTTAGGTAGAATTATATTTTAGATAGAATTCTTTTAGGCAAAGTTATTATTTAATTAGAACTCTATTAGGATTTTTACTTTTGGTCTTATTTAATTGACTTTTAATATTTTGACTTGAGTCTTAATTGATTGACTTTTAATATCTTGACTTTAGTCTTGCTTAATTGACTTTAATTTTGACTTTAGTCTTACTTGATTGACTTTAATACCTTGAATTTAGTCTTGCTTGATTGACTTTAATTTTTTGGAGAACCCCCTCTATTATATCTTTAATTCTTTGGACCCCCAAATGGAAGGGTCCTTAAAGAAATATCTCACAAACCCTCAACAATTTTTCATGAGAGTTCGATTGATCGATTTTTTTAATTCAAAATTTTAAATAAATTTCATTAATATTTCACTTTAATTATTTCATGTTTTATTTATTAATTTCGAAATTTCTAATTATGAAAATTGTGAAATTACCGTTTTGCCCCCGGAGAAGACGTTTCACGTTTTAAGTCGGTTTTTAATGTTCTAAGATGTTTTAGAATCGATTTTTCGTAAGGAATTCAATGAAAATATTGTTTTGTGTCATTTATGAAGTTTTTTGTGTGAAATGATCGTGAACTTTATGAGGGGCATTTTCGTAATTTTGTTAAATTCTGTTAAAATTGGTGAAATGATTTATTTGGTTTCGATTTGTTGTTTTATGTGCTTGAATGGATTTTTCTAAGCGTAATGTAGTCTCTAGGGTTATTTTGATGTTAGGGGTATTTTGATAATTTGATCATTTTTTAGTGATTTTTATCGTGAAACTTCTTTTTGTCTGTAAAATGATGATTTCTATATTTCTGGAGTCGTATTTTCCTAGCGTAGCGTGGTTTCTAAAGTTTTGTCAGTTTAAGATACCTCATCCAGATTTCTGAAATATTTCTGGTAACAAAATAAAGCAATAGAAATAACATCCATCATTGGGAATCATTGCGATCAGGTTGATGAGTTGATTAATCAAGCGGATACAAAAATGGGGTGTCTACAGATGCCCCTCTTTGGAAGAGGGTTGAAGCAAACTAGATAGCAAATCTATTTTGGTAGATAGTACGATATCCGAATGTCAAAGCTAGTGACAGTTCATTTTGCAGCCTGATTTAGCAATTCGTTAGGATTTTCGGATCCTTGAGCATAAAACTCTCCCCGAACTAAAAAGTTGTCAGGTCCTTGAGCGTGAGCTCTCACTGACAGTGTCAGATCCTTGAATTTTAGAGAATTCTCCCTGACTAAAAAGTGCAAGTGCACAAGTGTGTGCACTGTGTGAAACTGAGTAAAATCTGAGTAAAACAAAACTCGAGAAAATTTGAATGAGATTTGAGACAAATCTGAACAAAAATTGGGAAAAAGTTGAATGTCCTACTCTACCTACTTTAGGTGAAAGAGTAATGAATTTTTTTTTAGGAGTCCTACTCTACTTGCCCAGGGTGAAAGAGTAATAAACTAATTTTTTTGAGAAAATCTACTCTACCTACTCGGAGTGAAAGAGTAATGAACTAATTTTTTTGGGAAGTTCTACTCTACCTACTTGGAGTGAAAGAGTAATGAACTAAGCTTTTTCAGAGTCCTACTCTACCTGCCCAGGGTGAAAGAGTAATAAACTATTTTTTTTTGGGTAGTTCTACTCTACCTACTCGGAGTGAAAGAGTAATGAACTAAATTTTTAGGAATCCTACTCTACCTGCCTAGGGTGAAAGAGTAATGAACTAATTTTTTTGGGAAGTTCTACTCTACCTACTTGGAGTGAAAGAATAATGAACTAAGCTTTTTGAGAGTCCTACTATATCTGCCCAGGGTAAAAGAGTAATGAACTAATTTTTTTGGGAAGTTCTACTCTACCTACTCGGAGTGAAAGAGTAATGAACTAATTTTTTAGGAGTCCTACTCTACCTGCCCAGGGTGAAAGAGTAATGAACTAATTTTTTTGGGAAGTTCTACTCTACCTACTCGGAGTGAAAGAGTAATAAACTAATTTTTTAGGAGTCATACTCTACCTGCCCAGGGTGAAAGAGTAATGAACTAATTTTTTTGGGAAGTTCTACTCTACCTACTCGGAGTGAAAGAGTAATGACCTAATTTTTTGGGAGTCCTACTCTACCTGCCCAGGGTGAAAGAGTAATGAACTAATATTTTTTTTTTTTTGGGAAAGTTCTACTCTACCTACTCAGGGTGAAAGAGTAATGAACTAATTTTTTAGGAGTCCTACTCTACATGCCTAGGGTGAAAGAGTAATGAACTAATTTTTTAATTTTGATTTTGGAAAGTTCTACTCTACCTACTCTGAGTGAAAGAGTAATGAACTAAGATTTGAGGGAACAAACAGGGGATTAACCTCGCATTTGATTTTTTTATTTTTAAATAAAAATTAAATTTTATGAAGATCTAGTAAACATTTTAATTCTCTTTGAATCTGAAGAGTTTTCAAAATTACTATCAAGAGGGTAACCTTTAATTCAAAGTTAACCTTATCCTTTGGGATTGAAATTGACTTGGCTTCAGAACCAAAATGCCCCTAGTTTGACAGGGAATATTACACTGGGGATAATTGAACATAATTTGAAAACAAATGCCCTTAGTGTAAGGGGGGAAACCGTACTCTTTAAAAAAAGGAAGTGCCCTTGTTATGAAAGTTTGAAATCCTTGATTACTGCAAGCGCAATAAAGGTTTAACTATTAATTTTGACTTTTTATATTGAAGATTTTGAGTCAGGCTCAAAGAAATTGAAACAAAATATTTCTTTCTAAAATTCATCATAGAATTTTTTCTTTCTCCCCGTCGGTTCGCTTGGGGAAGTAAGAATTTTCAGATCAATCGTAGACAAGATACTTGTGGCTTCTGAGTCTATGCCTAGTTTAAGCTAAGTATTGAACTTGATTATTCGGACTTCTGATGTTTCAGCTCAGACCGCTTTCAGCTTGCGATTTTCTTCTATTTTTCTTTGTTGCTTTAACTTTTGCCTAGATCGCCTTTTCAGATTTTCAATCTATCGAGCTTGCTCTAGCTTTTGCCTAGATTGCTTTTTCAGGTTTTCGATTTAGCAAGCTTTTCTTTTTTTTCTTGGCTCTGATTGTTGCCAAAGTTGTCCTTTCAGATTTTTAACCTCACGAGCTTGCCTTAAGTTTTGCCTATGTTGCCCTTTTGGGTTTTCAACCTAGTAGGCTCTTTTTTTTTTCTTCCTGTCTGAACTTCTAGAGTTGCTGTCTGATCATGCTTTGCTATCTTCCTTGACTTTTCGCACGGTACTTAGGAGGAATTTCATGGGTAAGCTTAGGACTGGGTATAAAATGAAAGGAATCTTGAGGCTCAAAAACCCAAATGCCCCTTGTGTGGCATTTCTTTTTAAATTATTTTCTTTTTCCTTGAATTTTCTTCCCCACTTTGACAATTTTTTTCTTTTGTTTTTTTTTTTTAGATTTTTTCTTTGTCGGGGAATCTATTTTTATTTTTTTTTATTTTGATGTGGTCGGGCCTGAAGTAATTTCTCAGGTTGCCTACGTACCCCAGAATTTTGGGATCAGACCAAAACGTAGTTCGAATCTTCCCTCTCCTAGGTTAGGTAATCGGGCTGAGAAAGAAAAAGGCATAATTTTTCTTTTTGAAAAGACTGCAAAGGGGTTGAGAAAGGATATATTGAACTGGGTAACAGGAGAATTGCTTCGGTCAAAAATGGCCTCCTTAAATGTAGTACCGTTTGATTTGTTCAAGGTTGGTTGGTTCTGGTAATTATATTCCATCATGATCTTGAAGTCTGACAGTTTTTCCTAGTAATATTTTCTTGATGAGGAACGGACCTCCCCGATTTGGTTTGAACTTCCCTCTAGGGTCAAAGATAGGTACTCGATTCTCTTTGAAATCTGATGGTTTTCCAAAATAGTGTTTCTGATGAATCTCTCCAATTAAGTTCAGACTTCCTCCTATGGTCGAGGAAGAGTACTCAAATTTTTTTTTTGGGTAGTCTGATGCTTAGATCCTTGACTTATAAGTGATGAACTTTGACTTTCTTGTCAAACATGCGAGTGACTCCTTTTCCATTGACAGACCCAATCTGTTTCTTCCATCAAGACCTTGAGATACATGATTTTCCCCTTTAACCAGTAAGATTACTTCCATATCATACTAGAGTGACTCTAGTAGAAGACTGTATTGAAGTGTAATATGTCCATAATGTGAATGGTAACTTCTCTGGCCAATCCCGGTGTGATGTGTGATTGACACATTTTCACGATGATTGTCTTGAGATTTTTACTGGCTGCTTCAACTATTCCATCGATTTTAAAATTCCAGCACTAATACATTTTATAATCCCTCCTCTGGCTATGTCAGTCTATTTTGGTTGTATATGTGGTGTTCTCACAGGATGGGTATATATTTCATGTTGAACAACACACCAAATTTAACCGACATATCCTCATAGGACCATATAAGCAAGTCTTTTGAATTTTCTGAATAAATTCATCATCTCTTTGTGCACTTCTGGGGATAAGTTAGTTCCAATCTGAATTTCTTGAGAATTATTTTTGTTCTGAGGTCAATGACCTTTAGTTCCTCGAGCAAGACATTTATCTTCTCATTCAAGAGGGGGTTCCTTATTAGAGGAATTTCTCTTTGAAGCCAGTTATTAGTTCACTCGTTAATGCGCTCAAGGTATTCAAAAATTTTCTTTATTCAATTAAATTTAGATGGGGCGACTGACACCATTGCAGACTCGACAAACTAACTTGACTAGAACAAAATAAGGAAAAAGACAGACTTAATTACTGAATTGATAGAAAGAACTGGACTCAAGACTCATAAACAACTAAAGACAATTACCCACAATGGGTTTGATTACAGACTGAGAACTCGAGAAACTATTTTCAAGCGGTTGGACTGAGTCTTCTTCTTCAGATTCTTTGCATTCTTCAGATTTACTTCTTCTCTCATTGCCAAGACTACATTTGGTGGTGAAAACCTCATTAGGGACCGTCACTCTGGTAAGATGGGGGCTAGGAGGTTTATGATTGACTGATCGGATGAGAAAGATTGGGTCAAACGAGAGTTGAGTATTGGATACCATGTTCAAAGTCTGAGGAAGTTGGTAAATGGGTAGAGGGTTTGTAGTAACATTTGGCTGCTCAGGGGCAGGGACAGTAACTTTTTTGGCATCAATGAGGTCTTGAACTGTATGACGAAGAGCAACGCAACAATCAGTAAGATGACCGAAATTTTGGTGAAACTCACAAAATAGGTTGGGATTGTGAGAAGTGAGGAGTGGATTTGGTAAAGGTCGAGGTTGGAGAGGTGCAATGAGCCCTTTACTTAATAGTTTCTGAAAGACAATGCTCAAAGGCATACCAAGATTGGTGAATTTCCTACGTGGTCGAAGTTGACTAGGGTTAACTTGGTTACTAGGCAAGATAGTAGATTGGACGGGTGTAGTAAACGTATTGGCTACATAGACGTGATCAACGCTAGACTTGGAAAGATTGAAAGACTTTTTGAACTTGTTGTCCGAAGGATTTGAAAGGATTCCGGAAGCGAAAGCATCTTCCAATTGACTATCAGCTTGCAATAGAGACTCGAATGTAGGAAGGTATTGGGAAACTAGATGTCGGGCATACCCTTGCGAGAGGTTTTTAAGATAATAACCACTTGTTCTTTCTCTGAAGGTCTATCCCACATTTGTGCAACCTTGGCCCTCCAACGACCGATGAAGTCAGTAAATATTTCCCCATTCTTCTGTTTAGTTGACCCCAAGTCCCTTCTTGAAGTTTCAATTTCGGTACTGTATTTGTATTGATGCCAGAAAGCCGTTGACATATTCTCCCATGTACGTACTATAATCGGATCTTGAGACATCAGCCATCGTAAAGCTGATCCTGATAGAGTTCGCTAAAATAGTAATGTCATATGTTCGTCGCTAAGTCCCATAGTGCGCATGTTAGTGACATATACTTTGAGATGCATTTTTGCACAACCTACCCCACTGAACTTGTCCATTTCAGGCATCACAAACTTCTTTGGTAGATGAATTCTAGGGATACGGTTCAGGGCTTCAATGCCCGTTGCAATTTCATCAATACCCTTTATACTCTTCATAGCTGACTCCAGTTGAAACATTCCGTTGGCTAACACCGGATTCTCATCAACATACTCTTCATCTCCATCGAGTTCCAAGACTTCATGGGCACGTCTCGTTGTATTTTCTTTTACCCTTTTTCCTTTAGGATCATCAATGAGATTGCCAGTTGATTCTGAAATCTGTTCTAACACTTCCACTTTGCCCTTTATACTGTTGATATCATTGGCAAAAGCTGTCAAAATCTTACGGATTTCTGTGAGCTCGGATTCTGAAGCCATTTCTACCTGTTGACTTGGTACCAATGTTCGTTCTAACCAACTGGACTTACAACTCCAACTAGGAGGTGGACGCTTGCGTTTGGGTGCAATGATAACCCTGAAAACCCCATCAAAGGTGGATTACTAGTTACGGACCCTAGAGTAGACTTTTAATAAATAGAGGTTTCTCTTGATAGTATGGGTTAAGTTAACCCCTAGATTCAAAATCTCTAACCAATGAAATATTTTGATCAAGAAATACTACATGAATATGATTTACTGATCTTGTTAAGTATTTAATATTCAGTCCATTAAATTAAACTGGCCAATGCAAGGTGATTGAGACTATCTACCAATTTGAGTTTGGGTCGGTTTGACCCAATGGATCTGAATATTCCACTTGTATCATTTCATCCAATATTTTTAAGCCAATTAGTTCAACCGGTCCATATGTCGATCCATAAGATCCATTTGCCAATGGGACTAATTGGTTTAACTTGATATTGACCAGTATGTCTCATCAATTAAGTTTATTGGGTTGGATCGATATTGCGGGTTTGATTGGAGCGGTGTGGACCGATCCACCCACTTACCTTTTGGTTGGATTAAATAGAGCAACCCAAGAACACCCACGATAAATTCGAGTCGTGGCCTACAAGGGAGGTTTCTAGACTCTAAGCTTACTATATGCAATTTATTTTTATCTGGCCACCCTTGCCCAAGCACACTTATATACCTTTTGATACGTGGTGACTTGGTTTGATATACCGTATAAGTGATAATCTAAAACCTCAACTCACTTCTCTGAAGTAAAAAAAACCAATTTGATCTCCAGTTGAGAGGTGGCGCACAATGCTGAGCAAGGGCCCACTTAAATACCTCTCGTCTAGAGTAGACGTAGTCTATCCACCTCGTACAGTAGGGTACAGCGGGGCAAGATCTCGCTTAGGCACTGGTATTGACCAAGAAGTGCAATTGATATACTTAGATTATCTTTTACATACCTATGAGTACGAGTCAAGAGTTGTAGCTTTCATAAATAGTTTGGCATCCCACGAGGGGACCGACCACGTATTAGTACTACGTTGGCAATCGGGACATGTGACTGTGTGGCTCACAATAGGTTAAAGGCTCAGGTCGCTCCAGCCTGGGTGCATCAATATACCTCTCAGAATCACCTTATCAAACGGTATTGATGCCCCCAGTTTGATATACCCTAAGGTACATGACTGGAGTTGTAATTTTCATGAATAACGTCGCATCTCCGAAAAGACCGGGCGACGCACTAGTGCCACGTTAGCTATATAGGATGTGTAAGTGTGCAAAACGGTAAATGTGCATGTGGTGTGTGCACAACAGGGTGGGGTGTGCCCGGGGCCTTTTCCAAACAAATGGGCCCATGTGTCCAATTAAACCCTTACAACAAAGGTATTGAACCATATATTAATCACATTGCTCAATTCAAAATTAAAATCATGATAAATCAATCAATAATTATGGCATAGAATAATTGTTAGATCAAACATTGCAATAGGCATAATTTTTATGTAATCCAATCAAGGGTTGCTTTTGTGTGACCCTAAACGAATTGGGGTTTCAATGAACATTAAATTGAGGATAAAATGATGGTTATTTGAAAAAAGGAACAATGATTTTTCTTAACAAATTGGAAAGAAAAAATTTTATTTTTCTTTTTATTTTATTTTATTTTTTTAAATGATTTTGAAAAATTTTTAAAAGAATTTTTAAACTAATTGATTTTTTGTTGTTTTGCCAAGCAACTATTTTTTTTTTTTTTTTTACGAATGATTTTCAAAAGGGAAAAGAAAAAGAAAAAAATAAAAAAATAAAAAATATTGCTAAACAAAAAAGAAAGGATTTTAAAAATCACCAAAAAATATATATATATATATATATATATATATATATATATATATATATATATATATATTTATTGCCACACCAACTCGATTGCAAAAGAAAACTGAACATCCCCATGTGATGTGTTGTAAGTTCCAATTGGTGTGACAATAGTGTTTTTTAGCTTGAAAGCGTTCGCATAAGAAACCAACACATGGAGGTGCTTTAATCAAAAGCCTCAAAAGTATTTCAATAAAAGGGGTTGAACACAAAAAGTTAGAATTCATTTTAATTAAGTCGAGCCCCATTTTTTTTATAATCTCTTAACAACTCTTTTATCGAATTCAAATTAAAGATATTCCAATCATTCTTTAACATAATTCTTCTCAACACTTTTGATTTAATCATAAAAACAATCTTTACTCTTATGTTCGAAACCCGAAGCAAAGATTTGGGAAGGATCACAATCTAAGAACAGAGGTTCTTATATTTTTTTTATTGTTATTTTTGTCACATGCGATTTTGATTTTGATGACAACCCGAAAGAGGTGAAAAAAAAAAAAACCACTTTCTTTGTTAAAACGAAGACAAAAATTCTTTTGAATGAAAAGTAATTTTCTATTAAGACCAACAATTCTTTTCTTTTTTTTTTTAAATCTCTGAAACGAACCCAGATTTTCGGGGAAAAAAACATAATCTACCATGTCTGCCATTAACGCTCTTTTGGAGCTCAAAACTGAAGCGAAACAGTTCGTTGAATGGCTTCTACAGATTTCATAAACCAAGATTTTCACTTCTTCCCTCGTTATGGATTCAAGAACCATAGATCTTTCATGTTGCAGGCTTGATCGAGAACATAAAACTGTAGAATTCTTGATTCAAACAGAAAACCAAATCAGATTTTCAACAAAAATCGACACAGATTGAGAGAGAGAGAGAGAGAGAGAGAGAGAGTGAGTGAGAGTGAGAGAGAGAGAGAGGAGAGAGACGTTCTCTCTCTCTTGCTGGTTTTTTCATTTTTTTATTTTGGAGAAGGAGATAAACAACAGTAGAAACATATTTCTACTAATGGCACACCACGCGTAAAATTTTGTTTTTGCTATTTTTTTCTGATTTTTTTTTTTTTTGGAATTCTCTCTTCATCATGAACAACATTAAAAAAAGCAATTTTTTTGTTTCTTAGTGCATCACTCACAAATATTTTTTTTTTCACAACTCACTGCCTATGCCTAATAACGTACCAAAAAATCATCCAAATTTTTTTTTTTTTGTTTTTTTAAAATAATCATAACTCTCATCACAACCACCATCATTCTATTCTCAATTTATGTCAATTTGAATCTTTCATTATTTAGGGTCATCCCAAAACGACCCTAGATTGAATCATAAAAAAGGATACTCCAAAATGACCTATCCAAAATCAATCCAAATAATGCCAAGAAAAAAAAAATAGTGCGATCAAAAAATATAAAATAAATCAAATAATGAGAATGGTTCAACAACCATTTTTTCACACTATTATCCTCTTGACATCCTGCATTATTTAGGGTCAGTCTGAATGATCATAGCTTGAACCATGAAAATGTGCCAAAATAAAGTATTCGAAATCCAAACAAATGATCCATAATTAGGCCATAGAGAATGATAAAATAAACAAATAAATAAATAAACAAATAAACAAATAACTAAAAATAAAATAAAATAAAATAAAAAAGGTCCTACTAGCAATGCATCCCACACTTGTGATTTTTCAAGTTTGATCCTCAATGATCCCCAGCGGAGTCGCCACTGAAAGCGCCCTCGATCCGTAGGGTGCGCGGATCCGCTGATGACCCTTGAGGTTTGGGAATCACCACCTAGATATTAAGGTCTAGGAACCGATCAATGACTCTAAACGGATAAAGAACAAATCTTGAACAGAAAAAATTGAATCCAGGGATCACATTACGGGGTTGGAAGGTGTTAGGTACCAACCCCGCCCGGCCAAAGTCGGTCTCTAATAATTTCTCAAATAAGTTACATTGTTAAAAATACCTAGATAATAAAAAAAAAATAAGAAATTATACCTTTCCAATAGCAAAGACCTTGTTCCCTCAGATCCGACAAAAACTACTCCTTATAACGTACTCCTTGCTTCGTTCTGTCTCCGGATTTGATTTCTGATCTCCGAGGTAAGGTATCTCTTTTTTGATCTGGATTCTTCGAGTTTGTTATGGATTTTGGGGTGTTTTTGAAGGGCTTTTAGGTGTTTTTTAGGCTAAAATTGAAGAAGGGATGTTAGGTAAGGAATTGGGGTTCCAAAACTAGGGTTTATGGGAGGCTAAGGGGCTTTTAGACCTATTTCTCTTAGGGTTTATGATTTGATACCAAAATAAGGTGTGAGGACCCCTATTTATAGATTTTTTTAAGGGTTGATTTAGATAGAACTAGTGTTTAATTGTAATTCTTTTAGTTAGAGTTGTGTTTTAGGTAGAGTTATGTTTTAATTAGAATTGTTTTAGATGGAGTTGTATTTTAATTAGAATTATATTTTAGTAAGAATTCTTTTAGGTAGAGTTATTATTTAATTAGAACTCTATTAGGATTTTGACTTTTGGTCTTATTTAATTGACTTTTAGTATTTTGACTTTAGTCTTGCTTAATTGACTTTAATTTTGACTTTAGTCTTACTTGATTGACTTTAATACCTTGAATTTAGTCTTGCTTGATTGACTTTAATTTTTTGGAGAACCCCTCTATTATATCTTTAATTCGTTGGACCCCCAAATGGAGGGGTCCTTAAAGAAATATCTCACGAACCCTCAACAATTTTTCATGAGAGTCCGATTGATCGATTTTTTTAGTTTAAAATTTTAAATTAATTTCATTAATGTTTCACTTTAATTATTTCATGTTTTATTTATTAATTTCAAAAATTTTAATTATGAAAATTGTGAAATTACCGTTTTGCCCCCAGAGAGGACTTTTCACATTTTAAGTGGTTTTTAATATTCTAGGATGTTTTAGAATTGATTTTTCGTAAGGAATTCAATGGAAATATTGGTTTGTGTCATTTATGAAGTTTTTGTGTGAAATAATTGTGAACTTTATGAGGAGCATTTTCGTAATTTTGTTAAATTCTATTAAAATTGACGAAATGATTTATTTGGTTTCGATTTGTTGTTTTTTGTGTTTAAATGAGCTTTTCTAAGCGTAATGTAGGCTCTAGGGATATTTTGATGTTAGGGGTATTTTGGTAATTTAGTCATTTTTTAGTGATTTTTATCGTGAAACTTCTTTTTGTCTACAAAATGATGATTCTATGTTTCTGGAGTCGTATTTTCCTAGCGTAGCGTGGTTTCTAAAGTTTTGTCAGTTGAAGATACCTCATCCGGATTTCTGAAACATTTCTGGTAACAAAATAAAGCAATGGAAATAACATCCATCATTGGGAATCATTGTGATCGGGTTGACGAGTTGATTAATCAGGCGGATGCAAAAATGGGGTATCTACACTGCTACTTTTCATTAACCAAATATTAGAGTGTTTAGCAAGACATTCCCACTATTACTTCTTAGATGGTTACTCTAGGTACAAGAAAATACCCATTGCTCCCATCAATTAGGAGAAAATAACTTTTACTTGTCCCTTTGATACTTTTGTGTATCATCGCATACCCTTTGAATTGTGCAATGCACCAGCTACTTTTGAACAGTGTATGATAAGTATATTTTCAAACATGATAGAAAGATATCTCAAAGTGTTTATACACGATTTTTTAGTATTCGGATCAAGTTTTAAGAAATTTCTCCATCACTTGACTTTGGTCTTCGAGCATTGTAAAAAACTCAACCTAGTCTTCAAATGGGATAGATGTCATTTTATGGTAACATCCAGAATTGTGCTAGGGCACATTGTTTCTATTAAAGGGATTGAAACAAATAAAACGCATATAGGTTTAATTGACAAGTTACCACCTCCTAGAACAATAAAAGAAATTTGGTCATTCCTAAACCATGCAGGTTTCTACCGTAGATTCATTAAAGATTTCAAGAAGAACATCACACCTTTATGTGAACTCTTAGGCAATGATGTTCCTTTCAACTTCTTATAGTCATTTCTTTCTGCGTTTAAATAGTTTAAGTCCGAGTTAACCTCGGCAACTATCATTTAACCTCCAAATTGGAACATTCAATTTGAGATTATGTGCAACGCTTCGGATTATGCAATAGGTACTATTTTTTGTCAATGAATCAATAAACATCCTCATATTATCCAGTATGACAGTAAAATACTCAGTAATGCTCAACTTAACTACTTTGCAATAGAGAAGGAAATGTTAGCAGTGGTTTATGCCATTGATAAATTCTTCCCCTACCTAATAGGATCGAAAGTCATGGTCTACACAAACCATGCTACATTGGAGTACCTTCTATCTAGCAAGGATGTTAAAGAAAGGTTAATTGTTGGATTCTACTCTTGTAAAAGTTTGATCTAGAAATTTGAGATAAAAAGGGCACAAAGAATGTTGTAGTTAATCACCAATCTAGGATTGATACTAAGGCGTCTGAAGAATGTTTACCCATTTCTAAATTCTTTCCTCATGAGAAACTTATGCAAATCTCTAATTCCAATATTCAGTGGTAGGTTGACATTGCCAACTACATAGTTACAGGTCAATTGCCAGCCTTAATGACTAGGTAAAAAAAAATTCGTCTCTTTTCAAAAGTTCAAATGGTATTTATGGGACGAATTATATTTATTCAAGTAGTATCCTAACAAAATCATTAGATGTTGTGCTCCAACATGTGAAAAAGCCAACATCTTAGAGTTTTGTAATAATCATGCATGTGGATGATACTTTAGTGACAAGAAAATCGTTGTAAAAATCTTGCAGTACAATTTCTTCTATTTTCTAAAATACCTTTGAGTTTAGCAAATCTTGTAACCGATGTCAAAAATTAGGAAAAATTTCCAAGAGAAATGAAATACCCCAGAATCTTATGCTGATTGTCGAGATTTTTTTATGTTTGGGACATAGATTTTATGGGACCCTTTCCTATCTCCCAGTGTTACCAGTATATCCTCGTTGCCGTTGATTAAGTATCCAAATGGGTAGAAGTTGTGGCGTATAGAACGAATGTTCACAAGGTGGTGATCAAGTTTATCAAGGATACCATCTTATCATGATTCGGTATTTCATGAGCTATCATAAATGACAGTGGATCGCACTTCTGTAATAAAATATTTGCATCGTTGATGAGAAAATACATCATAACTCACAAAATTGCAATACCTTATCATTCATAAACATGTGGACAAGTAGAAATTTTTAACAAGGAAATCAAAACCATTATAGAAAAAATAGTCAATCCTTCATGAAAAAATTGGTCTTTGAGATTAAATGACTCATTATTGGCTAATCGAACTGCTTTCAAAACACCAATAAGCATGTCATCCTACCGGTTAGTTTTTAGCAAGACCTGTCATCTCCCTATAGAACTTTAGCATCAAGCATATTGGGTGATCAAACGCCTCAACTTTGATCTCGATAAAGCTAGTGAAAATCATAAATTACAACTCGATGAATTAAAAGAGATTAGAAATGACTCTTATAATTGTATTAAACGCTACAAAGAGTGTACGGAATTTTATCACGATAAGCACATTCTTTGACAAAATTTTGAGCCTTATCAAAGAGTTTTGTTGTACAACAACTGTAGACACCCCATTTTTGCATCCGCTTAACTTGGCGATCCGTCACCCGGTTGCTGTAGATTCTTAATGATGAGAACAAAAAACTCGAAAGCTTGAGAGAAGCATCCTTCCAATATGCTATGTCTTCTAATTATATTATCTTCTTTCTCCTTCCCACGTGACATAGACTTACGCACACTTAGGATTGCTACACTTTCCACCCGACTCAGCAAGCACATACGCTTAGGTTCGCTACATAGTTCGATAACATAGAAATCTCACTATACTAGGAAAATATGATCTCAAGACTTAGAAATAATCACGTTGGGACTAAAAAAAACTGCACGCCAACATTCACCAAAATGGACAAAAATCTATAAAATGCCGAAAATACCCTTCTTGAATTTCAGACCTCTGAAAAGTCTCGAAAGTACCTTTATTGCCTTCATAATGGGATTTCGAGTTTAATGGAACCCAAATTGATAAAATGGAAGAAATTTATGAAAAAATCAAAAAATGACCAAAACGCCCCTTGATGTCCAACTTGCATGTAGAGACCTTGATTATTAGGAAAATCAAAATAAAACAATCGACTTGAAACTTTTAAATCGAAACGAAAGTTAAAATTAAAACGATAAACTTGAAGACCTTAAATCAACGTTCAATCTAAAATTTAATCAACCCATCAACATTTAAATTAAAATCTAATCAACCAATCAAATTGAAATTAAAATCCAATCAACCCATCAACATTTAAATTAAAATTCGATTAACTAATTAACATTGAAATTAAAACCCAATCGATCAACCAAATTGAATTTAAAACTCAATCGACCAATCAATATTCAAATCAAAACATAATCAACTAATCAAATTGAAATCTTAATCAAGATCGAAAAGTGGAATACAATTAACCCATCAAGTTAAATTTTTAACCCAATCAAACTAAAATTAAAAATTAATTCCCCTAAGATATTTGAACTTAATCAATCGATAAAAATCAAAAATGAAAAATTAGTCATCCATGATTCACCAACGCTCCACGGGGTTGTGAAGCATGGGATCATGATCCCTTTCCTCGTAAACTCAAATAAAGAGAGAGATTCTCTCTTTGGTTTGGTCAAAGAAGAAGCAAATAAAAAAAAATAAAAAATAAAAAGCAAAGAAAGAAATAAATAAACAAAAAAGGAAAAGAAATATATAAAACAAAGAAAGAGAAAGAGTAGAAAATAGTAAGAGAATTCTATAAAAGGGAGAGAGCTTTCTCTCTTGAAAGGGGGGTTGGGGGAAGATCCAAGAGAAAAAGGTTGACATGCTTGAAAGAGGAAAAGAAGGTTGAAACTTTGAAAGAAAAGAAAGGGTATATGACGTTTTTTGACAGCCAAGAAGAGTGGTTTTCTTTTTGAAAGAGAAGGGGCAACAAGAAAGGAGAGTATTCTCTCCCTCAAATGTCCATCTTCTTCTTCATTAATCAGTCCATAGCCACCCCCACATCTCAGCCTCTCTCCTCCACTACTTTACAGCCACCCTCATTGTCCTCTCTATCATTATTTTCCTCTCTTTCACCACCATTAAACACCATATTATAGTAGCCCCACCATCCTTTCCACCTTTATTTTCTTCTTCAACAGCAGCAACACCTTCACCATTAAAACCAGCCCCCCTACCTTCACGTTCTAATCTTTGTCTTAGCCCCACTTCAGTCCCAAACATCCTCTAGCAGCCCCATCACGGACTCCACTCATATTTCGTTCTTTGCTGTCCCATTATGTTCTTCACAATTAAAGTACTCACCTCACATAGCCATTGAAATCTGCCCTAATACCTTCACATTCTCTTCTTCTTCTCAACCCCACTTTAGTCCCAAACATCCTTTAGTAGCCCCATCACGAAATCCTCTCATATTTTGTTCTCAAGGCTCCTTTGATCCTGGTTCTACTCAAGGTTTTTTTCAAGTCATCATTACCACGCTCCTCTAGAGAAGTTGAGCTTTCGATTTCTTTGAAGGAATCACAATAACCAAAGATTTGGAGGGACTTCTATTCTTAATAATCAAGGTATGTCTTCATGTGTATCAAACGTGGCATCGATATGATTGTTGATTTTATTTTGAATCTTCTTATTTGACTTAGTTTGCTATAATGTTCATATTAATTTTCGTTTTGATTGAGCATTCATGTCCACGCCCTTAGTCTATGTATGAAGCTTACACACATTCACATAATTCAGAATATTAATGCTGGAATTTTTGGAAACCTTGATTAGGTGCCTGTTTCACGTTTGTGAAATCAAAATAAAAACCAAGTTTTTTTAATGAAATTAACACGTGGGCTAACTCTCCGAACTATGCTCAGATGTCACCGAGGGTTTTCTCAAAATTATGCTTAGATGTCGTCGAGGGCTTTCTTGGAATTATGTTCAGATGCCGCCGCGGGCTTTCTTAGAACTATGCTCAGATGCCACCGAGGGTTTTCTCGAAACTATGCTTAGATGCCGCCGAGGGCTTGTGGCGCCCCGCCAAACGCTAACACAAATCCCAAGGCCAAATCCCAAGGTACTAGGTGGCACCTCAAAATTTCGGCATGGTCTCCTCTGTTTATGTTAGCGTTTCACGGAACTCAAACCTGATAAACCAATTTATAATACAACCTGTATATAAAGCTGTAAATACAGGAAATGAACAGCGGAAGACTAAATTACATCTAACATGTAAGTAGATCAGAGTGCGGAAGATTTATCAATATACAGGCTTACCAAAACACTCTCACTCTAACATAGGCCTAAACTCTCAATCCAAAAACTACATACATCCTGGATGAAACTGGCAATTCTAACGGATGTAGCCCTAGTGCTCACCAGGCAATAAACTCTGATCGTCGATCTGACCGACCAGATACTCCTCAAATACTGACTCTACGCCTGTCTCGGTAGCTGCAAGTGCTGAAACTAAAAAAAATAGGAGAGAAAGGGTGAGTAACGAAAGTTACCCAGCAAGTCCACAGCCAATTCCTACTAATAACCCTTCGTAAGCATGATCGAATAAAGCATACTGAACATTTTAATACATGCAAGGTTTTACAAGATAAAATACGATCAACTGGTACATATAGCCAGGGATGAGCAACTAAACAGTTTTAAAAATTATACATAGCATCAATCATCCATACTCATCATACGTTTTTCATTTTATGCAAATAAGATTGCCAACATTGAAATAATAGACATGCTTCTCATTTATAATCCGAAATATAACAACAGATACATAATACAAATGGTGGAGTATTGGAATTAAAGAGTTGGGATTCACGACTGGATCGCTCCCAGTCGGGACATGATGTTACAACATAAATCTGGCTTTTAGTTCCTGATTTTGTGGCCGGTCGCTGCGCTTACCACACTGGTGACCATTTATCCGGCTCAGGCTGGCCGTTTGACGTGACCGTAAGCAATGGGTCTCTTTTCGATGTGTCAAAACGTTCGACTACTACTAGATTGTTAGTGATCACTGACTAATCATCTTCGTCTATGCCTATCAGGCGTGCATGTGATTCCCAAATGACACTCCACTCGTATACGACCACCTTTACAATACACGTTCACTGGTAAAGATAAGTAAGGAATGAACCCGGATTCCAGTTGTGACTCGACTCTCATACGCGTCCCATACCACGTATGAGTTTGGTGGTCCCTACCGTACATCCCAGGATAGTGTACCCCTCCGGATGATGTGACACACTATCCCTTCAGGCATTCACAAACCCTTTAACAGCTCACAAAATAGCTACGTACATATATGATTTTTCATTTAAAACAAAAGAGAAATTAACAGAACAGGGTTGAGAACGGATATCCAGTTCCTACCATGCAACCGTGGCCCCCCGGCCTAAAAATAAATAACAGTACTCAGCGCACGCGCTAACATAATCGGAAATAAACATGCAACCCTTTCATTAATAACCTGGATATCCTTTCACCAACCTACACACAACATACAATGTAAAATGTAGACATCACCCCTCGGGCATGATTCTGACATTTTACCGTTCATTCCCTTTCCCCATTCTCTCGACATTCTCACTTTTCATCTTTTCACATCGACCATCCATTTTCAATATTTCAAAGTCATTCTTTTGGTCTTTCCATTAAAAACCCTCAAAGTTTATTTAAAAACAAAGTCCCAGCGATGCTCGGGACCAAGGCTGTTAAAAATAGAGAAAGCTGGTGAAAATTTGGCTAAGTGTCAGAAACTCAATTTTTCAAAGTTCTCGAAATTGAAAACGGGTTTTTCGAAATGAAAGTCTCGATCATGAGATTCGACACCATATAGTTTTTGTAATCTAATTCAAAGAAACGCGAAAGTTATTTCATTTTGAAAACTTGCCGAAAACGTCGAAAATTACGTTTTGTTCTTTAAACCAAAATTTGGATTTTGATCCTTTGAGATTTGGATCTTAAAACCATTCCCATTGTTCCGAAATGGGGGGTAAAACCTTAATTTCATTAAAGAACTTAAAGTAAATTACTTAAATGTTTTTAATGAAATAAATGGTGAGAAATAGTGTATAAGGTGTGAAGAGGTCAAGCCAAGAGTCAGAACACTGTTCTGATCAAAACTGTGTCTGTCGGTGGCTGTCGGTGGCAGAACCAGGATTCTGTCGGTGGAACCGACAGATTGGTCTTCGGCAGATGTCGGTGGGACCGACGGTCCTGCCGACAGCATAAAATTTCATCGCGTTATTTGGTTTCGTCGGTGGCAGAAACCTCATTCTGTCGGTGGGACCGACAGAATGCCTTCGGTAGGTGCCGGTGGCACCGACCCTACCCGCCTACAGCCTGAACCTCACTCGCGATTTTTGGGTTTTTCGATCCCTTTTTCGATTTCCTTTTTCATTCTTCGAACCATTCTACCCACCCACGATTTTGTTATCAAGATTCGATCAAACATAAGCAAAACACCTACTTCTACCATGAATTTGAAATCGAACAACAACTTTCTACGATTTAAATGCAAACAATAAGTTTTGTTTTAAAACCCTAAATGCACATTTCAGAAATCTAAAGTTACCAATAAGAATTGGAAGTCCCTTACATGGTTGTGGACGTCGAACGTGATAAACTCGCACAATGATCAAGGTTGGTGGCTCGAGAGTTGAGGTTGGGCTGACTTGGATGCGAAACGAGCGAGGGTTTGCAAGGTATCCGACAATGACGTTTCCTTTCTCCTCTAAAATGAAGTATAGACCTAGCTCCTAACTTGATGAAGCCCTCGGACGGAAGATGTGGAGGTTTACTCGAGCTACCCGACTGATTTTGATGGAGGATGGGGAAAACAAACAAGAATGAACAACCAAAGGTGGTGAAGTTGTAGCTCTCGACGTGGCCGACAACTTTGTCTTCTTCGTCGAGGTTCAACTCGGCTTCGTTCGGGCTAGAACTTGAAGGGAATGGGTTGAAACCCTTGGGTTGAGACGTGGCTACCGTTTGGTTTCCTTGGAAAAGAAGAGAAATGAAATGAAATAAAAGAAATAAGATTTCTTTTATAATAAAGCTGATGGCATACTTGTAATTTTCCCATCATTTCTAACTTCGTTCGTAACTTAACCATTCGGACTCGGAAATTGACAAGTGAATATACCATTTCGAATAATTTTTTGCTACGGACCTAATGGTATCATCAAATCTTTTCGATTCTCGCTCTAACGAAATTCCACTGTTTTGGGTCCCACTTAATGCGAAATTCGAGGATTTTATAACTTTTTCCTCCGAACTCGAATTCAAACTTGCTTACAGGCTAATGTATATATTTCAATCCTTTTGAATCTAATGGCGAAGTCGATTTTCCTCAAAATTAATCATAGCAATATTCGAGTATTTTACTCTAAGTCTTTCATTCGATACTTCCCTCCAAATCTCACCATTTACTTTCCTCGAGATATGAGTTGAAAATCCGGGGTGTTACAGGGCTTTCTCGGAATTATGCTCAATAACCGTCGAGGGTTTTCTCGAAACTATGCTCAGATGCCGCCGAGGGTTTTCTCAGAACTATGCTCAGATGCTGCCGAGGGTTTTCTCGGAATTATGCTCAGATGCCGTCGAGGGCTTTCTCGAAATTATGCTTAGATGCCGTCGAGGGTTTTCTCGAAACTATGCTCAGATGCCGTCGAGGGCTTTCTTGAAATTATACTCAGTAACCACCGAGGGTTTTCTCGAAATTATACTCATATGTCGTCGAGGGCTTTTTCAAAATTATGCTCACTAACCGCCTAGGGTTTTCTCGGAACTATGCTCAGATGCCGTCGAGGGTTTCTCGGAATTATACTCAGATGCCGTCGAGGGTTTCTTAGAATTATGCATAGTTTATGCTCAGTTTATGCTCAATTTATGCTCAATTTATGCTCAGATTTGACTCAGTTCCAACTTAAACTCTTTGAAATTTATCTCAGATTTTAAGTGCACATACTTGCACAGTTGTTACATTAGTCAAGGAGAATTTTCTAAAATTCAAGGATCTGATTCGAAGAGGGGGAGAATAATGGAGATCGAGTTGCTGTTTCCAAGTCTTCTCAAGAACCATTGCAAGGAATTGGCGGTCCGATGACTAGGGCAAGGACAAAACGGATGGAAGAGGCATTGCAAGGCTTGATTGTGGAAGTCCAATACAAAGAGGCCATTCTAGAAGATTCTAAGGCTAACTTCGGAGATATCAAAGTTTCATCAAGGATGGTCAACTATCTTTTTATGCGAAAGGTCAATTTGGAAGATCAATTTGAATACAAGGGTTAATTGGGAATTTGTATGTTCTAATTGTCCTTAGTTTGAATTCTTTATTTCCTAAGGACTAATTAGACTTTTCTTTATTTTTCCAAGGACTAATTAGAATTAATCTTGATCTAATTTGTCTATAAAAAGGCACCTCATTTTGTAATTGGGACACAATTGATATTTTACATCTTATGAGATTTTGAAGTTTATTCAAAGAAACTTTAGTTTTGTTTCATGATTTCTTTATGGGTTCTTTATGAGTTTTCATTCGAGTTCTTGAAGAAAAGACATGACTCTTCGACTTATCAAGGAAGTGATCAATCCTTGTGGTGTCATTAGATTGAGGTTTCAAGGACTTAGTTTCCTTGGGATTTTAGTCCGATCAACTTTTTAATTTGTTTTAAGACAATTCTAGAATATTCGAAGCCTTCGAATAAAAGGGTTCCTAGAAGAGATCATCAAGAGAAGGTCTTAATCCAAGAAGGTTCATATCATTTGGTATCAGAGCATCAAGATTGCTGGAAAATACAACAAGATTGAAGTAATCCTTCGAAGATTTGGTTCGGGTGACATTCAAATTGGAGATCAAACGTGGTATATCTTGCTTCCCAACAAAATTCATATCAATTCAAAGCCAACGATGGCTAGAAACTAGGTTTTTTATTATTTCAAAACATTCTTGATACGTTCTTGTTGGAAACCATGAACATTCATTGAATTTCGTAGTTGTTCTTACATAGTTCTTTGTGAATTCTGCATTTTCTTGCGGTATTTTCTTTGTGAATTCTGAAATTTTATTTTCTTGCTAAAATTACAAAATTGTGATCGATCATCAACAATCAATCTAAGATATACGAGCTACATGATCATCTTTTTTTTTTAAAGATTTAGATTTTAATTTTGTGTACAAGAACAAACCAACAGCCATGTTTTGCTGAAACACAGCCCCAACAGCCATGTTTTGCTGTCTTGTTCATTGAAAAAAATAAATAAATAAATAAATTTCTGGAATTCAGCCACCTCGTGTTATTAGTTATTCTATTTTGCTGAAATTGGAAATCAATGTTCGATCTTCAACATTCTTTCTAATTCCTTATATGTACATCTGCAAATTGAGCTTCTTGAAATTTCAGCCATAACAGAATACTCGATTGTGATTCTTGATTTCTGAAATTTTCGTTTGGGAGAATTGTCTTGGACATAGTGTTGATCTTTAATGGTCTTTAATGGTCACTCATTGAAAAATCTTTCACTTACATCACCATTGATGTTGCTGTAAGTAAACTTGAAATATTTCTTGTTGCTGGAAATTCAACAAAAACACAGCCAACGTTGCTGTATTGAGAACACACGTTCATGTTGCTGGAAATTCAACAAACACAGCCAACGTTGCTGTATTGAGAACAAACGTTCTTGTTGCTGGAAATTCAACAAACCACAGCCAACGTTGCTGTATTGAGAACAAATGTTCTTATTGCTGGAAATTCAACAAACACAGCCAACGTTGCTGTACTGAAATCTTTCTAAGATTTACATCTGTGAATCGAAAATTCTTGAACATTCTTGGATTTTTTTTTATTTTTTATTTTTTGTATTTTTTATTTTTTGTATTTTTTTTTATCTTACATACTAAAGAACAACTCAACTCACTGATGTCATTGTAGGATTTCTTATTGATTTACCATGTTTTATCGCTGATTTTTTTTATTTATTTTTTTGGTGGAAACTTAGAATCACGTTACTATGTTGGAGTTGCTGTATCTAGTTCATATAGAACGAATTGTTGTTAGTTACATTAAATTGGTGTAATGTTTCTGAATTTTTTTTTTTTTTTTTTCACCTTGTTTTAAGTTTGTCTGCCAAACATTATAACTGAGAAAATTCAGAAACGAATTTCTGAATTCTTTTGACTGAAAATAGATCTGAACTAATAGATCTTCAGATTTTAATTTCTGCATTTTCTGCATTTTCTGAATTTATGTCTCTTAGTGTTTTTGGGCTGTATTTTTTTTGTTGAAAACAGACTGATTGGTCGACTTTCTTGACTTTCTGATTAAGTACCTTAAAGGCTGATTTATTGTTTTTTTTTGCTGGGCTTGGTTTAAAAAAAAAAAAAAAAAAAAGATTTATTAGTTGCTGTTTGTAGTTACAAAAATTCGATAAATTGGAGTTGTTAACTTCAAACGGCCATAACTTTTGATCCGGATATCGGAATGACTATTAGTGCATATCAAATCGAAGCTCTTTTCCAGATCTACAAGTTGAACGAGGCATAGCCTCGTTCCACACCGTTTCGACCTTCAATTCCATCATTTTCATCACTTTCCGGGACTTGCAATATTGTTGCATATTTTTGTTTTGTTTTCGTTTATTTTAACTTACAGGATTTCAACCATGAGTAAGGAAGGGGGAGAATCACATGAGACCGACTTAAAATTATTTATCAAGGCCGTTCATGATCAATTTAAATTGTTGAATTCAAGGTTGGACAATATGGAATCCTTTAATGAATCTAAACCATATCGAAGACATGAGTTCGACGAAGAAGAAGATATTCATTCCGAAGCGGAGAGAGTACATTATCGACGGGATAAGAAAGTAGATTTCAAAGAAGATAACAATTTGGGTAGCATAAAGATGACGATTCCGACCTTTCACGGAAAGAATGATCCTGAATTATATTTGGAGTGGGAAAGAAAAGTTGAGCACGTTTTTTATTGTCATAATTATTCCGAGGATAAAAAAATAAAGCTAGCCGCCGTGGAATTTACAAACTATGCCAGTATATGGTGGGATCAATTGGTGATCAATAGGCGCAGAAATGGTGAAAGACCTATTCGATCATGGGATGAGATGAAGTCAATGATGCGTAAAAGATTTATTCCTAGCCATTACTATCGAGATTTGTATATCAAACTGCAAGGGTTGGTTCAAGGTTCCATGAGTGTAGAGGATTATTATAAAGAAATGGAGATTGCCATGATTAGAGCAAGCATAGACGAAGATAGAGAAGCAACTATGGCTAGATTCATTGCCGGATTGAACAAAGAAATTGCTGATGTGGTTGAGTTGCACCATTATGTGGAAATGGAAGAGTTACTGCACAAAGCCATTAAAGTGGAAAAGCAAATCAAGTCTAGAAGGTTTAGATCTGGATCATCTTCTAATAATCCGTGGAAACCAAATTGGAAAGACAACAAAATTCCTTTCAAACCAAAAGAAGACGTAAAGTTGAAGCCTTTGGTTTCTATTCCTAAAGATAGACCTGAAACAAAGCCTCTTATTAAGTCACGTCAGATTAAGTGTTTTAGGTGCCAAGGGTTTGGACATATTGCTTCTGAATGCCCAAACAAGAGGGTTATGGTTGTATTGGCAAACGGAGACATTGAAAGTGCTAGATCAAGTGACAACGAGATGCCTCCATTAGAGGATTGTTCTGATGTTGAAGTAGAAGAGCCTGTGCATGGTGATTTACTTGTCACCAGGAGAGCTTTGAGTATACAGCCTAAGGATGAAGGAGATGAGGAGCAACGTGAGCATATTTTTCACACAAGATGCCACGTGAAGGATAAAGTCTTTACATTGATTATTGATAGTGGGACTTGTACCAATGTTGCTAGTACCTTGTTGGTAGAGAAGTTGAATTTGAAATGGCAGAAACATCCTAAACCGTATAAGCTTCAATGGTTGAATGATTGTGGAGAAGTGAAGGTAAACAAGCAAGTTCGGGTTCCTTTCTCAATAGGCAAGTATGTGGATGAGGTTATTTGTGATGTGGCACCGATGCATGCCGGTCATATATTGCTCGGTCGACCATGGCAATTTGATAGGAGAGTGTTGCATGATGGGTATAAAAATCGTTATTCTTTTGTAATGAACAATCGAAAAATTGTATTGGCCCCTCTCAAACCTTTGCAAGCTTATGAAGACCAGGTTAGGATAGCAAGTGAGTGCAAAAAGAGAGAGAAACAAAAGTGTGAGCAAAAAGGAGAGCAAAGTGAGCAACCTGGAGAGAAGAATAAAGTACTGAGTGTACTTGCTGACAAATATGATGTTAAAAGTGTAATGATAGCAAGGCCACAAGTTCTAGTTCTTATGTACAAAGATGTTTATTTTTCTACTGACGATCTTAACTCCTCTTTGCCTAGTGTTGTCTTGTCTTTATTACAGGATTTTGAGGATCTTTTTCCCGAGGAGATTCCACATGGTTTACCTCCTTTAAGAGGAATTGAGCACCAAATAGACTTCATACCTGGTTCTGCTATACCAAATAGACCTGCTTATAGAGCTAATCCCGAGGAAACAAAGGAGATACAGAGGCAAGTGGATGAACTGTTGCAGAAGGGATTTGTAAGGGAAAGTCTCAGCCCATGTTCGGTTCCTGTTCTCTTAGTACCAAAGAAAGATGGAACATGGCGCATGTGTGTGGATTGTCGAGCTATTAATAAGATAACGGTAAAATATAGGCATCCTATCCCTAGGTTAGATGATATGTTTGACGAATTGCATGGCTCTCGTTTGTTTTCTAAAATTGATCTAAAGAATGGGTATTATCAAATTCGCATGAAAGAGGGAGATGAATGGAAAACTGCATTTAAAACTAGATATGGGTTGTATGAATGGTTAGTAATGCCCTTCGGTTTAACTAACGCCCCTAGTACATTCATGAGATTAATGAACCATGTTTTGCGTGCTTTCATGGGAAAATTTGTGGTAGTTTACTTTGATGATATTTTAGTCTATAGCAAAAATGTTGATGACCATGTGAAGCATTTGCATGCTGTGTTTAGTGTATTAAGAGAACATCAATTATATGTTAATCTTAAGAAATACACATTTTGTATGGAATCTGTTGTGTTTCTTGGATTTGTTGTTAGTTCGCAGGGAATTAGCGTTGATGAGGAAAAGGTAAGGGCAATAAAGGATTGGCCTACACCTAAGAATGCGAATGAGGTAAGAAGTTTTCATTGTTTAGCAAGTTTTTATCGAAGGTTTGTTAAAGATTTTAGTTCTATTGCTGCACCTTTGAATGAACTTGTTAAAAAGAATGTTGTTTTTAATTGGGTTAATGTGCATGATCAGGCTTTCCAAACTTTGAAAGATAAGTTAACTAATGCACCTTTGTTGTGTTTGCCTAACTTTGATAAAGCTTTTGAAATAGAGTGTGATGCATCCGGGATTGGAGTAGGAGTTGTTTTGATGCAGGATTCTAAGCCAATAGCTTATTTTAGTGAAAAGCTAAGTGGGGCAGCATTGAATTATCCTACTTATGACAAAGAGCTTTATGCACTAGTGAGAACTCTTCGAACATGGCAACATTATTTATGGCCAAGGGAATTTATCATTCATTCTGATCATGAAAGCTTGAAATTCCTGAAGACCCAAGGTAAGCTTAATAAAAGACATGCTAAATGGTTGGAGTTTATAGAAACATTTCCTTATGTAATTAAATATAAACGTGGGAAGGAAAATGTTGTGGCCGATGCATTATCAAGAAGGTACGTGTTACTTACTTCATTGCAAACTAAACTACTTGGTTTTGAATTAATTAAAGATTTGTATGCCAATGATTCTGATTTCAGCCAAGTATGGAATGCATGTGCTAAGTGTGCATCTGGTGACTTTTATAGGCATGAAGGATTTCTTTTCAAGAAAGATAAATTATGCGTGCCTAATTGTTCTATTCGTGAATTACTTGTAAGGGAAGGTCATGGGGGAGGTTTAATGGGTCATTTTGGTGTCCTAAAAACTTTAGATATCTTACGTGAGCATTTTTATTGGCCCCATATAAAGCATGATGTTCAATCTATTTGTGACAAGTGCATTACATGTAAGCAAGCAAAGTCTAAAATTCGACCGTATGGCTTGTATACCCCTTTGCCTGTACCTAATCAGCCTTGGATTGATATTTCTATGGATTTTGTTTTAGGATTGCCAAGGACTCAAAATGGTGAAGATAGTATATTTGTTGTTGTTGATAGGTTTAGTAAGATGGCCCATTTTATTGCATGTACTAAAATCAATGACGCAACACATATTGCTGAATTGTTTTTCAAGGAGGTAGTTCGATACCTAAATCAATTGTTAGTGATAGAGATGTTAAGTTCCTTAGTTATTTTTGGCGTACTTTATGGAGTAAATTAGGAACTAAACTTCTATTTTCTACTGTTGCACATCCTCAAACGGACGGCCAGACTGAAGTAGTTAATAGGACACTCACTACCTTGTTGCGTGCTATCATTCAAAAAAATTTAAAACAATGGGAAAAGTGTTTACCACATATTGAGTTCGCATATAATAGAACTATTCATTCAACTACTTCATTTTCTCCATTTGAGATTGTTTATGGTTTTAATCCTTTAACGCCTGTGGATATTTTACCTTTGCCTACTAATGAACATGCTAATCTTGATGGTAAGAAAAAGGCAGACTTTGTGAAAGATTTACATGCCAAAGTTCGAGCTAATATTGACAGGAAGAATGAGCAATATGCTAAGCAAGCCAATAAGGGTCGTTTGAAAGTTATCTTCCACCCTGGAGATTGGGTTTGGGTGCACTTGCGTAAGGAGCGGTTTCCTACCCAAAGGAAATCAAAATTGCAACCTCGAGGAGATGGTCCATTTCAAGTCTTGGAACGGATCAATGATAACGCCTACAAAGTTGATTTGCCAAGTGATTATGGTAATGTTAGTGCAACTTTTAATGTTGCTGATTTATCCTTGTTTAATGTAGGTGATTCGAGGACGAATCTTTTCGAAGAGGGGGAGAATAATGGAGATCGAGTTGCTGTTTCCAAGTCTTCTCAAGAACCATTGCAAGGAATTGGCGGTCCGATGACTAGGGCAAGGACAAAACGGATGGAAGAGGCATTGCAAGGCTTGATTGTGGAAGTCCAATACAAAGAGGCCATTCTAGAAGATTCTAAGGCTAACTTCGGAGATATCAAAGTTTCATCAAGGATGGTCAACTATCTTTTTATGCAAAAGGTCAATTTGGAAGATCAATTTGAATACAAGGGTTAATTGGGAATTTGTATGTTCTAATTGTCCTTAGTTTGAATTCTTTATTTCCTAAGGACTAATTAGACTTTTCTTTATTTTTCCAAGGACTAATTAGAATTAATCTTGATCTAATTTGTCTATAAAAAGGCACCTCATTTTGTAATTGGGACACAATTGATATTTTACATCTTATGAGATTTTGAAGTTTATTCAAAGAAACTTTAGTTTTGTTTCATGATTTCTTTATGGGTTCTTTATGAGTTTTCATTCGAGTTCTTGAAGAAAAGACATGACTCTTCGACTTATCAAGGAAGTGATCAATCCTTGTGGTGTCATTAGATTGAGGTTTCAAGGACTTAGTTTCCTTGGGGTTTTAGTCCGATCAACTTTTTAATTTGTTTTAAGACAATTCTAGAATATTCGAAGCCTTCGAATAAAAGGGTTCCTAGAAGAGATCATCAAGAGAAGGTCTTAATCCAAGAAGGTTCATATCACAATAACTAGGTGGCGACTCCCAAACCTCAAGAATCAAAAGCGGATCCGCGCACCCCGCGGATCGAGGGCGCTTTCAGTGGCGACTCCACTGGGGACTATTGAGGATCAAACTTGAAAAACCCCAAGTATGGGAGCATTGCCAAGATGACCTAGTTTTTTTTTATTTAGTTGGATTTATTTTATTTATTTTTTCTATTTATTTATTTATTTTTGTCTTGATTGTAGATGATTTTGGGTATTGCATTTTTTTTTCCAATTAAGGATCACTTTTTGATGACCCCTAAATAATGAAAGATTCAAATTGACATATGAAGATGATGGAATGATGAAGGTTGGGACAGTAATGTTCAAACGTTTTTACGAAACATTCTAGTAAGAATTAAGTCTGGGTACCTATTAATAAAATATAGATCTCATCGAGTAGATTAATTTAGAATTTGAGTTCACTCAATTTCGTTATCGAAAGCCTTAGATATCATCGATGCAAGTTCAATTTGTAAATCTGGAATTGTTGTTGAATGAAAGTTGCGACAGCAATGTTAAAACTTTTTTACAGAATATTCTAGTGAGAATTAAGTCTGGGAACCTCTTAATAAAACGTAGATCTCATCGAGTAGATTAATTTAGAACCTGAGTTCATTCAATTTCATTATCGGAGGCCTTAGATATCATCGATGGAAGTTCAATCTGTAAATCTGGAATTGTTGCTGAATGAAGGTTGGGACAGCAATGTTAAAACGTTTTCACAGAATATTCTAGTGAGAATTAAGTCTAGAAACCTCTTAGTAAAACGTAGATCTTATCGAGTAGATTAATTTAGAACTTGAGTTCACTCAATTTCGTTATCAGAAGTCTTAGATATCATTAATGCAAGTTCAATCTGTAAATCTGGAATTATTTCTGAATGAAGGTTGGGACAGCAACGTTAAAACGTTTTTACAGAACATTCTGGTGAGAATTAAGTCTAGGCACCTTTAATAAAATGTAGATCTCATCGAGTAGATTAATTTAGAACTTGAGTTCATTCGATTTCGTTATCGGGAGCCTTAGATATCATCGATGTAAGTTCGGATTGTATTTTCCAAATTCATAGAAAATCTGAATTTATCTAATGTTGGCACAATTAATGTTCTTGAGAGTGAGCTTATCTCAACTATTGTCATTCTATCATCAATGTAACACCTATTGGAATCTTGATTTATTTTGGATCACCCAAAAGTGATCATTGATTGGATCTTAAAAATTATGAAAATTATGCCTATTGCAATGTTTGTTTGATCATTATCATATGCCATATTTATTGATTAATTTACCATGATCTTGCTTGAAATACATGATTGATGTTGATCGTAATGTTAATGTGCTTATGTGATGGGAATAATGTGATCTTAATTGAATATTCATATGATTTGAATGATTTTAGTTTTGATTAAATGTATGATTGGTTTGATTGGATCCATGGGCCCATTTGTTTGAAAAAGGTCCCGGGCACACCCCACCCTGTTTTGCACACACCACATGCACGTTTACTGTTTTACTCACTTACACGTCCCATTTACCCAACGTGGCACTAGTGCGTGGCCCGGTCTCTTCGGAGATGCGACGTCATTCATGAAACCCACAACTCCAGTCACGTACCTTAGGGTATATCAAACTGGGGGCATCAATACCATTTGATCAGGTGATTCTGAGAAGTATGTTGATGCACCCAGGCTGGAGCGACTTGAGCCTTTGACCTATTGTAAGCCACACAGTCACATGTCCCGATTGCCAACGTAGTACTAGTACGTGGTTGGTCCCCTCGTGGGATGCCAAACCATTTATGAAAGCTACAACTTTTGACTCGTACCCGTAGGTATAAAAGATAGTCTAAGTATATCAATTGCACTTCTTGGTCAAAACCGGTGCCTAAGCAAGATCTTGCCCCATTGTACCCTACTGTACAAGGGGGATAGACTACGTCTATTCTAGATGAGAGGTATTTAAGTGGGCCCTTGCTCAGCATTGTGTGCCACCTCTCAACTGGAGATCAAACTGGTTGTTTTTGACTTCAGAGAAGTGAATTGAGGTTTTAGATTATCACCTATACGATATATCAAACCAAGTCACCACGTATCGAAAGGTATATAGGTTTGCTTGGGCAAGGGTGGCCAGATAAAAATGCATTGCACGTAGTAAGCTTAGAGTCTAGAAACCTTCCCAGTAGGTCACGACTCGAACTTATCGTGGGTGTTCCCGGGTTGTTTATTGAATGAATGCATGTGATTGATGAATGTATGTGAGTGATGTGAATGATGAGATCAAGAATGTATGGTTGTCCTCAAGGATAAAAAATTTTCTTTTTGAAAATTAAAATGGGTGCACCGACCCAATAAAGAATCCATTTTTTGCAATAATTTATAATGACCCAGTCCATCTCGATCCAATAATCATGATGGGTCGGGCCATTTAGATCAAAATGGAAATCAAATTCTTTTCTAAATTCGGGTTTCAACCCATTTTTAAATAAGAGAAATGGTTTACAAAAGGAAAGTATTTTCTAGAAGAAATGTTCTCTAAAAAATATATATATATTTTTGAGAAAAAGTGTTTTCCATAAGAACAAGATTTTTCAAAAAAAATATTTTCTAGAAGAAAAGAGAATGACGGAAAAATGATTTACAAATGATATATTCAATAAAATCTCAAGATTCTTAAAAATGTTATCAAGGGGGTGACACTGAAATTGGTTAATTTCACCTTCAAAGAGGTTTTAAGGGTTATCATTGTATGTAAGCTCAATCGTCCATTGTCTAGCTAGGGCTGTAAATCTGGTCAGTTAGAGTAAACGTCAATATCAAGTCAACAGTCAGAAATGACCTCAAAATTTTTCAACATCGTCCAGTTGTTCTTTAAAGATCATAGTGCTTCAATCCTACCGGTTATAAGCAATATCTCAGTCCTCAGTCCTAATCAAACTCGTGTGAGTACTTATCTTGAGTTTTCATGAGTCATTTGGGTTAGCTCAAGTTCCTTTTTCCAGCAAGGTCATGTCTTCCTTAGATTGAGTCTACTCTTTCCTATTGAGTCAAGTTAGTTCATCGAGTCTATAGAGGTGTCTATTGTCCCATCTGAAATTGATTGGATAAAGGAAATTTTTGAATACCTCGAGCGCATTAACGAATTAACTAATAATTTGATAGATTTCGTTTTTGAACAAGAAGATAAGAGTCGGGCTCAACCTTTAATTGAAAAAGGAAAGGTCTTTGACCTTGAAACAAAAAATAATTCTTAAAGAGATTCAAATAGAAACCATCTTATCCTTAAAGGAACACTAGGGGATAATGAATTTACTCAGAAATTTCAAAAGACTTGTTCGTGTGATCATATGAGGGTATGTTAGGTACAAGCTTGGGTATTGTTCAACACGGAATAGATACTCGTCTATATCGATGGAATCAAAGAAGATGTTATAAAATGTATCAGCACTATCCTTACTACATCTTGAGTTTCAAATCACATATTATCAGTCGATATGGGGGTACCTTTTGAACTGATCTCTGATAATGGGTCGTACTTCAAAGCATAAATCATTACTCTATGTTTAAAGTTGAAGATCTGGAAGCACAAATCATCCCCCTACCGTCCTCAGATCAATAGAACGGTTGAAGCAGTTAGTAAGAGTCTCAAAACTATCATCAGGAAAATATGTCAATCACATCGAGATTGGTCAGAAAAATTATCATTCACGCTATGGACATATCGAACTTCAATTCGATCCTTTACTGGAGCTACTCCCTACTCCTTAGTGCATGGCATGGAAGTAGTCTTGCCAGTTGAAATGGAAATTTCGTCTCTCAGGGTCTTGTTGGAAAATCATTTGTTAGAAACAGATTGGGTTCGACAGCAGTATGAAGAATTAAACTTGATCGAAGAAAACGAGTTAAAGCCCTGTATCATGTGCAAGCTTATCTAAGAAGAGTCACCCGTGCATTTGACAAAAAGGTCAAAGCTCATCATTTACAAGTCAAGGATTTAACTATCAGACTTCAAAGAAAATTGAACACTCCTCCTCAACTATAGGAGAAAGTCTGAATCCAATTGGAGAAATTCATTCATTAAGGAAATACTGTCAGGAAAAGCTGTTAGACTTCAAGATCATGATGAAATCGAGTTACTAGAACCAACTAACCTTGACCAAATCAAACGGTACTACATTTAAGGAGGCCATCTTTGGCCGAATCAATTTTCCTGTTACCCAGTTCAATATATCCTTTCTCAACCCCTTTGCAACCTTTTTCAAAAAGAAAAATTATGCCTTTTCTTTCTTAGCCCGATCACCTAACCTAGGGGAGGGAAGTTCCGAACTACGTTTTGGTCTGATCCCAAAAATTTGGGGTACGTAGGTAACCTAAGAAGTTACTTCAGGCCCGACCACATCAAAATAAAAAAATAGATTCCTCGACAAAGAAAGAATCTAAAAGAAAAAATTCAAAAGAAAAAGAAATATCTGCAAAATGGGGAAGAAAATTCAAAATAAAATAAAAGAAATGCCACACAAGGGGCATTCGGGTTTTTGAGCCTCAAAATCCCTTTCTTTTTATACCCAGTCCTAAGCTTACCCATGAAAGTCCTCTTAAGTACCTTGCGAGAAGTCAAGGAAGATAGCAAAGCATGATCAGACATCAACTTCAGAAGTTCAGAAGGGAAGAAGAAAAAAAAAAAGTCTGCTAAGTTGAAAACCCAAAAAGGGTGGCTTAGGCAAAAATTAAGGCAAGCTCGCAAGGTTGAAAATCTGAAAGGATGACCTTGGCAACAATCAGAGCAAAGAAAAGAGAAAATATTGTAAGCTCGTTAGATCGAAAACCTAAAAAGGCGATCTAGGCAAAAGCTAGGGCATGCTCGCTAGATTGAAAACCTGAAAAGGCAATCTAGGCAAAATTTAGAGCAATGAAAAAATAAAAGAAAATCCATTGAGTTGAGAAGCTGAAAAGACAATCTGAGCCAAAACATCAGAAGTTCGAATGATCAAGTTTCAATACCCAGTTTGAACCAAATATAGACTCATTGGATACAAGTATCTCGTCTATGATTGATCTGAAGAGTTTATTATCCCTAAGTGAACCGACGGGGAGAAAGAACAAATTCTATGATGAATTTCAGAAAGAAATATTTTGTTCCAATTTCTTTGAGCCTGACTCAAAATCTTTAATATAAAAAGTCAAAATTAAAAGTTATACCTTTATTGCGCTTGTGGTAATCAAGGATTTCAAACTTTCATAACAAAGGCACTTCCTTTTTCTAAAGAGTACAGTTTCCCCCCTTACACTAGGGGCATTTATTTTCAAATTATATTCGATTATCCCCAGTGCAATATTCCTTGTCAAACTAGGGGCATTTTTATTCTGATGCCTGGTCAATTTCAACCCCAAAGGATAAGGTTAACTTTGAATTAAAGGTTACCCTCTTGATAGCAATTTTGAAAACTCCTAAGATTCAAAGAGAGTTAAAATGTTTACCGGACCTTCATAAAATCCAACTTTTTATTAAAAAAAAAATTCAAATGCGAGGTTAATCTCCTGTTCGTTCCTAAAAAGAATTAGTTCATTACTCTTTCACTCCGAGTAGGTAGAGTAGAACTTCCCAAAAAAAATTAGTTTATTACTCTTTCACCCTGGGCAGGTAGAGTAGGACTCTCAAAAAGCTTAGTTCATTACTCTTTCACTTCGAGTAGGTGGAGTAGAACTTCCCAAAATAATTAGTTCATTACTCTTTCACTCCGAGTAGGTAGAGTAGAACTTCCCGAAATAATTAGTTCATTACTCTTTCACCCTGGGCAGGTAGAGTAGGACTCTCAAAAAGCTTGGTTCATTACTCTTTCAATCCGAGTAGGTAGAGTAGAACTTTCCAAAAAAAAATTAGTTCATTACTCTTTCACCCTGGGCAGGTAGAGTAGAACTCCTAAAAAATTAGTTCATTACTCTTTCACTCCGAGTAGGTAGAGTAGAACTTCCCAAAAAAAATTAGTTTATTACTCTTTCACCCTAAGCAGGTAGAGTAGGACTCTCAAAAATCTTAGTTCATTACTCTTTCACTCCGAATAGGTAGAGTAGAACTTCCCAAAATAATTAGTTCATTACTCTTTCACTCCGAGTAGGTAGAGTAGAACTTCCCGAAATAATTAGTTCATTACTCTTTCACCCTGGGCAGGTAGAGTAGGACTCTCAAAAAGCTTGGTTCATTACTCTTTCAATCCGAGTAGGTAGAGTAGAACTTTCCAAAAAAAAAAATTAGTTCATTACTCTTTCACCCTGGGCAGGTAGAGTAGAACTCCTAAAAAATTAGTTCATTACTCTTTCACTCCGAGTAGGTAGAGTAGAACTTCCCAAAAAAATTAGTTCATTACTCTTTCACCCTGGGTAGGTAGAGTAGGACTTCTAAAATGCTTAGTTCATTACTCTTTCACTCCGGGTAGGTAGAGTAGAACTTCCCAAAAAAAAATTTAGTTCATTACTCTTTCACTCCGAGTAGGTAGAGTAGAGTAGAACTTTCCAAAAAAAATTAGTTCATTACTCTTTCACCCTGGGCAGGTAGAGTAGGACTTCTAAAAAGCTTAGTTCATTACTCTTTCACTCCGAGTAGGTAGAGTAGAACTTCCAAAAAAAAAAAACAAAAATAGTTCATTACTCTTTCACTCCAGGTAGGTAGAGTAGAACTTCCCAAAAAAAAATTTAGTGCATTACTCTTTCACTCTGTGTAGGTAGAATAAAACTCTCAAAAAAATATAAATTTATTACTCTTTCACCTAGAGTAGGTAGAGTAGGACATTTAACTTTCTCCCAACTTTTGCTCAGATTTGTCTCAAATATCATTCAAATTTTCTCGAGTTTTGTTTTACTCAAATTTTACTCAATTTCACACAGTGCACACACTTGCACTTTTTAGTCAGGGAGAATTCTCTAAAATTCAAGGATCTGGCACTGTCAGTGAGAGCTCTCGCTCAAGGACCTGATAATCTTTTAATTCGGGGAGAGCTTTACCCTCAAGGATCCGAACACCCCGACGAATTGCTAAATCAGGCTTTAAAATGAACTGTCACTAGCTTTGGCATTCAGATATCGCACTATCTACCAAAATAGATTTGCTATCTAGTTTGCTTCAACCCTCTACCAAAGAGGGGCATCTGTAGACACCCCATTTTTGCATCCGCCTGATTAATCAAGTCGTCAACCCGATTGCAATGATTCCCAATGATGGATGCGTATTCCATTGTTTTATTTTGTTACCAGATATGTTTCAGAAATCCGGATGAGGTATCTCGAATTGACAAAACCTTAGAAACAACACTACGCTAGGAAAATACGACCCCAGAAACATAGAAATCATCATCTTGCAAACCAAAAAGAATCTTCACGATAAAAATCACTAAAAATGACCAAATTACCCCTAACCTCAAAATAACCCTAGAGCCTATGTTACGCTTAGGAAAACTCTCTCGAACACATAAAATAACAAATCGGAATCAAATAAATCATTTCACCAATTTTAACAAAATTTGACAAAATTATGAAAATGCCCCTCATAAAGTTCACAATCATTTCACATAAAAAATTTCATAAATAACACAAAATAATATTTCCATTGAATTCCTTACGAAAAATCGATTCTAAAACATCCTAGAACATTAAAAACCGACTTAAAACGTGAAAAGTCCTCTCCGGGGGTAAAACGGTAATTTCACAATTTTCATAATTAAATAATTCTGAAATTAATAAATAAAATATTAAATAATTAAAGTGAAACATTGATGAAATTAATTTAAAATTTTGAATTAAAAAATCGATCAATCGGACTTTCGGGTAAAATTGTTGAGGGTTCGTGGGATATTTCTTTAAGGACCCCTCCATTTGGGGGTCCAAAGAATTAAAGAAATAATTGAAGGGGGTTCTCCAAAAATTTAAAGTCAATCAAGCAAGACTGTAGTCAAAGTATTAAAGTCAATCAAGTGAGACTAAAGTCAAAATTAAAGTCAATTAAGCAAGACTGAAGTCAAAATATTAAAAATCAATCAATTAAGACTAAAGTCAAAACATTAAAAGTCAATCAAATAAGACCAAAAGTTATAATAGAATTCTAATTAAATAATAACTCTATCTAATAGAGTTCTAATTTAAAAATAATTCTACCTAAAACAATTCTAATTAAAACACAATTCTACCTAAAACAATTTTAACTAAAACACAACTCTAATTAAAAGATCTCTAATTAAACACTAACTCTATCCAAATCAACCTTAAAAAAATTCTATAAATAGAGGTGCTCACACCCTATTTTCGTATCAAATCATAAACCCTAAGAGAAGTAGGTCTAGAAGCTCTCCTAACCCCCCATAAACCCTAGTTTTGGAGCCCCAACTCCTTACCTAACATCCTTCCTTCAATTTTGGTCTAGAAAACACCTAAAATCCCTCAAAAAACACCCCCAAATCCGCAACAAACTTGAAGAGTTCAGATCCAAAAATAAGGAGATACCTTGATCTAGGAGATCCGTAGTCAAATCCGGAGACAGAACGAAGCAAGGGAGTACAGTACAAGGAGCTCTTTTTATCAGATCTGAGGGAACAAAATCCTTGCTATCGGAAAAGTATGTAATTTTTTTTATTTTTATCTAGGTTTTTAGCAATGTGATATATTTGGGAAGTTAGTAGAAACCGGCTTTGGCCGGGAGGGGTTGGTGCCTAACACCTTCCAACCCCGTAACATGATCCCCGAATTCAGATTTTTTGTGGTAGATTAGTTCTTTTTATCCATGTTAGAGTCAGTTTGGTTCCTAGACCACAATAACTAGGTGGCGACTCCCAAACCTCAAGAGTCAAAAGCGGATCCGCGCACCCCGCGGATCGAGGGCGCTTTCAAGTAGATTAGTTGATTTATCCGTTTAGAGTCCAAGTTCAGTTCCTAGACCGTAATAACTAGGTGGCGACTCCCAAACCTCAAGGATCAAAAGTGGATCCATGAACCCCACGGATCGAGGGTGCTTTCAAGTACATTTGGTATAATCTGATGATGATGGGACCCTAGCATGACTTTAGTCTTTACCCGTTGACCCTAGGACAGTTTGGATTGTAATAGAAATCGATAATCACAATCAGGCGGGTTTGATGCCTAACACCTTCCAAAATTCGTAACCTGACCCCTTACCAATTTCTCTAACCCGTGGATCGATCCATATCCATTTGGAGTTATCTTTAGTTCCTAGACCTAAACTAGGTGACGATTCCTTATATTTTTAAAATCCCCAATTTACCAATCGAACCCATATTCGTCATTTGGTGGAAAACGGGTCGATGCAATTTCAGTGGCAACTCCACTAAGGATTTTAGGATCATGCTTGACCTGATCCAAAACTATCCTTAGGTTGACTTTTTGCTCGAGTCAACCCAGCTGACTAAATGAAACTTTTTAGATTAGGTTAGATTTTGTCCATTCTTTTATGGGTATGTAATTGATTGGATGTAATTGGTTGATGATTTTTGTCATTGGTTGTTTCTTGTGATTGGTTGGTTCATGTGATGGGATTTGATTGAATGTATATGGCTTGTATGGTTGGATATTCCCTTTGCACACACTCACGAGCATGCATATTCATGTTTGCATCATGACATGTCCTTATAAACCCCCATAGCCAGATCCAAGCTAACCTGGTCCTTCGGGACATAGGGGATGATAGTGAACGCTACAACTTCAGTATAATACCTTCGAGTATATCAAACTGAAACACTATGTACTGCTTGACCAAGTAAAACTGGGATAGTATATCGATGTTCCGAGCTGAAGTGACCTAAGCTTTGTCCTAACCTAGCCTCACTCATATCGTTAGCTTAGAACCTTGAACATAAGTGTGGTCCCATTAGGCCACGACTCGAATCGACCATGAGTGCCCCTGGGTTGCTCCATTTAATCAAACCAAAAGGTAAGTGGGCAGACCAATCCACACCGTTCAAATTAAACTCGTAATATCGGTCCAACCCAATTGGTAAAATGCATCAATCAATTTGAATCGATTAAACCAGTTGGCCTAATTGGCAAATGGATCTAATCGAACGACATCAAACCGGTTGGACCAATTGGATTTTAGGTAAAAACTCAACCTAATTCATACTAAGAGGCTCCAATCAGGTGATCAAACTAACAAGTCTGACCCAAGGTTCAACCCCAGCCAGGGGTAGACCCGTAATTAATTTCTTTAACCCTTGTGGTCTCTATAGACTTATAGTACATTTGGACTGAATATTTATAATCAGATTTGAGCTAATTTATGTCAAAATTTTAATCATGTGGTTAATAGTCCAACCTTTAAAGTTAATAGTTAATCTTGATTTACTTCTAATCACGTAATAATTGCTCCTAAGCGTTCTAAACCAACCGTGCCACTTTGGATTCGTGAAAAGAGTCGTCTCACCAGAGTACCTTTGTCAAGCCCAAGTAGTCAATCCTTAACACAAGAAGAAACAAGTATCATGGATGAAATGGCACTCCGTCAGATTTTAGAATCCTTTCAAGCACAGATTATTGCTTCTATTCAAACACAAATTGAGGCCTTGAAAACTGAAAAGATGAACGATAAAATTGTATAATCTCATGCTGTGTTTGACCTAGTTGAAAATTTTGAAGATGATCAAGTACCCATCGACCCTATCTTAGTTCATCGAATAACTCAGGTAGAAACTACGTTGAAGAATATCAAGGACCCCGATGATCTTATTCTTGGATTAATAGCGATGACGTTATTTCCTACAGTCTATCTGCTAGAGAAGTTCACAATGCCAGATATGGAGAAATTTGATGGGACTGGATGCCCTAGGACTCACTTGAAAATATATGTCAGCATCATGCAGTCTCAGAGTTTGAGTGAAGAACAGATGGTTCAACTCTTCCAAAGAACCCTTACAGGTCCTACTTTACGCTGGTTAATGTCACTGGACTCATCTCGGGTAAGAACATGACATGAGTTGATGAAGGAATTTATTGGTCGGTATTCATTTAACACGGACATTGAACTTATAAGAAGAAATTTAGAAACGACCAAGTAGAAATTCGGGGAAACCTTCACCAAGTTAATTGCTCTATGGAGAGCTAAAGCCGCCCAACTACTGGATCGACCTCAGGCAAAGGAACAAGTCAAGAAATGACTTCAGAATTTCTCAACATCGCCCAATTGTTCCCTAAAGATCATAGTGCTTCAATCTTACCAGTTGTAAGCAATATCTCAGTCATCAGTCCTAATCAAGCTCGTGTGGGTACTTGTCTTGAGTTTTCATGAGTCATTTGGGTTAGCTCGAGTTTTTTTTCCAACAAAGCCATGTCTTCTTTAGGTTGAGTCTACCCCTTTTATTTTTATGAGTCGAGTTCGTTGCCAAGTCTAGAACGATGTCTATCGCCCCATTTGAATAAATGAAATTTTTGAATACCTCGAGCGCATTAATGAATTAATTAATAATCTGATAGATTTCTCTTCTGAATAAGAAGATAAGAGTTGGGCTCAACTTTTAATCAAGAAAGAAAAGTTCATTGACCTCGGAACAGAAAATAATTCCTAAAGAGATTCAAATAGAAACCATCCTATCCCTAGAGAAACACAAGGGGATAATGAATTTTCTCAAAATTTTAAAAATACTTGTTTGTCTGGGCCTATGAGGATATGTTAGGTGCAAGCTTGGGTGTTGTGTGACACAAAATAGATATTGGCTTGAGAAAATAAGATCATGGAAGATGTTACAAAATATACCAGTGCTACACTTCTCAAAATGGTAGAGCTCCTAGAATAGATTACCATTCTCAGACTAATGAAACAGTTTAAGCGGTATTGATCTCTGATAATGGGTCGTACATCAAAGCATAGGTTATTACTCTATGTTCAAAGTTCAGGATCCAGCATCACAAATCATCCCCCTACGTTCTCAGGCTAATGGAAAGGTTGAAGCAGCCAATAAAAAAATCTCAAAATAATCATCAAGAAAATGTGTCAATCACACCGGGAATGGTCAGAGAAGCTGTCATTCACACTGGGGGCATATTGTACTTCAATACAGTCTTCCACTGGAGTTATTCCATATTCTCTAGTATATGATATGGAAGCAATCTTTCCAGTTGAGATGAAAATTTTGTATCACAAGGTCTTGATGGAAAATCCATTGTTAGAAACATACTGGGTCCGTTATCGATATGACGAGTTAAACTTGATTGAAGAAAAACGACTTAGGGTGCAAACTTATCAAAGAAGAATTGCTTGCACGTTTGACAAGAAGGTTAAAGTTTGCTACTTACAAGTCAAGGATTTAACCATCAGACTTCAAAGAAAACTAAGCACTCCTCCTCAATCATAGGAGGATGTCTGAACTTAATTGGAGAGATTCATCTATCAGTAAGAAAATACTACTTTGGAAAATCATCAGATTTTAAAGAGAATTAAGTACCTATTTTTGACCCTAGAGGGAAGTTCAAACCTAATTGGGGAGGTCCATTCATCATCAAAAAATATTACCCGGAAAAGCTGTTAGACTTCAAGACCATGATGAAATTGAACTATTAGAGTCAACCAACCTTAACCAGATCAAGCAGTACTACATTTAAGGAGGCCACCTTCGGTCGAATCAATCTCCTACTACCCATTTCAACATCCCCTTTCTCAACCCTTTGCAGCCTTTTTGAAAAAAATAAAATCTTTTTCTTTCTCAGCCTGATCACCCAACCTAGGGGAGGGAAAATTTGAACTATGTTTTGGTTTGATCTCAAAATTTTTGGGTACGTGGGCAACCTGAGAAGTTACTTCAGGCCCGACCACATCAAAATAAAAAAAATCTATTTCCCAACACAAAAAAAAAATTCAAAAAAAGAAAAGAAATATCTTCAAAATAGGGAAGAAAATTCAAAATAAAATTAAAAAAATGCCACACAAGGGGCATTCGGGTTTTTGAGCCTCAAAATTCCTTTCTTTTTATACCCAGTCTTAAGCTTACCCATGAAAGTTCTCTTAAGTACCGTGCGAAAAGTCAAGGAAGATAACAAAGCATGATCAGACAACAATTTCATAAAAAAAAAGAGAAAAAAGTCTGTTAGGTTGAAAACTCGAAAAGGACGACTTAGGCAAAAACTAAGGCAAGCTCGCAAGATTGAAAATCCGAAAGGACGGTCTTAACAACAATCAGAGCAAAGAAAAAAAAAGAAAAGAAAAACTCACTAAATTGAAAACCTGAAAAGGCGATCTAGCCAAAAGCTAGAGTTTGCTCGCTAGTTTAAAAACCTGAAAGGGCAATCTAGGCAAAAGTTAAAGCAACAAAGAAAAATAGAAAAAAATCTCTGGGGAGTTAAAAACTAAGAGCAATCTGAGCTGAAACATCAGAAGTCAGAATAATCAAGTTAAATACTTAGCTTAAACCAGGCATAGACTTAGAAGCCACTAGTATCTTGTCTACGATTGATCTGAAAATTTTTACTTCCCCAAATGAATCAAAAGGGGAGAAGGGTGAATTCTACAATTAATCTCAAAAGAAAATATTTTGTTCTCTTTAGCCTGACTCAAAATCTTCAATAAAATTAATCAAAATTAAAAGTTGGATCTTTATTGCGCTTGTGGTAATCAAATATTCCATACAAGGGGCATTTTCTTTCTTCTCTAAAATGTAGCTTTCCCCACTTATACTAGGGGCATTTTCTTTTAATTTTTACATGATGTGTTCAATTATCTCTAATGCCATGTTTCTTGTCAAACTAGGAGCATTTTATTTTTAAGGTTGAGCAATGTTAATCCTAAAAGATAAAAGGAATCCCAAACTTAAGGTTACCCTCTTGATAATAATTTTTCGAAAAACCCTTGAAGTTCAAAGGAAATAAAAACTCAGGTTTTAAATTCATAAAACTTCTGAAAAAGAAAACATTGAGGTTTAAACAAAAACGTTCCTGATCTCATATATTGGTTTTCTACCCAGAGAATAACCCATTTACCTAGAACAAGAGATAAGGCATTCTTTCGTTCCCAGATTCATTAATCCTTTTTCAGATCCATTCATTCCTAGATTCGATCATTCTCTTTAAGATTCGTTATCTTCCAGATTTATTCATTCGTTCCCCGATTAAATTGTTATTTTCCAGATTCATTTTCAATCTCATCTAGATTCATTTTAATTATTCTTCTCCAGATTCAATCATTTTTTCCCAAAATTCATTCATTCCTCAGTCAATTTTGCTCAGTTGTCGCCAAGGGTTAACTTGGATTTTGCTCAGTTACCGCCAAGCCTTATCTTGGATTTTACTTAGTTTTCGTCAAGGGTTATCTTAGATTTTGCTCAACTGCCGCCAATGGTTAACTTGGATTTTATTCAGTTGCCACCAAGGTTTATCTTAGATTTTGCTCAGTTACTACCAAGGGTTATCTTAGATTTTGGTCAGATGCTGTCAAGGGTTATCTTGGATTTTGCTCAGTATTTTGGATTTTGCCCAGATGCCACCAAGGATTATCTTGGATTTTGCTCAGTTGTCGCCAAGGGTTATCTCGGATTTTGCTTAGATGCCGCCAAGGGTTATCTTGGATTTTGCTCAGTTGCCGCCAAAGGTTATCATGAATTTTGCTCAGATGCCACCAAGGGTTATCTTGGATTTTGCTCAGTTATTGTCCAGGGTTATCTTGGATTTTGCTCAGTTGCCGCCAAGGGTTAACTTGGATTTTGCTCAGATGTCGCCAAGGATTATCTTAGATTTTGCTCAGATGCCGCCAAGGGTTAACTTGGATTTTGCTTAGTTGCCGCCAAGGGTTATCTTGGATTTTGCTCAGTTGCCACCAAGGGTTAACTTGGATTTTGCTCAAATGCTGCCAAGGGTTATCTTGGATTTTGCTCAGTTGTCGCCAAGGGTTAACTAGGATTTTGTTCAGATGTCACCGAGGACTTTCGTGGAATTATGCTCAGATACCGCTAAGGGTTTTCTCAGAATTATGCTCAATTTTTTACTCAGTTTCACATAGTACTGTAGACACCCCATTTTTGCACTCGCCTGATTAATCAACTCGTCAACCCGATCGCAACGATTCCCAATGATGGATGTTTATTCCATTGCTTTATTTTGTTACCAGAAATGTTTTAGAAATCCGGATGAGGTATCTCGAACTGACAAAACATTAGAAATCACGTCATGCTAGGAAAATACGATCCCAGAAACATAGAAATCATCATCTTGCAAACAAAAAGATGTTTCACGATAAAACTCACTAAAAAATGACCAAATTACCAAAATACTCCTAACATCAAAATATCCTTAGAGCCTACGTTACGATTAGGAAAACTCATTCAAACACATAAAACAACAAATTGAAATCAAATAAATTATTTCACCAATTTTAACAGAATTCGACAAAATTATGAAAATACCCCTCATAAAGTTCACGATTATTTCACACAAAAAACTTCATAAATGACACAAATCAATATTTCCATTGAATTCCTTACGAAAATTCGATTCTAAAACATCCTAGAACATTAAAAACCGACTTAAAATGTGAAAAGTCCTCTCTGGGGGCAAAACGGTAATTTCACAATTTTCATAATTAAAATTTTTGAAATTAATAAATAAAATATTAAATAATTAAAGTGAAACATTGATGAAATTAATTTAAAATTTTGAATTAAAAAAATCAATCAATCGGGGGGCTTTCAAGTAACGTGAGATATTTCTTTAAGGACCCCTCCGTTTGGGGGTCCAAAGAATTACAGATATAATAGAGGGAGGGGGTTCTCCAAAAATTAAAGTCAATCAAGCAAGACTAAAGTCAAGGTATTAAACTCAATCAAGTGGGACTAAAGTCAAAATTAAAGTCAATTAAGTAAGACTGAAGTCAAAATATTAAAAGTCAATCAATTAAGACTAAAGTCAAAATATTAAAAGTCAAACAAATAAGATCAAAAGTCAAAATCATAATAGAGTTCTAATTAAATAATAACTCTATCTAATAGAGTTCTAACTAAAACACAACTCCACCTAAAACAATTCTAATTAAAACACAATTTTACTTAAAATAATTCTAACTAAAACACAACTCTAATTAAAAGAACTCTAATTAAACACTAACTCTATCTAAATCAACCCCTAAAAAAATCTTTAAATAGAGGTTCTCACACCCTATTTTCGTATCAAATCATAAACCCTAGGAAAAGTAGGTTTAAAAGTCCCCCTAGCCTCCTATAAACCCTAGTTTTGGAGTCCCAACTCCTTACCTAACATCCCTATTTCAATTTTAGCCTAAAAAACACCTAAAAGCCCTTCAAAAATACCCCAAAATCCCTCAAGGGTCAAAAGCGGATCCGCGCACCCCACGGATCGAGGGCTCTTTCAGTGGCGACTCTACTGAGGATTATTGAGGATCAGACTTGAAAAGTCCCAAGTATGGGAGCATTGCCAGTAGGACCTAGTTTTTTGTTTTATTTTATTTTATTTTTAGTTATTTATTTTCTTATTTTGATTTTTATCATTCTTTTGGCTCTATTGGTTATCATTGATTGGGATGTTAAATATTTTTGTTTGGTACATTTTTGTTATGATTTAATTTAGGGATATTCAAAATGACCTTAAATAATGCAGAATATCAAAGGTTGATGACATGAGGAATGACCCATTTTTTTATTTGAATTATTTTTAGGTCTGAATTATCTTTTATTAGTATATTTTGGTTCAATTTCGGATACTTTGTTTTGGCACTTTTTTTTTTGTTCAATTAAGGGTCACTTTTTGATGACCCTAAATAATGAAAGATTTAAATCGACATATAAATTAAGGATTGGATAATGTTAGCAGCAAATTGATGAGATATGAGGTGATATTTTTTTTATTATAAAAAAAAAAAAAACAAAACAAAACGTTTTGAAAAAAAAACATTTAAAAAATAAAAATAAAAAAATTTAAGGAAAAAAAAGAAGAAAACGTTTTTCAAAATTTTTTTTAAAAATTAAAAAAAAAAACATTTAAAAAAACAAATAAATAAATAAATGTTTTTTTTTAAAAAAAACCATTTAAAAAAAAAGAAGAAAACGTTTTAAAAAAAATTTAAAAAAATTAAAAATTAAAAAAAATTAAATATAACGTTAACAAAAAAAACAAAAGCCATTAAAAAAAAATACTAATAAAACTAAAAATTAAAAAAATTAAAAAATTAAAAAAATGAACTTTTAAAAAAAAATTAAAAATATAAAAATAAAAAACGTTAAAAAACAACAAAAAATAAAAAAAAAGTAAAAATAAAAAAAGTTAAAAAAAAAACATTAAAAAGAGTAAAAACGCTTAAAAAAAAAATAAAAAACGTTAAAATAAAAAAATAAAAAATAACAATAAAAAATAACAAAAAAAAAAAATTAAAAAAAAGTAAAAAAATGAAAACGTGAAAAAAAAAATTTTAAAAATTAAAAATTAAAAAAATTAAAAATTAAAAAATAATGTTTTCAAAAAAAATTAAAAAAATTTTAAAAAAAAGTTAAAAACAAATTAAAAAAAATCAAAAAACGAAAAACAAAAAAACGTTAAAAAAAAAAACATTAAAAAAAATTAAAAATTAAAATTTTTTAAAAAATATTAAAAACAAATTAAAAAACAAAACTTAAAAAAAAACAAAAAAAAAACAAATAGCGTTTTTTAAAAATTAAAAAATTAAAAAAAACCTTTAAAAAAATTTAAAAAAAAACGTTAAAAAAAATAAACAATAAAAAACGTAAAAAAAAATAAAAAAAAGTTAAAAAATGAAAAAAAAATGTTTTAAAAATATAAAAATAAATAAATAAAAAAGACATTTAACAAAAAACATTGAAAAAATAAATAAATAAATAAATAACGTTAAAAAAAAGAAAAAAACTTTAAATTTTTTTTTAAAAATTAAAAAAAAAAACATTTAAAAAAAAAATTTAAATAAAACATTAAAAAAATTGTTTAAAAAAATTAAAAAGAAAAACTTAAACAAAAATTAAAAAAAAAAAAAAACGTTTAAGGAAAATTAAAAAATTATTAAAAAAATAAAAATACTATTTTTTAAAAAAATATATAAAATAATAATAATAAATCAAAAACAAATAAACGTGAAAAAAAAAACTTTTGAAAATTAAAAAAAAAAACATTTAAAAAAAAATAAATAAAAAAATTAAAAAAAACGTTTTAAAGAAAACGTGTTAAAATAATCAAAAAACATTTAAAAAAAATTTAATTATAAATCTTAATCTCAACAATTATCAATATACCGTCAATTCAATATTCACAGAAATCTCAAATTATTTTGAATCGCATAAAAAGGACTATGATAAAAAAAAAAATTGTTTGGATTAAAAAAAAATAAAAAATTCTCTTCCATGCTTATTTCAATGTTGGATCATATTGATTATTTTTTTGCTATAAGTTTTTGCCCATCTAACATGCTATGATCTTGATATACATATCCTTGATGTACATGCCTTGATTCGATCTTGATGTTATGAATATTGTCTGTATTTCTTGATCAATAATTGGAATTCATACTCTTGTGATTGGGTCTGGCCTATAGGCCCATTTATCTAAGAAAAAAAAAAAAACCCCGGGCACACCCCACCCTACCTTGCACATGCCACATGCACGTTTACTGTTTTGCACACTTACACGTCCTATATAGCCAATGTGGCACTAGTGCGTGGCCCGGTCTCTTCGGAGATGCGACGTCATTCATGAAAACCACAACTCCAGTCACGTACCTTAGGGTATATCAAACTGGGGCATCAATACTGTCTGATCAGGTGATTCTGAGAAGCATATTGGTGCACCCAGGCTGGAGCGACCTGAGCCTTTGACATATTGTGAGCCACACAATCACATGTCCCGATTGCCAACGTAGTACTAGTACGTGGTCGGTCCCCTCGTGGGATGCCAAACCATTTATGAAAGCTACAACTCTTGACTCGTACCCATAGGTATGTAAAAGATAATCTAAGTATATCAATTGTACTTCTTGGTCAAAACCGGTGTCTAAGCAAGATCTTGCCCCGCTGTACCCTACTGTATGAGGGGGATAGACTAAGTCTATTCTAGACAAGAGTTATTTAAGTGGGCCATTGCTCAGCATTGTGCGCCACCTCTCAACTAGAGATCAAATTGACTGTTTTTGACTTCTGAGAAGTGAGTTGAGGTTCTAGATTATCACCTATACGGTATATCAAACCAAGTCACCACGTATCGAGAGGTATATAGGTGTATTTGGGCAAGGGTGGCCAGATAAAATGCATTGCACGTAGTAAACTTAGAGTCTAGAAACCTTCCTTGTAGGTCACGACCCGAACTGACTATGGGTGTTCCAGGGTTGTTTTATTCAATCTAACCAACAGGTAAGTGGACGGACCGATCCAGAATAATCAAACAGAACCCGCAATCGGTCCGACCTAATCGGTGAAATGTACCGATTAATTTGAACCACTTAAACCAGTTGGCCCAATTGACAAATGGATCAAATTGATCAATACCAAATCAGTTGAACTAATTGGTTTCACTTTTAAAGATCCAGACCACTTTGTATAGAAAGATTCGATCTTAGGATAAAATTAATTTGTTTGATCAAAGGTTCAATCCCAATCAGGGGTAGACCCGCGTCTAACCTTTCTCATTTTCTTGGTCACTATAACTTATAGTGTATTTGAATTTGGTATTTCCCACCAGAGGGCTAATTTATATCAAAATTTTAATCATGTGGTTAAGAGTGAAACCTTCAGAATCAATGATTAATCTTAGATGCCCCTAAATATTCTAAACCCTCATCTGTGTTATTTTGGATCCATCAAAAGAGTCGTCTAGTCAAAGTACCAATGTTAAGTCCAAGTAATCCATCCACCTAGAAGGACCTTCTCGCTTTTTAGATAATTATCCCTGAGTTTTCTTTGAATTTCAATCCAGTTTTTGTCAATTTTTAAATCCAGTTAGTTACGTTAGTCTTTTTTCAACTTTCAAGTTTTAATCGAGTTTGTTAGTCTATGTTTTTCAATTCCAATAAAATATAGAAGCTTTTGGTTATCATTCATTCAATAATGATGTGAACATAAAATTGGATATGAGGAATGCCTCAAAGCTCACTAATCAAACTTGATAAATATTGAAATTAAAGAGTACACTCAAGAAGTGCAAATTGGTGATACATTATCCTCAGGAGAATATCAGAATAGTAAACTTACTTGAGAAATTCAACAATGTTTCTTGCATGATCTCATAAAGATATATGGATGGATCGTATAAAAATATAGATCAAGACATAAAGTCAAGAGTAATTTCAAAGTCAAAGATTATTGATCAAAAATGATATAGCTGAAAGCATCGACAAAGACGCTAAGACTTACAAGTGGATCTACCATGATTCTCACTCAAAAGAGGAGAGTTTCATTCGTAAGAAAATAAAAGATTTTCTCGAAGATTTAGAAGAGTTGAATAGTCAGAAAACTCAATCATACTCGATTTCACAAAAGAAGACTTAAAGATATTCATTCTCAAAAGAAGACCTTACTCGACAGAGCAATCCAAATATTAAATTCCTGAAACTTTGACCAAGTTGAGTAGCATTCATCAAAGGAGGCCTCTTTTGATCGAATCATTTTCCTATCTTACCAAAAAAAATATATAACCTTCTTTAACCCCTCACAGTTTTTTTTTTTTTTTTTTAAAAAAAAATCAATAACATTTTCTTTCTAAACCACGCTGACCAACCTTGGGAGGGAATCTTAGTATGAACTACGTTTTGACCTGATCCCAAAAGAGAAAAGAAATATTTGGGGTACGTAGGCAACCTGAGAAGTTACTTCAGGCCCGGTCATGCAAAGAATATGTGTATTCTCTTGTCATCTAAAAGAAAAATCCCCTATTTAAAGGTTTAAAAGAAAAGAATGTCAAACTAGGGGCATTAGAAAAAAGAATTAATAAAAAGAAAAGAATGTCAAACTAGGGGCATTTAGAAAAAAAATCAAAATAATTGACAGAAAAGAGAGAATATCAAACTAGGGGCATTTTGGGAAGTTGAGCTTTATATCTTTTCTTTCTAAACCATATCCTAAGCCCACCTATTAAGTCCTCCTGAATGCTAATTGACTCGGTTAAGGTGCAGGGAACTGAGAAGTTGTCGAGTTGTTATACAAGATCATCAAGAAAAAAAGAGAAGCCCGCTAAGTCGAAAATCCGAAAAGACAATTTAGGCAAAATTTAGGGCATAACCATAAAAAAGAAAGCCTGCTAGGTTGAAAACCTGAAAAGGCGACGTAGGCAAAAATCAAGGCATCATCAAAAAAAGAAAAATAAGGCCCGCTAGATTGAAAACCTGAAGAGGCGATCTAGGCAAAAATTAGGGCTTCATCAAACGGGAGGAAAGGTCCCATCAAGAAGAAAAATTCAAAAGGAAGCTTGTGCAGAAACTAGAAAGTGCATAACCATTCAAGCCACAATATTCGTTTTTCAGCTAAGAGCTCACATCCAACGAAGATAATGTTGAAGTCAAAAAAATCAGAAATCATCTTGAACATTGTAGGATCTTCAAAAATATGTTTACTTGTTCAAGTGTTCGCTAATGGAAGATGTAGAATCATTAATCACTTTGAAGAGGAAGATCTTCTATTCTAATATTTATCAAGATTTTTTAAGTCCAGCTCAAGCATTTTTCAAAAGAAATTCGAAAGAAAATGATCAATTCTTTATTGCACATATGATAATCTTAAGAGTCTTAAATTTAAGAGAATATCAGTTCTTCTATCTATCAAATAGCAGACTCCATATTTTTCAAGCGTAATCCATTCCATCAGTCTCGTAGTCAAGTCCCAGTTAAAGCCAACCTTGAAACTAGGGGCGTTTTTGTTCTTAATCACATGACAAAAAGAAAATCATACAAAAGCTTAAAAGTCCGGCAAAACCCAATGATAATTACGAATCCAGATGCATGATAAGCCAATAAAGGCCTGATCTTTAAAACTTTGAACTCGATTTTGAATCATAGAATGAATTAATAGGATTGTTTAAGTTCCTATAAATCTAAGCCCGAGAAACGTGACGTAGTAAGTTCGAGTACGAGAAACGAGACTCCAACTTTTGGAATCATAGAATGAATAAGCTTTTCGAAGTGCTTATAAACCTAAGTTCGAGTCCGAGAAACGAGACTCCAACTTTTTGAATCATAGAATGAGTAGGCTTTTTGAAGTGTCTACAAACCTAAGTTCGAGTCCGGGAAACGAGACTCCAACTTTTTGAATCATAGAATGAATAGGCTTTTTGAAGTGCCTACAAACTTAAGTTTGAGTCCGATAAACGAGACTCCAACTTTTTGAATTATAGAATGAATAGGCTTTTTGAAGTGCCTACAAACCTAGGTTCAAATCCGAGAAGGGAGACTCCAACTTTTTGAATCATAGAATGAATAGGCTTTTTGAAGTGCCTACAAACCTAAGTTCGAGTCCGAGAAACGAGACTCCAACTTTTTGAATTATAGAATGAATAGACTTTTTGAAGTGCCTATAAACCTAAGTTCGAGTTCGAGAAACGAGACTCCAACTTTTTGAATCATAGAATGAGTGGGCTTTTTGAAGTGCCTATAAACCTAAGTTCGAGTCTGAGAAACGAGACTCCAACTTTTTGAATCATAGAACGAAATGGCTTTTTGAAGTGCCTATAAGCCTAAGTTCGAGTCCGAGAAATGAGACTCCAACTTTTCGAATCATAGAATGAATAAGCTTTTTGAAGTACCTACAAACCTAAGTGTGGGTCCGAGAAGCGAGACTCCAACTTTTTAAATAATAGAATGAATAGACTTTTTGAAGTGCCTATAAACCTAAGTTCGAGTCCGAGAAACGAGACTCCAACTTTTTGAATCATAGAATGAATAGACTTTTTGAAGTGACTACAAACCTAAGTGCGAGTCCGAGAAACGAGACTCAAACTTTTTGAATCATAGAATGAGTAAGTTTTTTGAAGTGCCTACAAACCTTAGCTCGAGTCTGAGAAATGAGACTCCATGTTTAATAGGATTGTTTAAGTTCCTATAAACCTTAGCCAAAGTCAGAGAAACGAGACACCAGCTTTGTTTGAATCATATTGAATTAACAGGATTATTTAAGTTCTTTAGCCCGACAAGCGTGGCTATAATAGGTTCGAGTCCGATAAACGAGACTCATACTTTTTCGAACTCTAAAAAATATTTTCAAATATTATTTAACGAAGTTCCTACAATATTATGACTTAAATTACCTCATTATTCAACCTTGCCATGACTGCTTTCGTTGCATAAGCACATTTCAATTTTGAATCATTAATGTCAATGAGAGAAGATCTCTAGGACCTGACACATTTTTACTCAGTAAGCATCACACTTTTGCACACACGTGCACTTTTGCATTAGTCAGGGAGAATTTTCTAAAATTCGAGGATCTGACATCGTCAGTGAGAGTTCAAGCTCAACCTTTTAGTTCGGGGAGAGTTTTACGCTCAAGGATCCGAACACCCTGACGAATTGCTAAATCAGGCTGCAAAATGAACTGTCACTAGCTTTGGCATTCGGATATCGCACTATCTACCGAAATAGATTTGCTATCTAGTTTGCTTCAACCCTCTGCCAAAGAGGGGCATTTGTAAACACCCCATTTTTGCAACCGCCTGATTAATCAACTCGTCAACCCGATCGCAATGATTCCCAATGATGGATGTTATTTCCATTACTTTATTTTGTTACTAGAAATGTTTCAGAAATCTGGATGAGGTATCTCGAACTGACAAAACCTTAGAAACCACGTTACGCTAGGAAAATATGACCCTAGAAACATAGAAATCATCATCTTGCAGACCCAAAAAAAAGCTTCACAATAAAAATCACTAAAAATTGACTAAATTATCAAAATACCCCTAACATCAAAACAACCCTAGAGCCTACGTTACGATTAGGAAAACCTTTTCGAACACATAAAACAACAAATCGAAACCAAATAAATCATTTCACCAATTTTAACAGAATTTGACAAAATTACGAAAATACCCCTTATAAAGTTCGTGACCATTTCACACAAAAAATTTCATAAATGTCACAAACTAATATTTCCATTGAATTCCTTACGAAAAATCGATTCTAAAACATCATAGAACATTAAAAACCGACTTAAAACGTGAAAAGTCCTCTCTAGGGCAAAACGGTAATTTCACAATTTTCATAATTAAAATTTTCGAAATTAATAAATAAAATATTAAATAATTAAAGTGAAACATTGATGAAATTAATTTAAAATTTTTAATTAAAAAAATTGATCAATCGGGCTTTCAAGTAAAATTGTTGAGGGTTCGTGAGATATTTCTTTAAGGACCCCTCCATTTGGGAGTCCAAAGAATTAAAGATATAATAGAGGGGGATTCTCCAAAAATTTAAAGCCAATCAAGCAAGACTAAAGTCATGGTATTAAAGTCAATCAAGTAAGACTAAAGTCAAAATTAAAGTCAATTAAGCAAGACTGAAGTGAAGATATTAAAAGTCAATCAATTAAGACTAAAGTCAAAATATTAAAAGTCAATCAAATAAGACCAAAAGTCAAAATCATAATAGAGTTCTAATTAAATAATAACTCTATCGAATAGAGTTCTAATTAAAACACAACTCCACCTAAAACAGTTCTAATTAAAACACAACTCTACCAAAAACAAGTCCAACTAAAACACAACTCTAACTAAAAGAACTCTAATTAAACACTAACTCTATCTATATCTACCCTTAAAAAAATCTATAAATAGAGGTCCTCACACCCTATTTTCGTATCAAATCATAAACCCTAAGAAAAGTAGGTCAAGAAACCTCCCCAACCTTCCCAAAACCCTAATTTTGAAGCCTCAACTCCTTACCTAACACCCATACTTCGATTTTAGCTTGTAAAACACCTAGAAACCCTTCAAAAACACCCCAAAACCGATAAAAAAATCCAAAGAATTCAGATCTAAGAAAGAGATACTTCAACTTGGAGATCAGAAATTAGATCCGGTGACAGAACGATGTGAGGAATACTGTACAAGAAGTTGTTCTATCATATCTGAGGAAAAGAAAATCGTTGCGTTTGGAAAAGGTAAGTATTTTTATTTTTTTTAATTGATTAGGTCTTTTTAGTAATGTAGTTCTACTTGGGAATTAGTAGAGACCGGTGTTTGCCGGGCGGGGTTGGTGCCTAACACCTTCCAACTCCGTAACGTGATCCCCGGACTTAGTTTCTTATTTTTCGTAGATTAGTTTCTTTTGCCTTTTAGAGTCAATGTTCGGTTCCTAGACCATAATAACTAGGTGGCGACTCCCAAACCTCAAGGGTCAAAAGTCAAAAATGTGCCAGGTCCTAGAGATCTTCTCTCACTGATAATAATGATTCAAAATTGATATGTGCTTATGCAACGAAAGCAATGAGGTAATTGGAGTCATAACAATGTAGGAACTTCGCTAAATCCTATTTGAAATTATTTTTTTAGAGTTCGAAAAAATTTAAGTCTCGTTTAAGCAAGACTAAGGTCAAGGTATTTAAGTCAATCAAGTGAGACTAAAGTAAAAATTAAAGTCAATTAAGCAAGACTGAAGTCAAGATATTAAAAATCAATCAATTAAGACTAAAGTCAAAATCTTAAAGTCAATCAAATAAGACCAAAAGTCAAAATCCTAATAGAGTTCTAATTAAATAATAACTCTATTAAATAGAGTTCTAACTAAAATACAACTCTGCCTAAAACAATTCTAATTAAAATACAACTCTACCTAAAATAATTCTAATTAAAACACAACTTTACCCAAAACAAGTTTAACTAAAACACAATTCTAACTAAAAGAATTACAATCAAACAATAATTCTATCAAAATTAACCCCTAAAAAAAATCTATAAATAGAGGTCCTCACACCCTGTTTTCGTATCAAGTCATAAACCCTAAGAGAAGTAGGTCAAAAAGTCCCCCTTGCCTCCCATAAACCCTAGTTTTGAAGCCCCAACTCCTTACCTAACACCCATACTTCGATTTTAGCTCGAAAAACACCTAGAAGCCCTTCAAAAATCCTCCAAAATCCATAAACAAATTCGAAGAATCCAAATCTAAAGAAGGTATACCTCACCTCGGAGATTAGAAATCAGATCCGGAGACAGATTGAAGCAAGGAATACTGAACAAGAAGTTACTCTGTCAGATCTGAGGGAACAATAAAGTTGTCTTCGAAAAGGTATAATTTCTTAATGTTTTTATCTAGGTTTTTTTAGCAATGTAATTTATTTGAAAAATTAGTAGAGACCGGCTTTGGCCGGGCGGGGTTGGTGCCTAACACCTTCCAACCCCGTAATGTGATCCCCGGACCCTTTTTTCTTTCGTAAATTAGTAATGTTTGCCTTTTTTAGAGTCAGTTTGGTTCCTAGACCTTAATAACTAGGTGGCGACTCTAAAACCTCAAAGGTCAAAAGCGGATCCGCACACCCCGCGGATCGAGGGCGCTTTCAGTGGCGACTCCACTGGGGATAATGATATGAACATTATTCAGGGCGCTTTCAGTGGCGACTCCACTCGTCAAACCGTAATAACTAGGTTTTTGTTAGCAATGTAGACTTATTTGGATTTCTTAATTGATTAAATTTTTTATCTCAATAGCGGTTTCAGTGGAGTTGCTTAATGAACATCTTTTATCCCCAGTGGAGTCACCACTGAAAGCGCCCTCGATCCGCGGGGTGCGCGGATCCACTTTTGACCTTTGAGGTTTGGGAGTCGCCACCTAGTTATTACGGTCTAGGAACCAAATTTTGACTCTAAAAGGAAAATATACTAATCTACGAAGAAAAACTGAATCCGGGGATCACATTACGGGGTTGGAAGGTGTAGACACCCCATTTTTGCATCCGCCTGATTAATCAACTCGTCAACCCAATCGCAATGATTCCCAATGATGGATGTGTATTCCATTGCTTTATTTTATTATCCGATATGTTTTAGAAATCCAGATGAGGTATCTCGAATTGACAAAACCTTAGAAACCACACTACGTTAGGAAAATACGACCCAAGAAATATAGAAATCATCATCTTGCAGACCAAAAAAAAGTTTCACCATAAAAATCACTAAAAATTGACCAAATTACCAAAATACCCCTAACCTCAAAACAACCCTAGAGCCTACGTTACACTTAGGAAAACTCTCTCGAACACATAAAATAACAAATCGGAACCAAATAAATCATTTCGCCAATTTTAACAGAATTCGACAAAATTACAAAAATGTCCCTCATAAAGTTCATGACCATTTCACACAAAAAATTTCATAAATGACACAAACTAATATTTCCATTGAATTCCTTACGAAAAATCGACTCTAAAACATCCTAGAACATTAAAAATCGACTTAAAACGTGAAAAGTCCTCTCTGGGGCAAAACGATAATTTCACAATTTTCATAATTAAAAAATTCGAAATTAATAAATAAAACATTAAATAATTAAAGTGAAACATTAATGAAATTAATTTAAAATTTTAAATCGAAGAAATCGATCAATCGGATTTTCAAGTAAAATTGTTGAGGGTTCGTGAGATACTTCTTTAAGGACCCCTCCATTTGGGGGTCCAAAGAATTAAAGATATTTTAGAGGGGAGTTCTCAAAAAATTAAAAGTCAATCAAGCAAGACTAAGGTCAAGGTATTAAAGTCAATCAAGTGAGACTAAAGTCAAAATTAAAGTCAATTAAGCAAGACTGAAGTCAAGATATTAAAAGTCAATCAATTAAGACTAAAGTCAAAACATTAAAAGTCAATCAAATAAGACCAAAATTCATAATAGAGTTCTAATTAAATAATAATTCAATCTAATAGAATTTTAACTTAAAAACAATTTTACCTAAAACAATTCTAATTAAAATACAATTCTACCTAAAATAAGTCTAACTAAAACACAACTCTAATTAAAATAACTCTAATTAAATACTAACTCTATCCAAATCAACCCCTAAAAACATCTATAAATAGAGGTGCTCACACCCTATTTTCGTATCAAATCATAAATCCTAAGAGAAGTAGGTCTAGAAGCCCCCCTAGCCTCCCATAAATCCTAGTTTTGGAGCCCCAACTCCTTACCTAACATCCCTCTTTCGATTTTAGCCTAAAAAACGCCTAAAAGCCTTCCAAAAACATCCCAAAATCCGTAACAAACTTGAAGAGTTCAGATCCAAAAATAAGGAGATACCTTGTCTTGGAGATCCAAAATCAAATCCGGAGACAGAACGAAGCAAGGGAGTACGGTACAATGAGCTATTTTTGTCAGATCTGAGGGAACAAAATCCTTGCTATCGGAAAGGTATAAAATTTTTTATTTTTATTTTTATCTAGGTTTTTAGCAATGTGATTTATTTGGGACGTTAGTAGAGACCGGCTTTGACCGGGCGGGGTTGGTGCCTAACACCTTCCAACCCCGTAACGTGATCCCCAGACTCTTTTTCTCTTTCGTAGATTAGTTTGCCTTTTTTTAGAGTCAGTTTAGTTCCTAGACCTTAACAACTAGGTGGCGACTCCCAAACCTCAAGGTTAAAAGCGGATCCGCGCACCACGCGGATCGAGGGCGCTTTCAGTGGCGACTCCACTGGGGACTATTGAGGATCAAACTTGAAAAACCCCAAGTATGGGAGCATTGCCAAGATGACCTAGTTTTTTTTATTATTTAGTTGGATTTATTTTATTTATTTTTTCTGTTTATTTTTTTTTTTGTCTTGATTGTAGATGATGTTGGGTATTGCATTTTTTTTTCCAATTAAGGATCACTTTTTGATGACTCCTAAATAAAGAAAGATTCAAATTGACATATGAAAATGATGGAATGATGAAGGTTGGGACAGTAATGTTCAAACTTTTTTACAAAACATTTTAGTGAGAATTAAGTCTGGAAACCTCTTAATAAAACGTAGATCTCATCGAGTAGATTAATTTAGAACTTGAGTTCACTCAATTTCGTTATCGGAAGCCTTTAGATATCATCGATGCAATTTCAATCTGTAAATCTGGAATTGTTGCTGAATGAAGGTTAGGACAGCAATGTTAAAACGTTTTCACAGAATATTCTAGTGAGAATTAAGTCTGGGAACCTATTAGTAAAACGTAGATCTCATCGAGTAGATTAATTTAGAACCTGAGTTCACTCAATTTCGTTTAGATATCATCGATACAAGTTCAATCTGTAAATCTGAAATTATTTTTGAATGAAGGTTAGGACAGCAACGTTAAAACGTTTTTACAGAACATTCTGGTGAGAATTAAGTCTATGCACCTATTAATAAAATGTAGATCTCATCGGGTAGATTAATTTTGAACTTGAGTTCACTCGATTTCGTTATCGGGAGCCTTAGATATCATCGATGTAAGTTCGGATTATATTTTCCAAATTCACAGAAAATCTGAATTTATCTAATGTTAGCACAATTAATGTTCCTGAGAGTGAGCTCATCTCAACCATTGTCATTCTATCATCAATGTAACATCTATTGGAATCTCGATTTATTTTGGATCACCCAAAAGTAACCCTTGATTAGACCATAGACAACAAATTTGTGGGTCTTTTTAATGTTGGATCAGATTAATTATTATTTGTGTTATATGCCCATATAATGTGCCATGATCTCTACAGATATATTTGTGATGTGTTTGCTTTCATCTTAATTTCGATGTGATGGGTTTTGTATTATTTTCTTGATCAATATTCATTTGATATCCATATGTGATGACATAATCTGGCCCATGGGCCCATGTGTTTGAAAAAGGCCCCGGACACACCCCACCCTGTTTTGCACACACCACATGCACGTTTATTGTTTTACTCACGTACACGTCCTATATAGCCAACCTAGCACTAGTGCGTGGCCCGGTCTCTTCGGAGATGCGACATCATTCATGAAAACCACAACTCCAGTCACGTACCTTAGGGTATATCAAACTGGGGCATCAATATCGTCTGATCAGGTGATTCTGAGAGGTATATTGATGCACCCAGGCTGGAGTGACCTGAGCCTTTAACCTATTGTGAGCCACACAGTCACATGTCCCGATTGCCAACGTAGTACTAGTACGTGGTCGATCCCCTCGTGGGATGCCAAACCATTTATGAAAGCTACAACTCTTGACTCGTACCCATAGGTATGTAAAAAATAATCTAAGTATATCAATTGCACTTCTTGGTCAAAACCGGTGCCTAAGCAAGATCTTGCCCTGCTGTACCCTACTGTACGAGGGGGATAGACTACGTTTATTCTAGACGAGAGGTATTTAAGTGAGTCTGTGCTCAACATTGTGCGCCACCTCTCAACTGGAGATCAAACTGGCTGTTTTTGACTTCAGAGAAGTGAATTGAGGTTTTAGATTATCACCTATACGGTATATCAAACCAAGTCACCACGTATCGAAAGGTATATAGGTGTGCTTGGGCAAGGGTGGCTAGATAAATTGCATTGCACGTAGTAAACCTAGAGTCTAGAAGCCTTCCTATAGGTCACGACCCGAACTGACTATGGGTGTTCCCGGGTTGCTTTATTTAATCCAACCAACAGGTAAGTGGGCGGACCGATCCAGAATAATCAAAGAAAACCCGTAATATCGGTCCGACCCAATCAGTGAAATGTACCGATCAATTTGAACCAATTAAACCAGTTGGCCCAATTGACAAATGGATCAAACTGATCAATACAAAATCAGTTGGACTAAGTGGTTTCACTTTTAAAGATCCAGACCACTTTGCATAGAAAAATTCAATCTTAGGATCAAATTAATTTGTCTGATCAAATGTTCTATCCCAATCGGGGGTAGACCCGTGATTAATCTTTTTCACATTCTTGGTCACTATAGACTTATAATGCATTTGGATTCAATATTTCCCATTAGAGGGCTAATTTTTAATCATGTGGTTCAGAGTCAAACCTTCAGAATCGATGGTAAATCTTAAGTGCTCCTAAACGTTCTAAACCCTCATTTGTTTCATTTTGGGTTCGTTAAAAGAGTCGTCTAGTTAAAGTACCAATGTCAAGTCCAACTAGTCCATCCACCCAGAAGGACCTTCTCGCTTTGTAGATAATTGTCCCTGAGTTTTCTTCGAGTTTCAATCCAGTTTTCGTCAGTCTTTAAATCCAGTTAGTTGTTTCAATTACGTTAGTCTTTCTTCAACTCTCGAATCTTCGATGAGTTTGTCAATTTATGTTTTTTAATTCTAATAAAATATAGAAGCTTCTGATTATCATGCTTGTAATAATGATTTGAACATAAAATCTAACATGAGAAATGACTTAAATCTCACTAATCAAATTTGATAAATATTGGAATTAAAGAGTACACTCAAGAAGTGCAAATTGGTAATACGTTATCCTCAGGAGAACATGAGAGAATAGTAAACTTACTTGAGAAATTCAACAATGTTCTTGCATGGTCTCATAAGGATATATGGATGAATTACACAAAAACATAAATTAAGTCAAGAGTAATTTCAAAGTCAAAGATTATCGGTCAAAAATGATATAGTTGAAAGCATCGACAAAGACGCTAAGACTTACAAGTGGATCTACCATGTTTCTCACTCAAAAGAAGAGAATTTCATTCATAAGAGAATAAAAGATTTTCTCGAAGTTTTAGAAGAGTTGAATAGTCAGAAAACTCGATCATACTCGATTTCACAAAAGAAGGCTGAAGAATATTCATTCTCAAAAGAAGACCTTACTCGACAGAGCAATCCAGATATCAAATTCTTGAAACTTTGACCAAGTCGAGCAGCATTCATCAATGGAGCCCTCCTTTGGTCGAATCATTTTCCTGTCTTATCAAGAAAAATACAACCTTCTTTAGCCCCTCGCAGCCTTTAAAAAAAACCAATAGCCTATTCTTTCTAAACCACGTCGACCAACCTTGGGAGGGAATCTTAGTATGAACTACGTTTTGACCTGATCCCAAAAGGAAAAAAAGAAATATTTGGGGTACGTAGGCAACCTGAGAAGTTACTTCAGGCCCGGTCATTAAAAGAAAAATGTATCCTCTTAAGGAAAGTGTCATCCAAAAGAAAAATCCACTATTGAAATGTTCAAAAGAAAAGAATGCCAAACTAAGGGCATTAGAAAAAAGAATCAAAAGAATTGATAAAAAAGAATGCCAAACTAGGGGCATTTAGAAAAAATTAAAATAATTGACAAAAAAGAGAGAATATCAAACTAGGGGCATTTTGGGAAGTTGAGCCTTATATCTTTTCTTTCTAAACCATATACTAAGCCCACCTATTAAGTCCTCTTGAATGCTAATTGACTCGATTAAGGTGTAGGGAACCAAGAAATTGTCGAGTTGGTCATTCAAGATCATCAAGAAAAAAGAAAAGCCCGCAAAGTCGAAAACCCGAAAAGGCGACTTAGGCAAAATTTAGGGCATAACCATAAAAAAGAAAGCCTGCTAGGTTGAAAACCTGAAAAGGCGACCTAGGTAAAAATCAAGGCATCATCAGAAAAAGAAAAACAAAGCACGCTAGATTGAAAACCTGAAGAGGCGATCTAGGCAAAAATTAGGGCATCATCAAATGGAAGGAAAAATCTCATCAAGAAGAAAAATTCAAAAGGAAGCTTATGCAGAAACTGCAGAACCATTCAAGCCACGATATTTGTCTTTCAGCCAAGAGCTCACATCCGACGAAGACAATATTGAAGTCGAAAAAAAATTAGAAGTCATCTTGAACATTGTAGGATCTTTAAGAGAATGTTTACTTGTTCAAGTGTTCGCTACTGGAAGATGTAGAATCATCAACCACTTTGAAGAGAAAGATCTTCTATTATAATATTTATCAAGATTTTTTAAGTCCAGCTCAAGCATTTCTCAAAAATAATGATCAATTCTTTATTGCACATATGATAATCTTAAGAGTCTTAAATTTAAGAGAATGTCAATTCTTCTATCTGTCATACATCAAAGTCCATATTTTTCAAGCGTAATCCATTCCATCAGTCTCGTCAAGTCCTAGTTAAAGTCAACCTTGAAACTAGGGGCATTTTTGAAAGTCATTTAATTCCAAATTTTTGTTCTTAATCACATGACAAAAAGAAAATCTTACAAAAGCTTAAAAATCCAGCGAAGCCCAATGATAATTACGAATCCAGATGCATGATAAGCCAATAAAAGCCTGATCTTTCAAACTTTGAGTTCCATTTTGAATCATAGAATGAATTAATAGGATTGTTTAAATTCCTATAAATCTAAGCCTGAGAAACGTGACTTAGTAAGTTCGAGTCCGAGAAACGAGAGTCCAACTTTTTGAATCATAGAATGAATAGGCTTTTTGAAGTGCCTATAAACCTAAGTTCGAGTCTGAGAAATGAGACTCCAACTTTTTTAATCATAGAATGAGTAGGCTTTTTGAAGTGCCTACAAACCTAAGTGAGAATCCGAGAAACGAGACTCCAACTTTTTGAATCATAGAATGAATAGGTTTTTTGAAGTGCATATAAACTTAAGTTCGAGTCCGAGAAACGAGACTCCAACTTTTTGAATCATAGAATGAATAGGCTTTTCGAAGTGCCTACAAACCTTAGTTCGAGTTCGAGAAACGAGACTCAAACTTTTTGAATCATAGAATGAATAGGCTTTTTGAAGTACCTACAAACCTAAATTCGAGTCCGAGAAACTCCAACTTTTTGAATCATAGAATGAATAGGCTTTTTGAAGTGCCTATAAACCTAAGTTCGAGTCCAAGAAACGAGACTCCAACTTTTTGAATCATAGAATGAATAAGCTTTTTGAAGTGCCTACAAACTTAAGTTCGAGTCCGAGAAACGAGACTCCAACTTTTTGAATCATATAATGAATAGGCTTTTTGAAGTGCCCATAAACCTAAGTTCGAGTCCTAGAAACGAGACTCCAACATTTTGAATCATAGGCTTTTTGAAGTGCCTACAAACCTTAGTTCGAGTCCGAGAAACAAGACTCCATGTTTAATATGATTGTTTAAGTTCCTTTAAACCGTAGTCAGAGTCCAAGAAACGAGACTCCAGCTTTGTTTAAATCATATTGAATGAATAGGATTGTTTAAGTTATTTAGCCCGAGAAGCGTGGCTACAATAGGTTCGAGTCCGATAAATGAGACTCATACTTTTTCGAACTCTAAAAAGAATTTCAAATAGGATTTAACGAAGTTCTTTCAATATTATGACTTAAATTACCTCATTATTCAACCTTGCCATGACTGTTTTCGTTGCATAAGCACATTTCAATTTTGAATCATTATTGTCAGTGAGAGAAGATCTCTAGGACCTGACACATTTTTACTCAGTAAGCATCACATTTTTGCACACACGTGCACTTTTGCATTAGTCAGAAAGAATTTTCTAAAATTTGAGGATCTGACATCGTAAGTGAGAGTTCAAGTTCAACCTTTTAGTTCGGGGAGAGTTTTATGCTCAAGGATCCGAACACCCTGACGAATTGCTAAATCAGGCTGTAAAATGAACTGTCACTAGCTTTGGCATTCGGATATCGTACTATCTACCGAAATAGATTTGCTATCTAGTTTGCTTCAACCCTCTGCCAAAGAGGGGCATCTGTAGACACCCCATTTTTTGCATCCGCCTGATTAATCAACTCGTCAACCCGATCGCAATGATTCCCAATGATGGATGTGTATTCCATTCCTTTATTTTGTTATCCGATATGTTTCAGAAATCCGGATGTTGTATCTCAAATTGACAAAACCTTAGAAACCACGCTACGTTAGGAAAATACGACCCCAGAAATATAGAAATCATCATCTTGCAGGCAAAAAAAAAGTTTCACGATAAAAATCACTAAAAATTGACCAAATTACCAAAATACCCCTAACCTCGAAACAACCCTAGAGCCTACGTTACACTAGGAAAACTCTCTCGAACACATAAAATAACAAATCGGAACCAAATAAATCATTTCGCCAATTTTAACAGAATTTGACAAAATTACGAAAATGCCCCTCATAAAGTTCATGACCATTTCACATAAATTTTTTATAAATGATACAAACTAATATTTCCATTGAATTCTTTACGAAAAATCGATTCTAAAACATCCTAGAACATTAAAAACCGACTTAAAACGTGAAAAGTCCTCTCTGGGGGCAAAACGGTAATTTTACAATTTTCATAATTAAAAAATTCGAAATTAATAAATAAAACATTAAATAATTAAAGTGAAACATTAATGGAATTAATTTAAAATTTTGAACCAAAGAAATCGATCAATCGGGTTTTCAAGTAAAATTGTTGAGGGTTCGTGAGATACTTCTTTAAGGACCCCTCCATTTAGGGGTCCAAAGAATTAAAGATATTTTAGAGGGGAGTTCTCAAAAAATTAAAAGTCAATCAAGAAAGACTAAGGTCAAGGTATTAAAGTCAATCAAGAGAGACTAAAGTCAAAATTAAAGTCAATTAAGCAAGACTGAAGTCAAGATATTAAAAGTCAATCAATTAAGACTAAAGTCAAAACATTAAAAGTCAATCAAATAAGACCAAAAGTCATAATAGAGTTCTAATTAAATAATAATTCAATCTAATAGAGTTCTAACTTAAAAACAATTCTACCTAAAACAATTCTAATTAAAATACAATTCTAGCTAAAATAAGTCTAACTAAAACACAACTCTAATTAAAATAACTCTAATTAAATACTAACTCTATCCAAATCAACCCCTAAAAACATCTATAAATAGAGGTGCTCACACCCTATTTTCGTATCAAATCATAAATCCTAAGAGAAGTAGGTCTAGAAGCCCCCCTAGCCTCCCATAAACCCTAGTTTTAAAGCCCCAACTCCTTACCTAACATCCCTCTTTCAATTTTAGCCTAAAGAACGCCTAAAAGCCTTCCAAAAATATCCCAAAATCCGTAACAAACTTGAAGAGTTTAGATCCAAAAATAAGGAGATACCTTGTCTTGGAGATCCGAAATCAAATCCGGAGACAGAACGAAGCAAGGGAGTACGGTACAAGGAGCTATTTTTGTCAGATCTGAGGGAACAAAATCCTTGCTATCGGAAAGGTATAAAATTTTTTATTTTGATTTTATCTAGGGTTTTAGCAATGTGATTTATTTGGGACGTTAGTAGAGACCGGCTTTGACCGGGTAGGGTTGGTGCCTAACACCTTCCAACCCCGTAACGTGATCCCCGGACTCTTTTTCTCTTTCGTAGATTAATTTGCCTTTTTTTAGAGTCAGTTTGATTCCTAGACCTTAACAACTAGGTGGCGACTCCAAAACCTCAAGGGTCAAAAGCGGATCCGCGCACCCCGCGGATCGAGGGCGCTTTCAGAAGGTGTTAGGCACCAACCCCGCCCAGTCAATGCCGGTCTCTCCTTAACCCAAATAAGTCTACATTGCTAAAAAAACCTAGATAATAAAAGAAAGAAGAAATTGTACATTTTTTATAGCAAAGACCTTATTCCCTCAGATTCAATAAAAATTGCTCCTTATATCGTATTCCTTATTTCGTTCTATCTCCGGATTTTGATTTCTGATCTCCGAGACAAGGTATCTCCTTTTTTTATCTGGATTCTTCAAGATTTTTATGGGTTTTGGGGTATTTTCGAAGGGCTTTTCGGTATTTTTTAGGCTAAAATCGAAGAAGGGATGTAAGGTAAGGAGTTGGGACTCCAAAACTAAGGTTTATGGGAGGCTAGGGGGACTTTTAGACCTACTTCTCTTAGGGTTTATGATTTGATACGAAAATAGGGTGTGAGGACCTCTATTTATAGATTTTTTTAGGGGTTGATTTAGATAGAGTTAGTGTTTAATTAGAGTTCTTTTAATTAGAGTTGTGTTTTAGTTAGAATTGTTTTAGGTAGAGTTGTGTTTTAATTAGAATTGGTTTAGGTGGAGTTGTGTTTTAGTTAGAACTCTATTAGATAGAGTTATTATTTAATTAGAACTCTATTATGATTTTGAATTTTGGTCTTATTTGATTGACTTTTAATATTTTGACTTTAGTCTTAATTGATTGACTTTTAATATCTTGACTTCAGTCTTGCTTAATTGACTTTAATTTTGACTTTAGTCTCACTTGATTGACTTTAATACCTTGACCTTAGTCTTGCTTGATTGACTTTAATTTTTTGGAGAACCCCTCTCTATTATATCTTTAATTCTTTGGACCCCCAAATGGAGGGGTCCTTAAAGAAATATCTCACGAACCCTCAATAATTTTACTTGAAAGCCCGATTGATCGATTTTTTTAATTCAAAATTTTAAATTAATTTCATCAATGTTTCACTTTAATTATTTAATTTTTTATTTATTAATTTCGAAATTTTTAATTATGAAAATTGTGAAATTACCGTTTTGCCCCCGGAGAGGACTTTTCACGTTTTAAGTCGGTTTTTAATGTTCTAGGATGTTTTAGAATCGATTTTTCATAAGGAATTCAATGGAAATATTGATTTGTGTCATTTATGAAGTTTTTGTGTGAAATAATCGTGAACTTTATGAGGAGTATTTTCGTAATTTTGTCGAATTCTGTTTAAATTGGTGAAATAATTTATTTGGTTTCGATTTGTTGTTTTATGTGTTTGAATGAGTTTTCCTAATCGTAACATAGGCTCTAAGGATATTTTGATGTTAGGAGTATTTTGATAATTTGATCATTTTTTAGTGATTTTTATCGTGAAGCTTCTTTTTGTTTGCAAGATGATGATTTCTATGTTTCTAGGATTGTCGTTTCCTAGCGTGACATGATTTCTAATGTTTTGTAGTTCGAGATACCTCATCCGGATTTCTGAAATATTTCTGTTAACAAAATAAAGCAATGGAATAAACATCCATCATTGGGAATCGTTGCGATCGGGTTGACGAGTTGATTAATCAGGCGAGTGCAAAAATGGGGTGTCTACAGATGTCCCTCTTTGGCAAAGGGTTGAAGCAAACTAGATAGCAAATCTATTTTGGTAAATAGTGCGATATCTGAATGCCAAAGTTAGTGACAGTTCATTTTGCAGCCTGATTTAGCAATTCGTCGAGGTGTTCGGATCCTTGAGGGTAAAACTCTCCCCGAACTAAAAGGTTGTCAGGTCCTCGAGCTTGAACTCTCACTGACGATGTCAGATCCTCGAATTTTAGAAAATTCTCCCTTACTAATGCAAAAGTGCACGTGTGTGTAAAAGTGTGATGCTTACTGAGTAAAAATGTGTCAGGTCCTAGAGATCATCTCTCATTGACAATAATGATTCAAAATTGAAATGTGCTTATGCAACGAAAGCAATCATGACAAGGTTGAATAATGAGGTAATTTGAGTCATAACATTATAGGAATTTCGTTAAATCCTATTTGAAATTAGAAAAAGTTTGAGTCTCGTATATCGGACTCGAGCCTATTGTAGCCACGCTTCTCGGGCTAAATAACTTAAACAATCCTGTTAATTCAATATGATTCAAACAAAGCTGGTGTCTCATTTCTCTTACTCTGGCTAACGTTTACAGGAAATTAAACAATCCTATTAAACATGAGTCTCATTTCTTAGACTCGAGCTAAGGTTTGTAGGTACTTCAAAAAACTTACTCATTCTATGATTCAAAAAGTTTGAGTCTCGTTTCTCGGACTCGCACTTAGGTTTGTAGCCACTTCAAAAAGCCTATTCATTCTATGATTCAAAAAGTTGGAGTCTCATTTCTTGGACTCGAGCTTAGGTTTATAGGCACTTCAAAAAGCCTATTCATTCTATTATTCAAAAAGTTGGAGTCTCGCTTTTCGGACCCACACTAGTTATTACGGTCTAGGAACCGAATACTGACTTTAAATGGATAAACTCCTTCATCAATTCATGCCATGTTCTTACCCGAGATGAGTCCAATGACATTAACCAGCGTAGTGCAGGACCTGTCAGGGTTCTTTGAAAAAGTTGAGCCATCTGTTCTTCACTTAGACCCTGAGATTGCATTATGCCGACATATACTTTTAAGTGAGTCCTAGGGCATCCAATACCGTCAAACTTCTCCATATCTGGCATTGTGAACTTTTCTGGTAGACGGACCGTGGGAAATAAGATCATTGCCCCTAATCTAAGAGTAAGATCATTAGGGTCTTTGATGTTCTTCAAAGCAGTTTCAACCTGAGTTATTCGATGAGCTAGGACAGGGTCGACGTGTAACTGATCATCTTCTTAGTTTTCAACGAGGTCAAACACATCCTGAGGTTCTATAGCTTTATCTTTTCCCTTTTCAATTTTCAGGGATTCAATTTGTCTTTGGACAGAAGCAATAATCTATCCTTGAAAAGATTCTAAAATTTGACGGAGCGCAGCTTCATCCATGGTACTCGTTTCTTCTCGTGGCAAAGACTGACTACTTGGTAATGGTACTCTAGAAAGACGACTTTTTTCACGGACCCAAAGTGGTACAGATGAATGTTTAGAACGTTTGGGACCAATTATTACCTGATTGGAAGTAAACCAAGGTTAACTATTGACTCTAAAGGTTTGACTCTTAACCACATGATTAAAGTTTTGGCATAAAATAGCCCAAGTCTGGCGGAAAATATCGAATCCAAATGCACCATAAGTCTATAGTGACCAAGAAAGTTAGAAAGATTAAACGCGGGTCTACCCCTGATTGGGATTGAACCTTTGATCAGACAAACTAATTTGATCCTAAGATTGAATCTTTCTATACAAAGTGGTCTGGATCTTTAAAAGTGAAACCAATTAGTCCAACTGATTTGGTATTGATCAGTTTAATCCATTTGCCAATTTGGCCAACCGGTTTAAATGGTTCAAATTAATCGGTATATTTCATAGATTGGGTCGGACCGATATTGCGGGTTTTGTTTGATTATTCTGGATCGGTCTGCCTACCTACCTGTTTGTTGGATTGAATAAAGCAACCCAGGAACACCCATAGTCAGTTCGGGTCGTGACCTATAGGAAGGCTTATAGACTCTAGGTTTACTACGTGCAATGCATTTTTATCTAGCCACCCTTGCCCAAGCACCTATATACCTCTCGATACGTGGTGACTTGGTTTGATATACCGTATAGGTGATAGTCTAAAATCTCAACTCACTTCTCTGAAGTCAAAAACAATCAGTTTGATCTCCAGTTGAGAGGTGGCGCACAATGCTGAGCAAAGGCCCACTTAAATACCTCTCGTCTAGAATAGACGTAGTTTATCCCCCTCGTACAGTAGGGTACAGCGGGGCAAGATCTCGCTTAGGCACTGGTTTTGACCAAGAAGTGCAATTGATATACTTAGATTATCTTTTACATACCTATGGGTACGAGTCAAGAGTTGTAGTTTTCATAAATGGTTTGGCATCCCACGAGGGGACCGACCACGTACTAGTAGTACGTTGGCAATCGAGACATGTGACTGTGTGGCTCACAATAGGTCAAAGGCTCAGGTCGCCCCAGCCTGGGTGCATCAATATACTTCTCAGAATCACCTGATCAGACGGTATTGATGCCCCAGTTTGATATACCCTAAGGTACGTGACTGGAGTTGTGATTTTCATGAATGACGTCGCATCTCCGAAGAGACCGGGCCACGAACTAGTGCCACGTTGGCTGTATGGGACATGTAAGTGTGCAAAACAGTAAACGTGGATGTGGTATGTGCAAAGCAGGGTGGGGTGTGGTCGGGACTTTTTCAAACAAGTGGGCCCATAAGCCAGATCAAACCATTAAAATATGGATATTAGAAAATGTGATCATACAATATAAATATCCAAAGCATTAAAATCAAGATTAAAGCATGCACATCAAAATATATATGAATCAAAATCATGGCAAATCAATTAATGATCATGGCATTTTTATAATTTTTAAGGTCCAATCAATGATCACTTTTGGCTGATCCAAAATAAATCGAGATTTCAATAGATGTTACATTGATGATAGAATGATAATTGTTGAGATGAGAAGCGATGAACCCCCTTTTTTTTTTAACAAAATTATAAAAACAAATTAGAAACACAACCCAAAAGAAAATCAAAGAGAAAGATCCTAGTGCCAAATGAGCTTGCTCTCAGGAACATTAACTATGTTAACACTAGATAAATTTGGATTTTCTGTGAATTAGAAAAATACAATCTGAACATGCATCGATGATATCTAAAGCTCCCGATAATGAAATTGAGTGAATTCAGATTCTAAATTCATCTACTCGATGGGATCTACATTTTCTTAAGAGGTGTCCAGACATAATTCTGAATAGAATATTTTGTAAAAACGTTTTAACATTGCTGTCCCAATCTTCATTCAGCAGAAATTCCAGATTTACACATTAAACTTGCATCGATGATATCCAAGGCTCCTGATAAGGAAATTGAGCAAATTCAGATTCTAAATTAATCTATTTGATGAGATCTACATTTTATTAATTGGTTCCTAGACTTAATTCTTACTAGAATATTCTGTAAAAACGTTTTAACGTTATTGTTCCAATCTTCATTCAGCAGAAATTCCAGATTTACAGATTGAACTTGCATCGATGATATCTAAGGCTCTCAATAACGAAATTGAGTGAATTTAAGTTCTAAATTAATCTACTCGATAAGATCTACGTTTTATTAATAAATGCCCAGACATAATTCTTATTAGAACGTTCTATAAAAACCTTTTAACGTTGCTGTCCCAATCTTCATTCAGCAATAATTCCAGATTTACATATTGAACTTGCATCGATGATATCTTAGGCTCCCGACAGCGAAATCGAGTGAATTCAGGTTCTAAATTAATCTACTCGATGGGATCTACATTTTATTAAAGGTACCCAGACTTAATTCTTACTAAAATATTCTGTAAAAATATTTTAACATTGCTCTCCCAACCTTCATCATTCCATCATTTTCATATGTCAATTTGAATCTCTCATTATTTAGGGGTCATCAAAAAGTGACCCTTAATTGGATAAAAATACAATACCAAAAATCATCCACAATCTAGCCACAAAAATAAATAAATATATAAAATAAGTTGAACTAAATAAAAAAAAACTTGGTCATCCTGGCAATGCTCCCATACTTGGGGTTTTTCAAGTCTGATCCTCAATAGTCCCTAGTGGAGTCGCCACTGAAAGCGCCCTCGATTCGCGGGGTGCACGGATCCGCTTTTGACCCTTGAGGTTTGGGAGTCGCCACCCAGTTATTACGGTCTAGGAATCGAACATTGACTCTAAAAGATAAAAGAAACTAATCTACGAAAAATAAGAAACTAAATTCGGGGATCACGTTACGGAGTTGGAAGGTATTAGGCACCAACCCCGCCCGGCAAACGCCGATCTCTACTAATTCCCAAATAGAACTATATTGCTAAAAAGACCTAATCAATAACAAAATAAAAAAATACTTACCTTTTCCGAACGCAATGATTTTTTTTTCCTCAGATCTGATAGAACAACTTCTTCTACAGTATTCCTCGCTTCGTTCTGTCACCGGATCTGATTTTTGATCTCCAAGTTGAAGTATCTCTTTCTTAGATCTGAATTCTTCAGATTTTTTTATGGGTTTTGGGGTGTTTTTGATGGACTTTTAGGTATTTTTTAGGCTAAAATCGAAGTATGGGTGTTAGGTAAGGAGTTGGGACTTCAAAACTAGGATTTATGGGAGACTAGAGGGACTTTTTGACCTACTTCTCTTGGGGTTTATCATTTGATACGAAAATAGGGTGTGAGGACCTCTATTTATAGATTTTTTTAGGGGTTGATTTAGATAGAGTTAGTGTTTAATTAGAGTTCTTTTAATTAGAGTTGTGTTTTAGTTAGAATTGTTTTAGGTAGAGTTGTGTTTTAATTAGAATTGTTTTAGGTGGAGTTGTGTTTTAGTTAGAACTCTATTAGATAGAGTTATTATTTAATTAGAACTCTATTATGATTTTGACTTTTGGTCTTATTTGATTGACTTTTAATATTTTGACTTTAGTCTTAATTGATTGACTTTTAATATCTTGACTTCAGTCTTGCTTAATTGACTTTAAGCAATGGGATGCTTAATAAAGCAATGGAATAAACATCCATCATTGGGAATCGTTGTGATCGGGTTGACGAGTTGATTAATCAGGCGAGTGCAAAAATGGGGTGTCTACAGATGCCCCTCTTCGGCAGAGGATTGAAGCAAACTAGATAGCAAATCTATTTTGGTAAATAGTGTGATATCTGAATGCCAAAGCTAGTGACAGTTCATTTTACAGCTTGATTTAGCAATTCATCGAGGTGTTCGGATCCTTGAGGGTAAAACTCTCTCCGAACTAAAAGGTTGTCAGGTCCTCGAGCTTGAACTCTCACTGACGATGTCAGATCCTCGAATTTTAGAAAATTCTCCCTGACTAATGCAAAAGTGCACGTGTGTGTAAAAGTGTGATGCTTACTAAGTAAAAATGTGTCAGGTCCTAGAGATCATCTCCATTGACAATAATGATTCAAAATTGAAATGTGCTTATGCAACGAAAGCAATCATGACAAGGTTGAATAATGAGGTAATTTGAGTCATAACATTATAGGAATTTCGTTAAATCCTATTTGAAATTAGAAAAAGTTTGAGTCTCGTATATCGGACTCGAGCCTATTGTAGCCACGCTTCTCGGGCTAAAGAACTTAAACAATCTTGTTAATTCGATATGATTGAAACAAAGTTGGAGTCTCGTTTCTCGGACTCGAACTTAGGTTTATAGGTACTTCAAAAAGCCTATTCATTCTATGATTCAATAAGTTAGAGTCTCGTTTCTCGGACTTGAACTTAGGTTTATAGGCACTTCAAAAAACCTATTCATTCTATGATTCAAGAAGTTGGAGTCTCGTTTCTCGGACTCGGACTTAGGTTTGTAGACACTTCAAAAAGCCTATTCATTCTATGATTCAAAAAGTTGGAGTCTCGTCTCTCGGACTCGAACTAAGGTTTATAGGCACTTCAAAAAGTCTATTCATTCTATGATTCAAAAAGTTGGAGTCTCGTTTCTCGGACTCAAACTTAGGTTTATAGGCACTTTAAAAAGCCTATTCATTCTATGATTCAGGAAGTTGGAGTCTTGTTTCTTGGACTCGAACTTAGGTTTATAAGCACTTTAAAAAGCTCACTCATTCTATGATTCAAAAAATTGGAGTCTCGTTTCTCGGACTCGAACTTAGGTTTGTAGGCACTTCAAAAAGCCCATTCATTTTACGATTCAAAAAGTTGGAGTCTCGTTTCTCGGACTCGAACTTACTAAGTCACGTTTCTCGGGCTTAGATTTATTGGAACTTAAACAATCTTATTAATTCATTTTATGATTCAAAATCTTGCTCAAAGTTTGAAAGATCAGGCCTTTATTAGCTTATCATGCATCTGGATTCATAATTATCATTGGGCTTTGCCGGACTTTTAAGCTTTTGTAAGATTTTCTTTTTATCATGTGATTAAGAACAAAAACTTTGGAATTAAATGACCATAAAAAATGCCCCTAATTTCATGGTTGGCTTTAACTGGGACTTGACTACGAGACTGATGGAATGGATTATGCTTGAAAAATATGGACTCTAACGTATGACAGATAGAAGAACTGTCATTCTCTTAAATTTAAGACTCTTAAGATTATCATATGTGCAATAAGGGATTGATCATTTTCTTTCGAATTTCTTTTGAAAAATGCTTGAGCTGGACTTTAAAAAAATCTTGATAAATATTAGAATAAAAGATCTTTCTCTTCAAAGTGGTTGATGGTTCTACATCTTCCATTAGCAAACACTTGAACAAGTAAACATACTCTTGAAGATCCTACAATGTTCAAGATGACTTCTGATTTTTTTGACTTCAACATTGTCTTCGTCGGATATGAGCTCTTGGTTGAAAAAATGAATATTGTGGCTTGAATGGTTCTGCATTTTCTAGTTTCTGCACGAACTTTCTTCTGAATTCTTCTTTTTGATGGGATCTTTCCTCCCATTTGATGATGTCCTAATTTTTGCCTAGATCGCCTCTTTAGGTTTTCAATCTAGCGGGCTTTGTTTTTCTTTTTCTGATGATGCCTTGATTTTGGCCTAGGTCGCCTTTTAAGGTTTTCAATGTAGCAGGCTTTCTTTTTTATGGTTATGCCCTAAATTTTGCCTAAGTCGCCTTTTCAAGTTTTCGACTTAGCGGGCTTCTCTTTTTTTCGATGATTTTGAATATCCAACTCGACAACTTCTCGGTTCCCTGCATCTTAACCGAGTCAATTAGCATTCAGAAGGACTTAATAGGTAGGCTTAGGATATGATTTAGAAAGAAAAGATATAAGGCTCAACTTTCCAAAATGCCCCTAGTTTGATATTCTCTCTTTTCTGTCAATTATTTTGATTTTTTCTAAATGCCCCTAGTTTGACATTCTTTTCTTTTGAACCTTTCAATAGGGGATTTTCCTTTTAGATGACACTTTTCTTAAGAGAATACACTTATTCTTTGCGTGACTGGGCCTGAAGTTACTTCTCAGGTTGCCTACGTACCCCAAATGTTTCTTTTTCTTTTGGGATCAGGTCAAAACGTAGTGCATACTAAGATTCCCTCCCAAGGTTAGTCAATGTGGTTTAGAAAGAAGAGACTATTGATTTTTTAAAAGTTGCGAGAGGCTAAAAAAGGTTATATTTTTTTTTGGTAAGATAGGAAAATAGTTCGATCAAAGGAGGCTTCCTTTGGTGAATGCTACTCGACTTGGTCAAAGTTTTAGGAATTCGACATCTGGATTGCTCTGTCAAGTAAGGTTTCCTTTTGGATAATGAATATTCTTCAGTCTTCTTTTGTGAAATCGAGTATGATCGAGTTTTATGACTGTTCAACTCTTCTAACACTTCGAGAAAATCTTTTATTCTCTTATGAATGAAAACTCTCCTCTTTTGAGTGAGAAACATGGTAGATCCACTTGTGAGTCTTAGAAATTTTATCGATGCTTTCAACTATATCATTTTTGACTAATAATCTTTGACTTTGAAATCATTCTTGACTTTACGTCTTGATCTATGTTTTTGTGTAATCCATCCATATATTCTTATGAGACCATGCAAGAACATTATTGAATTTCTCAAGTAAGTTTACTATTCTCTCATATTTTCCTAAGGATAACGTATCACCAATTTGCACTTCTTGAGTGTACTCTTTAATTCCAATATTTATCAAATTTGATTAGTGACCTTTAAGTCATTTCTCATGTTAGATTTTATGTTCATATCATTATTGCACACAGGAATTGAAAAGAACATAGACTGACAAACCTTACTAAAACCAAAAAAATAAAGATGACTGACTGAATTTTAAGATTGACGCAACTAAAGCTAAAAAAACTAAGAAGACTTAAAAGACGACATCATTATGAATAGAAGGACACAATTCTAGAGTCTATGCCACTTCGATTATCTTCGATGGATGACTTGAACTTGCCTGCTTTTACTATCTCTTCATATTCTGATTCAAGCCCCTGTGGAAAACCATATTGACGTTAGGCGCTATTGAGAAAATCACGTGGCACCCGAAAAAGAGAAAAAAATTCGTTTTGATATCATGAGTTTGTAGAGGATGGAATTTTAAGAGTTTTCTTAAAGATTTTGAAATTTTCTTTTTTGAATTTAAACTTCGAATTGTGATAGTCGTTCACTTTCAAAATCTTAGGTCCAAGTTTGAAAAAAATAGGAATTTATTGTCGAATTTTATTTTTCAATTTTAAGCTTTTTACGTGGAACCTAGAAGGTTGTGGTATTGATGTGCCAATGTGATGGTCCACGTGAGCTCAATAACCCTTAGTAAGGTTTCAGTTGGTTAGGATAGCCTATGTTCTCACTCCCAGATTTATCGTGTAACAACTTCATAAAGTAAGGAAATTTTTTAAAAATTCAACAAGAAGGTTTGCCAAGTATCTCTCTTTCTCAAAAAAAAAAAAAAAACAAAACAAAAAAAAAAAAAAGGGATTCTTCTTGTGCTTCAATGATTGATATTATTTTGTATTATTCTAATTGATTGATCATCTTAATCATTTTTTGCACTATCTTGATTGACTTGTATGATATGCATGTCTTAATCTTGATTTTGATTACTTTGGATATTTATGTTTTATGATCATATTGTTTCTAATATCTATATTGTGATGATATGATTTGGCCCATGGGCCCATTTGTTTAAAAAAGGCCTCGGCACACCCCACCCTGTTTTGCACACACCACATGCACGTTTACTGTTTTGCACACTTACACGTCCTATATAGCCAACGTGGCACTAGTGCGTGGCCCGATCTTTTCGGAGATGCGACGTCATTCATGAAAACTACAACTCCAGTCACGTACCTTAGGGTATATCAAACTTGGGCATCAATACCGTCTGATCAGGTGATTCTGAAAGGTATATTGATGTACCCTGCCTGGAGCGACCTGAGCCTTTGATCTATTGTGAGCCACACAGTCACATGTCCCGATTGCCAACGTAGTATTAGTACGTGGTCGGTCCCCTCGTGGGATGCCAAACCATTTATGAAAGCTACAACTCTTGATTCGTACCTATAGGTATATAAAAGATAATCTAAGTATATCAATTGCACTTCTTGGTCAAAATCGGTGCCTAAGCGAGATCTTGCCCCGCTGTACCATACTGTACGAGGGGGATAGACTACGTCTATTCTAGACAAGAGGTATTTAAGTGGGCCCTTGCTCAGCATCGTACGCCACCTCTCAACTGGAGATCAAACTAGTTGTTTTTGGCTTCAGAGAAGTGAGTTGAGGTTTTATACTATCACCTATACGGTATATCAAACCAAGTCACCACGTATCGAGAGGTATATAGGTATATTTGGGCAAGGATGGCCAGATAAATTGCATTGCACATAGTAAACCTAGAGTCTATAAGCCTTCCTGTAGGTCACAACCTGAACTGACTATGGGTGTTCCCGGGTTGCTTAATTTAATCCAACCAACAGGTAAGTGGGCGGACCGATCCAGAATAATCAAACAAAACCCACAATATCGGGCCGACCCAATCGGTGAAATGTACCGATTAAACCAGTTGACCCAATTGACAAATGGATCAAACTGATCAATACCAAATTAGTTGGACTAATTGGTTTCACTTTTAAAGATCCAGACCACTTTATCTAGAAAGTTTCGATCTTAAGATCAAATTAATTTATCTGATCAAAGGTTCAATCCCAATCAGGGGTAGACCCACATCTAACATTTCTCACTTTCTTGGTTAATATAGATTTATAGTGCATTTGGATTCGATATTTCCCACCGGAGGGCTAATTTATATTAAAATTTTAATCATGTGGTTAAGAGACAAACCTTCAGAATCGATGGTTAATCATAGGTGCCCCTAAATGTTCTAAACCCTCATCTGTGTCATTTTGGATCCTTTAAAAGAGTCGTTTAGTCAAAGTACTAATGTCAAATCCAAGTAGTCCATCCACTTAGAAAGACCTTCTCTCTTTGTAGATAATTGTCCCAAGTTTTCTTTGAGTTTCAATCCAGTTTTCGTCGGTCTTTAAATCCAGTTAGTTGTTTCAGTTACGTTAGTCTTTCTTCAATTTTCAAGTTTTAGTCGAGTTTGTCAATCTATGTTTTTCAATTTCAATAAAATATAGAAGCTTCTGATTATAATGCGTATAATAATGATTTGAACATAATATCTAATATGAGGATTGACTGAGAGCTTACTAATCAAACTCGATAAATATTTGAATTAAAGAGTACACTCAAAAAGTGCAAATGGGTACTACATTTTCCTTAGAAGAACATGCGAAGAATAATAAATTTACTTGAGAAATTCAACAACGTTCCTGCATGGTCTCATGAGAATATATGGATAGATTGCACCAAAATAGATTAAATCCTAAAATTGAGGGTGAACTTGAAAATCAAATATTGTCAAGAATGATGTATTTGAAACCATCAACAAAGGTGTTAAGATCTGCAAAGAAGGGATTCATCATATTTTTCACTTAAGAAAGAAGAGTTCTCATTCGTGAAAGAATATAAGATATTTTTTCGAAGTTTGGAAAGGATTGAACGAGTCAACGTCAAATACAAAGAAGTCAATCACACTCAACTTTATAAAAAATGACCGAAGATTTCTCTTTATCAAAAAAAGACTGAAGATTATTCCTTCTCAGAAGAAGATTGAAGATTACTCATTCTCAAAAGAAGACCTTACTCGATAGAGCAATCAAGACATCAAGTTTCTAAAATCTTAACCAAATCGAGTAGTATTTCACAAAAGGAGGCCTTCATTGGTCGAACCATTTTCCTGTCTTACCAAGAAAAAGACAACATTCTTTAGCCCCTCGCAGCCTTGAAAAATAAAATCAATAGCCTCTTCTTTCTAAACCACGCCGACCAACTTTGGGAGGGAATCTTAGTATGAACTACGTTTTAACCTGATCCCAAAAGAAAAAAAAAGAAATATTTGGGGTACCTAGGCAACTTGAGAACTGAAAGCGCCATCAATCCGCAGGGTGCGCGGATCCGCTTTTGACCCTTGAGGTTTGGGAGTCGCCACCTAGTTATTACGGTCTAGGAACCGATCAGTAACTCTAAATAGATAAATAACTAATCTATAACAAAAAAAATTGAATTCGGGGATCATGTTACGGGGTTGGAAGGTGTTAGGCACCAACCCCTCCCGGTCAAAGTCGGTCTCTACTAATTTTTCAAATAAGTTACATTGCTAAAAAAAACCTAGATAATAAAAAAAAAAGAAATTGTACCTTTCCGATAGCAAAAACCTTATTCCCTCAGATCCAATAAAAATTGCTCCTTGTATCGTATTCCTTCTGGTCTCTTTCCGATAGCAAAAACCTTATTCCCTTAGATCCCATAAAAATTGCTCCTTGTATCGTATTCCTTGCTTCGTTCAATCTCCGGATTTGGATTTCTGATCTCTGAGACAAGGTATCTCCTTTTTTGATCTGGATTCTTCAAGATTGTTATGGGTTTTGGGGTGTTTTCGAAGGGCTTTTAGGTATTTTTTAGGCTAAAATCGAAGGAGGGATGTTAGGTAAGGAGTTGGGACTCCAAAACTAGGGTTTATGGGAGGCTAGGGGGACTTTTAGACCTACTTCTCTTAAGGTTTATGATTTGATACGAAAATAGGGTGTGAGGACCTCTATTTATAGATTTTTTTAGGGGTTGATTTAGATAGAATTAGTGTTTGATTAGAGTTCTTTTAATTAGAATTGTGTTTTAGTTAAACTTGTTTTAGGTAGAGTTGTGTTTTAATTAGAATTGTTTTAGGTGGAGTTGTGTTAGTTAGAACTCTATTAGATTGAGTTATTATTTAATTAGAACTCTATTAGGATTTTGACTTTTGATCTTATTTGATTGACTTTTAATATTTTGACTTTAGTCTTAATTGATTGACTTTTAATATCTTGACTTTAGTCTTGCTTAATTGACTTTAATTTTGACTTTAGTTTTACTTGATTGACTTTAATATCTTGACTTTAGTCTTGCTTGATTGACTTTAAATTTTTGGAACACCCCCCTCTATTATATCTTTAATTCTTTGGACCCCCAAATGGAGGGGTCCTTAAAGAAATATCTCACGAACCCTCAACAATTTTACTTGAAAGTCCGATTGATCGATATTTTTAATTTAAAATTTTTAATTAATTTCATTAATGTTTCACTTTGATTATTTAATGCTTTATTTATTAATTTCGAAATTTTTAATTATGAAAATTGTGAAATTACCGTTTTGCCCCCGGAGAGGACTTTTCACGTTTTAAGTCGGTTTTTAATGTTCTAGGATGTTTTAGAATCGATTTTTGCATAAGAAATTCAATGGAATTATTAGTTTGTGTCATTTATGAAATGTTTTTGTGAATTATCATGAACTTTATGAGGGGCATTTTCATAATTTTGTCGAATTCTGTTAAAATTGACGAAATGATTTATTTGGTTTCGATTTGTTGTTTTATGTGTTTGAAATGATTTTTCTAAGCGTAACGTAGGCTCTAGGGATATTTTAAGGTTAGGGGTATTTTGGTAATTTTATCATCTTTTAGTGATTTTTATCGTGAAACTTCTTTTTGTCTACAAGATGATGATTTCTATGTTTCTGGGATCGTATTTTCCTAGCGTAGCGTGATTTCTAATGTTTTGTAGTTCGAGATACCTCATCCGGATTTCTGAAACATTTCTGGTAACAAAATAAAGCAATGGAAATAACATCCATCATTGGGAATCGTTGCGATCGGGTTGAGAAATTGATTAATCAAGCGAGTGCAAAAATGGGGTGTCTACAGTGGAGTCACCACTGAAAGCGCCCTCGATCCGCGAGGTTCGCGGATCCACTTTTGACCCTTGAGGTTTGGGAGTCGCCACCTAGTTATTACGGTCTAGGAACCGAATACTGACTCTAAATGGATAAAAAACTAATCTAGAACAGAGAAAAAACTGAATTCGGGGATCACATTACGGGGTTTGAAGGTGTTAGGCACCAACCCCGCTCGGCCAAAACCGGTCTCTACTAATTTCCCAAATAAATTACATTGCTAAAAAGACCTAATCAATAAAAAAAATAAAAAATACTTACCTTTTCCGAACGCAATGGTTTTTTTTTCCCTTAGATCTGATAGAACAACTTCTTGTACAATATTTCTCGCTTCGTTCTGTCACCGGATCTGATTTCTAATCTCCAAGTTGAAGTATCTCTTTCTTAGATCTGAATTCTTTAGATTTGTTTATGGGTTTTGGGGTGTTTTTGAAGGGCTTCTGAGTGTTTTTGAAGGGCTTCTAGGTGTTTTTTGAGTTAAAATTGAGGTATGGGTGTTAGGTAAGGAGTTGGGGCTTCAAAATTGAGGTTTATGGGAGGCTAGGGGGACTTTTAGACCTACTTCTCTTAAGGTTTATGATTTGATTCGAAAATAGGGTGTGAGGACCCCTATTTATAGATTTTTTTAAGGGTTGATTTAGATAGAGTTAGTGTTTAATTAGAGTTCTTTTAGTTACAGTTGTGTTTTAGTTAGAATTATTTTAGGTAGAGTTGTGTTTTAATTAGAATTGTTTTAGGTAGAATTGTGTTTTAGTTAGAACTCTATTAGGGTTTTGACTTTTGGTCTTATTTGATTGACTTTTAATATTTTGACTTTAGTCTTAATTGATTGACTTTTAATATCTTGACTTTAGTCTTGTTTAATTAATTTAATTTTGACTTTAGTCTTACTTGATTGACTTTTAATACATTGACTTTAGTCTTGCTTAGTTGACTTTAATTTTTTGGAAAACCCCCTTCTATTATATCTTTAATTCTTTGGACCCCCAAATGGAGGGGTCCTTAAAGAAAGATCTCACGAACCCTCAACAATTTTTCATAAGAGTCCGATTGATCGATTTTTTTAATTCAAAATTTTAAATTAATTTCATTAATGTTTCACTTTAATTACTTAATATTTTATTTATTAATTTCAAAATTTTTAATTATGAAAATTGTAAAATTACCGTTTTGTCCCCGGAGAGGACTTTTCACGTTTTAAGTCAGTTTTTAATGGTCTAAGATGTTTTAGAATCGATTTTTCGTAAGGAATTCAATGTGAATATTGGTTTGTATCATTTATGAAATTTTTTGTGTAAAATGGTCGTGAACTTTATGAGGGCCATTTTCGTAATTTTATCGAATTCTATGAAAATTGACGAAATGATTTATTTGATTTCGATTTGTTGTTTTATGTGTTTGAATGGGTTTTCTAAGCGTAATGTAGGCTCTAGGGTTGTTTTGATGTTAGGGGTATTTTGGTAATTTGGTCAATTTTTAGTGATTTTTATCGTGAAGCGTTTTGTTGTTTGAAAATTGATGATTTCTAGGGTTCTGGGGTTATATTTTCCTAGCATAGCGTGATTTTTAATGTTTCGTCAGTTCGAGATACCTCATCCGGATTTCTGAAACATATCTGGTAACAAAATAAAGCATCGGAATAAACATCCATCATTGGGAACCATTTCGATCGGCTTGACGAGTTGATTAATCAGGCAGATGCAAAAATGGGGTGTCTACAGATGTCCCTCTTTGGTAGAGGGTTGAAGCAAACTAGATAGTAAATCTATTTTGGTAGATAGTGCGATATCCGAATGCCAAAGCTAGTGACAATTCATTTTGCAGCCTGATTTAGCAATTCGTCGGGGTGTTTGGATCCTTGAGGGTAAAACTCTCCCCGAATTAAAAAAAATGCCAGGTCCTTGAGCGCGAGCTCTCACTGGCAGTGTCAGATCCTTGAATTTTAGAAAATTCTCCTTGACTAATGAAACAAATGTGCAAGTGTGTGCATTACGTGAAACTGAGTAAAATAAAACTCGAGAAAATTTGAATGATATTTGAGACAAATCTGAGCAAAAGTTGAGAGAAAGTTAAATGTCCTACTCTACCTACTCTAGGTGAAAGAGTAATGAATTTTTATTATTTTTTGGGAAGTTCTACTCTACCTACTCGGAGTGAAAGAGTAATGAACTAAGATTTTTGGGAGTCCTACTCTACCTGCCCAGGGTGAAAAAGTAATGAACTAATTTTTTTTGGGAAGTTCTACTCTACCTACTCGGAGTGAAAGAGTAATGAACTAAGCTTTTTGGAAGTCCTACTCTACCTACCCAGGGTGAAAGAGTAATGAACTAATTTTTTTGGGAAGTTCTACTCTACCTACTCGGAGTGAAAGAGTAATGAACTAATTTTTTTGGGAGTCCTACTCTACCTGCCCAGGGTGAAAGAGTAATGAACTAATTATTTTGGGAAGTTCTACTCTACCTACTCGGAGTGAAAGAGTAATGAACTAATTATTTTAGGAAGTTCTACTCTACCTACTCGTGGTGAAAGAGTAATGAACTAATTATTTTGGGAGTCCTACTCTACCTACTCGGAGTGAAAGAGTAATGAACTAATTATTTTGGGAAGTTCTACTCTACCTATTCGGAGTGAAAGAGTAATGAACTAAGCTTTGAGGGAACAAACAGGGGATTAACCTCGCATTTGAATTTTTTTTTTTTTTTTTTAAAAAAAAAAAATTGATTTTATAAAGGTCCGGTAAACATTTTAACTCTCTTTGAATCTGAGGAGTTTTCAAAATTGCTATCAAGAGGGTAACCTTTAATTCAAAGTTAACCTTATCCTTTGGGGTTGAAATTGACCAGGCTTCAGAACCAAAATGCCCCTAGTTTGACAGAGAATATTACACTAGGGATAATTGAACATAATTTGAAAACACATGCCCCTAGTGTAAGGGGGGAAACTATACTTTTTAGAAAAAGGAAGTGCCCTTGTTATGAAAATTTGAAATCCTTGATTACCGCAAGCGCAATAAAGGTTTAACTTTTAAGTTTGACTTTTTATGTTGAAGATTTTGAGTCAGGCTCAAAGAAATTGGAACAAAATATTTCTTTTTGAAATTCATCATAGAATTTGTTTTTTCTCCCTGTCGGTTCGCTTAGGGACATAAAACTTTTCAGATCAATCATAGACGAACTTGTATCCACTGAGTCTGTATTTGGTTCAAACTGGGTATTGAAACTTAATCATACAGACTTTTGATGTTTCGGCTCGGACTGTCTTTTCAGCTTCTCAACTCAATGAAGATTTTCTTTTATTTTTTCGTTGCTCTAAGTTTTGCCTAGATTGCCTTTTCAAGTTTTCAATCTAGCAAGGATGCTCTAGCTTTTGACTAGATCGTCTTTTTAGGTTTTCAATCTAGCAAGCGTACAATTTTTTCTCTTTTCTTTGCTTTGATTGTTGCCAAGGTCATCCTTTCAGATTTCCAACCTTGCGAGCTTGCCTTAATTTTTACCTAAGTCGCCCTTTTTGGGTTTTCAACTTAGCAGACTTTTTTCTTCTTCTTCCCTTCTGAACTTCTGGAATTGTTGTCTGATCATGCTTTGCTATCTTCCTTGACTTCTCGCACGGTACTTAGGAGGACTTTCATGGGTAAGCTTAGGACTGGGTATAGAAAAAAAAGGATTTTGAGGCTCAAAAACCTGAATGCCCCTTGTGTGGCATTTATTTTATTTTGCTTTGAATTTTCTTCCCCATTTTGAAGATATTTCTTTTATTTATTTTTTGAATTTTTTCTTTTTAGATTTTTTCTTTGTCGAGGAATCTATTTTTTTTATTTTGATGTGGTCGGGCCTGAAGTAACTTTTCAGGTTGCCTACGTACCCCAAATTTTTGGGATCAGACCAAAACGTAGTTCGGAAGGGAAGAAGAAGAAAAACGTCTGCTAATTTGAAAACTCAAAAAGGGCGGCTAAGGTAAAAATTAAGGCAAGCTCGCAAGGTTGAAAATCTGAAAGGATGACCTTGGCAACAATCAAAGCAAAGAAAAAATCCCTAGTGGAGTCGCCACTGAAAGCGCCTCGATCCACAGGATGCGTGGATCCACTTTTGACCCTTGAGGTTTGGGAGTCGCCACCTAGTTATTACGGTCTAGGAACCGATTAATGACTCTAAACAGATAAAGGACTAATCTAGAACAGAAAAAACTGAATTCGGAGATCATGTTACGGGGTTGGAAGGTGTTAGGCACCAACCCCGCCCGGCCAAAGCCGGTCTCTACTAACTTTCCAAATAAATTACATTGCTAAAAAAAACCTAGATAATAATAAAAAAATAATAGATTATACCTTTCCAATAGCAAAGACTTTGTTCTCTCAGATCCGACAAAAATTACTCCTTGTACCGTACTCGCTTGCTTCGTTTTGTCTCCGGATTTGATTTTTGATCTCCGAGGCAAGGTATCTCCTTTTTTTTATCTGGACTCTTCGAGTTTATTATGGATTTTGAAGTATTTTTGGAAGGCTTTTGGGTGTTCTTTAGGCTAAAATCGAAGGAGGGATGTTAGGTAAGGAGTTGGGGCTCCAAAACTAGGGTTTATGGGAAGCTAGGGGGCTTTTAGACCTACTTCTCTTAGGGTTTATGATTTGATACGAAAATAGGGTGTGAGCACCCCTATTTATAGATTTTTTAGGGGTTGATTTTGATGGAGTTAGTGTTTAATTAGAGTTCTTTTAATTAGAATTGTGTTTTAGTTAGACTTGTTTTAGGTAGAGTTGTGTTTTAATTAGAATTGTTTTTTGTGGAGTTGTGTTTTAGTTAGAACTCTATTAGATTGAGTTATTATCTAATTAGAACTCTATTATGACTTTTGGTCTTATTTGATTGACTTTTAATATTTTGACTTTAGTTTTAATTGATTGACTTTTAATATCTTGACTTTAGTCTTGCTTAATTGACTTTAATTTTTTACTTTAGTCTTGCTTGATTGACTTTAATATCTTGACTTTAGTCTTGCTTGATTGACTTTAAATTTTTGGAACACCCCCCTCTATTATATCTTTAATTCTTTGGACCCCCAAATGGAGGGGTCCTTAAAGAAATATCTCACGAACCCTCAACAATTTTTCATGAGAGTCCGATTGATCGATTTTTTTAGTTCAAAATTTTAAATTAATTTCATTAATGTTTCACTTTAATTATTTAATGTTTTATTTATTAATTTCAAAATTTTTAATTATGAAAATTGTGAAATTACCGTTTAAGGAATTCAATGGAAATATTATTTTGTGTGAAATGGTCATGAACTTTATGGGGGGCATTTTCATAATTTTGTTGAATTCTGTTAAAATTGGTGAAATGATTTATTTGATTTCGATTTGTTATTTTATGTGTTCGAAAGGATTTTCCTAATCGTAACATAGGCTCTAGGGTTGTTTTGATGTAGGGGTATTTTGGTAATTTGGTCAATTTTTAGTGATTTTTATTCTGAAGCTTCTTTTTGGGTCTGCAAGATGATGATTTCTATGTTTTTGGAGTCGTATTTTTCTAGTGTAGCGTGGTTTCTAAGGTTTTGTCAGTTCGAGATACCTCATCCGGATTTCTGAAAATTTCTGGTAACAAAATAAAGCAATGGAATAAACATCCATCATTGGGAACCATTGCGATCGGGTTGACGAGTTGATTAATCAGGCGAGTGCAAAAATGAGGTGTCTACAGATGCCCCTCTTTGGCAGAGGGTTGAAGCAAACTAGATAGCAAATCTATTTTGGTAGATAATGCGATATCCGAATGCCAAAGCTAGTGACAGTTCATTTTGCAGCTTGATTTAGCAATTCGTCAGAATGTTCGGATCCTTGAGCGTAAAACTCTCCCCGGACTAAAACGTTGTCAGGTCCTTGAGCGTGAGCTCTCACTGACAGTGTCAGATCCTTGAATTTTAGAGAATTCTCCCTGACTAAAAGAACAAATGTGCAAGTGTGTGCACTGTGTGAAATTGAGTAAAATCTGAGTAAAACAAAACTTGAGAAAATTTGAATGATATTTGAGACAAATCTGAGCAAAAGTTGGGAGAAAGTTAAATGTCCTACTCTACCTACTCTAAGTGAAAGAGTAATGAATTTATATTTTTTTTGAGAGTCCTACTCTACCTGCCCAGGGTGGAAGAGTAATGAACTAATTTTTTTGGGAAGTTCTACTCTACCTACTCGGAGTGAAAGAGTAATGAACTAATTTTTTTGGGAGTCCTACTCTACCTACCCAAGGTGAAAGAGTAATGAACTAATTTTTTTTGGGAAGTTCTACTCTACCTACTCGGAGTGCAAGAGTAATAAACTAATTTTTTGGGAGTCCTACTCTACCTGCCCAGGGTGAAAGAGTAATGAACTAATTTTTTTGGGAAGTTCTACTCTACCTACGTCAGAGTGAAAGAGTAATGAACTAAGTCTTTTGAGAGTCCTACTCTACCTGCCCAGGGTGAAAGAGTAATGAACTAATTTTTTTGGAAAGTTTTACTCAACTACTCGGAGTGAAAGAGTAATAAACTAATTTTTTGGGAGAGCTACTCTACCTGCCCAGGGTGAAAGAGTAATGAACTAATTTTTTTGGGAAGTTCTACTCTACCTATTCGGAGTGAAAGAGTAATGAACTAATTTTTTGGGAGTCCTACTCTACTTGCCCAGGGTGAAAGAGTAATGAACTAATTTTTTTTTTTGGAAGCTCTACTCTACCTACTCGGAGTGAAAGAGTAATAAACTAATTTTTTTGGAGTCCTACTCTACCTGCCCAGGGTGAAAGAGTAATGAACTAATTTTTTTGGGAGTCCAACTCTACCTACTCGAAGTGAAAGAGTAATGAACTAATTATTTTGGGAAGTTCTACTCTACCTGCCCAGGGTGAAAGAGTAATGAACTAAGCTTTGAGGGAACAAACAGGGGATTAACCTCGCACTTGAATTATTATTATTTTTTTTAATAAAAAGTTGGATTTTAAGAAAGTCCGGTAACATTTTAACTCTCTTTGAATCTGAGGAGCTTTCAAAATTGCTATCAAGAGGGTAACCTTTAATTCAAAATTAACCTTATCTTTTGGGGTTGAAATTGACCAGGCATCAGAACAAAAATGCCCCTAGTTTGACAAGGAACATTGCACTGGGGGTAATTGAATATAATTTGAAAATAAATACCCCTAGTGTAAGAGGGAAACTGTACTCTTTAAAAAAAGGAAGTGGCCTTGTTATGAAAGTTTGAAATCCTTGATTACCGCAAGCGCAATAAAGGTTTAACTTTTAATTTTGACTTTTTATATTAAAGATTTTGAGTCAGGCTCAAAGAAATTGGAACAAAATATTTCTTTCTGAAATTCATCATAGAATTTGTCCTTTCTCCCCGTCGGTTCGCTTAGGGACATGAAACTCTTTAGATCAATCATAGACGAGATACTTGTATCCACTAAGTCTATATTTGGTTCAAACTGGATATTGAAACTTGATCATTCGGACTTCTGATATTTCGGCATGGGCTACCTTTTCAGCTTCTCAACTCAACGAAGATTTTCTTTTATTTTTTGATAGCTCTAAGTTTTGCCTAGATTGCCTATTCAGATTTTCAATCTAGCGAGCATGCTCTAGCTTTTGCCTAAATCGTCTTTTTAGATTTTCGATCTAGCGAGCTTACAATTTTTTCTTTTTTTCTTGCTTTGATTGTTGCCAAGGTCATCCTTTCAGATTTTTAACCTCGCGAGCTTGCCTTTATTTTTGTTTAAGTTGCCCTTTTGGGTTTTCAACCTAGCAGGCTCTTTTTTTTTCTTCCTGTCTGAACTTCTGGAGTTGATGTCTGATCATGCTTGACTTTTCGCACGGTACTTAGGAGGACTTTCATGGGTAAGCTTAGGACTGAGTATAAAAAGAAAGGAATCTTGAGGCTCAAAAACCCAAATGCCCCTTGTGTGGCATTTCCTTTTAAATTATTTTCTTTTTCCTTGAATTTTCTTCCCCACTTTGACAAAAAATTTTCTTTTGAATTTTTTTCTTTTTAGATTTTTTCTTTGTCGGGGAATCTATTTTTATTTTTTTGATGTGGTCGGGCCAGAAGTAACTTCTTAGATTGCCTATGTACCCCATAATTTTGGGATCAGACCAAAACGTAGTTCGAATTTTCCCTCCCCTAGGTTAGGTGATCGGGCTGAGAAAGAAAAAGACATCATTTTTTTTTAAAAGACTGCAAAGGGCTGAGAAAGGAGATAATGAACTGGGTAGCAGGAAAATTGATTCGGCCAAAGATGGCCTCCTTAAATGTAGTACCGTTTGATCCGGTCAAGGTTGGTTGACTCTAGTAATTCGATTCTATCATGATTTTGAAGTCTAACAGTTTTTCCAGATAATATTTCCTTAATGATTGAATCTCTTCAATTGAGTTCAAACTTTGTATGATCGAGGAAGCGTACTCAAAATTTTTTAGGTAGTCTGATGCTTAGATCCTTAACTTATAAGTGATGAACTTTGACTTTCTTGTCAAACATGTGAGTGACTCCTCTCCATTGACAGACCCAATCTGTTTCTAACAATTAACTTTCATCAAGACCTTGAGATACAGGATTTTTCCTTTTAACCGGTAAGATTACTTTCATATCATACTAGAGTGACTTTAGTAGAAGACTGTATTGAAGTGTAATATGTCCATAATGCGAATGGTAACTTCTCTGGCCAATCCCGGTGTGATGTGTGATTGACACATTTTCATGATGATTGTCTTGAGATTTTTACTGGCTGCTTCAACTATTCCATCGATTTTAAAATTCCAGCACTGATACACTTTATAATCCCTCCTCTGACTATGTCAGTCAATTCTGGTTTGTATATGTGGTGTTCTCACAGGATGGGTATATATTTTATGTTGAACAACACTCCAAATTTAACCGACATATCCTCATAGGACCATGTAAGCAAGTCTTTTGAATTTTCTAAATAAATTCATCATTTCTTTGTCCTCCTCTGGGGATAAATTAGTTCCAATCTGAATTTCTCGGGAATTATTTTTGTTCCGAGGTCAATGACCTTTGCGTCCTCGAGCAAGACATTTATCTTCTCATTTAAGAGGGGGTTCCTTATTAGAGGAATTTCTCCTTGAAGCTAGTTATTAGTTAATTTGTTAATGCGCTCAAGGTATTCAAAATTTTTCTTTATCCAATCAAATTCAGAAGGGGCGACAGACACCTCTATAAACTCGATAAACTAACTCGACTCAACAGGAAAAGAGTAGACTCAATTTAAAGAAGACATGATCTTGTTGAAAAAAAGGACTCGAGCTAACCCAAATGACTCATGAAAACTCAAGACAACTACCCACACCGGGCTTGATTAGGACTGAGGACTGAGATATTGTTTATAACCGGTAGGATTGAAGCATTATGATCTTCAAAGAACAATTGGACGATGTTGAAAAATTTTGAGGTCATTTCTGACTGTTGATTTGATATTAACGTTTACTCTAACTGACCGGATTTACAACCCTAGCTAGACGATGGACGATTGAGCTTAGATACAATGATAACCCTTAAACCTCTTTGAAGGTGAATTTAACCAATTTCAGTGTCACCCCCTTGATAACATTTAAAATGAACCCTGAGATTTTATTGAATTTTGTGCACCAATCCATTAAACAATTCATTAATGTAATGATTATTCAGAAAAATAATTTTATTGCACTCTTGAAAAATATTGACAAATAATGTTTTCATTGAATAACAACTTCCACAAACATATTTCAATAATTTTTCATGAAAAAATAGATTTTTTGTAAACCATTTTTTTCTGAAAAATATTTTTCTTCCTTTTCTTTCTTTTAGAAAATTTTTTGAGAAAACATTTCCTTTTGGAAAATCTTATTCTTCCGGAAAATATTTCACTTTTGAAAAGCATTTCTCTTCTGGAAAATATTTTTCTTCTTTTAAAATGGGTTTAAAATCCGAATCAGAAAAAAGTTTGAATTTCATTTTGATTCAAATGGCTCGGCCCATAATGATCGTTGGATCGAGATGGACTGGGTCAAGTTTAAAATGAATTTTTTATTGGGTTGGTGCACCCATTTTAATTTCCAAAAACAACATTTTTGATCCTTGGGGACAATCATACACTCTGATCTATACATTCATCAATCCAAAGGTTCCATTCAATAAACAACCCGGGAACACCCACGACAAGTTCGAGTCGTGATCTACTGGAAAGGTTTCTAGACTCTAGGCTTACTACGTGCAATGCATTTTCCGGAGACAGAACGAAGTAAGGAGAACGATACAAGGAGCAGTTTTATTGAATCTGAGGGAATATAACCGTTGCGTTCAAAGGTAAAGTCTCTTTTATTTTATTTTATTTTTTTTTCTTTCTTTTTCTATCTAGGTTTTTGTTAGCAATGTAGACTTATTTAGGTTAAGTAGAGAAAAGTCAATCAATTGATTGAATTTTGAATCGTGCCCCAGTGGACTCCAAATTTTGGAAATCCCATTCCATACTAAAATTTTCTTGCCACAACAGTATAGCCTAACTTACTTGGTAAGACTTTATTTTTGCTATGAGTCATTAAGCTCACATGTGGCATGATCCAATGCTACTAATTCAATAAATTTTGAAAGAATTTTCTTGTCAATATATATATGTATATATATTATTTCTCTTTCAATCTAGAATATTATGACTTTAGTCAAAGCCAATAGCTATATTTTCAAGAAATTGGATCAAAGCCTGTTATTTTTTAGATATTATTTTTAGATCAAAACTTTTTCCTTGAAATCTAGAAGGCCATGGCATTGGGTTGTCGATCACGTGGGCCTAATGACTCTTTGTAAAATTTGAAATCTTAATGTGTTAATCAAGGATTTTGTTGAGTAACAAATTTAATTTAATTATTTTTATTTTTATTTTATTTTTTTAAATAAAATATTTTTTGTTGCCTATCTCAATGTTTGATCAATGATTGATATTGTTTCCATGTTATCCTAATTGATTGATCATTGCTGCTCTCTTTTTCACTACCTTGATTGATTGCCTATCCAATTTGCCATGATTTTGATTGAGATATATGTGATTAATTAGTTTTTATCCAAATTTTAATATGATGGGATGTGATTGGTTTGTGCATTATTGTGATTAATCTTTCAATGTTGTAATGATATGATCAGACCCATGGACCCTTTGATTTGAAAAAGGCCCGGGCACACCCCACCCTGCTTTGCACACACCACATGCACGTTTACTATTTTACTCACTTACACATCCCATTAAGCCAACGTGGCACTAGTGCGTGGCCCGGTCTCTTCGGGGATGCGACGTCATTCATGAAAACCACAACTCCAGTCACGTACCTTAAGGTATATCAAACTGGGGTATCAATACCGTCTGATCAGGTGATTCTGAGAGATATATTGATGCACCCAGGCTAGAGCGACCTGAGCCTTTGACCTATTGTAAGCCACACAGTCACATGTCCCGATTGTCAACGTAGTACTAGTACGTGGTCGGTCCCCTCGTGGGATGCCAAATCATTTATGAAAGCTACAACTCTTGACTCGTACCCGTAGGTATAAAAGATAATCTAAGTATATCAATTGCACTTCTTGGTCAAAACTGGTGCCTAAGCAAGATCTTACCCCGCTGTACCCTACTGTACGAGGGGGATAGACTACGTCTATTCTAGACGAGAGGTATTTAAGTGGGCCCTTGCTCAGCATTGTGCGCCACCTCTCAACTGGAGATCAAACTGGTTATTTTTGGCTTTAGAGAAGTGAATTGAGGTTTTAAATTATCACCTATACGGTATATCAAACCATGTCACCACGTATCGAAAGGTATATAGGTGTGCTTGGGCAAGGGTGGCCAGATAAAAAGGTATTGCATGTAGTAAGCCTAGAGTCTAGAAACCTTCCCTGTAGGTCACGACTCGAACTTATCGTGGGTGTTCCCTGGTTGCTCTATTTAATCCAACCAAAAGGTAAGTGGGTGGACCGGTCCACACCGCTCCAATCATGCCCGCAATATCAGTCCAATCCAATAAACTTAATTGGTGAAACATACTGGTCAATATCAAGTTAAATCAATTAGGTCAATTGGTAAATGTATCGTATGGATCAGTATATGGATCGATTGAACTAATTGGCTTAAAAATATTGGATGAAGCGATGCAAGTAGAATATTCAGATCCATTGGGTCGAACCGGCCTAAACTTAAATGGGTACATAGTCCCAATCACCTTGCATCGGCCAGTTTGATTTAATGGACTGAATATTACATACTTAACAAGATCAGTAAATCATATTCATGTAATATTTCTTGATCGAAATATTTCATTGGTTAGAGATTTTGAATCTAGGGGTTAACTTAACCCATGCTATCAAGAGAAACCTCTATTTATTAAAAGTCTACTCTATGATCCATAACTAGTAATCCTCCTTTGATGGGGTTTTCAGGATTATCATTGCGCCCAAACTCAAGCGTCCACCTCCTAGTTGGAGTCGTAAGTCCAGTAGGTTAGAACGGGCCATAATACCAAGTCAACAAGTAGAGATGGCGTCAGAATCTGAGTTCACAGAGATCCGTAAGATCTTGGCAGCCTTTGCCAATGATATCAACAATATAAAAGGCAAAGTGAAAATGTTAGAACAGACCTCAGAATCGACGGAAAATCCTCTAGATGACCTAAAAGGAAAGAAAGTAGAAGAGAAACGTCCATGTGAAGTCTTCGAACTCGACGGAGACGAAGAGTATGTTAATGAGAATCCAGTGTTAGCCAATAGAATGTCTCAATTGGAGTCAGCTATGAAGAGTATAAAGGGTATTAATGAAATTGCAGCAGGCATCGAAGCTCTGAACCGTATCCCTAGAATCCATTTGCCAGAAAAGTTTGTGATGCCTGAAATGGACAAGTTCAGTGGGGTAGGTTGTGCAAAAACGCATCTCAAAGTATATGTCACTAACATGCGCACTATGGGGCTTAGCGACGAACATATGACATTACTATTTCAGCGAACTCTGTCAGGATCAGCTCTATGATGGCTGATGTCTCAAGATCCGACTACAGTACGTACATGGGAGAATATATTAAAGGCTTTCTAGCATCAATACAAATACAGTACCGAAATTGAAACTTCAAGAAGGGACTTAAAGTCAACTAAACAGAAGAATGGGGAAACATTTACTGACTTCATCGATCGTTGGAGGGCCAAGGCTGCACAAATGTGGGATAGACCTTCAGAGAAAGAACAAGTGGCTATTATCTTAAAAAACCTCTCGCAAGGGTATGCCCGACATCTAGTTTTCCAATACCTTCCTACATTCGAGTCTCTATTGCAAGTTGATAGTCAATTGGAAGATGCTTTCGCTTCCGGAATCTTTTCCAATCCTTCTGACAACAAGTTCAAAAAGCCTTTTACCAATTCTAAATCTAGTACTCATCACGTCTATTGATGAGTGTTTCCAAACACTCAATTATACACACATTTTTCGAATATTTATCTTGATTTTTGTACCTATTTATCCATATTAAGATAATAATCATGATAAGTCTCAAATCACCACGTTGCATGTTAATTAGGCTTAATTATATATAAATAAATTCATTTACTAGATAAATCTAATTACGTGTGTTTCTTGTGCAGAAAATTAACAAATTGGAATCAAAATCTCAAGACAAAAGCATTTGGGCCCACTTTGGAATGCCCTAATCCTTTGGAATGCCCTCATCCTTAACTCATATTCTCCTCTTTTGTCTTTTTGTGCAAAAAAAGTGGAGGCTACTTTTAGACTCTTCTACACATATTTTCTCTATAAATAGAGCCTTCATTTCTAGATAAAGGGGCCCATCTTGGTTCTCTTATCCAAGACTCCTTTAATCTAAGGCTCTTAGCCTATTCTCTTATTTTTTGTATTTTCATCTTCTAGTTATTTTCTTTTGTTTAAATAGTCTTGTAAGAAGTAGAAGAAGAAGAAGTTGTAATTTTCTCCATGAAATAAAGAAAAGTTCTTTCATCTCTTATCTTCCCTCTCTTGCAATGACATTAGGCTAAGTTCCCTTCCATTGGAGAGTAGAAAAGCCTAGAGCAAGTTCTTGTGTTATTTCTAATTTTATGTCTTTCTTTTATTTAAAATGCTTATGAATTCTCTTTAAGTTTCTTGCACATTTTATTCTAAATATAGATACTTTATGCTTAGATTAGATCAAGATAAAGTATGCTTAAATTAGATAATTTGTAGTAGGAAGTTTTCAAATAATTCTACTTTGTTTTTGTTCCCTTATTTCATTTTATTTGCAAAACTTTCCGATCTAAGGAGCTAACACCAAGCCCTTATGATTGAGTTATAAAAAGGCTAGAGACTAGGAATTGCTCATTAATATGTTTTAGGTAGATCCACCTCCAATGGTGTTTTAATTCATAAGTTTACTTGCTTTTAATTTCATTTACTTTAGTTTATTTTCTAGTAATTTTACATCTTCTTATAAGTTCAAAAATACAAAGAAAAATAGTTTTAATTCCTTTTAGTTAATTTGGATTTTATCTTCTTAGCTTAGCTCTATTCTTCCTTTCTCTTGGGTTCGATCCCCTAAGTAAGGTAAAACTAAGATTATTATTAACTCTGGTGAGAAGAACAACGATAGTCTCATCAGAATTTTGGCGCTGCTGCCGGGGAAAGGTAAAGGTATTAATGGTAAGTTTTGATTTAAAATTAATTTCTTTCATTTTTATTTTATTTTATTTTTTTTCTTTTGGTTTCTTTATATAAGTTCAAGTGTTCTTGAGATTTTAAGAGAGAAGAAAGAAGAAAAAAACATTGAAAAAAAAAAAGTCATTCCCGTTTATTTTTTCACCCTTGACAGCAGAACTTAAACTGATTGTAACTTTCTGCTCCGATCTTCGATTGTCTATTATAATATATCGATTTCGGATAGAACGAAATTTTCTATAAAATATGACAAAGTCAGCAAGATTATGGTAAGTCAGATTCTATTTTTGAGTCCGTTTACTATCATTTCTACTAATATTTCTGTTTTGCTTCTTGTAGGTGAACATTTTTTTTTCTTATTTTCTTTCAATTTCCTTGAATATTTAGTTAGGTTTATTTTTTTTATTTTAGAAATACTTATATAAGATTCTTTGTAATTTTTTTTAATTATCCAAGAAGGCTTGGATTGTAATAGACTAAGGAAGGACAACGGGTGGACAATACTGTCACGGCTCCTTAGGTTCGCACACCAAAATTGGAGTTGGTGGCCTAAGTCGACTCAAACTGTCTTCACCCCGTTTAGCACGGGAGGTAATCTCAAAACACTCACGCCTCTCTTTGCTAGTGGGTTACTCCTTGCCTTTGTATGTTATTTTTCCAATTTGCACACACTTGAAATAGTTAATTAAGTAGTAAAGAGCACCCCTCTCCTAGGGATGGCATGATAAGATAAGGATTGGAAGTCATTACCAATTCCTTGCTCTAATTAGGATAATAAACTCACTAGTCATCCAATCAAATTAATTAAAATCAATTAGACTTGACTATAGGGCACACGAGCTCAATAGGAGAAATTCCGCTTCAAGTTGTGCCAATTGCGTTTCTTGGTCATTTTTCTATCTACTAAGATCTTGCCCTTTGAGGGGATAGACTCAGTCTATTCAAGAAAGGAGGTATTTAAGAGTGCCCTTGCTTATGCATTATGCGCCTCCTCCGATCTAGAGATCCGAATGACTCAAACTTGACTTCATAGAACCGAGTTGGATGGCTAGTTGCGCTATTTCTACCCAATTAGGAGCTGTCTAGCTTTAGGAAACCTATCTAGGTCCAGTCTTTTCTTTTTGTGATTGTTTGATCGACTGTGTGATTTGCATGCTTGGTGGACGTTCACAAAACAACGTGCTAGAACCATTTGATCCTGAGATCGAATGTACCATCAGTAGGATACGCAAGACACCATCAGTAGTTATGATGGGTGATCAAGAGCGAACTCTCAATGAGCTCTTTGCTCCAGCTTCTGCATCTCGTCCTACATGCATTGTTTTACCATTGAACAATGCACCTCAGTTTGAAATTAGGGCTGCCACCATTAATATGCTCCCTAAGTTCCACGGTTTAGAGCGTGAACAACCTTACACCCATCTTAATCAATTCTTGACTATATGTCAGACTTTTAGAAATCAGAATCTAGATGAGGAGAGTATCAAGCTTATTCTGTTCCCGTTATCCTTGGAAGACCACGCAGCTGCGTGGTTGAACTCCTTAACACCCAATTCCATATCTATTTGGGATGTTCTATCCAAGAAATTTATGGCCAAATTCTACCCCGTGGCCAAAACTGAGAAAATGAAGGACTCTATTAGAAATTTTAGAGTCCGTCCTGATGATGAATTTTCCTAAACTTGGGAAAGATCAATGATTTATTGGTCAAGTGCCCACACCATGGCATTGACAAAGCACAGTTGGTGCAAAGTTTTTATAGAGGATTAATAATGAATCAACGTACCTTAGTTGAGTCAATGCATAAGGGTCAGTTCATGAACTAGACTCCCAACCAAGCGTATGATTTTCTCGTAGAGTTAGCCGAGAGTGCTCAAAATTAGAGTACTAACCAAGAAGAATTTGATAGAGATGATCCGGTTAGAAAGACAGACATGTATGAGATGAAGGCAGACCTTGATCTCAAAAATGTTATGTCTAGTCTAGTGAGTGGGATGAACAATCTCACGAAGAAGTTAGATGCCTTTACCATCTCAGCATCCAAACCTCACCTAGACCCTCGGTCAATTTCACAAGTGACTGTCGAACCGAGTTCTTTGTGCGTCATATGTGACGGCAACAACCATTTGGTCGAGTGTTGTCCCACCTTGACTCAAATCAAAGCTGAACAAGCAAATGCGATTAATGGCTATAGTGCTTTTAGGAAGCCAACTCCAAACTCTTTTAGCCAAACGTATCACCCAGATAATAGGTTCCATCCTAATTTCTCATACAGACAGAATGAACCTATTCAATCTAGTGGTCCGTCAGGTTACAATAGGAGTTTTCCTAGGCAATCTGGATCTTCCACAAATCAAGCTATTGTTCCTCAAGTCCCTTATCAACCCCAACAATCTACAGATTGCAGAGCCATCATACTAGATCCCATGACCAATTACCAGCAGCCTGCCCAACAACAGTCGTCCTTAGAATCTATGATTGCCGAGTTGATGAGACAGCAACAACAGTTCATCCAAACTCAACAGCAAACCCATCAAAATTAAACTCAGATTAACCAGGTCACTGCACAATCCATAGCTAAGATGGAAGTTCAGTTGGGGTAGTTAGCTCTCTCCTTGAGTGGGAGAGAGAAAGGTCAATTTCCTAGTCAGACTATCCCTAACCCTAGAGGCCAACTTTTGATTCCAAACGGATTGAAAGGTCAATATGAAGTAGGAAGCCATTCTAGAGCTCCACAAGACTCAGTCCAGGCTATCCACACCTTGCGTTCGGGAAAAAAAGTGGACAACAAGGTCCAACCTATTGACATGGGAGAAAAAGTCCTAGAGAAGGACAAAGTTCAAAAAGAAGTCATAGAGTCTCCAATAGAGAAAGAGAAAGATTTGAAAAATCCTCCTATCATTTTGCCAATTCCAAAAGCTCCATTTTTCCATCGCCTTAGAGATTCTAAAAAAGGTAAGCAATTTGAGGGTGTCTTAGAAGTCTTCCAAAATGTGCATATCAATATCCCATTCCTAGATGCCATTAAGCAGATACCTTCTTATGCGAAATTCCTAAAGGATTTGACCACAGCTAAAAGAAAAACACCATTTCCTCGGGAAGCTATCATGGCAGCCCAAGCTTCGTCGCTCATCCAACAAACGATTGCACCAAAATTTAAGGATCCTGGATGTCCGACAATTTCCATTCATATTGGAAATCAAGTGGTCGAAAAATGTCTCTTAGACTTAGGGGCTAGTGTGAACATTTTACCATATTCGGTTTATAAACAATTAGGTTTGCGGGTTTTGAAACCCACCGATATCATGTTGAGTCTAGCCGATAGGTCCATAAAAATTCCAAAGGGTATAGTTGAGGACGTGATAGTTAAAGTCAAAGATTTCTATTTCCTTGTTGACTTTGTTGTCTTAAACACAGAGCCAGTCATCAATTCGAATAGTCATATTCCTATCATTTTAGGACGTCCATTCTTAGCCACGTCTGACGCAGTCATTCGTTGTAGAAACGGAACTATGACTTTAGCATTTGGGGATATGAAAGTGAAACTGAACGTTTTTCACAATTTCCAAGGAATTGATGTAGATGATGGTATGGAGGAAGTGAACATGATAGATACGCTAGTCAATCAAACGTATCAAGAGTTAGGGTACTCTGATCCTCTAACAAAATGTTTGGCTCACTTTGGCCTTGACTTGGACGTCGAAGAGTCTATAAGCGAAGTCAATGCTTTGCTTGAATCTGTTCCACTATTAGATTCTGTGTGGTGGCACGCAAAAATTGAAAGTCTTCCTGTGCGCACATCCAATCTTGTTCCTTCTTATATCGAGCCTCCAAAATTAGAACTCAAGTCGCTTCCAAAGACCTTGAGATATGCATTTCTTGGTAAGAATCAAACCTTGCCCGTGATCATTTCCTCTCACCTTAATGAAGTTCAAGAGGGAAAGTTGTTAGGAGTATTAAAAGAACATCAAGAAGCTATTGGTTGGAGCATAGCTGACATTAAGAGAATCAGTCCATCTATGGTAATGCACCATATTCGTTTAGAGGATTTCGCTAAGCCTTCCTTAGAACCTCAGAGACAGCTAAATCCTATCATGAAAGACGTAGTTCGGATGGAAGTGATGAAATTGCTAGATGCGGGTATTATCTATCCTATCTCTGACAGTCGTTGGGTGAGTCCTATACAAGTCGTTCCTAAGAAGTCTGGTATCACTGTGGTAGTGAACCAAGACAATGAATTAATTCCCACTCGAGTCCAAAATGGATGGAGAGTGTGTATTGACTATAGGAAACTCAACTCGATGACTCCTAAGGATCATTTCCCCTTACCTTTCATTGATCAAATGTTAGAGCGTCTGGCAGGACATTCTTACTATTGCTTCTTAGATTGTTATTCCGGGTACAACCAGATACCCGTTGCTCCAATCGATCAAGAGAAAACAACTTTCACCTGCCTTTTCGGAACTTTCGCGTATCGTCGCATGCCTTTTGGATTGTGCAATGCACCTGCTACTTTTCAACGGTACATGATGAGTATATTTTCTGACATGCTAGAAAAATATCTCGAAGTATTCATGGACGATTTTTCAGTTTTTGGATCAAGTTTTAAGGAATGTCTCCATCACTTGACTTTAGTCCTTGTACGTTGCAAAGAGGTCAATCTAGTCCTCAATTGGGAAAAATGCCATTTCATGGTAACATCGGGGATTGTGCTAGGGCACATTGTTTTTGCTAAGGGGATTGAGGTAGATAAGGCAAAGGTAGGTCTAATTGAAAAATTACCACCTCCTAAAACGGTCAAATAAATTAGATCATTCCTAGGCCATGCAGGTTTCTATCGTAGATTCATTAAAGATTTCGAAAAAATCTCGAAACCTTTATGTGAGCTATTGGGAAAGGATGTTCCTTTCGACTTTTCAGAGTCATGTCTCTCTGCGTTCAACAAGCTCAAGTCTGAGTTAACCTCGGCACCCATTATTCAACCTCCAAACTGGAGCATTCCATTCGAAGTTATGTGCGACACTTCAGATTATGCAATAGGCACTGTTTTGGGTCAGCAAATTGAAAAACAACCTCATGTTATCCAATATGCTAGTAAAACCCTAAACGATGCTCAGCTTAATTACTCTACAATAAAGAAGAAAATGCTAGCAGTGGTCTATGCCATTGAAAAATTCCGCCCTTACCTCATAGGATCTAAAGTCGTGATCTACACAGACCACGCAACATTGAAGTACCTTCTATCAAAGAAAGATGCTAAAGCAAGGTTAATCCGTTGGATTCTACTTCTACAAGAGTTTGATCTCGAGATCCGAGACAAAAAAGGGGTAGAAAATGTCGTAGCTGATCACTTGTCTAGGATAGTTAACAAGCCATCCGAGGAATCCTTACCCATCTCTGAATCCTTTCCCGATGAGAAACTTATGCAAATCTCTCAAGCCAATGCTCCATGGTATGCGGACATTGTCAACTACCTAGTTACAGGTCAATTTCCAGTCGAAATGACTAGTCAAGAGAAACTCCGTCTTCTATCAAAAATAAAATGGTATTTCTGGGATGAGCCATACTTATTTAAGTATTGTCCTGATCAAATCATTAGACGTTGTATTCCAACCTGTGAGTAAGTCAGTATCCTAGAGTTTTGCCATAATCATGCCTGCGGAGGGCACTTCAGTGGTAAGAAGACCACCATGAAAATCCTACAATGCGGTTTTTTCTGACCTAGTATTTTTCGTGATGCCCACGAGTTTAGCAAATCTTGTGATAGATGTCAAAGATTAGGAAAAATCCCTAAGAGAAATGAAATGCCTCAAAATCCTATACTGATCATCGAAATTTTTGACGTGTGGGGTATAGACTTCATGGGACTTTTTCCTATCTCCCAGGGTTACCAATACATCCTAGTTGCCGTTGACTATGTGTCAAAATGGGTCGAAGCTGTGGCATGTAGAACTAACGATCACAAGGTTGTGATAAAATTTATTAAGGAGATGATTTTTTCAAGATTTGGTACTCCGGGAGCTATCATAAGTGATGGTGGCTCACATTTTTGCAACAAGATATTTGCTGCGTTGATGAAGAAATACCTCATAACGCATAAGGTTGCCACACCTTACCACCCACAAACAAGTGGACAAGTGGAGATTTCTAATAGGGAAATAAAGGCTATATTAGAAAAAACAGTCAATCCTTCAAGGAAAGATTGGCCTTTGAGATTGAGTGATTCACTCTAGGCTTATAGGACTGCATTCAAGACACCCATAGGGATGTCTCCCTACCGGTTAGTTTTTGGCAAGGCCTGCCATCTCCCTGTAGAACTAGAACATCGTGCATATTGGGCGATCAAACGCCTCAACTTTGGTTTTGATAAAGCCGGTGAGAAGCGAAAGTTACAACTAGACGAGTTAGAAGAGATTAGAAATGACTCGTATGATTGTGCCAAAAGGTACAAAGAGCGTACCAAATTCTTTCACGATAGGCACATTCTTAGGAGGAATTTCATTCCTAATCAAAAACATTTGTTGTATGATAATAGACTCCACCTTTTTCCTGGAAAACTTAAGTCTCGATGGACTGGCCCATATATTATCCAAACAGTTTACCCCCATGGTGCTGTTGAAGTCCTTAATCCTAAGGACGGATCCACTTTCAAAGTAAATGGCCAACGTCTCAAACTGTTTCTCGAGTATGTTCCGCAGGAGGAAGTTCTTTTTCTCGATGATCCCGTCTATCAAAATTAACTACGTTTTCGTCTAGCTAAAGAAGTTAAACTTAGCACTTCTGGGAGACAATCCATGCACTTCAAGGGACATTGTGTTAAATATCAACAGGACTATAGGGTCTGTCTCAGGTGTTATCTAACCCACTTCATTTCATTTTGTCAATTTCAATTTTACTTTTGCATGTATATGTTGAAATATTGAGGACAATATAATGTTTAAGTTTGGGGGTGTATGGGTCGGATTTCCACTTATTATTTTCTTCTTTCAAAAAAAAATATATATATATATTTATATATATATTTTTTAGTTGGCGACTTTGTTGTATTTTAATCAAAATCTTAACTAGTATCTTTAAGCACTTAGTTAAAAATATTTAATCAGTCTTTCATTGGAAGCTATGATCTAGAGTCCCCATTTGTATTTCTCTTAGACAAAAATTAGAGCAAAGTTATCTTTTGGTTTATAGTCACTTCTAATAAGGTTACCAAGAGTCTAGATTGTATTAAAAGAGCTTATTACCTTCTTTCTACCTAGAGTTTAAGGAAAAACTAGGTTTGATGAACTTTGACTTCATTGTTCAATTGGTTGGCTGATTAGAAGAAAAACAGAACTGGGTTGTATACACCTTGTACAATAACCATTGAATTAGACTGGGTACCTTGAAAAGGGCTGCCTACTTTTCTTAAAAAAATAATGAAGAAGTAATAGAAAAAAAAGAGACCTTTCAAAAAAAAAAAATAATAATCAAAGATCTAAAAGTTTATGTAAAGTTTTAGTAGGGTGAAAACCATCAAGTGTAAAAATGTGAGTATATTGGAATATCACAAATAAATCCCCTTAGAGGTATTAAAGTGAATATCCATACTTCTCACTACCCCAGAAAGGATGCTAAGTTTAGAATTAAACCCTAAGTTACTCCAGCTATTCTTGAGTAGTTAAAAGGTTGAAATTCATTTGAGGAAATCGAATCTTTTAAATTTCTGAGTTAGAATCACTATCGCTCAAAGGTCAATTTCAGTCTAAGTTTTGTCATAGAGAAATAAGAGTTGGGACTCTATACCAAGCAGTACTTCCAATTGATTGAAAAAAAAAATTAAAAACTTGTGTTTTTCAATATAAATTTTGATTTTGATTATTTTTACTTCAAAGTTGTTTTCAAATTTTGTGGGTATATTTTCTACAAACCCTCACGAGTCAAACTCGTCCACTAGGAATAACCTAGAGGTTCAAGGGCTTGTTGCATTCGCTAAATGCAGTCGAGGTACCTGCGAAAGTGGCAGTTTTATCTTCTAAGGACTAGAAAAAGATAAGTTTGGGAGTGTGATAAGTGTTTCCAAACACTCAATTATACACACATTTTTTGGATATTTATCTTGATTTTTGTACCTATTTATCCACATTAAGATAATAATCATGATAAGCCTCAAATCACCATGTTGCATGTTAATTAGGCTTAATTATATATAAATAAATTCATTTACTAGATAAATCTAATTACGTGTGTTTCTTGTGCAGAAAATCAACAAATTGGAATCAAAATCTCAAGACAAAAGCATTTGGGCCCACTTTAGAATGCCCTAATCCTTTGGAATGCCCTAATCCTTAACTCATATTCTCCTCTTTTTATCTTTTTGTGCAAAGAAAAGTGGAGGCTAATTTTAGACTCTTCTACACACATTTTCTCTATAAATAGAGCCTTCATTTCTAGAGAAAAGGGCCCATCTTGGTTCTCTTATCCAAGAATCCTTTAATCTAAGGCTCTTAGCCTATTCTCTTATTTTTTGTATTTTCATCTTCTATTTATTTTCTTTTGTTTAAATAGTCTTGTAAGAAGTAGAGAAGAAGAAGTTGTAATTTTCTCCATGAAATGAAGAAAAGTTCTTTCATCTCTTATCTTCCCTCTCTTGCAATGACATTAGGCTAAGTTCCCCTCCATTGGAGAGTGGAAAAGCCTAGAGCAAGTTCTTGTGTTATTTCTAATTTTATGCCTTTCTTTTATTTAAAATGCTTATGAATTCTCTTTAAGTTTCTTACACATTTTATTCTTAATATAGATACTTTATGCTTAGATTAGATCAAGATAAAGTATGCTTAAATTAGATAATTTGTAGTAAGAAGTTTTCAAAGAATTCTACTTTGTTTTTGTTCCCTTATTTCATTTTATTTGCAAAACTTTCCGATCTAAGGAGCTAACACCAAGCCCTTATGATTGAGTTATAAAAAGGCTAGAGACTAGGAATTGCTCATTAACATGTTTTAAGTAGATCCACCTACAATGGTATTTTAATTCATAAGTTTACTTGCTTTTAATTTCATTTACTTTATTATATTTTCTAGTAATTTTACATCTTCTTATAAGTTCAAAAATACAAAGAAAAACAGTTTTAATTCCTTTTAGTTAATTTGGATTTTATCTTCTTATCTTAGCTCTATTCCTCATTTCTCTTGGGTTCGATCCCCTACTTGCCCACAAGTAAGGTAAAATTAAGATTATTATTAACTCCGGTGAGAAGAACAACGATAGTCTCATCACCTATGTAGCCAATACGTCTACTACACCCGTCCAATCTACTATCTTGCCTAGTAACCAAGTTAACCCTAATCAACCTCGACCGCGTAGGAAATTCACCAATCTTGGTATGCCTTTGAGCATTGTCCTTCAAAAACTATTAAGTAAAGGGCTCATTGCACCTCTCCAACCTCGACCTTTACCAAATCCACTCCCCACTTCTCACAATCCCAACCTATTTTGTGAGTTTCACCAAAATCCCCGTCATCTTACTGATCGTTGTGTCGCTTTTCGTCATACAGTTCAAGACCTCATCGACGCCAAAAAAATTACTATCCCTGCCCCTGAGCAGCCGAATGTTACTACCAACCCTCTACCCAGTTATCAACCTCCTCAGACTTTGAATATGGTATCCAATACTCAACTCTTGTTTGACCCAATCCTTCTCATCCGATCAGTCAATCATAAACCTCTTAGCCCTCATTTTACCAAAGTGACGGTCCCTAATGAGGTTTTCACCACCAAATGCAGTCTTGGCCAAGAGAGAAGAAGTAAGTCTGAAGAATGCAAAGAATCTGAAGAAGAAAACTCAGTCTAACCGCTTGGAATAGTTTCTCAAATTCTCAGTCTGTAATGAAGTCCGTTGTGGGTAATTGTCTTTAGTTGTTTATGAGTCTTGAGTCCGGTTCTTTCTATCAAGTCAGTAATCAAGTCTGTCTTTTTATTTCTTATTTTGTTCTAGTCAAGTTAGTTTGTTGAGTCTGCAATGGTGTCAGTCGCCCCATCTAAATTTAATTGAATAAAGAAAATTTTTGAATACCTCGAGCACATTAACGAATTAACTAATAACTGGCTTCAAGGAGAAATTCCTCTAATAAGAAACTCCCTCTTGAATGAGAAGATAAATTTCTTGCTCGAGGAAGAAAAGGTCATTGACTTTGGAACAAAAATAATTCCCAAGAAATTCAGATTGCAACTAACTTATCCCCAGAGGAGCACAAAGAGATGATGAATTTATTCAAAAAATTCAAAAACTTGCTTATATGGTCCTATGAGGATATGTCGGTTAAATTTGGACCCATCCTGTGAGAACACCAACAAGAATAGACTGACATAGCCAGAAGAGGGATTATAAAATGTATCAGTGCTGGAATTTTAAAATCGATGGAATAGTTGAAGCAACCAGTAAAAATCTCAAGACAATCATCGTGAAAATGTGTCAATCACACATCACACCGGGATTGGCCAGAGAAGTTACCATTCGCATTATGGACATATTACACTTCAATACAGTCTTCTACTAGAGTCACTCTAGAATGATATGGAAGCAATCTTACCGGTTAAAAGGGAAAATCCTGTATCTCAAGGTCTTGATGGTTGTTAGAAACAGTTTGGGTCTGTCAATGGAGAGGAGTCACTCGCATGTTTGACAAGAAAGTCAAAGTTCATCACTTATAAGTCAAGGATCTAAGCATCAGACTACCCAAAAAAAAATTTTGAGTACTCTTCCTCGATCATAGAAAGTTTGAACTCAATTGGAGAGATTCAATCATCAAGAAAATATTATCTGGAAAAATTGTTAGACTTCAAGATCATGATGGAATCAAATTACCAGAGTCAACCAACCTTGACCGGATCAAACGGTACTACATTTAAGGAGGCCATCTTTGGCTGAATCAATTTTCCTGCTACCCAGTTTATTATCTCCTTTCTCAGCCCTTTGCAGTCTTTTCAAAAAAAATGATGCCTTTTTCTTTCTCAGCCCAATCACCTAACCTAGGGGAGGGAAAATTCGAACTGCGTTTTGGTCTGATCCCAAAATTCTGGGGTACGTAGGCAACCTGAGAAGTTACTTCAGGCCCGACCACATCAAAATAAAAAAAATTAGATTCCCTGACAAAGAAAAAATCTAAAAAGAAAAAAATTCAAAAGAAAAAGATTGTCAAAGTGGGGAAGAAAATTCAAGGAAAAAGAAAATAATTTAAAAGGAAATGCCACACAAGGGGCATTTGGGTTTTTGTGCCTCAAGATTCCTTCTTTTTATACCCAGTCCTAAGCTTACCCATGAAAGTCCTCCTAAGTACCGTACGAAAAGTCAAGCATGATCAGACAGCAACTCCAGAAGTTCAGACAGGAAGAAAAAAAGAAAAAATTGTAAGCTCGCTAGATCGAAAACCTAAAAAGGCGATCTAGGCAAAAGCTAGAGCATGCTCGCTAGATTGAAAACCTGAATAGGCAATCTAGGCAAAACTTAGAGCTATCAAAAAAATAAAAGAAAATCTCCGTTGAGTTGAGAAGCTGAAAAGGTAGCCCATGCAGAAATATCAGAAATCCGAATGATCAAGTTTCAATACCCAGTTTGAACCAAATATAGACTCAGTGGATACAAGTATCTCGTCTATGATTGATCTGAAGAGTTTCATGTCCCTAAGCGAACCGACAGGGAGAAAGAACAAATTCTATGATGAATTTCAGAAAGAAATATTTTGTTCCAATTTCTTTGAGCCTGACTCAAAATCTTCAATATAAAAAGTCAAAATTAAAAGTTAAACCTTTATTGCGCTTGCGGTAATCAAGGATTTCAAACTTTCATAATAAGGGCACTTTCTTTTTTTAAAGAGTACAGTTTCCCCCTTACACTAGGGGCATTTATTTTCAAATTATATTCAAATACCCCCAGTGCAATGTTCCTTCTCAAACTAGGGGCATTTTTGTTCTGATGCCTGGTCAATTTCAACCCCAAATGATAAGGATAATTTTGAATTAAAGGTTACCTTCTTGATTGCAATTTTGAAAACTCCTCAGATTCAAAGAGGGTTAAAATGTTTATCGGACCTTCATAAAATCCAACTTTTTACTATAACAAAAAATGCGAGGTTAATCCCCCATTTGTTCCTTCAAAGCTTAGTTCGTTATTCTTGCACCTTGGGCAGGTAGAATAGAACTTCCTAAAAAAGAAAAAAATTAGTTAATTACTCTTTCACTCCGAGTAAGTAGAGTAGAACTTCCCAAAAAAAATTAGTTCATTACTCTTTCACTCCGAGTAGGTAGAGTAGAACTTTCCCAAAAAAAATTAGTTCATTACTCTTTCACCCTAAGCAGGTAGAGTAGGACTCCCAAAAAATTAGTTCATTACTCTTTCACTCCGAGTAGGTAGAGTAGAACTTCCCAAAAAATTAGTTCATTACTCTTTCACCCTGGGCAGGTAGAGTAGGACTCCCAAAAAATTAGTTCATTACTCTTTCACACTGAGTAGGTAGAGTAGAACTTCCCAAAAAAATTAGTTCATTACTCTTTCACCCTGGGCAGGTAGAGTTGGACTCCCAAAAAATTAGTTTATTACGCTTTCACTCCAAGTAGGTAGAGTAAAACTTCCCAAAAAAATTGGTTCATTACTCTTTCACCTTGGGCAGGTAGAGTAGGACTCCCAAAAAATTAATTTATTACGCTTTCACTCCGAGTAGGTAGAGTAAAACTTCCCAAAAAAATTAGTTCATTACTCTTTCACCCTGGGAAGGTAGAGTAGGACTCCCAAAAAATTAGTTCATTACTCTTTCACTTCGAGTAGGTAGAGTAAAACTTCCCAAAAAAATTAGTTCATTACTCTTTCACCCTGGGCAGGTAGAGTAGGACTCTCAAAAGGCTTAGTTCATTACTCTTTCACCCTGGGCAGGTAGAGTAGGACTCCCAAAAAATTAGTTTATTACTCTTTCACTCCGAGTAAGTGAGTAGAACTTCCCAAAATAATTAGTTCATTACTCTTTAACCCTGGGCAGGTAGAATAGGACTCTCAAAAAGCTTAGTTCATTACTCTTTCACCCTGGGCAGGTAGAGTAAAACTTCAAAAAAAAAAATTAGTTCATTACTCTTTCACCCGTAGCAGGTAGAGTAGGACTCCCAAAAAAATTAGTTCATTACTCTTTCACTCCGAGTAGGTAGAGTAGAACTTCCAAAAAAAAATTTAGTTCATTACTCTTTCACCCTGGGCAGGTAGCGTAGGACTCCCAAGAAAATTAGTTCATTACTCTTTCACTCCGAGTAGGTAGAATAGAACTTCCAAAAAAAAATTAGTTCATTACTCTTTTACTCCGAGCAGGTAGAGTAGGACTCCCAAAAAAATTAGTTCATTACTCTTTCATTCCGAGTAGGTAGAGTAGAACTTCCCAAAATAATTAGTTCATTACTCTTTCACCCTGGGCAGGTAGAATAAGACTTCTAAAAAGCTTAGTTCATTACTCTTTTACTTCGAGTAGGTAGAGTATAACTTCCAAAAAAAAAAAATTGTTCATTACTCTTTCACTCCGGGTAGGTAGAGTAGAACTTCCCAAAAAAAACTATAAATTCATTACTCTTTCACCTAGAGTTGGTAGAGTAGGACATTTAACTTTCTCCCAACTTTTGCTCAGATTTGTCTCAAATATCATTCAAATTTTCTCAAGTTTTGTTTTACTCAGATTTTACTCAATTTCACACAGTGCACACACTTGCACATTTGTTCTTTTAGTCAGGGAGAATTCTCTAAAATTCAAGGATCTGACACTGTCAGTGAGAGCTCACGCTCAAGGACCTTACAACCTTTTAATTCGGGGAGAGCTTTACCCTCAAGGATCCGAACACCCCGACGAATTGCTAAATCAGGCTGGAAAATGAACTGTCACCAAAATAGATTTGCTATATAATTTGCTTCAACCCTCTGCCAAAGAGGGGCATCTGTAGACACCCCATTTTTGCACTCGCCTGATTAATCAACTCGTCAACCGATCGCAATGATTCCCAATGATGGATGTTATTTCCATTGCTTTATTTTGTTACCATAAATGTTTCAGAAATCCGGATGAGGTATCTCGAATTGACAAAACCTTAGAAATCACGCTACACTAGGAAAATACGACCCTAGAAACATAGAAATCATCATTTTGTAGACCAAAAAGAAGCTTCATTTAAAAATCACTAAAAAATTGACAAAATTACCAAAATACCCCTAACATCAAAACAATCCTAAAGCCTACGTTACGATTAGGAAAATTCATTAAAACACATAAAATAATAAATCGAAACCAAATAAATCATTTAGTCAATTTTCACAGAATTCGACAAAATTACGAAAATGCCCCTCATAAAGTTCATGACCATTTCATACAAAATTTTTTATAAATGATACAAACTAATATTTCCATTGAATTCCTTACGAAAAATCGATTCTAAAACATCCTAGAACATTAAAAATCGACTTAAAACGTGAAAAATCCTCTCAGGTGGTGAAATGGTAATTTCACAATTTTCATAATTAAAAATTTTGAAATTAATAAATAAAAAATTAAATAATTAAAGTAAAACATTGATGAAATTAATTTAAAATTTTGAATTAAAAAAATCAATCAATCGAGCTTTCAAGTAAAATTGTTGAGGGTTCGTGAGATATTTCTTTAAGGACCCCTCCATTTGGGGGTCCAAAGAATTAAAGATATAATAGAGAGGGGTTCTCCAAAAAATCAAATTCAACCAAGCAAGACTAAAGTCAAGGTATTAAAGTCAATCAAGTGAGACTATAGTCAAAATTAAAGTCAATTAAGCAAGACTGAAGTCAAAATATTAAAAGTCAATCAATTAAGACTAAAGTCAAAATATTAAAAGTCAATCAAATAAACCAAAAGTCAAAATCATAATAGAGTTCTAATTAAAAAATAACTCTATCTAATAGAGTTCTAACTAAAAAACAATTCTAATTAAAACACAATTCTACCTAAAACAATTCTAACTAAAAAACAACTATAACTAAAAGTACTCTAATTAAATACTAACTCTATCCAAATCAACCCTTAAAAAATTCTATAAATAGAGGTGCTCACACCCTATTTTCGTATCAAATCATAAATCCTAAGAGAAGTAGGTCTAAAAGCCCCCCTAGCCTCCCATAAACCCTAGTTTTGGAGCCCCAACTCTTTACCTAACATCCCTTCTTCAATTTTAGCCTAAAAAATACCTAAAAACCCTCCAAAAACACCCCAAAATCCATTAATAAACTCGAAGAATTCAGATCCAAGAAAAAAGAGATACCTTACCTCGGAGATCGGAAATCAAATCCGGAGACAGAACGAAGCAAGAAGTACGGTACAAGGAGTAATTTTTGTCGGATCTGGGGGAACAAAGTCTTTGTTATCGGAAAGGTATAACTTCTTATTTTATTTTATTTTATTATTATCTAGGTTTTTTTAGCAATGTAACTTATTTGGGAAATTAGTAGAGACCGACTTTTGTCGGGCGGGGTTGGTGCCTAACACCTTCCAACCCCGTAACATGATCCCCGAATTTAGTTTTTTTCTATTCTAGATTAGCCCTTTATCTATTTAGAATCATTGATCGGTTCCTAGACCGTAATAACTAGGTGGCGACTCCCAAACCTCAAGGGTCAAAAGTGGATCCGCGTACCCCGCGGATCGAGGGCACTTTCAGTGGCAACTCCCATTTTACATTCCATACTAAAGTTTTCTTGCCACAAAAGTATAGCCTAACTTACTTGGTAAGACTTTATTTTTTTTCTAAACCACACCAACCAACCAACCTAGGGGAGGGTATTTCGAACTATGTTTAGACCTGATCCCAAACTAAATTGGGGTACGTAGACAACTTGAGAAGTTACTTCAGTCCCGGTTCAAAAAAAAAAAAGATTTCTACTCCAAGAAAAAAATGAATAAAGAATGGAGTATTTTTCTTTCATCCGAAGTATAGAAGAAAGAAAATCAAGAATTCCAAACTAGGGGCATTTTTTTTAAATAAAAAAAATCAAAAAAAGATATTTAGAAATGGAGAGTACATTAGACTAGGGGCATTTTTTTGGGATTTTGAACCATATATCCTTTCTTTCTAAACCCTCCTAAGCCCACCTAAAAATTCCTCCTGGGTATTACGTAAAATGGTCAAGGGAAGTTCGTGCTATCGCTAATAAGGATCTCTTAATGAAGAAAAGTAAAAGCCTGCTAAGTTGAAAACCCGAAAATGGCGACTTAGGCAAAAACTAAGGCGAGCTCGCAAGGTTGAAAATCTGAAAGGACAACTTTGGCAACAATCAGAGCCAAGAAAAAAAAAAGAAGCTCGCTAGATCGAAAACCTGAAAAGGCGATCTGGCCAAAAGCCAGAGCAAGCTTGTTAGATTGAAAATCCGAAAGGACGGTCTAAGCAAAAAGAAGAGCATATAAAAAATAAAATTCCTAACCTGCTAGATTGAAAACCCAGAAGGGCAATTCTGACAAAAGTTAAGGCACCATCAAAAAAGAATCCGAGAGGAGAATCTACCAAACTTCCTTCAAGGTTCATGCCGCAGTAGAAAGATCAGACGAAGGACAAAAACTTAGAAGACATCGAAATCATCTTTGATTTTCGAAGGAATGTTCATTAGATTAAATGATCTGAAAGGGAGAAAGACAGATTAATTTCAGACTTCGAAAGAAAAATCCAAACTTTCAATGTTCATCAAATTTTGAATTTTTCAAATAATGTTCATATATTCAAAGTTGCACATATGATGCTCTTAAGAGTCTCAGAATTTCAAAGGATGAGGTCACTTGAGTCAAGCATGTTCGTCTATTCTTTGTCATCTTTAAATAAGGGCATTTTTTTTTATCTCAGTCGTAGAAGTTCTTGTTATGTTTCATGTGTTCAAATTGTCTATTGAGCAATCTTGACCTAATAAAAATTAACCATCTCAATAAATCCAGATATTGTCAAATCAGATTTATCAAGAAGAAAGAAATTCTGATTTAAAGATCATTTTGGAACATGTGCCTAAAGAGAATGAGATGCCTAATACGTTTTGAACAGAAGTTTTCAAGGTTTTTCTTTTTAAACTTTCTTTCCATTAATGCTTATTCATTTTTTTTTTTGGATAAAAGTATCGCAAAACTTGTTGATAACTCAGATCTTTTCCCAGAGATTTTCTCAACCTTTAAGTTTTATTCTACTCAGAATTTATTTCCCAGATTTATTCCCAGATTCATTCATTATTTCCATGATTCTTTCCAAATTCACTAATGATTTCTCAGATGTATTCATTCCTAGATTCAATCATTCCTTTCCAAATTCATCATTATTTCCCAGATCTGTTCATTCCCAGATTCAATCTTTCTTTTCCTTACTTTCTCTTTCCCAAATTTATTCATTCTTTCTTAGATTCATCCACTCTTTCCTAGATTTATTCATTTTGCTCAGATGCCGCCAATGGTTAACTTGGATCTTGCTCAGTTGCCGCCGAGGGTTATCTTGGATTTTGCTCAGTTGCCGCCAAGGGTTATTTTGGATTTTGCTCAGCCAGTTGCCGCCGAGGGTTTGCTCAGATTATGCTCAGTTGCTGCCATTGGTTATCTTGGATTTTGCTCAACCAGTTGCCGCCGAGGGTTTGCTCGGATTATGCTCAGCCAGTTGCCGCCGAGGGTTATCTCGGATTTTGCTCAGTTGTCGTCGAGGGTTTGCATGGATTTTGCTCAGCCAGTTGCAGTCGAGGGTTATCTCGGATTTTGCTCAGTTGCCGCCAAGGGTTATCTTGGATTTTGCTCAGCCAGTTACCGCCGAGGGTTTGCTCGGATTATGCTCAGCCAGTTGCCGCCGAGGGTTATCTCAGATTTTGCTCAGTTGCCGCCAAGGGTTATCTTGGATTTTGCTCAGTCAGTTACCGCCGAGGTTTTGCTCGGATTATGCTCAGCCAGTTGCCGTCGAGGGTTTGCTCGGATTATGCTCAACCAGTTGCCGCCGAGGGTTATCTCGAATTTTGCTCAGTTGTCGCCAAGGGTTATCTTGGATTTTGCTCAGCCAGTTGCCGCCGAGGGTTTGCTCGGATTATGCTCAGCCAGTTGCCGCCGAGAGTTATCTCGGATTTTGCTCAGTTGCCGCCAAGGGTTATCTTGGATTTTGCTCAGCCAGTTGTCGCCGAGGGTTTGCTCGGATTATGCCCAGCCAGATGCCACTGAGGGTTTGCTCGGATTATGCTGAGCCAATTGCCGTCGAGGGTTATCTCGAATTTTGCTCAGTTGCCACCAAGGGTTACCTTGGATTTTGCTCAGTTGCCGCCAAGGGTTAACTTGGATTTTGCTCAGTTACCACCGAGGGTTTTCTCAGAATTATGCTCAGTCGATGCTCAGTTTATACTCAAATTATGCTCAATTTATATTCATTTTATGCTCAAATTTTATTTAGTTCCAACTTAAACTTTTTGCAATTTATCATAAATTTTAAGTCACACATTTGCACTTTTCAGTCAAGGAGAATTTTCTAAAATTCAAGGATCTGACACTGTCAAGAGAGCTCGCACTCAAGGACCTGACATTTTTTTAGTTCGGGGAGAGCTTTATCCTCGAGGATCCGAATACCTCGACGAATTGCTAAATCAGGCTGCAAAATGAACTGTCACTAGCTTTGGCATTCGGATATCGCACTATCTACCAAAATAGATTTGCTATCTAGTTTGCTTCAACCCTCTGCCAAAGAGGGGTATCTGTAGACACCTCATTTTTGCATCCGCCTGATTAATCAACTCGTCAACCCGATCACAATGATTCCCAATGATGGATGTTATTTCTATTGCTTTATTTTGTTACTAGAAATGTTTCAGAAATCCGGATGAGGTATCTCGAACTGGCAAAACCTTAGAAACCACACTACGCTAGAAAAATACGACTCCAGAAACATAGAAATCATCATCTTGCAGACCCAAAAAGAAGCTTCAAGATAAAAATCACTAAAAATTGACCAAATTATCAAAATACCCCTAACATTAAAACAACCCTAGAGCCTATGTTACGATTAGGAAAATCCTTTCGAACACATAAAATAACAAATCGACACTAAATAAATCATTTCGCCAATTTTAACAAAATTTGACAAAATTACGAAAATGCCCCTCATAAAGTTCATGACCATTTCACACAAAAAATTTCATAAATGACACAAACTAATATTTTCAGTGAATTCCTTACAAAAAATCGATTCTAACACAACCTAGAACATTAAAAACCGATTCTAGTCCTCTCCGGGGGCAAAACGATAATTTCACAATTTTCATAATTAAAAATTTCAAAATTAATAAATAAAATATTAAATAATTAAAGTGAAACATTAATGAAATTAATTTAAAATTTTGAACTTAAAAAATCGATCAATCGGACTTTCAAGTAAAATTGTTGAGGGTTCGTGAGATATTTCTTTAAAGACCCCTCCATTTGGGGGTCCAAAGAATTAAAGAAATAATGGAGGAGGGCTCTCCAAAAATTAAAAGTAAATCAAGCAAGACTAAATTCAAGGTATTAAAGTCAATCAAGTGAGACTAAAGTCAAAATTAAAGTCAATTAAGCAAGACTGAAGTCAAAATATTAAAAGTCAATCAATTAAGACTAAAGTCAAAATATTAAAAGTCAATCAAATAAGACCAAAAGTCAAAATCATAATAGAGTTCTAATTAAATAATAACTCTATCTAATAGAGTTCTAACTAAAAAATAATTCTACCTAAAACAATTCTAATTAAAACACAATTCTACCTAAAATAATTCTAACTAAAACACAACTCTAATTAAAAGAACTCTAATTAAACACTAACTCTATCAAAATCAACCGCTAAAAAATCTATAAATAAAGGTGCTCACACCCTATTTTCGTATCAAATCATAAACGCTAAGAGAAGTAGGTCTAAAATCCCCCCTAGCCTCCCATAAACCCTAGTTTTGGAGCCCCAACTCCTTACCTAACATCCCTTCTTCAATTTTAGCCTAAAAAATACCTAAAAACCCTCCAAAAACACCCCAAAATCCATTAATAAACTCGAAGAATTCAGATCCAAGAAAAAAGAGATACCTTACCTCGGAGATCGGAAATCAAATCCGGAGACAGAACGAAGCAAGAAGTACGGTACAAGGAGTAATTTTTGTCGGATTTGGGGGAACAAAGTCTTTGTTATCGGAAAGGTATAACTTCTTATTTTATTTTATTTTATTATTATCTAGGTTTTTTTAGCAATGTAACTTATTTGGGAAATTAGTAGAGACCGACTTTTGTCGGGCGGGGTTGGTGCCTAACACCTTCCAACCCCGTAACATGATCCCCGAATTTAGTTTTTTTCTATTCTAGATTAGCCCTTTATCTATTTAGAATCATTGATCGGTTCCTAGACCGTAATAACTAGGTGGCGACTCCCAAACCTCAAGGGTCAAAAGCGGATCCGCGCACCCCGCGGATCGAGGGCGCTTTCAGTGGCGATTCCGCTGGGGACTATTGAGTATCAGACTTGAAAAGCCCCAAGTATGGGAGCATTGCCAGTAGGACCTAGTTTTTTATTTTATTTTATTTTATTTTTAATTATTTATTTTTTTATTTTGATTTTTATCATTCTTTTGGCTCTATTGGTTATCATTGATTGGGATGTTAAATATTTTTGTTTGGCACATTTTTGTTATGGTTCAATTTGGGGACATTCAGAATGATCCTAAATAATGCAGGATATCAAAGGTTAATGACATGAGGATTAACCCATTATCAGAGATCAATTCAAAAGGTATCCCCAGTGGAGTCGCCACTGAAAGCGCCCTAGATCCGCGGGGTACGCGGTTCCGTTTTTGACCCTTGAGGTGTGGGAGTCGCCACCTAGTTATTACGGTCTAGGAACCGATCAATGACTCTAAATAGATAAAGAACTAATCTAGAACAGAAAAAACTGAATTCGGGGATCATGTTACGGGGTTGGAAGGTGTTAGGCACCAACTCCGCCCGGCCAAAGCCGGTCTCTACTAACTTCCCAAATAGGTTACATTGCTAAAAAAACCTAGATAATAATAAATTAAAAATAAGAAGTTATACCTTTCCGAGAGCAAAGACTTTGTTCCCTCAGATCCGACAAAAATTGCTCCTTGTACCGTACTTCTTGCTTCGTTTTGTCTCCGGATTTGGTTTTCGATCTCCGAGGCAAGGTATCTCTTCTTTCTTGGATCTGAATTCTTCGAGTTTGTTAAAGGATTTTGGGGTGTTTTTGGAGGGCTTTTAGGTGTTTTTTAGGCAAAGATCGAAGAAGGGATGTTAGGTAAGGAGTTGGGACTCCAAAACTAGGATTTATGGGAGGCTAGGGGGGCTTTTAGACCTACTTCTCTTAGGGTTTATGATTTGATACGAAAATAGGGTGTGAGCACCCCTATTTATAGATTTTTTTTGGGGGTTGATTTTGATAGAGTTAGTGTTTAATTAGAGTTCTTTTAATTAGAGTTGTGTTTTAGTTAAACTTGTTTTAGGTAGAGTTGTGTTTTAATTATAATTGTTTTAGGTGGTGTAGACACCCCATTTTTGCACTCTCCTGATTAATCAACTCGTCAACCCGATCGCAAAGGTTCCCAATGATGGATGTTTATTCCAATGCTTCATTTTGTTACCAGATATGTTTCAGAAATCCGGATGAGGTATCTCGAACTGACAAAACTTAGAAACCACGCTACGCTAGGTAAATACGACCCCAGAAACATAGAAATCATCATCTTGCAAACCAAAAAGAAGCTTCACGATAAAAATCACTAAAAATGACCAAATTACCAAAATACCCCTAACATCAAAACAACCCTAGAGCCTACATTACGCTTAGGAAAACCCATTCAAACACATAAAATAACAAATCGAAATCAAATAAATCATTTCACCAATTTTCACAAAATTCGACAAAATTACGAAAATACCCCTCATAAAATTCACGATCATTTCACACAAAAAATTTCATAAATGATAAAAATCAACTTTTCCATTAAATTCCTTACGAGAAACTGATTCCAAAACATCCTGGAACATTGAAAAACAACTTAAAACGTAAAAATTCCTCTCCGAGGGCAAAACGATAATTTCACAATTTTAATAATTAAAAATTTCGAAATTAATAAATAAATCATTAAATAATGTAAAGTGAAACATTAATAAAATTAATTATAAAATTTAAACCAAAAAATTGATCAATCAGGCTTTAAAGAAAAATTGTTGATGGTTTGCAAGATATTTCTTTAAGGACCCCTCCATTTGGGGGTCCAAAGAATCAAAGATATAATAGAGGGGGGTTCTCCAAAAATTTAAAGTCAATCAAGCAAGACTAAAGTCAATCAAATAAGGCTAAAGTCAAAATTAAAGTCAATTAAGTAAGACTAGAGTCAAGTATTAAAGTCAATCTCATAAGACTAAGATCAAAACCCTAAATCAAAACCCTAATCTAAACTAATCAAGTCAATCTCATAAGACTAAAGTCAAAACCCTAAAACCCTAAAGACTAAGTCAAAACCCTAATTGAAACCCTAAAAGAAACCCTAATCAAACCCTAATGCTTCTAAAAACTTTATAAATAGGAGCCTCCACACCCTATTTTCGTATCAAAGAAAAAACCCTAGAAAAAGTAGGTGAAGAAGCCTCCACAACCTCCCCAAAACCCTAATTTTGGAGCCCCAACTCCTTTCCTAACACCCCTACTCCGATTTTAGCCTAAAAAACACCTAGAAATCTTTCAAAAACACCCCAAAAATCTACAACAAATTCAAAGCATCCAGATCCAAGAAGGAGATACCTTGCCTCGGAGATCAGAAATCAGATCCGGAGACAGAACAAAGTAAGGAATACGGTACAAGGAGCCGTTTTCACCAGATTTGAGGGAATAACACTTTTCCAGATCGAAGGTAAGTTTTTTTTATTATTTTTTAATCTAGGTTTGTCATTAGTGATGTAGATTTATTTGGGATAAGTAGAGACCGGCAATGGCCGGGCGGGGTTGGTGCCTAACACCTTCCAACCCCGTAACGTGATCCCCGGATTCAGATTTTCTGTAGTAGATTAGTTTTTATCCATTTTAGAGTCATTTTTGGTTCCTAGACCACAATAACTAGGTGGCGACTCCCAAACCTCAAGGGTCAAAAGCGGATCCGCGTATCCCGCGGATCGAGGACGCTTTCAGTGGAGTTGTGTTTTAGTTAGAACTCTATTAGATTGATTTATTATTTAATTAGAACTCTATTATGATTTTGACTTTTGATTTTATTTGATTGACTTTTAATATTTTGACTTTAGTCTTAATTGATTGACTTTAGTCTTGCTTAGTTGACTTTAATTTTGTCTTTAGTCTTACTTGATTGACTTTAATACCTTGAATTTAGTCTTGGTTGATTGACTTTAAATTTTTGGAGCACCCCCCTCTATTATATCTTTAATTCTTTAGACTCCCAAATGAATGGGTCCTTAAAGAAATATCTCACGAACCCTCAACAATTTTCCATAAGAGCCCAATTAATCGATTTTTTTAGATCAAAATTTTAAATTAATTTCATTAATGTTTCACTTTAATTACTTAATATTTTATTTATTAATTTCGAAATTTTTAATTATGAAAATTGAGAAATTATCGTTTTGCCCCCGGAGAGGACTTTTCACGTTTTAAGTCGGTTTTTAATGTTTTAGGATGTTTTAGAATCGATTTTTTGTAAGGAATTCAATGGAAATATTAGTTTGTCATGTATGAAATTTTTTGTGTGAAATGGTCGTGAACTTTATGAGGGGCATTTTCGTAATTTTTTCAAATTTTGTGAAAATTGGCGAAGTGATTTATTTGATTTCGATTTGTTGTTTTATGTGTTTGAATGGGTTTTCCTAATCATAACGTAAGCTCTAGGGTTGTTTTGAGGTTAGGGGTATTTTGATAATTTGATAATTCTTTAGTATTTTTATCGTGAAACTTCTTTTTGGGTCTACAAGATGATGATTTCTATGTTTCTGGAGTTGTATTTTCCTAACGTAGCGTGGTTTCTATGATTTTGTCAGTTCGAGATACCTCATCGGGATTTCTGAAACACATCTGGTAACAAAATAAAGCAATGGAATATACATCCATCATTGGGAATCATTGCGATCGAGTTGACGAGTTAATTAATCAAGCGAGTACAAAAATAGGGTGTCTACAGATGCCCCTCTTTGGCAGAGGGTTGACGCAAATTAGATAGCAAATCCATTTTGGTAGATAGTGCGATATCTGAATGCCAAAGCTAGTGACAGTTCATTTTGCAGCTTGATTTAGCAATTCATCGAGGCGTTCGGATCCTTGAAGGTAAAACTCTCCTCGAATTAAAAAGTTGTCAGGTCCTTGAGCGAGAGCTCTCACTGACAGTGCCAGATCCTTGAAATTAAAAAATTTTCCTTGACTAATGAAACAAATGTGCAAGTGTGTGCACTGTGTGAAGCTGAGTAAAACAAAACTCAAGAAAATTTGAATGAAATTTGAGACAAATTTAAGCAAAAGTTGGGAGAAAGTTTAATGTCCTACTCTACCTACTTTAAATGAAAGAGTAATGAATTTATATTTTTTTTTAGAGTCCTACTCTACCTGTCCAGGGTGAAAGAGTAATGAACTAATTTATTTGGGAAGTTCTACTCTACCTACTTGGAGTGAAAGAGTAATGAGCTAATTTTTTTGGGAGTCCTACTCTACCTGCCCAGGGTGAAAGAGTAATGAACAAATTTTTTTGGGAAGTTGTACTCTACCTACTCGGAGTGAAAGAGTAATAAACTAATTTTTTGGGAGTCCTACTCTACCTGCCCAGGGTGAAAGAGTAATGAACTAATTTTTTTGGGAAGTTCTACTCTACCTACTTCAGAGTGAAAGAGTAATAAACTAAGCCTATTGAGAGTCCTACTCTACCTGTCCAGGGTGAAAGAGTAATGAACTAATTTTTTTGGGAAGTTTTACTCTACCTACTCGGAGTGAAAGAGTAATAAACTAATTTTTTGGGAGTCCTACTCTACCTGCCCAGGGTGAAAAAGTAAAGAACTAATTTTTTGGGAGTCCTACTCTACCTGCCCAGAGTGAAAGAGTAATAAACTATTTTTTTTTTTTTTTGGAAGCTCTACTCTACCTACTCGGAGTGAAAGAGTAATGAACTAATTTTTTTGGAGTCCTACTCTATCTGCCCAGGGTGAAAGAGTAATGAACTAATTTATTTGGGAAGTTCTACTCTACCTATTCGGAGTGAAAGAGTAATGAACTAATTTTTTGGGAGTCCTACTCTACCTGCTTAGAGTGTAAGAGTAATGAACTAATTTTTTTTGGGAAAGTTCTACTCTACCTACTCGGAGTGAAAGAGTAATGAACTAATTTTTTTTGGGAGTCCTACTCTACCTGCCCAGGGTGAAAGAGTAATGAACTAATTTTTTTTGGAAGTTCTACTCTACCTACTCGGAGTGAAAGAGTAATGAACTAATTTTTTGGGAGTCCTACTCTACCTGCCTAGGGTGAAAGAGTAATGAACTAATTTTTTTTTGGAAGTTCTACTCTACTTACTCGGAGTGAAAGAGTAATTAAGTAATTTTTTTCTTTTTTAGGAAGTTCTATTCTACTTGCCTAGGGTGCAAGAATAATGAACTAAGCTTTGAAGGAACAAACGGGGGATTAACCTCGCATTTTTTTTTTTAATAAAAAATTGGATTTTATGAAGGTCCGATAAACATTTTAACTCTCTTTGAATCTGAGGAGTTTTCAAAATTGCTATCAAGAGGGTAACCTTTAATTCAAAATTATCCTTATCCTTTGGGGTTGAAATTGACCAGGCATCAGAACAAAAATGCCCCTAGTTTGACAAGGAACATTGCACTAGGGGTAATTGAATATAATTTGAAAATAAATGCCCATAGTGTAAGGGGGAAACTGTACTCTTTAAAAAAAGGAAGTGCCCTTGTTATGAAAGTTTTAAATCCTTGATTACCGCAAGCGCAATAAAGGTTTAACTTTTAATTTTGACTTTTTATATTGAAGATTTTGAGTTAGGCTCAAAGAAATTGGAACAAAATATTTCTTTCTGAAATTCATCATAAAATTTGTTCTTTCTCCCCGTCGGTTCGCTTAGGGACATGAAACTCTTCAGATCAATCATAGACGAGATACTTGTATCCACTGAGTCTATATTTGGTTCAAACTGGGTATTGAAACTTGATCATTCGGATTTCTGATATTTCAGCACGGGCTATCTTTTCAGCTTCTCAACTCAACGAAGATTTTATTTTATTTTTTGATAGCTCTAAGTTTTGCCTAGATTGCCTATTCAGGTTTTCAATCTAGCGAGCATGCTCTAGCTTTTGCCTAGATCACCTTTTTAGGTTTTCGATCTAGCGAGCTTATAATTTTTTCTTTTTTTCTTGCTTTGATTGTTGCTAAGGTCATCCTTTCAGATTTTTAACCTCGCGAGCTTGCCTTAATTTTTGCCTAAGTTGCCCTTTTGGGTTTTCAACCTAGCAGGCTCTTTTTTTTCTATCAGAACTTCTGGAGTTGCTGTATGATCATGCTTTGCTATCTTCCTTGACTTTTCGCACGGTACTTAGGAGGACTTTCATGGGTAAGCTTAGGGCTGGATATAAAAAAAAGGAATCTTGAGGCTCAAAAACCCAAATGCCCCTTGTGTGGTATTTCCTTTTAAATTATTTTCTTTTTCCTTGAATTTTCTTCCCCACTTTGACAATTTTTTTCTTTTGAATTTTTTTCTTTTTAGATTTTTTCTTTGTCGAGGAATCTATTTTTATTTTTTTTTTATTTTGATGTGGTCGGGCCTGAAGTAATTTCTCAGGTTGCCTACGTAACCCAGAATTTTGGGATCAGACCAAAACGTAGTTCGAATTTTTCCCTCCCCTAGGTTAGGTGATCGGGCTGAGAAAGAAGAAGGCATAATTTTTTCTTTTTGAAAAGGCTGCAAAGGGTTGAGAAAGGATATATTGAACTAGGTAATAGGAGAATTGATTCGGCCAAAGATGGCCTTCTTAAATGTAGTACCGTTTGATCTGGTCAAGGTTGGTTGGTTCTTGTAGTTCACTTTCATCATGATTTTGAAGTCTGACGACTTTTCGATACAGTATTTCCTTAATGAATGAATTTCTCCAATTGGGCTCAGACTTTCTCCTATAGTCAAGGAGGAGTGTTCATTTTTTTTGAAGTCTGATAGTTAAATCCTTGACTTGTAAATGATGAGCTTTGACCTTCTTGTCAAATGCACGGGTGACTCTTCTTAGATAAGCTTGCACGTGGTACAGGGCTTTAACTCGTTTTCTTCGATTAAGTTTAATTCTTCATACTGCTGACGAACCCAATCTGTTTCTAACAAATGATTTTCTAACAAGACCCTGAGAGACAGAATTTTCATTTCAACTAGCAAGACTGCTTCCATGCCATATACTAATGAGTAGGGAGTAGCTCCAGTAGAGGATCGAATTGGAATTCGATATGTCCATAGTGTGATTGATAATTTTTCTGACCAATCTCGACGTGATTGACACATTTTCCTGATGATAGTCTTGAGACTCTTACTAACTGCTTCAAACATTTCATTGATCTGAGGACGACGGTAGGGGGATGATTTGTGATTCCGGATCTTCAACTTTAAACACAGAGTAATGATTTATGGTTAGAAGTACGACCCATTATCAGAGATCAGTTCAAAAGGTATCCCCATATCGACTGATAATATGTGATTTGCAACTCAAGATGTAGTGAGGATAGCGCTGATACATTTTATAACATCTTCTTTGATTCCATTGATATAGACGAGTATCTATTCCATGTTGAACAACCATTACACTTCATAAAGTTAAAATGGTATTTGATGTATGTTAAAATTATGAAAATGCCTCTCATAAAGTTCACAACTATTGCACTTCAAAATTTTTACTACGTGCAATGCATTTTTATCTAGCTACCCTTGCCCAAGCACACCTATATACCTCTCGATACGTGCTGACTTGGTTTGATATATCGTATAGGTGATAATCTAAAACCTCAACCCACTTCTTTGAAGCCAAAAACAGCCAGTTTGATCTCCAGTTAAGAGGTGGCGCACAATGCTGAGCAAGGGCCCACTTAAATACCTCTTGTCTAGAATAGACGTAGTCTATCCCCCTCATACAGTAGGGTACATCGGGCCAAGATCTTGCTTAGGCACCGATTTTGACCAAGAAGTGTAATTGATATACTTGGATTATCTTTTATATACTTACGGGTACGAGTCAAGAGTTGTAGCTTTCATAAATGGTTTGGCATCCCACGAGGGGACCGACCACGTACTAGTACTACGTTGGCAATCGAGACATGTGACTGTGTGGCTCACAATAGGTAAAAGGCTTAGGTCACTCCAGCCTGGTTGCATCAATATATCTTTTAGAATCACCTGATCAGATGGTATTGATGCCCCAGTTTGATATACCCAAAGGTACGTGACTGGAGTTATGGTTTTCATGAATGACGTCGCATCTCCAAAGAGATCGGACCACGCACTAGTGCCACGTTGGCTATATAGGACGTGTAAGTGTGCAAAACAATAAACGTGCATGTGGTGTGTGCAAAATAGGGTAGGGTGTGCTCGGGGCCTTTTTCAAACACATGGGTCCATGGGTCAGATTATGTCATCACATATGGATATCAAATGAATATTGATCAAGAAAATAATACAAAATCCATCACATCGAAGTTAAGATGAAAGCAAACACATCACAAATATATCTGTAGAAATCATGGCACATTATATGGGCATATAACACAAATAATAATTAATCTTATCCAACATTAAAAAGGCCCACAAATTTGTTGTCTATGGTCCAATCAAGGGTTACTTTTGGGTAATCCAAAATAAATCAAGATTCCAATAGATGTTACATTGATGATAGAATGACAATGGTTGAGATGAGCTCACTCTCAGGAACATTAATTGTGCTAACATTAGATAAATTCGGATTTTCTGTGAATTAGGAAAATACAATCTTAACTTGCATCGATGATATCTAAGGCTTTCGATAATGAAATCGAATGAACTCAAGTTCTAAATTAATCTACTTGATGAGATCTACATTTTATTAATAGGTGCCCAAACTTAGTTTTAACTAGAATGTTCTGTAAAAACGTTTTAACATTGATGTCCCAACCTTCATTCAGAAACAATTTCAGATTTACAGATTGAACTTGCATCGATGATATCTAAGGCTTCCGATAACTAAATTGAGTGAACTCAGGTTCTAAATTAATTTAATCGATGAGATCTACATTTTATTAATAGGTTCCCAGACTTAGTTCTTACTAGAATATTCTGTAAAAACGTTTTAACGTTGCTATCCCAACCTTCATTCAGAAACAATTCCCGATTTATAGATTTAACTTGCATCGATGATATTTAAGGCTTCCGATAACGAAATTGAGTGAACTCAGATTCTAAATTAATCTACTCGATGAGATCTACGTTTTGTTAAAGGTACCCAGACTTAATTCTCACTAGAATATTTTGTAAAAACGTTTTAACATTGCTGTCCCAACCTTCATTCAGCAACAATTCCAGATTTACAGATTGAACTTGCATCAATGATATCTAAAGCTTCCGATAATGAAATTGAGTGAAATCAGATTTTAAATTAATCTACTCGATAAGATATACGTTTTATTAATAGGTTCCCAGACTTAATTCTTACTAGAATGTTTTGTAAAAACATTTTAACATTACTGTCCTAACCTTCATCATTCCATCATTTTCATATGTCAATTTGAATCTTTCATTATTTAGGGGTCATCAAAAAGTGATCCTTAATTAGAAAAAAAAATACAATGCCCCAAATCATCTACAATCAAGTCACAAAAATAAATAAACAGAAAAATAAATAAAATAAATCAAACTAAATAATAAAAAAAACTAGGTCATCTTGACAATGCTCCCATACTTGGGGTTTTTCAAGTTTGATCCTCAATAGTCCCCAGCAGAGTCGCCACTAAAAGCGCCCTCGATCCTCGGGATGCGCAGATCCGCTTTTGACCCTTGAGGTTTGGGAGTCGCCACCTAGTTATTACGGTCTAGGAACCGAACATTGACTCTAAAAGGCAAAAGAAACTAATCTACGAAAAATAAGAAACTAAGTCCGGGGATCACGTTACGGAATTGGAAGGTGTTAGGCACCAACCCCGCCCGGCAAACACCGGTCTCCACTAATTTCCAAGTAGAACTACATTGCTAAAAAGACCTAATCAATAAAATAAATAAAAATACTTACCTTTTTCGAACACAACGATTTTCTTTTCCCTCAGATCTGATAGAACAACTTCTTGTACAGTATTCCTCGCGTCGTTCCGTCCCCGGATCTGATTTCTGATCTCCAAGTAGAAGTATCTCTTTCTTAGATTTGAATTCTTCAGATTTGTTTATGGGTTTTGGGGTGTTTTTGAAGGGTTTCTAGGTATTTTTCAAGCTAAAATCGAAGTATGGGTGTTAGGTAAGAAGTTGGGACTTCAAAATTAGGATTTTGGGAAGGTTGGGGAGGCTTCTTGACCTACTTTTCCTAGGGTTTATGATTTGATACGAAAATAGGATGTGAGGACCTCTATTTATAGATTTTTTTTAGGGGTTGATTTAGATAGAGTTAGTGTTTAATTAGAGTTGTGTTTTAGTTACAATTATTTTAGGTAGAGTTGTGTTTTAATTAGAATTGCTTTAGGTGGAGTTGTGTTTTAGTTAGAACTCTATTAGATAGAGTTATTATTTAATTAGAACTCTATTATGATTTTGACTTTTGATCTTATTTGTTTGACTTTTAATATTTTGACTTTAGTCTTAATTGATTGACTTTTTGACTTCAGTCTTACTTAATTGACTTTAATTTTGACTTTAGTCTCACTTGATTGAGTTTAATACCTTGACTTTAGTCTTACTTGATTGACATTAATTTTTGGAGAACCCCCCCCCCTCTATTATATCTGTAATTCTTTGGACCCCCAGATGGAGGGGTCCTTAAAGAAATATCTCACGAACCCTCAACAATTTTACTTGAAAGCCCGATTGATAAATTTGTTTAATTCAAAATTTTAAATTAATTTCATCAATGTTTCACTTTAATTATTTAATTTTTATTTATTAATTTCGAAAATTTTAATTATGAAAATTGTGAAATTACAGTTTTACCCCCGGAGAGGATTTTTCACGTTTTAAGTCAGTTTTTTATGTTCCAGGATGTTTTAGAATCGATTTTTCGTAAGGAATTCAATGGAAATATTAGTTTGTGTTATTTATGAAATTTTTTATGTGAAATGGTTGTGAACTTTATGAGGGGCATTTTCATAATTTTGTCAAATTTTGTGAAAATTAGCGAAGTTATTTATTTGGTTTCGATTTGTTGTTTTATGTGTTCGAAAGGATTTTCCTAATCGTAACGTAGGCTCTAAGGTTGTTTTGATGTTAGGGGTATTTTGGTAATTTGGTCAATTTTCAGTGATTTTTATCGTGAAACTTCTTTTTGGTCTAAAAAGATGATTTCTAGAAATGATGATTTCTATGTTCTAAGGTTAAAATTTTCTAGCGTAGCTGAAAGCGCCCTCGATCCGCGGGGTGCGCGGATCCGATTTTGACCTTTGAGGTTTGGGAGTCGCCACCTAGTTATTACGGTCTAGGAATCAAATTTTGACTCTAAAAGGCAAATATACTAATCTACGAAGAAAAACTGAATCCGGGGATCACATTACGGGGTCGGAAGGTGTTAGGCACCAACCCCGCCCGGCCAATGCCGGTCTCTAGTTAACCCAAATAAGTCTACATTGCTAACAAAAACCTAGATAGAAAAAAAAAGGAAAAAAAATAAAATAAAATAAAAGAGACTTTATCTTTGAACGCAACGGTTATATTATCTCAGATTCAATAAAACTGCTCCTTGTACCGTTCTCCTTACTTCGTTCTATCTCCGGATCTGATTTTGGATCTCTGAAGCAAGGTATCTCTTCTTTAGATCTGGATTCTTCGAATTTTGTTATCGATTTTGGGGTGTTTTTGAAGGGTTTTTAGTTGTTTTTTTGGCTAAAATCGAAGAAGGGATGTTAGGTAAGGAGTTGGGGCTCCAAAACTAGGGTTTATGGGAGGCTAGGGGGGCTTTTAGACCTACTTCTCTTAGGATTTATGATTTGATACGAAAATAGGGTGTGAGCACCTCTATTTATAGAATTTTTTAAGGGTTGATTTGGATAGAGTTAGTGTTTGATTGTAATTATTTTAGTTAGAGTTGTGTTTTAGTTAGACTTGTTTTAGGTAGAATTGTGTTTTAATTAGAATTGTTTTAGGTAGAATTATTTTTTATTTAGAACTCTATTAGATAGAGTTATTATTTAATTAGAATTCTATTATGATTTTGACTTTTGGTCTTATTTGATTGACTTTTAATATTTTGACTTTAGTCTTAATTGATTGACTTTTAATATCTTTGACTTCAGTCTTGCTTAATTGACTTTAATTTTGACTTTAGTCTCACTAGATTGACTTTAAGATTTTGACTTTAGTCTTGCTTGGTTGACTTTGATTTTTTTGAGAACCCCTCTCTATTATATCTTTAATTCTTTGGACCCCCAAATGGAGGGGTCCTTAAAGAAATATCTCACGAACCCTCAACAATTTTACTTGAAAGCCCGATTGATCGATTTCTTTGGTTCAAATATTTAAATTAATTTCATTAATGTTTCACTTCAATTATTTAATATTTTATTTATTAATTTCGAATTTTTTAATTATGAAAATTGTGAAATTACCATTTTACCCTCGGAGAGGACTTTTCACGTTTTAAGTCGGTTTTAAATATTCTAGGATGTTTTAGAATCGATTTTTCATAAGGAATTTAATGAAAGTATTAATTTGTGTCATTTATAAAATTTTTGTGTGAAATGGTCATGAACTTTATGAGGGGCATTTTCGTAATTTTGTCGAATTCTGTTAAAATTGGCGAAATGATTTATTTGGTTTCGATTGGTTATTTTATGTGTTTGAATGAGATTTCCTAATCGTAACGTAGGCTCTAGGGTTATTTTGATGTTAGGGGTATTTTGGTAATTTGATCAATTTTCAGTGATTTTTATCGTGAAGCTTCTTTTTGGGTCTGCAAGATGATGATTTCTATATTTCTAGAGTCGTATTTTCCTAGCGTAGCGTGGTTTCTACAGTTTTATCAGTTCGAGATACCTCATCCAGATTTTTGAAACATTTTTGGTAACAAAATAAAGTAATGGAAATAACATCCATCATTGGGAATGATTGCGATCTGGTTGACGAATTGATTAATCAAGTGGATGCAAAAATGGGGTGTAACGTGATTTCTACAATTTTGTCAGTTCGAGATACCTCATCCGGATTTCTGAAACATATCTGGTAACAAAATAAAGCATTGGAATAAACATCCATCATTGGGAACCGTTGCAATCGGATTGACTAGTTGATTAATCTAGCTAGTGCAAAAATGGGCTGTCTACAGATGCCCCTCTTTGGCAGAGGATTGAAGCAAACTAGATAGCAAATCTATTTCGGTAGATAGTGCGATATCCGAATGCCAAAGCTAGTAATAGTTCAATTTGCAGCCTGATTTAGCAATTCCTCAGGGTGTTCGAATCCTTGAGCATAAAACTCTCCTCGAACTAAAAGGTTGTAAGTCTTCGAGCGTGAGCTCTCATTGATAGTGTCAGATCCTTGAATTTTAAAGAATTCTCCTTAACTAAAAAGTGCAAATGTGAGTGTGTGTACTGTGTAAAACTGAGTAAAAATGTGTCAAGTCCTAGAGATCTTATCTTATTGACAATAATGATTCAATATTGAAATGTGCTTATGCAACGAAAGCAATCATGGCAAAGTTGAACAATGAGGTAATTGGAGTCATAACAATGTAGGAACTTCGTTAAATCCTATTTGAAATTCTTTTTTAGAGTTTGAAAAAGTATGAGTTTCATTTATCGAACTCGAACTTATTGTAACCACACTTCTCGGGCTAAAGAACTTAAATAATCTTGTTAAATTCATTTTATGATTCAGACAAAGTTGGAGTCTCGTTTCTCGGACTCTAGCTAAGGTTTACAGGAACTTAAACAATCCTATTAAAATTGAAGTCTCGTTTCTCAGACTCGAACTAAGGTTTATAGGCACTTCAAAAAACCTATTCATTCTATGATTCAAAAAGTTGGAGTCTCGCTTCTCGGACTCGAATCTACGTTTGTAGGCACTTCAAAAAGCCTACTCATTCTATGATTCAACAAGTTGGAGTCTCGTTTCTCGGACTCGAACTTAGGTTTATAGGCACTTCAAAAAGCCTACTCATTCTATGATTCAAAAAGTTGGAGTCTTGTTTCTCAGACTCGAACTTAGGTTTGTAGGTACTTCAAAAAGCCTACTCATTCTATGATTTAAAAAGTTGGAGTCTCGTTTCTCGGACTCGAACTTAGGTTTATAGGCACTTCAAAAAGCCTATTCATTCTATGATTCAAAAAGTTGGAGTCTCGTTTCTCGGGCTCGAACTTGGGTTTGTAGGCACTTCAAAAAGCCCACTCATTCTATGATTCAAAAAGTTGGAGTCTCGTTTCTCGGACTCGAACTTAGGTTTGTAGGCACTTCAAAAAGCCTATTCATTCTATGATTCAAAAAGTTGGAGTCTCGTTTCTCTGCCTCAAACTTACTAAGCCACGTTTCTCGGGCTTAGATTTAAAGGAACTTAAACAATCCTATTAATTCATTCTATAATTCAAAATCGAGCTCAAAGTTTGAAAGATTAGGCCTTTATTGGCTTATCATGCATCTGGATTCATAATTATCATTGGGCTTCGCCGGACTTTTAAGATTTTGTATGATTTTCTTTTTATCATGTGATTAAGAATAAAAATTTTGGAATTAAATGACCTTCAAACATGCCCCTAGTTTCAAGGTTGGCTTTAACTGGGATTTGGCTACGAGACTGATGGAATAGATTACGCTTGAAAAATATGGACTCTGATGTATGACAGATAGAAAAACTGACATTCTCTTAAATTTAAGACTTTTAAGATTATCATATGTGCAATAAAGAATTGATCATTATTTTTGAGAAATGCTTGAGCAGGACTTAAAAAATCTTGATAAATATTTGAATAAAAGATCTTTCTCTTCAAAGTGGTTGATGATTCTACATCTTCCATTAGCGAACACTTGAACAAGTAAACATACTTTTGAAGATCCTACAATGTTCAAGATGATTTCTGATTGTGGCTTGAATGGTTCTGCATTTTTTAATTTCTACACAAACTTCTTTCTGAATTTTTCTTCTTGATAAGACATTTCCTCCCGTTTGATGAAGCCCTAATTTTTGCCTAGATCGCATCTTCAGGTTTTCAATCTAGCGGGCCTTGTTTTTCTTTTTCTGATGATGCCTTGATTTTTGCCTAGGTCGCCTTTTCAGATTTTCAACCTAACAGGCTTTCCTTTTTATGGTTATGCCCTAAATTTTGTCGAAATCGTCTTTTTGGGTTTTCGATTTAGCGGGCTTCTCTTTTTTTTTCTTGATGATCTTGTATAACCAACTCGACAATTTCTCAGTTCCCTGCACCTTAACCAAGTCAATTAGCATTCAGGAGGACTTAATAGGTGAGCTTAGGTCATGGTTTAGAAAGAAAGGGTAAAATGCTCGACTTCCCAAAATGCCCCTAGTCTAATATTATTTTCTGTAAATTCTTTTGACTCTTTTTTCAATGCCCCTAGTTTGGCATTCTTTTCCTTCTTTTTTTTTTTTTTAAATGCCCCTAGTTTGGCATTCTCTTCTTTTGAACATTTTAATAGGGGATTTTCCTTTTGGATGACACTTTCCTTAAGAGAATACATTTTTTTCATGACTGGGCCTGAAGTAACTTCTCAGGTTGCCTACGTACCCCAAATATATTTATTTTTTCTTTTGGGATCAGGTCAAAACGTAGTTCATACTGAGATTCCCTCCCAAGGTTGGTCGACTTGGTTAAGAAAGAAGAAGCTATTGAATTTTGTTTTATAGGCTGCGAAGGGCTAAAGAAGGTTGTCTTCTTCTTGGTAAGACAGGAAAATGGTTCGACCAATGAAGGCCTCCTTCTGTGAAATACTACTCGATTTGGTCAAGGTTTTAGAAACTCGATGTCTTGATTGCTCTATCGAGTAAGGTCTTCTTTTGAGAATGAGTAATCTTCAATCTTCTTTTGAGAAGGAATAATCTTCAGTCTTTTTCTGATAAATAGAAATCTTCGGTCATTTTTTACAAAGTTGAGTGTGATTGACTTCTTTGTATTTGACGTTGACTCGTTCAATCCTTTCCAAACTTCGAAAAAAAATCTTATATTCTTTCGCGAATGAGAACTCTTCTTTCTTAAGTGAAAAACATGATGAATCCCTTCTTTGCAGATCTTAACACCTTTGTTGATGATTTCAAATACATCATTCTTGATAATATTTGATTTTGAAGTTCACCCTCAACTTTAGGATTTGATCTATTTTGGTGCAATCTATCCATATATTCTCACGAGACCATGCAGGAACGTTGTTGAATTTCTCAAGTAAATTTATTATTCTTCTCATGTTCTTCTAAGGAAAATGTAGTACCCATTTGCACTTTTTGAGTGTACTCTTTAATTCAAATATTTATCGAGTTTGATTAGTGAACTCCAAGTCAATCCTCATATTAGATATTATGTTCAAATCATTATTACACGCATGATAATCAGAAGCTTCTATATTTTATTGAAATTGAAAAACATAGATTAACAAACTCGACTAAAACTTGAAAATTGAAGAAAGACTAACGTACCTGAAACAACTAACTGGATTTAAAGACTGACAAAAACTTGATTGAAACTCAAAGAAAACTAGGGACAATTATCTACAAAGAGAGAAGGTCTTTCTGAGTGGATGGACTACTTGGATTTGACATTAGTACTTTAACTAAACGACTCTTTTAAAAGACCCAAAATGACACAGATAAGGGTTTAGAACGTTTAGGGGAACCTATGATTAACCATCGATTCTGAAGGTTTGTCTCTTAACCACATGATTAAAATTTTGATATAAATTAGCCCTCCAGTGGGAAATATCGAATCCACATGCACTATAAATATATATTAACCAAGAAAGTGAGAAATGTTAGATGCGGGTCTACCCCTGATTGGGATTGAACCTTTGATTAGACAAATTAATTTGATCCTAAGATCGAATCTTTCTATAAAAAGTGGTCTGGATCTTTAAAAGTGAAACCAATTAATCCAACTGATTTGGTATTGATCAGTTTGATCCATTTGTCAATTGGGCCAACTGGTTTAAGTGGTTCAACTTAATCGGTACATTTCACCGATTGGGTCGGACCGATATTACGGGTTTTGTTTGATCAGTCTGAATCAGTTCACCCACTTACCTGTTTATTGGATTAAATTGAGCAACCCGGGAACACCCATAATCAGTTCAGGTCGTGGCCTATAGGAAAGCTTCTAGACTCTACGTTTACTACGTGCAATGCAATTTATCTGGCCACCCTTGCCCAAGCACACCTATATACCTCTCGATACGTGGTGACTTGGTTTGATATACCGTATAGGTGATAATCTAAAACCTCAACACTCTTCTCTAAAGTAAAAAACAGCCAGTTCGATCTCCAGTTGAGAGGTGGCGCACAAGGCTGAGCAAATGCCCATTTAAATACCTCTCGTCTAGAATAGACGTAGTCTATCCCCCTCGTACAGTACGGTACAACGGGGCAAGATCTCGCTTAGGCACTGGTTTTGACCAAGAAGTGCAATTGATATACTTAGATTATCTTTTACATACCTATGGGTACGAGTCAAGAGTTGTAGTTTTCATAAATGGTTTGACATCCCACGAGGAGACCGACCACGTACTAGTACTACGTTGGCAATCGGGACATGTGACTGTGTGGCTCACAATAGGTCAATGGCTTAGGTCGCTCTAGCCTGGGTGCATCAATATACTTCTCAGAATCACCTGATCAGACGGTATTGATGCCCCAGTTTGATATACCCTAAGGTACGTGACTGGAGTTGTGATTTTCATGAATGACGTCGCATCTCCGAAGAGACCGGGTCACGCACTAGTGCCACGTTGGCTGTATGGGACGTGCAAGCGTGCAAAACAATAAACGTGCATGTGGTGTGTGCAAGGTAGGGTGGGGTGTGCCCGGGGTTTTTTTTTCCAGATAAATGTGCCTATAGGCCAGACCCAATCACAAGAATATGAATTCCAATTATTGATCAAGAAATACACATAATATTCATAACATCAAGATCGAATCAAGGCATGTACATCAATGACAAGTATATCAAGATCATAACATATTAGATGGGCAAAAATTTATAGCACAAAAATAATCAATATGATTCAACATTGGAATAAGCATAGAAGAGAATTTTTAATTTTTTTAATCTAAACAATTTTTTTTTTATCATAGTCCAATCAAGGGTCCCTTTTAGGCGATTCAAAATAATTTGAGATTTCTGTGAATATTGAATTGACGGTAGATTGATAATTATAGATATTAAGAGTTATAAAAAAAAATTAAATATTTTTTGATTATTTTAAGACGTTTTCTTTAAAACGTTTTTTTAAATTTTTTTTCTAAACGTTTTTTTTTTTTTAATTTTTTTTAAATGTTTTTTTTTTTAATTTTCAAAAGTTTTTTTAACGTTTATTTGATTTTGATTTTTTATTATTTATTATTATTATTTTTATATATTTTTTAAAAAAATAGTATTTTTATTTTTTTAATAATTTTTTAATTTTCCTTAAATGTATTTTTAAATTTTTTTTAAAGTTTTTCTTTTTAATTTTTGTTTAACAATTTTTTTAATGTTTTTTTTTTTTAATTTTCAAAAGTTTTTTTAACGTTTATTTGATTTTGATTTTTTATTATTTATTATTATTATTTTTATATATTTTTTAAAAAAATAGTATTTTTATTTTTTTAATAATTTTTTAATTTTCCTTAAATGTATTTTTAAATTTTTTTTAAAGTTTTTCTTTTTAATTTTTGTTTAACAATTTTTTTAATGTTTTATTTTTATTTTTTTGCTTTTTTAAAAACATTTTTTTTTTTTTTTTTTTAAATTTTTTAAAGTTTTTTTCTTTTTTTAACGTTTTTTTTATATTTATTTTAAACGTTTTAAGAACTAGGTATATAGGTGTGCTTGGAATAAGATACTTTTAAGCTTATTCCATTGCTTTATTTTGTTACTAGAAATGTTTCAGAAATCCGGGTGAGGTATCTCGAACTGACAAAACATTAGAAACCACGTCACGCTAGGAAAATACGATCCCAGAAACATAGAAATCATCATCTTGCAAACAAAAAGAAGCTTCACGATAAAAATCACTAAAAAATAACCAAATTACCAAAATACCCCTAACATCAAAATATCCTTAGAGCCTACGTTACGATTAGAAAAACTCATTCAAACACATAAAACAAAAAATCGAAACCAAATAAATTATTTCACCTATTTTAACAGAATTCGACAAAATTACGAAAATACCCCTCATAAAGTTCACGATTATTTCACACAAAAAACTTCATAAATGACACAAATCAATATTTCCATTGAATTCCTTACGAAAAATCAATTCTAAAACATCTTAAAACATTAAAAATCGACTTAAAACGTGAAAAGTCCTCTCTGGGGGCAAAACGGTAATTTCACAATTTTCATAATTAAAAATTTCGAAATTAATAAATAAAACATTAAATAATTAAAGTGAAATATTGATGAAATTAATTTAAAATTTTGAATTAAAAAAATTGATCAATCGGGCTTTCAAGTAAAATTGTTGAGGGTTCGTGAGATATTTCTTTAAGGACCCTTCCGTTTGGGGGTCCAAAGAATTACAGATATAAAGGGGGGGGTTCTCCAAAAATTAAAGTCAATCAAGTAAGACTAAAGTCAAGGTATTAAACTCAATCAAGTGAGACTAAAGTCAAAATTAAAGTCAATTAAGTAAGACTGAAGTCAAAATATTAAAAGTCAATCAATTAAGACTAAAGTCAAAATATTAAAAGTCAAACAAATAAGACCAAAAGTCAAAATCATAATAGAGTTCTAATTAAATAATAACTCTATCTAATAGAGTGCTAACTAAAACACAACTCCACCTAAAACAATTCTAATTAAAACACAACTTTACCTAAAATAATTCTAACTAAAACACAACTCTAATTAAACACTAACTCTATCTAAATCAACCCCTAAAAAAAATCTATAAATAGAGGTCCTCACACCCTATTTTCGTATCAAATCATAAACCCTAGGAAAAGTAGGTCAAGAAGCCTCCCCAACCTTCCCAAAATCCTAATTTTGAAGTCCCAACTTCTTACCTAACACCCATACTTCGATTTTAGCTTGAAAAATACCTAGAAATCCTTCAAAAATACCCCAAAACCCATAAACAAATCCGAAGAATTCAAATCTAAGAAAGAGATACTTCTACTTAGAGATCAGAAATCAGATCCGGTGACGGAATGATGCGAGGAATACTGTACAAGAAGTTGTTTTATCAAATCTGAGGGAAAAGAAAATCGTTACGTTCGGAAAAGGTAAGTATTTTTATTTTTTTTATTGATTAGGTCTTTTTAGCAATGTAGTTCTACTTAGAAATTAGTGGAGACTGGTGTTTGCCGGGCGGGGTTGGTGCCTAACACCTTCCAATTCCGTAACGTGATCCCCGGACTTAGTTTCTTATTTTTCGTAGATTAGTTTCTTTTGCCTTTTAGAGTCAATGTTCGGTTCCTAAACCGTAATAACTAGGTAGCAACTCCCAAACTTCAAGGGTAAAAAACGGATCCGTGCACCCCGCGGATCGAGGGAGCTTTTAGTGGCGACTCCACTGGGGACTATTGAGGATCAAACTTGAAAAATCCCAAGTATGGGAGCATTGCCAAGATGACCTAGTATTTTTTATTATTTAGTTTGATTTATTTTATTTATTTTTTCTGTTTATTTATTTTTGTGACTTGATTGTAGATGATTTTGGGAATTGCATTTTTTTTCCAATTAAGGATTACTTTTTTATGACCCCTAAATAATGAAAGATTCAAATTGACATATGAAAATGATGCAATGATGAAAGTTGGAACAGTAATGTTAAAACACTTTTACAAAACATTCTAGTAAGAATTAAGTCTAGGAACCTATTAATAAAACGTATATCTCATCGAGTAGATTAATTTAAAATCTGAGTTCACTCAATTTCATTATCGGAAGCTTTAGATATCATCGATGCAAGTTCAATCTGTAAATCTGGAATTGTTGCTGAATGAAGGTTGGGACAGCAATGTTAAAACGTTTTTACAAAATATTCTAGTGAGAATTAAGTCTGGGAACCTATTAATAAAACGTAGATCTCATCGAGTAGATTAATTTAGAATCTGAGTTCACTCAATTTCATTATCGAAAGCCTTAGATATCATCGATGCAAGTTCAATTTATAAATCGGGAATTGTTTCTGAATGAAGGTTGGGACAGCAACGTTCAAACGTTTTTATAGAATATTCTAGTAAGAATTAAGTCTGGGAACCTATTAATAAAATGTATATCTCATCAAGTAGATTAATTTAGAACTTGAGTTCATTCGATTTCATTATCGGGAGCCTTAGATATCATCGATGCAAGTTCGGATTGTATTTTCCTAATTCACAGAAAATCTGAATTTATCTAATGTTAGCACAATTAATGTTCCTGAGAGTGAGCTCATCTCAACCATTGTCATTCTATCATCAATATAACATCTATTGGAATCTCAATTTATTTTGGATCACCAAAAAGTAACCCTTGATTGGACCATAGACAACAAATTTGTGGGCCTTTTTAATGTTGGATAAGATTAATTATTATTTGTGTTATATGCCCATATAATGTGCCATGATCTCTACAGATATATTTGTGATGTGTTTGCTTTCATCTTAACTTCGATGTGATGGGTTTTGTATTATTTTCTTGATCAATATTCATTTGATATCCATATGTGATGACATAATCTAGCCCATGGGCCTATGTTTTTTAAAAAGGCCCGGGGCACACCCCACCCTGTTTTGCACACACCACATGCACGTTTACTGTTTTGCACACTTACACGTCCTATATGGCCAACGTGGCACTAGTGCGTGGCCCGATCTCTTTGGAGATGCGACGTCATTCATGAAAATCATTAGGGTATATCAAACTGGGGCATCAATACCGTCTGATCAGGTGATTCTGAGAGATATATTGATGCACCCAGGCTGGAGCGACCTGAGCCTTTTACCTATTTGAGCCACACAGTCACATGTCTCGATTGCCAACGTAGTACTAGTATGTGGTCGGTCCCCTCGTGGGATGCCAAACCATTTATGAAAGCTACAACTCTTGAATCGTACCCGTAGGTATATAAAAGATAATCCAAGTATATCAATTGCATTTCTTGGTCAAAACCGGTGCCTAAGCAAGATCTTGCCCCGATGTACCCTACTGTACGAGGGGGATAGACTACGTCTATTCTAGACGAGAGGTATTTAAGTGGGCCCTTGCTCAGCATTGTGCGCCACCTCTTAACTGGAGATCAAACTGGCTGTTTTTGGCTTCAAAGAAGTGGGTTGAGGTTTTAGATTATCACCTATACGATATATCAAACCAAGTCACCACGTATCGAGAGGTATATAGGTGTGCTTGGGCAAGGGTGACTAGATAAAAATGCATTGCACATAGTAAACCTAGAGTCTAGAAGCCTTCCTATAGGTCACGACCCGAACTGACTATGGGTGTTCCCGGGTTGCTTTATTCAATCCAACCAACAGGTAGGTGGGCAGACCGATCCAGAATAATCAAACAAAACCCGCAATATCGGTCCGACCCAATCTATGAAATGTACCGATTAATTTTAACCATTTAAACCGGTTGGCCTAATTGACAAATAGATCAAACTGATCAATACCAAATCAGTTGGACTAATTGGTTTCACTTTTAAAGTCCAGACCACTTTGTATAGAATGATTCGATCTTAGGATCAAATTAGTTTGTCTGATTGTAGATACCCCATTTTTGCACTCGCCTGATTAATCAACTCGTCAACCCGATCGCAATGATTCCCAATGATGGATGTGTATTCTGTTGCTTTATTTTGTTACCAGATGTGTTTCAGAAATCTGGATGAGGTATCTCGAACTGATAAAACTTTAGAAACCACGCTACGCTAGGAAAATACGACTCTAGAAACATAGAAATCATCATCTTGTAGACCAGAAAAGAAGCTCACGATAAAAAAATACTAAAAATTGATCAAATTACCAAAAAACCCCTAACCTCAAAACAACCCTAGAGCTTGCGTTATGCTCTCAAACACATAAAATAACAGATCGAAACCAAGTAAATCATTTCACCAATTTTAACAGAATTCGACAAAATTACAAAAATGCCCCTCATAAAGTTCATGACCATTTCACACAAAAATTTTCATAAATGATACAAAGTAATATTTTCATTGAGTTCCTTATGAAAAATCGATTCTAAAGCATCCTAGAACATTAAAAACTGACTTAAAACGTGAAAAGTCCTCTTTGGGAGTAAAACGATAATTTCACAATTTTCATAATTAAAAATTTCGAAATTAATAAATAAAACATTAAATAATTAAAGTGAAACATTAATGAAATTAATTTAAAAATTTTAAACCAAAGAAATCGATCAACTGGGCTTTCAAGTAAAATTGTTGAGGGTTCGTGAGATATTTCTTTAAGGACCCCTCCATTTGGGGGTCCAAAGAATTAAAGATATAATAGAAGAGGGTTCTCCAAAAAAGTTAAAGTCAATCAAGCAAGACTAAAGTCAAGGTATTAAAGTCAATCAAGTAAGACTAAAGTCAATTAAGTAAGACTGAAGTCAAGATATTAAAAGTCAATCAATTAAGACTAAAGTCAAAATATTAAAAGTCAATCAAATAAGATCAAAAGTCAAAATCATAATAGAGTTCTAATTAAATAATAAGTCTACCTAATAGAGTTCTAACTAAAACACAACTCCACCTAAAATAATTCTAATTAAAACACAATTCTACCTAAAACAAGTCTAACTAAAACACAACTCTAACTAAAAGAATTATAATCAAACACTAATTCTATCTAAATCAACCCTTAAAAAGAATCTATAAATAGAGGTCCTCACATCCTATTTTCGTATCAAATCATAAACCCTAAGAGAAGTAGGTCTAAAAGTCCCCCTAGCCTCTCATAATCCCTAGTTTTGGAGCCCCAACTCCTTACCTAACATCCCTTCTTCGATTTTAGCCTAAAAAATACCTAAAAACCCTTCAAAAATACCCCAAAATCGATAACAAAATTTGAAGAATCCACATCTAAGTAAGAGATACCTTGCTTCGGAGATCCAAAATCAGATCCGGAGATAGAACGAAGTAAGGAGAACGGTACAAGGAGCAACTTTTGTCGGATCTGAGGGAAGTTAGTAGAGACCGGCTTTGGTCGGGCGGGGTTGGTGCCTAACACCTTCCAACCCTGTAACGTGATCCCCGAATTCAATTTTTTCTGTTATAGATTAGTTCTTTATCTATTTAGAGTCATTGATCGGTTCTTAGACCGTAATAACTAGGTGGCGATTCCCAAACCTCAAGGGTCAAAAGCGGATCCGCGCACCCCGCGGATCTAGGGCGCTTTCAGTGGCGACTCCACTAGGAACTATTGAGGATCAAACTTGAAAAACCCCAAGTATGGGAGCATTGCCAAGATGACCTAGTTTTTTTTATTATTTAGTTAAATTTATTTTATTTATTTTTTTCTGTTTATTTATTTTTGTGACTTGATTGTAGATGATTTTGGGTATTGCATTTTTTTTTCCAATTAAGAATCACTTTTTGATGACCCCTAAATAATGAAAGATTCAAATTGACATATGAAAATGATGGAATGATGAAGGTTGGGACAGCAGTGTTAAAACATTTTTAAAAAACATTCTAGTAAGAATTAAGTCTGGGAACCTATTAATAAAACGTAGATCTCATCGAGAAGATTAATTTAGAATCTGAGTTCACTCAATTTCATTATCGAAAGCCTTAGATATCATCGATGCAAGTTCAATATGTAAATCTGGAATTGTTGCTGAATGAAGGTTGGGACAGCAATGTAAAAACGTTTTTACAGAATATTCTAGTGAGAATTAAGTCTGAGAACCTATTAATAAAATGTAGATCTCGTCGAGTAGATTAATTTAGAACCTGACTTCACTCAAGTTCGTTATCAGAAGCCTTAGATATCATCGATGCAAGTTCAATCTGTAAATCTGGAATTGTTGCTGAATGAAGGTTGGGACAGCAATGTTAAACGTTTTTACAGAATATTCTAGTGAGAATTAAGTCTGGGAACCTATTAATAAAATATAGATATCATCGAGTAGATTAATTTAGAACCTGAGTTCACTCAATTTCATTATCAGAAGCCTTAGATATCATCGATGAAAGTTCAATCTATAAATCTGGAATTATTTCTAAATGAAGGTTGGGACAGCAATGTTAAAACGTTTTTACAGAATATTCTGGTGAGAATTAAGTCTGGGTGTAGACACCCCATTTTTGCATCCGCCTGATTAATCAAGTCGTCAACCCGATCGCAAAGGTTCCCAATGATGGATGTCTATTCCAATGCTTTATTTTGTTACCAGATATGTTTCAGAAATCCGGATGAGGTATCTCAAACTGACAAAACTTAGAAACCACGCTACGCTAGGAAAATGCGACTCCAGAAACCTAGAAATCATCATCTTACAAACCAAAAAGAAGCTTCACGATAAAAATCACTAAAAATGATTAAATTATCAAAATACCCCTAACCTCAAAACAACCCTAGAGCCTACGTTACGCTTAGGAAAACTCTCTCGAACACATAAAATAACAAATCGGAACCAAATAAATCATTTCACCAATTTTAACAGAATTTGACAAAATTACGAAAATGCCCCTCATAAAATTCACAATAATTTCACATAAAAATTTTCATAAATGACACAAACTAACATTCTCATTGAATTCCTTACGAAAAACCGATTCTAAAACATCCTAGAACATTAAAAACCGACTTGAAACGTGAAAAGTCCTCTCCGGGGGCAAAACAGTAATTTCACAATTCTCATAATTAAAAAATTCGAAATTAATAAATAAAACATTAAATATTTAAAGTGAAACATTAATGAAATTAATTCAAAACTTTGAACCTCAAAAATCGATTAATTGGACCCTCAGGCAAAATTGTTGAGGGTTCGTGGGATATTTCTTTAAGGACCCCTCCATTTGGGGGTCCAAAGAATTAAAGATATTTTAGAGGGAGGTTCTCCAAAAATTAAAAGTAAATCAAGCAAGACTGAAGTCAAGGTATTAAAGTCAATCAAGTGAGACTGAAGTCAAAATTAAAGTCAATTAAGCAAGACTAAAGTCAAGATATTAAAAGTCAATCAATTAAGACTAAAGTCAAAACCCTAATCTAAACTAATCGAGTCAATCTCATAAGACTAAGGTCAAAATCCTAAATCAAAACCCTAATCAAGTCAATCTCATAAGACTAAGGTCAAAATCCTAAATCCAAACCCTAATCTAAAACTAATCAAGTCAATCTCATAAGACTAAAGTCAAAACCCTAAAACCCTAAAGACTAAGTCAAAACCCTAATTGAAACCCTAAAAGAAACCCTAATCAAACCCTAATGCTTCTAAAAAACTTTATAAATAAGAGTCTCCACACCCCATTTTCGGATAAAAGAAAAAACCCTAGAAAAAGTAGGTGAAGAAGCCTCCACAACCCCTCCAAAACCCTAATTTTGGAGCCCCAACTCCTTCCCTAACATCCCTACTCCTATTTTAGCCTAAAAAACACCCAAAAACCTCCCAAAAACATCCCAAAAATCCACCACAAATTCAAAGCATTCAGATCCAAGAAGAAGACACCTTGCCTCGGAGATCAGAAATCAGATCCGGAGACAAAACGAAGCAAGGAGTACGGTACAAGGAACTGTTTTTCAGATCTGAGGGAATAGTGCTTTTGCAGATCGAAGGTAAAGTTTTTTTTTTTTATTTTTTTAAATCTAGGTTTTATCATTAGCAATGTAGATCTATTTGGGATAAGTAGAGACCGGCATTGGCCGGGCGGGGTTGGTGCCTAACACCTTCCAACCCCGTAACATGATCCCCGGATTCAGATTTCTATAATAGATTAGTTAGTTTTTATCCATTGTAGGGTCAGTTTGGTTCCTAGACCATAATAACTAGGTGGCGACTCCCAAACCTCAAGGGTCAAAAGCGGATCCGCGCACCCCGCGGATCGAGGGCGCTTTCAGTGGCGACTCCACTGGGGACATTGAGGATCAAACTTGAAAAACCCCGAGTATGGGATACGTCGCTAGTAGGACCTTTTTTATTTGATTTTTAGTTAGTTGATTATTTGTTGTGTTTCAGTTATTTATGTTTTTCTTTATTCTTTTGGCTTAATTATAGATCACGTGATTCAATTTTGAATATCCTAATCCGGTATATCATTTTTTTATGATTCAATCAAAAGTCATTCGGAATGACCTTAAATAATGCGAGATTTCAAAGGAATGGTTTTATTGAGGATGAGATAATGGTTTTTGGACCATGATTTTTTTTACATATGTAATTATATTTCGACTAAAAATTTAGGTATGTGCTTGATTTGGTATTTGACCATTTTCCTTAAAAAAAAAAAAAAAAAAAAAAAAAAAAAATCATAAAAATAATTGTTGTTTGGAACGTCAATGTTTTTTATGTGATGGCCGATGTGCGATGTATTCCTCAACAGCATTTTTTATTTTTTATTTAATTTTTAGTTTTTTATTTTTAATTTTTCAAAAAGAAAAGAGCAAAACAGGTGGTTTCCCTTTGATTAGGCGTGCTGCCCCTTGGCAGCAATGAAGAAAATTAAAAAAAAAAAAAAAAAAAAAAAAAAAATTTTTTGGGTTTTGTTGACAGCAAGGTGCTGGAGTTGGTGGGGTGCCCCGAGTTTTTTTTTCAATTTTTTTTGCACACCCATTAACAGCAACGAAGTGCTTTTGTGGGTGGTGTGTGATTAGTAAAATCTATCTTTTGCTCCCCCCACATCATCTTCTCCAAGAGAGAAACGCTGGTTCATATATATGCCGATGTGGTTTCTCTGTCCAACCGTTTGAAACCAGCGAAATCACAAAAAAAAAATCGATTTTTTACTTACATCATCTTCTTAAATGACTGAGGTTCACCGAACCCAATCAAAAACCGATCCGTGGTCCATCGTTTTCAACCGAATCAAATCAGAGACTGATTCTCATCGTTTTCAAACTGAATCAAATCAGAGACTGATTCTCATCGTCTTCAAACGAACCAAATCAGAGACCGATTCAGTCTCTCTGATTCGGTTGGTTGAAATCAGTTCCAAATAACTTGAATGTCACACAGGTCGCCGTTTTTCTTTGATTTAATGTTTAAAACTAATGGTTCTACTTGAAACTGATCCAAGATGATGATTTCATTAAGAGAACATCAGCTTCTATTACTTCGGTCGAAGAAGATTTTGAAGTCTGCCGGCTCAGATTATTAGGAATTTCAATTGATCAAAGTGAGTTGTTGTGAAATGGTCTGAAAGGAGAGAGAGTTAGAAAAATTGAGTGTAAGAAGATTTCAGATCAGATCCTTTTGGTACCTTATAGAGGTTTGAATTTCGATGATGAACCCAGCTTCTTTTTTCCGTTTCTGTCTAGTTCGTTCTGTTGAGTTTTAGGATCATTTAATCCGGAATCAATGATCGGTATCTCGATCTGATTTTTTTTTTTTCCCTCAATTTTTTTTTCCCATCCAAACATATTGGAATTTTCCATATGTTTTGAAGGGAATGTGGATGCTTTCGAATCTTTTTCTCTAAGATTTGGATTTCATCAATTGAGCGGGCTTTGAACTTTGAATGTGCTGTTTGCGAAGTGTGAACCATCCGATCAAGTTACAACTTTAAATTACAGGATTTAAATGCGGGACGTCTATGTTTTTTTTAAAACTCAAAGAACATGTTTTGCGAAATTGTTGAAATGCACTCCAAATCCTATTGAACACGTGGAATCTTTATTCCATCATTGGCACTAATTAGAACACGTGTTCGATCAAACATCAAAATAAAAAATGGGGATTTTTGCAATCAAAATTTTAAAAATGAATTTTCTGCACCATTCCTTGATTTTAATCAAAGAATTTCCACGTGAATGTCGATTAGGGGTGGGTCGGTTTTTTTTTTTTTTCTTTTTCTTTTTCTTTTTCTTTTTCTCTCTCTTTAATAAAAATTAGTGCATAGGCAGGATTTTCAACCATCTTAAATTTTTTTTTTTTATTTTACTTAAATTTTTTTAAAAAATATAGTGAAATCAATTGGTCGATTCTGGTAAAACCATCATGTGTTCCAACAATTATCACTCTATCCTTAATTCGATATTTCCTTAAATCTCAATTTATTTAGGTTCACCCAAATGACCCTTGATTGAAACACATAAAGAAATGTGCCGGATTAAATGTTTGCTTTTAACATGGATATATGCTTGATATGTTTATTTTCAATCATGTGATTTGAATAGTGTTGATCTCGATTAAATATTCATGTGATTGGTATGGTGTTTATTTCGATTAAATATTCATGTAATTCATTTCGTAATGATTGGTTTGATTGGATCCATGGGCCCACGTGTTTGAAAAAAGCCCCGGGCACACCCTACCCTGTTTTGCACACACCACATGCACGTTTACCGCTTTACTCACTTACACGTCCCATTTAGCCAACGTGGCACTAGTGCGTGGCCCGGTCTCTTCGGAGATGCGACGTCATTCATGAAACCCACAACTCCAGTCACGTACCTTAGGGTATATCAAACTGGGGACATCAATACCATCTGATCAGGTGATTCTGAGAAGCATGTTGATACACCCAGGCTGGAGCAACCTGAGCCTTTGACCTATTGTAAGCCACACAGTCACATGTCCCGATTGCCAACGTAGTACTAGTACGTGGTCGGTCCCCTCGTGGGATGCCAAACCATTTATGAAAGCTACAACTCTTGACTCGTCCCGTAGGTATAAAAGGTAATCTAAGTATATCAATTGCACTTCTTGGTCAAAACCGGTGCCTAAGCAAGATCTTGCCTCGCTGTACCCTACTGTACGAGGGGGATAGACTACGTCTATTCTAGACGAGAGGTATTTAAGTGGGCCCTTGCTCAGCATTGTGCGCCACCTCTCAACTGGAGATCAAACTGGCTGTTTTTGGCTTCAGAGAAGTGAATTGAGGTTTTAGATTATCACCTATATGGTATATCAAACCAAGTCACCACGTATCGAAAGGTATATAGGTGTGCTTGGGCAAGGGTGGCCAGATAAAAATGCATTGCACATAGTAAGCTTAGAGTCTAGAAACCTTCCCAGTAGGTCACGACTCGAACCTATCGTGGGTGTTCCCGGGTTGTTCATTGAATGGAATCTTTTGAGACTTTGTAATTGATATGAATGTATGTGAATAATGAGATCAGAATGCATGTGAATGATGAAATGGATGTATGTGAATGATGAGATCAGAGTGTATGATTGTCCTCAAGGATAAAAAATGTTATTTTTGAAAATCAAAATGGGTGCACCGACCCAATAAAAATTCCATCTCTTGCAAATGACCCAGCCCAACTCGATCCAACAATCCTGATGGACCGGGCCATTTAAATCGAAATATAAATCAAATTTTCAAAGAAGAAAAATAGTTTACAAAGGGAAAGTATTTTCCAGAAAAAATATTTTTCAAAAGAAGTGTTTTCCAAAAAAAGTGTTATTCTCTGAAAAAAAAAATGTTTTCTAAGAAAAAACGTTTTCCAAAAAATATTTTCTAAGAGAAGATACTTTCCAAATAAAAAACTATTTTTCAGAGAAAAAATATTTTCCAGAAGAAAATGTTTTCCAAAAGAAAAGAAAAAGAAGGAAAAATAATTTGCAAAAGATCTATTTTTGCATGAAAAGTTTTAATGGACCTTGGAAAACTACCAAAAAAATGTTGCAAAAAATAATCAGATTTGTGAAATAAAAACATTATTTTCCAATATTTTTCAAGAGTGCAACATAATTATTTTTCTTCTGAATAATCATTGAATGGATGAATTTTTTAATGGATTGGTGCGCAAAATTCAATAAAATCTCAGGGTTTATTTAAAATGTTATCAAGGGGGTGACACTGAAATTGGTTAAATTCACCTTCAAAGAGGTTTAAGAGTTATCATTGTATCTAAGCTCAATTATCCATTGCCTAGCTAGGGTTGTAAATCCAGTCAGTTAGAGTAAACGTCAATATCAAGTCAACAGTCAGAAATGACCTCAAAATTTCTCAACATCGTCCAGTTGTTCTTTGAAGATTATAGTGCTTCAATCCTACCGGTTGTAAGCAATATCTCAGTCCTCAGTCCTAATCAAACTCGTGTGGGTACTTGCCTTGAGTTTTCGTGAGTCATTTGGGTTAGCTCGAGTCCTTTTTTCCAACAAGGTCATGTCTTCCTTAAATTGAGTCTACTCTTTCCTATTGAGTCAAGTTAGTTCATCGAGTCTATAGAGGTGTCTGTTGCCCCATCTGAAATTGATCGGATAAAAGAAATTTTTGAATACCTCGAGCGCATTAACGAATTAATTAATAATTTGATAGATTTCGTTTCTGAACAAGAAGATAAAAGTCGGGCTCAACCATTAATCGAGAAAGGAAATGTCTTTGACCTCGAAACAAAAAATAATTCCTAAAGAGATTCAAATAGAAACCATCTTATCCCTAAAGGAACACGAGGGGATAATGAATTGACTCAGAAATTTCAAAAGACTTGTTCGTGTGATCATATGAGGGTATGCTAGGTATAAGCTTGGGTGTTGTTCAATATGGAATGGATACTCGGAATCAAAGAAGATGTTATAAAAATGTATCAGTGCTATCCTCACTACATCTTGAGTTTCAAATCATATATTATCAGTCGATATGGGGGTACCTTTTGAACTAATCTCTGATAATGGGTCGTACTTCAAAGCATAAATCATTACTCTATGTTTAAAGTTGAAGATCCGGAAGCACAAATCATCCCCCTACCGTCCTCAGATCAATGGAACGATTGAAGCAGGTAGTAAGAGTCTCAAGACTATCATCAGGAAAATTGTGTCAATCACATCGAGATTGGTCAAAAAAATTATCATTCACGCTATGGACATATCGAACTTCAATTCGATCCTCTACTAGAGCTATTCCCTACTCCTTAGTGTATGGCATGGAAGCAGTCTTGCCAGTTGAAATAGAAATTTCGTCTCTCAGGGTCTTGTTGGAAAATCATTTGTTAGAAACAGATTGGGTTCGTCAGCAGTATGAAGAATTAAACTTGATCGAAGAAAACGAGTTAAAGCCCTATACCATGTGTAAGCTTATTTAAGAAGAGTCACCCGTGCATTTGACAAAAAAGGTCAAAGCTCATCATTTACAGGTCAAGGATTTAAGTATCAGACTTCAAAGAAAATTGAACACTCCTCCTCAACTATAGGAGAAAGTCTGAACCTAATTGGAGAAATTCATTCATGAAGGAAATACTGTCTGGAAAAGTTGTCAGACTTCAAGATCATGATGGAATCGAGTTACCAGAGCCAACCAACCTTGACCAAATCAAACGGTACTACATTTAAGGAGGCCATTTTTGGCCGAATTAATTTTCCTGCTACCCAGTTCATTATTTCCTTTCTCAGCCCTTTGCAGCCTTTTCAAAAAAAAAAAAAAAAAAAAAAAATGATGCCTTTTTCTTTCTCGGCCCGATCACCTAACCTAGGGGAGGGAAAATCCGAACTACGTTTTGGTCTGATCCCAAAAATTTGGGGTACGTAGGCAACCTGAGAAGTTACTTCAGGCCCGACCACACCAAAATAAAAAAATAGATTCCCAGATGAAGAAAAAAAAATCTGAAAAGAAAAAAGAATGGGGAAGAAAATTCAAGAAAAAGTTTAAATGAAATGCCACACAAGGGGCATTTGGGTTTTTGAGCCTCAAAATCCCTTTCATTTTATACCCAGTCCCAAGCCTACCTATAAAAGTCCTCCTAAGTACCGTGTGAAAAGGTCAAGGAGGGTAGTAGAACATGATCAGACAGTAATTCTAGAAGGTCAGAGGAAAATGAAAAGAAAAAAAAAATGATGAAGCCTGCTAAGTTGAAAACCCGAAAAGGGCGACTTAGGCAAAAATTAAGGGAAGCTCGCAAAGTTGAAAATCTGAAAGGACAACTTTGGTAACAATCAGAGCCAAGAAAAAAGAAAAAGCTCGTTAGATTGAAAACCTGAAAAGGCGATCTAGGCAAAAGTTAGAGCAAGCTCGATAGATTGAAAACCTGAAAAGGCGATCTATGCAAAAGTTAGAGCAATAAAAAAAAAAACAGAAGAAAATCCCAAGCTGAGAGCAGTTCGAGCTGAAACATCAGAAATCCGAATAATCAAGTTCAGTACTCAGCTTAAACCAGGCATAGATTCAGAAGTCACAAGTATCTTGTCTACGATCGATCTGAAAATTCTTACTTCCCCAAGTGAACCAATGGAGAGAATGGTGAATTCTATGATGAGTCTCAAAAGGAAATATTTTGTTCTCTTGAGCCTGACTCAAAATCTTTAATTAAAAGTTAGATCTTTATTGCGCTTGTGGTAATCAAATATTTCAAACCTTCATACAAGGGACATTTTTTCTTTTTCCTCTAGATATGTAATTTCCCCTCTTACACTAGGGGCATTTTTTTTGCATGATGTGTTCAATTATTTTCAAGGCCATGTTCATTGTCAAACTAGAGGTGATTTGTTTTTGAGCAATGTTAATTCTAAAAGATAATGAGAACCTCAAACTTAAGGTTACCTTCTTGATAACAGTTCTTAAAAAAAAAAACTCTTGAGGTTCAAAAGAAATAAAAACTCAGGTTTTAAATTCATAAAACTTTTGGATAAATCCTTGAGGTTCAAACAAAAGCACTTCGGATCTCACATTTGACTATGTCCAGAGATCAACTAATATGGTATTCCTAGAGCCAATCATTCCTGGGTTCGATCATTTCTCTTCCAAATTCAGTATCTTCCAGATTTATTCAATTTACTCTGATCAGTCTTCTCCAAATTCATTCATTCTTTCTCAAAAGTCCTTCATTCCTGTGCCAATTTTGCTTAGTTGCCGCCAAGGGTTAACTTGGATTTTGCTCGGTTGCCGCCAAGGGTTAACTTGGATTTTGCTCAGATGCCGCCAAGGGTTATCTTGGATTTTGCTCAGTCTCCGCCAAGGGTTATCTTGGATTTTACTCAGATACCGCCAAGGGTTATCTTGGATTATGCTCAGATACCGCCAAGGGTTTTCTTGGAATTATGCTCAGATGCCGCCAAGGGTCTTCTTGGAATTATGCTCAGATGCCGCCGAGGGCTTTCTCGGAATTATGCTCAGATACCGCCAAGGGTTTTCTTGGAATTATGCTCAGATGCCGCCGAGGGTTTTCTCGGAACTATGCTCAGATGCCGCCAAGGGTTTTCTTGGAATTATGCTCAGATACCGCCAAGGGTTTTCTTGGAATTATGCTCAGATGCCGCCGAGGGCTTTCTCGGAATTATGCTCAGATACCGCCAAGGGTTTTCTTGGAATTATGCTCAGATACCGCCGAGGGTTTTCTCGGAACTATGCTCAGATGCCGCCAAGGGTTTTCTTGGAATTATGCTCAGATACCGCCAAGGGTTTTCTTGGAATTATGCTCAGATACCGCCAAGGGTTTTCTTGGAATTATGCTCAGATGCCGCCAAGGGTTTTCTTGGAATTATGCTCAGATGCCGCCGAGGGTTTTCTCGGAACTATGCTCAGATGCCGCCAAGGGTTTTCTTGGAATTATGCTCAGATACCGCCGAGGGTTTTCTCGGAACTATGCTCAGATGCCGCCAAGGGTTTTCTTGGAATTATGCTCAGATACCGCCAAGGGTTTTCTTGGAATTATGCTCAGATGCCGCCGAGGGTTTTCTCGGAACTATGCTCAGATGCCGCCAAGGGTTTTCTTGGAATTATGCTCAGATACCGCCAAGGGTTTTCTTGGAATTATGCTCAGATACCGCCAAGGGTTTTCTTGGAATTATGCTCAGATGCCGCCGAGGGTTTTCTCGGAACTATGCTCAGATACCGCCAAGGGTTTTCTTGGAATTATGCTCAGATACCGCCGAGGGTTTTCTCGGAACTATGCTCAGATACCGCCGAGGGTTTTCTCGGAACTATGCTCAGTTACCGCCGAGGGTTTTCTCGGATTATGCTTAGTCAGATATCGCCGAGGGTTTTCTCAGATTATACTTAAATAAGTCCATTACTCTTTCACCCCGAGTATGTAGAGTAGGACTCCCAGAAAAAATAGTTCATTACTCTCTCACCCTGAGTAGGTAGAGTAAAACTCCCAGAAAAAATAGTTCATTACTCTTTCACCCCGAGTAGGTAGAGTAGAACTCCCGAAAAAGAATTCATTACTCTTTCACCCTGAGTAGGTAGAGTAAAACTTTCCAAAAAAAATTGTTCATTACTTTTTCACCCTGAGTAGGTAGAGTAAAACTCCCAGAAAAAAATAGTTCATTACTCTTTCACCCCGAGTAGGTAGAGTAGAACTCCCGAAAAAGAAATCATTACTCTTTCACCCCGAGTAGGTAGAGTAAGACTCCTAGAAAAAATAGTTCATTACTCTTTCACCCCGAGTAGGTAGAGTAAAACTTTTCAAAAAAAAAATTGTTCATTACTTTTTCACCCTGAGTAGGTAGAGTAAAACTCCCAGAAAAAAATAGTTCATTACTCTTTCACCCCGAGTAGGTAGAGTAGAACTCCCGAAAAAGAAATCATTACTCTTTCACCCCGAGTAGGTAGAGTAAGACTCCTAGAAAAAATAGTTCATTACTCTTTCACCCCGAGTAGGTAGAGTAAAACTTTTCAAAAAAAAAATTGTTTATTACATTTTCACCCATGGTAGGTAAAGTAAGACATTCAATTTTTTTATGCTCAATTTATGCTCAGTTATGCTTAGTTTATGCTCAGATTTTACTCAGTTTCACACAGTGCACACACTTGCACACTTGTTCTTTTAGTCAGGGAGAATTCTTTAAGATTCAAGGATCTGACACTGTCAGTGAGAGTTCTCGCTCAAGGACCTGACAACCTTTTGATTCGGGGAGAGCTTTACCCTCAAGGATCCGAACACCTCGACGAATTGCTAAATCAGGCTGCAAAATGAACTGTCACTAGCTTTGGCATTTGGATATCGCACTATCTACCAAAATAGATTTGCTATCTAGTTTGCTTCAATCCTCTGCCAAAGAGGGGCATCTGTAGACACCCCATTTTTGCATCCGCCTGATTAATCAAGTCGTCAACCCGATCGCAAAGGTTCCCAATGATGGATGTCTATTCCAATGCTTTATTTTGTTACCAGATATGTTTCAGAAATCCGGATGAGGTATCTCAAACTGACAAAACTTAGAAACCACGCTACGCTAGGAAAATGCGACTCCAGAAACCTAGAAATCATCATCTTGCAAACCAAAAAGAAGCTTCACGATAAAAATCACTAAAAATGATTAAATTATCAAAATACCCCTAACCTCAAAACAACCCTAGAGCCTACGTTACGCTTAGGAAAACTCTCTCGAACACATAAAATAACAAATCGGAACCAAATAAATCATTTCACCAATTTTAACAGAATTTGACAAAATTACGAAAATGCCCCTCATAAAATTCACAATAATTTCACATAAAAATTTTCATAAATGACACAAACTAACATTCTCATTGAATTCCTTACGAAAAACCGATTCTAAAACATCCTAGAACATTAAAAACCGACTTGAAACGTGAAAAGTCCTCTCCGGGGGCAAAATAGTAATTTCACAATTCTCATAATTAAAAAATTCGAAATTAATAAATAAAACATTAAATATTTAAAGTGAAACATTAATGAAATTAATTCAAAACTTTGAACCTCAAAAATCGATTAATTGGACCCTCAGGCAAAATTGTTGAGGGTTCGTGGGATATTTCTTTAAGGACCCCTCCATTTGGGGGTCCAAAGAATTAAAGATATTTTAGAGGGAGGTTCTCCAAAAATTAAAAGTAAATCAAGCAAGACTGAAGTCAAGGTATTAAAGTCAATCAAGTGAGACTGAAGTCAAAATTAAAGTCAATTAAGCAAGACTAAAGTCAAGATATTAAAAGTCAATCAATTAAGACTAAAGTCAAAACCCTAATCTAAACTAATCGAGTCAATCTCATAAGACTAAGGTCAAAATCCTAAATCAAAACCCTAATCAAGTCAATCTCATAAGACTAAGGTCAAAATCCTAAATCCAAACCCTAATCTAAACTAATCAAGTCAATCTCATAAGACTAAAGTCAAAACCCTAAAACCCTAAAGACTAAGTCAAAACCCTAATTGAAACCCTAAAAGAAACCCTAATCAAACCCTAATGCTTCTAAAAAACTTTATAAATAAGAGCCTCCACACCCCATTTTCGGATAAAAGAAAAAACCCTAGAAAAAGTAGGTGAAGAAGCCTCCACAACCCCTCCAAAACCCTAATTTTGGAGCCCCAACTCCTTCCCTAACATCCCTACTCCTATTTTAGCCTAAAAAACACCCAAAAACCTCCCAAAAACATCCCAAAAATCCACCACAAATTCAAAGCATTCAGATCCAAGAAGAAGACACCTTGCCTCGGAGATCAGAAATCAGATCCGGAGACAAAACGAAGCAAGGAGTACGGTACAAGGAACTGTTTTTCAGATCTGAGGGAATAGTGCTTTTGCAGATCGAAGGTAAGGTTTTTTTTATTATTTTTTTTAAATCTAGGTTTTATCATTAGCAATGTAGATCTATTTGGGATAAGTAGAGACCGGCATTGGCCGGGCGGGGTTGGTGCCTAACACCTTCCAACCCCGTAACATGATCCCCGGATTCAGATTTCTATAATAGATTAGTTAGTTTTTATCCATTGTAGGGTCAGTTTGGTTCCTAGACCATAATAACTAGGTGGCGACTCCCAAACCTCAAGGGTCAAAAGCGGATCCGCGCACCCCGCGGATCGAGGGCGCTTTCACTGGGCACCTATTAATAAAATGTAGATCTCATCAAGTAGATTAATTTAGAACTTGAGTTCACTCGATTTTGTTATTGGGAGCTTTAGATATCATCGATGTAAATTTGGATTGTATTTTCCAAATTCATAGAAAATCCGAATTTATCTAATGTTAGCACAATTAATGTTCCTGAGAGTGAGCTCATCTCAACCATTGTCATTCTATCATCAATGTAACATCTATTGGAATCTCGATTTATTTGGATCACCCAAAAGTAACCCTTGATTGGACCATAGACAACAAATTTGAGGGCCTTTTTAATGTTGGATCAGATTAATTATTATTTGTGTTATATGCCCATATAATGTGCCATGATCTCTACAGATATATTTGTGATGTGTTTGCTTTCATCTTAATTTCGATATGATGGGTTTTGTATTATTTTCTTGATCAATATTCATTTGATATCCATATGTGATGACATAATCTGGCCCATGGGCCCATGTGTTTGAAAAAAGCCCCTGTAGACACCCCATTCTTGCACTCGCCTGATTAATCAACTCGTCAACCCGATCGCAATGATTCCCAATGATGGATGTTATTTCCATTGTTTTATTTTGTTACCAGATATATTTTAGAAATCTGGATAAGGTATCTCGAATTGACAAAACCTTAGAAACCACGCTACGCTTGGAAAATACGACCCCAGAAACATAGAAACCATCATCTTGCAGACAAAGAGAAGCTTCACGATAAAAATCACTAAAAATTAACCAAATTACCAAAATACCCCTAACATCAAAACAAGCCTAGAGCCTACATTACACTTAGGAAAACTCTTTCGAACACATAAAATAACAAATTGAAACCAAATAAATCCTTTCACTAATTTTAACAAAATTTGACAAAATTACGAAAATGCCCCTCATAAAGTTCACAACCATTTCACACAAAAAATTTCATAAATGGCACAAACTAATATTTTCATTGAATTCCTTACGAAAAATCGAATCTAAAATATCCTAGAACATTAAAAACCGACTTAAAATGTGAAAAGTCCTCTCTGGGGGCAAAACGGTAATTTCACTATTTTCATAATTAAAAAATTCGAAATTAATAAATAAAACATTAAATAATTAAAGTGAATCATTAATGAAATTAATTTAAAATTTTGAACCAAAGAAATCGATTAATCGGGCTTTCAAGAAAAATTGTTGAGGGTTCGTGAGATATTTCTTTAAGGACCCCTCCATTTGGGGGTCCAAAGAATTAAAGATATTTTAGAGGGAGGTTCTCCAAAAATTAAAAGTAAATCAAGCAAGACTGAAGTCAAGGTATTAAAGTCAATCAAGTAAAACTGAAGTCAAAATTAAAGTCAATTAAGCAAGACTGAAGTCAAGATATTAAAAGTCAATCAATTAAGACTAAAGTCAAAGCATTAAAAGTCAATCAAATAAGACCAAAAGTCAAAATCATAATAGAGTTCTAATTAAATAATAACTCTATCTAATAGAGTTCTTACTAAAAAATAATTCTACCTAAAACAATTCTAATTAAAACACAATTCTACCGAAAACAAGTTTAACTAAAACACAACTCTAATTAAAAGAACTCTAATTAAATACTAACTCTATTAAAATCAACCCCTAAAAAATCTATAAATAGGGGTGCTCACACCCTATTTTCGTATCAAATAATAAACCCTAAGAGAAGTAAGTCTAGAAGCCCCCATAGCCTCCCATAAACCCTAGTTTTGGAGCCCCAACTCCTTACTTAACATCTCTCCTTCAATTATAGCCTAGAAAATACCTAAAAGCCCTCAAAAAACACCCTCAAATCCGCAACAAACTGGAAGAGTTCAGATCCAAAAATAAGGAGATACCTTGATCTCGGAGATCCGAAATCAAATCCGGAGACAGAACGAAGCAAGGGAGTATGGTACAAGGAGCTATTTTTCTCAGATCAGAAAGAGCAAAATCCTTGCTATCGGAAAGGTATAAATTTTTTTTTATTTATTTTTATCTAGGTTTTTAGCAATGTGATTTATTTGGAAAGTTAGTAGAGATCGGCTTTGACCGGGCGGGGTTGGTGCCTAACACCTTCCAACCCCGTAACGTGATCCCCGGACTCTTTTTCTTTTTCGTAGATTAGTTTTCCTTTTTTAGTAGATTAGTTTTCCTTTTTTAGAGTCAATTTGGTTCCTAAACCTTAACAACTAGGTGGCGACTCCCAAACCTCAAGGGTCAAAAGCAGATCCGCACTCCCCGCGGATCGAGGGCGCTTTCAGTGGCGACTCCGCTAGGGACATTGAGGATCAAACTTGAAAAATCCCGAGTACGGGAGTATTGCTAAAATGGTCTAGATTTGTTTGGTTAGTTTATTTGTTTATTTATTTGTCTTTTTTCGTTTTCTTTCTCATCATATTGCTCAATGTTGGATCATGTGTTTGGATCCTGAATTTTCTGCCTTTGCATGTTCGTTTGATTTTATTATTATGGTTCAATTAAGGGCTATTTAGAACGATCTTAAATGATTAAAAAGATCAAGAAATTTAATTGAGGACGAAGTGATGATTAATGAATCACGTAGGTTTGGTTGTTTTTTTTCTCTCTATTTGGTTTTTTTTAAACAAATAGTTTTTTTTTGGGCCGATGTATCCTTCGACGTTTTATTTTTTACCTTTTTTATTTTTTATTTTTATTTTTTCTAGGTTCTATCAACAATAATAATGGGCTGGGGGAGTTTTTTTAAAATTTTTTTTTTTAAAATAAAGGTGATGTCTACAGCAATGTGAGGGGCTGGTGTAAAAAAAATCGATTTTTTTTTTCAAAAAAAATTTCGTTTGTTTTTGGTTCTGTTTACACCAATAGTTAAGTGGTGTATAATAACAAAAATTTCGTTTTTATACAACCACATCATCTTCTTAAGAGAAGCAAATGGGTTCGTTCTTTCCAACAGAGACCAAGCCAAACCGATCGGCTGGAATCTAGGATCGAATTCGTTGTTTTAAAGAGATTAATCACTCTCAAAATCGATTTGATCTTGGTGTTTTAATCTGTTTATTACTTCATTGTCCTCAACTGAACCAAACCAGAAACTGATCTGGTTCATCTTCTCGAACCGAACCATATCTGAAACCAATCTAGTTCCAACGACTTCAATCCGAATCGGCTGATTCAAGATCGATCGGTTCAATCGATTTTTTTTTTTTTAAAAAGGGGAAATTGATCTCTGTCCATCTAGTTCCATCATCTTCAACAAGGGACAGTCAGTTTAGCTTTCTTCATCAATCATGGCTATTGGTTTGAGATCATTAATTGAAATTCTTTTGATCCATTCTAAGAAAGAAGTGCAAAGCTCGGATTTGTCGAGGTCACCCGATCTTGAAAAAGACCATTGTCTCTTTCATCTGTCAAGGAGAGCTTGAAGGTTGCTGGTTATTGTCAATCCCTCCCAAAGAAACAGAGTTTAAAAAAAAAAAAGAAACTAAATCTGTTCTGGTTTGTTTTTTTTTTTTTTTTTTAAAAACTAATTCTATCGAAATTTTATTTAGATTCAAACCTCATACATCACTGCCGGTTTTGGTTGATCTTGTTGGTTGTTTATGTTCTTCAACTCACATATATCAGATTGGTATGATGAACATAAATCGAACTGTAGAAACGTTGAAATTCTGGGTTTGGTTTCGGTTGCTTTTAAACGGTAGATCGGATAGGTGCAAGAAATCTCTTGGATTTGGAACGGGCAGATCTCAGTTGATCTATTTTCACAAAATTAGTTTTTGTTTTTTGTTGAAACTTTTGTTTTTGTTTAGGAATTTGTCGAGAACATCGACATGCTATGGAGATTGATGACAACATCTAAGTCAATCCGTTTAGTTTTGAACCCTTTTAATTTTTGATGTTTATTTCTTAAAATTTCTGGGATCAGAATCATTGGATTAGATGAGAAATTACAACTAAATAAGCATATTTTTTATGAAATAATTGCTTAATTTAACTAATGAAGATTGTGGTTGTTTAGTTTATCTCAAGCTTTTATTTGTAACACACCAATCCATATGTGGGCAATTATTTATTCTAAAGGATTGATGTGTTATAAATTAATAATGGATTGCTAATACACCCCAATGTTGTTCTAATTGTTGGCAACCCTCTTTGCGGCTGAATGATTTGTTATTTTGACACACCAATTGTTCTAATGACATCTTAATGATTTACGTGGAAATTGGGGTGACACTAGTAAAAGATGGTTTGTCAACAACGATCCATTTGTTGGCTAAATTTTTATTGGGATTTTGTTTTTGATTTAAAAAAAAAAAATGGGTATTTGATTTTAAAATCTCCATCCTAACGAATATCCAGTGATCCTCGATGCAATATGATTTTCTTAATTATTTTGGGCCATCCGAAATAACCCTCGATTGGAATACATAAGGAAATAATGTTGGATTAAATGCTTGCTATATGCTTGATATCCTCATCTTTAATCATGTGATTTGAATGGTTTTGATCTTGATTAAGTATTCATGTGATTAGGATAGTGTTTATTTCAATTAAATATTCATGTAATTCATGTTGTAATGATTGGTTTGATTGCATCCGTGGGCCCATGTGTTTGGAAAAGGCCCCGGGCACACCCCACCCTGTTTTGCACACACCACATGCACGTTTACTGTTTTTTCCACTTACACGTCCCATATAGCCAACGTGGCACTAGTGCGTGGCCCGATCTCTTTGGAGATGCGACGTCATTCATGAAAATCATAACTCCAGTCACGTACCTTAGGGTATATCAAACTGGGGGCATCAGTACCGTCTGATCAGGTGATTCTGAGAAGTATATTGATGCACCCAGGCTGGAGCGACCTGAGCCTTTGACCTATTGTTAGCCACACAGTCACATGTGCTGATTGCCAACGTAGTACTAGTACGTGGTCAGTCCCCTCGTGGGATGCCAAACCATTTATGAAAGCTACAACTCTTGACTCATACCCGTAGGTATAAAAGATAATCTAAGTATATCAATTGCACTTCTTGGTCAAAACCGGTGCCTAAGCAAGATCTTGCCCTACTGTACCCTACTGTACGAGGGGGATAGACTACGTCTATTCTAGACGAGAGGTATTTAAGTGGGCCCTTGCTCAGCATTGTACACCACCTCTCAACTGGAGATCGAACTGGCTGTTTTTGGCTTCAGAGAAGTGAATTGAGGTTTTAGATTATCACCTATACGGTATATCAAACCAAGTCACCACGTATCGAAAGGTATATAGGTGTGCTTGGGCAAGGGTGGCTAGATAAAAATGCATTGCACGTAGTAAGCTTAGAGTTTAGAAACCTTCCTAGTAGGTCACGACTCGAACTTATCGTGGGTGTTCCCGGGTTGTTTATTGAATGAATGCATGTGATTGATGAATGTATGTGAGTGATGTGAATGATGAGATCAAAGTGTATGATTGTCCTCAAGGATCAAAATAATAATAAAAAATTTGAAAATTAAAATGGGTGTACCGACCCAATAAAGAATCCATTCTTTTACAATAATGACCCAGTCCATCCCGATCCAACAATCATGATGGACCGGGCCAGTTAAATCAAAATGGAAATCAAATTTGCAAAAGAAGACAAATAGTTTACAGAAAGAAAATATTTTCCAGAAAAGATTATTTTCCAAAAGAAGTGTTCTTTAGAAGAAACGTTTTCCAGAAAAAATATTTTTCATAAGAATAAGATTTTCCAAAAGAAAATAAAAAATTGATCTTTTACATGGACCTTGGAAGAGTACTAAAATACCCTTTTGTGTCAAACCAGGATGCTAGTCGCAGGCGATAACCCAATCGATCAGTTAGTCAAAACAACCGTCGTAGGAATGCACCCTGTAGAGAAGATCAATTTTGGGAGATTCATGTTGAGGAGTGCTCTTTACTTCCATGACTTTGAGATAGACTGGAACCTCTTACATGCTATGGCTAAGCGATAGAACCCCTATCTTCACATATTCCATATGGGATATATGCATTTATGCCCTACTCACGAGGATTATTGCGGCATCATGAGGATATCCACTTCAGGACCTCTAGTCAGGCCCTCATTGAAGACCGGATATTCTGGTGAACTCGCCACAGGACTAAACATTTTCAAGGAAGAAGCCAAAGTCTTAGTCAATGACGGGAGATTGAATTTAGTACCGTTACTGGGCCCGTATCGCTCCCGCAGTCACCCTATCAATGTAAAACCCGAAGCCTGGCGAGCCACTAGAGATTATAGATTATGTCTAGGAATTTTAGCCCAATACATATTGACTTCTAATAGTGATGGCCAAACTATCCCTGAGTCCTTCATAGATATAGCCTCTCAACTCTCAAGGAAAGCCAACCCAGTACCTCTCATCCTAGCCGAAACCTTCTTAGGTTTAGATGCCATAAAAAATGGTGAGCGGGAAAGCTTCAAGGGAAGCCCCTACTTACTCTATATGTGGCTTTGTGACCGTCTCAAAATCGTAGAGGTTCCTTCAAACCTCGAATATGGGCCAGAACATTTTTCCAAGAGAAACCTGTTAGTACATTATAACTCAATCAAAGCTTGGAGCAAATGGTTAGACTCTTGCCTTGCCTGTCATATCGATTTTAGGTGCCCTTGGTGGATGACTGATCCCCCTGTTCTAGGAACCAAAGGATCCTACTATGTCCGTCTGATTGGTTTAGAAGAAACATCTTTTTACCATCCTAATGTGATCCCAGAACAGTACGATGTACCTACAGAGTTATCCTTACCTCAGCACAAAGCTTTCTTTTCCCCCGAGCCTTTAACTGAAAAGTTAGTACACCTCATTGAGAAAGCTTGGAACAAGCGCACCTTAGGGTATCCAGACGGACCAGCAGAATTCAGAGAACCAGTTGTTAGAGCCAAGAGGGTCAAGCCTGACAGCAATCCTGATGACCATCAAGACAAAGCCAAGCGTTCATGTAAAAATAGTTCAAATCAAATTTGTTGAAAGATGTTTTAATAAGAACACATTGTCAATCATTTTCAATAAAACTATCTTTCTTTTTTGAATAAATATCTCTTTTTCAAATACTCATTGTGTGAATGGATTAATTAATGGATTGGTGCACAAACCTCAGTAAAATGATTCTTAAAAATGTTATCAAGGGGGTAATACTGAAATTGACTAAATCTACCTTTGATGGGGTCATATAGGATTATCATTGCGCCCAAACTCAAGCGTCCACCTCCTAGTTGGAGTCGTAAGTCCAGTCGGTTAGAAAGAACCACAATATCAAGTCAACAAGCAGAGATGGCTTTAGAATCTGAGCTCACAGAGATCCGTAAGATCTTGGCAGCCTTTGCCAATTATATCAGCAATATAAAAGGCAAAGTGGAAATGTTAGAACAGACCTCAGAATCAACGGGAATTCCCTTAGATGACCCAAAGGGGAAAAAGGTTGAAGAGAAACGTCCACGTGAAGTCTTTGAGCTCGACGGAGACGAAGAGTATGTTGATGAAAATCCGGCGTTATCTAATAGAATGTCTCAATTGGAGTCAGCGATGAAGAGTATAAAGGGTATTAATTAAATTGCAGCAGGCATTGAAGTTTTGAATCGCATCCTTAGAATCCATTTGCCAGAAAAGTTTGTGATGCCTGAGATGGACAAGTTCAGTGGGACAGGGTGTGCGAAAACACATCTTAAGGTGTATGTTACCAACATGCGCACTATGGGGCTCAGCGACGAACAGATGACATTTTTGTTCCAAAGAACTTTATCAGGATCAGCACTACGTTGGTTAATGTCTCAAGATCCAGTTACTGTGGGTACGTGGGAAAACATGTCAAAGGCCTTCTGGCATCAGTATAAGTACAATACCGAGATTGAGACTTCAAGAAGGGATTTGGAAGCAACTAAACAAAAAAATGGGGAGACATTCACTGATTTCATTGGTTGCTGGAGGGCCAAGGCTTCTCAAATATGGGATAGACCTTCGGAGAAGGAACAAGTAGCAATTATCCTAAAGAACCTTTCTCAAGGATATGCTCAACACCTAGTGGCCCAATACCTCCCTACTTTTGAATCATTGTTGCAAACTGGGAGCCAACTTGAAGATGCATTTGCCTCTGGGATCCTTTCTAACCCCTTAGATAACAAGCCTAAGAAACCATATGTTCCCAAACCCAACATCAACCATACTTACATCGCCAGTACCTCAGTTACCCCAGCTCAACCCCCAACCCGGACTAATAACCAGGTTCACCCAAGTCAACCTCGGACTCCGCGTCAGTTCACCAATCTAGGGATGAGTCTCACTGTAGCGCTTCACAAATTGATGAAAAAAGGGCTTCTTACCCCTATCCAATCCCGACCTTTACCTAATCCCTTGCCAGCTAGACACAATGCTAACGTGTTCTGCAAGTTCCATCAAAATCCTTGCCATCACACGGATCGATGTATCACCTTGCGCCATGCCATTCAAAACCTTATTGACAACAAAAATGTCACCATCCCTAGCCCACCAAATGTCACCACTAATCCACGACCTGCTTATCAACCTCCACCAACCCTGAACATGGTTTCTCACACCCCATTACCATTCGACCCTGTTTCTCTCATCCATCCAATCCAAGTTAAATTGCCCAGTTACCCCCTTGCCGGGATAGCCTTCACTGATGAGGTTTTCACCACAAACTATGAACCATTTGATTTAACCTCGGATGATACCTATTGTTTATCCCCACCTCTTTACGATAGTCCCGCGTTCACTAGTTACCTGTTGGCCCAAATGAATCTGAAAAACCCTGAACCTTTGACAGCCGAAGATCCATACTTGTTGACTGAGGAAGATGAGCCTTTCCCCCTTTCCTGTGATGAAGTTAGACATATGACTCGAGGGGGAAGAGTTTTTAAGCCACAAGAACTCTGTGTTGATAATCCTACAGCCCTGGCAAGAAAGGAAGGAGATGATCCCACTAAGGAAAGCATCGAAGAAGATAACTCCGTGATCAAACAGTTAAAAAAATCAGGGGCCAATATCTCAGTATGGGATTTACTCATGGCTTCCAATGCTCATAAGGAAGCTGTTCTGAAAGCACTAAACGCAGCCCAAGTCTCCCTTGATACTTTTTTAGATCAGCTGGCCAGTATAGTAGGGGCAACTTACTTGGAGAATATCTTATCCTTCTCGGACTCGGATCTCCCAAAAGAAGGGGCAAACCACACTAAGCCGTTGCACATTACAGTTGACTGTAACGGGATGAGGGTACCTTTGGTTTTGGTCGATAACGGAAGTGCACTGAATGTTTTCCCTCTAAAAACTGCTACTTGTCTTGGGTTTAAGGCTGAAGACCTCAAACCTACTAATCAAGGTGTTAGAGCCTATGATAACACCAAGAGGGATGTACTGGGAATTTTGCACCTTCGACTGTCCACTGGCATAGTCGAATTTCCTATGAAATTTCAGGTTATTGACATCCAGTCTTCTTTCAATTTATTGTTAGGGAGACCATGGTTACACCAAATCAAAGCCATCCCTTCTACGCTACACCAGAAGGTCAAGTTTATCAAGGATGGGCTAGTGATTACTCTCTATGGAGATGCTGAAATTGTAGGGATTATGAACAGTACTGAAGCTAAGGATGAGCCGTTGCTTGAAATTCAACCATAACAACAAGGAGTAGAGCTCAGTGGGTTCGAGTTTGAAAAGATATGCTCAGTCCAATGAGATCAAGCCATGAAAGAATATTTTCCAATGGAAAATACCTCTAATTGCTACATGGCCAATATATTCAAGAAAATGAGATTCTTCCCTGGTATGGGCTTAGGTCGCAAGCAGCAAGGTATTAAGGAGGCACCAGTGATTAAAGAGGTCATCGACACATTCAGACTAGGATATAAACCTACTAAGGAAGATTGGGCCCAATACTGGAAGACAAAACGGGATAAGGCCATTGCTAAAAGGCAAAGGCGTACCACAGATCTCATTAAAATGAAGCCATATCGAAAGACCCTCAATGGTTATTTTGTGAAAGAAGGAGAAGACTTCCGCTACTGTGGGTTCCCAGAGCCGTTCATTGATCACATCACAGGTACTCGTCTGCCGGGGTTTGAAATCTTTTTTGGCATGGAATGGCCCGAAAAGGAAGTAAGCATAGAAGTTAAGGAGAAGAAAGTTGAAGACTAGCAGCTCGATCTGTACTCCCTCAACATAGATCAGCTATTCATTGAAGATCATGGTATCTTAGTGTTGTCAGTTGAGAAAGGAATCCCAAATCCTCAGTCTGTAATCAAACCCGCTGTTGGGTCTCTATCAAATTATCATGTAATCAGTCCTGTGTTGCATGTCAAGGCTGGGTCTGTCGGTCCCATTAGTCCTGTTCAGTCTGACATACCAGTTGTGTCATTTATTTCTGTTGAGTCAAGTAAGTTAGTTGTTTCTACTGAATCTGTTGCTTCTAGGGAGTCTGTTTTTCCTACTGAGTCGAGTGAGTCTGTCAAGTCTGCAATGAGTCCTGTTACCCCATCTCTCTTTAATGAAATGAAAGAAATTTTTGATTACCCCGAGCGCAATAATAATTCAACTAATAATCTGGCTTCGGAGGGAGAGTCTTCTAACGAAAAACCTCCCCTTGAAATAATCAAATTACTTAAACAAGAAGAGGAACGTCAGGCTCGACCTCTAATAGAGGAAGTAGAGGTTATCAACCTCAGAACAAAAGAAAGTCCTCAAGAAATTCGGATAGGGGTCACTTTATCTCCCAATGGACGCAAAGGGATAGTAGACTTGCTCAGAAAGTTCAAAGACGTGTTCGCGTGGTCTTACGAGGATATGCCAGGGGTAAGCACAGATATTGTCCAACATCGGATTCCGTTATATCCTGATGCTCGACTAATCAAACAGAAACTTCGACGTATGAAGCCGGAATGGACTTTGAAAATAAAGGAAGAAGTTACGAAGCAGATTAACGCTGGATTTTTGGAAGTAGTAGAATACCCTGAGTGGATTGCTAATGTCGTTCCGGTACCGAAAAAGGATGGAAAAGTCAGGATGTGTGTGGATTTTAGAGACTTAAACAAAGCAAGCCCAAAGGATAGTTTCCTTTTACCACACATAGATGTTATAGTGGACAGTACAACAGGACACGCGTTGTTGTCCTTCATGGATGGATTTTCAGGGTACAATCAGATAAAAATGGACCCTCGAGATATGCAAAAAACTTCATTCATCACACAATGGGGGACCTTCTGCTACAAGGTCATGCCTTTTGGTTTGAAGAACGCTGGAGCTACCTATGAAAGAGCAACCACGACTTTACTACATGACATGATACACAAGGAAGTCGAAGTCTATGTTGATGATATGATAGTCAAATCTAAGGAATGACTAGGGCATGTTACAGCGTTAGAAAAATTTCTCACAAGGATTCAAAAGTACCAACTCCGCCTTAACCCACAGAAATGTGTATTTGGAGTAACTTCTGGAAAACTGTTGGGATTTGTGGTTGAAAGCGCCCTCGATCCGCGGGGTGCGCAGATCCGCTTTTGACCCTTGAGGTTTGGGATTCGCCACCTAGTTATTATGGTCTAGGAACAAAACTGACTCTAACATGGATAAAAAGAACTAATCTACCATAAAAAATCTGAATTCGGGGATCATATTACGGGGTTGGAAGGTGTTAGGCACCAACCCCGCCCGGCCAAAGTCGGTCTCTACTAACTTCCCAAATATATCACATTGCTAAAAACCTAGATAAAAACAAAAATAAAAATTTCATACCTTTTCGATAGCAAGGATTTTGCTCCCTCAGATCTGACAAAAAGAGCTCCTTGTACTGTACTCCCTTGCTTTGTTCTGTCTCCGGATTTGACTTCGGATCTCCTAGATCAAGGTATCTCCTTGTTTTTGGATCTGAACTCTTCAAGTTTGTTGCGGATTTGGGGGTGTTTTTGGAGGGATTTTAGGTGTTTTCTAGACTAAAATTGAAGGAGGGATGTTAGGTAAGGAGTTGGGACTCAAAAACTAGGGTTTATAGGGGGCTAGGGGAACTTTTAGACCTACTTCTCTTAGGGTTTATGATTTGATACGAAAATAGGGTGTGAGCACCTCTATTTATAGATGTTTTTAGGGGTTGATTTGGATAGAGTTAGTGTTTAATTAGAGATCTTTTAATTAGAGTTGTGTTTTAGTTAAAATTGTTTTAGGTAGAATTGTGTTTTAATTAGAATTGTTTTACGTAGAATTGTTTTTAAGTTATAACTCTATTAGATAGAGTTATTATTTAATTAGAATTCTATTATGACTTTTGGTCTTATTTGATTGACTTTTAATGTTTTGACTTTAGTCTTAATTGATTGACTTTTAATATTTTGACTTCCGTCTTGCTTAATTGACTTTAATTTTGACTTTAGTCTCACTTGATTGACTTTAATACTTTGACTACAGTCTTGCCTGATTGACTTTAAATTTTTGGAGAACCCCCTTCCATTATTTCTTTAATTCTTTGGACCCCCAAATGGAGGGGTCCTTAAAGAAATATCTCACGAACCCTCAACAATTTTACCTGAAAGTCCGATTGATCGATTTTTTAATTCAAAATTTTAAATTAATTTCATCAATATTTCACTTTAATTATTTAATATTTTATTTATTAATTTCGGAATTTTTTAATTATGAAAATTGTGAAATTATCGTTTTACCCCCGGAGAGGACTTTTCACGTTTTAAGTCGGTTTTTAATGTTCTAGGATGTTTTAGAATCGATTTTTCGTAAGGAATTCAATGGAAATATTATTTTGTGTTATTTATGAAATTTTTTGTGTGAAATGATTGTGAACTTTATGAGGGGCATTTTCGTAATTTTGTCAAATTCTATTAAAATTGGTGAAATGATTTATTTGGTTCCGATTTGTTATTTTATGTGTTCGAGAGAGTTTTCCTAAGCGTAACGTAGGCTCTAGGGTTGTTTTGAGGTTAGGGGTATTTTGGTAATTTGGTAATTTTTTAGTGATTTTTATCGTGAAGTTTCTTTTTGGTCTACAAGATGATGATTTCTATGTTTCTGGGGTCGTATTTTCCTAGCGTAGCGTGGTTTCTAAGGTTTTGTCAATTCGAGATACCTCATCCGAATTTCTGAAACACATCTAGTAACAAAATAAAGCAACAAAATACACATCCATCATTGGGAATCATTGCAATCGGATTGACGAGTTGATTAATCAGGCGAGTGCAAAAATGGGGTGTCTACAGTGGTCAGTCAAAGAGGGATTGAAGTAGACCTTGTAAAGATTAAAGCTATCCAAGAGATGCCACCGCCCGAGACTGAAACGCAGATTCGAGGTTTTCTGGGCAGAATCCAGTATGTTAGCAGGTTCATCGCTCAACTCACCAACGTTTGCGAACCTATTTTCAAGCTTCTAAAAAAGAATGAACCAACAGTTTGGAATGAGCAACGTCAAAAGGCTTTCGACCAAGTCAAGGAGTATCTCTTAAACCCGCCTATTTTGGTTCCTCCCACACCGGGCGAACCACTTCTTCTTTATCTGTCAGTCACAGAAGAAGCTATGGGATGCATGCTTGCACAGTATGACAAAGATACTCGCAAAGAAAGGGCCATCTACTACATCAGTAAGAAGATGTTAGAGTATGAACAAAATTATTCATCCTTGGAGAAAACCTGCTAGTACTGGTATGGGCCACTCAAAGACTCCGGCACTATATGTTGTCTCATTGAATTATCCTGTTATCTCGGATGGATCCCCTCAAGTATCTTTTCGAGAAGCCGGCGTTGACAGGGAGAACCGCGCGATGGTTATTGTTGCTATCAGAGTTTGACATCACGCATGTTACACAAAAGTCTATCAAAGGAAGAGCTGTAGCAGAATACTTGGCAGATCACCCTGTAGTAGAAGGAATAAGGCCCGTCGATCAATTCCCTGATGAGAACATCTTGCACGTTAAAGAAGAACTGCAGAACCAAACATGGCAGTTGTACTTTGATGGAGCCGCCAATCAAAATGGGTATGGAATAGGGGCAGTCCTGTTTTCTCAGGAAGGATGCCACGTTCCTATTGCTATTAAATTAGCCTTTTCGAACACTAATAACACGGCTGAATACGAGGCATGCATCGCGGGGCTCGAAGCTGCTTTGAACTTAGGCATTATAGAAATTGAGGTTTTTGGGGATTCAGCCTTGGTCATACATCAGTCGTTGGAAGAATGGAAGACTAGGGATGAAAAGTTGAAACCTTACCATGAGTATTTGTTAAACTTAGTCAGTAAGTTTAAGGTTATCCTGTTCCAGCATTTGTCAAGGGAGGATAACAGGTTTGCTGACTCTTTAGCAACTTTATCTTCAATGATCCATTTGCCCCTTGGCATGGAATTGAGATCGATCACTGTTGAAGTTAAAGACAGACCCGCATACTGCCATCAGATCAACATTGCTACTCGACTATCCGATGAAAAGCCATGGTACACAGATATAAAGAGAGTGTTGGAAAAACAAGAATTCTCGGAAAAAGCATCGAGGAAGGAACGACAGACCCTACTAAGATTAACATCTCAATTTATCCTGTGCGCAGGAAGCTTATACAAAAGGTCCTATGATGGGATTCACTTGTCGTGTGTTGATGAAGATCAAGCTGAACAGATAATGATTGAACTACATTCAGGAGAATATGACCCTCACATGAGTGGGAAAATGTTAGCTAAGAAAATTATGAGACAAGGATACTACCGGCCCACGATGGAAATAGATTGTCATCACATGGTCAAAACCTGTCATAAGTGCCAAGTACATGCGAACCTTATACATGTGCCACCATCTCAATTAGTGGGTCTGACTTCACAATGGCTATTCTCAGTCTGGGGAATTGACATTATTGGTAAAATATCGCCTAAGGCATCAAACGGGCACGAATACATTCCAGTTGCCATCGATTATTTTACCAAATGGGTCGAAGCTGCCTCTTATGCTGTCTTCACTGCGTCTCGAGTTGCAAAGTTTATTCAAACAAACATCATCAGTCGATACGGAGTACCTTCGGAGCTGATCTCTGATAACGGGTCGCACTTCAAAGCTGAGGTTATCAAATTGTGTTCAAAGTTCAAAATCTCACACCATAAATCATCTCCTTGTCGACCTCAGACTAACGGAGCAGTCGAAGTAGCTAATAAGAATATTAAGACTATCCTCAGAAAAATGTGTCAATCACATCGAGATTGGTCAGAAAAACTACCATTTGCATTATGGGCATATCGAACCTCAATTCGATCCTCCACTGGAGCTACTCCTTACTCCTTAGTGTATGGCATGGAAGCAGTCTTGCCAGTTGAAATGGAGATTCCATCTCTCAGGATTTTGTTAGAAAGTCAGTTGTCAGAAGCAGATTGGGTTCGTCAACGGTATGAAGAATTGAATTTGATCGAAGAAAAATGACGAAGAGCATTGTACCACGTGCAAGCTTATCAAAGAAGAGTCGCCCGTGCGTTTGACAAGAAAATCAAGGCCCGTCACTTACAAGTCGGGGATTTAGTATTCAAAGAGAACAGGGCACCTATTTTTGATCCCAGGGGGAAGTTCAAACCAAATTGGGGAGGTTCGTTCATCGTCAAAGAAATATTACCAGGAAAAGCTGTCAGACTTCACGATCATGATGGAATCGAATTACCAAAACCAACCAACCTTGACCAAATCAAACGGTACTACATTTAAGGAGGTCATCTTTGGTCGAATCAATTTCCCTGCTACCCAGTTCATTATCTCCTTTCTCAGCCCTTTGCAGCCTTTTTAAAAAAAAAATTGTGCCTTTTATTTCTTAGCCTGATCACCTAACCTAGGGGAGGGAAGGTTCGAACTACATTTTGGTCTTATCCCAAAATTCTGGAGTACGTAGGCAACCTGAGAAGTTACTTCAGGCCCGACCACATCAAAATAAAAAAAATATATAGATTCCCCGACAAAGAAAAAATCTAAAAAGAAATAATTTAAAAGAAAAAAATTGTCAAAGTGGGAAAGAAAATTCAAGAAAAAAGAAAATAATTTAAAAGGAAATGTCACACAAGGGGCATTTGGGTTTTGAGCCTCAAAATCCCTTTATTTTTATACCCAGTCCTAAGCCTACCTATGAAAGTCCTCCTAAGTACCGTGCGAAAAGTTAAGGAAGATAGTAAAGCATGATCAGACAGTAACTCTAGAAGTTCAGAGGAGCAAAAGAAGATAAAAAATGATAAAGTCTACTAAGTTGAAAACCCGAAAATGGCGACTTAGGCAAAAATTAAGGCAAGCTCGCAAGGTTGAAAATCAGAAAGGACAACTTTGGCAACAATCAGAGCAAAGAAAAAAAAGAGAAGAGCTCGCTAGATCGAAAATCTGAAAAGGCGATCTAGGCAAAAGCTAGAGCAAGCTCGCTAGATTGAAAACCTGAAAAGGCGATCTAGGCAAAAGTTAGAGCAACAAAGAAAAACAGAAGAAAATCCCAAGCTGAGAGCGGTCCGAGCTGAAACATCAGAAGTCCGAATAATCAAGTTCAATACTTAGTTTAAACCAGGCATAGATTCAGAAGCCACAAGTATCTTGTCTACGATCGATCTGAAAATGTTTACTTCCCCGAGTGAACCAATGGAGAAAATGGTGAATTCTATGATGAGTCCCAAAAGGAAATATTTTGTTCTCTTGAGCCTGACTCAAAATCTTTAATAAAATTAATCAAAATTAAAAGTTAAATCTTTATTGCGCTTGTGGTAATCAAATATTTCAAACCTTCATACAAGGGGCATTTTCTTTCTTGTAACTTTTCCCCCTTATACTAGGGGCAGTTTTTTTAATTTTTGCATGATGTTTTCAATTATCTTCAATGCCATGTACATTGTCAAACTAGGGGCATTTTGTCTTCTAGCAATGTTAATCCTACAAAAATAATAGGAACCCCAAACTTAAGGTTACCCTCTTGATAACAGTTTTTTTGAAAAACTTTTGAGGTTCAAAAGAAATAAAAACTCAGGTTTTAAATTCATAAAACTTTTTGATAAATCCTTGAGGTTCAAATAAAAGTATTTTGGATCTCACATAGGAGATATGGCATTTTTTCGTTCTCCAGATTCTTTTCCAGATCCAATCATTCTTGGAATCGATCATTTCTCTTCCCGATTCATTATCTTCCAGATTTATTCATTCTCCGATTCGTTCTAATCATTTTTTTCCAAATTCGTTCATTCTTTTCCAAAATTCATTCATTCCTCTACCAGTTTTGCTCAGTTACCTCCAAGGGTTATCTTGGATTTTGCTCAATTATCGCCAAGGGTTTTCTCGAAACTATGCTCAGTTTCCGCCGAGGGTTTTCTCGGAATTATGCTCAGTTACCGTCGAGGGTTTTCTTGGAACTATGCTCAGATGCCGCCGAGGATTTTCTCGGAACTATGCTCAGATGCCGCCGAGGGTTTTCTCTGAACTATGCTCAGATGCTGCCGAGGGTCTTCTCTGAACTATGCTCAGTTACCGCCGAGGGTCTTCTCGGAACTATGCTCAATTACCGCCGAGGGTTTTCTCGGAACTATGCTCAGATGCCGTCGAGGGTTTTCTCGAAACTATGCTCAGATGCCGCCGAGGGTTTTCTCGGAACTATGCTCAGATGCCGTCGAGGGTTTTCTCGGAACTATGCTCAGTTACCGCCGAGGGTTTTCTCGGAACTATGCTCAGATGCTGCCAAGGGTTTTCTTGGAATTATGCTCAGGTGCCGCCAAGGGTTTTCTTGGAATTATGCTCAGATGCCGCCGAGGGCTTTCTCGGAACTATGCTCAGATGCCGCCAAGGGTTTTCTTGGAATTATGCTCAGATGCCGCCGAGGGTTTTCTCGGAACTATGCTCAGATGCTGCTAAGGGTTTTCTTGGAACTATGCCCAGTTACCGCCGAGGGTATTCTCGGAATTATGCTCAGTTACCGCCGAGGGTTTTCTCGGAATTATGCTCAGTTTATATTCAAATTATGCTCAGTTTATACTCAGATTATGCTCAAATTATGCTCAGATTTTAAATCACACATTTGCACTTTTCAGTCAAGGAGAATTTTCTAAAATTCAAGGATCTGACACTGTCAGTGAGAGTTTGCATTCAAGGACCTGACAATTTTTTAATTCGGGAAGAGCTTTACCCTCAAGGATCCGAACACCTTGATGAATTGCTACATCAGGCTGCAAAATGAACTGTCACTAGCTTTGGCATTCAGATATCGCACTATCTACTAAAATAGATTTGCTATCTAGTTTGCTTCAACCCTCTGCCAAAGAGGGGCATCTGTAGACACCCCATTCTTACACTCCCCTGATTAATCAACTCGTCAACCCGATCACAATGATTCCCAATGATAGATGTTATTTCCATTGTTTTATTTTGTTACCAGATATGTTTCAGAAATCCGGATAAGGTATCTCAAATTGACAAAACCTTAGAAATCACGCTACGCTAGGAAAATACGACCCCAAAAACATAGAAACCATCATCTTGCAGACAAAGAGAAGCTTCACGATAAAAATCACTAAAAATTGACCAAATTACCAAAATACCCCTAACATCAAAACAACCCTAGAGCCTACATTACGCTTAGGAAAACTCTTTCGAACACATAAAATAACAAATCAAAACCAAATAAATCATTTCACTAATTTTAACAGAATTTGACAAAATTACGAAAATGCCCCTCATAAAGTTCGCAACCATTTCACACAAAAAATTTCATAAATGGCACAAACTAATATTTTCATTGAATTCCTTACGAAAAATCGATTCTAAAACATCCTAGAACATTAAAAATCGACTTAAAACGTGAAAAGTCCTCTCCAGGGGCAAAACGGTAATTTCACAATTTTCATAATTAAAAAATTCTAAATTAATAAATAAAATATTAAATAATTGAAGTGAAACATTAATGAAATTAATTTAAATATTTGAACCAAAAAAATCGATCAATCGGACTTTTAAGTAAAATTGTTGAGGGTTCGTGAGATATTTCTTTAAGGACCCCTCCATTTGGGGGTCTAAAGAATTAAAGATATTTTAGAGGTCTCAAGTCAACAGTGAGAAATGACCTCAAAATTTCTCAACATCGCCCAATTGTTCATTGAAGATCACAGTGCCTCAGTCATGTCGGTTGTAAGCAATGTCTCAGTCTTCAGTCCTAATCAAGCCCGGGGTGGGTAGTTGTCTTGAGTTTTCATGAGTCATTTGGATTAGCTCGAGTCCTTTTTTTCAGCAAGGTCATGTCTTCTTTAAATTGAGTCTACTCTTTTCCTGTTGAGTCGAGTTAGTTTATCGATTTTATAGAGGTGTCTGTCGCCCCTTTTAGTTTATCACCTAACCCAGGGGAGGGAAAAATTCGAACTACGTTTTGGTCTGACCCCAAAATTCTGGGATACGTAGGAAACTTGAAAAATTACTTCAGGCCCGACCACATCAAAATAAAAAAAATAAATAAATAAATTCCCCAACAAAGAAAAAATCTAAAAAGAAAAAATTCAAAAGAAAAAAATTGTCAAAGTGGGGAAGAAAATTTAAGGAAAAAGAAAATAATTTAAAAGGAAATGCCACACAAGGGGCATTTGGGTTTTTGAGCCTCAATATTCCTTTCTTTTTATACCCAGTCCTAAGCTTACCCATGAAAGTCCTCCTAAGTACCGTGCCAAAAGTCAAGGAAGATAGCAAAGAATGATCAGACAGCAACTCCAGAAGTTCAGACAGGAAGAAAAAAAAAGAGCCTGCTACGTTGAAAACCCAAAAGGGCAACTTAGGCAAAAATTAAAGCAAGCTCGCGAGGTTAAAAATCTGAAAGGATGACCTTGACAACAATTAAAGCAAGAAAAAAAGAAAAAATTGTAAGCTCGCTAGATCGAAAACCTAAAAAGGCGATCTAGGCAAAAGCTATAGCATTCTCGCTAGATTGAAAACCTGAATAGGCAATCTAGGCAAAACTTAGAGCTATCAAAAAATAAAAGAAAATCTCCGTTGAGTTGAGAAGCTGAAAAGGTAGCCCGTGTTGAAATATCAGAAGTCCGAATGATCAAGTTTCAATACCTAGTTTGAACCAAATATAGACTTAGTGGATACAAGTATCTCGTCTATGATTGATCTGAAGAGTTTCATGTCCCTAAGCGAACTGACTGGGAGAAAGAACAAATTCTATGATGAATTTCAGAAAGAAATATTTTGTTCAAATTTCTTTGAGCCTGACCCAAAATCTTCAATATAAAAAGTCAAAATTAAAAGTTAAACCTTTATTGCGCTTGCCGTAATCAAAGATTTCAAACTTTCATAACAAGGGTACTTCCTTTTCTAAAGAGTATAGTTTTCCCCTTATACTAGGGGCATTTGTTTTCAAATTATGTTCAATAGTCCCTAGTGTAATATTCCCTGTCAAACTAAGGGCATTTTGATTCTGAAGCCTAGTCAACCCCAAAGGATAAGGTGAACTTTGAATTAAAGGTTACCCTCTTGATAGCAATTTTGAAAACTCTTCAGATTCAAAGAGAGTTAAAATGTTTACCGAACCTTCATAAAATTAAATTTTTTATTTAAACAAAAAAAAATCAAATGCAGTGTAAATCCCCCATTTATCCCCAAAAAATTAGTTCATTACTCTTTACCCTGAGCAGGTAGAGTAAGACTCCCAAAAAAATTAGTTCATTACCCTTTCACTCCGAGTAGGTAGAGTAGAACTTTCCCAAAAAAAAAAAATTAGTTCATTACTCTTTCACCCTGGGCAGGTAGAGTAGGACTCCCAAAAAAATTAGTTCATTACTCTTTCACTTCGAGTAGGTAGAGTAGAATTCCCAAAAAAAAAAATTAGTTCATTACTCTTTCACCCTGGGCAGGTAGAGTAGGACTCCCAAAAAATTAGTTCATTACTCTTTCACTCCTAGTAGGTAGAGTAGAACTTCTAAAAAAAAAATAAGTTCAGTACTCTTTCACCCTGGGCAGGTAGAGTAGGACTCCTAAAAAATTAGTTCATTACTCTTTCACTCCGAGTAAGTAGAGTAGAACTTCCCAAAAAAAAAATTAGTTCATTACTCTTTCACCCTGGGCAGGTAGAGTAGGACTCCCAAAAAATTAGTTCATTACTCTTTCACTCCGAGTAGGTAGAGTAGAACTTCCCAAAAAAAATTAGTTCATTACTCTTTCACCCTGGGCAGGTAGAGTTGGACTCCTAAAAATTTAGTTAATTATTCTTTCACCCTGGGCAGGTAGAGTAGGACTCCCAAAAAAATTAGTTCATTACTCTTTCACTCCAAGTAGGTAGAGTAAAACTTCCCAAAAAAAAAAATTTGTTCATTACTCTTTCACCCTGGCTAGGTAGAGTAGGACTCCCAAAAAAATTAGTTCATTACTCTTTCACTCCGAGTAGGTAGAGTAAAAGTTCAAAAAAAAAAAAAATTAGTTCATTACTCTTTCACCCTGGGCAGGTAGAGTAGGACTCCTAAAAAATTAGTTCATTACTCTTTCACTCCGAGTAGGTAGAGTAGAACTTCCCAAAAAAATTAGTTCATTACTCTTTCACCCTGGGCAGGTAGAGTAGGACTTCTAAAAAGCTTAGTTCATTACTCTTTCACTCCGAGTAGGTAGAGTTCTGTAGACACCCCATTTTTGCATCCGCCTGATTAATCAACTCGTCAACCCGATTGCAATGATTCTCAATGATGGGTGCGTATTCCATTGCTTTATTTTGTTACCAGAAGTGTTTCAAAAATCCGGATGAGGTATCTCGAATTGACAAAACCTTAGAAACCACACTACGCTAGGAAAATACGACCCCAGAAACATAGAAATCATCATCTTGCAAACCAAAAAGAAGCTTCACGATAAAAATCACTAAAAATGACCAAATTACCCCTAACCTCAAAATAACCCTAGAGCCTACGTTACGCTTAGGAAAACTCTCTCGAACACATAAAATAACAAATCGGAACCAAATAAATCATTTCGCCAATTTTAACAGAATTTGACAAAATTACGAAAATGCCCCTCATAAAGTTCACAATCATTTCACACAAAAAACTTCATAAATGATACAAACTAATATTTCCATTGAATTCCTTATAAAAAATCAATTCTAAAACATCCTAGAACATTAAAAATCGATTTGAAACGTGAAAAGTCCTCTCCGGGGGCAAAATGGTAATTTCACAATTTTCATAATTAAAAAATTCGAAATTAATAAATAAAACATTAAATAATTAAAGTGAAACATTAATGAAATTAATTTAAAAATCTGAACTTAAAAAATCGATCAATCGAACTTTTGGGTAAAATTATTGAGGGTTCGTGGGATATTTCTTTAAGGACCCCTCCATTTGGGGGTCCAAAGAATTAAAGATATTTTAGAGGGGGGTTCTCCAAAAATTAAAAGTAAATCAAGCAAGACTGAAGTCAAGGTATTAAAGTCAATCAAGTGAGACTGAAGTCAAAATTAAAGTCAGTTAAGCAAGACTAAAGTCAAGATATTAAAAGTCAATCAATTAAGACTAAAGTCAAAACATTAAAAGTCAATCAAATAAGACCAAAAGTCATAATAGAACTCTAATTAAATAATAACTCTATCTAATTGATTTCTAACTTAAAAATAATTCTACTTAAAACAAGTCAAACTAAAACACAACTCTAATTAAAAGATCTCTAATTAAACACTAACTCTATCCAAATCAACCCCTAAAAACATCTATAAATAGAGGTGCTCACACCCTATTTTCGTATCAAATCAAAAATCCTAAGAGAAGTAGGTCTAGAAGCTCCCCTAGCCCCCCATAAACCCTAGTTTTGGAGCCCCAACTCCTTACCTAACATCCCCTCTTCAATTTTAGTCTAGAAAACCCCTAAAATCCCTCCAAAAACACCCATAAATCCGCAACAAACTTGAAGAGTTCAGATTAAAAAATAATGAGATACCTTGATCTTGGAGATCCGAAGTCAAATCCGGAGACAGAACGACGCAAGGGAGTACAGTACAAGGAGCTCTTTTTGTCAGATCTGAGGGAGCAAAATCCTTGCTATCGGAAAGGTATGAAATTTTTTATTTTTATTTTTATTTTTATCTAGGTTTTTAGCAATGTGATAAATTTGGGAAGTTAGTAGAGACCGGCTTTGGCCGGGCGGGGTTGGTGCCTAACACCTTCCAACCCCGTAACATGATCCCCGAATTCAGATTTTTTATGGTAGATTAGTTCTTTTTATCCATGTTAGAGTCAGTTTGGTTCCTAGACCATAATAACTAGGTGGCGACTCCCAAACCTCAAGGGTCAAAAGTGGATCCGCGCACTCCGCGGATCGAGGGCGCTTTCAGTGGCGACTCTTCTGGGGACTATTGAGGATCAAACTTTAAAAACCCCAAGTATGGGAGCATTGCCAAGATGACCTAGTTTTTTTATATTATTTAGTTGGATTTATTTTATTTATTTTTTCTGTTTATTTATTTATTTTTGTCTAGATTGTATTTGATTTTGGGTATTGCTTTTTTTTCTTCCAATTAAGGATCACTTTTTTATGACCCCTAAATAATGAAAGATTCAAATTGACATATGAAAATGATGGAATGATGAAGGTTGGGACAGTAATGTTCAAACGTTTTTACAAAACATTCTAGTGAGAATTAAGTCTGGGAACCTGTTAATAAAACATAGATCTCATCGATTAGATTAATTTAGAACTTGAGTTCACTCAATTTGGTTATTGGAAGCCTTAGATATCATCGATGCAAGTTCAATTTGTAAATCTGGAATTGTTGTTGAATGAGAGTTGGGACAGGAATGTTAAAACTTTTTTACAGAATATTCTAGTGAGAATTAAGTCTGGGAACCTTTAATAAAACGTAGATCTCATCGAGTAGATTAATTTAGAACCTGAGTTCACTCAATTTCATTATCGGAGGCCTTAGATATCATCGATGGAAGTTCAATCTGTAAATCTGGAATTGTTGCTGAATGAAGGTTGGGACAGCAATGTTAAAACGTTTTTACAGAACATTCTGTTGAGAATTCAGTCTAGGCACCTCTTAATAAAATGTAGATCTCATCGAGTAGATTAATTTAAAACTTGAGTTCACTCGATTTCGTTATCGGGAGCCTTAGATATCATCGATGTAAGTTCGGATTGTATTTTCCAAATTCACAGAAAATTCGAATTTATCTAATGTTAGCACAATTAATGTTCCTGAGAGTGAGCTCATCTCAACCATTGTCATTCTATCATCAATGTAACATCTATTGGAATCTTGATTTATTTTGGATCACCCCAAAATGACCTTTGGTTGGACTATAAAAATTACAAAATCATGCTTATTGCAACGATCAGATTTAATTCATTATCATATGCCATATTTATTGATTAATTTACCATGATCTTGCTTGAAATACATGATTGATGTTGATCGTAATGTTAATGTGCTTATGTGATGGGAATAATGTGATATTAATTGAATATTCATATGATTTGAATGATTTTGATTTTGATTAAATGTATGATGGTATGATTAGGGCCATGGGCCCATTTGTTTGAAAAAGGCCCCGGGCACACCCCACCCTATGTTGCACACACCACATGCACATTTACCGTTTTACTCACTTACATGTCCCATTTAGCCAACGTGGCACTAGTGCGTGGCCCGGTCTCTTCGGAGATGCGACGTCATTCATGAAACCCACAAGTCCAGTCAAGTACCTTAGGGTATATCAAACTGGGGGCATTAATACCGTCTGATCAGGTGATTCTGAGAGATATGTTGATGCACCCAGGCTGGAGCGACCTGAGCCTTTGACCTATTGTGAGCCACACAGTCACATGTCCCGATTGCCAACGTAGTACTAGTACGTGGTCGATCCCCTCGTGGGATGCCAAACCATTTATGAAAGCTACAACTCTTGACTCGTACCCGTAGGTATAAAAGATAATCTAAGTATAGCAATTGCACTTCTTGGTCAAAACCGGTACCTAAGCAAGATCTTGCCCCGCTGTACCCTACTGTACGAGGGGGATAGACTACGTCTATTCTAGACGAGAGGTATTTAAGTGGGCCCTTGCTCAGCATTGTGCGCCACCTCTCAACTGGAGATCAAACTGGCTGTTTTTGGCTTCAGAGAAGTGAATTGAGGTTTTAGATTATCACCTATACGGTATATCAAACCATGTCACCACGTATCGAAAGGTATATAGGTGTGCTTGGGCAATGGTGGCCAGATAAAAATGCATTGCACGTAGTAAGCTTAGAGTCTAGAAACCTTCCCCATAGGTCACGACTCGAACTTATCGTGGGTGTTCCCGGGTTGTTTATTGAATGAATGCCTGTTGTTGGGTGAATGTATGTGAATGATGTGAATGATGAGATCAAAGTGTATGATTGGCCTCAAGGATCAAAAATTTATTTTTGAAAATTAAAATGGGTGCACTAACCCAATAAAGAATCCATTCTTTTACAATAATGACTCAGTCCACCTCGATCCAACAATCCTGATGGACCGGGCCATTTAAATCGAATTTTCAATTAAGAAAAAGAAAATATTTTCTAGAAAAGAAAGTTTTCCAAAAAAAAGAAAAAGTGTTATTCTCTAGAAAATAATATTTTCTAAGAAAAAATGTTTTCCAGAAAATATTTTCCATAAGAACGAGATTTTCCAAGAGAAAATGTTTTCCAAATAATAAACTATTTTTCAGAGAAAAAGTATTTTTCAGAAGAAAATATTTTCCGAAAGAAAAGAAAATGAAGGAAAAATGATTTACAAAAGATCTAGTTTTGCAGGGAAAAATTTTGAAATATGTTTTTTACCACAAATCTATTTTTTGCATGGACTTTGTAAATTTATCAAAATATGATTGCAAAAAAAATTATCAGAATGGTGAAAATTGTTATTCAATAAAAACATTATTTTCAAGAGTGCAGTAAAGTTATTTTCCTTCTGAATAATCATTGAATGGATGAATTGTTTAATGGATTGGTACACAAAATTCAATAAAATCTCAGGGTTCATTTAAAATGTTATCAAGGGGGTGACACTGAAATTGGTTAAATTCACCTTCAAAGAGGTTTTAAGGGTTATCATTGTATCTAAGCTCAATCGTCCATCGTCTAGCTAGGGTTGTAAATCCGGTCAATTAGAGTAAACGTCAATATCAAGTCAACAGTCAGAAATGACCTCAAAATTTTTCAACATCGTCCAGTTGTTCTTTGAAGATCATAGTGCTTCAATCCTACCGGTTATAAGCAATATCTCAGTCCTCAGTCCTAATCAAACTCGTGTAGGTACTTGTCTTGAGTTTTCATGAGTCATTTGGGTTAGCTCGAGTCCTTTTTTTCAGCAAGGTCATGTCTTCCTTAGATTGAGTCTACTTTTTTCTATTGAGTCAAGTTAGTTCATCGAGTCTATAGAGGTGTTTGTTGCCCCATCTGAAATTGATCGGATAAAGGAAATTTTTGAATACCTCGAGCGCATTAACGAATTGACTAATAATTTGATAGATTTCATTTCTGAACAAGAAGATAAGAGTCGGGCTCAACCTTTAATCGAGAAAGGAAAGGTCTTTGACTTCGAAACAAAAAATAATTCCTAAAGAAATTCAAACAGAAACCATCTTATCCCTAAAGGAACACGAGGGGATAATAAATTTACTCAGAAATTTCGAAAGACTTGTTCGTGTGATCATATGAGGGTATGTTAGGTACAAGCTTGGGTGTTGTTCAACATGGAATAGATACTCGTCTATAGCAATGGAATCAAAGAAGATATTATAAAATGTATCAGTGCTATCCTCACTACATCTTGAGTTGCAAATCACATATTATCAATCGATATGGGGATACCTTTTGAACTGATCTCTGATAATGGGTCGTACTTCAAAGCATAAATCATTACTCTACGTTTAAAGTTGAAGATCCGGAAGCACAACTCATCCCCCTACCGTCCTCAGATCAATGGAACGGTTGAAGCAGTTAGTAAGAGTCTCAAGACTATCATCAGGAAAATGTGTCAATCACATCGAGATTGGTCAGAAAAATTATCATTCACGCTATGGACATATCGAACTTCAATTTGATCCTCTACTGGAGCTACTCCCTACTCCTTAGTGTATGGCATGGAAGCAGTCTTGCCAGTTGAAATGGAAATTTCGTCTCTCAGGGTCTTGTTGGAAAATCATTTGTTAGAAACAGATTGGGTTCATCAGCAGTATGAAGAATTAAACTTGATCGAAGAAAACGAGTTAAAGCCTTGTACCATGTACAAGCTTATCTAAGAAGAGTCACCCGTGCATTTGACAAAAAGGTCAAAGCTCATTAATTACAAGTCAAGGATTTAACTATCAGACTTCAAAGAAAATTGAACACTCCTCCTCGACTATAGGAGAAAGTCTGAACCCAATTGGAGAAATTCATTCATTAAGGAAATACTGTCTGGAAAAGTCGTTAGACTTCAAGATCATGATGGAAGTGAACTACCAGAGTCAACCAACCTTGACCAGATCAAAGGGTACTATATTTAAGGAGGCCATCTTTGGCCGAATCAATTTTCCTGCTACCCAGTTCATTATCTCCTTTCTCAGCCCTTTGCAGCCTTTTCAAAAAATGATGCCTTTTTATTTCTCAGCCCGATCACCTAACCTAGGGGAGGGAAAATTCGAACTACGTTTTTGTCTGATCCCAAAATTTTGGGGTACGTAGGCAACCTGAGAAGTTACTTCAGGCCCGACCACATCAAAATAAAAAAAATCTATTTCCCCACAGAATAAAAAATGAAGAAAAGATTCAAAAGAAAAAGAAATCCAAAATGGGGAAGAAAATTTAAGGAAAAAGAAAAACAATTTAAAAGGAAATGCCACACAAGGGGCATTCGGGTTTTTGAGCCTCAAAATGCCTTTCTTTTCATACCCAGTCTTAAGCTTACCTATGAAAGTCCTCCTAAGTACCGTGCGAAAAGTCAAAGGAGATAGCAAAACATGATCAAACAGCAACTCCAGAAGTTCAGAAGAAAAGAGAAAGATAAAAAAAATGATGAAGCCTGCTAAGTTGAAAACTTGAAAAGGGCGACTTAGGCAAAAATTAAGGCAAGCTCGCAAGGTTGAAAATCTGAAAGGACAACTTTGGCAACAATCAGAGCCAAGAAAAAAAGAAAAAGCTCGCTAGATCGAAAACCTGAAAAGGCGATCTAGGCAAAAGCTAGAGCAAGCTCGATAGATTGATAACCTGAAAAGGCGATCTAGGCAAAAGTTAGAGCAACAAAGAAAAACAGAAGAAAATTCTAAGCTAAGAGCGGTCTGAGCTGAAACATCAGAAGTCCGAATAATCAAGGTCAATACTTAGCTTAAACCAGGCATAGACTTAGAAGCCACAAGTATCTTGTCTACAATCGATCTGAAAATTTTTACTCCCCCAAGTGAACCAAGGGAGATAAGGGTGAATTCTATGATGAAACTCGAAAGGAAATAATTTTGTACTCTTGAGCCTGACTCAAAAACCTTCAATAAAATTAATCAAAATTAAAAGTTGAGTATTTATTACGTTGTGGTAATCAATTATTTCAAACCTTCATACAAGGGGCATTTTCTTTCTTTTTTAATGTAACTTTTCCCCCTTATACTAGGGGCATTTTTTTTATGTGTTCAATTATTTTCAAGGCCATGGTCATTGTCAAATAGAGGCATTTTGCTTTTGAACAATGTTAATCCTAAGAGATAATGAGAACCCCAAATTTAAGGTAACCCTCTTGATAACAGTTTTTCGAAAAACTTTTGAGGTTCAAAAGAAATAAAAACTCAGGTTTTAAATTCATAAAACTTTTTGATAAATCCTTGAGGTTCAAACAAAAGCCTTTTGGATCTCACATAGGAGATATGGCATTCTTTTGTTCTCCAGATTCTTTTTCAGATCCAATCATTCTTGGAATCGATCATTTATCTTCCAGATTTATTTGTCCTCCAGTTCGTTCTAATCAGTTTTCTCCAAATTCGTTCATTCTTTCCCAAAATTCATTCATTCCTCTGCCAGTTTTGCTCAGTTTTCGCCAAGGGTTATCTTGGATTTTGCTCAGTTTTCGCCAAGGGTTATCTTGGATTTTGCTAAGTTGCCGCTGCCAAGGATTATCTTGGATTTTGCTCAGTTTCTGCCAAGGGTTATCTTGGATTTTGCTCAGTCGCCGCCAAAGGTTATCTTGGATTTTGCTCAGTTGTTAACTTGGATTTTGTTCAGTTTCCGCCAAGGGTTATCTTGGATTTTGCTCAGTTGCCGCCAAGGGTTATCTTGGATTTTTGCTCAGTTGCCGCCAAGGGTTATCTTGGATTTTGCTCAGTCGCCGCCAAGGGTTAACTTGGATTTTGCTCAGTCGCCGCCAAGGGTTATCTTGGATTTTGCTCAGTTGCCGCCAAGGGTTATCTTGGATTTTGCTCAGTTTCTGCCAAGGGTTATCGTGGATTTTGCCCAGTTTCCACCAAGGGTTATCTTGGATTTTGCTCAGCTGCCGCCAAGGGTTATCTTGGATTTTGCTTAGTTTCCGCCAAGGGTTATCTTGGATTTTGCTCAGTTGCCCCCAAGGGTTATCTTGGATTTTGCTCAGTTTCCACGAAGGGTTAATCTTGGATTTTGCTCAGTTGCCGCCAAGGTGCTCAGTTGCCGCCAAGGGTTATCTTGGATTTTGCTCAGTTGCCGCCAAGGGTTATCTTGGATTTTGCTCAGTTGCCGTCAAGGGTTAACTTGGATTTTGCTCAGTTGCCGCCAAGGGTTATCTTAGATTTTGCTCAGTTGCCGCCAAGGGTTATCTTGGATTTTGCTCAGTTGCCGCCAAGGGTTATCTTAGATTTTGCTCAGTTGCCGCCAAGGGTTATCTTGGATTTTGCTCAGTTTTCGCCGAAAGTTTTGTCTGAATTATGCTCAGTTTATGTTCAAATTATACTCAGATTTTACTCAAATTTATCTCAGATTTTAAATCACACACTTGCATAGTTGTTATATCAGTCAGGGAGAATTCTCTAAAATTCATGGATCTGACACTGTTAGTGAGAGTTTGCGCTAAAGGACTTGACAACCTTTTAATTCGGGGAGAGCTTTACCCTCAAGGATCCGAACACCCCGACGAATTGCTAAATCAGGCTGCAAAATGAAATGTCACTAGCTTTGGCATTCAGATATCGCACTATCTATCAAAATAGATTTACTATCTAGTTTGCTTCAACCCTCTGCCAAAGAGGGGCATCTGTAGACATCCCATTTTTTCATCCGCCTGATTAATCAACTTGTCAACCCGATTGCAATGATTCCCAATGATGGATGCGTATTCCATTGCTTTATTTTGTTACCAGATGTGTTTCAGAAATCCGTATGAGGTATCTCGAATTGACAAAACCTTAGAAACCACACTACGCTAGGAAAATACGACTCCAGAAACATAGAAATCATCATCTTGCAAACCAAAAAGAAGCTTCACGATAAAAATCACTAAAAATGACCAAATTACCCCTAACCTCAAAATAACCCTAGAGCCTAGGTTACGCTTAGGAAAACTCTCTCGAACACATAAAATAACAAATCGGAACCAAATAAATCATTTCGCCAATTTTAACAGAATTTGACAAAATTACGAAAATGCCCCTCATAAAGTTCACAATCATTTCACACAAAAAACTTCATAAATGACACAAACTAATATTTCCATTGAATTCCTTATAAAAAATTGATTCGAAAACATCCTAGAACATTAAAAACCGATTTGAAACGTGAAAAGTCCTCTCTGGGGGCAAAATGGTAATTTCACAATTTTCATAATTAAAAAATTCGAAATTAATAAATAAAACATTAAATAATTAAAGTGAAACATTAATGAAATTAATTTAAAAATCTGAACCTAAAAAATCGATCAATCGAACTTTTGGGTAAAATTGTTGAGGGTTCGTGGGATATTTCTTTAAGGACCCCTCCATTTGGGGGTCCAAAGAATTAAAGATATTTTAGAGGGGGGTTCTCCAAAAATTAAAAGTAAATCAAGCAAGATTGAAGTCAAGGTATTATAGTCAATCAAGTGAGACTAAAGTCAAAATTAAAGTCAATTAAGCAAGACTGAAGTCAAGATATTAAAAGTCAATCAATTAAGACTGAAGTCAAAACATTAAAAGTCAATCAAATAAGACCAAAAGTCATAATAGAACTCTAATTAAATAATAACTCTATCTAATAGAGTTCTAACTTAAAAATAATTCTACCTAAAACAAGTCAAACTAAAACAAAACTCTAATTAAACACTAACTCTATCCAAATCAACCCCTAAAAACATCTATAAATAGAGGTGCTCACACCCTATTTTCGTATCAAATCAAAAATCCTAAGAGAAGTAGGTCTAGAAGCTCCCCTAGCCCCCATTAAACCATAGTTTTGGAGCCGCAACTCCTTACCTAACATCCCCCCTTCAATTTTAGTCTAGAAAACCCCTAAAATCCCTCCGGGTAGGTAGAGTAGAACTTCCGAAAAAAAATTTTGTTCATTACTCTTTCACTCCGAGTAGGTAGAGTAGAACTTTCCAAAAAAAATTAGTTCATTACTCTTTCACCACGAGTAGGTAGAGTAGAACTTCCTAAAATAATTAGTTCATTACTCTTTCACTTCGAGTAGGTAGAGTAGAACTTCCCAAAATAATTAGTTCATTACTATTTCACCCTGGGTAGGTAGAGTAGGACTCCTAAAAAATTAGTTCATTACTCTTTCACTCCGAGTATGTAGAGTAGAACTTCCCAAAAAAATTAGTTCATTACTCTTTCACCTTGGGTAGGTAGAGTAGGACTTCTAAATAGCTTAGTTCATTACTCTTTCACTCCGAGTAGGTAGAGTAGAACTTAAAAAAAAAAAAAAAACAAAAATAGTTCATTACTCTTTCACTCCGGGTAGGTAGAGTAGAACTTCCCAAAAAAAATTTGTTAGTGCATTACTCTTTCACTCTGAGTAGGTAGAATAAGTCTCTAAAAAAAATATAACACAGTGCACACACTTGCACATTTGTTCTTTTAGTCAGGGAGAATTCTTTAAAATTAAAGGATCTGACACTGTCAGTGAGAGTTTGTGCTCAAGGACCTGACAACTTTTTGATTCGGGAAGAGATTTACCCTCAAGGATCCGAACACCCTGACGAATTGCTAAATCAGGCTGCAAAATGAACTGTCACTAGCTTTGGCATTCAGATATCGCACTATCTACCAAAATAGATTTGCTATCTAGTTTGCTTCAACCCTCTGCCAAAGAGGGGCATCTGTAAACACCCCATTTTTGCCCTCGCCTGATTAATCAACTCGTCAACCCGATTGCAATGATTCCCAATGATGGATGTGTATTTCATTGCTTTATTTTGTTACCAGATGTGTTTTAGAAATCCGGAGGAGGTATCTCGAACTGATAAAACTATAGAAACCACGCTACGCTAGGAAAATACGACTCCAGAAACATAGAAATCATCATCTTGTAGACTCAAAAAGAAGCTTCACGATAAAAAAACACTAAAAATTGATCAAAGTACCAAAATACCCCTAACCTCAAAATAATCCTACAACCTGCGTTACGCTCTCAAACACATAAAACAACAAATCGAAACCAAATAAATCATTTCACCAATTTTAATAGAATTCGACAAAATTACGAAAATGCCCCTCATAAAGTTCATGACTATTTCACACAAAAAATTTCATAAATGACACAAACTAATATTTCCATTGAGTTCCTTACGAAAAATCGATTCTAAAGCATCTTTGAACATTAAAAACTGACTTAAAATGTGAAAAGTCCTCTCCGGGGGTAAAACGGTAATTTCACAATTTTCATAATTAAAAATTTTGAAATTAATAAATAAAACATTAAATAATTAAAATGAAACATTAATGAAATTAATTTAAAAATTTTAAACCAAAGAAATCGATCAATCGGGCTTTCAAGTAAAATTGTTGAGGGTTCGTGAGATATTTCTTTAAGGACCCCTCCATTTGGGGGTCCAAAGAATTAAAGATATAATAGAGGAGGGTTCTCCAAAAAAGTTAAAGTCAATCAAGCAAGACTAAAGTCAAGGTATTAAAGTCAATCAAGTAAGATTAAAGTCAAAATTAAAGTCAATTAAGCAAGATTGAAGTTAAGATACTAAAAGTCAATCAATTAAGACTAAAGTCAAAATATTAAAAGTTAATCAAATAAGACCAAAAGTCAAAATCATAATAGAGTTCTAATTAAATAATAAGTCTATCTAAAAGAGTTCTAACTAAAACACAACTCCACCTAAAACAATTCTAATTAAAACACAACTCTACCTAAAATAATTCTAACTAAAAACAACTCTAATTAAAAGAACTCTAATTAAACACTAATTCTATCTAAATCAACCCCTAAAAAAATATATATAAATAGAGGTCCTCACACCCTATTTTCGTATCAAATCTAAAACCCTAAGAGAAGTAGGTTTAAAAGCCCTCCTAACCTCCCATAAACCCTAGTTTTGGAGCCCCAACTCCTTACCTAACATCCCTCCTTTCTATTTTAGCCTAAGAAACACCTAAAAGCCTTCCAAAAATATCCCAAAATCCACAACAAACTTGAATAATTCAGATCCAAGGAAAAAAGAGATACCTTGCCTCGGAGATCGGAAATCAAATCCGGAGACAGAACGAAGGAAGAAGTACGGTAAAAGGAGCAACTTTTGTCAGATCTGAGGGAACAAAGTCTTTACTATCGGAAAGGTATAATCTTTTTTATTATTTTTTTATTATTATCTAGGTTTTTAGCAATGTAATTTATTTAGGAAGTTAGTAGAGACCGGCTTTGGCCGGGCGAGGTTGGTGCCTAACACCTTCCAACCTCGTAACGTGATCCCCGAATTCAATTTTTTCTGTTCTAGATTAGTTCTTTATCTATTTAGAGTCATTGATCGGTTCCTAGCCATAATAACTAGGTGGCGACTCCCAAACCTCAAGGGTCAAAAGCGGATCCGCGCATCCTGCTGATCAAGGGCGCTTTCACTAATCAAAGGTTCAATCCCAATCAGGGGTAGACCTGTATTTAATCTTTCTAACTTTCTTGGTCACTATAGACTTATGGTGCATTTGGATTCAATATTTTCCGCCAGACTTGGGCTATTTTATGTCAAAACTTTAATCATGTGGTTAAGACTCAAACCTTTAGAGTCAATGGTTAACCTCGGTTTACTTTCAATCCGGTAATAATTGGTCCCAAACGTTCTAAACATCCATCTGTACCACTTTGGGTCGGTGAAAAAAGTCGTCTTTCTAGAGTACCATTGCCAAGTAGTCAGTCTTTGCCATGAGAAGAAACAAGTACCATGGATGAAGCTGTGTTCCGTCAAATTTTAGAATCTTTTCAAGCACAGATTATTGCTTTTGTCCAAACACAAATTGAATCCCTGAAAATTGAAAAGGGAAAAGAGAAAGCTATAGAACCTCAGGATGTGTTTGACCTCGTTGAAAACCAAGAAGATGATCAGTTACACGTCGACCTTGTCCTAGCTCATCGAATAACTCAGGTTGAAACTGCTTTGAAGAACATCAAAGACCCTAATGATCTTACTGTTGGATTAGTGGCAATGACCTTGTTTCCCACGGTCCGTCTACCAGAAAAGTTCACAATGCCAGATATGGAGAAGTTTGACGGTATTGGATGCCCTAGGACTCACTTAAAAGTATATGTCGGCATAATGCAATCTCAGGGTCTAAGTGAAGAACAGATGGCTCAACTTTTTCAGAGAACCCTGACAGGTCCTACACTACGCTGGTTAATGTCATTGGACTTATCTCGGGTAAGAACATGACATGAATTGATGAAGGAGTTTATTAGTCGGTATTCATTCAACACAGATATTGAACTCACAAGAAGAGACCTAGAAACTACTAAATAGAAATCCGAGGAAACTTTCACTGAGTTCATTGCTCGATGGAGAGCTAAAGCTGCTCAATTGTGGGACCGACCTTAAAGAAGGAACAAGTCAAGATTATCCTCAGGAATCTCACTCCAAATTATGCCAAGTACTTGATGCCTCAGTACCTTCCCACTTTTCAATCCCTTCTTGAGGCTTGAAATCAAGTTGAGGATGCCTACTCTTCAGGACTTTTTGGTAACTCGTCTGAGCAAAATCCAAACATTTCAAACCTCATGTCAATTCCTTACAAGTGCCCAACACCACCTTCGCACTATCTCTTCAAGCTACTCAGCCTTCACAAACTAAGCCTAGGAGACAGTTTGCCAATCTTGGAATGTCTCTTAGTGTTGCTTATCAAAAATTGATGAAAAGGGGATTGCTGACACCTTTACAACCTAAGCCTTTGCCTAATCCTCTTCCCCCAAACATGGATAATGGGCAATTCTGTGAATTCCATCAGATGCCTGGTCATGTTCTTGATAGGTGTATTACTCTCCGACATGCTATCCAAGACCTTATTGAGCAAGAAAAAGTCACCATACCCACTCCTACTACTCTCAATGTTAAGACTAACCCTTTGCCTACCTTTCAAAATCAACCTCCTCCTACTCTAAACTTAATATCTATATCCAAATCCGAATTAATTGACCCAATTTCCGTCATTCACCCAATTGAATCAGAATATGAAGAGATAGTAAAAACAGAAAAGTTCAAGTCATCCATCGAAGATAATCGAAGTGGCATAGAGTCTAGAATTGTGTCCTTCTATTCATAATGATGTCGTCTTTTAAGTCTTCTTAGCTTTTTTAGCTTTAGTTGCGTCAGTCTTTAAATTCAGTCAGTTATCTTTATTTTTTTGGTTTTAGTAAGGTTTGTCAGTCTATGTTCTTTTCAATTCCAATAAATAAAGAAACTTTTGATTATCCTGTGTGCAATAATGATATGAACATAAAATCTAACATGAGAAATGACTTAAAGCTCACTAATCAAATTTGATAAATATTGGAATTAAATAGTATACTCAAGAAGTGCAAATTGGTGATACGTTATCCTTAGGAAAACATGAGAGAATAGTAAACTTACTTGAGAAATTTAATAATGTTCTTGCATGGTCTCATAAGAATATATTGATGGATTACACAAAAACATAGATCAAGACGTAAAGTCAAGAGCGATTTCAAAGTCAAAGATTATTAGTCAAAAATGATATAGTTGAAAGCATCGACAAAGTCGTTAAGACTCACAAGTGGATCTACCATGTTTCTCACTCAAAAGAGGAGAGTTTTCATTCATAAGAGAATAAAAGATTTTCTCGAAGTGTTAGAAGAGTTGAACAGTCATAAAACTCGATCATACTCGATTTCACAAAAGAAGACTGGAGAATATTCATTATCCAAAAGGAAACCTTACTTGACAGAGCAATCCAGATGTCGAATTCCTGAAACTTTGACTAAGTCGAGTAGCATTCACCAAAGGAGGCCTCCTTTGATCGAACTATTTTCATATCTTACCAAAAAAAAATATAACATTTTTTAGCCTCTCGCAACTTTTAAAAAATCAAAAGAATTGATAAAAAGAAAAGAATGCCAAACTAGGGGTATTTAGAAAATATCAAAATAATTGACAGAAAAGAGAGAATATCAAACTAGGGGCATTTTGGGAAGTTGAGCTTTATATTTTTTCTTTCTGAATCATGTCCTAAGCCTACCTATTAAGCCCTCCTAAATACTAATTGACTCGGTTAAGGTGCAGGGAACCAAGAAGTTGTCGAGTTGGTTATTCAAGATCATCAAGAAAAAAAAAGAGAAGCCCGCTAAGTCGAAAACCCGAAAAGGCAATTTAGGCAAAATTTAGGGCATAACCATAAAGAAGAAAACCTGCTAGATTGAAAACCTGAAAAGGCGACCTAAGCAAAAATTAAGGCATCATTAGAAAAAGAAAAACAAAGCCCGCTATATTGAAAACCTGAGGAGACGATCTAGGCAAAAATTAGGGCATCATCAAATGGAAGGAAAGGTCTCATCAAGAAGAAAAATTCATAAGGAAGTTTTTGTGCAGAAACTAGAAAATGCAGAACCATTCAAGTCACAATATTCATTTTTTCAGCCAAGAGCTCACATCCGACGAAAACAATGTTGAAGTCGAAAAAATCAGAAGTCATCTTGAATATTGTAGGATCTTCAAGAGTATGTTTACTTGTTCAAGTGTTTGCTAATGGAAGATGTAAAACGATCAACCACTTTGAAGAGAAAGATCTTTTATTCTAATATTTATCAAGATTTTTTTTAAGTCCAGCTCAACCATTTTTCAAAAGAAATTCAAAAGAAAATGATCAATCCCTTATTGAACATATGATAATCTTAAGAGTCTTAAATTTAAGAGAATGACAATTCTTATATCTATCATACATCAGAGTCCATATTTTTCAAGCATAATCCATTCCATCAGTCTCGTAGTCAAGTCCCAATTAAAGCCAACCTTGAAACTAGGGGCATTTTTTATGGTCATTTAATTCCAAAGTTTTTGTTCTTAATCACATGATAAAAAGAAAATCTTACAAAAGCTTAAAAGTCCGACGAAACCCAATGATAATTATGAATCCAGATGCATGATAAGCCAATAAAGGCCTGATCTTTCAAACTTTGAGTTTGATTTTGAATCATAAAATGAATTAATAGGATTGTTTAAGTTCCTATAAATCTAAGCCCGAAAAATGTGACTTAGTAAGTTCGAGTCCGAGAAACGAGACTCCAACTTTTTGAATCGTAGAATGAATGGGCTTTTTGAAGTGCCTACAAACCTAAGTTCGAGTCCGAGAAACGAAACTCCAATTTTTTGAATCATAGAATGAGTGGGCTTTTTGAAGTGCCTATAAACCTAAATTCGAGTCTGAGAAACAAGACTCCAACTTCCTGAATCATAGAATGAATAGGCTTTTTGAAGTGCCTATAAACTTAAGTTCGAGTCCGAGAAATGAGACGCCAACTTTTTGAATCATAGAATGAATAGGCTTTTTGAAGTGTCTATAAACCTAAGTTTGAGTCCGAGAAACGAGACTCCAACTTTTTGAATCATAGAATGAATAGGCTTTTTGAAGTGCCTATAAACCTAAGTTCGAGTCCGAGAGACGAGACTCCAACTTTTTGAATCATAGAATGAATAAGCTTTTTGAAGTGTCTACAAACCTAAGTCCGAGTCCGAGAAACGAGACTCCAATTTCTTGAATCATAGAATGAATAGGCTTTTTGAAGTGCCTATAAACCTAAGTTTGAGTCCGAGAAACGAGACTCTAACTTATTGAATCATAGAATGAATAGGCTTTTTGAAGTGCCTATAAACCTAAGTTTGAGTCCGAGAAACGAGACTCTAACTTATTGAATCATAGAATGAATAGGCTTTTTGAAGTGCCTATAAACCTAAGTTCGAGTTCGAGAAACGAGACTCCAACTTTGTTTGAATCATATCGAATTAACAGGATTGTTTAAGTTCTTTAGCCCGAGAAGCGTGGCTACAATAGGATCGAGTCCGATATACGAGACTCAAACTTTTTCTAACTTCAAATAGGATTTAACGAAGTTCCTACAATGTTATGAGTCAAATTACCTCATTATTCAACCTTGCCATGATTGCTTTCGTTGCATAAGCACATTTCAATTTTGAATCATTATTGTTAGTGAAAGAAGATCTCTACGACCTGATACATTTTTACTCAGTAAGCATCACACTTTTGCACACACGTGCACTTTTGCATTAGTCAGGGAGAATTTTTTAAAATTCGAGGATCTGACATCGTCAGTGAGAGTTCAAGCTCGAAGACCTGACGACCTTTTAGTTCGGGGAGAGTTTTACCCTCAAGGATCCGAACACCTCGACGAATTGCTAAATCAGGCTGCAAAATGAACTGTCACTAACTTTGGCATTCAGATATCGCACTATTTATCAAAATAGATTTGCTATCTAGTTTGCTTCAACCCTCTGCCAAATATGGGAATCTGTAGATACCCCATTTTTGCACTCGCCTGATTAATCAACTCGTCAACCCGATCGTAACGATTCCCAATGATGGATATTTATTCCATTCCTTTATTTTGTTACAGAAATGTTTCAGAAATCCGGATGAGGTATGTCGAATTGAAAAAACACTAGAAACCACGTCACGCTAAGAAAATACGATCCCAGAAACATAGAAATCATCATCTTGCAAACAAAAAGAAGTTTCATGATAAAAATCACTAAAAAATGACCAAATTACCAAAATACCCCTAACATCAAAATATCCTTAGAGCCTACGTTACGATTAGGAAAACTCATTCAAACACATAACACAACAAATTGAAACCAAATAAATTATTTCACCAATTTTAACAGAATTTGACAAAATTACGAAAATACCCCTCATAAAGTTCACGATTATTTCATACAAAAAACTTTATAAATGACACAAATCAATATTTCCATTGAATTCCTTACGAAAAATCGATTCTAAAACATCCTAGAACATTAAAAACCGACTTAAAACATGAAAAGTCCTCTCTGGGGGCAAAACGGTAATTTCACAATTTTCATAATTAAAAATTTCAAAATTAATAAATAAAATATTAAATAATTAAAGTGAAACATTGATGAAATTAATTTAAAATTTTGAATTAAAAAAATCAATCAATCGGGCTTTCAAGTAAAATTGTTGAGGGTTCGTGAGATATTTCTTTAAGGACCCCTCCATTTGGGGGTCCAAAGAATTACAGATATTATAGAGGGGGGGGTTCTCCAAAAATTAAAGTCAATCAAGCAATACTAAAGTCAAGGTATTAAACTCAATCAAGTGAGACTAAAGTCAAAATTAAAGTCAATTAAGGAAGACTGAAGTCAAAATATTAAAAGTCAATCAATTAAGACTAAAGTCAAAATATTAAAAGTCAAACAAATAAGACCAAAAGTCAAAATCATAATAGAGTTCTAATTAAATAATAACTCTATCTAATAGAGTTTTAACTAAAATACAACTCCACCTAAAACAATTCTAATTAAAACACAACTCTACCTAAAATAATTCTAACTAAAACACAACTCTAATTAAACACTAACTCTATCTAAATCAACCCCTAAAAAAAATCTATAAATAGAGGTCCTCACACTCTATTTTCGTATCAAATCATAAACCCTAGGAAAAGTAGGTCAAGAAGCCTCCCCAACCTTCCCAAAACCCTAATTTTGAAGTCCCAACTTCTTACCTAACACCCATACTTCAATTTTAGCTTGAAAAATACCTAAAAACCCTTCAAAAACACCTCAAAACCCATAAACAAATCCAAAGAATTCAAATCTAAGAAAGAGATACTTCTACTTGGAGATCAGAAATCAGATCCGGTGACGGAACGACGCGAGGAATACTATACAAGAAGTTGTTCTATCAGATCTGAGGGAAAAGAAAATCGTTACGTTCGAAAAAGGTAATTATTTTTATTTTTTTTATTGATTAGGTCTTTTTAGCAATGTAGTTCTACTTGGGAATTAGTAGAGACCGGTGTTTGCCGGGCGGGGTTGGTGCCTAACACCTTCCAATTCCGTAACGTGATCCCCGGAGTTAGTTTCTTATTTTTCGTAGATTAGTTTCTTTTGCCTTTTAGAGTCAATGTTCGGTTCCTAGACCGTAATAACTAGGTGGCGACTCCCAAACCTCAAGGGTCAAAAGCGGATCTACGCATCCCGCGGATCTAGGGCGCTTTCAAGTACACACACTCACACTTGCATTTCTTAGTCAGGGAGAATTCTTTAAAATTCAAGGATCTGACGCCGTCAGTTAAAGCTTGCGCTTGAGGACCTGACATTTTTTAGTTCGGGAAGAGTTTTACTCTCAAGGATCCGAACGCCCCGACGAATTGCTAAATCAGGCTACAAAATGAATAGTCACTAGCTTTGACATTCGGATATTGCATCATCTACCAAAATAGATTTGCTATCTAGTTTGCTTCAACCCTCTACCAAAGAACGACATCTGTAGACACGCCATTTTTGCATTCACCTGATTAATCAACTCGTCAATCCGATTGCAATGGTTCCCAATGATGGATGATTATTCCAATGATTTATTTTGTTACTAGATATGTTTTAGAAATTTAGATGAGGTATCTCGAACTAACAAAACCTTAGGGCCCGTGTGCATACAGGAGCCAGAAGTACTTAAAATATAAATACTTCCAAAAGTATTTTCTGAAGTACTGTCTCAAGTAGCTGAATACGTGTTGTACGTTTGGATACAGGATCTGAGAAGTACTGCCAGAAGTACTTCTCACAGAGTTTTATGTTATGAAACTATTATGTATTCTGTTAAAATGATCAGAATACCCTTATATGTAATAATTATTGTTTTTAACATTATAACTCAACAACATATGCTCAAAAAAAAGTAATAGTTACTGTTTTTATTAAATAAAAACATTATAACATTATTTTATACTCAAAATATACTTATTCTTATTTTTTTTAAATTCGACAGAACCTTCCCTAAATATTGGACATATTAAAAATAAAACCTATATAAAAACATAACAACTATCATATAATAAAACATGTATCATCATACATAAAATCATATGTAATAATCACACCAACATATGTAAAATGAAAAGAAAACATTCGTAAACAAAATTTATATGTGATCGTCATACCAATAAACAAAGATGTTCATATAGTAAAAATATACTAAATTTACCCAAAAATATAATTTATTCTGTTAATAGTAAGTTTTAAATCATAAAATGATATAATTATATCACGTCGATCATAAGCTTCTTTTTTAGCTTCAGCTATGACTTCTCTCCTACGTTCCATTTCTCTATGTCTTTCTCGTTGTGAACGTTTCGAGGGTCCAGGCTCATCTACACTCCTAGGGACGGCTTCATCTATATAATCTAATTCTTCGTATATAGCAAATTCAACATCTGCCAAAGTTTCATTTCGAATGAAATTGTGCAGTCCCATGTAAGCAATAACGATATCCCTTTGAGTATCAATGGAGTATGTGTGCATGTCCCTAAGAATTGCCCATCTTGCCTTTAATATCCCAAAATACCTCTCTATAACATTACGCAATGAGAAATGAAGATGGTTAAATAATTCCTTCTTTTCCTTCTACCATGCACCCCGTCGAAAGTCTTGTAAATAGTAATAGACACTCCTATATGGTGTCATATACCCATCCATCATTGGGTAACCAGAGTCAACCAAGTAATATTTGCCTACAAATGAATAATAATTTCATTATTTTATATATATAATGTATAATTGAATATACTTCTAAGTAAAATATTGAATACCAACCTGACGGAGGGTGAGAAATTCCTAAATTAGGATTATTTATGATTTTTAAGAATACGTTCGCGTCATTTGCTTGTCCTTTCCAACCAGCAACTACATATGTGAAGAACATATCGAAAGAGCATACAGCCATTACATTTTGCGTTATACCTTTTCGACCTAAATATCGAAGATGATCTGCTATTGGAACTCGTGCACCAATATGAGTACCGTCAATCGCTCCCACACAATCCTTCATATAAAAAGAAATTTTATATTAAAGATTAAACATTATAATTTTTTTGAATTTAACTTTAAAATTACCTTAATGAAAGGTCAGAATCTTCAATTTGTGCGAATTTGATGAGGGATCTCATCCAAAGAACGAGGCACAATGAGAGTTTTGCACAATTCAAGGACAGCTTTCAAGATTCTATGAAAGTGTCTACTCACAATTTCTTCAGAACGTTGAAATCGATCACCAACGCTTCTCATGCCCTCGTTTTGTCCTAATATCTTTAAGAACATTCCTAAGGATACTTCCAAAGAAACGTTCCTTGTTCTTTCGAGACCCACCTCTTCGTGTAAAGTATTGTATAATTTCTCGAATACATGTTTCTCCATTCAAAATTGTTCATGACATATTGCATTATTTCCAGACAAAACATAATTCATATAATTTTGTCCAGTAAAATTACAATTAGTTTTGGGTTGTCGAACTAATTTATTTTTACGAGCCATGCGATAATGATTTGCTGTAGCAAGTGCAGCCATACATATAATCTCATCGTCTGAATCTGAATAATCCATCTTGTTTCTGTTTACATTATTAATAAAAAAAAATATTATTTAATAATCCATATTAACAATCATATAAATATATTCAATTTATAAACAATTATATAAAATATTAAAACAAACATTTTTAAAAATCAAAGCATAATCCATAATTCGTAATCCATAAAACATAATCAACAATCCACAAACCAGAAATAAATAGAAACTTAATCCATACAGAATAAATCCAAATCATAATCCATGAAATAATCTTTCTTTTATTAACTACATGTCTAGAGTTGGCTCATTCCTATGACCTTGCGTGACTGCTTCGACACATAGTTCAGCAAAGGTCTTTTGTAAATATGGACTCCAATTTGCTTTACCCTTGTCATTTTGTGCTACAACTTGGTTGTCCTTGTTCATATTTATTGTTTCAGAAGACATCTTAAAATGAAAACAAACAACTATGTGAAAAAAATCATGTGTTAGAGAAAAACATAAATAAATCAATAAAAAACATTCTCTTATAATAATAACCTAAAAAAAATATTTCACGAAAAACTAATTCTCATGGATTAGCACTTGAAATTCAAAGTATACAAATACATGCATTGTATACCTTTTAACTAAAAAATCCTTTAAATTTTAACTCTTCGCTTTTGGCCAAGTCATGTCTTAAAAAAAAATATTTTTAAAACTCGTCTTATAGTGTCAATTCACACCTTAAACTCTTTAAATGATGGTGACTCCCAAACCTTATAGTGTCAATACCCTTAATGTTGATAATGCACCAAAAATGATCAAAATACCTTAATAAATATATAATTACATTATAAATAAATAAATTTATATATATATTAAAAAATTATAAAAATAATTATTTTCAATTTAAAATTTTTTATTAATTTTATAATTCTATCAAAATTTCGATAGCATCACCTCTTAAAAATGGACATATGAAATTTTCCTAATAAAAAAAATACCTGCATAATACACTATAGAATACACAATTTAACATCCATGCAACATCCCATACACATTAACATTTAAAAAAACACATAATACGTGTATCAACATGTTTTAAACCATTAGGACTCAAAGAGAATTATTCAAGTTTCAACTTCTCTAACAAAGTAATTATAAATAATGAAATAATACTTTTAGTTCATATTTCAACAATTAAGGAAATCTTTACTCTTTACAAATAACACTCAAGAGGTCTTAAGTTCAAATCTTATCTCCCAACAAAACATAAGAAAAAAATAAATAATAGAACTATGAATTTTTCAACAATTATTCTCATTGATATGTTCTTAAGGAGGGGTCCCTTCAACCCCAACTTATCAATAAAAAATGAAAAAGGTTATTTGCATGAAATTCAAAATAAATGTATAAAACTAAATTCAATATAAAATGACCATAAAGAAGGTATTCATTTTGATAAAAATAAATATATACCAAAATAAGAATACATCCTTTTTGATAAATATTTTAAAAAAGAGTTGTGATAATCTAAGTCCCTTTTTTATACACTCCCTTTACAAAATCGTAGATCCTTTGCTTTGAGATAAATAGACCAAGTTAATGAGTAGATTTGGTGAACTGATTCCATCGAGTTTTGGGCTGAGTCATCAAAAGATCCAATCAAGTCGAGTTGAGTTGACATGGATGAGTTTCGAGTCTATTTTACAAGTTGTAAAAGTATGACTAACACGACACAAGGTTTGCACAAATAGAAAAGAATTCACATGTACTTGCATCAAAATAACCTGAATCACTAAAATACAAAACTCCAAACCAAAGTCCTTATTCAAACCCAATTTCCTAGATGATAAGATCTTACAAAAATAATTATTTTCTTTCTTCAATGTTGACGACCAAATGTATTTTCTCATAGTGATGAGATGAGATGGGATCTTAATGACTTTAAACAAATAAAAAACAAACAACACCTACTAAAACAAGGGGGTGGTTCATGGGACATATGTAAAAACATATGAGAAAACATTGGTTGTTCAAAATATAGGTTAGAGGTTTTGGATTGAGCTATTTTTTGCGAGGATGATCACTATGATGAGAAGATCATCCTCACAAAAATCAGCTCAATCTGAAACTTCTAAATCCATCAAAAGTGATTTACAAATTATTGGCAAAAAATCGACGGTCCACATTCTAAATCACTTTTAATGGGGTTAGAAGTTTTAGATTGGACTGATTTTTTTTTAGATGATCATCCACACAAAAAATTAGCTTAATCCGAAATTTCTAACCCATATTTTAAAAATTTATTAATGTTACATTGTTTTTACATATATTTTTTCATATGTCCCTAAAAGTGCCCTCGATCCGCGGGGTACGCGGATCCACTTTTGACCCTTGAGGTTTGGGAGTCGCCACCTAGTTATTATGGTCTAGGAACCAAATTGACTCTAAAATGGATAAAAAACTAATCTACTACAGAAAAACTGAATCCGGGGATCATATTACGAGGTTGGAAGGTGTTAGGCACCAACCCCGCCCGACCAATGCCGGTCGCTACTTATCCCAAATAAGACTACATCGCTAATGACAAAACCTAGATAAAAAAAAATAACAAAAATCTTACCTTCGATCTGCAAAGATTATATTCCCTCAGATCTGGTGAAACTGCTCCTTGTACCATACTCCTTACTTCGTTCTGTCTCCGGATCTAATTTCTGATCTCCGAGGCAAGGTATCTCCTTCTTGGATCTGGGTGCTTCGAATTTGTTATGGATTTTGGAGTGTTTTTGAAAGGTTTCTAAGTGTTTTTCAGGCTAAAATCGAAGTAGGGTGTTAGGTAAGGAGTTGGGACTCCAAAATTAGGGTTTTGGAGAGGTTGTGGAGGCTTCTTCACCTACTTTTCCTAGGATTTTATCTTTGATACGAAAATAGGGTGTAGAGGCTCCTATTTATAAAGTTTTTTAGAAGCATTAGGGTTTGATTAGGATTTCTTTTAGAGTTTTAATTAGGGTTTTGACTTTGGTCTTATAAGATTGACTTAATCTTTAGGTTTTTAATTTAGGATTTTTACTTTAGTCTTATGAGATTGACTTGATTAGTTTGGATTAGGGTTTTGATTTAGGATTTTGACTTTAGTCTTATGAGATTGACTTAATTAGTTTAGATTAGGATTTTGATTTAGGATTTTGACTTTAGTCTTATGAGATTGACGTTAATACTTTGACTTTTAGTCTTTCTTGGTTGGCTTTTAATATCTTGACTTTAGTCTTACTTGATTAACTTTAATTTTTGGAGAACCCCCTTTTATTATGTCTTTAATTCTTTGGGCCCCCAGATGGAGGGGTCCTTGAATAAAATCCTAGCAGCCATCAACAATTTTGCCTGAAAGCTTGATTGATCGATTTTTTGGTTAAAAATTTTAAATTAATTTTATTAATGTTTCAATTTACATTATTTAATGGTTTATTTATTAATTTTAAAATTTTTAATTATTAAAATTATAAAATTACCGTTTTGCCCTCGGAGAGGATTTTTTACGTTTTAAGTCGTTTTTCAATGTTCCAGGATGTTTTGGAATCAGTTTTTCGTAAGAAATTCGATGGGAATATTGGTTTTTGTCATTTATAAAGTTTTTTGTATGAAATGGTCAAGAACTTTATGAGGGGCATTTTCGTAATTTTGTCGAATCTTGTGAAAATTGGTGAAATGATTTATTTGGTTTCGATTTATTATTTTATGTATTTGAATGAGTTTTCCTAATTGTAACGTAGGCTCTAGGGTTGTTTTGATGTTAGGGGTATTTTGGTAATTTGTTCGTTGTTATCGTGAAGCTTTTTTTGATTTGCAAGATGATAATTTCTATGTTTCTGGGGTCGTATTTTCCTAGCGTAGCATGATTTCTAAGTTTTGTCAGTTCTAGATATCTCATCCAAATTTCTGAAACATATCTGGTAACAAAATAAAGTATTACAATAGACATCCATCATTGGGAACCGTTGCGATCGGGTTGACGAGTTGATTAATTAGGCGAGTGCAAAAATGGGGTGTCTACGATGCCCCTCTTTGACAGAGGGTTGAAGCAAACTAGATAGCTAATTGATTTTGGTAGATAGTGCGATATCTGAATGCCAAAGCTAGTGACAGTTCATTTTGCAGCCTAATTTAACAAATCTTCGGGGTGTTCGAATCCTTGAGGGTAAAACTCTCCCCGAACTAGAAAATCTCAGGTCCTTGAACACGAGCTCTCACTGGCAGTGTCAGATCCTGAAATTTTACAAAATTCTCCTTGACTAATGTAACAACTGTGCAAATGTGTGGACTCAAAATCTGAGATAGATTTCAAAGAGTTTGAGTTGGAAATGAGTCAAATTTGAGTATGAAATGAATATAAACTGAGCATAAGCTGAGCGTAATTCTAAGAAAACCCTTGGCGGCGTCTGAGTATAATTCTGAGAAAACCCTCGGCGGTATCTGAGTATAGTTCCGAGAAAACCCTCAGCGGTAACTGAGCATAATTCCAAGAAAACCCTTGGCGGCATCTGAGCATAATTCCGAGAAAACCCTCGGCGGCATCTGAGCATAGTTCCGAGAAAAGCCTCGGTCGCATCTGAGCATAATTCCAAGAAAACCCTTGGCAGCATCTGAGCATAGTTTCGAGAAAACCATCGGTGGCATCTGAGCATAATTCCAAGAACTTGACGGTATCTGAGCATAGTTCCGAGAAAACCCTCGGCGGCATCTGAGCATAATTCCGAGAAAACCCTCGGCGGCATCTGAGCATAGTTCCGAGAAAAGCCTCGGCCGCATCTGAGCATAATTCCAAGAAAACCCTTGGCGGCATCTGAGCATAGTTTCGAGAAAACCATCGGTGGCATCTGAGCATAATTCTAAGAAAATCCTTGGCGGCATCTGAGCATAATTCCAAGAAAATCCTTGGCGGTATCTGAGCATAGTTCTAAGAAAATCTTCGGTGGCATCTGAGCATAATTTCAAGAAAATCCTTGGTGGCATCTGAGCATAGTTCCGAGAAAACCCTCGGCGGCATCTGAGCATAATTCCAAGAAAACCTTTGGTGGCATCTGAGCATAATTCCAATAAAACCCTTGGCGGTATCTGAGCATAGTTCCGAGAAAACCTTCGGCAGCATCTGAACATAATTCCAAGAAAACCCCTGGCGGCATCTGAGTATAGTTCCGAAAAAACCCTCGGCGGCATCTGAGCATAATTCCAAGAAAACCTTTGGCGGTATCTGAGCATAGTTCCAAGAAAACCCTCGGCGGCATCTGAGCATAATTCCAAGAAACTGAGCATAATTCTAAGAAAACCCTTGGCGATATCTGAGCATAGTTCCGAGAAAACTCTCGGCGGCATCTGAGCATAATTCCAAGAAAACCCTTGACGGTATCTGAGCATAGTTCCGAGAAAACCCTCGACGGCATCTGAGCATAATTCCAAGAATACCTTTGGCGACATCTGAGCATAATTTCGAGAAAACCCTCGGCGGTAACTGAGCATAGTTCCGAGAAAACCCTCGGCGGCATCTGAGCATAATTCCAAGAAAATCCTTGGCGGCATCTGAGCATAATTTCGAGAAAACCCTTGGTGGTAACTGAGCATAGTTCCGAGAAAACCCTCGGCGGCATCTGAGCATAATTCCAAGAAAACCCTTGGCGGCATCTAAACATAATTCCGAGAAAACCCTCGGTGGTAACTGAGCATAGTTCTGATAAAACCCTCGATGGTAACTGACTGAGAAAAACTGAGAATGAAGAAATAAATCTAGGAAAGAAGCGATTGAAAATGAATCTAGAAAAGAGTGATCGAATCTGGGAATAGAGAGATCAGGGAAAGAATGAATACCCTGTCTCCTATTCCAAATGTGAAATCCAAAATGTTTTTGTTTGAACCTCAAGTTTTTATTTCTTGTGAACCTCAAAAGTTTTTCAAAAAACTGTTATCAAGAGGATAACCTTAAGTTTTGGGTTCTCTTTTAGGATTAACATTGCTCAAACATAAAATACCCCTAGTTTGATAACAAATATGGCACTGGAGATAATTGAATACATCATGAAAACTAAAAATAAAAACCTCTAGTATAAGGAGAAACTACATATTAGAGGAAAAAGAAAAATGCCTCTTGTATGAAGGTTTAAAATATTTGATTACCACAAGCGCATTAAAGATCCAACTTTTATTTTGATTAATTTTATTGAAGATTTTGAGACAGGCTCAAGTGAACAAAAATATTTCTTTTTGAGACTCATCATAGAATTCATCCTTCTCTCCCTTGGTTCACTTGGGGAATAAGAATTTTCAGATCGATCGTAGACCAGATATTTGTGGCTTTCGAGTCTATGCCTGGTTTAAACTAAGTATTGAACTTGATTATTCGGACTTCTGATGTTTCAGCTCGGACCGGTCTCAGCTTGGGATTTTCTTCTATTTTTCTTTGTTGCTCTAACTTTTGCCTAGATCGCCTTTTCAGGTTTTCAATCTATCGAGCTTGCTCTAGATTTTGCCTAGATCGCCTTTTTAGATTTTCGATTTAGCGAGCTCTTTTTTTTTATTGGCTCTGATTGTTGCCAAAGTTGTCCTTTCAGATTTTCAACCTTTCGAGCTTGTCTTAATTTTTGCCTAAGTCGCCCTTTTCGGGTTTTCAACTTAGCAGGCTTCATCATTTTTTATCTTTTTATTCTCCTTTGAACTTCTAGAGTTACTGTTTGATCATGCTTTGCTATCTTCCTTGACTTTTCGTACGGTACTTAGGAGGACTTTTATAGGTAAGCTTAGGACTGGGTATAAAAAGGAAGGAATTTTGAGGCTCAAAAACCCGAATGCCCCTTATGTGGCATTTCTGTTATTTTACTTTCAATTTTCTTCCCCATTTTGAAGATATTTCTTTTTCTTTTCTTTTGAATATTTCCTAGATTTTTTTTTCGAGGAATCTATTTTTTGATGTGGTCGGGCCTGAAGTAACTTCTCAGGTTGCCTACGTACCCCAAAATTTTGGGATCAGACCAAGACGTAATTCAAATTTTTCCCTCCCTTGGGTTAGGTAATCAGGCTAAGAAGTAAAAGGCATATTTTTTCTCTTTTTGAACAGGCTGCAAAGGTCTTGAGAAAGGAGATAATGAACTAGGTAGTAAGAAAATTGATTCGGCCAAAAATGACCTCCTTAAATGTAGTACCGTTTGATTTGGTCAAGGTTGATTGGTTCTGGTAACTCGATTCTATCATGATCTTAAAGTCTGACATCCTTTCTTGGTAATATTTCCTTGATGATGTATGGACCTCCCCAATTCGGTTTGAACTTCCCTCTAGGGTCAAAGATAAGTGCCCGATTCTCTTTGAGTACTAAATCTCCGACTTATAAGTGACGGGCCTTGATCTTTTTGTCAAATGCACGGGCGACTCTTCTTTGATAAGCTTGCACGTGATACAAAGCTCTCAGTCATTTTTATTTGATCAAATTCAATTCTTCATACCGCTGGCGAACCCAATCTGTTTCTGACAACTGACTTTCCAACAAGACCTTGAGAGATGGAATTTCCATTTGAACTGGTAAAACCGCTTCCATGTCATACACTAAGGAGTAGGGAATAGCTCCAGTAGAGGATCGAATTGAAGTTCGATATGCCCATAGTGCAAATGGCAGTTTTCAGATCAATCTCGATGTGATTGACACATTTTCTTTATGATAGTCTTAAGATTCTTATTAGCTGCTTCGACTGCTCCATTAGTCTGAGGCCTGTAAGGAGATGATTTGTGATGTGAGATTTTAAACTTTGAACACAAAGTAATAACCTCAGCTTTGAAATGCGACCCATTATTAGAAATCAGTTCCGAAGGTACCCCGTACCGGCTGATGATGTTCGTTTGGATAAACTTTGCAACTCGAGACGCAGTGAGGACAACATAAGAGGCAGCTTCGACCTACTTAGTAAAATAATCGATAGCAACTAAAATGTACTCATGCCCGTTTGATGCTTTAGGCGATATTTTACCAATAATGTTGATTCCCCAAACTGAGAATGGCCATGGTGACGTCAGACCAACTAATCGAGAAGGTGGCACATGTATGAGATTTGCATGTATTTGGCATTTGTCGCAGGTCTTGACCATGTGATGACAATCTGTTTCCATCGTAGGCCAGTAGTACCCTTGTCTCATAATTTTCTTAGCTAACATTTTCCCACTCATGTGAGGGCCGCATTCTCTTGAATGTAGTTCAACCATTATCTGTTCAGCTTGATCTTCATCGATGCATGACAAATGAATTCCATCATAAGACCTTTTGTATAAACTTCCTGCGCACAGGATGAATTGAGATGATAATCTTAGTAAGGGTTGTCGTTCCTTCCTCGATGCTTCTTTTGGGAATTCTTATTTTTCCAACACCTTTTTAATGTCTGTGTACCACAGCTTTCCATCAGGTAGTCGAGTAGCAATATTGATCTGACAGCAATATGCAGGTTTGTCTTTGACTTCGACAGTGATTGGCCTCAATTCCATGCTAGGGGGCAAATGGATCATTGAAGATAAAGTGGCTAACGAGTCAGCAAATCTATTATCTTTCCTTGACACGTGTTGGAACAGAATAGCTTTAAACTTACTCACTAGGTTTAACAAATACTCATGATAAGGCTTCAACTTTTCGTCCCTAGTCTTCCATTCTTCCAATGACTGGTTTATGACCAATGCTGAATCCCCAAAAACTTCGATTTCTATAATGCCCAGATTCAAAGCAGTTTCAAGTCCAGCGATGTTGCCTCATATTCGGCTGTGTTATTAGTGTTAGAGAAGGCTAACTTAACAGCAATCGGAATGTGGCATCCTTTCGGAGAAAATAGGACTGCCCCTATTCCATACCCATTCTGATTGGCGGCTCCATCAAAATACAACTGTCATGTTTGGTTCTGAGGCTCTTCTTCAACATGCAAGATGTTCTCATCTGGGAACTGATCAACATGCCTTATTCCTTCTGTTACCGGGTGATTTGCCAAGTATTCTGCTACAGCTCTCCCCTTGATGGATTTCTGTATAACGTGCGTGATGTCAAACTCTGATAACTATAATAACCATCGTGCAGTTCTCCCTGTTAGTGTCAGTTTCTCGAAAAGATACTTGAGAGGATCCATCCGAGATAACAAGATAATTGCATGAGATAGCATATAGTATCGAAGTCTCTGAGTAGCCCATATTAGTGCCAAGCAAGTTTTTTCCAAGGCTGAATACTTTCATTCATAATCTAACATCTTTTTACTGATGTAGTAGATGGCCCTTTTTTTGCTAGTATCTTTGTCATACTGTGCAAGCATGCATCCCATAGCTTCTTCTGTGACTGACAGATAAAGAAGAAGTAGATCACCCGGTGTGAGTATAACCAAAATAGGCGGGTTCAAGAGATACTCCTTGACTTGGTCGAAGGCCTTTTGACATTGGTCATTCCAAACTGTTGGTTCATTCTTCTTGAGAAGCTTGAAAATAGGTTCGCAAACGTTGGTGAGTTGAGCCATGAATCTACTGACATACTGGATTCTACCTAAGAAACCTCGAATTTACTTTTCAGTCTCTGGCGATAGCATCTCTTGGATAGCTTTAATCTTCACAGGGTCTACTTTTTTCCCTCTTTAACTGATCACGAATCCCAACAATTTTCCAGAAGTTACTCCAAATACACATTTCTGCGGGTTGAGGCGGAGTTTGTACTTTTGAATCCTTGTGAGAAATTTTTCTAACGCAGCAACGTGCCCCAATCGTTCTTTGGATTTGACTATCATGTCATCTACATAGACTTCGACTTCCTTATGTATCATGTCATGTAGTAGAGTCGTGGCTGCTCTTTGATAGGTGGCTCCGGCATTATTCAAACCAAAAGGCATAACCTTGTAGCAAAAGGTTCCCCACTATGTGATGAACGACGTCTTTTATATATCCCGAGGATCCATTTTTATCTGATTGTACCCCGGAAAGCCATCCATGAAGGCCAATAAGCGTGCCCTACTGTACTATCTACTAGAACATCTATGTGTGGTAAAGGAAAATTATCTTTTGGGCTTGCTTTGTTTAGATCTTTAAAGTCCACACACATTCTGACTTTCCCATCTTTTTTAGGCACCGGGACGACGTTGGCAATCCACTCAGGGTATTCTACAACTTCCAAAAATCTAGCGTTAATCTGCTTCGTAACTTTTTCTTTAATTTTCAGAGTCCATTCCGGCTTCATACGTCGAAGTTTCTGTTTAATGGGTCGAGCATCCGGATATAACGGAATACGATGTTGAACAATGTCTGTGCTTATTCCTGGCATATCCTCGTAAGACCACGCGAACACGTTTCTAAACTTTCTGAGCAAGTCTACTATCCCTTTGCGTTTATCGGGGGATAATGTGATCCCAATCCGAATCTCTTGAGGACTTTATTTTGTTTCGAGATTGATAACCTCTACTTCCTCCATTAGAGGTTGAGCCCGACGTTCATTTTCTTGTTCAAATAATTTGATTATTTCAGGGGGAGGTTCTTCGTGAGAAGATTCTCCCTCCGAAGTCAGATTATTAGTTAAATTATTATTGCGCTCGGAGTAATTAAAAATTTCTTTCATATCATTGAAAGGAATGGGGTAACAGGACTCATTGCCGACTTGACAGACTCACTTAACTTAACAAAAATAAAGGACTTACTTGACTTAGCAGAAACAAATGACTCATCTGGCATGTCAGACTGAACAGGACTAAGGGGACTGACAGACCCAGTCTTGACATGCAACACAGGACTAATTACATGATAGCTAGAGAGACACCCTACAGCGGGTTTGATTGCAGACTGAGGATTTGGGATCCCCTTCTCAGTTGACAACACCAGGACACTGTGATCTTCAATGAATAACTGGTCGATGTTGAGGGAGTCTAGATTGAGCTGTCAATCCTCGATTTTCTTCTCTTCAGCTTCTGTGCTTGCTTCCTTTTCAGGCCAATCCATACCAAAGAAGATCTCAAATCCCTGTAGACGAGTACCTGTGATGTGGTCAATGAATGGCTCTGGGATCCCACAGTAACGGAAATCTTTTCCTTCCTTCACGAAATAGCCATTAAGGGTCCTACGATAGGACTTCATTTTGATGAGATCCGTGGTGCGTCTTTTCCTTTTCGCAATTGCCTTGTCCCGCTTTGTCTTCCATTATTGGGCCCAATCTTCATTAGTAGGCTTATATCCTAGTCTGAATGTGTCGATGACCTCTTTAATCACTGGTGCCTCTTTAATACCTTGCTACTTGCGACCTAAGCCCATACCAGGGAAAAATCTCATTTTCTTGAATATATTGGCCATGTAGCAGTTAGAAGTATTTTCCATTGGAAAATATTCTTTCATGGCTTGATCCCATTGGACTGAGCATATCTTTTCAAACTCGAACCCACTGAGCTCTACTCCCTGTTGTTCTGGTTGAATCTCAAGCAACGGCTCATCCTTAGCTTCAGTATTATTTATAATCCCTATAATTTCAACATCTCCATGGAGAGTAATCACTAGCCCATCCTTGATAAACTTGACCTTCTGGTGTAGTGTGGAAGGGAAAGCTTTGATCTGGTGTAACCATGGCCTCCCTAACAGTAAATTGAAAGAAGACTGGATGTCGATAACTTAAAATTCCACAGGAAATTCAACTATGCCTGTGGACAATCGAAGGTGTAAAATTCCCAATACATCCCTTTTGGTGTTATCATAGGCCTAACCCCTTGATTAGTGGGCTTGAGATCTTCACTTTTAAACCCAAGGCAAGTGGCGGTCTTCAAAGGGCAAACATTCAATGCACTCCCATTATCGATCAATACCAGAGGTACCCTCATCCCGTTACAGTCAACTGTGATGTGCAATGGCTTAGTGTGGCTTACTCCTTTCTTTGGGAGATCGGAGTCTGAGAAGGATAAGATATTCTCCACATAAGTTGCCCCTACTATGTTGGCCAGCTGATCTGGAGAAGTATCAAGGGAGACTTGGGCTGTACTTAATGCTTTGAGAACAGCCTCCCTATGAGCAGTGGAAGACATAAGTAAACCCCAAACCAAGATATTAGCTCCTGATTTCTTCAATTGCTTGATCACAGAGTTATCTTCTTCGATATTTTCTTTGATAGGATCTTCTCTTTCTTTTCTTGTCAGGGTTGTCGGATTATCAACACAGAGTTCTTGTGGCTTAAAGACTCTTCCCCTTCGAGTCATATGTCTAACTTTATCACAAGAGAGAGAATAGGGCTCATCTACTTCAGTCAGTAAGTATGGATCTTCATCTGTCAAAGATAAAGGGATTTTCAAGTTCATTTGAGCCAACAAGTAACTAGTGAATGCGGGGCTATTGTATCGAGACGGGGATAAACAATACGTATCATCTGAGGTTAAATCAAATGATTCATAGTTTGTGGTGAAAACCTTATCAGTGAAGGCTATCCCGGCAAGGGGGTAACTAGGCGATTTGAGTTGGATGGTATGGATAAAAGAGATAGGATCGAATGGCAATGGTATGTGAGAAATCATGTTCAGGGTTGGTGGAGGTTGATAGGTAGGTAGGGGATTAGTGGTGACATTTGGTGGGCTAGGGATTGTGACCTTTTTGTTGTCAATAAGGTTTTCAATGGCATGGCGTAAGGTGATACATCGATCTGTGTGATGGCCAGGGTTTTGATGGAACTCGTAGAAACAAGTTAAAATTGTGTCCAGTTGGCAAGGGATTAAGTAGAGGTCGGGGTTGGATAGGGGTAAGAAGCCCTTTTTTCAGCAATTTGTGAAGAGCTACAGTGAGACTCATCCCTAGATTGGTAAATTGACTTTGGACTGGGGGTTGAGTTGGGGTAGATGACGTGTTGGCTATGTAGACATGGTTGGTGGTAGGTTTAGAAACATAGGATTTCTTAAGCTTGTTATCCGAGGCGTTAGAGAGAATCCCAAAGGCAAAACCGTCCTCAAGTTGGTTTCCGACTTGTAACAATGACTCGAAAGTAGGGAGATATTGGGCCACTAAGTGCTGAGCATATTCTTGTGAGAGGTTCTTTAGGATAATTGCTACTTGTTCCTTCTCTGACGGTCTATCCCACATTTGGGCAGCCTTTGGCCCTCCAACGACCAATGAAATTGGTAAATGTCTCTTTTTTTTCTGCTTAGTTGCCTCCAAATCTCTTCTTGAAGTCTCAATCTCGGTACTGTACTTATACTGATGCCAGAAGGCCTTTGACATGCTCTCCCAGGTGCCCACAGTAACTGGATCTTGAGACATTAGCCAGCGTAGTGCTGATCCTAATAAAGTTCTTTGAAACAACAACGTCATATGTTCGTCGCTGAGCCCCATAGTGCGCATGTTAGTAACATACACCTTAAGATGTGTTTTTGCACACCCTATACCACTAAACTTGTCCATTTCCGGCATCACAAACTTCTCAGGCAAATGAATTCTAAGGATGCGGTTCAGAGCTTCAATACCTACTACAATTTCATCGATGCCTTTTATACTTTTCATAGCCGACTCTAATTGAGACATTCTGTTAGCTAACACCAGATTTTCATCAATATATTCTTCATCTCCGTCGAGTTTGAAGACTTCACGTGGACGTCTCTCTTCTACTTTTTTTCCTTTTGGATCATTTAGGGGATTGCCCGTTGATTCCGAGGTCTGTTCTAACACTTCCACTTTACCTTTTATACTGTTGATATCATTGGCAAAGGCTGCCAAGATCTTACGGATCTCTGTAAGTTCAGATTCTGAAACCATCTCTGCTTGTTGATTTGGTACTGTAGCTCGTTCTAACCGACTGGACTTACGACTCCAACTAGGAGGTGGACGCTTGAGTTTGGGCGCAATGAAATCCTATATGACCCCATCAAAGGTAGATTTAGTCAATTTCAGTATTACCCTCTTGATAACATTTTAAAGAATCACTTTATTGAGGTTTGGGCACCAATCCATTAATTAATCCATTCACATAATGAACATTCAAAGAAGAAATCAATATTTATTTGAAAGAAAAATAACTTTATTGAAAATGATTGACAAATAAATGTTCTTATTAAAAATATCTTTCAACAAATTTCACTTGAACTATTTTTATATGGACGCTTGGCTTTGTCTTCATGGTCATTTGGATTGTTGTCAGGCTTGACCCTCTTGGCTCTAACAACTGGCTCTTTGAATTCTGCTGGTCCGTCTGGATACCCTAAGGAGCGCTTGTTCCAAGCTTTCTCAATGAAGTGTACTAACTTTTCAATCAAAGGCTCGGGGGGCAAGAAAACTTTGTGCTGAGGTAAAGATAACTCTATAGGTACGTCGTACTGTTCTGGGATCAGATTAGGATGGTAAAAAGATATTTCTTCTAAACCGATCAAACGGACATAGTAGGATCCTTTGGTTCCTAGAACAGGGGGATCAGTCATCCACCAAGGGTACTTAAAATCGATATGACAGGCAAGACGAGAGTCTAACCATTTGCTCCAAGCTTTAACTGAGTTGTGACGCACTAAAAGGTTTCTCTTGAAAAAGTGTTCTGGCCCATATTCGAGATTTGAGGGAACATCTACGATTTTGAAACGATCACAAAGCCACATATAGAGTAAGTAGGGGCTTCCTTTAAAGCTTTCCCGCTCACCATTTTTTATGGTATCTAAACCCGAGAAAGTTTCAGTTAGGATGAGAGGTACCGGGTTGGCTTTCCTTGAGAGTTGAGAGGCTATATCTATGAAGGACTCAAGGATAGTTTGGCCATCACTATTGGAGGTCAATATGTATTGGGTTAAGATTCCTATGCACAATCGATAATCTCTAGTAGCTCGCCAGGCTTCAGGTTTTACATTGATAGGGTGACTGCGGGAACGATACGGGCCCAGTAAAGGCACTAAGTCCAATATCCCGTTATTAACTAAGGCCTTGGCTTCTTCCTTGGAAATGTTTAATCTTGTGACGAGGTCACCAGAATATCCGGTCTTTAATGAGGGCCTGACTAGAGGTCCTGAAGTGGATATCCCCATGATGCCACAAAAATCCTCGTGAGTAGGGCACAAGTGCATATACCCCATATGGAATATATGAAGATAGGAGTTTCATCGCTTAGCCATAATATGTAAGAGGTTCAAGTCTATCTCAAACTCGTGGAAGTAAAGAGCACTCCTCAACATGAATCTCCCAAAATTGATCTTCTCTATAGGGTGCATCCCTACGACGGTTGTTTTGATTAACTGATCGATTGGGTTATTGCCTGCGACTAGCATCCTGGTTTGACACAAAAGGGTATTTTAGTACTCTTCCAAGGTCTATGTAAAATATAAATTTTCTCTTTATTTTCTTTTGAAAAATCTTGTTCTTATGGAAAATATTTTCTAGAAAACATTTTTTCTTGGAAAATATTTTTCTAGAGAATAACACTTTTGCTGGAAAACACTTATTTTGGAAAAACACTTTTTCTGAAAAATACTTTCCCTTCGTGAACCATTTTTTCTTAGAAAATTTGATTTCTATTTCAATTTCAATGGCCCAGCCCACCATGGTTGTTGGATCGGGATGGACTGGGTCATTATTATAAAATAATGGATTCTTTATTGGGTTGGTGCACCCATTTTAATTTCCAAAAATAAAATTTTTGATTCTTGAGGACAATCATACACTCTGATCTCATCATTCACATCATTCACATACACTCATACGGTTCCATTCAATGAATAACCCGGGAACACCCACGATAAGTTCGAGTCGTGACCTACGGGAAAGGTTTCTAGACTCTAAGCTTACTACGTGCAATGCATTTTTATCTGGCCACCCTTGCCCAAGCACACCTATATACCTCTCGATACGTGGTGACTTGGTTTGATATACCGTATAGGTGATAATCCAAAACCTCAACTCACTTCTCTGAAGCCAAAAACAGCCAGTTTGATCTCCAGTTGAGAGGTGGCGCACAATGCTGAGCAAGGGCCCACTTAAATACCTCTCGTCTAGAATAGACGTAGTCTATCCCCCTCGTACAGTAGGGTACAGCGGGGCAAGATCTCGCTTAGTGTAGACACCCCATTTTTGCATCCGCCTGATTAATCAACTCGTCAACCCGATTGCAAGGATTCCCAATGATGGATGTGTATTCCATTGCTTTACTTTATTACCAGATTTGTTTCAGAAATCCAGATGAGGTATCTCGAATTGACAAAACCTTAGAAACCACGCTACGCTAGGAAAATACGACCCCAGAAACATAGAAATCATCATCTTGCAAACCAAAAAGAAGCTTCACGATAAAAATCACTAAAAATTACCAAATTACCAAAATACCCCTAACCTCAAAATAACCCTAGAGCCTACGTTACGCTTAGGAAAACTCTCTCAAACCCATAAAATAACAAATCGGAACCAAATAAATCATTTCACCAATTTTAACAGAATTTGACAAAATTACGAAAATGCCCCTCATAAAGTTCACATAAAATTTTTCATAAATGACACAAACCAACATTCTCATTGAATTCCTTACGAAAAACCGATTCTAAAACATCTTAGAACATTAAAAATCGACTTGAAACGTGAAAAGTCCTCTCCGGGGGCAAAATGGTAATTTCACAATTTTCATAATTAAAAAATTCGAAATTAATAAATAAAACATTAAATAATTAAATTTAAACATTAATGAAATTAATTTAAAATTTTGAACCTAAAAAATCGATTAATCGGACTCTCAGGCAAAATTATTGAGGGTTCGTGAGATATTTCTTTAAGGACCCCTCCATTTGGGGGGCCAAAGAATTAAAGAAATAATGGAAGGGCCTTCTCCAAAAATTAAAAGTAAATCAAGCAAGACTAAAGTCAAGGTATTAAAGTCAATCAAGTGAGACTAAAGTCAAAATTAAAAGTCAATTAAGCAAGACCGCAGTCAAGATATTGAAAGTCAATCAATTAAGACTAAAGTCAAAACATTAAAAGTCAATCAAATAAGACCAAAAGTCATAATAGAGATCTAATTAAATAATAACTCTATGTAATAGAGTTCTAACTTAAAAATAATTCTACCTAAAACAATTTGAATTAAAACACAATTCTACCTAAAACAATTCTAATTAAAACACAATTCTACCTAAAACAATTTTAACTAAAACACAACTCTAATTAAAAGATCTCTAATTAAACACTAACTCTATCCAAATCAACCCCTAAAAACATCTATAAATAGAGGTGCTCACACCCTATTTTCGTATCAAATTATAAACCCTAAGAGAAGTAGGTCTAGAAGCTCCCCTAGCCCCATAAACCCTAGTTTTGGAGCCCCAACTCCTTAACTAACATCCCTCCTTCAATTTTAGTCTAGAAAACACCCAAAAGCCTTCTAAAAACATCCCCAAATCCGCAACGAATTTGAAGAGTTCAGATTCAAAAACAAGGAGATACCTTGCCTCAGAGATCCGAAGTCAAATCCGGAAACAGAACGAAGCAAGGAAGCACGGTACAAGGAGCTCTTTTTGTCAGATCTGAGGGAACCAAGTCCTTGTCATCGGAAAGGTAAATTTTTATTTTTATTTTTATTTTTTTATCTAGGTTTTAGCAATGTAATTTACTTGGGAAGTTAGTAGAGACCGACTTTGGCCGGGCGGGGTTGGTGCCTAACACCTTCCAACCCCGTAACTTGATCCCCGAATTCAGATTTTTTATGGTAGATTAGTTCCTTTTATCTATATTAGAGTCAGTTTGGTTCCTAGACCACAATAACTAGGTGGCGACTCCCAAACCTCAAGAGTCAAAAGCGGATCCGCGCACCCCGCGGATCGAGGGCGCTTTCAGTGGCGACTCCGCTGGGGACGTTGAGGATCAAACTTGAAAAACCCCAAGTATGGGAATAGTGCTAATAACCTAGTTTTTATTTTATTTATTTAATTTTTAGTTAGCTTTTTTTTTTTTTTTTTTTTTTTATATAATCGATTTTTTTTTATTTAATTGGTGGGTCCAATCATTAATTTTGGTACGGTTGTGGTTATGTTAATCTGGCATGTTATTATTCTTATATAGTTCAGTCGAGAGTCACTTAGGGTGACTTTAAATAATAATACCAAATTTCAACAGATAATTGTTGAGGATGGAATAATGGAATGAAAAGGATTTTTTTTATTAATGTCGATCTATGTTTGGATAACAAAGGATATATTTTTTTTTTTTAAAAAGGGGAAAAAAGGGAAACATGTTCGACATTTAACTTTTTTTAGTTAGTTGTTTTTCAATTTCCTTTTAGATGTTTTTTATAGGCAATATATGCTGCCCATGGGCAGCATACAGAATTTCAAAGAATAAAAATTACAAAGAAAAAATTTTCAATTCCTGCCAACAGCAGCCTTTGATGATGTGGCTCTAGTACAAGTCAATTTGGACTATGTAAGCCCAACGAAATTCAATGGGGTGTTGGTAGTAAAAAAAAAAAAACCTTTGTACTTATTTATTTCTTTTAACCTTTTAAAACAGTTTTTTCTAAAAAAAATAAGGAGAATCCATCGTCTTCTTCCCCATTTGCTCCTGACGGCCTCAACAGAGGAATCGACCTCCCAAGTGTTCTTAACCCCTATTTAGGTTTGTAAATCTCAATCGACGGAGAGATCTGCTGTACGAGTTCGTTCTCATCCTATTGTTCATTGATCAAGCGGATAACTACGAACAAAAAGGGCTGACCGATGGTGCGATTTCCTCTGTGGGATGAGATATTCAACGAAAATCAAAGGTTGCATGAATCAACTCGATTTCAATCTCCACCTCTATGCTTCTTTTCAGTCGAACATCATCTTGCCTCTCGGTTTTTAATGACTTTTTTTTTTCTCTCGGTTTTAATGGCTGCGTTTCTTTTTCCTTGTCTCTTTCCTCTGTCGATCAATCAGTTATGGTTCAGGTTTTCTTTTGATCTCGACGTGGAGTACAATATTCTTGGTAGAGATGAATTCGATTTTCGTTTTATTGGTTTTCAAACAAAAAACTCAAAGGGACATTTCAGGAAGAACTTTTTCGTCTCGGATATTGGATTTAAATCAGCTTATTGGAGGAAATTATTACCGAATTAAAGTTTTTTTTGATCTCTCCAGCAAGTTAATGTGACAGATGGGTCACCAAGAGATTCTATGAGTTTTGTTTTACATCGTTACATGCTCTCTCGACTCTCTTCTTGAATGGCTTTGTGAGATTTCGGATTTTTTTTTTCCATGTTGCCCTCGGTTGTGGATAATCAAAAATTATTAATGGCCGAATATTGATTGAACGGGAGATGGTAGAACGAAATGGATAATCAGCTTTCTTTACAGCAACAATGATCGCAACATATCACAACGGGGATGGCTGCTAAGCACCTATTGGTTCCACAAAAAAAAAAAAAAAACAATCACATAATGTTGTTGCATCAAATCATTGCCCGATCTATTCTTCTATTTTTGCAGATTTTTCTCAATTGGGAAATATCGATCTAACAATTTTGATTTAAAATTTGATTCCGCAAAAATAGTACAATTTTTGGGCAATTTTCTATCAATTAAGGGGTTTAACTTACGTCGAATAATATCTCCATCAAGTCCTTAAATTGATAAAAAAAAAATATTTTCAAAAGAAAAATAAAAAAATCAAGTCTTGAATGTTGCCGACATCAACATAGGGGGTATATCTGTTTGTTTTGGGTTTTTGCTCCATAAAATTCCTTGGATTAAAATTAACTTGTTTTCTAAAAAAAAAAAAAAACACGGTCTTTTCAATCATTGTTATATCCTCAATAAGATATCCCTTGAGATTTCGAATCATTTTGGGCCATCCGAAATAACCCTCGATTGGAATACATAAGGAAATAATATTGGATTAAATGCTTGCTATATGCTTGATATGCTCATCTTTAATCATGTGATTTAAATGGTTTTGATCTTGATTAAGTATTCATGTGATTAGGATAGTGTTTATTGCAATTAAATATTCATATAATTCATGTTATAATGATTGGCTTGATTGGACCCATGGGCCCATTGGTTTGAAAAGGCCCCGGGCACACCCCACCGTACTTTGCACACACCACATGCACGTTTACTGCTTTACTCACTTACACGTCCCATTTAGCCAACGTGGCACTAGTGCGTGGCCCGGTCTCTTTGGAGATGTGACGTCATTCATGAAACCCACAACTCCAGTCACGTACCTTAGGGTATATCGAACTGGGGCATCAATACCGTCTGATTAGGTGATTCTGAGAGACATATTGATGCACCCATGCTGGGGTGACCTGAGCCTTTGTCCTATTGTAAGCCACACAGTCACATGTCCCGATTGCCAACGTAGTACTAGTACGTGGTCGGTCCCCTCGTGGGATGCCAAACCATTTATGAAAGCTACAACTCTTGACTCGTACCCGTAGGTATAAAAGGTAATCTAAGTATATTAATTGCACTTCTTGGTCAAAACCGGTGCCTAAGCAAGATCTTGCCCGGCTGTACCCTACTGTACGAGAGGGATAGACTACGTCTATTCTAGACGAGAGGTATTTAAGTGGGCCCTTGCTCAGCATTGTGCGCCATCTCTCAACTGGAGATCAAACTGGCTGTTTTTGGCTTCAGAGAAGTGAATTGAGGTTTTAGATTATCACCTATACGGTATATCAAACCATGTCACCACGTATCGAAAGGTATATAGCTGTGCTTGGGCAAGGGTGGGCAGATAAAAATGCATTGCACGTAGTAAGCTTAGAGTGTAGAAACCTTCCCCATAGGTCACGACTCGAACTTATCGTGGGTGTTCCCTGGTTGTTTATTGAATGAATGCCTGTTGTTGGATGAATGTATGTGAGTGATGTGAATGATGAGATCAAAGTGTATGATTGTCCTCAAGGATCAAAGAAATTTTATTTTTGAAAATTAAAACGGGTGCACCGACCCAGTAAAGAATCCATTCTTTTACAATAATGACCCATTCCATCCAGATCCAACAATCATGATGGATCGGGCCAGTTAAATCAAAATGGAAATCGAATTTCAAAGAAGAGAAAGAAAATATTTTTCAAAAAAGATTATTTTCCAAAAGAAGTGTTCTTTAGAAGAAACATTTTCCAGAAAATATTTTCCATAAGAATGAAATTTTCCAAAAGAAAATAAATTAATCTTTTACATGGACCATTGGAAGAGTACTAAAATCCTCTTTTGTGTCAAACCAGGATGTTAGCCGCCGGCGATAACCCAATCGATCAGTTAGTTAAAACAACCGTCATAGGGATGCACCCTGTAGAGAAGATCAATTTTGGGAGATTCATGTTGAGGAGTGCTCTTTACTTCCATGAGTTTGAGATAGACTGGAACCTCTTACATGCTATGGCTAAACGATGGAACCCCTACCTTCACATATTCCACATTGGGCGTATACACTTGTGCCCTACTCACGAGGATTTTTGTGGTATTATGGGGATATCCACTTCAGGACCTCTAGTCCGGCCCTCATTGAAGACCGGATATTCTGGTGCCCTCGCCACAGGATTGAATATTTCCAAAGAAGAAGCCAAGGCCCTAATCCATAACGGGAGACTGGATTTAGTACCTTTACTGGGCCCGTACCGCTCCCGCAGTCATCCTATCAATGTAAAACCAGAAGCCTGGCGAGCCACTAGAGACTATCGATTATGCTTAGGAATCCTAGCCCAATACATACTGACCTCTAATAGTGATGGCCAAACTATCCCTGAGTCCTTCATAGATTTAGCCTCTCAACTCTTGAGGAAAGCCAACCCAGTGCCCCTCATCTTAGCTGAAACCTTCTCAGGTCTAGATGCCATAAAAAATGGTGAGTGGGAAAGCTTCAAAGGAAGTCCCCACTTACTCTATATGTGGCTTTGTGATCGTCTTAAGATTGTAGATGTTCCCTCAAACCTCGAATATGGGCCAGAACACTTCTCCAAGAGAAACCTGTTAGTGCGTCACAACTCAGTCAAAGCCTGGAGTAAATGGTTAGACTCTCGCTTAGCTCGTCATATCGGTTTTAGGTGCCCTTGGTGGATGACTGATCCCCCTGTTCTAGGAACCAAAGGATCCTACTATGTCCGTCTGATGGGTTTAGAAGAAACATCTTTTTACCATCCTAATTTGATCCCAGAACAGTATGATGTACCCATAGAGTTATCCTTATCTCAACCCAAAGCTTTCTTTTCCCCCGAGCCTTTGACTGAAAAGTTAGTACACCTCATCGAGAAAGCATGGAACAAGCGCACCTTAGGGTATCCGGACGGACCAGCAGAATTCAGAGAGCCAGTTGTTAGAACCAAGAGGGTCAAGCCTGACAGCAATCCTGATGACCATCAAGACAAAACCAAGCGTCCATGTAAAAATAGTTCAAATCAATTTGTTGAAAGATGTTTTAATAAGAACATATTGTCAATCATTTTCAATAAAATTATCTTTCTTTTTTGAATAAATATCTCCTTTTCAAATACTCATTGTGTGAATGGATTAATTAATGGATTGGTGCACAAACCTCAATAAAATGATTCTTAAAAATGTTATCAAGGGGTTAATATCGAAATTGACTAAATCTACCTTTGATGGGGTCATATAGGATTATCATTGCGCCTAAACTCAAGCGTCCACCTCCTAGTTGGAGTCGTAAGTCCAGTCGGTTAGAAAGAACCACAGTACCAAGTCAACAAGCAGAGATGGCGTCAGAATCTGAACTCACGGAGATCCGTAAGATCTTGGCAGCCTTTGCCAATGATATCAGCAATATAAAAGGCAAGGTGGAAATGTTAGAACAGACCTCGGAATCGACGGGAATTCCTTTAGGTAACCCAAAGGGAAAAAAGGTTGAAGAGAAACGTCCACGTGAAGTCTTCGAGCTCGACGGAGACGAAGAGCATTTTGATGAAAATTCGGCATTATCTAATAGGATGTCTCAATTGGAGTCAGCAATGAAGAGTATAAAGGGTATTGATGAAATCGCAGCAGGCATTGAAGCTTTGAATCGCATCCCTAGAATCCATTTGCCAGAAAAATTTGTGATGCCTGAGATGGACAAGTTCTGTGGGACAGGGTGTGCAAAAACACATCTTAAGGTGTATGTTACCAACATGCGCACTATGGGACTCAGCGACGAACAGATGACATTATTGTTCCAAAGGACTTTATCAGGATCAGCACTACGGTGGCTAATGTCTCAAGATCCAGTTACTGTGGGTACATGGGAAAACATGTCAAAGGCCTTCTGGCATCAGTATAAGTACAGTACCGAGATTGAGACTTCAAGAAGGGATTTGGAAGCAACTAAACAGAAAAATGGGGAGACATTCACTGATTTCATTGGTCGCTGGAGAGCCAAGGCTTCTCAAATGTGGGATAGACCTTCGGAGAAGGAACAAGTAGCAATTATCCTAAAGAACCTCTCTCAAGGATATGCTCAACACCTAGTGGCCCAATACCTCCCTACCTTTGAATCCTTGTTGCAAGCAGGAAGCCAACTTGAGGATGCGTTTGCCTCTGGAATCCTTTCTAACCCCTCAGATAACAGGCCTAAGAAACCATATGTTCCCAAACCCAACATCAACCATACTTACATCGCCAATACCTCAGTTACCCCAGCTCAACCCCCAGCCCGGACTAATAACCAAGCTCACCCAAGTCAACCTCGGACTCCGCGTCAGTTCACCGATCTAGGGATGAGTCTCACTGTAGCGCTTCACAAATTGATGAAAAAAGGGCTTCTTACCCCTATCCAACCCCGACCTTTACCTAATCCCTTGCCAGCTGGACACAATGCTAACGTGTTCTGGGAGTTCCATCAAAATCCTGGCCATCACACGGATCGGTGTATCACCTTGCGCCATGCCATTCAAAACCTTATTGACAACAAAAAGGTCACCATCCCTAGCCCACCAAATGTCACCACAAATCCACTACCTGCTTATCAACCTCCACCAACCCTGAATATGGTTTCTCACACCCCATCACCATTCGACCCTGTTTCTCTCATCCATCCAATCCAAGTTAAAACCGCCCAGTTACCCCCTTGCCGGGATAGCCTTCACTGATGAGGTTTTTTACCACAAACCATGAACCATTCGATTTAACCTCGGATGATACCTATTGTTTATCCCCACCTCGTTACGATAGTCCCCGCGCGTTCACTAGTTACCTATTGGCCCAGATGAATCTGAAAAACCCTGTATCTTTAACAGACGAAGATCCATACGTGTTGACTGAAGAAGATGAGCCCTTCTCCCTTTTCTGTGATGAAGTTAGACATATGACTCGAGGTGGAAGAGTTTTTAAGCCACAAGAACTCTGTGTTGAAAATCTTGCAGCCCTGGCAAGAAAAGAAGGAGAAGATCCCACTAAGGAAAGCATCGAAGAGGATAACTCCGTGATCAAACAGTTGAAAAAATCAGGGGCTAATATCTCAGTATGGGGTTTACTCATGGCTTCCACTACTCATAGGGAGGCTGTTCTCAAAGCACTAAACACAACCCAAGTCTCCCTTGATACTTCTCCAGATCAGCTAGCCAGTATAGTGGGGGCAACTTACGTGGAGAATATTCTATCCTCTCGGACTCAGATCTCCCAAAAGAAGGGGCAAGCCATACTAAGCCACTGCACATTACAGTTGACTGTAACGGAATGAGGGTACCTTTAGTTTTGATTGATAACGGGAGTGCACTAAATGTTTGCCCGCTGAAAACGGCTACTTGTCTCGGATTTAAGGCTGAAGATCTCAAACCTACTAATCAAGGTGTTAGAGCTTACGATAACACCAAGAGAGATGTATTGGGAATTTTGCACCTTCGACTGTCCACAGGCATAGCTGAATTTCCTGTGGAATTTCAGGTTATTGATATCCAGTTCTCTTTCAATCTACTGTTAGGGAGACCATGGTTACACCAGATTAAAGTCATCCCTTCTATGCTACACCAGAAGGTTAAATTTATCAAGGATGGGCTGGTAATTACTCTTCATGGAGATGCTGAAATTGTAGGGATCATAAATAATACTGAGGCTAAGGATAAGCCGTTGCTTGAGATTCAACCAGAACAACAGGGAGTAGAGCTCAGTGGGTTCGAGTTTGAAAAGGTATGCTCAGTCCAATGGGATCAAGCCATGAAGGAGTATTTTCCAATGGAAAATACCTATAATTGTTGCATGGCCAACATATTCAAGAAAATGAGATTCTTCCCTGGTATGGGCTTAGGTCGCAAACAGCAAGGTATTAAAGAGGCACCATTAATTAAAAAGGCCATCGGCACATTCGGACTAGGATATAAGCCTACTAAGGAAGATTGGGCCCAATATTGGAAGACAAAACGGGATAAGGCCATTGCTAAAAGGCAAAGGCGTACCACAGATCTCATTAAAATGAAGCCCTATCGAAAGACCCTCAATGGTTACTTTGTGAAAGAAGGAGAAGACTTCCGCTACTGTGGGTTCCCAGAGCTATTTATTGATCACATCACAGGTACTCGTCTGCCGGGGTTTGAAATTTTCTTTGGCATGGAACGGCCCAAAGAGGAAGCAAGCATAGAAGTTAAGGAGAAGAAGGTTGAAGACTGGCAACTCGATCTGGACTCCCTCAACATCGATCAGCTATTCATTGAAGATCATAGTATCTTAGTGTTATCAGTTGGGAAAGGGATCCCAAATCCTCAGTCTGTAATCAAACCCGCTGTTGGGTCTCTATCAATTATCATGTAGTCAGTCCTATGTTGCATGTCAAGGCTGGGTCTGTCGATCCCATTAGTCCTGTTCAGTCTGACATGCCAGTTGAGTCATTTATTTCTGTTGAGTCGAGTAAGTTAGTTGTTTCTGCTGAATCTGTTATTTCTAGGGAGTCTGTTTTTCCTGCTGAGTCGAGTGAGTCTGTCTAGTCTGCAATGAGTCCTGTTACCCCATCTCTTTTCAGTGAAATGAAAGAAATTTTTTATTACCCCGAGCGCAATAATAATTCAACTAATAATCTGGCTTCGGAGGGAGAGTCTTCTGACGAAGAACCTCCCCTCCCAATAATCAAATTACTTAAACAAGAAGAGGAACGTCAGGCTCAACCTGTAATAGAGGAAGTAGAGGTTATCAACCTCGGAACAAAAGAAAGTCCTCAAGAAATTCGTATAGGGGTCACTTTATCTCCCGATGAACGCAAAGGGATAGTAGATTTACTCAGAAAGTTCAAAAACGTGTTCGCGTGGTCTTACGAGGATATGCCGGGAGTAAGCACAGATATTGTCCAACATCGGATTCCGTTATATCCTGATGCTCGACCAATCAAACAGAAACTTCGACGTATGAAGCCGGAATGGGCTTTGAAAATCAAAGAATAAGTTACAAAGCAGATTAACGCTGGATTTTTGGAAGTGGTAGAATACCCTGAGTGGATTGCCAATGTCGTCCCGATACCAAAAAAGGATGGAAAAATTAGAATGTGTGTGGATTTTAGAGACTTAAACAAAGCAAGCCCAAAGGATAGTTTCCCTTTACCACACATAGATGTTCTAGTAGACAGTACAGCAGGACACGCGTTGTTGTCCTTCATGGATGGGTTTTGAGGGTACAATCAGATAAAGATGGATCCTCGAGATATGCAAAAGATGTCGTTCATCACACAGTGGGGGACCTTCTGTTACAAGGTCATGCCTTTTGGTTTGAAGAACGCTGGAGCTACCTATCAAAGAGCAGCCACGACCTTACTACATGACATGATACACAAAGAGGTCGAAGTTTATGTAGATGATATGATAGTCAAATCCAAATAACGACTAGGGCATGTTACTGCGTTAGAAAAATTTCTCACGAGGATTCAAAAGTACCAACTCCGCCTCAACCCACAGAAATGTATATTCGGAGTAACTTCTGGAAAGCTGTTGGGATTTGTAGTCAGTCAGAGAGGAATCGAAGTAGACCCTGTAAAGATTAAAGCTATCCAAGAAATGCCACCACCCGAGACTGAAAAGCAGATTCGAGGTTTTCTGGGTAGAATCCAGTATGTTAGCAGGTTCATCGCCCAACTCACCAATGTCTGCGAACCTATTTTCAAGCTTCTCAAGAAGAATGAGCCAACAGTTTGGAATGAGCAATGTCAAAAGGCTTTCGACCAAGTCAAGGAGTATCTCTTAAATCCACCTATTTTGATCCCACCTACACCGGGTGAGCCACTTCTTCTTTATCTGTCAGTCACAGAAGAAGCTATGAGATGCATGCTTGCACAGTATGACAAAGATACTCGCAAAGAAAGGGCCATCTACTACATCAGTAAGAAGATGTTAGAATATGAACGAAAGTATTCATCCTTGGAGAAAACTTGCTTAGCATTGGTTTGGGCTACTCAGAGACTCCGGCATTATATGCTGTCTCATTCAATTATCCTATTATCTCGGATGGATCCTCTCAAGTATCTTTTTGAGAAACCGGCGTTAACAGGGAGAACCGCACGATGGTTACTGTTGCTATCAAAGTTTGACATCACGCATGTTACGCAAGAAATCCATCAAGGGAAGAGCTGTGGCAGAATACTTGGCAGATCACCCTGTAGTAGAAGGAATAAGGCCTGTCGATCAATTTCCAGATGAGAACATCTTGCATGTTAAGGAAGAACCGCAGAACCAAACATGGCAGTTATACTTTGATGGAGCGGCCAATCAAAATGGGTATGGAATAGGGGCAGTTTTGGTATCTCCAGAAGGGTGTCATATTCCTATCGCTATTAAGTTAGCTTTCTCGAACACTAATAACACGGCTGAATATGAGGCGTGCATCGCAGGGCTCGAAGCTGCTTTGAACCTGGGCATTACAGAAATTGAGGTTTTCGGGGATTCAGCCTTGGTCATACATCAGTCATTGGAAGAATGGAAGACTAGAGATGAAAAGTTGAAACCCTATCATGAGTATTTGCTAAACTTAGTCAGTAAGTTTAAAGCTATCCTGTTCCAACACCTGTCAAGGGAAGATAACAGATTTGCTGACTCCTTAGCAACTTTATCTTCAATGATCCATTTGCCCCCTGGCATGGAATTGAGGCCAATCACGGTTGAAGTCAAAAATAAACCCTCATACTGCCATCAGATCAACATTACTACTCGACTACCCGATGGAAAGCCATGGTACACAGACATAAAGAAAGTGTTGGAAAAACAAGAATTCCCGGAAGAAGCATCGAGGAAAGAACGACAGACCCTATTAAGATTAGCGTCTCAATTTATCCTGTGCGCAGGAAGCTTATACAAAAGGTCTTATGATGGGATTCACTTGTCGTGTGTTGATGAAGATCAAGCTGAACAGATAATGATTGAATTACATTCAGGAGAATGTGGCCCTCACATGAGTGGGAAAATGTTAGCCAAGAAGATTATGAGACAAGGATACTACTGGCCCATGATGGAAACAGATTGTCATCACATGGTCAAAACTTGTCATAAGTGCCAAATACATGCGAACTTGATACATGTGCCACCATCTCAATTAGTGGGTCTGACCTCACCATGGCCTTTCTCAGTTTGGGGAATTGACATTATTGGTAAAATATCACCTAAGGCATCGAACGGGCACGAATACATCCTGGTTGCCATCGATTATTTTACCAAATGGGTTGAAGCTGCCTCTTATGCTGTCCTTACTGCGTCTCTAGTTGCAAAGTTTATTCAAACGAACATCATTAGTCGATACGGAGTACCTTCAGAGTTGATATCCGATAATGGGTCGCACTTCAAAGCTGAGGTTATCAAATTGTGTTCAAAGTTTAAAATCTCACACCATAAATCATCTCCTTACCGACCTCAGACTAACGGAGCAGTCGAAGTAGCTAATAAGAATATTAAGACTATCCTCAGGAAAATGTGCCAATCACATCGAGATTGATCAGAAAAACTGCCATTTGCATTATGGGCATATCGAACCTCAATTCGATCCTCCACTGGAACTACTCCCTACTCCTTAGTGTATGGCATGGAAGCAGTCTTGCCAGTTGAAATGGAGATTCCATCTCTCAGGATTTTGTTAGAAAGTCAGTTGTCAGAAGCAGATTGGGTTCGTCAACGGTATGAAGAGTTCAATTTGATCGAGGAAAAACGACTGAGAGCGTTGTATCACGTGCAAGCTTATCAAAGAAGAGTCGCCCGTGCGTTTGACAAGAAAATCAAGGCCCGTCACTTACAAGTCGGGGATTTAGTACTCAAAGAGAACAGGGCACCGATTTTTGATCCCAGGGGGAAGTTCAAACCAAATTGGGGAGGTCCGTTCATCATCAAAGAAATATTACCAGGAAAAGTTGTCAAACTTCAAGATCATGATGGAATCGAATTACCAGAACCAACCAACCTTGACCAAGTCAAACGGTACTACATTTAAGGAGGCCATCTTTGGCCGAATCAATTTCCTTGCTACCCATTTCATTATCTCCTTTCTCAGCCTTTTGTAGCCTTTTTTATATTGTGCCTTGTATTTCTTAGCCCGATCACCTAACCTAGGGGAGGGAAATTCGAACTACGTTTTGGTTTGATCCCAAAATTCTGGGGTACGTAGGCAACCTGAGAAGTTACTTCAGGCCCGACCACATCAATAAAAAAAAAATCTAGTTCCCCACACAATAAAAAATTAAGAAAAAGATTCAAAAGAAAAAAAAATCTAAAATGGGGAAGAAAATTGAAGGAAAAAGAAAATAAAAGAAAAAGAAATAATGCCACACAAGGGGCATTTGGGTTTTGAGCCTCAAAATTCCTTTCTTTTTATACCCAGTCCTAAGCTTACCTATAAAAGTCCTCCTAAGTACCGTGCGAGAAGTCAAGGAAGATAGCAAAGCATGATCAGACAGCAACTCCAAAAGTTTAGAAGAGAAGAAAAAGATAAAAAATGATGAAGTTTGCTAAGTTGAAAATCCGAAAAGGGCGACTTAGGCAAAAATTAAGGCAAGCTCGCAAGGTTGAAAATCCGAAAGGACAACTTTGGCAACAATCAGAGTCAAGAAAAAAAAAGAACTCGCTAGATCGAAAACCTGAAAAGGCGATCTAGGCAAAAGTTAGAGCAACAAAGAAAAACAGAAGAAAATCCCAAGCTGAAACATCAGAAGTCCGAATAATCAAGTTCAATACTTAGCTTAAACCAGGCATAAACTCAGAAGTCACAAGTATCTTGTCTACGATCGATCTGAAAATGTTTACTCCCCCAAGTGAACCAAGGGAGATAAGGGTGAATTCTATGGTGAATCTCAGAAGGAAATAATTTTGTACTCTTGAGCCTGACTCAAAACCCCCAATAAAATTAATCAAAATTAAAAGTTGAGTCTTTATTGCGCTTGTGGTAATCAATTATTTCAAACCTTCATACAAGGGGCATTTTCTTTCTTCTTTAATGTAACTTTTCCCCCTTATACTGGGGCATTTTTTTTATTTTTGCATGATGTGTTCAATTATCTTCAATGCCAAGTACATTGTCAAACTAGGGGCATTTTGTCTTCGAGCAATGTTAATCCTAAAAAAATAATGAGAACCCCAAATTTAAGGTAACCCTCTTGATAACAGTTTTTCAAAAAACTCTTGAGGTTCGAAATAAATAAAAATTCAGGTTTTAAAATTTTTTGATAAATCCTTGAGGTTCAAACAAAAGCATTTCGGATCTCACATAGGAGATATAACATTCTCTCAGTCTCCAGATTCTTTTCCAGATTCAATCATTCTTGGAATCAATCATTTCTCCTCCAGATTCATTATCTTCCAGATTTATTCGTTCTCCGGTTTGTTCTAGTCGGTTTTTCTCCAAATTCGTTCATTCTTTCCCAAAATTCATTCATCCCTCTACCAGTTTTGCTCAGTTTCCGTCAAGGATTATCTTGGATTTTGCTCAGTTGCCGCCAAGGGTTAACTTGGATTTTGCTCAGTTTCCGCCAAGGGTTTTCTTGGATTTTGCTCAGTTGCTGCCAAGGGTTATCTTGGATTTTGCTCAGTCTCCGCCAAGGGTTATCTTGGATTTTGCTCAGATACCGCCGAGGGTTTTCTCGGAACTATGCTCAGATACCGCCGAGGGTTTTCTCGGAACTATGCTCAGATACCGCCGAGGGTTTTCTCGGAATTATGCTCAGATACTGCCGAGGGTTTTCTCGGAATTATGCTCAGATACCGCCGAGGGTTTTCTCGGAACTATGCTCAGATACTGCCGAGGGTTATCTTGGAACTATGCTCAGATACCGCCGAGGGTTTTTCTCGGAATTATGCTCAGATACCGCCGAGGGTTTTCTCAGAATTATGCTCAGATACCGCCGAGGGTTTTCTCGGAACTATGCTCAGATGTTTTCTCAGGAACTATGCTCAGATTATATTCAAATTATGCTCAGTTTATATTTAAATTATGCTCAGTTTATACTCAGATTATGCTAAATTTATGCTCAGGTTTTAATCAGTTTCACACAGTGCACACACTTGCACATTTGCATTTTTTAGTCAGGGAGAATTCTCTAAAATTCAAGGATCTGACACCGTCAGTGAGAGTTTGCGCTCAAGGACCTGACAACCTTTTGATTCGGGGAGAGCTTTATTCTCAAGGATCCGAACACCTTGACAAATTGCTAAATCAGGCTGCAAAATGAACTGTTACTAGCTTTGGCATTCGGATATCGCACTATCTACCAAAATAGATTTGCTATCTAGTTTGCTTCAACCCTCTGCCAAAGAGGGGCATCTGTAGACACCCCATTTTTGCATCCGCTTGATTAATCAACTCGTCAACCCGATCGCAAGGATTCCCAATGATGGATGTGTATTCCATTGCTTTACTTTATTACCAGATTTGTTTCAGAAATCCAGATGAGGTATCTCGAATTGACAAAACCTTAGAAACCACGCTACGCTAGGAAAATACGACCCCAGAAACATAGAAATCATCATCTTGCAAACCAAAAAGAAGCTTCACGATAAAAATCACTAAAAATTACCAAATTACCAAAATACCCCTAACCTCAAAATAACCCTAGAGCCTACGTTACACTTAGGAAAACTCTCTCAAACCCATAAAATAACAAATCGGAACCAAATAAATCATTTCACCAATTTTAACAGAATTTGACAAAATTACGAAAATGCCCCTCATAAAGTTCACATAAAATTTTTCATAAATGACACAAACCAACATTCTCATTGAATTCCTTACGAAAAACCGATTCTAAAACATCTTAGAACATTAAAAATCGACTTGAAACGTGAAAAGTCCTCTCCGGGGGCAAAATGGTAATTTCACAATTTTCATAATTAAAAAATTCAAAATTAATAAATAAAACATTAAATAATTAAATTTAAACATTAATGAAATTAATTTAAAATTTTGAACCTAAAAAATCGATTAATCGGACTCTTAGGCAAAATTGTTGAGAGTTCGTGAGATATTTTTTTAAGGACCCCTCCATTTGGGGGGCCAAAGAATTAAAGAAATAATGGAAGGGCCTTCTCCAAAAATTAAAAGTAAATCAAGCAAGACTAAAGTCAAGGTATTAAAGTCAATCAAGTGAGACTAAAGTCAAAATTAAAAGTCAATTAAGCAAGACCGCAGTCAAGATATTGAAAGTCAATCAATTAAGACTAAAGTCAAAACATTAAAAGTCAATCAAATAAGACCAAAAGTCATAATAGAGATCTAATTAAATAATAACTCTATGTAATAGAGTTCTAACTTAAAAATAATTCTACCTAAAACAATTTGAATTAAAACACAATTCTACCTAAAACAATTCTAATTAAAACACAATTCTACCTAAAACAATTTTAACTAAAACACAACTCTAATTAAAAGATCTCTAATTAAACACTAACTCTATCCAAATCAACCCCTAAAAACATCTATAAATAGAGGTGCTCACACCCTATTTTCGTATCAAATTATAAACCCTAAGAGAAGTAGGTCTAGAAGCTCCCCTAGCCCCCCATAAACCCTAGTTTTGGAGCCCCAACTCCTTAACTAACATCCCTCCTTCAATTTTAGTCTAGAAAACACCCAAAAACCTTCTAAAAACACCCCCAAATCCGCAACGAATTTGAAGAGTTCAGATTCAAAAACAAGGAGATACCTTGACTCAGAGATCCGAAGTCAAATCCGGAAACAGAACGAAGTAAGGGAGCACGGTACAAGGAGCTCTTTTTGTCAGATCTGAGGGAACCAAGTCCTTGTCATCGGAAAGGTAAATTTTTATTTTTATTTATTTTTTTTTTATCTAGGTTTTAGCAATGTAATTTACTTGGGAAGTTAGTAGAGACCGGCTTTGGCCGGACGGGGTTGGTGCCTAACACCTTCCAACCCCGTAACTTGATCCCCGAATTCAGATTTTTTATGGTAGATTAGTTCCTTTTATCTATGTTAGAGTCAGTTTGGTTCCTAGACCACAATAACTAGGTGGCGACTCCCAAACCTCAAGAGTCAAAAGCGGATCCGCGCACCCCGCGGATCGAGGGCGCTTTCACTTAGGTACTGGTTTTGACCAAGAAGTGCAATTGATATACTTAGATTATCTTTTACATACCTATAGGTACGAGTCAAAAGTTGTAGCTTTCATAAATGGTTTAGCATCCCACGAGGGGACCAACCACGTACTAGTACTACGTTGGCAATCAGGACATGTGACTGTGTGGCTCACAATAGGTAAAAGGCTCAGGTCGCTCCAGCCTGGGTGCATCAAGATACCGCTCAGAATCACCTGATCAGACGGTATTGATGCCCCAGTTTGATATACCCTAAGGTACGTGACTGGAGTTGTGGTTTTCATGAATGACGTCGCATCTCCGAAGAGACCGAGCCACGCACTAGTGCCACGTTGGCTATATACGACGTGTAAGTGCGCAAAACAGTAAACGTGCATGTGGTGTGTGCAAAATAAGGTGGGGTGTGCCCGGGGCCTTTTTCAAACACATGGGCCCATGGGTCCAATCAAACCAATCATTATAACATGAATTACATAAATATCGAAATAAAACACTATCCCAATCACATGAATACTTAATCAAGATCAAAACCATTCAAATCACATGATTAAAAGATAAGCATATCAAGCATATATCCATGTTAGAAGCAAACATTTAATCCGAAATATTTATTCATGTATTTCAATCAAGGGTCATTTTGGAAGGTCCAAAAATAATTCAGAATTTTAAGGCACATTGGATCGAAGATGAATGGATAATCGCTAGCATGGAGACTTTAAAATCAAATAACCCTGTTTTTTTTTTTTAAATAAAAACAAAGTCCTAAAAATTTGATCCATAAATGGATTGTTATTGACATATCATCTTTTACTAATGTCACCCCAATTTCCATGTAAATAAATAAACAATCATTATAAGTGAGGTGACATTAGAATTGTTGGTGTGTTAATAACAACTCACAAAGAAAATTCGAAATCACTCTTTATCTAGTCATAGAGAGATAGGTGCTCGCCAAACATCCATGTTTCCAACTCATAGAAAAACAAACGGTTGCCCCAAAATCATCAATCTCTTCAAGATGAATTAACATCAATTGGACCAAAACTTAACTCCAAGCAAGTTCCCCTTTGGAGCGTGGACCGTGCCATCACCATTAAACAAAAATCCAAAGAACTGATCAGAAATTCAATTTTACTATGATTCCTAATGTTCTCCCAATCTTTCATATCGAACCATCTGAAATCTTGGAAGGCTGCTCGGATAAATAGATTAATATTCAAGCTTGTATTACACCGAATCAAACGGCTTTTAAAACCGAAGAATAACAACCGAACATCGCCAAAACCCAAAGTGCAGCAATGAATTTCGGCTGTAACTTGTGACTTCACAAAAAAATAATTATTGGAAAAGGGAAAAGGAAAGAGAATTCGATTGCATCTGCTAGGCATCCCTCTCTTGTGATTTCCAAAATTGGATTAAAAAAAAAAAAAAAAAACAATTAGACTACTGCCATTAACGACCCATTAAAGCTCGAGCTTGAAGTGAAAAAAAAAATCTGCATAAACTCTACTAACCACGGTTTCACTTCCCCTCTTCGTTATATGTTGAATACAATTCTTGTTTCAATTTTGAAAACCCAAAAATAGAGGAAGAAGCCACGAGTTTCTTGTAAAAAAAACTTTCTTTTTTCAATGTTCCAACCCACAGATCGATTAGATCTATGGATCGAAACTGATTGGGCAAAACGAGTCTCTTTGTTGATCTAGAGAGACAGATTTAAAATGGGTCTCTTTGTTGGAGATGATGAAACCAAATGTAAAAAACCAGATTCGCAGGAATGCTTACTGTTGGAGACGCTGAACCTGCGTTTAAATCATTTGGGAAGATGGTGTGTGAATAGAACAACGCGATTTTATTTATCACACACCATTTAAATGCTGCTGTAAACAGAACAAAAAAAACCAAAATTTTAAAAAAAATTAGATTTCTTTTTACTACACATCAGCCCCTCATTGTTGTTGACAGATCCTCTAAACAAAAAAAAAAATTTAAAAAAAAAAAACTCTTTTTTGTGATTTCCTTCTTGCCGTCAACATTATTTTCCTAAAAAGACTAATTATTTAAACTAATTACACACTTTTTTCAGAATTGTTTTATAAAGAAAACTAGGAAAACAACACACTATCCTATGATCAATCGCACACACCTTACATAAAATAAAAATAAAATTAAAAAATCTACACACGTAAAAATCAAACGTCATGGCCTTCCAATCACTATATTATCTTCAACGAAATCAACCATTCCAAAAACCCTTCGTTATTTAGGACCACCTTATATGCCAAAGTTAAATATTTAAAGTCAAAACGCATGCTCAATAATCGAAAAAAAAAATAATAATAAAAAAAAACAAAGATGTAAATATAATAATGAACAAACAAATAAACCAAGAATAAATAAATAAATAAATAATTCCTAGGTCATGTTAGCGATGATCCCATACTTGGGGTTTTTCAAGTTTGATCCTCAATGATCTCCAGTGGAGTTGCCACTGAAAGCGCTCTCGATCCGCGGGGTGCGCGGATCCACTTTTGACCCTTGAGGTTTGGGAGTCGCCTTCTAGTTATTATGGTCTAGGAACCAAACTGACTCTAAAATGGATAAAAAACTAATCTACTACAGAAAAACTGAATCCAGGGATCATATTATGAGGTTGGAAGGTGTTAGGCACCAACCCCGCCCGGCCAATGCCGGTCTTTACTTATCCCAAATAAGACTACATCCCTAATGACAAAATCTAGATAAAAAAAAATAACGAAAATCTTACCTTCGATCTGCAAAGGTTCTATTCCCTCAGATCTGGTGAAACTGCTCCTTGTACCGTACTCCTTACTTCGTTCTGTCTCTGGATCTGATTTCTGATCTCCGAGGCAAGGTATCTCCTTCTTGGATCTGGGTGCTTCGAATTTGTTGTGGATTTTGAGGTGTTTTTGAAAGGTTTTTAGGTGTTTTTCAGGTTAAAATCGAAGTAGGGGTGTTAGGTAAGGAGTTGGGGCTCCAAAATTAGGGTTTTGGAGAGGTTGTGGAGGCTTCTTCACCTACTTTTCCTAGGATTTTTTCTTTGATACGAAAATAGGGTATGGAGGCTCCTATTTATAAAGTTTTTTAGAAGCATTAGGGTTTGATTAGAGTTTCTTTTAGAGTTTTAATTAGGGTTTTGACTTTGGTCTTATAAGATTGACTTAATCTTTAGGTTTTTAATTTAGGGTTTTGACTTTAGTCTTATGAGATTGACTTAATTAGTTTAGATTAGGGTTTTGATTTAGGGTTTTGTGTAGACACCCCATTTTTGCATTCGCCTGATTAATCAACTCGTCGACCCGATCGCAAAGGTTCCCAATGATGGATGTCTATTCCAATGCTTTATTTTGTTACCAGATATGTTTCAGAAATCCGGATGAGGTATCTCGAATTGACAAAACTTAGAAACCACGCTACGCTAGGAAAATACGACCCCAGAAACATAGAAATCATCATCTTGCAAACCAAAAAGAAGCTTCACGATAAAAATCACTAAAATTACCAAATTACCCCTAACATCAAAACAACCCTAGAGCCTGCATTATGCTTAGGAAAACCCACTCAAACACATTAAACAACAAATCGAAACCAAGTAAACCACTTCACCAATTGAAAGCGCCCTCGATCCGCGGGGTGCGCGGATCCGCTTTTGACCCTTGAGGTTTGGGAGTCGCCACCTAGTTATTACGGTCTAGGAACCGATCAATGACTCTAAACGGATAAAAACTAATCTAAAACCAAAAAAACTGAATTCGGGGATCAAGTTACGGGGTTGGAAGGTGTTAGGCACCAACCCCGCCCGGCCAAAGCCGGTCTCTACTAAATTCCCAAGTAAATTACATTGCTAAAACCTAGATAAGAAAATAAATAAAAATAAAAGGTTTACCTTTCCGATGGCAAGGACTTGGTTCCCTCAGATCTGACAAAAAGAACTCCTTGTACCGTGCTCCCTTACTTCGTTCTGCTTCCGGATTTGACTTCGGATCTCCGAGGCAAGGTATCTCCTTGTTTTTGAATCTGAACTCTTCAAGTTCGTTGCGGATTTGGGGATGTTTTTAGAAGGCTTTTGGGTGTTTTCTAGACTAAAATTGAAGGAGGGATGTTAGCTAAGGAGTTGGGGCTCCAAAACTAGGGTTTATGGGGGGCTAGGGGAGCTTCTAGACCTACTTCTCTTAGGGTTTATAATTTTATACGAAAATAGGGTGTGAGCACCTCTATTTATAGATGTTTTTAGGGGTTGATTTGGATAGAGTTAGTGTTTAATTATAGATCTTTTAATTAGAGTTGTGTTTTAATTTGACTTGTTTTAGGTAGAATTGTGTTTTAATTCAAATTGTTTTAGGTAGAATTATTTTTAAGTTAGAACTCTATTAGATAGAGTTATTATTTAATTAGATCTCTATTATGACTTTTGGTCTTATTTGATTGACTTTTAATGTTTTGACTTTGGTCTTAATTGATTGACTTTCAATATCTTGACTTCAGTCTGGCTTAATTGACTTTAATTTTGACTGTAGTCTCACTCGATTGACTTTAATACCTTGACTTCAGTCTTGCTTGATTTACTTTAAATTTTTGGAGAAGGTCCCTCCATTATTTCTTTAATTCTTTGGACCCCCAAATGGAGGGGTCCTTAAAGAAATATCCCACGAACCCTCAACAATTTTGCCTGAGAGCCCGATTGATCGATTTTTTAGATTCAAAATTTTAAATTAATTTCATTAATGTTTAAATTTAATTATTTAATGTTTTATTTATTAATTTCGGAATTTTTTATCATGAAAATTGTGAAATTACCGTTTTGCCCCCGGAGAGGACTTTTCACGTTTTAAGTCGGTTTTTAATGTTCTAGGATGTTTTAGAATCGGTTTTTCGTAAGGAATTCAATGGAAATATTAGTTTTTGTTATTTATGAAATTTTTTGTGTGAAATGATTGTGAACTTTATGAGGGGCATTTTCGTAATTTTGTCAAATTCTGTTAAAATTGGTGAAATGATTTATTTGGTTCCGATTTGTCATTTTATGTGTTCGAATGGGTTTTCCTAACCGTAACGTAGGCTCTAGGGTTGTTTTGAGGTTAGGGGTATTTTGGTAATTTGATAATTTTTAATGATTTTTATCGTGAAGCTTCTTTTTGGTCTGCAAGATGATGATTTCTATGTTTCTGGGGTCGTACTTTCCTAGCGTAGCGTGGTTTCTAAGGTTTTGTTAGTTCGAGATACCTCATCCGGATTTCTGAAACACATCTGGTAACAAAATAAAGCAACGGAATACTCATCCATCATTGGGAATCCTTGCGATCGGGTTGACGAGTTGATTAATCAGGCGGATGCAAAAATGGGGTGTCTACACCAATTTTCACAAAATTTGACAAAATTACGAAAATACCCCTCATAAAGTTCACAATCATTTCATACAAAAAACTTCATAAATGACAAAAACCAACATTCCCATTAAATTCCTTACGAAAAATTGATTCCAAAACATCCTGAAACATTGAAAAACGACTTAAAACGTAAAAAATCCTCTCCGAGGGCAAAATGGTAATTTCACAATTTTCATAATTAAAAAATTCGAAATTAATAAATAAAAAATTAAATAATTAAAGTAAAATATTAAATAATTAAAGTAAAACATTAATGAAATTAATTTAAAAATTTAAACCTAAAAAATTGATCAATCGGACTTTCGGGTAAAATTGTTGAGGGTTGGTGGGATATTTCTTTAAGGACCCCTCCATTTGGGGGTCCAAAGAATTAAAGATATAATAGAAGGGGGTTCTCCAAAAATTAAAAGTAAATCAAGCAAGACTGAAGTCAAGGTATTAAAGTCAATCAAGTGAAACTGAAGTCAAAATTAAAGTCAATCAAGCAAGACTGAAGTCAAGGTACTAATCGAGTCAATCTCATAAGACTAAGGTCAAAACCCTAAATCAAAACCCTAATCTAAAACTAATCAAGTCAATCTCATAAGACTAAGGTCAAAACCCTAAATCCAAACCCTAATCTAAAACTAATCAAGTCAATCTCATAAGACTAAAGTCAAAACCCTAAAACCCTAAAGACTAAGTCAAAACCCTAATTGAAACCCTAAAAGAAATCCTAATCAAACCCTAAATGCTTCTAAAAACTTTATAAATAGGAGCCTCCACACCCTATTTTCGTATCAAAGAAGAAACCCTAGAAAAAGTAGGTGAAGAAGCCTCCACAACCTCCCCAAAACCCTAATTTTGGAGCCCCAACTCCTTCCCTAACACCCCTACTCCGATTTTAGCTTAAAAAACACCTAGAAACCTTTCAAAAACATCTCAAAAATCCACCACAAATTCAAAGCATCCAGATCCAAGAAGGAGACACCTTGCCTCGGAGATCAGAAATCAGATCCGGGAACAAAACGAAGCAAGGAGTACGGTATAAGGAACTGTTTTTCAGATCTAAGGGAATAGTACTTTTGCAGATCGAAGGTAAGGTTTTTTTATTATTTTTTTAATCTAGGTTTTATCATTAGCGATGTAGTTATATTGGGAATAAGTAGAGACCGGCATTGGCCGGGCGGGGTTGGTGCCTAACACCTTCCAACCCCGTAACATGATCTTCGGATTCAGATTTCTATAGTAGATTAGTTCCTTTTTATCCATTTCAGAGTCAGTTTGGTTCCTAGACCACAATAACTAGGTGGCGACTCCCAAACCTCAAGGGTCAAAAGCGGATCTGCGCACCCCGCGGATCGAGGGCGCTTTCATTTTGACTTTAGTTTTATGAGATTTACGTTAATACTTTGACTTTTAGTCTTTTGTGGTTGGCTTTTAATAAATTGACTTTAGTCTTACTTGATTAACTTTAAGATTGACTTTAGTCTTACTTGATTGACTTTAATTTTTGGAGAACCCCCTTTTATTATGTCTTTAATTCTTTGGGCCCCCAGATGGAGGGGTCCTTTAATAAATATCCTACCAACCATCAACAATTTTGCCTTAAAGCCTGATTGGTCGATTTTTTTGTTAAAATTTTTAAATTAATTTTATTAATGTTTCACTTTACATTATTTAATGGTTTATTTATTAATTTTAAAATTTTTAATTATTAAAATTGTAAAATTACCGTTTTGCCCTCGGAGAGGATTTTTTACGTTTTAAGTCATTTTTCAATGTTCCAGGATGTTTTGAAATTAGTTTTTCATAAGAAATTCGATGGGAATGTTGATTTTTGTCATTTATGAAGTTTTTTGTATGAAATGGTCGTGAACTTTATGAGGGGCATTTTCATAATTTTGTCGAATCCTATAAAAATTATCGAATGATTTATTTGGTTTCGATTTGTTATTTTATGTGTTTGAATGAGTTTTCTTAATCGTAACGTAGGCTCTAGGGTTGTTTTGATGTTAAGGGTATTTTGGTAATTTGGTCGTTTTTATCGTGAAGCTTCTTTTTGATTTGCAAGATGATGATTTCTCTGTTTTTGGGGTCGTATTTTCCTAGCGTAACGTGGTTTCTAAGTTTTGTCAGTTCGAGATATCTCATCCGGATTTCTGAAACATATCTGGTAACAAAATAAAGCATTAGAATAGACATCCATCATTGGGAACCGTTGCGATCGGGTTGACGAGTTAATTAATTAGGCGAGTGCAAAAATGGGGTGTCTACAATCCCTTGATCCTGGCCCCTAAAACAATAGTGATGCAACAACCATAATTAATTATGAGAGATGTTATTAGCACACCAACTTTTACTTATAACACACCAATCCATATGTGATTAATTACATTGGAGTGTTGATTTGGATTGGGGGTGGGGCTTTCATATAAAAAACATGCCAAGTTGATGGTGTCATGTTCCTTTATGTTATATTTCTACCCATCTGAAACTTGGGAAAATCAGCGGTTCTTTGGGGAAAAAAATCACATTTGAGTAGATTGGAAACCAAAGCATGGGATTTCTCAACAAGTGAAATTTAATAATTTACACACAAAAATCAGTGGGAGTGTTTATTTGGGATGTTTTTTTGTTTTTTTATATGAGCAAGCACATACAAAGTAAAAAAAAAGATTTGTGAAACCAATGCTCAAATTTTATCTTTAAATCAGTCATGTATGATCCCAACCATCCAACCATATCGATTTGTGAAACCATTCAATTTTATCTTGGTGTTCTAAACATTATTGTGACTGCAAGATCAGGTTCAACTATGTTCGAAAATACGAACTATACTTTAGTCAATCGATTTTGTATAATCAGTTGATTTTCTAACAAAATTATCAAATACAGAAGTTCCCCAAATTATCAAACACAGAAATTCCCCTTTGCCTTAAAAGATCAGAGAAGAGAAGAGACCATCGAATGAGTGTGAGCCGATCGACTTACCTATGAGGAGAGGACGAACTCACCGCTGCAATCATCGGAGACGTCGTCGCCGTAGTTGCCTGAGGGAAGATATGTTTTCGTCGTAGGTAGGAGAGGGTGGCGGCAAAAATTCTGTCGAGGATTTAGGTGAACGACGAGGGCTTACAAAACGAAAAAAACAAGGACTGTTTTGACGAACTGACTCGGAGAGGTCGAAGAGATCGTCGTCGTAGTCGCCTGAGGGAGGAGAGGCTTTCGTCGTAGAGAGGAGAGGGTTTCGACAGAACTTCCGTCGAGGGTTTCGCGTGAACGACGAGGGTTTACAAAATAACAGGGATTTGTTTAGACGAACTGACTCGGGATATATGGAGTAATTTCTAATTTTCATGAGGGTAGTTTTGGAACCGTACCCTATTAAGTGACGGACAAATTTGCTCCCCACAAAAATAGATTTGAGAAGCACTATTCTCGGTACTTCTCATAAAAGTACTAATTTTACTTTTTTGAAAAATTATTTTTCAAAGTACTTATTTGTCCAAATGATTCATGTTGAAGCCAGAAGCACTTTAAGAAGTCAATCCAAATAAGCCGTTAGAAACCACGTCACGCTAGGAAAATATAACCCTAAAAATATAGAAATTATCATCTTGCAGACAAAAAGAAGCTTTACGATAAAAATCACTAAAAAATGACAAAATTATCGAACTATCCCTAACCTCAAAATAACCCTAGAGCCTACATTACGCTTAGAAAAATCCTTTCAAACACATAAAATAACTAATTGAAATCAAATAAATCATTTGGCCAATTTTCACAAAATTTGACAAAATTATGAAAATGACCCCCATAAAGTTCGTAACCATTTCGCACTAAATTTTTTATAAATGATAAAAACCAATATTCCCATTGAATTCCTTATGAAAAACCGAATTCAAAACATCTTGGAACATTGAAAACCAACTTAAAATCCAAAAAGTCCTCTCTGAGGGTAAAACGATAATTTTATAATTTTAATAATTAAAAATTTTAAAATTATTAATTAAAACATGTAAAGTGAAACCCTAATTAAAATTAAAGTCAATCAAGTAAGACTTAAGTCAAAACCTAAAATCAAGTCAATCAAGTAAGACTTAAGTCAAACCTTAAGACCAAGTCAATCTCATAGGACTTAAGTCAAAACCCTAATCTAAACTAATAAAGTCAATCTCATAAGACTAAAGTCAAAACCCTAATTAAAATCCTAATGTAGTCTAATCAAGTCAATCTTATATGACTAAAGTCAAAACCCTAATTAAAACCCTAATAAGACTAAGTCAATCTCATAAGACTAAAGTCAAAACCCTAATTAAAACCCTAAAGGAAACCTAATTAAACACTAACTCTACCCAAAAAAGTTTATAAATAGGAGCCTCCACAACCTATTTTCGTATCAAAAAATAAATCCTAAAAATAGTAGGTCAGAAAGCTTCCCTAGCCTCCTATAAACCTTGATTTTGAAGCCCCAACTCCTTACCCAACATCCATACCCCAAATTTAACTCAAAAAACACTTAGAAGCCCTTCCAAAATACCCTAGAAATTCATAAAAAATTAAAAAAATTTAGAAGGCGATACTTTATTTTGGAGATCCAAAACAAATCTGGTGACAGAACGAAGCGATGAGTGCTGTACGAAGAACTATTCTACTAGATCTGAGGGAACAAGACCGTTGTCTTCGTAAAGGTAAAGATTTAAATTTTTTTTTATTTATTTAATTAGGTCTTTTTAGAAATATAGTTCTATTTGGGAATTAGTAGAGATCGACGTTTGCCGGACAGGGTTGGTGCTTAACACCTTCCAACTCCGTAACGTGATCCCTGGACTTAGTTTTTTATTTTTCGTAGAGTAGTTTCTTTTACCTTTTAGAGTTAATGTTCGGTTCCTAGACCATAATAATTAGGTGGTGACTCCCAAACCTCAAAGGTCAAAAGTGGATCCACGCACCCCGCGGATCGAGGGCACTTTCAGAAATCAAGTCGATGATGCATACTCTTCGGGACTTTTTGGCACCTTGTTTAAATCAAAATCCAAACATTTCAAACCTAGTGCAAATTCCTTACAAGTGGGCAACATCTCTTTCACCTTAGCTCATCAAGCCACTCAATCCTCATAAGCCAAGCCTAAGAGACAATTCTCCAATCTCGGGATGTCCCTTAGTGTTATCTATCAACAACTAATGAAAAGGGGACTGTTGACACCGTTACAACCTAAGACGTTGCCCAACCCTCTCCCTCCAAACTTGGACAATGGAAAATTCTGTGAATTTCATCAGATGCCTGGCCATATTCTTGATAGGTGCATTAAACTCCATCATGCTATCCAAGATTTTATAGAGCAAGGAAATGCCACCATACCTACTCCTACCGCACCTAATGTCAAAACTAACCCTTGGCCTACCTTTCAAAATCAACCCCCTCCTACTCTGAATTCACTTAAGAAATTCAGCAATGTTCTCGCATGGTCTAATGAGGATATGTTGAATGTGAACACCATTTTACCTTTCATCAGAATGGATTGCACCAAAATAGATCAGGACTTATAGTCGAGAGTGAACTTCAAAGTCAAAGATCATCAAGAATGATGTAGTTGAAACTATCGACAAAGGTGCCAAGATTTGCAAGAAGGGATCCATCATAAAGGATAAAAGATTTTCTCGGAGTCCTAGAAATAGTGAATAGTCGAATGCGGAAAACTCAATCATATTCAATTTTAAAAAGAAGATTGAAGGTGGTTCATTCTCAAAAGAAGATCTCGTTTGACAAAGCAATCAAGACATCGGGTTCCCAGAACCTTGACCAAATCGAATAGCATTTCACCGAAGGAGGCCTTCTTTAGTCGAACAATTTTCCTAGCTTGCCAAGAAAGAAAAATAACCCTCTTTAGCCCCTCGCAGCCTCTAAAAAAAATAAAAAATAAATAAATTAATTAATATCCACTTATTTCTAAATCACACCAACTAACCTTAGAGAGGAAGTCTAATATGAATTATGTTTTGACTTGATCCCAAAAGAAAAAATATTATTTAGGATACTTAGGCAACCTGAGAAGTTAATTCAGGCCCGGTCACAACAAAAAATAAAACATACATTCTCTCAAAGAAAGTATCAAAAAAAAATCTCCTATTGAAAAGTTTAAAAAAAAAGAGGGGGATAATGCCAAACTAGGGGTATTGGAAAAAAGAAGCATAAAAATTGACAGAAAATGCCTAACTAGGGGCATTAGAAAAGAGAGAGACTCAAAAGAGTTGTCAAAAAGGGAGATTGTCATACTAGGGGCATTTTGGAAAGTTGAGCCTTATACCTTTTCTTTCAAAATCATGTCCTAAGCCCACCTACTAAGTCCTCTTGAATGTTAATTGATTTGGTTAAGGTCTAGAGAACCAAAGGTTGTCAAGTTGAGTATCCAAGATCATAAAAAAGAAAGAGGCCCGCTAAGTTGAAAATCTGAAAGGACGATTTTGGCAAAAGTTAGAGCATAACAAAAAAAAGAAAGCAAGCCTACTAGGTTGAAAACTAAAATGAGACCTAGGAAAAAATCAAGGCATCTTCAAAAAAGGAAAAACAAAGTCCGCTAGATTGAAAACCTAAAGAGGTGATCTAGGTAAAAATTATGGCATCATCAAATGCAAGGGTAGAAGATCCTACCGAGAAGAAAAGCTTACACAAAAGTTGGAGAATGTAATTATTTGTGACAGATCGTAGCCGTTGAAACATTAGACAACTCTCATACCCAAGATCAATGAAATTAACCCACAAATTGAGAGATAAAAAATTGGTTTCGTCTCTCTCCTTCTCAAGCATTGTCTCCGTCTCTCACTCTCTACACAACTTCGGGTTTGTAGAGATAGAGACTCAATTTCCCTCTCAACCACAATATCACTCTACACAGCTTCAAGATCTAGGGTTCGTAGAGATAAAATTTCAAAAATTAAGGTTTATGTTCTTACCCGGTAGAGTGATGGCAAAGGTCCTGATCTTGGTTTGACCTCAAGCCTAATCTCATCCTAATCTTCGAGCACTAAACCTACCTTTGATTGCTCTATTCAAGTAAGGTTTTATTTCTCTTTCTTTTTTCGTTTCATCTTTTGAGATTTGAGATTTTGCAAATTCTTTGACATTTGATTTGAATAATTTGTTTTTTTGGTAAGTAGTCATTTTTTTATGGTTTTTTTTAATCTTGTTTCTACGTATTTTATTTTGTTTTGGTTTGTTTTATCGGTGATTGGATCCAAATAATCAAAAAAGAAGAAGAATGTATGTGGTGGGAAACATGATGGGCCAAAACACATCTAGCTATTGGGGCCAAAATTTGTCAGGAATCATGATGTTTTTTTAAGGGAGTCCACAATCTCCAAGATTGCATTTGCAATGTTTTACCAAGAGTGAGACCTAAAATTGGGAAGGAATTGACACAAAAGTAATAGAAATGTGAATTCATGCTTGTTAGCATAAGAGTGAACCAAGAAACTAAAGCAACTATCAGATAAATCTGGTTTTGGTTGGATTTCTATTCAAATAGGCAATCTGAAATTTAATAACTTTCTTTATAAGCAAACAAAATAGTGGTTAGTAATTAGTAATAGTAGACGAGAGCGGGCTTTAAAGATTTATGACTCTATTTAGATGAATTAGGAAAATAATTACACTTGGAATTTGTTTGTATCATCTTGAAGCCCTATCAACCTCCTTATAGGTTGAATTCTAGATCCTTGAATCTAATGGTTGTTTTGATCACTATTTAAAAAAAAGGGGAAATTCGATGCCAAGGTGTAGACATGAGATATTCGTTATTTGAACCTCAATGCTACTTTGTTTGGAATTGTTCGAATTGTAGATGATAATTAAATAAAGAACTAAAGAAAACCTTGACAAGCAAGAGTCGAACCATAGAGACAACATTAATCCAAAGTATTTTTATTTCCAATTCAATTCAATTTTAACAAACAATTAAAAGTAGTTTTTGAGAAATATTTATCAAAAATAAACTACTTAAACAAAAAAGTTAGAAATACGATAGAAAAGTGTAGATCAATTGAATCCACATTCACAAGCTTTATTAGTGAATTATGATTCTCTTTTTATTTCGATCCACTAAACAAAACTAATATTTGTGGATCGGAAAATCAAACAGTTATAATATAAACAAAATCAACAGTATGCAATAAATTAGGTTGTGATTATTAAATAAACATTAATTATTCTATATAAAGCATGATTCTTCTTGAACTTATTAAAGAAAGATACCATCAAAACTTTGAGAAACATTCAATGGTTAACCTAATAATAAATACTTAATACTATCACAATAACACTATGAAGCCATTATGAGAATAATAAAATACTAATAAATCTTGTTCCAATTTTCTCAACCGATCTAATGGAGATTTAGTTAATAGTCATCACAAGAAAAATAAAACAAATATAAAGTAAACAAAATATGGAAAGAAAATATAGAGATGAAAGAAATAAAATATCTTTATTACTTCTTGACTTGAAACTGGTAGAGCTTCCTTACAACTTTAGTAAAACTAAGAAACAGAAAATAGAAACCTAAAACTAAAATAATAGAAAAAAGATAAGTGATCTCCAGGAAGATGAAAAATCCCGCTGGGAGAGATTGAAGATCTCATGCCCTTTAGTTTGGTATCTTATTTATAAAGAAACTAGATTAGGGTTTCTTGTATAATTAGGATTTCAAAAATATTTTGTGATTATAAAAATACCAAAGGTCTACTTCAATATGAATGTTTTGCAGTTGCCAAGCTTCAATATGAATTTCGAGACTTGAGTTTCTTTGTTGACCACGCCGCCACCATTGATCATGGCGCCATGGTATAAATTTGCTCAATTGACTTGAATTTTGATCAACGGTCTTGTTTTAAATCTTGGATCATAGTGATAACTTCAGAATTTTCTAATTCAACTTGAAACTTTACGAATATTTCCTGTTATATGTAAATAACAGTAATTAGTTCCGAATTACATAATTAAATTGAAAACAAGAATTATTATGGACTAACAATGAATTATATGCAATTAAAAGGTTTAATGTATGATTTACTAATAAATTCTATGTAATTAGGATTCTAGAAATGACTTTCTAGACCCTAATCACATCCCAAACCTAGATTTTGCTAGTCCCAAGCAAAAATAAAATAAAAACTAAAGTTACAAACCACTTTCGTAAGTTACACGACTACATTTAACGAATACAGCAAGCCCATAAACCCCTAGGTTACCCCTATTAGACGAGTTTGACTTGTGAGGGTTTGTAGAGAATATAACCACAAAATTCTAACAGTTTATAAAAATATTAAAATCAAAATCGAACTATGTAAAACGAACACAACGACATTTCATAAATCTATCAAAGGTCTACAAATTTGAAAAAAATTCTAGTTTCTATTCCCTAGTTTAGAAAATTTCAAGGCTAACTTGAGTGCTCGTACTGTGGGGCACGGTCAAACGCTAACACAAAGCCTCATTCAGATCTCGAGACACTAGGTGGCGCCTTAAAATTTTGGTATGCTCTCATTTATTTATGTTAGCATTCTAAGGCATTCAACCTACTCCACCTAATAAACAAAAATCATAATGTCATGTATATACATAAAAAATATAATAACTAGAAAAAGCCTATGTATATCTAATACGTACGATAGATCAGAATGCAGAAGGATAAACACAATACAGGATTATACAAAACTCCTTATTCTAATAAAAGTCCTAACGTTCAATACAAAATCCATAATACTACCTGGATGAACTAATACTATTAGGGGGTATAGTCCTAATACTCACCAGGTAACGGATTCTGGTCGTTTATCTGACATACCAGATAGTCCTTACTTGTGTTTTACACCTGCCTCGCCAAGCTCTGGATCTAAAATTCAAAAATGAAAAAAGAAATGGTGAGTAACAATGGTTATCCAGTAGGGAAGCAAACAATTTCTGTCAATAACCTCTCCTAACATGAACGAATAAACATACTGAGTCATTTTAACATATACAAAATTTTAAAGAAGAAACTATGATTAACTGGTACATATAGCGAAAGATAGACAATTAACATTTTAAAACTTACATTATTAGCAATACTTACTATAACATTTTCTTTTTATACAAATCTAATTGACCAAATGGAAACATTAAACATGCATTTCATTTTATATATCAAAATAAGACAACAGATACATAATACATAATGGTGGAGTAGTGGAATTAGCAAGTTGGGATTCACAACTAGATTGCTCCTAGTCGGGACATGATGTTTCATAATAAAGTATTAGTTCTTGATTTTGTGGCTAGTTGTTTATCACACTTGTATGACCATTTATCCAGTTTAGGCTGGCCGTTTGACATGACCGTAAGTAATGGGTCTTTTTTCGATGTGTCAAAATATTCAACTACTATAGATTGTTAATGATCACTCATCTTTGTATATGCCTATTAGGTGTGCATGTGATTCCCAAATATATAATCCCATTCGTATACGACCACCTTTACATTACAAGTTCACTGGTAAGGATAGAGAGGAATAAACATAGATTCCAGTTGTGACTCCACTCTCATATATGTCCCATACCACGTATGTTTTTTGTTGTCCTTACCATGCATCCCACGATAGTATATCACTCCGGACGATATGACAAACTATCATTTCAAGTATTCGCAAGCTTTTTAACAATTCATAAAATAACTATACATATATATAATTTTCTTTCTTTGAAAATAAATGAGAAATTAACATTACAATATTAATAATAGATATCCAATTTTATACCATATAATTGTGACCACGGCGTAAAATAAATAACAGAACAGAACATAACTTGTGCCTCGCGCTACAGAAAGTAAATAAACATACAACCAATATTATTATCCCTGGATATCCGTTCACCAACCCACAAACAACATTACAACATAAAATGTAGACATCACCTCTAGGGTGTGACTTATATTTTATCGTTTCATCCCTTTTCCCTTTTTTCGATTCTTACACTTTTTATGTTTTCAAATACATCATTCATTTTCCAAATTCATTCACTCAAATATTCATTTTTGGGTATCAAATTCTTTTTCATACTTTGAAATTCATATTTATCATTTAAATTAAAACTTTACAAAACTTGTATCAAAATAGGGTCCGAGCAGTCCATAAAACTCAACTGACGGAAATAATCTGGTGAAATATCTTATCCACATATAGTTATAAAATACAGTTAAATATATCAAATATGTAAGTTCTCGCTTAAATTTGAAATAACTAAAAAAAATTCTTTAATTTTGAAACATATAACAAATTTTCGTTAAAACCCTTATATGCAATTTTTACAACCTACGGTTATCAATAGAAATTGAGAGTCCTTACAATTCTCTGTGCGATAGGATCGAAGCGCGTGTACGAAAAATGATTGGGATGAAAATCAAGACGGATCGAACTTTGAGATCGTTGATTTTTGAATATTGCCTGATGGTTTTGAAGATCTTGATGCTATCATCCTTTCTTCCTTTTACGGTAGAGGACGATTTGGCCCCAAAATGGATGAAATCCAAGGTTGAAAAATCTAAACCCTTGTATCACATACGACTGATTTTTGATAATACATGATGAAAAAGAAGAGAAAATGAAAAGAAATTGGGTGGGCTTTGTAGCGATCAAAGTTGTGGATGTGTTTTCCTTCTATGTTAGAAATCATCGACGGTCCATTTGTAACTAATCTGAGGTTAAAAGTAAGGAGAAAAAAAATTATTTAAAACCTTCGGATGGTTTTGGACAAAAATAAGAGATGATAAATAGTATTTTTGTTTAAAAAAATTTATTTAAATAAGTACGAGACGAAATCGATATTTTACCTCTTGTTTCATTTAACGATAACTTGACTGTCCAGACTCCAAAAGTCTTAAATGAATGTTCTATTTTATCTAATTTTTTATTTTAGATCTAATGATATGATCAAATTTTAAAAAATATATCTCTAACAAAAATTTACTTTTTCTATCCAATGGGATCCTAAATTGTCATCGATTTCATTTTTGACGATAATTTGACTTTTTGGACTCCAAAAATGACATGTAAATAATTTATTTTCTATAATTTTTTGTTATGAACCCAATGGTACAATCAACTTTTATGAATTATTTCTCTAAAAAAATTCATTATTTTAACCTAGTTCAACTAGAAAATCGAAGATTTTACAACTTTTTTGTTTGGACTCGCATTTGAGTGTGCTTATATGTTAAGGTATGTTTTTCGATCTTTTTGAATCCAATGATGAGGTCAGATTTCATTAAAAATTATCAGAACAAAATCCTAAAGTTTTACCCTAAGTCCCACTTTAAAGATTTTCTCAAAATTTTATTATTTATTTTTCATCGAGATACGAATCGGAAACTCGAGGTTTTACATTCTCCCCCCTTAATACAAATTTCATCGTCGAAATAGAAATTATACCTTATCCAACTTTGTTCCGATTCCAGTAACATGACATGTGTAATAAAAATCACTTATTTTTTATTATCATCTAGTCTTGGTTCTAAGCCAATCTCATTTTCAATTCATAAATCTTATGTCACATATTTTTCATCTTCCCAATAAATCCATCAATTAATCACTGCAAATCATTCTCATATTCCAACTAATCCATTATTTGTCTAACCCTAAGATAACAATCAACTCATATTATATCACTCCCCCACCAATATCTATCAACAATAATCCTTTCACATCTTCTTTATTCTTTATTTTCTTTACTTCTCTAATCAATTACACCAACTATTATATCTTACTCATACTTACCATGAATATTATTCCTCAATACATAGACTTACCGCAAACACGCCACTACTATTTGCACATCATTTAACGCTTCTTAATAAAATAATACACAACATCCACACTTAATATATCCGTACCATAATAAAAATATCTACGAACACTAAATTCGCAAACTGCATTAAAATCTCTATTCCCAATACATCACTATCTTTATATTCAATGCAATATTTCATTTTCTACTATACCTTACTGTACCTATTTCATCAACACTCTTTGCCCCATACTATCTCAATAACTTGTTATCAATCATAATCTCACTATGGTGTAGATAATTTCATTACTTAACCAATGTTAATAGTTTCTAGTTCTAACAAGTATATAAAATCTCAACAGAATTATATGATCTAGAGGAACTAGTATTGAATAGAACTCCACTTTCTAATATTATAATTAAAACTTGTACCTTCCAAAACTTCGTCGAAGATAGGTACTTTCTCTTAGGTCAGAACCCTTACTTGTGATTATGACAGAACACACTCTCTTTTGATATGACCCACCTGACCACACGCGTAACATGTCAATGATCTTGTCTTTGTAGGTTTTTGTGAAGTGTATAGTTGGTAAACTAGAGCCTGCATGCTCTGAACCTACCTTATTGGGTCCTTTGGCCTTGTTAGCATCATTGGAGTCTCAATTGTTCTATGAAAAAGTGAAAAGGAAATCCTGTAACTCGATAGTGAAGTAGTTCTATACTTTGTGTTTATCGAGCCGGGGAGATTGGCCTCGAATACATCAGCCTCTTGGTCGGATCTGACTTGAAAAGAAGAGAGGTCTAGGGTTGACTGGTTTGTCCCTAGGATATCTGTAATTCTATTCCTTCTCATTTTCAACTGTTAGTTCGATCTGTTTGCAGTGGTATAAGTATGTCATCAACCTTGTTAAAACCCGATGGCCTTATTGTTCCTTAAATTGGCCCATTTAATATTTTTTTTGAGCTATGCATCTTTAATCTGTTGACATCGACTCAAACATTGCTTCACTTTATGTCCCAACTTGCCACATTCATAACATGCTACTACCCTTACTTTTAACTGATTTAATATTATATATTGTTGTTTCTTATAAAACTCTTCCATCTTTTGATCGGACATTTCTATAGGCTCACTTTCTATGTATGATTATTTTTCTCGTGACTTTGCTAGTTTCGTAATTTTTTACCGCTTATTGGATCATAACTGTTTTTCTTCTACTAGGCTTTGAGGCAGTGATTATACTATCCCTATTTCCTCTCTTAGTCCTCTATGTGGTGGGATATTTACTCAGTGATCCTTTTGAGATTTATCCTTAAAATAGTGGTCGAACCTTTCTTCTATCCTCTCTAATCTTTTTGTTAGTTGACCCACCATGATCATTTGGACTTCAAACATCTCTGATTATCTTCTTTCCATGTGAGATTGACTCTAGGATAATTCAAAGACTACTTCTATCAATCGTTCTATCTTGGTGAATTTACTAAACCTAGATAGATCTTCTCTACCAGTTTGACTCCTTGTCACGGGTCTAGTTGCACCTTTATTTCTTTGCATCTTTTCTAACCTACAAGTTCAGTAATCTTCAATTTATCAGAAGTAATGTACTTCTCAAAACCATGCCAATATCATTCTAATAGAAGCATTAACTACTAGTATAATAAGGAATCTAGTAAGGAACACTATTTTCATTACTAACAGAATGGACCTATAATCTTATCCTATGCTTACTAGGCTTTAAGAACTTCTAGACACAGAAGAGCTCGCAATCCCAATACGAAACTACTAATGAGCTCGAATATCAGATTCCTAGTAATACTCTATGATTTTCACCAATGTCTGTGGTATCAACCTATTCTCTAAAACATAACAGATTTGTATCCTATATGAATATAATGTTATGCTCTGATACCATCAATGGGATCTCGCTAAATGCTAACACAAAGTCCCATGTCAGATCTCGAGGCACTGGGTGGCACCTTGAAATTTCGGCATAGTCTTATCTATTTATGTTAGCATTCCAAGGCATTCAACTTACTCCACCTAATAAACAAAAATCATAATATCATATATATATACATACAAAATATAATAACTAGCGGAAGCCTATATACATCTAATACGTATGATAGATTAGAGTGGAGAAGAATAAACACAATACATGATTATACAAAATTTCTCACTCTAACAAAAGTCCTAACGCTCAGTAAAAAATCCATAATACTACCCGGACGAACTAATACCACTAGGGGGTATAGCTCCAATACTCACTAGATAACGAACTCTGGTCATCTATCTGACCTACCAGATAGTTCTCACTAGTATTCTATACCTGTCTCGCCAAGCTCTGTATCTAAAATAAAAAATTGAGAAAGAAAGGGTGAGTAACAATGGTTATCCAATAGGGAAGCAAATAATTTCAGTCAACAACCTCTCTTAATATGAATGAATAAACATATTAAATCATTTTAACATATGCAAAGTTTTACAGAAAAAACTACGATTAACTAGTACATATAGCCAGGGATGAGCAACTAAATATTTTAAAACTCACATTACATCATCAGTAGTACTAACTATAACATTTTCTTGTTATACAAATCTAATTGATCAAATGGGAACATTAAACAGACATTTCATTTTATATATCAAAATAAGGCAACAGATACATAATACACAATGGTGGAGTACTGGAATTACAGAGTTCGGATTCACGACTGAATCGTTCCCAGTCGGGACATGATGTTTCATAATAAAGTATTAGTTCTTGATTTTATGGTTGGTCGTTGTTTACCACACTTGCGGGACCATTTATCCGACTTAGGCTGGTCGTTTGACGTATTCGTAAGCAATAGGTCTCGTTTCGATGTGTAGAAACGTTCGATTACTATAGATTGTTTAATAATCACTGACTAATCATCTTCGTCTATGCCTATCAAACGTGTATGTGATTCCAAAATATACAATCCATTCATATATGACCACCTTTACATTACAAGTTCATTGGTAAAGATAGAGACAAATAAACTCGGATTCCAGTTGTGACTCCACTCTCATACGCGTCCCATACCACGTATGAGTTTTATTGTACCTATCGTACATCCCAGGATCTTATCACTCCGGATGATATGACAGACTATCCCTTTAGGTGTTCGCAAGCTCTTTAATAGTTCACAAAATAGCTACATATATATATATATTATTTTCTTCCTTTGAAAACAAATAAATTTTTTTTTGAAAACAAATGAGAAATTAACATTACAGAATTGATAATAGATATCCAATTTCCTATCATGCAACTGTGACCACATAGCCTAAAATAAATAATAGAACATAACATAACTTGTGCCTCACGCTACAAAAAGTAAATAAAGATGCAACCAATTCATTATCCCTGGATATCCGTTCACCACCCTATACATAACATTACAATGTAAAATGTAAACATCACCCCTTGGGTGTAACTCTTATATTTTATCGTTTCAAACACATCATTTATTTTTCGAATTCATTCACTCAAATATTCATTTTTGGATATCAGATTCTTTTTCATTCTTTGAAATTTATTTTTATCATTTCAATTGAAAGTTTACAAAACTTATATCAAAACAGGATCTGAGCAGTGCATAGAACCCAACTGGTAGAAATAACTTTATCAATTATCTTACCCACGTATAATTTATTATAAAATACAATTAAACCTATCAAGTATGGAAGTTCTGACGTGAATTTAAAATAACAAAAAAAAAAATTATATATTTTGAAATATATAATAAATTTTCGTTAGAACCTTATACGCAATTTTTACAATCTACAGTTATCAATATAAATTAAGAGTCTTTACAATTCTTTATTCGATAGAATCGAAACAAGTACATGGAAATCCAGATGATTTGCATGAAATTCGAGATTGATTGAACTTTGAAACAGTTGATTTTTGAATCTGGCCAGATAGTTTTGAAAATCTCGATGCTGTTGTCCTTTATCTTTTCTACGACAGAAGATGGTTCGGCCCCAAAATGGATGAAATTCGAGGTTGAAAAATCGAAACCCCTGTGTCACATACGGCTGATTTTTTACAATACAGGGTGAAAAAAAAAGAAAAAATGAAAGGAAATTGGATAGATTTTGTAGAGATCGAGGCTGCAGACGTTTTTCTCTTCTACATCAGAAGTCAACGACGGGCCGTTCGTAATAAATCTGAGGTTGACAGTAAGTAGAAAAACCAAAAAAAAATTCATTAAAACCTTCAATTGGTTTTGGATGAAAATAAGAGATGATGAATAGTATTTTTATTTAAAAAAATTTATTTATATAAGTATGGGATGAAATTAGTATTTTACCTATTATTTTGTTTGACGATAACTTAACCGTCCGAACTCCAAAAGTCACGACTGAATATTCTATTTTGTCTAATTTTTTATTCCTAATCTAATGATGCAGTCAAATTCTAAAAATTATGTCTTTAACAAATATTTTAAATTTTTCAGCCCAATGGGACCCTAAAATTACCGTCATTTTCATTTTTGACGATAATTTGACTTTTTGGACTCCAAAAATGATAATTAAATAACTCATTTTCTATATTTTTTGTTAAGAACCCAATGGTATTATCAAATTTTTAAAAAAATTTCTTTTAAAAAAGTCATTATTTTAACTTAGTTCGACTCGAAAATTGAGGATTTTGTAACTTTTCTATTTGAACTTGCATTTGAGCGTGCTTATAGGTTTAGGTATGTTTTTCCACCATTTAGAATGCAATGGTGAGGTTAGATTTCAATAAAAATGATTAGAATAAAATCCTAAAATTTTACCCTAAATCCCACTTTAAGAATTTTCTCAAAATTTTACTATTTATTTTTCTTCGAGATATGAATAAAAAACTCGGAGTTCTTTCACCCTATTAACACTAATTTATTTGGCCACATTGGACTCTTTTTGTTTTATACTTTTTTAGCTCTAGCATTTTTACTTTGATTTTTTTTCACATATTTCTATTGTTTTCTTTGATCAACTTTTTCACACATCACCATTTTTCTAGTGTTCCTTTTACAAAAAGTAGTTAGCCCTTTTCAAGGTACCCAATTTAATCATATGGTTGTTGTCCAAGTCATACTATCTCCAATTTTATTTTTCTTCTAACCAGCCAATTAAAGGAAAAGGAAGTTATAATGCACTAGATTTGATTTCCCTTAACACTCTAGAAAGAGAAGAAGGATAACACTTGTTTCATAAAATCTTATTTTTAACCAATTAAAAGTATCAAGAATTTTTAAAGTATTCTTTTGATTTTCTTGATGAGGAATAACCCAAAAACAATTATGATAAAAAATTAAGACATGAGCCTGAGATTTGAAATTCATATATAAATAATACATAGAAAGAGTTTGAAGAAAATATTTTACAAGTGTTAAATATTTTTTTTTTGAAAACATAAAATTAAACTGGCAATGGAGTAAACACGAAACTAAACTACCAATGAAATGTAATGCAATTGTGAGCTAACCTAATACCCCAAACCTAAATGACATATTGTCCTTAATATACAATAAGTAAGGAAAGAAAAAAATGTTAGATCACACCTAAAATAGATTAGGCATTAATGTGCAAAGTCATGTTACAACTAATATGAAAAGAGTGAAAGTTATAATAATGATAATTTTCGAAGTAGTTTTTGCATAAAAGAAATCCTACCTAAAATTGAAAAAAACCTAATTAAGAAATTAAAAACATCATTGAAAGCGCCCTCGATCGACGGGGTGTGCGGATCCACTTTTGGCCCTTGAGGTTTGAGAGTCGCCACCTGGTTATTACGGTCTAAGAATCGAATATCGACTCTAAACGGATAAAAACAACTAATCTACTTAAAAAATAACTGAGTTCGGGGATCAAATTATGGGGTTTGAAGGTGTTAGGCACCAATCCTGACCGGTAGATGCTGGTCTCTACTAATTTCCAAATAAAACTACATTACTAACAAGACCTAAATAATAATAAAAAAATAAAAATAATTACCTTTTTCAAACACAACGATTTTGTTCCCTCAGATCTGATAGAACAACTCCTTGTATAGTATTCCTTACTTCGTTCTGTTGCCGGATTTGATTTCGGATCTCCAAGTTGAGGTATCTTCTTCTTGGATCTATGAGTTTTTTGATTTTTTTTTTATGGATTATAAGGTATTTTAGAAGGATTTTGGATATTTTTTGAGCTAAAGTTGGGGTATGGATGTTAGGTAAGGAGTTGGGGCAAACCTAGGATTTATGGGAGGTTAGAGAAGCTTTTTGACCTACTTTTTCTATGGTTTATTGTAAGGACTCCTATTTATAGATTTTTTAAAGTGATTGTTTTGATAGAGTTATTATTTAATTATAATTCTTTTAGAGAGAATTATTGTTTAGTTATAATTCTTTTAAAAAGAGTTATATTTTAATTAGAATTATTTTAGGTAGAGTTATATTTTAGTTAGAATTCTATTAAATAGAGTTATTATTTATTTAAGAATATTAAATAGAATTATTATTTAATTAGAACTCTATTAGGATTTTGACTTTTGGTCTTATTTGATCGACTTTAAGATTTTGACTTTAGTCTTACTTGGTTGACTTTTAATATCTTGACTTTAGTCTTACTTGATTGACTTTAATATCTTGACTTTAGTCTTACTTGATTGACTTTAATTTTTTTGGAGAATTTGCCTCTATTATATCTTTAATTCTTTGGACCCCCAAATGGAGGGGTCCTTTAATAAATATCTAGGCAACCATCAATAATTTTGCCTGAAAGTCTGATTGATCGATTTTTTGGGTCAAAATTTTAAATTAATTTTATTAATGTTTCACTTTAATTATTTAATTTTTTATTTATTAATTTTAAAATTTTTAATTATAAAAATTATAAAATTATCGTTTTGCCCTTGGAGAGGACTTTTTGCATTTAAGTCATTTTTCAATGTTCTAGGATGTTTTGGAATCGGTTTTTCATAAGGCATTCAATGAAAATATTGGTTTGTGTTATTTATGAAATGTTTTGTGCGAAATGATCGTGAACTTTATGAGGGGCATTTTTGTAATTTTGTCAAATTTTGTGAAAATTGGCGAAATCATTTATTTGATTTCGATTTGTTGTTTTATGTGTTTGAAAGAATTTTCCTAAGTGTAATGTAGGCTCTAGGGATATTTTAAGGTTAGGGGTATTTTGATAATTTGGCCATTTTTTAGTAATTTTTATTGTGAAGCTTTTTTTTGTCTGAAAAAATGATGATTTCTAAGCTTTTGGGGTTATATTTTCCTAGTGTAGCGTGGTTTCTATAGTTTTGTTAATTTGAGATACCTCATCTGGAATTTTTGAAACATATCTAGTAACAAAATAAATCATTGGGATAAACATCCATCATTGGGAATCGTTGCAATCAGGTTGACGAGTTGATTAATCAAGCGAATGCAAAAATGGGTTGTCTACAGATGCCCCTCTTTAGCAGAGGGTTGAAGCAAACTAGATAACAAATCTATTTTGGTAGATAGTGCGATATCCAAATGCCAAAGCTAGTTATAGTTCATTTTGTAACCTGATTTAGCAATTCGTCGAGGCGTTCGGATCCTTGAGCATAAAACTCTCCCCGAACTAAAAGGTTGTCAGATCTTTGAGCGAGAACTCTCACTAACAGTGTTAGATCCTTGAATTTAAAAAAAATTCTCCTTGACTAATGTAACAACTGTGCAAGTGTGTGCACTTAAAATCTGATATAAATTTTGAAAAGTTTAAGTTGGAACTGAGTAAAATCTGAGTACAAATTGAATATAAATTGAGCATAAACTGAGCATAATTTTGAGAAAACCCTCGGCGGCATCTGAGCATAGTTCTGAGAAAACCCTCGACGGCATCTGAACATAATTCTGATAAAAACACTCGGTAGTAACTGAGCATAGTTTCGAGAAAACCCTCGACGGTAACTGAGCATAATTTCGAGAAAGTCCTCGGCGACATCTGAGCATAGTTTTAAGAAAACTCTCGGCGGCATCTGAGCATAATTCTGAGAAAACCCTCGATGGTAACTGAGCATAATTTGGAGAAAACCCTCGGTAGCATCTGAGTTTAATTCTGAGAAAACCCTCGGCGGCATCTGAGCATATTTTCGAGAAAGCCCTCGGCGTCATCTGAGCATAATTCCAAGAAAACCCTCGGCGGTTATTGAGCATAGTTTCGAGAAAGCCCTCGACGACATCTGAGCATAGTTTCGAGAAAACCCTCGGCGACATCTGAGCATAATTTCGAGAAAACCCTCGACGACTTCTGAGCATAGTTTCGAGAAAACCCTCTACGGCATCTGAGCATAGTTCTGAGAAAGCCCACGGTGACAACTGAGCAAAATTCTGAGAAAGCCCTCGGCGACATTTGAACATAGTTCTAACAAAACCCTCGACGTCTGAGCATAATTCCGAGAAAGACCTTGGTGGCAACTGAGTATAATTCCGAGAAAGCCCTCGGCGGCATCTAAGCATAATTCCGAGAAAGACCTCGACAGCATCTGAGCATAGTTCCGAGAAAGCCCTCGACGGCGTCTAAGCATAATTTCAAGAAAGCCTTTGATGGCATTTGAGCATAATTTTGAGAAAACCCACAGCGGTAACTGAGCATAATTCCGAGAAAATCATTAGCGGTATCTGGCTGAGTAAAATTGAGAATGAAGGAATAAATCTGGGAAATAATGATTGAAAATGAATCTGGAAAAGAGTGGTTGAATCTGTGAATGAATAGATCTGGGACAGAATGAATGCTCTATCTCCTATGTGAGATCCAAAATACGTTTGTTTGCACCTCAAGGTTTTATCCAAAAGTTTTATGAATTTAAAACCTGAGTTTTTATTTCTTTTTAACCTCAAGGATTTTTAAAAAAAATGTTATCAAGAGGGCAAGCTTAAGTGTGGGGTTCCCATTATCTCTTAGGATTAACATTGCTCAAAAACAAAATGCCCCTGGTTTGATAACAAACATGACATTAGAGATAATTGAAGACATCATCCAAAAAAAATACCCTAGTATAAAGGGAAAATTACATATTTAGAGGAAAAATAAAATGCCCCTTGTATGAAAGTTTGAAATATTTGATTACCACAAGCACAATAAAGATTCAACTTTTAATTTTGATTAATTTTATAGAAGATTTTGAGTCAAGTGTAAGAAAACAAAATATATTCTTTTTAAGACTCATCATAGAATTCACCCTTCTCTCCCTTGGTTCACTTGGGGAAGTAAAAATTTTCAGATCGATCATAGAAAAGATACTTGTGACTTTTGAGTCTGTGCCTGATTTAAGCTAAGTATTAAACTTGATTATTCGGACTTCTGATGTTTCAGCTCGAACTACTCTTAGTTTTTCTTATGTTTTGCTTTGTTGCTCTAACCTTTGCCTAGATCGCCTTTTCAGGTTTTCAATCTAGCGAGCTTGCTCTAACTTTTGCCCAGATTACCTTTTCAGGTTTTCAAACTAGCGAGCTTTCTTTTTTTCTTTTGCTCTGATTGTTGCCAAAGTTGTTCTTTTGGATTTTCAACCATGCGAGCTTGCCTTAATTTTTGACTAAGTCGCCTTTTTCGGGTTTTCAACCTAGCAGGATTTTTTCTTTTTTTTTTCTTTTCTTTCTTATGGAATTGTTGTCTGATCATGCTTTGCTATCTTCCTTAACTTTTAGCACGGTACATAGGAGGACTTTTATAGGAAAGCTTAAGACTGGGTATAAAAAAGAAAGGGATTTTGAGACTCAAAAACCCAAATACCCCTTGTGTGACATTTTTTTTATTTTACCTTGAATTTTCTTCCTCATTTTGAAGATATTTCTTTTTTCTTTTGATTTTTTTTTAGATTTATTTTGATGTGCGGGGAAATAGATTTTTTTTATTTTGATGTGGTCGGACCAGAAGTAACTTCTCAGGTTGCCTACATATCCCAGAATTTTAGGATCAGACCAAAATGTAGTTCGAATCTTCCCTCCCCTGGGTTAGGTGATCGGGCTGAGAAAGAAAAAGACATCATTTTTTTTTAAAAGACTGCAAATGGCTAAGAAAGGAGATATTGAACTGGGTAGCAGGAAAATTGATTCGGCCAAAGATGGCCTCTTTAAATGTAGTACCGCTTAATCTAGTCAAGGTTGGTTGACTCTGGTAGTTCAATTCTATCATCATCTTGAAATCTGACTATTTTTTAAGGTAGTATTTTCTTAATGAATAAATCTCTCCAATTAGGTTTGAACTTCCCTCTGGGGTCAAAAATAAGTACTCAATTTTCTTTGAAATCTGATAGTTTTCCAAAGTAGTGTTTCATTGCTAATGGATGAATCTCTCCAATTAAGTTCAAACTTCCTCCTATGGTCGATGAGGGGTGGTTAATTTTCTTCGAAGTCTGATGGTTGAATCCTTGACTTGTAAGTAGTACTCTTTAACCTTCATGCAGGTGACTATTCTCTGATAAGTTTGCACGTGGTATAAAACTGTAAGTTATTTTTCTTCAATCAAGTTTAGCTCTTCATACCCAATGACGAACCTAGTCTGTTTCTAGAAATTAATTTTCCATCAAGACCTTAAGATATGGAATTCCCTTTCAACTGGTTAGACTTTTCTATACCCCCATAGTGTGAATGGTAACTTCTCTGACTAATCCTGGTGCAATTAACACATTTTCACAATAGTTATTTTGAGACTCTTATTAGTTGTTTGCTTCAACCGCTCTATTAATCTGAGGATGATAGGGAGATGATGCCAAATCTTGAACTTTGAACATAGATCAGAGATCAATTTCGCTTCAACCATTTCATTAGTCTGAGAATGTAATATATTCTGGGAGCTTTACCATGTTGAGAAGTCTAGCATTGATACATTTTGTAACCTTGATCTCATTTTTTTGAGTCAATATCTAATCCGTGTCAGACAACACCCAAGTTTGCACCTAACATATCCTCATAGGCCCACGCGAACAAGTCTTTTGAAATTTTAGAAAAAATTCATTGTCCCTTCATGTTCCTCATGGGAGGCTAGGGAAGTTTTTTGACCTACTTTTTCTAGGATTTATTTTTTCATACGAAAATAGGTTGTAAGGACCCCTATTTATAGATTTTTTTAAGTGATTGTTTTGATAGAGTTAGTGTTTAATTATAATTCTTTTAGAGATAATTATTGTTTAATTATAATTCTTTTAGAAAGAGTTATATTTTAATTAGAATTGTTTTAGGTAGAGTTATATTTTAGTTAGAATTCTATTAAATGGAGTTATTATTTAATTAGGATTGTTAAATAGAATTATTATTTAATTAGAACTCTATTAGGATTTTGACTTTTGGTCTTATTTGATTGACTTTAAGATTTTGACTTTAGTCTTACTTGGTTGACTTTTAATATCTTGACTTTAGTCTTACTTAATTGACTTTAATATCTTGACTTTAGTCTTACTTGATTGACTTTAATTTTTTTGGAGAACCCCCATCTATTATATCTTGAATTCTTTGGACCCCCAAATGGAGGGGTCCTTTAATAAATATATAGGCAACCATCAACAATTTTGCCTGAAAGCTTGATTGATCGATATTTTGGTTCAAATTTTTAAATTAATTTTATTAATATTTTAATTTAATTATTTAATATTTATTTATTAATTTCAAAATTTTTTATTATAAAAATTATAAAAATTATAAAATTACCGTTTTGCCCTTGGAGAGGATTTTTTGTATTTTAAGTCGTTTTTCAATGTTACAGGATATTTTGGAATCGATTTTTCGTAAGGAATTCAATGGAAAGACTTAACATAATTCACACTAAAAAAATACAATCAGGAAGTCAAACTAACTAGTCTAACCCAAGGTTCAACCCCAACTAGGGGTAAACCCGTAATTAACTTCTTTCACCCTTGTGGTCTCTATAGACTTATAATGCATTTGGACTCAATGTTTACAACCGGACCTGGGTTAATTTATGTCAAATTCCTTTTTATCATGTGGTTAAGAATCTAACTTTCCAAGTCAATAGTTGATCTTGATTTACTTCTAATTAGGTAATAATTGCTCCTAGGCGTTCTAAACCAACCATGCCACTTTGGGTCCGTGAAAATAGTCGTCTCGCCAGAGTACCTTTGTCAAGTCCAAGTAGTCAACACTCACCACAAAAAGAAACAAGTACAATGGATGAAACAACACTCCGTCAAATTTTTGAATCCTTTCAAGCACAGATTATTGCTTATGTTCAGACACAAATTGAGGCCTTGAAAACTGAAAAGATGAAGGATAAAATTGTAGAACCTCAGGCCGTATTTGACCTAGTCGAAAATTTTGAAGATGATCAAGTACCCATTGACCCTGTATTAGCTCATCGAATAACTCAGGTAGAAATTGCATTAAAGAATATGAAGGACCCTGACGATATTGCCTTTGGATTAGGGGCAATGACATTATTTCCCACGGTCCGTCTACCAGAAAAGTTCACAATGCCAGATATGGAGAAATTTGATGGGACTGGGTGCCCTAGGACTCACTTAAAATTATATGTCGACATCATGCAGTCTCAGGGTCTGAGTGAAGAACAAATGACCCAACTTTTTTCAAAAAACCCTTACAGGTCCTGCCTTACGTTGGTTAATGTCACTGGACTCGTCTCGGGTAAGAACATGGCATGAATTGATGAAAGAGTTCATTGGTCGATACTTTTTTAACACGGACATTGAACTCACAAGAAGAGATCTAGAAACGACTAAGCAGAAGTTCGGAGAAATCTTCATAGAATTCATTGCTTGATGGAGAGCTAAAGCCGCTCAATTATGGAACCGACCTCAAGAAGAAAAGTAAGTTAAGATCATCCTCAGGAATCTTACTCTCAATTACGCCAAGTACTTGATGCCTCAATACTTGCCTACCTTTCAATCCCTTCTTGAAGCTGAAAACCAAGTCGAGGATGCCTATTCTTTACGACTCTTTGGCAACTCGTCTGAGTCAAAACTCAAACACTTCAAACCCAGTGCAAATTCCTTACAAGTGGCCAATACCTCTTTTGCCCTAGCTTCTCAAGCCACTCAATCCTCACAAGCCAAGCCTAGGAGACAATTCTTAAATCTTGGGATGTCCCTTAGAATTGCCTATCAAAAATTGATGAAAAGGGGACTGTAGACACCATTACAACCTAAGCCGTTGTCTAACCCTCTCCCTCTAAACTTGGACAATGGGCAATTTAGTGAATTCCATCAAATGCCTGGTCATATTCATGATAGGTACATTATCCTCTGCCATGCTATCCAAAATCTTATCGAACAAGGAAAAGTTACCATACCCGCTCCTACCGCGCCTAATGTCAAAACTAACCCTTTGCCTACCTTTCAAAATGAACCCCCTTCTTGTCCTGAACCTAATATCCATATCCAAACCCGAATCAGTTGACCCAGTTTCCTTTATCTTCTTGATCGGTCTTGATAGTGCATCCTTATCATGCCAGAATGAGTCCATCTGCTCTAAGACAATGACAGAACTAAAAAGCAAGGAGAGTATTGAAGCAATGGGTTATCCAGCATCAAATAGGCTTGAATTAGAACATGAAGGTGTGGCAATAGCGTACGAGCTTGAATCATCCCTCGTGAAGATATCCAAAGTGGCATAGATCCTAGTGGCATGTCCCTCCATTCAAGATCATATCCCCATTTTGAGTTTTCTTTTTAAGTTGCGTCAATCTTTAAATTCAATTGGTCAGTTCCATTATGTTAGGATTTATTAATTTTTAACTTTTTGGTAGGTCTATGTCTTTTTATTCCAATAAAGTAAATAAGCTTTTGATTATCATGCATGCAATAATAATGTGAACATAAAATCTAACACGAAGAATGACTCAGAGCTCATTAATTGAACTTGATAAATATTGGAATTAAAGAATACACTCGAAAAGTGCAAATTGGTACTACAGAAAAACATGAGAAAATGATGAACTCACTTAAGAAATTCAATAGTGTTCTCGCATGATCTTATGAGGATATGTTGAACGTGAACACCATTTTACCTTTCATCAGAACGGATTGCACCAAAATGAATCAAGACTTACAGTCGAGAATAAACTTCAAAGTCAAAGATCATCAAGAATATGTAGTTGAAACCATCGACAAAGGTGCCAAGATTTACAAAAAGGGATCCATCATAAAGGATAAAAGATTTTCCTGGAGTCCTAGAAAAAGTGAACAGTCAAATGCAAAAAAACTCAATCATATTCAATTTTACAAAAGAAGATTGAAAGCGGTTCATTCTCAAAAGAAGATCTCGGTCGACAAAGCAATCAAGACATCGAGTTCCCAGAATCTTGACTAAATCGAATTGCATTTCACCAAAGGAGGCCTTCTTTGGACGAACAATTTTTTTAGCTTGTCAAGAAAGAAAAATGACCCTCTTTAGCCCCTCGTAGCCTCTAAGAAAATCAATAGCCTCTTATTTATAAACCACATCAACTAACCTTGGGAGGGAAATCTTGTATGAATTGCGTTTTGACTTGATCCCAAAAAAAAAATTGATTTGGGGTATGTAGGAAACCTGAGAAGTTACTTCAGGCCTGGTCACAACAAAAAATAAAATATACGTTTTCTCAGAGAAAGTATCAAAAAAAAATTTCCTACTGAAAGATAAAAGAAAAAAAAAAGATAATGCCAAACTAGGGGCATTGAAAAAAAGAAGAATAAAAATTGACAAAAAATGCCTAACTAGGAGCATTAGAAAGGGGAGAGACTCAAAAAGAGTTGTCAAAAAAGGAGAATGTCATACTAGGGCCATTTTGGGAAGTTGAGCCCTATACATTTTCTTTCTAAATCATGTCCTAAGCCCACCTATTATGTCCTCCTGAATGTTAATTGATTTGGTTAAGGTCCAGAGAACCAAAGGTTGTCAAGTTGAGTATTCGAAATCATAAAAAAGAAAGAAGTCTGCTAAGTTGAAAATCTGAAAGGACGACTTAAGCAAAAGTTAGGGCATAACAAAAAAAGTAAGCCTACTAGGTTGAAAACCTGAATAGGCGACCTAGGCAAAAATCAAGGTATCTTCAGAAAAGAAAAAACAAAGCCCGCTAGATTGAAAACCTGAAGAGGCGATCTAGGGAAAAATTATGGCATCATCAAATGGAAGGGAAGATCCTACCGAGAACGAAAATTCAGAAGAAAAACTTGCACAGATGTTTTAGAATGTAGAAAATCGTTCAATGTTGAAGTAAAAGAAACTCAGAAGCCTTTCTTTTGAACATGACAAGATCTTTAGTAGTGTCTGCTAATGGGAAGTGTAGAATCATTGACTACTTTGAAGAGGAAGATCTTATATTCCAATATTTATCAAAGTCCAGCTAAATCATTTTTCAAAAAGAAATTTGAAAGAAAATGATCAATTCCTTATTGCACATATGATAATCTTAAGAATCTTGAACATTTAAAGGAATGTCAGTCTTTCTGTCTGTCAAAGTCCGTAACTTCTCATCCACTTTTCAAGTGCAATCCATTCGATTAGTTTCATAGTCAAGTTTCATAAATAAGCTAACCTTGAAACTAGGGACATTTTTTAGAATAACTATGATTTTGAAGTTTTCATTCTTGATCCCATGATCAAAAAGAAAAAATCTTATTCAAAGGGTTAAAAGTTCGGCGAAGCCTAGTGATAATTATGAATCCAAATGCACAATAAGCCAATAAAGCCTTAATTTATCAATCTTTGAACTCGATAATACCGAGTCTTTAATTAATCCAAGCCCGAGAAGCGAGGCTCCATTAATCCTCTGCCTGAGAAACGTGATCCCGATAAGTTCAAGTCCGAGAAACGAGACTCCGATCTTTTTGAATCATAGAATGAGTAGGATTTTTAAGTTCTTACAACCTTAGTTCGAGTCCGAGAAGCGAGACTCAAAAATTAATTGGATTGTTTAAGTTCCTGTAAACCTTAGCCAGAGTTTGAGAAACGAGATTCCAACTTTTTTTGAATCATAGAATGAATAAACAGGATTATTTAAGTTCCTACAAACCTTTGCCCGAGAAACGAGGCTCCATTAATCCTCAGCCCGAGAAGCGTGCTCCCGATAAGTTTGAGTCCGAGAAATGAGACTCCGATCTTTTTGAATCATAGAATGAGTAGGCTTTTTTAAATTCCTACAACCTTAGTTTGAGTCCAAGAAGCGAGACTCCAACATTAATGGGATTATTTAAGTTCCTGTAAACCTTAGCCAGAGTCTGAGAAACGAGACTCCAACTTTATTTGAATCATAGAATGAATTAATGGGATTATTTAAGTTCCTGCAAACCTTTGCCCAAAAAGCGTGACTTTAGTAGATTCGAGTATGAGAAACGAGACTCCAACTGTGAGAGGACTGTTTAAGTTCCTACCAACTTGAACTTGAGAAGCGTGGCTTTAGTAGCTTGAGTCCGATGAGCGAGACTCAAATATTTTTTTTTTCAAACTCTGAAAAAAAAAATTTCGATATGATTTAATGAAGTTCCTACATCACCTGATTCTGATTGTGTTATGATTATTTCATTTTTCAAACTTGTCATAGTTCAAATATCGTATGATTGATATCATTGCATATGGGCATTTCAATCTGAATCATCACCGTCAATGAGAGAAGATCTTTAGGACCTGACATTTGTTATCAAGGAGGAATTAATCTCAAAATGATCCAATAGACTACTTCGTGAGCATCACACCATTGCACACACGTGCACTTTTGCATAAGTCAAGGAGAATTTTCCAAAATTCGAGGAACTGACACCTTTTAGTCCAGGGAGAACTTACCTTCAAGAATCTGGATGCCCCGACGAACTATCAAATCAGGTTGCAAAAATGAAATGTCATTGACTTTAGCATTCGGATGTCGCACTATCTACAAAAATAGATTTTCCATCTAGTTTGCTTCCACCCTCTACCAAAGAGGGGCATCTGTAAACACCCCATTTTTGCATCCGCTCCGCCACCCGGTTGCTGTGGATTCCTAGTGATGAATGTAAAGAACTTGAAGACTTGTGAGTAGTGTCCCTGTTTCATTCCATTTTAACTTTTTTCATCTCCCCTACTCAGGATACGACTCGACATAGAAATTTACGCACGCTTAGGATCGCTACACCTTACACCCGATTTAGCAAGCATGTACGCTTAGGTTCGATACACTATTTATAACCTAGAAACCTCGCTACGCTAGGAAAATGCGACTTTAAAAACTTGGAAATAATCACATTGGGGCTGAAAGAAACCTCACCTAAAATTCGTAAAAATTTACAAAAATCGACTAAATAACGAAAATACCCCTCAACATCATCAAAATTTAACTTAGAGACCTCGATCTTCAGGAAAATGTAATAAAAACCAAAACCCAATTAGAAATCCAATCCAACAATTGAAAAATAAAATTTAAATTAAAAATTAAGGAAAAGAATCAAACAATTAAAAATAAAATTAAAATTAAAAATTACACAATTAAAATTAAAATTAAACAATCAAAATTAAAATTAAACAATTAAAATTAAAAACCAAACCATGAAAATAAAATCGAAACCAAATCAACAAAGTTAAAATTCAAAATCGAACCCAATCAAAAAATTTAAAAATCGATCAACCAATGAACAAAAAATTTCCAATCAAACATTAAAAATCTAATTGATTATATGGGAACCGACATACTACGAGTAACATGGAATCCCCACCTACATTCTCCTAAAAAGAAATGAGCCAAAGAAGAGAAAGACGTGTAAGAAATAAAAATAAAAGAAGAAACCAAATTCTCAAAAGAATAAACCCAAAATAGAAACTTTGTTTCTATTAAAAAGAGAATGTTCTCTTCTTGGGTGTCTGGGGTTGAAATCGGCTAAAGTCTCTTTCTTTCTGTACTCTCATCCTTCTGTCTTCTCCTTCTCCACGTCTTCTTCGCCATTAGACTGTTGTACCTTCAACAGCCCAACAACAATGCTCCACTCCCTTCTCCATGTCCTTAACACCACGCTCCTCTATTCTTCCTCATAACTCTATTACAATAGCACTCCATAGCTCTACAATGCCCCAACCCTCCTCTTTCTCTATTGGTGGTTGTACCAACGCCCAACCATTAATCCTATATTCCGTAACACCCACAACGCTCTGCAACTTCTTCTTCTTTGCTGGTTGCTATACCAGCACCCCTCCACAACCATCTTCAACATCCTCTCAGCCTCTACGACAACATCTCCTTCAGCCTTCACTATCTCCAACATCCATTGCTGCCCCATCTCTATTACAAGTACCCACAACACAACCCACCAACATTGGTTCACATTTTTTTTCTTTGTTCAATCCCTCTCTCTCTGTAAAAAAACGTCCTTCCAACCTTGCTGTGTCCATACCCGCTAAAACTTACAACACAGCAATGTGCAACCCCCGCCACAACCCTTACAACAGCCCCTTCGCTGCCTTTGTCTTCTACAGCGGATAGTTACAAGTCTTGGGGATCGAACCTGAAGGAATCAGCCCTTATCGTCCCCACATAGCTAAGTTTAGTTTGGTTTAATTATTTTTCTATTTTTTTTTGTCTTTTTATTTCCTTCTCTCTTTTCGTCTTCTTTCCAGCTTACTTTTTTATGTATGGGCGGGATTAGGAAATAGTGTTTTTGTGATTTCTCTCTTTGTTTATGTTGCGTATTGGTAGGATAGAGATTTCCCACGTTATATAGTTTTTTATATTTTTATTCTTTATATTCTTTGTATTAAAAGGACTAGGGAAATATTTTTTTTTAGGTTTTCTTTATTTTTGCATGTTGATGAGGTTAAGGTTTTTTTTATTTATTTATTTAGGCTTACGTGTTGAATAGGATCCGATTTTTTCCATTTTTTTTATATATATTTTTTGTATTGGTAGGACTAAGATAATGTTCTTGTTATGTTTCTTAAATTTTTTTTTATTTCCTTTCGTATAGGGGTAGGATTAGGGATTTTTTATACTTATTTTCACATTTTTTATCAATAGGGTAGAAGAATTTTTTTAGGCATTTTTTTTTTTTTTTGAATTTAATTTTATTTATTTATTTATTTTGTTTCTTTTTGGATATTGCTAGGATTAGGAGGGTATTTGTCTCGTTATTTTTATTTTATTTTGATATTTTTATGCATCTTTGTCATGAGTTGATCCTTATGTTTAAGCATGATGGTCCTACAAGATGTTTACAATAAATTTACGATAAAGACTATTCCATGTGATAGTATATTTTTAGCATAACAAATAGTGTCCTTGAATGATAATTGTTGCTGAAAATTGAGAGGTACGTCATGGCATGATACGTAATTGCTTTGGAAAAATTAAAGATCACTATGCTTGCCAGTTTATGTCAATTCAAGAATCATTTGAGTTTGGAAATTGTGTATGCATTGGTATTTGTTGATCTATAATTTGATAAGCATGGAATTGTGAACTTTTTCTTATTATTTCATAAGTTTCCAAAGTGGTGATCCTTGGTAAATCCACAATTTTTTTAATTCGGAAACTCCCATTCATAATTTCATTTTGAAAATCGATATTTGAAATTTCTAGTGTGTAAATTGTATAATTTTCTATTTAAGGAAGGAATATATTTATAAATTTCCATTTTAGGAATTTCACATTTTAGCAATTTCTAATTTAGATGATTTTACAATTTCATATTTAGAAAGTTCATGGATTTAGAAGTTTCTAACTCAAAACCGTGATATCTTTGAAAATTTTCTATTTTGGAAAAGTTCCATTTCTTAAAAAAAAATTCTAATATGAGAATTCAGCATATATTTTTGAATTATAATTTGGGGAACTTTAGATTCTCAATTTGGAAATTCTTTGACTTCCAATTTGGCAGTTTCTACTTTGGACAATTTGGAAAATACTTTGTGGAATTCAAAGAATGATCATGTAATAATTTGAACAATTTTAGCCATAGGATTTGTTTGGCAAACCCAACATAAATTGATAATGATGATTGGACTGCAACCTTGATCGTAGTCTTTGTATGTTGACCATAGGATGATTTTGGATCGTAGTAGAGACCGATCATCTTGATCGGACGGGTTCGGTGCCTAACACCTTTCAAAACCCGTAATCTGACCCCTTACCCATCTCTTTCATCCGTGGATCGACCCATATCCATGTGGAATTAATTTTGGTTCCTAGACCTAAACTAGGTGGTGACTCCCTTCTTTCAAAATCCCCTATTTAATAAATCGGACTCTTATCCACTATTTAGTGAAAACGGGTCGAGGCGATTTCAATAGCCAACGTGGCACTAGTGCGTGGCCCGATTTCTTCGGAGATGCGACGTCATTCATGAAAATCACAACTCCAGTCACGTATCTTAGGGTATATAAAATTGGGGTATCAGTACCGTCTGATCAGGTGACTCTGAAAGGTATATCGATGCACCCAGGCTGCAGCGACCTGAGCCTTTGACCTATTGTAAGCCATACAGTCACATGTCCCATTTGCCAATGTAGTACTAGTACGTGATCGGTCATCTCCAGGATGTTAAACCATTTATGAAAGCTACAACCCTTGACTTGTACCTATAGGTACATCGAAGATAATCTAAGTACATCAATCGCACTTCTTGTTCAAAATTGGTGCCTAAGCGAGATTCTGCCCCAACGTACTATGGTACTAGGGGGATAGACTACATCTATTCTAGAAGAAAGGTGATTTAAGAGTGCCTTTGCTCAAGCATCGCATGCCACCTTTCAACTGGGGATTAAACTAGCTATTTTTGACTTCAGAGAAGTGAGTTGGAGTTGTAGATTATCACCTATATGGTATATCAAACCAAGTCATCACGTACCGTTTGATTAAGTAAGCTCGAGAGGTATATAGGAGTACTTGGGCAAGGGTTGCCAGATAAAATTGCATTGTACATCGTAAATCTAGAGTCTAGAAATTTTCCTATAGGTCACGACCCGAATCGACTATGGGTGTTCCCGGGTCGCTTTATTTAATCCAATCAAAAGGTAAGAGGATAGACCGGCCCACACCGTTCCAATCGAACCTGCAATATCGATCCAACCCAGTAGACTTAATTGGTGAGACATGCCGATCAATATCAAATTAAACTAATTAGCCCAATTGGTAAATGGATCTTATGGATCAACACATGGACCTGTTGAACTAATTGGCTTAAAAATATTGGATGAAGTGATTCAAGAACATTCGGATCCATTAGATCGAATCGGTCCAAACTCGACTGGGTACATAGTCCCAATCACCTTATATCAGCTAGTTTAATTCAATGGATCGAATATTTCACTTTTAGAAAATCGTATAACCCTTAATCACTATTCAAAATTTTTTAAGATTCCTGATTAATCGATAAATCATCTTCATGTAATGTTTCTTGATCGGAATATTTCATCGGTTAGAGTTTTTGAATCTAGGGATTTAACTTAACCAATGCTATTAAGAGGGACCTATATTTCTAGTTGCTAAAAGCCTACTCCACCTTCGATGGAGTTTCAGGATATCATTGCGTCTAAACTCAAGCGTTCATCTCCTAGTTGGAGTCGTAAGTCCACTCGGTTCGAACAAACGTCAATACCAAGTCAACAGTCGAAAATGGCTTCAGAATCTGAGCTTGCAGAGATCCGTAAGATTTTGACAGCCTTTGCCAATGATATCAATAGTATAAAAGGTAAGGTGAAAGCCTTAGAACAGATTTCAGAATCAATGGGCAATCCTCTTGAAAACCCAAAAGGAAAGAAGACAGAAGAAAGTGTAACAAGAAGTTCACATGAGGTCTTTGAACTTGATGGAGATGAAGAACCCATCGATGAAATCCTATGTTAGTCAATAGGATATCTCAATTAGAGTCAGCTCTGAAGAGTATAAAGGGTATTGATGAGATTGCAGCAAGCATTGAAGCTTTAAATCATATCTTTATGTTTCAATTGCTGGAGAAATTTGTAATGCCTGAAATAGATAAGTTCAATGGAGTGGGTTGTGCAAGTACCCATTTCAAAGTATATGTCACTAACATACGCACTATGGGACTTAGTGATGAACATATGACATTACTATTTTAGCGAACTCTGTTAGAATCAACTTTACGATGGCTGATGTCTCAAGATCCAGCTACAATAGGTACATGGTAGAATATGTCAAAGACTTTCTGGCATCAGTACAAATATAGTATCAAAATTGAAACTTCAAGAAGGGATTTGGAGTCAACTAAACAGAAGAATGGGAAAATATTTACTGATTTTATCGATCGTTAGAGGGCTAAGGCTACACAAATGTGGGATAGGCCTTTAGAGAAAGAACAAGTGGCTATTATCTTAAAAAACCTCTTGCAAGGGTATGCCCGACATATAGTCTCCCAATACCTTCCTACATTCGAGTTTCTATTGTAAGCTGGTAGCCAATTAGAAGATGCTTTCGCTTCTGAAATCCTTTCTAATCCTTCTGACAACAAGCTCAAAAAGTCTTTCACTAATTTTAAGTTTAGCATTGATCACGCCTATGTAGCCAATACGTCTACTACACCCATCCAATCTACTATCTTGCCTAGTAACCAAGTTAATCCTAGTCAACCTCGATCACGTAGGAAATTCACCAATCTTGGTATGCCTTGAGCATTGTCTTTCAGAAATTATTAAGTAAAATGCTCATTACACCTCTTCTATCTCGACCTTTACCAAATCCACGCCCCACTTCTCACAATCCCAACTTATTTTGTGAGTTTCACCAAAATCCCTGTCATCTTACTGATTGTTGCGTTGCTCTTCGTCATACAGTTCAAAACCTCATTGACACCAAAAAAGTTACTATCCCTACCCCTGATTAGCCAAATGTTACCACCAACCCTCTACCCATTTACCAACTTCCTCGGACTTTGAATATGTTATCCAATACTCAACTCTCGTTTGACCCAATCATTTTCATCTACTCAATTAATCATAAATCTCCTAGCCCCCCTTTTACTAGAGTGATGGTCCCTAATGACGTTTTCGCCGCCAAATGCAATCTTGGCCAAGAGAGAAGAAGTAAACCTGAAGAATGCAAATAATCTGCAAAAGAAGACTCAGTCCAACCATTTGGAAACAGTTTCTCGAGTTCTCAGTCTGTAATCAAGCCCATTGTGGGTAATTTTCTTTAGTTATTTATGAGTCTTGAGTCCTGTTCTTTCTATCAATTCAGTAATCAAGTCTGTCTTTTTATTTCTTATTTTGTTCTAGTCAACTTAGTTTGTCGAGTCTGCAATGGTGTCAGTCGCCTCATATGAATTTAATTGAATAAAGGAAATTTCTAAATACCTCGAGCGCATTAACGATTTAACTAATAAACTGGCTTTAAGGAGAAATTCCTCTAATAAGGAACCCCCTCCTGAATGAGAAGATAAATGTCTTGCTCGACCTCTAATCGAGAAAACAAAGGGTATTGACCTCAGAACAAAAAATAATTCCTAAGAAATTCATATTAGAATTAACTTATCCCCAGAGGAGCACAAAAAGATGATGAATTTATTCAGAAAATTCAAAAGACTTGCTTACGTGGTCCTATGAGGATATGTTGATTAAGTTTGGAGTGTTGTTCAACATGAAATATATACCCATCCTGTGAGAACACCACATCTACAAACCATAATAGACTCACATAATCATAGGAGAGATTACAAAATGAAGTAGCTAGTAAAAATCTCAGGGCAATCATTGTAAAAATGTGTCAATCATACATTACACCGGGATTAGCCAGACAAGTTACCATTCACACTATGGACATATTACACTTCAATTCAGTCTTCCACTAGAGTCACTATAGTGTATGATATGGAAGTAATCTTACCGGTTAAAATGAAAAATCATGTATCTCAAGGTCTTGATGGAAGTCAATTGTTAGAAATAGATTGGATCTGTCAACGGAAAGGAGTTACTCGCATGTTTGACAAGAAAGTCAAAGTTCATCACTTACAAATCAAGGATTTAACCATCAGACTACAAAAAAAAATTGAGCACTCTTCCTCGATTATAGGAGGAAGTTTGAACCCAATTAGAGAGATTCAATCATTAAAGAAATACTATCTGGAAAAACTGTCAGACGGAATCAAATTAACAGAACCAACCAACCTTGACCAGATCAAGCGGTACTACATTTAAGGAGGCCATCTTTGGCCGAATTAATTTTCCTGCTACCTAGTTCAATATCTTCTTTCTTAGCCCTTTGCAGCCTTTTTCAAAAAATAAAAAAAGAAATGACATTTTCTTTCTCAGTCAGATCACCCAACTTAGGGTAGAGAATATTCGAACTACGTTTTGGTCTGATCCCAAAATTCTGGGGTACGTAGGCAACCTGAGAAGTTACTTCAGGTCCGACCACATCAAAATAAAAAAATAGATTTCCAGACAAAGAAAAAATCTAAAAAGAAAAAATTCAAAAGAATAAGAAAAAGAAATATCATCCAAAATGGGGAAGAAATTTCGAGGAAAAAGAAAATAATTTAAAAGGAAATGCCACACAAGGGGTATTTGGGTTTTTGAGCCTCAAAATTCATTTTTTTTATGCCTAGTCTTAAGCCTACCCATAAAAGTCCTCTTAAGTATTGTGTGAAAAAGTCAAGGAAGGTAGTAAATCATGATTAGATAATATCTCCAAAAATTCAAAATGAAGAAAAAAGAAAATGGGGCCTGCTAGGTTGAAAACCCGAAACGGCAACTTAGGCAAAAATTAGGGCAAGCTCGCAGGGTTGAAAATCTGAAAGGACAACTATGGCAACAATCAGAGTAAAGAAAAAAGAAAAAATTGTAAGCTCGCTAGATCGAAAACCTAAAAAGGCGATCTAGGAAAAAACTAGAGCATGCTCGCTAGATTGAAAACCTGAAAGACAATCTAGGCAAAACTTAGAGCAATCAAAAAATAAAAGAAAATCTCTGTTGAGTTGAGAAGCTAAAAAGGTGATCCGAGCCTAAACATCAGAAGTTCGAATGATCAAGTTTCAATACCTAATTTGAACCAAATATAGACTTAGTGGATACAAGTATCTCGTCTATGATTGATCTGAAGAGTTTCATGTCCCTAAGCGAATCGATAGGGAGAAAGAACAAATTCTATGATGAATTTCAGAAAGAAATATTTTATTTCAATTTCGTTGAGCCTGACTCAAAATCTTCAATATAAAAAGTCAAAATTAAAAGTTAAAACTTTATTACGCTTGCGGTAATCAAGGATTTCAAACTTTCATAACCAGGACACTTCCTTTTTCTAAAGAGTACAGTTTCCCTCTTTACATTAAGGGCATTCATTTTCAAATTATGTTCAATTATCCCCAGTGCAATGTTCCCTATCAAACTAGGGGCATTTTGGTTCTAAAACCTGGTCAATTTCAACCCCAAAGGATAAGGTTAACTTTGAATTAAAGGTTACCTTATTGATAGCAATTTTGAAAACTCCTAAGATTCAAAGAGAGTTAAAATGTTTGTTGGACCTTCATAAAATCTAATTGTTTATTTAAAAAAAAAAATCAAATGTGGTGTAAATCCCCCATTAACTCCCAAAAAAATTAGTTCATTACTCTTTCACCCTGGGTAGGTAGAGTAGGATTCCCAAAAAAATTAGTCCATTAATCTTTCACTCCGAGTAGGTAGAGTAGAACTTCCCAAAAAAATTAGTTCATTACTCTTTCACCCTGGGCAGGTAGAGTAGGACTCCTAAAAAAATTAGTTCATTACTCTTTCACTCCGAGTAGGTAGAGTAGAACTTTCTAAAAAAATTAGTTCATTATTGAAAACGCCCTCAATCCGCGGGGTGCGTGGATTCGCTTTTGACCTTTGAGGTTTGGGAGTCGCCACCTAGTTATTACGGTCTAGGAATAGAACATCGACTCTAAATGGATAAAAATAACTCATCTACTTAAAAAATAACTGAGTTCGGGGATCAAATTACGGGGTTGGAAGGTGTTAGGTACCAACTCCGCCCGGCAAACACTGGTCTCTACTAATTCCCAAATAAACTACATTGTTAAAAAATCTAAGTAATAATAAAAAAAATAAGAAATTTGTATACCTTTCTGAAGACAACGGTCTTGTTCCCTCAGATCTGATAGAGTAACTCCTTGTACAGTATTCTTTGCTTCGTTATATCTCCGGATTTGATTTTTGATCTCCGAGATAAGGTATCTCTTTCTTAGATCTAGATTCTTCGAATTTGTTTATTGATTTCTAGGTATTTTTGAAGGGTTTCTAGGTATTTTAAGAGCTAAAATTGAGGTATGGGTATTAGGTAAGGACTTAGGACTTCAAAATTAGGATTTTTGGGAGGCTAGGGAGGCTTTTTGACCTGCTTCTCTTAGGGTTTTTCCTTGGATACGAAAATAGGATGTGGAGGCACCTATTTATAAACTTTTTTAAGTACCTTTTAGATAGAATTAATGTTTAATTATAATTCTTTTAGAGAGAGTTATTATTTGTTAGAATTCTATTAAATAGAATTATTATTTAATTAGAACTCTATTAGGGTTTTGACTTTTAGTCTCATTTGATTGACTTTAAAATTTTGACTTTAGTCTTACTTGGTTGACTTTAATATCTTGACTTTAGTCTTACTTGATTGAGTTTAAGATCTTGATTTTTAGTCTTAATTGATTGACTTTAAGATTGACTTTAGTCTTACTTGATTGACTTTAATTTTTTGGAGAACCCCCTTTATTAAATCTTTAATTCTTTGGGCCCCCAGATGGAGGGGTCCTTGAATAAATATCTTGGCAACCATCAACAATTTTGCCTAAGAGCCTGATTGATCGATTTTTTTGGTTCAAATTTTTAAAGTAATTTTATTAATGTTTCACTTTACATTATTTAATATTTTATTTATTAATTTTGAAATTAAAATTTTTTTTAATTGAAAAATTATCGTTTTGCCCTTGAAGAGAACTTTTGCGTTTCAAGTCGATTTTTAATGCTCTATGATGTTTTAGAATAGATTTTTCATAAGGAATTCAATGGGAGTATTGGTTTGTATTATTTATGAATTTTTTTTTGTTCAAAATGGTTGTGAACTTTATGAGGGGCATTTTCGTAATTTTTTCAAATTTTGTGAAAATTGGTGAAATGATTTATGTGATTTCGATTTGTTATTTTATGTGGTTGAAAGGGTTTTCCTAAACGTAATGTAGGCTCTAGGGTTGTTTTGATGTTAAGGGTATTTTGATAATTTGATCATTTTTTAGTGATTTTTATCATAATGCTTCTTTTTGTCTGTAAGATGATGATTTCTATGTTTTTGAAGTCATATTTTCCTAACGTAGCGTGATTTTTACAGTTTTGTCAGTTCGAGATACCTCATCCGGATTTCTGAAACATATCTGGTAACAAAATAAAGAATTGGAATAAACATCCATTATTGAGATCGTTGCGATCGGGTTGACAAGTTGATTAATTAGGCAAGTGCAAAAATGGGGTGTCTATAGATGCCCCTCTTTGGCAGAGGGTTGAAGCAAACTAGATAGCAAATCTATTTTGGTAGATAGTGCGATATCTAAATGCCAAAGCTAGTGACAGTTCATTTTACAGCTTGATTTAGCAATTCGTCGGGGTGTTCGAATCCTTGAGCGTAAAACTCTCCGCGAACTAAAAGGTTGTCAGGTCATCAAGTGAGAATTCTCACTGACAGTGTCAGATCTTTGAATTTTAGAAAATTCTCCTTGACTAATGTAACAATTGTGCAAGTGTGTGCACTTAAAATCTGAGATAAATTTCAAATAGTTTAAGTTGGAACTGAGTAAAATCTGAGCATAAAGTGAATATAAATTGAGCATAAACTGAGCATAATTTGAGCATAAACTGAGTATAGATTGAGCATAAACTGAGCATAACTAAGCATAATCTGAGCATAATTTGAGCATGAACTGAGAATAATTCTGAGAAATAATTAGTTCATTACTCTTTCACCCTGGGCAGGTAGAGTAGGACTCCCAAAAAGCTTAATTCATTACTCTTTCACTCCGAGTAGGTAAAGTAGAACTTCCCAAAAAAAATTAGTTCATTACTCTTTCACCCTTAGTAGGTAGAGTAGGACTCCCAAAAAAATTAGTTCATTACTCTTTCATTCTGAGTAGGTAGAGTAGAACTTCTCAAAAAAATTAGTTCATTACTCTTTTACCTCGGCAGGTAGTGTATAACATTCAACTTTTTCTCAAACTTTTGCTCCGATTTTTCTTAAACTTCAAATTTTTTTCAAGTTTTGTTTAAAGTCAAATTTTTTCTCAGGTATTCCTACATTTTATGTTTTGCTCAGATTTTACTCAATTTTCACTTACACCCTCTGAGATTTATCTCAGATTTTAAGTGCACACACTTGCACATTTTAGTCAAGGAGAATTTTTTAAAATTCAAGGATCTGATACCATCAGTGAGAGTTCTCGCTCGAAGACCTGACAACCTTTTGTTTGGGAAAAGTTTTACCCTCAAGCTTCGGCATTCGGACATCGCACTATCTACCAAAATAGATTTTGCTATCTAGCTTACTTCAACTCTCTGCCAAAGAGGGGCATCTGTAGACACCCCATTATTACTTTTGCTTGATTAATCAACTCGTCAACCCGATCGTGATGATTTCCAATGGTGGATGTTTATTCCAATGCTTTATTTGTTACTAGATATGTTTCAGAAATTCAGATGAGGTATCTCAAACTAACAAAACTATAGAAACCACACTACGTTAGGAAAATATGACTTCAAAAACGTAGAAATCATCATCTTGCAGACAAAAAGAAGCTTCACGATAAAAATCACTAAAAAATGACCAAATTATGAAAATACCCCTAACCTCAAAACATCCCTAGAGCCTACATTACGCTTAGAAAAATCCTTTCAAACACATAAAACAACAAATCGAAATCAAATAAATCATTTTGTCAATTTTCACAAAATTCAACAAAATTACAAAAATGCCCCTTATAAAGTTCACGACCATTTCATACAAAAAATTTCATAAATGACACAAACCAATATTCTCATTGAATTCCTTATGAAAAACAAATTTCAAAACATCCTGAAACATTGAAAAATGACTTAAAATTCAAAAAGTCCTTTTCGAGGGTAAAACAGTAATTTTATAATTTTAATAATTAAAAATTCTTAAATTAATAATTAAAACATTAATTAATGTAAAGTAAAATCATAATTAAAATTAAATTCAATCAAGTAAGACTAAATTCAAAATCCTAAAATCAAGTCAATCAAGTACAACTGAAATCAAAATTCTAAAGTCAAGTCAATCAAGTAAGACTTAAGTTAAAATCCTAAAATCAAGTCAATCAAGCAAGACTTAAGTCAAAATCCTAAATTCTAGTCAATATAGTAAGACCAAAGTCAAACCCTAAACCTAATAGAATTCTAATTAAACTCTGAAACTACCTAATAGAATTCTAACTAAACTCTAAAACTACTTAAAATAAACATAATTAAACTCTAACTCTATCCAAAAAGTTCTTAAAAAAATCTATAAATAGGGACCTTTACAACCTATTTTCATATCAAAAAATAAACCATAGAAAAAATTGGTAAAAAAGCTTTCCTAACCTCCCATAAACCCTAATTTTGAAGTCTTAACTCCTTACCTAATATCCATACCCCAACTTTAGCTCAAAAAACCTAGAAACTCTTCAAAAACAGCCAGAAATCCATAAAAATGTCAGAAAATTCAAATCTAAGAAAAAATTACCTCATCTTGGAGATCTGAAGCGAATCCGATGACAAAACAAAGTAAGGAATATTTATTAAGGGATCTCTCTGCCAGATGTGAGGGAACCAAAATCGTTGCATCCGTAAAGGTAAATATTTTTACTTTTTATTATTTAGGTCTTTTTAGCAATGTAATTTTATTTGAGAAAAGTAGAGACCGACGTTTGTCGGGCGAAGTTGGTGCCTAACACCTTCCAACCCCATAACGTGATCCCCGGACTTAGTTTTTTAATTTTCATAGATTAGTATGATTTTCCTTTTAGAGTCAATGTTCGATTCCTAGACCGTAATAACTAGGTGGCGACTCCCGAACCTCAAAAATAAAAAATGGATTCTCACACCCCTCGGATCGAGGGCGCTTTCAGTACCCTACTCTCTTCAAAACTCGATCAATCATCAGGTTTATTTTTGATAGTTCTACTTTCACCTTTTATTTTACTTTCTCAACATGATTTATAGCAGCAAATTGATAGGAATGGTAGAGTGCTTTATCCTTTGTAATTTAAATATAAATGAATGGCACGTCTGGGGCTTTCCCAACTGGAATAAGATTTTCTACCAATACTGATATCATCCTCTATCCCATGATGAATTTGACTCTCTGGTGCAAAGAAGAAGGTACAACCCCTGCTATGTGGATCCATGGTCTACCTAGTAATAAATTGAAGGTTGTGATATCTCCATAACCTTGAATGTTACCTCGAAGGTGCAAGGACCTAAAGCAATCGATGGGTCCACCTCTTCCAAAGAATCCCTTTTTGAACTGTCAAAGCCTTGGAAAACCTTGTTGTTGGGCTTGACATGTGACCAATCAACATTGAGTTTTTGGAAGGTTTCGAGAGGACAAACGTTAAGCGCTGAGCCATTATTAATCAGTACTCTAGCTACCATCATGCCCTTGCACATGACCATAATATTTAGCGATTCCACGTGTCCCCGTCCCTCTGGCCCTCTGGCACGAATTTGCTTTCTATAAAGATTATGGGATTGGGAGCCATGATTTGACCAATCGTTTGTTCTAGTTGAGCGGGCGAAGTGGTTGTAGGGACATGCGATTTTCCCAGAATTTTCAGTAGTACTTCTCAGTGCTCTTCTAATTTCTATAAAAGACCCAGAATGTTGATCTGAGCTGGTTATTTGTTCAACTAGTCCACTATATTGTACTCACTCTTGCGGATGAGCTTAATCAAGTCTGCAATCTCTTTATCAGATACCTTAACCTTATCTTCTTTCTGGTCATTTTCGCACATCTTGCCATTTCCCTTTGTTATCATTTTTTCTTCATCTATCACCTCTTTACGGTTTTTTTTTTATTTTTTCCCTAATACTTGCCCTTTTTGCTGGTAACTTTTGGCACATCCCTGCCTTTGTTATATAACTAATGTCAGCCACCATTGCTTTCTTCATGGTCTCAATCCCTGCAGTTGTGGTGATTGTGGTCTCGTAGCTCTAGGGAACTGCTTGGTTGGGGCTATAGGGCAATGGTTTAGGTGAGCATATGGTTATTGGAAGTAGGTCAGGTTTTACATTGAAAATAGGGGTGGTGGTGATGATATGGATGTAGTGGTGATAGGAGGAGTTACGTGAGGAGTTGATGGAGTATATAGAATGACGAGTGGTGAACGTGAGGATGAGGTGTATGGTATATGAAGGGGGGGTCGAGTCATATTTTGAGAACTTGGTGATGTGTAAGGTATGATGAGAGGTGGTCGAGTAGCAACATTTTGATGAGTGGGATAGATGGTGAGATCAACCATTCTGAGAGGCAATTGTGTGTTTTGAGGTGGATTTGTCGTGTAATGGTTGATTGTGTTGACCGTGGGCGTTCTTGCTTTCTTTGTTAAGTGAATCCTGATTTTTATCCTGATAAGGGCTATCAAATCTGATGGATTGAAGTCGAGTTTCCCGTAAATGACATGCACTCTGTGCCCATTTTCCCCTCCATTATGGGTGGGTAGAGGGTTTTGATTGATGTTTTGCTGCTAAGTAGGATTTGCCAGCCCATCCAATATGAGTGCCTTCTTATCTATCAAATTCTGTACCTGGTGCTTGAGTTGCCAGCATTGATCTGTAGAGCGTCCTAATGCACCCATATGAAATTCACAGAACAAATTGGGATTGTACCCTGACCCTTTAGCAGTCTTGGGATTTGGTGGACGTTTTACAAGATATTCGCCCCTGAGCAAAATTGGCAGTAATTCTAATAGTGTCATAGGTAATCTGATAAAAACTCTATTTACCTTGTTGGGTCGTGTCTGCTGGTTCTATCCATATAGTGGTGCCTACTGTCCCACTAGTGGAAGATTTGCCTTGAATTGGTTTTGAGGTGCAGGGTTCCAAGCTGGTGGTAGTGTCGGAAGGGTCGACATGTGCTGCTGAAAGGATGAAAAGGGGTCGGTGCTGGTGAAAGGAAGAAACACATGTCAACAACGTACAACCAAACCGATCCCTCTTGATGCTGGTGAAAGGATGAAGAGGGGTTGGTTTGGTTGTACGTTGTTGACATATGTTTCTTCCCTTTTCTTTCTCGTAGGCACTGGCTTTCTCTAAGAAGGAATTCATGCTATTGCGCTTAAACTTATAAAATCAAATATCAGACCGGTTCGGATCCCTTTCCTCGACCTGATCTGCTACTTGTACCAAATTCGAGAATGTGCCTGTGGTGTGCCCAACCAAATGAGTATAGAAGGTGTGCCCTAGTATCGAGATAAACGTGGTATTCATCTCTTGCTCGGTTGTTGTAGGCCTTACTTGTGAAGCTGACTCTTGCTACCTCTATGCATATTCTTTCACCGTTTCTCTCTGTTTCTTTGTCATCTTAACCATGTTGTTCCAATCTAGACCAACATCCGTATTGAATTAATAATTGTGTTAGAATATTTCTATCAGGTCTTGCCAATTCTTAATGAGAGTATGGTCAAACCTGGAGAACCATTTGAGTGTTGGCCCCGTCAAGCTTCTTTGGAATAACTGCACCAATAGCTTGTCGTCCTCGCCATATTGGCACATAGATCCGCAGTATAATTTCAAGTGTGATAGTGGGCACCCCACTTCATTATACTTTTCAAACTCCGGACACTTGAACTTGATCGGTAATTGAGCATTGGGATAGAAATAGAGGTCTTTGAACCGAGTTCCACTCATAGTATTGAGGTCTTTCATCCTTCTCATTTCTTCTTGTAGAGACTCGATTTGTTGAGCCAATTTTTCATTTGTTGCACTTTGGCCTCTGTGGCTCTATACTCGCATTCGTCATCAGGAATGATGCTGGCTTTGGCTAACACAGTACTCAGTATTTTTTCTTGCCTTTCAATCATTTTCAATAGTGCTGCTATTCTTGGATCAACATCTAATGTTTCGACTATTATGAGTTGTCTTGCTTTAGAAGTACTCATGGTAACAGTGGAAGCTCTAAGAAAATACGGAGGTACCTCTAGCTAATTGTATTTCTTTCGTTTAGTTATCTATGGGTACAGAAGTCCAAAAGTTATTATTTTGTTTACAAAAGAAGATGCATGATGTTTTATTAGGTCGGGTAAAGTTATTTATTATAAAGTAAATGAGTTTTTAAAGAAAAATAGTTTCTCCATATGGAGCTGGTATCAACACGGAGTTGGCATCAACACGTAGCTGGTTTGTGTATTTTTGAAAATAGTTACATCAGCATAGAGCTGGTATCAACACGGAGTTGGCATCAGCCTAGAGCTGGGTTGTGTACTTTCAAAAATAATTACATCAGCACGGAGTTGGTATCAACACGGAGTTGGCATCACTTCGGAGCTGGCATTGACATGGAGTCGGTGAAACATCTTTGAAAAAGTAATTTCATCAGCACGGAGCTGGCATCAACACGAAGTCGGTAAAATATTTAAAAAAAAAAACTTCATCTGCATGGAGCTGGCATCGACACGGAGTTGGTAAAATATTTTAAAAAAATAATTTTATCAGCACAGAGCTGGCATCGACACGGAGTCGATAAAATATTTTGAAAAAATAATTACATTAGCAGAGAGCTAGCATCAACACGGAGTCGAAAAAATATTTTAAAAAAAATACTTTCATCAGTATGGAGTTGACATCAACACGGAGTCGGCATCAACACAGAGCTGGCATCAGCATGTAGCTGGGATAAGTCTGGAGTTAGCATCGACACGGAGTTAGTGAAACATCTTTGAAAAAGTAATTTCATCAGCATGGAGCTGGCATCGACATGGAGTCGGTAAAATATTTTGAAAAAATAATTTCATCAGCACGAAGCTGGCATCGACACGGAGTGGGTAAAATATTTTGAAAAAATAATTACATCAGTACGGAACTGGCATCGACACGGAGTCGATAAAATATTTTGAAAAAAATACTTTCATCAGCATGGAACTGGCATCGACACGGAGTCGATAAAATATTTTGAAAAAAGAATTACATCAGCACGGAGCTGGCATCGACATGGAGTTGGCATCAATACGAAGTTGGCATCAGCACGGAGCTGGCATCAACAGGGAGTTGGCATCGACACGGAGTCAGTGAAACATCTTCGAAAAAGTAATTTCTGGCATCGACACGGAGTCGATAAAATATTTGAAAAGTTGAATTTTTATGAGCAAATCGGGTTGGAATAGTACATGTTTTTTTGTTAGCTTCCAATTCAGTTTTATGAAATTAATTTCAATCAGTTAGATCCCCAGGAAAGAGGTGGCGTACGATACTTTCGCAAGGATACTTTTAAATCACCTCATTTCCTTGAACAGATATAGTCTATCCCCTTCATATGAACAGGGTAAGATCATTTCTAGGTACCGATTTCGACCAAGGACTACAATTGGCGCTTTTAAATATTTTTTTTAAATATTTTTTATTAGATAAATATTGAGTTCATTTGCATTGATTGATCGGTTGTCAACCTCATTGGATCACAAATGGATCATGGACTCGGTTTGAGATTGGATAACCCATTTCAAAATAGATATGGGTCGTGGACCAATTTTAAAGTGGATACAGGTCGTGGACCCGGTCTAAGTAGATATGGGCCATGGACCCGATTTGAATGGGTTTGGGTCGTGAACCCAGTTTGAATTGATATGGGTCATGGACCCAGTTTGGGTAGATACAAGTCATAACTCTGGTTTGGGTGGATACGGGTCGTGGACCCATTTCGAAATGGATATGGGTCGTAGACCCATTTTGAAGTGGGTATGGGTCGTGGCTACAAGGTTGGTTTGATTTTGAGAAATTTCACACCTTTTTTTTGTTTTTTTTTTGGAATCCTTGTTTGGAACACCTATTTTATCCAATTTTCCAAAAGTTGGGGACACATTTTTTTTTTGTTTTTTGTTTTTTGTTTTTTTTCGAAAAGTGGCATTCATGTGTAAGTAGCAAACGGGAGTCCCTATTTGTTCTCAGATTCTTACTGGTCCGTATTTATGGCACTGGTAGAACTGTCAATGTCTCATCCATTCTTTGAACACGATTAAGATATCCAATGTTTCGTCCATGTTTCCAGAACAGATGAGACATGCACAGTTTCATCCGTGCCAAAAGAATGGATGTGACATTAACTGTTTCATCCGTGTATCCAGAACGAATGACACACATATTTTTTTTCCATCCGTGTCATAGACACGAACCAGAAAGAAATCTAGTTTATGCTTTTCACAGAAACTGGTTTTTTTGTCACTGTTTTGAATGTCCCCCACTATTTTTAGTCTCTTACTCACTATTTTTTTTCAATATAATGCAATGTGCATTCCTGCCTTTTACCTAAGGGAAGATAGAAATAAAACAAAATAAAAACCTATAATCTAATTGCCTCTTTGGGCTTACAACTTGGGCTTCGAGGCTTGAATACATTAAACACATACACATTGCTTTGGGGATCGATTGTAAACTTTAAAACTTGTGTCCTAGCATTGTCTAATCGGGCACATGCATGCGGCTAGGAGGTGGCTTTACAGTTATCCGATGCATACCGGAGTACACACGTCGTCGGTTGGTGATTGGATTTGATGTGTTCATCCCCGACACTTGAAATAACGATCTCTAGTTGTAGAACTACTAAGCATTAGGACTAGATATATTGAGGATGGGGTAGTTTGTGCAATAGGGCTATACTTATAAGTGCGCGTGCAGCAAGATTTTTTTCATTTCTTCTCATTTTCAATGACCCCCTTACAAACATGTAATGAAAGCTTGAAAAGTAAATAAACATTACAATTTGGACACGTGAAAATATAGAAAAAGAAAAACATAAGAAACAAACAACAAACAAACAATGTTAGCAAATAGAAATCTTTTTTTTTAAATGATCGAGTTGTCATGGGGGATAAAGCATGGTCCATAGTGGAGTCGCCGATGTAGATTCTACCACACCTACTAAGGATTGGAGTCGTCACCATTCATATTGTAAGAGGGTGTGAATGGCCACCCGATGTACATTTTTTGGAAAAGTGACATTTTGGTGTTTACTGATTCACGATGGATAAGGTACTAACCAAACCATGAGACCGGGGTAAGCAACTCGTTTGGAGAAAATGGAAGGTGTTAGGCACCCTTTTCTCCCTGCCATGTGACGAAAACCTCAACTCGACTCGATCATTTTAATTGAAAATAAAAATAAAATGAATTGTCACACGTCGACAACTTGTACTCTAAGTAGAGATTTAATGTTGGCTTAGACTATATGGAACATTGCATCGAAGGAGATGACCCATACAGAATTGTAGCCTTTACATGCCATACTTTTGAAATGTGTTGACTAATGGATAGGGGTCCATTATCATGGATTGAAAAGGATCTGAATCCAATTACCTCGAAATAGTTTTTGGGATAAAAATTGGTTTTAAAAAGGATTACAACCCCTATACTTTCAATCGAACCGAAGTCTAATCTACCAAGATAAGGAAGGGGGAGCATTCATCCTAAGTCCATCTAAAAATAAAATAAAGAGATGAGGGGATAATAGAAGAAGGATAAGGAAATGGTAGAGAGAGGGGGGATTTCTTGAACCCACCATAAAACTTCAATCTTCTTATTAAATTCTTCTTGAGTCCTTACTGATTTATGAGAGTGAAATTCTTTTTTAGAAGATAATGTAAGAGAATAGTGAAAAGAAGAATAGAGTGGAGTTGAGTCCTTGTTTTTTGTAAGACTTGGGATGAGAATTGGTAACCATTTTTGGAAGGGGATGGGGATATTTATAGGTGTTGGGAGGATATTTTGGAGGTATAATTGGGTGAATTATTGGGAGAGTAGAAAATGACATAGGTTTTAAAGGTGAGAGGTATGAATTTTAGAATGGGATGACAGTAGTTATGTAATGAAAGTAAGTAGGTTGTGTTTGGATCCAAATGGTTTGGATTTTACCCAATTCTTTTGGGTAGAGTGTTTGGTGTGATTAGATGATGTGTTTGGTTTAAGAGAATGGGAGTGTAAGGAAATGATGTGTGAAGGAGTGTTAGGTTGGTTGAAGGGATAAGGTGTTTATAGTAGGAGAATGGGTTGTGTAAGAAATTGGTTGATTGGATTTTGGGAGAGTTGAGGGGATGATGACATGTGGCAAAAAAGATGGGGAGATGGGGTGACTAGATGAATTGATTGGTAATAGTAGGTGTTTGATTAGAGATGAGGAGTGTAGGTTAGGTTTGTGAGAATGATTTTGTAAGAAATGATGGGGGGAGGTGTGGGTTGTGATGTGAGTTGGTGGAGTGATTAGAGAAAGGTGATGAGTTAGGGTGTAGGGGATATGGGTTGTGATATGGGTGGTTGATGGTGTTAGAGAAGGAGAGGTAGGTGGGTTAAAGAAGGTTATGGGTTGAGGTGATTTTTGGAGAGAGATAATGTGGGTAGATGAATGTTTAGAGAAAAGTGATGGAGGTATGTGGTTAGATGAGGGAAGTGAGAGGAGGTGATGACATGTGTCATCTTTGATGATCAAGATGGTGATTGGTTAATGTGGGTAGTGGTTTGTGGGTTAGGGTTAATGGGTTAGATATGAATTGAAAATGGATAAGGGTATGTGGGATTTTTAGTGTATTGGGCTTGGCTTATGAAAGTTTTGGGGTCAAGGTAGGGTTGTTTTAGGAATGGGTTTTTGAGGGTGGGTATGTCTTATGGTTTAGGTGATATGGGATTGAATTTGGGTTAGGAGGCTAAGGTGAGAAATTAATTTTGTGAGACGGGCTTAGGATTTTTTCGGATTCGGAGGTGGAGCGGTGGAGGATTGTGGGTATCCCAAGACTCATTTTACATTTTTTATCTTTTCAGGAATTTTTGGAATCATTGGATTGTTCAAAATGCCACGTGTTGGAAAATTGGGCTTTTTAGGCCTGTTGGCAAGTTTTATCAGAAATATGGTATTTTTGATTTTGAAAGCGGAGCAGTGAAGGTCATCAAATCTTTTTAGGTGGGCCCACTAGGCCCTTAGGGGGTCTTAGGATCCTCTAAATCGATCAAAATGTCGAATTTCATTGATTCGGGCCTTTGAGACCTGTTGGAAAATTTTGTTGAAAAATCGATATTTTTAGGCCTTTTTGAGTAGGAACTGTTCAAATTGGGGTGTCTACACACCCTTGGTCTCCTATTGCAACTACCACACTAACCAATTCTGGCTTGTCTATCGCAGGACTTTCCTAGTAGCCCAATAGCAATTTTCTTCTATCTTGTCCTGCCAACATTGAGGCTGTGGTATCTACATACTTATTGTCTGTCCGTGGTATGAGTTCTACTCTGATATCTCTAACTCGAAGTATGACAGACCTTATTTTCTCTAGATAGAGCTGTATCCTAGGATCTCATGCATCAAACATCTTATGGATGTGATTAACTATTAATTATGAGTAACTGTAGACAGTAGCCTCCATTACCTCCAACCGTGTCAACGAATTGAGGCAAAGTAGGATTACTTCATATTTTGTTACATTCGTCGATGCTCTTAATCCCAATCTAAATGTCTTCTCTATCCTAAAGTCGTCAAAAGTGATCAACACTACCCTTTTTCTTAATCCTTCCACAATTTGAAGATCCATTCACGTAAATTCTCTACCCTAGATGGTTGTTCGTTCTTTGCCCTTCTTCAGCATGTTCCAACTCTTTTACCAACAGATTTATTTTTTCCTCTATTAGAAAGTCTACCACGGCTTGGCCTTTTTGCGAGACTTTGGGCTTATACACAAGTCCAAACTCTATTAGTTGTACAATTTATTTTTATATTCTACCCGATTCTTTTATCTTCCCAAGATAGACTTCAAGGGGTATACTGTAATGATATGCATTTGGTACGCCTGGAAGTACGGTATTAGGCACAATGCTATGTAAACTAAAACTAATCTCATCTTCTCAAGTTTGGAATAGCATATCTTAGCATCAGTGAAGGAATTGCTTAAAAAGTTGATAGGCTGCTTTGCTGCTGTTCCAGCCTTGACCAAGACTAAACTACGTGCGCATTCTGAAATAGCGAGGTACATGACTGTTGTCTGTCTGTGGTATGTGCTCTACTCTGATTTCTCCAACTAGAAGTATGGTAGACTTGATTTTCTCTAGGTAAAGCTGCATCATAGGATCTCATACGTCAAACATCTTGTTGATGTGATTAACTATTAGCTATGAGTCACTGTATACTGTAACCTCCGTTACCCCTAACCATGTCAACAAATTGAGGAAAAGTAGGATTACTTCATATTCTGTTACATTCGTCAATGCTCTGAATCCCAATCGGAATGTCTTTCCTATCCTAAAGCCGTCAAGAGTGATCAACATTACTCTTATTCTTAATCCTTCCACATTTGAAGATCCATTCACGTAGACTCTCTACCCTGGATGGTTGTTCGTTCTTTGCCCTTCTTCAGCATGTTCCAACTCTTCTACCAAAAAATTTACTTTTTCCTCTATTAGAAAGTCTGCCACGGCTTGGCCTCTTTGCGAGACTTTGGGCTTATACTCAAGTCCAAACTCTATTAGTTGTACAGTCTATTTTGTTATTCTGTCCGATCCCTTTATTTTTCCCAAGACAGACTTCAATGGGTATTATGTAATTACATGCATTTGGTACATTTGGAAGTACGGTATTAGGCACAATGCTATGAAAACTAAAACAAATCCCATCTTCTCTAGTTTGGAATAGCATATCTCAGCATTAGTGAAGGTCTTGCTTAAAAAGTTGATAGGCTGCTTTGCCGTTGTTCTAGCCTTAACCAAGACTAAACTATGTGCGCATTCTGAAATAGCGAGGTACAATCCTAGTTCCTCTTGTACTTCTAGTTTGGAGAGTATAGGCGATCTACCTAGATATTTCTTCAATTTTGTGAAGGTTTGCTCACAGTGTTCTGTCCAGTCGAACTTGGTATTTTTCTGCAACAGCCAGTATAGTGGCATGTATTTATCTGAATATCTAGAAATGAATTGGTTAAGGGCTGTAACTCTTCCTATTAAGTGCTGGAATTTTTTCTGCGTTTTCAAGGAAAACATATCTAGTAGTGCTTTGATCTGGTCTAGGTAGGCTTTTATGCCTCTTTTGGTGACCAGGTAGCCCAAGAACTTCCCCAAAGTTAACGCGAAAGTGAATTTCTCTAGGTTGAGCTTCATCCCAACTTTTCTCACTCGAGAAAAAACCTCTTCTAGATTAGCAACATGATCTTCTTTCTTCTTACTCTTTGCTAACAAATCACCAATATAGACTTCTACAGTCTTGCTTATTAGATCCCTAAAGAGTTCTGTTACCAGTCTCTGATAAGTCGTCTTAGCATTTTTCAACCCAAAGGGCATAACTTTATAGCAATAGAGTACTTGCTCAGTGATGAAAACTAACTTCTCTTGATCTACCAGGTTAAGCTATATCTGATTGTAGCCAGAATAATCATCCATGAAGGACAACCTTTCGTAGCCTGAAGTTGAATCCACAAGCTGGTCTATACTTGGTATAGGAAAACTATCCTTAAAGCAGGTCTTGTTCAGATTTGTGAATTCTATATAGACTCTAACCTTCCCATTCTTTTTTGGTACTACTACAATATTTATTATCCAATCAAGGAGTTGTGCTTCTCTAATGAGCCCTGCTTTGATTAGCTTTCTTACCTCTTCGTTTACTATTTCTCTAAATTGTGGTGTTAATCTTCTTGGTTTCTGTTTTACTAGCTTGATAGTTGATTCCATATTCAAGTGATGGCAAATCACTATTGGGCTGATGCCCGACATCTCTTCTATGTAATAGGTAAAAACGTCCCGATTCCTTTTTAGGTAGTCTATTAGCTCTTTCAGCTCTTCTGATGCCAGCTCTGCTCCTACTTCGATCTAATTACCTTCCCTTACATCCACCATCTGGACTTTCCCTAAGCATGGGTGCTCTAGGCTCAATTTTCCCTTATTGTAACTACTATTGTTGGACATTATCTTCTGAGAGCTCCTTCTTATCCAACGTAAACACCTAGGCAGCTACCTGATCCCCTCGTATATCCCACATCCCTTCTGGTGTTGGGAACCTCAAGATCTGGCAATATGTAGAGGAAATGACCCTCATCTCATATTTCCACCATCTACCTAGGATGACATTGTATGGGGAACTTGCCTCAACAACCATGAACCTGATCATCAATGTTATCGGTTCTACCTGTATAGGCAATACGATCTCTCCCCATGGTTGGTTTGATCTCCCATCAAACCCAATTAAAGGTGCACCCGTTGGGGTTAGCACATTTCTACTAAGACCCATCTTCAGAAAGGTCGAATCATATAAAATGTTGACAGAACTGCACTTGTCGATCAGCATCCTCTTGAGAGTGAAGGTGCCCACCTAGAGGGTCACCAACAATGCATCATAAATGGTCCTCACTACCCCCTCTAGGTCCTTATAGGTAAAAGCCATGGTCTGCTCTTTGTAGGGCTCTATTTTCTCTGTAGATCACTTCTTCCTATGTAGATGTGAGCAAGGTGCTTTGCTTGTCGTCTCTTGACTCTTTCGTCAGCTTTGCTCTAACCTGACCTTCTACTATTTTGCTTAAGGACATCATGCATCACTACTACCCTTCCATCATACCCTTCAACAGGTGGATGATCAGGCCTTTGATTCTTGTCTCGGGGTGGATTTTTTCCCTTGTCTTCTGGGCAGGTCTCTTTGTCTGTCCTGCTCTGCCAACCTTTGTAGAAACCTTTTCAAGGCCTAGCATCTGTTGGTGGTGTATACCAACACCTTGTGATATTTGCAATATCTCTCATCTCAAGGAAGTAGTGTTGGTTATTCAAAATAAGGCTCATTCACAATGAGTAGTAAAATCTCAATAAGGGGCATAGAAAAATATGTCCCTCTCTCCTCTGCTCTTCGTCTTACTTGAGCGGTCTCTTTCTGCTCTATTGCTATGGCTGATGTTGCTTCCTGGGCTTCACTACAGTGTGTACTACTTTATTCTTCCCAGTGGAATTTCGAGGATCATCTTCCATGCAAATATATTTTCTACTCTTTCAAATAGTTTGCTTAATGCTTTTGGTCACTTCTTCACAAGAGACCTATATAACCTCGAGCCAGAGGGCAAAGAGTTTCTGAACACTACTATGACCATTCTCTCATTACAACTTTCCAAAGACATCGCTTATTCCCTGAATTTTCTTGTAAACTTTTTGAGGCTCTCTCCAAACTGCATTCTCATGTTGAGCAGAGCATCTATGTCTTTGCCATTCTTTCTATTGCCAATGTAATGTGTTATAAAGGTAGTACAAAAACTCCTCAAAAGAAGCTATAGATCCACATGAAAATTTTTGGAATCATGTTAATGCATTCCCCTACAAACTAGCTGGGAATAGTCTGCACATCAATTCTTTGTTTCCTTCCCACAAGGTAAGCATCTGTCCAAAGTGGAAAAGATGTTCCATTGGATTTTTCGTCCCTAAGTAAGGGGTGAAACATGGCAGCATAAACATTTTTGAAATTTCTTTCGCTAGGATCTCTACTGCAAAAGGAGACTTCTAAATTCCCTTGACAGCTTGCGTTGCCATTGTGCCAATATCAACACTCTTTATCACCTCCTTCTCTCTTTTGATTTCTTTTCGAGTCAGACCCATTGTGGACTCTACTCGAGTAGTTGCAATAGCAACTTCTATCCATCTTTCTCCCGTCGGGATCAACAGTTAAGCGCTTTCTTCTATATTCGAAGCGCGATCATCTTCAACAGGAGGTTGAGGATCTTTCGTTTGAGATCTTGTCTTAATGGCTGCTGGTTATCGAGACGTTGTCTGAAATTTTAATTTTATTTGGCTAAGTCATCCATCTTCTTCTGCATCTCTTCTTGTTGCTTACTCATGGTCTCTAACATTGCCAAGAGTTAAACATCTGTGACTGGTGCCACGGGTAGGGATGCATTGACTTCGATGGTTCTGGTGGATCTCACTATTATTTCGACTGAAATCAATATGCTATTGGTTTCCCACATAATGCGTCAGTTTTGTGCGGTCAAAATCCGTTAAACGGTGCGGATGGACTCTACTTCACAAATTTAAAGTCCCTTCTGTCACCCTACTCCTCGTGCCGACATGGCACTTGCCAAAATCACTCTGACGCTCAAGTTAAAGAAGTTAAGGAATAGTCTAAAGAACTGGTTAAACCTCCAATTCTCCAAAGGATCTATTCTTCTATGCTTATTGTGCTATTTATGGATTCTTGCTGCAAATCAAGGTTTCCTCCTCTCACGGGCAGTGATCCTAGAGAATTTCTGGATTCTATGATCCACAAAAGGAATGGGGATATTCTGGATTGGTTATATACTATACTGGGGAAATCTCTCTGAGATCTCAGGGCTTTACATATGCATATCAAGATTATGGGTATTCTTTGACCATGTTTGCCATACTTGGCAGACCAGGTCTTATTTAGTGTTGTGTTGCCCTTCTAGCTAGACTAGGGAGATCTCTGCTTTGACCTGCCCTGTTGATGGGTAGTTCCCGTATACGGGTCTGCACATGGTACCACTTAACTAGCCTGGACACATATATGGCTTAGATAATTGCGAGGTTATTTCCCTCTACAAGCATAATTATTACAAAAGATGCTTGGGATCCATGTTTCTCTCCTAAACTCTATGATGATTGAAATCTAGTTGGTCTTGTATTCGTTCCAACTCTTAGGAACTTTCTCAATTAGAGATGATACTATGAACTATTTTTGCAATTTAATGCCTTCATAAGTCAACTTGTGAATAATGTTCAGAAACACATAGGCCTTAATTTTAACCTATTTCTAAATGTTGGAGAACCCAATGGTTTAAAACACATTAAAGAAATGAAATTGACATTAGTATTTAACAGTTAGAAATAAAAGAAAAATCACGCACACCCATGTGAGGCTTACAACCAAGATTTGCACCCGCTGCGAACGTATTGCATGTTCACACACATAGAAAAGTTTTTCTGTGGGTTAGCCCCAAACACAATGGGATGTAGTCCTATGGTGTCTTGGGCCTTCCATGTGCGCACAAGGCCCACTCTCTTTCTCATTCACATTCAAGCAAGTAAGAGAGTTGAATCTTATATTAGGCGAGCGCAACACTTATATTTATCCAATGTGGGATTAAAATTTGGAAGAGTTGTTTCTACAATTCTCAAAAACAAGAAAACTAACAGAATTTTTGACTTTCAACTTATATAAAAAAGGAAAAAGTTCTTTTAGCTTATGTTTTAACAATTAAGGAAGTCTTTACATTTTACAAATAACCCTCAAGAGGTCTTTAGTTCAAAACTTGCCTCCAACAGAACATAAGAATAAAAGTCATAATAAAACTATGAATTTTTTTAGCGTAATCTTCTTCATCTCTATACGATAAATAGTAAAGAAGAAGACGATCAAAGTCATGGATATATAGTTCTTTTTGCGAAGCCCATGGATATATAATTTACTATGTGGACTACATTATAGTATTTCAACTAAACCTTCATCCAATTTCTTAAGAGAGAGAGAGAGAGTGACATAAGAGATAGAAGAAAAACATTGAGACATTTTGAATGTTTTTCGAGTCCATGAAGCATATATTTTTTTTGAAGGGTCAAGTTTTAATCTTCTTATTATTATATTAATTTTTTTAAAAAACTTGATTTTTCCTTTATCATGATTAAACTTACCTCAGCATTTTTTTAACAACTACGAAAATGAGACATCGACAAAGAAAGGAGCCTAGGCTTATTCATACATCAACAAAAACCTTTTGGCCGAAGCTCGCAAATGGTAGAGTCCAAGAAGATGGGCTTAGATCCCAAAACTGATCTTAGAACACCGAATTCGGCTGTGCTTAGACCAGTTAACATATTGGAATACCAAAAAAAAAAAAAAAGGACAGACACTTATGATTCAATCTCCAAATTATGCTGCAGACAAACTAGATCTACCCTGTCTAGCTATGCTTTCTACCATTGTTTGTTATAAATTATTGTATAATAGTTGTTTCAGTCTGTAGATATTGCTTTACTTTTTTCATTTACCATAATTATTCTACGTTTCTCAATCTTTAAAGGCGTTTCCATGTATACAGGATCAATGGGTGGAAATACCCTCAGAGAAAATGGAAGCAATGGGTTGATAAAAGATAAGGTATACCGTGTGGTGTAAATTAAAGAAGAGTGAAACTAATTATTCATTAAAACATGAGGATTCTCTTCCAAAAGGAAGAGGAATAACAACCCTTCACCAATAGCCATCGTTGAGATATTTGCTTTTTGTTTTTTTTTGTTTTCACTTCTTTTTTCCTTGTTTGTCAACCCTTTCTCGGTAAGGAAGAAATGTCTAATGTGTGTTCTGTTGGAGCTGAGCTTACATCTCATGAAAGCAATCACCCTTATAGGGTCATGGTTAGTAAAACCACTCATTATTATTTTATTTTCTTAATTAATAGCTTCTTTTACAATATGTTATCTTTCATAAATTAATGTGTATACTAATGATTCTGACTGTAGTAAATTTTATTAATTTGTCACTTAATTCCAATTTCAATAGTTTTTTTTTTTTTTGTTTGTCCGTCTTCTTTTGCATGTGAACAAGGTTTTCTATTTCTTTTGTAACACGATTCAAGTAATGGTTTAACTACTTATATAATGTTTTTAATTTAATTTTTTAATGTCAATATTTTCCTGCTTTTTATATTTGTTTTATAATTTATTTAATATTTTTTCAACAGGACAATTTGTCATTCCCCCTTATTTGTCTAGATTGGAATGCAGATGAGGAGATAGTGCTTATAGAGGTATTTATTTTTATTAACCTAATTCCCATGGTCAATGCTATATATCAGTTGCTTTTGAGTTTGCCTATCATTACATTTTGATGTTGAAGGCTCAGTTTATTGAGCACTATCCAAGTTCCTACACGAACTCGCCATGGTTTATTGAGCATAAATAAACCTAAGATATTAGCCAAGTATATTGTAGGGTTGGAAACTATAAATCACTTCTATTATGTCTTGAGTTTTAATTGATCTCTTGGGTTCTATTGTATCTTGTGTATCAGAACTTTATGGTTCTAGATCCTTTACTCTTGCCTATAAAGCTTATTTCCATATTATAGGATGATTTGACTTTTAATTTTGCTCGCTCGTAACTTTGTTCTGTTTTTAATGAAAGTTGTGGGGGTCCTTTAGAGCTCTAGCTTACTAATCCAAAAAATAAAAAAAAGTCAAGGTAATAATGAAACAAATTTTTTGTAAATGTTGTCACGAGACAACATGCAATAACACTAAGGGGTGCCTTGTAATGAATGTAAATTCACAGAATCTACAATTGCACTGATGTATTTGATTGCAAAGTTTGAAACTATTTCTTAAGGGAATGGGAATCCATGGGAGAATGTAAAAAAATTGTTCAATTTGTGGTCGATGGTGGACAACCAAGCACTAGACGCATTCAAATGCTTTTTCACAAATTTGGAGCAATTTGTTTTACACTCATATATTGTAATGTGCAAAATCCAATAGACCAATATTTTACTCATAGATGCTGAACAACTCGGAGAGAAGGGACAGGGGAGTTCTGTTTGAAACTAGTACCATTCCTTTCTGAATGTTTAGTTAACTTGATTATGCCTAAAGATGTGACATTGAATGCACATTTGCAACCTATTAGATTAATGCATTTGGGTTCGGTTCTACCCAAATGTCACTCCCTACTTGTGGTACAGCGAAAGACATTTCTTTTTGGAAAAAATGAATGAGGATGGAAGCTCAAATTATTATCTTTTAATAATTTGTTTTTTTTTTTTAGGTGTTATGATACTATTTGAGTCCATGCAAAAATCTACTTATAGTTCTTGAATTTTTTTCACATATTTTAATTATTTTATTATTCAATTTCGTCTGATTTGGATAGCCATTATGGATGTGGTGACTCTTTCTTATTGATCTGTGTTTTGTTCTTTGTTTTTTATTTTATTTTATTATAACATAGAAAAAAAAATATATCATTTGATTGATCCACCGCAACATCCATAAATAAGTGGAATTGTACTGAATTTAAAGTTGAAACCTAGGGGAATGCCAATGGGTGGATAAAGTTTTCCTATGTGAATCCCCATCCCATGACGTTCAGTTCTGTTTTGGTTTGTTGGTGATCGATAGCCACCGATCAAATTGATTTACTAAATTTTGTTGCCGGGTCAAGAACCTCAAAAACTAGTCCTTTTATAACTTTGAGTGATGGGATGACTAGTTATTTATTTTGAATGCTCCAATCATTTAAATGGTTTACTTTTTATTCTTCACAATTTTGTTTAGAATCGTGGCGGAGTTGACTCAGCGACTCAAGATTTGGAATGAGTCGAACCCCATGTGGGTCATGGTTGAGCTTAGCGAGAGGTATGTTGACATTTGTGTGTCAAAATTTGCTGAATCACTTGGAAAAGATTTCTGTAGAAAGAAAATAGTTTGGGTGAAGTTGATGCACTAGTCTTACAGCATGACTTTAAAACGTCACAAGAGTCTAGTTTTGTTCAAGGTTTTAAAACGTTGAAATCTCAAGTTTGGTTTAAATTGATTCTAGCCTTTAAAATGTCACAAGAGTCTAGTTTCGTTCAAGGTTTCAAAAACAAAAAAGAGAATTTTGGATTTTTGTCAGCACTTTCAGAGTCCAAGGTTTCCAAGCGTAAAGAAAATTTGATTTTCATAACCTATTTGAGGGCCCAACATTGTCTCATACCGTAAATTTCTCTCGAGTCACCTACTAAAAGTTTCAAAATGTGGTTTCTCGATAACTTTATTTTCTTATGGTAAAAGCCTAAGGTTCTACTGTTAGATCGGATTGATTTGTTTTTGTAAAGTTGGGGTTTTATATGGTTTCTTGATCGGGTCAAGTCAACAAAAATTTTAAGAGTTTAGATTTCACGGTTTGATAAAGATGCATACTTGCCTATATATAGGATGTGGATTTGGTGCTTAAGATGATAAAATGTGCCTAGTCTAGCATTTTGTGGTTCAAGTCAAATCTAGTTGATCAGAGGTTAGGCATGAACATTATAGAGATAGACTCCCTAATCGGATGGGTTCGGTTCTTAACACCTTCCATAACCCATAACTAAACTCCTAACCCGTTCTCTTCACTGTGGACCAACCTACATCCTACGTGGAGTTAACTTATGGTTCCTACACCAAGAACAACGTGGAAACTCCCAAAACAGAGCTTTCAATTCTGCTAGGAAACGAAAATGTTTCATTACTAGAGCATCTATAGCTGCTGAACCAAGCCCAATTCTACTAATGTCAAATTTTTCTCTAAAACTTTTCCCATATCCAAGCAGTATTTGGACAGCCAAAGAACAAAGAACAGATGTATCCATTGTCTTCTATGGAGTTTTTATATAAAATGCATCTGGCTAGAAACCACCATTAACACATGTCTTCTCAGGTTCTTAGCCATAGATACCTTCTTGTCGATTTCTAGCCAAGTAATAAAGGAAACAATTAGTACTATTGAGCGGTTCCAAATAATATTCTTCCCGTAAACTTTACTTCTATCTCCCAAAAGTGCTTCATAGGAACTTTTTTGAACTCAAGTTCCCATTAGAGTTACATGTTTAAAGAGGGATTTAAATTTCTCAAAGAAATTTGTTGGAATATTGAAACAACCAGGCCAATAAATGTTATAGCTGGAAAGGAATGATTTTATTAATTCCAAATGACCTGCAAAAGATGGTGGACTCTATCAATCAATTGTTGGCACAAGGAATTGATTAGACGTGAAGAAAAACAAGGAAGACCCAAGTATGTTATTAGTAGGATACCTACTTTTTAAAAACTGATTGGTTTTAAGAAATCATCCTTATTCAACCAGGCTGCACTAGTTTTTTTATTTTTATTTTTGCTTTTTTTAACATTAACTAGGAAGACTGAAAATGAATGCAAGGAGTTTAAAACTTATTTAATGCATCTAATTGAATTATGATCAATCATAGAGAAAATGAGCACATTCCGCAAAGGTAAGATGGGATAACCCTAAGGCTCTTTGAATTGAATGAAGGATGATGGAACTAGATTTGACTTTCGATTGGATCAAAAATAAAGAAGCTTAGATTTCCAATGTGAATAAATAAGGAGAACGGGAATGTCCTTGAAAGAGGCCTTTCTCACTCGGAATATAACCAAGAGATGAACCATTAATGTTAATGGAAGTCCTAGGAATTGTGACATTCCATCACCCATGTTGTCCAACGAATAGGGCAAGCCACTTGCAAAAGGATATATTTTTAGAAGGACCAATTTACATGATCAAAGCCTTTTTGGATATCAATTTTGTCACATAAGTATTGAGGGGATTGATTAAGATGAAAATTTCTAACAATTTTGTGAGCCAAAAGGATATTATCTTGGATTTTACAACCTTTAAAAGAAGCCGACGATAGATGGAATGCATCTTTTGTTGGCAAGGATTTTGAGATGATTCTATATAAAAATTGCAAAGGGATATAGTTCTGTAATTTTCAAGTTTCCTAGCATTCGATTCTTTCAAAATTAAACAAATAATGGAGGCATTTACCTCCCTCAACAATTTACTATTCTGAAAAAAACAATTAAGCATTTCCTCGCAAACATCAAATCCAATAAAGTCCCAATAAGTTGTAAAAGCTTTCCTGTCAAATCCATCAGGACCCAAAGATTTATTAAGAAGAGGGGTAGAGTTCGATGAGCCACCACCTGAGAAGGAACGTACACCGAGCCTAGTGTTTGGGGATGTGTCTTAGCTCAATCAAGTACTTCAGTAAGGGTATCGAAATGTATTTGGAAAGGGATTTAGGGGACTCAAGAAGGTCAACTAGCACTATAACGATTTGCAGACTGGTTAGCATTTGTTGATTGAGCAGCAAAAACACTGAAGAAGAGTTGACCCTCTTCTCTACCTAGAGTGTTAGGGAAAATCAAGTCTAGTGAACTTTGATTTCATTGTCCTTTGGTTGGCTGGTTAGAAGAAAAATAAAACTGAAGTATTAGTATGATTGGAACATGAACCATAGGAATAAACTGGGTACCTTGAAAAAGGACTACCTATTTTATGTTGAAAAAATGGGGATGTGTGAAAACAAGTTGACAAAAAGAAAAAATAGAAAAATTTGAAAATGACCAAATTAATAGTAGAACTAAAATTGCAAAAAAAGTCAAATGAAGTCGAATACAATGTTTTAGTAGGGTGGAAGTTGTCAATGGTAAAAACGTGAGTAAGTTGAAACATCACAGATAATGCCCTTAGAGGTATTAAAGTAAACATCCATACCTCTAATTATCTCAGACACGATGCTTAGTTTCGAGTTAAAACTAAAGTTTAACCGACCAATTCTTATTAGTTAGGGGGTGAAACCTTGTTCTGATAAGTTTGACATTTTTTGACGTTTATAAGAAAATTTGCACAACCAATCAAATTATCAATTTCTAAAATTTTTTAAAGTGAGGAATAAAAAATAAAACTCTTCTCAAACACATAAAGACCTTTCATTGATTTATGAAATGTCATTATGTTTATATATATATACATCGATTTTGATTTTGATATTTTTATAAGTGTTTGAATTTTGTGGGTATATTCACTTGAAACCCTTACAAGTCAAACTTATTTACTAGAGGTAACCTAGGGATTTTAGGGCTTACTGCATTCACTAAATGCAGCCATATAACCTACTAAAGTGAAATTTTTATCTAAGTTTTTTTTATTTTTGCTCGGGGCTAGCAAAATATAGGCTTGGAGGTGTGATTATGGCCTAAAAAGTGGTTTCTAAGGCCCTATTTATAGAGAATTTATGGTTTAATTATATTCTAAATCCCCTAAATAGATATAATTCATTGATAGTCCATGTTTATTATTTTTATATAATAAATTATGATTTTTGTGCCTAAATTCGGTTATTTATTTGTGAGAGGTCAAAGTCATGAGATCCAAAAGAATGAAATAGGATTATTGGAAAAGTATATTACATTCCAAGACCCAAGACAAGATCACGGATGAAAAACCAGACTCATTGAGCCCACAAGAGCCGCGGTGTGGTGATGTTGACAAGAGTTACTTCAAGATTCGTGCAACTTTAAAGCGACATGATTGTGATGTAACAGAGTAGGGTTTAGTCTCCTTGTAAAACATGGAAGTGTTCCACATTTATGAAACATTAATCTTGCTTCTATAAATAAGAGACCAGCCAAAAGTCATAGATAATCTTCTCCAATCTTCTCTGTTTTCCTCCTTTCTTTTAATTTCCAATTTTTAGGTTTTTAGGTTTACTTTCAGTTCATGCTTTATAAGCAAAAAGAGTTTTATGCCAGTGTTCAATTAATGCACACTTCCTAAAGGTTTATAATGTTGATCTTTTGATTTTTATTCAAGAGGCTCGGGGGTAGAAAGCAATCCCTCTTTGAGGTAATCTCCTCCAATAAGCCCTCAATATGGTCTTTGAGAGCATTGGAGTTGTTTGTTCCTACATTCTTTACTTCCATGCAAATTTAAATTTCTAGGTTACTTAGTCTTTAATTCCATTTACTTTCCATGCAACTTAAATTTCATGGTATAAATTTTTAATTTTATTTAATCTATTGAAATTTAAATTCTAGAATAAATTTCTCATTTTATTCATTTCCTGATTGCAATAGAGCTAGAGAATAAACCTTCCTTAGAGGTAATCTTCTCTTGATAAGTTTATCCTATGCATACACATTTGCACATACACATCCTATTTTCCAAAAAGGTTAACAGTCAAAGGTGGTAATCTTTCTAGATCTCTACCTAACCCTCTAAACCAACAAAAAACGGTCCCATGGAGGACACAAAATCATGCATAAGGTCTATAGACTTTCCAATCTCAGTGTTCAATTAATGGACACTTCCTAAAGGTTAAACCAAAAATATATACTCCCAAGTGAGGACATAAGTCTCAAAAAGAGCCTTTTGGTCTAAAACGGTGGAATCCATATGGATTCCCACTAAAATCCTAGGCTCACAAAAAATTTCCAGCAAGCTACCATTTCATTTTTAGCTTGCTCATTCTCTTAATTTGTCCATTTTCTAAAATTAAACTATAAGAAACTTTTCTTAAAATTATCTATTTTATATCCAATAAGTTTCTATTATTTTCAAAACCATAAAAAGACTTTTAAATGCTTAATTTATAGTCAATCCATGGCAATCATCTAGGATGTGAGTGAAAAGGTACTTAACACCTTCCTTACTTAGAATCTCTATGAAGACTTGACCCCCTATCCTTTGGGATAAGAGAATCACTTCAAGCCAAAGAAAACAGATTTTGAAAACATTTTTATGATATCCATTCACACCTTAATTGAATGGTGGTGACTCCAAACCCAAGTAGATAAGCTCAAACCTTTAAAGGCTTCAAACTACGTGTATCTACAATTAGTATGTTACATAGCATAGATAACTAGATTTTTACTAAATTACGATGCATACTTGATTAGGAGCTTATTCAACCCCTTGATGGCTCCAAATTACGGTTGGAATCCAAGGGATAGCCCATCTCGATTCTCGGTGAAACTGATGACATCATCACACCAGCAACTTCAGGTACAAATTTCGTTCTAATTAATTCTGCATAATTAAGAAATTTTTCATTAAATTGGATATTGGTTCTAATTATAGATCCTAATTATCATAACTACAAGGAATGACAAGTATTGGCACTAAACCGATTCAGTGAAATCAGTTTCTGGGGAGTCTGGCAAGCTCCTCGAACAGAGCTAACGTAGTTTACGATGTTTAAATACCCATTTATTCAATAATGCATGACAAAATTAACATTTTAGACTCTTCTGATAGATTTATGACTTAATGACTTTAACTATAATAATTACAGATAAAAATGGTTGGTTATGATGACTCATCATGGACAATGTTGCAATAGACACCAAGTGGTCATTTAGCAACTATAAGGTACAAAAATCTTTCATGGGCTACTCTTTCTTTTTTAGATAAATAAAACAGTTATTTATTATTATTATTTTTCTTGGTTTGTTCGGATAGGGCATGTTAATCAGATATAATTTATTGTGTGAAATATTTTGGTCTATAGAAGACCGAGGCATGCTAATGATTGATGCGGACATGTCGATTGACCCACGAACAACCCCAATGATGGCAGGATTTTCTCTTGATCAGGATAATTTCTTTTTGGCTTTCACATATGTAGTAGATTTTAAGTGGAAATTGTGATGTAAAAGATGTAATATAGCAGATTAAAAGAGGTTTATGTATAATAATGGCAGTATCATTCATAAATATAACCTAAATTATTTCTTTGAAACAGATTTCAGAATGTAGAATTATAATCTCCTTTTATCAAGCCATGGAAATGGTGGTAGAAAATTTTTTAAAAAAAAAGTTAATTTCTCTTAAAAATAAATTGATTTTTTTGAAAAATTCCACAACTTTGGACCATCGAATTTTTGCGACCACTATTGACAGTGGAATTTCATTTTTGATACAACTCATTTTGATGGTTCAATTCGGTGCAACAACTTGTCGTTTTTTAACCTCATTCGACGGTCCCAGGCCATTGAATTTTCTTATTTTTCACATAGTGGAAACTCATCTAATGAAACCCCATTGCTTCCATTTTCTCTGTGGGCATATCCACCCATAGAATTGAATTGATGGAGTCACCATCTTCTTCTCTACAACGGATATCTAGTGTTTTCCTTCTTTGACTTGAGCCATTTGTGTTATTTTGCTGCCAAGCGAAATATGAAGATAGAAAACCGAAACCTCGAGTTTCCTTAGGGACTTGGAGCCTTTATATCTGCAAACACCTTTCAAGATTGAGAAATGCAACATAAATAAGGTAATTAAAAAAATAAAGCAATGTCAACAGATTGAAACAAACAATGATAGAAAGCACAGCTAGACATGGTAGATCTAGTTTTTATGAGGCATCATTAAAAGTCTGAATCATCAGAGGCTGCCATTTTTTTTTCTTTTCCTATATGTTGACATCAATTCTAAGTGCAGCCCAATTAGGTGTTCTAACATCAATTCTGGGATTTGACTCATCTTCTTGGACCACGGCATTAGCGAGCTTTGGCTAAAACATTTTCAGCACCCCTATTGTGTGTGGCAAGATAGTCATGGGTTTCTCATGTCATTAACAAGTTTCCATGATCTTGACATGAGTCATAAAATGAAAGGTTTTCATGTATATAGCCTAGGTGCCTTCCTTTTTGGATGTCTCATTCTGTTGGTTGTTAAATGCATAGATAAGTGAAACTATGATAAAGAAAAAAAAAATCAATACTACGTCATTTGATGCCAAAAACTGACTGCCCATGACAGTCGTTTTGCCAAAAAATGACTGCTCAAACTATCGCAAGAGCAGTCATTTTAAAAGGATTCGATTTTCAAAAATATCCAAAAAAATCGACTGTGTCTGGCACTCGGGAAAAATGACTGTCGTTAACAGTCGTTAAAAAATGACTAGTTCCAAAATACAACTGTTTATACTTGTCATTTTTTTTGGATTTTATAGTAAAAAAAATTATTCTTCTGGATTTATAATAAAAATGTAGGTTGGTCCTTGCTTTTAAGCCTCACATATGATCATGTATTCCTCTGTGAAACCCCTTTAGGACCCTAGTTTTAATTGCAAACCAACATGAAATAGTTGTTACTTGATTCAAATAGTTTTCATTGTCAATGAAGAATTACCATATAAGAAAATTTTCTAAATATAATCCATAAATTCCGAGAAAGTACTTAATAAAAAAATGGTAAAAGATTACTACATGATCTGTCGGGTGTTTTTAAACCCTACAATTGATAGAAAAACACAAAATTAGCATACATCATGTGTACATAACTATTGATGAAAATTTAACCATGAAAAAGGGTTGTCTTCCAACAAGAAAATCTCATTTTCCACATCTCTAGCCCATTATTGACACACTTGCTTGCTTTTTTTTTTCGCCAAAACCTATAAATTCCATTTCCAACCAAAGTTAGAAGGAGAGATTACTGCATCTGGTAAAGAAAATAAAATAATGGATAGCCAATACTAACATGCTCTTGTTTATGGAAAATATAAAAGAAGATGGACAATTCCAACAGGAAGGGAAATTATTCTAATGCTTTTTTAGAAGTATTCAATCCATCAAATTCGCTTCTATACTAAATTTCTCAATGATCTCACCACTTTTAAGAGAAAAATGTTTATGCCAAGAGAAGCTATGATGACTACCTAATCTGATTGTCTGATCCAACAGAAAATTGTTCCTAAATTCAAGGACACTAGGTGTCTTATAATTTCTATGCACATTGGAGTCACAATGATCGAGAAATATCTGTTAGACCTAGGGGACAACGTGAAACTTCTCCCATTCAATGTCTACAAATAACTAGGTTTGGGGAACTCAAGCCTATGGATATCATACTGACTTTAGGTGACATATCGATTAAGGTTCCAAAGGGAATTATGGAGTATTTTATAATAAATGTTAAAAACTTCTATTTCCCCATTGATTTTTTGGTTCTTGACACTTAACCTATCATTAACCCAAATAGCCATGTTCCTACCATCCTAGAGAGGCCATTCTTGGCAACATATGATGCCATGATTAGATGTAAGAACGGGATCATGACCTTAGCATTTGGAGACATGAAAGTCAAAATGAATGTCTTCCAACAAATTCCCATCCACATATATGAATGACTTGGGAGTGGTCAACATGATTGAAACTTTGATCAGTAGCACATTTCAAGAAACAAAGAACATTGACCTACTAAAAGAGTACCTAAGTCAATTTGGCCTTGATTTTGATATGGAGAAATCTATTACTCTCCTAAGGGACACATTTTCAACTTTAGCTTTTTGTCTACCTAGAGTCGTTCTTATATTATTAGGCTTAATCTGAATAACAAGCTTCAAAGGACATGTAGGACTTGTTTCATAAACAGTCTATTCTATAATATCCACCTAAGAATATTATCTTGTTCTGTTTGAATAGTTACTGAAGTCTGCAACGTTCTTTTGAAATGCAATTTCAATTTAGGTTTCGTAACAACCTTTTACGATTCTTCAATATGCGTCTGCTTCATTTTTCTTTTTTGAAAAGATTTTTGTGTAGAAAGCAATGTACGATGTACATAACAATCTTCAACACCCTTTCTTCCATCAAAGTTGAAGTTTGAAACATAAATGTTATCATCAAGAAGATGGAATTAAGTGAACATAAGTGAGGCACTACGTCTTAAGCCCATTAATCTCAATAACTCTTATCAAATTGCTGAATCATATCTTTTGTTTTCAAAGGAATAAAAAATTAGACTCGGCTCTTTATTTGGGTTAAAGATGGCCACAAACTATATAATTCTTACATGTCGATGGATCCTGCAAAATGAATCGGAGTTCCAGGAAAACGTTGACTAAAGCCTTGTTGACGAGCAAACCTATGAGGACTGTACATTTCCACCTCACAAATATTATTATGATAAAATACAACAAATTCTGAACAACAACTTATCATGAAAACTTGAATCTCAAAAGGGTCATCACCATTATCCATTTGTATCCTTCTATCACCTTTTGGTGCTCAAATCTCATCATGATACCATTTAAAATCACTAAAACCCATGTTGAGGATTAAGTCCATCGCATCCTTTGTACTATCATCCCAACTGAAATATGAGTTGGAAACACTAGCCGTGCAAACCACATATGAAGGCCCATAATCAGCATAAATGTCACTAAATATTCCCCAAGGAAAATGAAGTCCAATTCAGCAAAATAAATAGTGAAAGAGGCAATAAGTCGAGAAAGCACCTACAATTATTTGTGTTTTCACACCCTAATAGGTTTGAGTTAGACGTTAGTACAAATAATACAGAAGTGGAGATACCAAGATGAATATAGTACATCAGGCCATCAATACTGCTACCTTAAACGTACCTGGACAAAGAACATCACCACCTTCGCAAGGAAGAAGAAAATGACATAACTACTAGGAAAGATATGCAACCATCATAGCTTCATCTTAGCATTCTAATTCATAAGAAAGTTGAGTTTGAGAAATGGCTTTTCTCCCTCTTTATAACTCCCTACAACCAAAATGATTCGAGAAGAGAAGGGTTTTCGTAATTTTTCTTTAGGATATTGATTGCCATTATGATTGAAGTAAAATGATTTTATCCCATCAAGTGGTAAGTTCCTTTTGGAATAAATCTCATTCCTTGAACCATTGGGAAGAGTGTCCTTAGCCATCCCTATGGAATAATAAATATAAGGGAGAACATACTTATTCAGAAAATGACATGTCTTACCAAGTACTAGTGCCACGTTGACTAAAGGTACATATAAGTATGAGATGCAAGTATAAATCAAAAGGCATCATGCTCAATAATGCTCTGGCACCAGTTGACACTGTCCTCTCCCGAACATCACTAATAAATAGTTAATTCAGGATATGGCCAACATAGATATCTCTCATCACACAACATTTCTAGCTAGTTGACATTGTCCGCCCCCAACCACCATTGAGAAATTTTTGCTTTGGAGACTTGCCAACCAACATGAATGTCTCTACATCTCTAACTAGTTAGCGTTGTCAACCCCCGAGTACCACTAATAAAAAACTAGTTTGGAAACTAGCCAACCAGCGTGTATATGTCTCTTATCACACAACATATCTTACAAATTGGTATTGTCCATCCCCGTGAACTACTGATAACCAACTACTTTGGAGACTAGCCATCTGTGGTGTACATGTCTCTCGTTATGTAGTATTTTTAGCTAGTTGCTGTTGTTTGGCCCCAAGCACCACGAATAAACAACTACTTTGAAGATTGACCAATTGGTATGCACATATGTCCCATCATGCGGTGCTTCTAACAAGTTAACGTTATCCGCCCCCGACCACGACTAGTAAATAATTGCTCTAGAGATCAACAAATAATCATAGAGCTTAAAACTCTTCATTATTTCTATTTGTTACAAGTCATCATGCATAGAAAAGAATATACGAAGATAATCAAGTGTTAGTTCCATATTTTGACAATCTTGAGACTTATGTTGAGTGTCGGATCAGTTTACACTTGAAGACGTATGAAGACTCCGATAAAGTCTATCAACCTCAAGCACCTTGACCAAAAGTTCCAATTTATGTGCACAAAGCACCAAAGGTAAAGAGACCACCTATAACTTTTCCCAACACCTAGATAATTGTTAGGTCAGCTTTTAATGGTAATACCATCCTTTTCCTTGAGTCATTCTTTCATCAGAACTAGTGAGAGTTGAAAATGGCTTATTGGGAGACAAAATGGCCATAAGGGTAATTTGATAATTTTACCCCTCTTGCGTCGGTAGAAAAATCCATCTTCATCAAAGAATGTCATGTACTGGTTGAGGTAATCAAGAATGCATCACTATCAGTTATGTATCATATAATGCATCCTTAAGGGGGCATCTATAGGCATCAAAAAATTTAAAGAGACCTTGCAACTTTCTAAATTATCAGAAAGTCCCTAAAACCAAACTTTGATCTATACATTTTAATTTGGACCCATTGATTAAGATAGACCTCATATGGTTTGAGTAGTTATCACAGACAAAGCTCATAATATAAAACAATGTTAAGTAATCCACATATTAAATGTTAGGCCCCACACCAAATAAATGAGTTTGGCCCACCAAAAATCTATGGCATCCTTAAAATTGGATTTGAACGAGTTTAGCCTATAAACAAACCAATCAAAGCTCTTTAAGTTAGGGCATTATTGGAATGTTAAATTATCTTTAAGTTTATAAATACCAAAGCCTCCCTCATTGGAAAAGATTTTTGACCACTTTCTTTTAAAAGACAGAAGCTCTTCCTCTAGAGTAGAAGAACCTCTCAAGCCCTCCTCCAGGGACAAAGAAACGTTTTTCAAAAGACTCATACTTTGATTAAAAGAGAATATCAAGCCTAAAACCCTTATTCGGAAGTCAAAAAATCCTTCTAAACCGATAAAGCGTGAAGCCCGAAGGGAAGAAAATATATAGAAGCCTCTACATAAGATAAACCACAAATAAAGTCATCATCAAAGCAACCTTCTCAGTCGATCATGCACGATCTTTACTTATTAACTTGATTGTTAATTAGAGAAAAACATTGAGATTTGTGCTCTAATTTTTATCAAAATCAATAAAATTATTTGAGATCTTTTCTTGTGAATCTCAAAGTAGAATTTTGAAATTTGTTGTCAACTGGGGTGTCTACACAATACACACATGAAACTGAGAAGGTAGGGTTACACTGAAATCTATGTTAAGGGTTTTGGTCATCAATAGCTTTTGAAAAAGCTAGATCTTGATGATGAGATAGGTATAGAGTTTTGATTCATCCAAATCCGATATCGAATGGCCAAGTTATAATCGTTATAAGATAACATTGTCAAAAAGGTAGATTTTTGAAATCCGTCGTTGGATTTACTTCTTGCAAAAAAGAAATCAAATCGACATGTTAAAAAGGAAGTGGCTATCAATTTAATTTCTTTGACTAATTCAAGGTATAGCCACGAGCATTCAAATTACTTTTTATGAATCTAATAAACTAAAGTGAATAAGATGAAAGAATGATCTGATCATAGCCTTTTCTAAGTGCATTTTAGATACTTCAAGAATGTTATTGAGTTTTATAGTGACTATACCTTTCTCCACTGTATTTTCCAATCCTACAAACACTAGATCTCCTTTAGAATTTCTTCCAATGAATCCCAAGGAACCATCTGTGTTGATTTTGAGAATTTCACTAAATTTAGAATTGCATTAATTCCTTTTTTTTTTTTCTTCTTGAACTCATTGCACAAAGGAGATTGGGGTGATAGGTTTATAATAAAATCTAGGTGAAATCTCTTGAGCTTTGGGCCTTTGTATCTTTGGAAAAAGGTAGATCTTGAGGATGAAATAGGTTTAGAGTTTTGATTCATCAAAATCTGATATTTTGAATGGCCGAGTGATAACCATTACAAGATGACATGGTCAAATCAACTTTTTAAAAAAAATTGAATTGTAGTAGTAAGCTTGTAATGAAAATTGGGTAAAATCTATTGAGAATAGGCTCTTGGGTTACTTTGAAAAGCTGTAGTTCTTACAAAAAGCTTTGGCATATTATATAATTGGGTCACTTTCAAGGGACATCTACAAGTGAGCAGCTAGTTTTACATCTCTTGGATGTTTCCCTTTTACAAGATCAACGACATCTAGTGGTGTTGTAGGAAAGATAAAAAAATGGACATCATCTGTGGTTGTGTAAAAATAGTTGTCCATTTTAGATGTCCCCCGAATACATCTCTTGATATAAGATATCATATCAAAGGTCATTTCGAGATCTACAACTAATTTCTAGTACATTTAATGAAAATTGAACCCAAATACATTTGACCGTCATACCCTTATGATTAGTACCCAAAAAATTTAGATTTATATATCAATCTTGTGAAGCCAGAATCTATCTCATCTGAATACAAAACCTATAGATATAGGGACGTTTTTGGGGGACATCTAAAACTAACAACTATTTTTATCCAACCATCTGGATGCTGTCCATTTTTCAATTTTTTTACAACACCGCCAGATGCTGTTGGATATTGGAAATGGATAGCATCCAAGAGATGTAAAACTAGTTGTCACTTGTAGTTGTCCCTCAAATGTGACCTTCATATCATTAGTTTTGGACATTAGATGAGAAAGACCTAGGGTTCACAACTTCTATACCTTATATAGTGATACTTGAGATTGAGAGACAGACACACAAATAATTGTTTGAAAGAGATGTGGAATGGTGAAAATATGGAAGATGAAGGTATTTATAAGATTTTAGATGAACCTTAGTCCACGTATCATATTTAAAAGAATAGGGTGACCACAACATCAATCCAATTAACCTCTAGGTACATCATGTAGGGTGACCACAACGTCAATCCAAGTAATACTAAATGTGTATTCATGGTAAAATGTTTTCACTTAGATCTAAGCATTTTTCTTTTCAATAAAGGTGTCTATGCGGCTACCAATAATGACATGTAGATGGCAGCCCATGTGGTATTAAATAATTAATTTTAGTTTAGTTTAACTATATGATGTCTAACTTAAAATAAACACGTACAGACTCAATTAATAACATAACTTCACATTATATTACATTAATAAAATAATATAACAATAAAATTATACTAACAATTATATCTTAACAATCGATATATTAATAACTAATTTAGTATAAAGTTGAACTACATCCATTTTTTCGAGTACATCCAAAGCAAGAGTGCATTTGTAAATAGCTTCATTCCATTGAGAAATTTGTTGCTTAGGTTCTTTATGATTTTTTTATTAGTATAAACCCATTTTTACAAGGAAAATATCTAGGATTCATGAAATTGGTCTAATAATTCACAAAATCAAGCTAAGGGATACCACAAATATTTACGTGAGCAAACTAGTATATTGATCGATATATAAGGGGTGAAACACCCTTAGTTTACAAGTCTTAAGAAGGGAAAATTCAGCTCATCTCCATTTAAGGCTCATCTAGCAATAAAAGGAACATTAATATTATTTACAAAATTGGACAATGACTTATTTCTGATTGCATAATTCACTTGTGCATCTGTCATTGAATTTGTTACTCTCAAAGTATGTTGGACAGTCCATGAAAATTTGGCCAAGGAACTCCTTATTCTCTGAACTTGGGCATCTAACCTCGAAGGTGCTTGTGAGCCCTTCAAAGCATTCACTACCCATTAGACATCTCAAACCTGAAGATCTCGAACGCTTCCACTAGAGCTCCACATTCCACTTCTTTGTTTATTGTCTGTCAAAACCTTTAACTACATATATAACATATTACATAAGCCAACAATCTACATATATTGGATAATCATATATGCAATATTTTTTATTGATCATAGAAATTTTTGGGTCTTGATAGTTTTCTTTTGTAATGTTCTCCATCTTTGTGAGATAAACAATAATGAAAGAAGAAGATCAAAGCCATGGATATATAGTTTACTTTGTGGACTACTTTATAATTTTTCAACTCTTTCTTCATCCAATTTCTCAGATTTAAAGACTAAACCCCGTATATTTATTTCTGCTGCTTTTGTGTTTGAATTTTAAATGCCAACATTGGTGATTTTCGAGCCAATGAAGCATATTTTTAGTCAAGGGACAATTTCTAATCTTCTTGCTGAAAACTGGACCGTATTAGTATCACTACGTCACATTGTGGTATTATCGACTGTGTTTTTGCACTAAAACGACTAGTAAATCTTAAGTAGAATAGAAAGATATTATGTGATACACTATCAAATCTCATTTGCACGGTCTCTCTCTTAGTCACACTCTCTCTTGCGTCTCTCTCTCATATTAGTATCGTTTTTGAGCGTTTCTTCTTACTTAACCAATATCTACTTTTAGGCTTCTTAACCAGTTTCTTCGAATTGTTTTTCTTCGATGGTGGTTGTGATATTGTTTGGTGAAGTATCGTTGGATTCCAATCATGATTTATCGAAGGCATATTATCTTTGATCCTTAAAACTCAAGTATTTCTAAGGGTTTCTCTCTCGCCATGTCCCTGTATCTCTCTTTTGCTCTATCTCTGTCTCTCGCACACTTGCACTCTTTTCATAGCATCCAGATCTACGATTCATGTTCTCTCTCTCTCTCTCTCTTTCCACAGGTTCCTAGATCTAGGGTTCGCAGAGTTCACAAGTCTAAAATGGAAAAACTCAAAAACTAGGGTTTATGATTTTCGATTGGATCTCAAGAACTAGGGTTTATGTTCTTCAATTCAATCAAACAAGAACGAAATGACTCTTCCGATTTCTCTGTTCAGGTTAGGTTTCTCTCTTTATCTTTCTTTCCATCTTTCAAGATTTGAGATTTTGAGATTCTTTGATTACATGAGGTTTCTACACTGGTGGATCAAATTACTTTAGGGTTGTTGAATGATCTGAGTATTCTTTTTCATAATTAGGGTTCGACTGTTTTGGTATGGTTTGTGGAGGTTTGGTTGTAGTTCATTTTTATTATAAATCCAAAAGAAAATTTTTTTTTATTATAGAATCCAGAAAAAATGACAGCTACAAACAGTCGCATTTTGGAATTGGTCATTTTTTAATGACTGTTAACGACAATCGTTTTTCCCGATAGCCAAACACAGTCGATTTTTTCTGACTGCTCTTGTGAGAGTTTGAGCAGTCATTTTTGGTGTCAAATGACATAGTATTGATTTTTTTCTTTATCATAGTTTCACTTATCTCTACATTTAATAACCAACAAAATGAGACATCCAAGAAACAAGGCACGTAGGCTTTATACATACATGAAAACCTTTTGTTTTATGACTCATGTCAAGATCATTGAAACTTGTTAATGATCTGAAACACCCATGACTATTTTGCCACACACAACATAGGGTGGCCGAAAACATTGTAGCCAAAGCTCGCTAATGCCGCGGTGGAAGAAGATGAGTCAAATCCCATAATTGATGTTAGAACACCTAATTGGGCTACGCTTAGAATTGATGTCAACATATAGGAAAACAAAAAAAGAATGGCAACCTTTGACGATTGAAACTTTTAATAATGCCTCATAAAAACTAGATCTACCATGTCAAGCTATACTTTCTATCATTGTTTGTTTAAATCTGTTGACATTGCTTTATTTTTTTTAATTGCTTACGTGAAAAACAAGAAAAGTCAATGGCGTTGGGCCATCGAATGAGGTTAAAAAATGACATATTGTTGCACCGAATTGAATTGCCGAAATGAGTTGTATCGAAAATGAAATTCCGTTGTCAATAGTAGTTGCAAAAATTCGATCGTCTAAAGCTGTGGAATTTTTCAAAAAATCAATTTTTTTAAAAAGAAATTAATTTTTTTTTTTTAAACATTTTCTAACCACTATTTCCAGGGCCCAATAAAAGGATATTATAATTTTGCATTTTGAAATCTCTTTCAAAGAAATAATTTAGGCTACATTTATAAATGATACTGCCATTATTATATATAAACCTCTTTCAATTAGCTACATTACATCTTTTACATCATTATTTCCACTTAAAATCTACTACAAATGTGAAAGCCTAAAAGAAATCATCCTCATCAAGAGAAAATCCTGCCATCATTGGGGGTGTTCGTGGGTCAATCAACATGTCCGCATCAAACCCCAGCATGCCTCGGCCTTTTACTGACCAAAATATTTCACACAATTACTTTTATTTGATTAATATACAATATCCGAACAAACCAAGAAAAATAATAATAAATAACTGTTTTATTTATTTAAAAATGAAAGAGTAGCCATGAAAGATTTTGGTACCTTATAATTGCTAAATGACCCATTGGTGTCTGTTGCAGCATTGTCCATGATGAGTCATCATAACCAACCATTTTTCTCTGTAACTATTATAGTTAAAGTCATTAAGTCATACATCTATCAGAAGAATCTAAAATGTTCCTTTTGTCATGGATTATTGAATTAATGGTATCGAAACATCGTACACTACGTAAGCTATGTTCAAGGAGCTTTCCAGACTCCCTAGATACTAATTTCACTGAATCGGTTCAGTGCCAGTACTTGTCATTCCTTGTTGTTATGATAATTAGGATCTATAATTAGAACCAATATCCAATTTAACTAAAAATTTCTTAATTATGCAGAATTAATTAGAACAAATTTTGTACCTGAAGTTGCTGGTATGATGGTGTCATTTGTTGCACCGAGAATCGAGATAGGTTGTCCATCGGATTCCAACCATAATTTGGTGTCATCAAGGGGTTGAATAAGCTCCTAATCATGTATGCATTTTTAACCATAATTTAGTAAAAATCTAGTTATCTATGCTACGGAACATACTAACTATAGATATGCATACTTCGAAGCTTTTAAAGGTTTGAGCTTATCAACTTGGGTTTTGGAGTCGTCACCATTCAATTAATGTGTAAATGGATATCATAAAAATGTTTTCAAAATATGTTTTCTTTGACTTGTAGTGACTCTCATATCCCAAAGGATAGGGGTTAAGTGTTCCTAGAGATTCTAAGTAAGGAAGGTGTTAAGCACCTTTTCTCTCGTATCTAAGATGGTTGTCGTGGATTGACCATAAATTAACCATTTAAAACTCTTTTTATGATTTTGAAAATAAACGGAACTTGCTGGATATTAAATAGAGAATTTTAAGAAAAGTTGTCTATAGTTTAATTTTAGAAAATGGACAAATTAAGAGAATGAGCAAGTTAAAAATGAAAAGGTAGCTTGCTGGAAATTTTTTGCGAGCCTAGGATTTTAGTGGGAATCCATATGGATTCCACCATTCTAGACCAAAATGCTCTTTTGGAGACTTATGTGCTCACTTGAGAGTATATTTTTTTAGTTTAACCTTTAGGAGGTGTCCATTAATTGAACTCTACCATTGGAAAGTCTACAGACCTTATAAATGATTTTATGTCCTCCATGGGACTATTTTTTGTTGGTTTAGAAGGTTAGGTGGAGATCTAGAGAGATTGCCACCTTTGACTCTTAACCCTTTTGAAAAATAGGATGTGGTATGTGCAAATGTGTATGCATGGGATGAACTTATTAAGAGAAGATTACCTCCAAGGAGGGTTTACTCTTTAACTCTATTGCCATCAAGAAAAGCATAAAAGAAAAAATTTATTCTAGAATTTAAATTTCATGAGATTAAATAAAATTGAATAACATCAATACCATGAAATTTAAGTTGCATGGAAAGTAAATGGAATTAAAGACAAAGTAACCTAGAAATTTAAATTTGCATGGAAGTAAAGAATGTAAGAACAAAGTACTCTAATGCTCTCAAAGGCCATATTGAGGACTTATTGGAGGAGATTACCTCAAAGAGAGATTCCTTTTTACCCCCAAGTCTCTGGACTAGAAATCAAAAGATCAACATTATTAAACTAGAAAGCATGTAAACAAGGGAAAATTTCTTGAAAGGTAAATAAAAGGTAGTGAGAGTAGGGGAAATTAGAAGGGAGTTGGAGCTAAAACTTCTCCCACCTCGGTCTCCTTCTTCTTTTTCATTCTTCTTAGGGGATATCTTCTTGAGAGAATGAGTGGCTATCAAGACAGAATTTTGGGAAGGCTCAGGAGCTTTGAGAAGGGATTTTGACAGAATTCTAGAATTTTAATTCTTCTCCTCCTTTTTCCTTGTCTTGAACGGGCCTTTTATTTATAGGATTTTGAGAAACCCATAGGGATAAATTTTTTCTAAATCTTTAAATTCTCAATATTTTCACTAAAACCTCAATGAGAAAGCCAAATTACCACTCCTCTCTTTGGCCTTGATAGTCTTTCATTCACTTATGATTTTCACCAATCAAGATGATCAAGGGATATATTAATAAAACCCAGTAGTTTCTAAAGAATTCTAAATGAGAGATAGAAGTGTCCTAAGACCTTAGTTTTGACTAAAATTCTGAAGTCTAGGTTAGATGGAATGTAAAATGGAGTGGTGTTTTTGGCCATTCTTGACAATTTGCCAGGCTAGCTCTCTAAGAACTTGAGGATAGATTAGTCATTAGGCACAAGTTTTAGGGACTTCTCTAGAGTCGACGAAATGGTTATAGCCTCTTGAACATGGTCAATCTACATTGAATACCATGAAATTTTTACAGTGAATTTTATGAAATTTATTTGAACATTGAAGAAGGTTAGAAGGGTATGGAGGTGAATTGCTATTAATGGTTCTCAACAAATTGGGGGTGCGGACCAAGAAGGACCTTAGGTCAAGTTTAGGAGACAAGGGATGTTACTAAAAGAACATAGGAGTGGTAGAATTATGAGGTTTAAGGCAAGGTTGTTTAGGGAATTAAGATGGGATTAAAAGAGGGAAAATCTCAATTAAGAGGTTGGATGAGGTCATTTCTTAACAGAATTGGATGTATGCTAGGTATAGCCAAAAAGAACTTAGCTTTGCTTTTCTTGAGCGAAAGACAATGCAATTTGAACCTACATACATCAACAAGACAAGTCAACATAAAAATTGGCTTGGCCATATGCACCAAATGGACAAGTAAAGCTATGATTAGCCATTTTGCCATATGGCCAAGAAAAACTTGTTTTATGAAGATCCTGATTGATCAGCTCTTATTGATCTAAGTGGGTTCTACTTTTTGATCGAAATTCTCTCGATTTGAATCTCTATGCTAGGTTCAAACAAGTTCTTTGGATTGTTTGATCAAATTAGGGTGTCTACACTAACAATATTCCTTCGTAAGCTTATTTTTGTGCTCCATGGCTAAGTAAAAAACTTGGTTATGAATGGGATGAGGAACCTAATTATAAAGAAAAGGAATTTCAAATTACATTGAAAGATAAACAAGAATGGAATCCGTATTACCAAGGCATCTTTACTATTTCCTATGTCATAGGAATAGTAAGCAATTTTGAATTTGGATATGTTTGGTGTCAATTTGATTTATTTCAGTTGGTGGTTGGTAAAAGATTGGAATCCTTGCGTATTGGAACATTTTAGGGAAAGAATGGCTAACGAGAATTTATAATAAAAATTATTTTTTGATCAGAGAAGGCCTAATTTTAGGACGAAACACATATATGGTTTAGGTTCATATAGAAATGGTATAGGCTCAAAATATGGAATCTTATATGATAAAATTGGTTGAACTAAAGGTTTGTCATTTATTCTATTTTTTGTCCAAAAAAAAAGTACATCTCCCTTTTTGCGCAAGGTAGAAAGAACTTGTTCATAAACAATTGAGAGCATCAAGTGGGAGGATGTATATTATAGAAGTTGTTGCCCAAGAATGGGGTCTAACATGATCTAACATCTTTGAATTCCTTGATTTTGTGGCATTGAGCTATTTTGAAATCTTGGATTTAATGAAATTCCATGATAAATATTTTTAACCATACTTCCAACAAGTCGGACTTGCATTGTTTATAGAAACTTTTTTTAAGGAGAAAAATAATAGAACTTTGACGTTTCAAAGTCATAAGCCTATTTGGGTTCAAGGCTCTCGATTCAAAGCTGCCCCTGTGTGTTTGTTTAGGCTCCATATTTCTGTTTCAGGATTGTTCAAGGCTCTCAATTGGAGCTGCCACTGTGCACTTTTTTAGGCTTCCTCTTCCTATTTCGAGATTGTACAAGGCTCCCAATTAGAGTTACCACCATGTGATAAATTATGATTGATTTTCCTTTCTCTTCGACTCCTTTTGAAATGATTTTTCTTTTCTATTTTACTTTTTAAAAACGACCCTAGTGTGGGGTGGCATACCCCGGTTCTAGGTTATTGAAAGATGATGAATGCTAGAATGGGTTGACTAGCGCTAGATATGTTAAGCTAGTAAAAGGAAAGACTCCCTTGATTTTGAGATTTGATTTTTCAAGAATAACATATTTTGATGACATTTGATGTTTGTCAGCTCAAGATAACATAGTTTGTAGGTCCAAACTCTTGAATATGATTATTCCTTTGTGATTAAACTAGAATTTCTCTTAGAATCTTCTTGTAGACAGAACATTTTTTTCTCGTATTCTATTATGTTCTATATTTTTTCATGATCCTCTTGGGTGTGCTTTCCAAGAACGCCACAAATTTCTTGTTTAGATTTTCCCCTAAATTGGTGCAAATATTTTTCCATTCTCATCTCAGGTCAAGGCTTGGAAGAAATCATGTTGACATAAGCTTCTTTTTCAATTTGTGACATTCACTTGAAAATTGGACTTTAACGATGATCGAAAATGGAGTTGGTATTTTTAGAAGAAAGGCTTTCTATCGATGAATGAGATTTTTGATTGCCCTGGACTGAAAAATATTGGAATTTCCCTAGTTATGGCATGAAATTTTCTTTTATTGTTTTTATTTTTCACAATTTATACCAATGTGAACCAAAAGTATTCAAAAGATATTGGAAGAGGATAAGAGGAAATCTTTAAGATTTTTGGGTTATGTATATTCCTTCGATCGAACTGAGCCTAGCTTTTCAATATTTTATATGACACCCATGTCATTTATTGAGTCCAATATTCTTTGTGGTCATCAAGCTCATATTTGAAGTATGTTTTAAAAAAATTGAATTTTTTAATTGTAGTAAACTTTTGATTTATTTTTGAAATTTTAATAATTTTTATTTTTAATTTTATTCTTGTAGTGGACCTTATAAATTAACTTCCTTCCCGAGGATGAAGACCTGATAAATATTCCCAGGAAGGGATGCAACTTTTTATTTTTGAAGTTGTTTTTTTTTTATAATTTTTTATGGTGGACCTTCTAATTAATACATTTATTGAGGACGAAGGTCCAATAAATATTCATTGGAAAGAATGTAAGTTTCTTTTTTAAGATTTTTTGGTTTTTTTGAATGTTGATTTTTTTAGGTGGACCATCTGGCTTCTTTTGTGTAGATCATCATGCTAGTGTTTCCAAGCTTGTGAAATCAATGATCAAATCAATTCAGATCCTATCCTTTGCCCGGTCTTCCAATTTAACTAATGCTGAGGAACTGGTAGTTGTGCGACCCATAAGATAAGTGTAGAATGAGTGCTCCAATGTCAAGACAAATGTGGTGTTTATCTCTTGTTCTTGCATTTGTGACTTAACTTGAGAGAAAGACTCTCACCATCTTTAGGCATACTTCATTACACTTTCTTGTGGCATTTTGGTTATTATTTCCATGTTGTTTCTATTTAGCCCAATGTTTGTATTGAACTTGTAATTGGTTAGATGTTTGGATTTTTTGTTTTCAGTTTTCTCTGAGTTTGTTTCAGAGTAAGCTTTGATGTTAGTATGAGGTTTCACCATCTTTATTTATTGGTAGATTTTCTTTGAGTTCTAGTTTACATTTCAGTTATTTTGTAGTATTCATATATTTATGTGTCAGACTTGTTAAACTTTTGCAACGATACTATTATTTATCCCCATACTTCACTCTTTATGTTATTATCATTGTGGGAGTGTTGTTTTAGTGCCTTGGGTTCTAACATTTAATCAAGGAGATTCGTGTTAAAATTTGGGGGGCCCACATAGAGATTATATTTTACCTCACCCTTGCATTTGTAGGTTTTGGGCCCCAAGAATTTGGGGTGTGAATTGTCTTATTATATACTTGCTTTCTTATCAAACCGAGGAACTCTTGATATACAAATACAATGTATAAAGTAAAGAAATACTAACAACTAGAAATAAAATAAAATCAAAGATAAAAAAGATTAAAAGAGAGTATATATTCACCTCATTTGGAGGCATTTCTAAAAAATATACTAAGAGTGTATATCATTACAGTAAAATGTTCCTACATATCAAAAGCCAACATTAAATATAAAAAAATAAATTATGTCGCATAATTTAATAGCATCAAAATAAAATGTATATATTTGTTAATCCGTCAAGGTAGAAATTACCTAACGAGTTCAGTAAGATGTATCCTTAGAAACTTGTCATTTTAGGAAATCATGTTTTGCCTTTTGTCAAGAATACTTAGTTCACTCTAATTCTATGTTAGTGTAAAGAATACTGTTTCTTTTTCTAGGTCAATCTATTAAAGAAATTTATCACAAAAAAATCTCCCAAAGTAATATATGTCTATGAGAGTGTGTGGCAATATTTAGGTAGTTAGAACAATTACAAATATGCTTAAATTAACCAAGTTATAAACACCTTTGTAAATGGAAGTGATTGGAGGAACAAGAATTTTACAAGTAACCCCCAATTAATTTGTAGGATAAGTCTTTAATAATTATAATGATGAAGTTAATATTGTAATTAATATGCTCTAATGGGGTTATTTTTTCTCTCTAAAAGGATACTTATGGAGTTGATATAGTGATATTATCTGATTTTTCCTTCTTCCAATATTAGTAATCTAGGTAAAAAGGTAACAAAGGCAGAACATAAAAGAAATTATCAAAACCCTCAATGAATTTGATGATTCTACTATGAATCTGAAAATAAACGCTTAAAATATTTTAAGTTACAAATATATTTTATTGATATGAAAATTTTGAGGATCCAGCCTCCATACAACTAGCCTCTTGGATGGGGAAAAATCTCCTAAAGGATTTCACCCAAATACTAGTAATCTCTTCTCTCTTCTCAACCTAAATCCCTAAACCCTTATAGCCTACTTCTTAAATATATGATTATAAAGTAAATCAATCATATCCTTAATCAAGTCTATGAGAATCATAATCAAATATAGCCAGCTAAGCATATTATAATATATATTGCTGAGAAAATAAATAAATATTGATTAATCTTATAATTACTCCTAGTTTTATTTACTATAAAGGTTATTCAAAAAAAAAATCTGATAATTTTGAAAATTTTAAGAGATGGATTTTCAACAAATTGATATTTCTTGTTGAAAAGATTGATGTTCACCATTTAACACAACCATTATTTTTAGTGTTATTAGATCTAAGTTCTCAAAGAAAGAACAATTGGAAAAAACAAATAACTATCCAACCACGGGAGCATTAAAAAAAGTTTGATGAACCCATTCGTCAATCAAATCTTTAAGATTCACAATGAAATACAATCGGATGATTGTATTATAATACATATTGATAAATCTTAGTTTTTATTTAAGTTACTAAATAGGGACTATTTCTTAAGAAAGAATCCAAGAAATTGAAGAAATCAAAAGAAGGATTGCAAATCGATATTCTTTTATGAAAGGATCAATCAATGTTTACCATTCAACATGACAATTATTTTAGTGTTTCTCGATCTAAGTTCTCAAAGAAAGAATAGTTGGAAACACAAATAACTATCTCAAGAAATTGGAGAAACAAAATAGCGGATCAAAATGGCGTAGAAACATACAATTCACATAGAAAAGCAATCTAAACAGCATACATCAATAATATTTTCCAAAAATCCCATGTATAAAATGAATTTCAAGTGATACAACAATAGAATGAGCTAACAGAATATTAACTTTAACAAATCTACCTTATTGAAAGGAATATTGAAAGAAAAGAGAGATAATTGAAGATCACCTGACGAACAATAAAACCAAGAACCATAGCTCCATCACCTATAAACATGGAAGTCCCAAGTAAAGCCATAAATGTGAAACTAGCTTGAGTCCTCCAATGCCTCCCCAAGACCTCAAGCACAATCTCCAAACAAAATCCCCAAATGCAACACCTAGGGTTAGCTTTTCGACTTTTTAATATTTTACCTCCTTGAAATCATAAACGAACACTTCGGTCCCGTTTGATTCAGCTGCCTGAATCTGCTATCAGCTTCTATTGTCAAAATCTGTTGTAAGAATCTGCTGTTAGAAGTTGAAACACTAAAAGCTTGTTTGATAGAACTTGGTAAAAGTGCTGTGCTGTTTACCAGAATCTGGTAATTATTGTTTGATACAGCTTTTAGAATCTGTTGTATTAGGGTAAAATGACTAGAAGACCCTTAAGGTTGATAGTGCACCTAAAATGCATAAAAAATTATCAGAATACCCCTATAAATATATAATTACACTAAATATAATAAAATTATATAAAAAATTAAAAAAAAATTATTGTATTAATTTTAAAATATTTATAATTTTAAAAAAAATTATAGAAAAATTTATAATGCTATAGAAATTTCGGCAGCATCTCCTCTTAAAAATAAACATATGAAATTTTCCTGATAAACAAAATACCTGGATAATACGCAATCCAACATAATGCACTCACATTGCATAAAAATTTACCAACATACCCCTATAAATATATAATTAAAGTGACATTAACATCCATCAAATAAACATCCGAGGGGCTATCTTGGCCTTCTCTTTTCTATTTTTTTTTAATTCCTTTTTTCTTAAATTTAAATTATACTTATCAAAAAACATATAAGCAAAGTATAGTGTTTAAAGCTTATTTTCATATGAAGTGAGGGCCTTTTAAAACAGTGTCAACTTCATTACTTAATTTTGAAAAGTAACCGTTTTATTTACGAAAAACCCTGCTTTTTCATTTTCTATATAAAGTGGGTGTCGCCTAGGCACCGGGATGTCTAGGCACCCATTTTTTCCATCTAGGCCTAGGCTCCACCTTTGATAACAAAACTTCCAAAGTTCTATTGGAATATTATTTGGGCATAAAGACCTTATCTTAATCATAGCCAACCTTTTTCAATAGACACTAGTATAATCCTAATCCTACAAAAGTTCAAATGTCTTACGGTCCCTTTGGGTGACATTTTAGATTCATCTTAAGGGATTTGATACTATTTTACAACAGATATCAACCTAATGAATCACTAGCTATCCAATTATGGAGCTAGCAAAACAAGCCTAATTCTCATATAGAGTCGCTTAAACTGAAAGGCATCTGCACTAGATGCTTCCTAAGAATACCAGTATTGATACAGTCCAACAAAGATATAAAAAATTACCTAACAAACAAATCAGAGAAATTAAGCACTTCCAACTGATTGTTCTTCATGCCATAAGATACCAATTTCGGTATTAAATATCTCATAATTCTCACTAAATCAGACAAATTAAGTTTTTACAACTGATTGTTCATGCCATCAGTTATCAATTTCGGGATTAAATCTCTCCTAATTCTCACTAAATCAGACAAATTAATCTCTTCCAACTGATTGTTCTTCATTCCATCAAATATCGATTTAGGTATCAAATCTCTAGTAATTCTCATTAAATCAAACAAAAAAATTAAGATCACTTACCTTTCTTTGGAGGCCTTGTAATCTTGAAACGAGTGAAGTGAGATGATGAACAACTTCTTCTTTGGAGATTTCGCGATTTGCAGCTTCAGAGACACTTGAGATCACAGTAGAAAATCTCTTTCTCCACGATCCGATGATTCGTTCACATTGATTTCTTCAACTGTTCAAATGGAACCCTCAATAAATGGTGTTCGAGCTTCAGCGATTCGGCTAGGTTGTTCAGTCTCAATGGTGGAACTGATGCGACTGCAGCTCCAACTGCAGAGACTGAATCGCCATTCGAAAGAGACTCCATTTCCATGGATTAATCAAAAAATTTAAAAAAAATTCATAGATTGGGAATCGATGAGAGAGAAGAGACGAAGTCAAACTCCTTCGTTCACGCAGATCTGTGCGAAGCTCGATAGAGAGAGAGAACTTAGCGACAGAGAGATCTGTGAGACATTTGTGGTTCAGGCAGATTTGTGCGAGCTTTGTGAGATGCTCCTCGACGGAGAAGAGAAGAAAATAAGTAGAGAGAGAGAGAGAGAGAGAGAGAAACCGAGAGGTGAGATCGAGAGGTGTGCGAGAGAGAGAGGTGAGGTCGAGAGCTTCGGTCGAAGAAGGGTTATGTCGAAGAGAATAGAGAGAAGGGGCAGGGGTAAAATAGTCTTTACACACGAACCGTTTATTCGGTGATGAATTCCCCCACAAACGCGAATAAAAAAGCGCCTCTATTGAGCTTCTCAAATTTGCGTTTTAAAACGCAATTTCGTAACACCGTTTTTACCAAACGGTAATTACATTGCAAACCGCAGTTTTTCACCTCAAACGCAATGAACTCCGCGTTTTGAAGCGGTAACAAACACCACCTTCATGTTTCATCTTTGGAAAATTAGCGTTTTACTTTCTATGACATGCAAAAAGACATAAATACCCTTACAAGTAACAGTTTAACTTAGTAGTTGTAACCTTCTTCTCTCTTAGACTTTAACAAATTTGTCAAGTTTTCCATCTCTCCTCCTATTATACACCACTTTGGGTACACAATTCTAAAGAACTTTGTGTTTGGAAATTAGAACCATTTTGGACCATCAGTGCTCCATGAGCAATGGTTGAAACAGTTTCAGTACTTTGAAGGACCCAAATATGAGAAATTAAAGGCATAGATCAGGTTTTTGAAGGCCAAAATGATAGAGGAAAAGAGCACTCAAGTGTTAAAATTTGTTTTATAGAGAATTGAATTCGTTGTAAATAAAAAAGTCAGGGAAGATTATTTCTTTTTTAATTTTCTTTCCTCTTCAATTTTAAGGGCTGCACTCTATGCTTCTAAAAATAGAGGGGCCCTACCTTGGTTCAAGGATCGAAGTTTGTGAATTCTATAGGGAAGCTCAATAAATTTTTCTCTAGAACTTTAATTGGATAAGGAATCAAAAAATTTCTACAACATTTTTGCTTTGTCTAAGTGATTTGAGTTCAAATCTAATTTGGTGAGACGTTTTATTGGTTTATTTATCTAAATAAAGTTGTTTTGGGAGGCATAATTCAAATTCCTTGTAGATCAAGTTAAGGTAATTAAATCCAAAGTGGATTTAAGCACCTTGCCACTTGTGAGATTAAATCCCTGATCTCTTCTCCTTGTGGTGGGAACAAGATAAAATACAAAAGTTTCAACATCTCCTCTATGGTATCCCTAGATGTTCCGAAATCAAATTGTTGCATTGAACCTGTCTCGAATAAAATAGATCCAAAAGAAGAGGAAGAAAATGGTGCTTTCCTTGATTGTGGATTTTGTATTGGGCTTTATGCAAATTCAGTGTTGTTAGACTTCCTTTTGCTTTCCTTAAGTGTTTTAACTTAGGAACACTTTGTCCTTTTGCAATAACATAAAATTCCAATTTTACCCTTTTGTGGGTCTAGTTTTTGAGGGTGGCACATTGAAAATGTATCTCATTCCACAATGTGAAAAAACCTATTTTTGATGGCCTAGGACTATTGAATTTCATAAAATTTGATGGACCAAGGCATCAAAATTTTCACTGTCAATTTTTTTTTTACCGATCAAAATCGTTAAATTAATGGAGGATGTGAGAAATTTGATGGCTTTGAGCCATCCAATTGGGGATCATAAAAAATTTTTTACAACCATCCGCCATCAATATCCACTTTCTAAAATTTGGGGGCTTTGGCCGGTTGAATTTTCTTGTCAAAATTTTCAGTTTTCACATAGTGTTTACATCAGTTTGGACAACTTTTGAGAGTTTGTACTATCTAGGGTGCACTTTACAAGTTGTTTCTACAAAATTTGTTGGGCTGCATGCCAAGGTTTTTCAACTGTCTTTCTGGTTTCAATTCATTGCTCTTAGCTTTGTTTTACTATTGATTCTTCAAGAAATGCTGGGTCTAATGCTTTGCTTTGAGCTTCACTCGGAAAGTAAACATCAAAGAGAACTTATGTTATAGCTCATTTTGGATTCATAGATCTAAACCAATGTGTCTAGAAATAAGACACTGTAGACACCCCATTTTTACATTCACCTGATTAATCAACTCGTCAACCCGATCGCGATGATTCCCAATGATGGATGATTATTCCAATGCTTTATTTGTTACTAGATATGTTTCAGAAATTCAGATGAACTATCTCAAACTAACAAAACTGTAGAAAGCATGCTACGCTAAGAAAATAACCAAAAACATAGAAATCATCATCTTGCAGACAAAAAGAAGTTTTACGATAAAAATCACTAAAAAATGACCAAATTACCAAAATACCCCTAACATCAAAACATCCCTAGAGCCCACAGTACGCTTAAGAAAACCCTTTCAGACACATAAAACAACAAATTGAAACCAAATAAATTATTTCGTCAATTTTCACCAGATTCGATAAAATTACTAAAATACCCCTCATAAGGTTCACGATCATTTCACTCCAAAAAATTTTATAAACAAAACAAACCAATAGTCCCAGTAAATTCCTTACAAAAAATCGATTCCAAAACATCCCGAAACATCGAAAACCAACTTGAAATGCAAAAGTTATCTTCGGGGGCAAAACGATAATTTTCTAATTTTTAAAATTTTTAATTTAGAAATTAATAAATAAAATATTAATTAACGTAAAATAAAATCTTAATAAAATTAATTTAAAAATCTAAACCAAGTTAATCTTATAATACTTAAGTCAAAATCCTAATTAAAATCCTAATCTAAAGAAATCAAGTCAATCTCATAAGACTTAAGTCAAAACCCTAATTAAAACCCTAATCTAAAAAGACTAAGTCAATCTCATAAGACTTAAGTCAAAACCCTAATCTAAAAAGACCTAGTCAATCTCATAAGACTAAAGTTAAAATCCTATTTAAAATCGTAATTTAAAAAGACTAAGTCAATCTCATAAGACTAAAGTCAAAATCCTAATTAAAACCCTAAAAGAAACATGATCAAACACTAACTTTACTCAAAAAAACTCTGTAAATAGAGAGCCTCCACAACCTAATTTCGTAGGTCAAAGAAAATCCTAGAAAAAATAGGTTAAAAAGCCATCCTAGCCTTCCCAAAATCTTGATTTTGATGTCCTAACCCCTTATCTATCATCCAAACCCTAACTTTTAGCAAAAAGCCTCTCAAAACTCTCCAAAACCCACCTAGAAACTCATCACAAAACTAGGAAAAACTCATATCTAAGGAGAAGATACTTCGTTTTGGAGATCTGAAGCAGATCTGGTGATAGAACAAAGCGAGGAGAATTTATACGAGAAGCTATTCTCCGTCAGATCTGAGGGAATGAATCGTTGCGATCATCGTATAAGTATATTTCCCTTTGACTTTATTTTTTTATTTATTCGTTTAGATATTTTAGCGAAGTAGTCTCCTTAGGTATTAGTAAAGACCGACGTTTGCCGGACGGGGTTGGTGCCTAACACCTTCCAACCCCATAACGTGATCCCTGGATTTAGTATCTTTAGTAGATTAGTTGTTTTATTCATTTTGAGTCAATGCTCGGTTCCTAGACCGCAATAACTAGGTGGCGACTCCAAAACCTCAAAATCAAAAGCAGATTAGCACACCCTGCGGATCGAGGGTGCTTTCAAATACTATTTTGGATAATCAAAGCTCCTTGAGAAATAGTTGAAGGATTTTGTGTACTTGTTTGGTGCGGATTATCAGTAAAAAAAAAGAACAAAATAATAAGCCTTAGTAAGTATGGATCGATCCACAAAGACAAAGTTGATCCACAGTTTCCGACTTAAAAAGATGAAGATTTATAAGTAACTAAGAAAACTAAACTAACTTTAAATCAACAAAACCCAATAGGAATTGAAATCGCAATGTAAAGAATTATATCATTCAAATCAACCACAAATAATATATCTCATAAGTTTATTTGTCTTTTTATTATCTTGATCCAATCAACAATCTAATGTTATTGGATTGGAAGATGAAATCTATTAAACCTAAATATTAAGTCTAAATTCTATGATTAGATTTAATAAGATAAAATCAAAAGATTAAATATAAAATCCCTAACAAGGCATAGTTTAACTTGAACTTATCTAAGATCAAATTATCAAAATTAGAAAGACAAATAGTAGATCTGATACTTACTACTCAACAAATTGGTCTCACAATTAAATAATGAAGCGTAGATAAAAATAAATTAAAATGGTTAAGATAATCTTTCTCAGGCTTCATCAACCTTTCTAATGGAGATCTAGCCATAAATCATTGCAAGTCTAATAAAAGAAATATTAAAATAAGGAGAAAAATGATTGAGAAGAAAATGATGCTTCTTTTATTAATTTTAGCCTGAAACTGGCATAAAACTCTTTCTATTTACAAAGCTTGAACTAAAAGTAAACCTAAAAACCTAAAAATTGGAAACTAGAAGAAATGAGGAAAATAGGAAGATTAAAAAAAGATTATCTATTATTCTTGTCTGGTCTCTTATTTATAGAAGCAAGATTAGTGTTTCATTAATTTGGAACACTTCCGTGTTTTACAGGGAGATTAAACCCTACTCTGTTACATCACAAATCATGTCGTCATAAAGTTGCATGAATTCTGATGTAACTTGACATCACCGCACCGCGGCTCTTGTGGGCCCAATGGGTTTGGTTTTTGGTTCGTTTTCTTGTCTTGGGTCCTGGAATGTAATATACTTTTCCAATTATCTTGTTTCATTCTTTTGGATCTTGTGACTTTGACCTATCAAAAATAAATAATCGAATTTAGGCAAAAAATCATAATTTATTAAAAAAAAATAATAAACATCGACTATCAATGAATTATATCTATTTAGGGGATTTAGAGTATGATTAAACTTTAAAGTCTTTGTAAATAGGGTCCTAGAAACAACTTTCTAGGCCCTAATCACACCCCCAAACTTAGATTTCGTTAGTCCTGAGCAAAAATTGAAAGCGCCCTCGATCGGCGAGGTGCGTGGATCCGCTTTTGACTTTTGAGATTTGGGAGTCCCCACCTAGTTATTACGGTCTAGGAATCGAATACTGACTCTAAACGGATAAAGAAACTAATCTACTAAAGAAAAACTGAATCCGAAGATCACATTACGGGGTTGGAAGGTGTTAGGCACCAACCCCGCCCGGCCAATGCCGGTCTCTACTTACCCCAAATAAGACTACATTGCTAAAAAAACCTAGATAGAAAAAATAAAAGAGATTTTACCTTCGAACACAACGATTTTATTTCCTCAGATTTGATAAAACTACTCCTTGTACCGTACTCCTTAATTCATTCTGTCTCCGGATCTGATTTCGGATCTCCGAGGCAAGGTATCTCTTCCTTAGATTTGGATTCTTCGAATTTTGTTATCAATTTTGGGGTATTTTTGAAGGGCTTCTAGGCATTTTTCAGGTTAAAATCGAAGTATGGGTGTTAGGTAAGGAGTTGAGACTACAAAATTAGGATTTTGGGAAGGTTGTGGAGGCTTTTTGACCTACTTTTTCTAGGGTTTTTTCTTTGATACGAAAATAGGATGTGGAGGCTCCTATTTATAAAGTTTTTTAGAAGAATTAGGATTTTGACTTTAGTCTTATGATGAGACTATCGTTGTTCTTCTCACCGAAGTTAATAATAATCTTACTTTTACCTTACTTGTGGGACAAGTAGGGGATCGAACCCAAGAGAAAGGAGGAATAGAGCTAAGCTAAGAAGATAAAATCCAAATTAACTAAAAGGAATTAAAACTGTTTTTCTTTGTATTTTTGAACTTATAAGAAGATGTAAAATTGCTAGAAAATAACTAAAGTAAATGAAATTAAAAGTAAGTAAACTTATGAATTAAAACACCATTGGAGGTGGACTTAGCCTAATGTCATTACAAGAGAGGGAAGATAAGAGATGAAAGAACTTTTCTTCATTTCATGGAGAAAATTACAACTTCTTCTTCTTCTACTTCTTACAAGACTATTTAACCAAAAGAAAATAACTAGAAAATGAAAATACAAAAAATAAGAGAATAGGCTAAGAACCTTAGATTAAAGGAGTCTTGGATAAGAGAACTAAGATGGGACCCTTTCTCTAGAAATGAAGGCTCTATTTATAGATAAAATATGTGTAGAAGAGTCTAAAAGTAGCCTCCACTTTTCTTTGCACAAAAAGACAAAAGAGGAGAATATGAGTTAAGGATTAGGGCATTCCAAAGTGGGCCCAAATGCTTTTGTCTTGAGATTTTGATTCCAATTTATTGATTTTCTGCACAAGAAGCACACGTAATTAGATTTATCTAGTAAATGAATTTATTTATATATAATTAAACCTAATTAACATGCAACGTGGTGATTTGAGGCTTATCATGATTATTATCTTAATATGGATAAATAGGTACAAAAATCAAGATAAATATCCGAAAAATGTGTGTATAATTGAGTGTTTGAAAATACTCATCATCTTATGAGATTGACTTGATTAGTTTAGATTAGGATTTTGATTTAGGGTTTTGACTTTAATACTTTGACTTTAGTCTTTCTTGGTTGACTTTTAATATATTAACTTTAGCCTTACTTGATTGACTTTAGTCTTACTAGATTGACTTTAATTTTTGGAGAACCCCCTTTTATTATATCTTTAATTCTTTGGACCCCTAGATGGAGGGGTCTTTGAATAAATATCCTGGCAACCATCAACAATTTTGCCTGAAAGCCTGATTGATTGATTTTTTTATTCAAATTTTTAAATTAATTTTATTAATGTTTCACTTTACATTATTTAATGATTTATTTATTAATTTTAAAAATTTTAATTATTAAAATTGTAAAATTACCGTTTTACCTTCGAAGAGGATTTTTTGCGTTTTAAGTCATTTTTCAATGTTTAAGGATGTTTTGAAATTCGTTTTTCATAAGGAATTCAATGGGACTGTTGGTTTTTGTCATTTATGAAATTTTTTGTATGAAATTATCGTGAACTTTATGAGGGGCATTTTCGTAATTTTGTCGAATTCTGTGAAAATTGACGAAATGATTTAGTTGGTTTCGATTTGTTATTTGATGTGTTTGAATGAGTTTTCCTAAGCGTAACGTAGGCTCTAGGGTTGTTTTGATGTTAGGGGTATTTTGATAATTTGGTCATTTTTAGTGATTTTTATCATGAAACTTCTTTTTGATTTGCAAGATGATGATTTCTATGTTTCTGGAGTCGTATTTTCCTAGCGTAGCGTGATTTCTAAGGTTTTGTCAGTTTGAGATACCTCATCCGGATTTCTGAAACATATCTGGTAACAAAATAAAGTGTTGGAATAATCATCCATCATTGGGAATCGTTGCGATCGGGTTGACAGGTTGATTAATCAGGCGAGTGCAAAAATGGGGTGTCTACAGATGCTCCTCTTTGACAAAGGGTTGAAGCAAACTAGATAGCAAATCTATTTTGGTAGATAGTGCGATATCCGAATGCCAAAGCTAGTGACAGTTCATTTTGCAACCTGATTTAGCAATTCGTCAGGATGTTCGGATCCTTTTAGGGTAAAACTCTTCCCGAACAAGTTCGTCAGGTCCTTGAGCGAAAACTCTCATTGACAGTGTCATATCCTTGAATTTTAAAGAATTCTCCTTGACTAAAAAGTGCAAGTATCAATGTGTGTACTGTGTGAAACTGAGTAAAAATTTGTCAGTTCCTAGAGATCTTCTCTCACTGACAATAATGATTCAAAATTAAAATATGCTTATGCAACGAAAACAATCATGGCAAGGTTGAACAATGAGGTAATTGGAATCATAACAATGTAGGAACTTCGTTAAATCCTATTTGAAATTCTTTTTTAGAGTTCGAAAAAGTATGATTCTCGTTTATCGGACTCGAACCTATTGTAGCCACACTTCTCGGGTTAAAGAACTTAAACAATCCTGTTAATTCAATATGATTCAAACAAAGCTGGAGTCTCATTTCTCAGACTCTAGCCAAGGTTTATAGGAACTTAAACAATCCTATTAAAATTGGAGTCTCATTTCTCGAACTAGAACTAAGATTTATAGACACTTCAAAAAACATATTCATTCTATGATTCAAAAAGTTTGAGTCTTGTTTCTCGGACTCGCACTTAGGTTTGTAGGCACTTCAAAAAACCTACTCATTCTATGCTTCAAAAAGTTGGAGTCTCGTTTCTCGAACTCGCATTTAGGTTTGTAGGAACTTCAAAAAGCCTACTCATTCTATGATTCAACAAGTTGGAGTCTCGTTTCTCGGACTCAAACTTAGGTTTATAGGTACTTCAAAAAGCCTATTCATTATATGATTAAAAAAATTGGAGTCTCGTTTCTCAGACTCAAACTTACTAAGCCACGTTTCTCGAGCTTAGATTTATAGGAACTTAAACAATTTTATTAATTCATTCTATAATTCAAAATCGAGCTTAAAGTTTGAATGATTGGGCCTTTATTAGCTTATCATACATCTGGATTCATAATTATCATTGGACTTCATCGGACTTCTAAGTAAGATTTTTCTTTTTATCATGTGATTAAGAACAAAACCTTAAAATTAAATAACTTTCAAAAATGCCCCTAGTTTCAAGGTTGGCACTAACTGGAACTTGACTACGGGACTGATGGAATGGATTACTGATGAGTGTCTCCAAACACTCAATTATACGCACATTTTTCGGATATTTATCTTGATTTTTGTACCTATTTCTCTATATTAAGATAATAATCATGATAAGCCTCAAACCACCACGTTGCATGTTAATTAGGCTTAATTATATATAAATAAATTCATTTACTAGATAAATCTAATTACGTGTGTTTCTTGTGCAGAAAATCAACAATTTAGAATCAAAATCTCAAGGCAAAAGTATTTGGGCCCACTTTGGAATGCCCTAACACTTTGGAATGTCCTAATTCTTTGGAATGCCCTAATCCTTAACTCATATTCTCTTCTTTTGTCTTTTTGTGCAAAGAAAAGTGGAGGCTACTTTTAGACTCTTCTACACACATTTTTCTCTATAAATAGAGCCTTCATTTCTAGAGAAAGGGTCCCATCTTGGTTCTCTTATCCAAGACTCCTTTAATCTAAGGCTCTTTGCCTATTCTCTTATTTTTTGTATTTTCATTTTCTAGTTATTTCCTTTTGGCTAATTAGTCTTGTAAGAAGTAGAAGAAGAAAAAGTTATAATTTTCTCCATGAAATGAAGAAAAGTTCTTTCATCTCTTATCTTCCCTCTCTTGCAATGACATTAGGCTAAGTTCCCCTCCATTGGAGAGTGGAAAAGCCTAGAGCAAGTTCTTGTGTTATTTTTAATTTCATGCCTTTCTTTTATTTAAAATGCTTATGAATTCTCTTTAAGTTTCTTGCACCTTTTATTCTTAATATAGATATTTTATGCTTAGATTAGATCAAGATAAAGTATGCTTAAACTAGATAATTGGTAATAGAAAGTTTTCAAAGAATTCTACTTTGTTTATGTTCCCTTATTTCATTTCATTTGTAAAACTTTCCGATCTAAGGAGCTAACACCAAGCCCTTACGATTGAGTTATAAAAAGGCTTGAAACTAAAAATTGCTCATCAACATGTTCTAGGTAGATCCACCTCTAATGGTGTTTTAATTTCATAAGTTTACTTGCTTTTAATTTCACTTACTTTAGTTTCTTTTATAGTAATTTTACATTTTCTTATAAGTTCAAAAATACAAAGAAAAATAGTTTTAATTCCTTTTAGTTAATTTAAATTTTATCTTCTTAGCTTAAGTCTATTCCTCCTTTCTCTTGGGTTCGATCCTCTACTTGTCCCACAAGTAAGGTAAACGTAAGATTATTATTAACTCCGGTGAGAGGAACAACGATAGTCTCATCAATTACGCTTGAAAAATATGGACTCTGATGTATGACAGACAGAAGAACTGACATTCCTTTAAATTTAAGACTCTTAAGGTTATCATATATGCAATAAGGGATTGATCATTTTCTTTCGAATTTCTTTTGAAAAATGCTTGAGCTGGACTTTAAAAAATCTTGATAAATATTAGAATAAAAGATCTTTCTCTTCAAAGTGGTTGATGGTTCTACATCTTCCATTAGCGAACACTTGAACAAGTAAACATACTCTTGAAGATCCTACAATGTTCAAGATGACTTCTGATTTTTTTCGACTTCAACATTGTCTTCGTTGGCTGTGAGCTCTTGGATGAAAAATAAATATTGTGGCTTGAATGGTTATGCATTTTCTAATTTATACACAAGCTTCCTTCTGAATTTTTCTTCTTGATAGGACCTTTCCTCCTATTTGATGATATCCTAATTTTTGCCTAGATCGTCTCTTCAAGTTTTCAATCTAGCGGGCTTTGTTTTTCTTTTTCTAATGATGCCTTGATTTTTGTCTAGGTCGTCTTTTCAGATTTTCAATCTAACAGACTTTCTTTTTTTTATGGTTATGCCCTAAATTTTGATTAAATCACCTTTTTAGGTTTTCGACTTAGCGGGCTCATATTTTTTTTCTTGATGATCTTGAATAACCAACTCGACAACTTCTTGGTTCCCTGCACCTTAACCGAGTCAATTAACATTCAGGAGGACTTAATAGGAGGGCTTAGGATATGGTTTAGAAAGAAAAGATATAAGGCTCAACGTCCCAAAATGCCCCTAATTTGATATTCTCTCTTTTCTATCAATTATTTTAATTTTTTTAAATGCCCCTAGTTTGACATTCTTTTTTTTTTTAACCTTTTTAGGTGATTTTCCTTTTAGATGACACTTTTCTTAAGAAAATACACTTATTCTTTGCGTGACCGGGCTAGAAGTAACTTCTCAAGTTGCCTACGTACCCCAAATATTTCTTTTTCTTTTGGGATCAGGTCAAAACGTAGTTCATACTAAGATTCCCTCCCAAGGTTAGTCGATGTGGTTTAGAAAAAAGAGGCTATTGATTTTTTAAAAGCTGCGAAGGGCTAAAGAAAGTTATCTTTTCTTGGTAAGACAGGAAAATGGTTCGACTAAAAAAGGTCTCCTTTGGTGAATGCTGCTCGACTTGGTCAAAGTTTCAGGAATTCGATATCTGGATTGCATCTGTCGAGTAAGGTCTTCTTTTGAGAATGAATATTCTTCAGTCTTCTTTTGTGAAATCGAGTATGATCAAGTTTTCTGACTATTCAATTCTTCTAAAACATCGAGAAAATCTTTTATTTTCTTATGAATGAAAACTCTCCTCTTTTTAGTGAAAAACATGGTAGATCTACTTGTAAGTCTTAGCGTCTTTGTCGATGCTTTCAGCTATATCATTTTTGACCAATAATTTTAGACTTTGAAATCACTCTTGACTTTATGTCTTGATCTATATTTTTATGCGATCCATCCATATATCCTTATGAAACCATGCAAGAAACATTATTGAATTTCTCAAGTAAGTTTACTATTCTCTCATGTTCTCCTGAGGATAATGTATCACCAATTTGCACTTCTTGAGTGTACTCTTTAATTCTGATATTTATCAAATTTGATTAGTGAGCTTTAAGTCATTTCTCATGTTAGATTTTATGTTCACATCATTATTGCACACAGGATAATCAAAAGCTTCTTTATTTATTGGAATTGAAAAGAATATAGACTGACAAACCTTACTAAAACCCAAAAATAAATATGACTAACTGAATTTAAAGATTTTCACAACCGAAGCTAAAGAAAACTAAGAAGACTTAACAGACGACATCATTCTGAATGGAGGGACATAATTCTAGAGTCTATGCCACTTCGGTTATCTTCGATGGATGACTTGAACTTGCTTGCTTTTACTATCTTTTGATATTCTGATTCAAGCCTGTCATATGCGGGACAACCCGTTGCTTCAATAATTTCTCTATTTTTCAGTTCTGTTACTGCCTTAGGGTAGTTGATCTCATTCTGGCATGGAGCGAATGCACTGTTAAGATCAATTGGGTGAATGAAGGAAATTGGGTCAATTGATTCGGGTTTGGATATGGATATTAGATTTAGAGTAAGAGGGGGTTGATTTTGAAAGATAGGCAAAGGGTTAGTCTTAACATTGGGTACGATAGGAGTAGGTATGGTAACCTTTTCTTGTTCAATCAAGTCTTGGATAGCATGACGGAGAGTAATACACCTGTCAAGAACATGACCAGGCATCTGATGGAATTCACAGAATTGTCCATTATCCATGTTTGGGGGAAGAGGATTAGGTAAAGGCTTAGGTTGTAAAGGTGTCAACAATCCCCTTTTCATATATTCTTGATAAGCAACACTAAAGGACATTCAAAGATTGGTAAACTATCTCATCGGCTTAGCTTGTAAAGACTGAGTAGCTTGAGGAAATAGTGCGAAGGAGGTGTTGGCCACTTGTAAGGAATTGACATTAGGTTTGAAATGTTTAGGTTTTGAATCAGACGAGTTACCAAAAAGTTCCAAAGAGTAGGCATCTTCAACTTGATTTTCAGCTTAAAGGAAGGATTGAAGAGTGGGAAGGTACTGAGGCATCAAGTACTTGGCATAATTTGGAGTGAGATTCCTGAGGATAATCTTGACTTGTTCCTTCTCTTGAGGTCGGTCCCATAATTGAGCAACTTTAGCTCTCCATCGAGCAATGAACTCAGTGAAAGTTTCCCCGAGTTTCTGTTTAATAGTTTCTAGGTCTCTTCTTGTGAGTTCAATATCCGTGTCGAATGAATATTGACCAATAAATTCTTTCATCAATTCATGCCATGTTCTTACCCGAGATCAATCCAATGACATTAACCAGCGTAGGACATGACCTGTAAGGGTTCTTCAAAAAAATTGAGCCATATGTTCTTCACTCAGACTCTGAGATTGCATTATGTCGACATATACTTTTAAGTGAGTCCTAGGGCATCCAATACTGTCAAACTTTTCCATATCTGGCATTGTGAACTTCTCTGGTAGACGGACCGTGGAAAATAAGGTCATTGCCCCTAATCCAAGAGTAAAACCATCGGGGTCTTTAATATTATTCAAAGCAGTTTCAACCTAAGTTATTCGATGAGCTAAGACAGGGTCGACGTGTAAGTGATCATCTTCTTGGTTTTTAATGAGGTCAAACACATCTTGAGGTTCTATAGCTTTATCTTTTCCCTTATCAATTTTTAGGAATTCAATTTGTGTTTGGACAGAAGCAATAATCTATGCTTAAAAAGATTCTAAAATCTGACAGAGCGCAGCTTCATCCATGGTACTCGTTTCTTCTCGTGGAAAAAATTGGCTACTTGGCAATGGTACTCTATAAAGACGATTTTTTTCACGGACCCAAAGTGGTACAGATGGAGGTTTAGAACATTTGGGACCAATTATCACCTGATTGGAAGTAAACCAAGGTTAACCATTGACTTTAAAGGTTGGACTCTTAACCATATGATTAAAGTTTCGATATAGAATAGCCCAAATCCGATGGAAAATATCGAATCCAAATGTACTATAAGTCTATAATGACCAAGAAAGTGAGAAAGGTTAGACGCGGGTCTACCCTTGATTGGGCTTGAACCTTTGATTAGACAAATTAATTTGATCCTAAGATCGAATCTTTTTATACAAAGTGGTCTGGATCTTTAAAAATAAAACAATTAGTCCAACTGATTTGGTATTGATCAGTTTGATCCATTTGTCAATTGGGCCAATAGGTTTAAGTGGTTCAACTTAATCGGTACATTTCACTGATTGGGTCGGATCGATATTGCGGGTTTTGTTTGATCAGTCTAAATCAGTTCACCCACTTACCTATTGGTTGGATTAAATTGAGCAACCCGGGAACACCCATAGTCAGTTCAGGTCGTGACCTATAGGAAAGCTTCTAGACTCTAGGTTTACTACGTGCAATGCAATTTATCTTGCCACCCTTGCCCAAGCATACCTATATACCTCTCGATACGTGGTGATTTGGTTTGATATACCGTATAGGTGATAATCTAAAACCTCAACTCACTTCTCTGAAGCCAAAAATAGCTAGTTTGATCCCCAGTTGAAAGGTGGTACACAATGTTGAGCAAGGACCCACTTAAATACCTCTCGTTTAGAATAGACGTAGTCTATCCCCCTCATACAGTAGGGTACAGCGGGGCAGGATTTCGTTTAGGCACCAGTTTTGACCAAAAAGTGCAATTAATATACTTAGATTATCTTTTATATACCTACGGGTACGAGTCAAGAGTTGTAGCTTTCATAAATGGTTTGACATCCCACGAGGGGACCGACCACGTATTAGTACTACGTTGGCAATCGGGACATGTGACTGTGTGGCTCATAATAGGTCAAAGGCTCAGGTCGTTCCAGCCTGGGTGCATCAATATACCTCTCAGAATCACCTGATCAGACGGTATTGATGCCCTAGTTTGATATACCTTAAGGTACGTAATTGGAGTTGTGGTTTTCATGAATGACATCGCATCTCCGAAGAGACCAGGTCACGCACTAGTGCCATGTTGGCTATATGGGACGTGTAAGTGTGCAAAGTAATAACATAAACGTACTAGTGGTGTGTGCAAAACAGGGTGGGGTGTGCCCGGGGCCTTTTCCAAACAAATGGGCCCATGGGCCTGATCATACCATCACATATTGATACCATATGAAATTAGCCAAAATAAATACCAGTCCAATAAAATCATTAAGATCACCAATAAGTACATCAACTATATATCTGATCAAGATCAATGGTAAATCAATTAATGAGCATAGCATATAATAATTGATCAAACAAACATTGCAATAGGCATGATTTTTATAATTTTTAAGGTCCAATCAATGATCACTTTTGAGTGATCCAAAATAAATCGAGATTCCAATAGATGTTACATTGATGATAGGATGATAATTGTTGAGCTGAGCTCGCTCTCAGGAACATTAACTATGCTAATACTAGATAAAATCGGATTTTCTGTGAATTAGGAAAATATAATCTGAACTTACATCAATGATATCTAAGGCTCCCGATAATGAAATCGAGTGAATTCAAGTCCTAAATTAATTTACTCGATGGGATCTACGTTTCATTAATAGGTGTCCAAATCTAATTCTAACTAGAATGTTCTGTAAAAACGTTTTAACATTGTTGTCCCAACCTTCATTCAGCAACAATTCCAGATTTACAGATTGAGCTTGCATCGATGATATCTAAGGCTTCCGATAACGAAATGGAGTGAACTCAGGTTTTAAATTAATCTATTCGATGAGATCTACATTTTATTAAAGGTGTCCAGACTTAATTCTTAATAGAAAGTTCTATAAAAACGTTTTAACATTGTTGTCCCAACCTTCATTCAGCAACAATTCCAGATTTACAGATTGAACTTGCATCGATGATATCCAAGGCTCCCGATAACGAAATTGAGTGAAATCAGGTTCTACATTAATCTACTCGATGAGATCTATATTTTATTAACAGGTGGCCAGACTTAATTATCACTAGAATATTATGTAAAAATGTTTTAACATTGCTGTCCCAATTTTCATTCAGCAACAATTTCAGATTTACAGATTGAACTTGCATCGATGATATCCAAGGCTCCCGATAACGAAATTGAGTGAACTCAGGTTCTAAATTAATCTACTCAATGAGATCTATGTTTTATTAACAGGTGCTCAGACTTAATTATCCCTAGAATGTTTTGTAAAAATGTTTTAACATTGCTATCCCAACCTTCATTTAGCAATAATTTCAGATTTACAGATTGAATTTGCATCGATGATATCTAAGACTTCTAATAATGAAATCGAGTGAACTCAAATTCTAAATTAATCTACTCGATGAGATCTACGTTTTATTAAGAGATTCTCAGACTTAATTCTAAAAAGAATGTTCTATAAAAATATTTTAACATTGCTGTCCCAACCCTCATCATTCCATCATTTTCATATGTCAATTTGAATCTTTCATTATTTAGGGGTCATCAAAAAGTGATTATTAATTGGAAAAAAATGCAATACCCAAAATCATCCACAATCAAGTACAAAAAGAAATTAATAAATAAATAAATAAAATAAATCAAACTAAATAATAAAAAAACCTAGGTCATCATGGCAATGCTCCCATACTTGGGGTTTTTCAAGTCTGATCCTCAATAGTCCCCAGTGGAGTCGACACTGAAAGCGCCCTCGATCCGCGGGGTGCGTGGATCCGCTTTTGACTTTTGAGGTTTGGGAGTCGCCACCTAGTTATTATGGTCTAGAGACCAAATAATGACTCTAAACGGATAAAGAAACTAATCTACTAAAGAAAAACTGAATCCGGGGATCACATTACGGGGTTGGAAGGTGTTAGGCACCAACCCGCCCGGCCAATGTCGGTCTCTACTTATCCCAAATAAGACTACATTGCTAACAAATACCTAGATAGAAAAAATAAAAGAGATTTTACCTTCTTGATTCCCTTAGATTTGATAAAACTGCTCCTTGTACCGTACTCCTTACTTCGTTCTGTCTCCGGATCTGATTTCGGATCTCCGAGGCAAGGTATCTCTTCCTTAGATCTGGATTCTTCGAATTTTGTTATCGATTTTGGGATATTTTTGAAGGGCTTCTAGGTATTTTTCAGACTAAAAAATTAAGATTTTGGGAAGGTTGTGGAGGCTTCTTGACCTACTTTTTCTAGGGTTTTTTCTTTGATACGAAAATAGGATGTGGAGGCTCCTATTTATAAAGTTTTTTAGAATAATTAGGGTTTGATTAGGGTTTTAATTAGGGTTTTGACTTTAGTCTTATGAGATTGACTTGATTAGTTTAGATTAGGGTTTTGATTTTGGATTTTGACTTTAGTCTTATGAGATTGACTTGATTAGTTTAAATTAAGGTTTTGATTTAGGATTTTGACTTTAGTCTTATGAGATTGACTTTAATACTTTGACTTTAGTCTTTTTTGGTTGATTTTTTAGATCTTGATTTTAGCCTTACTTGATTGACTTTAGTCTTACTTGATTGACTTTAATTTTTGGAGAACCCCCTTTTATTATGTCTTTAATTCTTTAGGCCCCCAGATGGAGGGGTCCTTGAATAAATATCTTGGCAATCATCAATAATTTTGCCTGAAAGCCTGATTGATCTATTTTTTGATTAAATTTTTAAATTAATTTTATTAATGTTTCACTTTACATTATTTAATGGTTTATTTATTAATTTCAAAATTTTTAATTATTAAAATTGTAAAATTACCGTTTTGCCTTCGGAGAGGATTTTTTGCGTTTTAAGTCGTTTTTCAATGTTCCAGGATGTTTTGAAATCAATTTTTCATAAGAAATTTAATGGGAATATTGGTTTTTGTCATTTATGAAATTTGTTGTATGAAATGGTCGTGGACTTTATGAGGGGCATTTTCGTAATTTTGTCGAATTCTGTGAAAATTGGCGAAATGATTTATCTGGTTTCGATTTGTTATTTGATGTGTTTGAATGAGTTTTCCTAAGCGTAACGTAGGCTCTAAGGTTGTTTTGATGTTAGGGGTATTTTGATAATTTGGTCATTTTTAGTGATTTTTATAGTGAAGCTTCTTTTTGATCTGCAAGATGATGATTTCTATGTTTCTGGAGTCGTATTTTCCTAGCGTAGCATGGTTTCTAAGGTTTTGTCAGTTTGAGATACCTCATCCGGATTTCTGAAACATATCTGGTAACAAAATAAAGTGTTGGAATAATCATCCATCATTGGGAATCGTTGCGATCGGGTTGACGAGTTGATTAATCAGGCGAGTGCAAAAATAAGGTGTCTACAAAAATAAAGAAAATTTAAAATAACAATTCCACTTTCGTAGGTTACACGACTGCATTTAACGCATACAGTAAGCCCTTAAACCCCTAAGTTACCTCTAGTAGATGATTTTGACTCGTAAGGTTTCGAGTGAATATACCCACATAATTCAAAAACTTATAAAAATATCAAAATCAAAATCAATGTATGCACGTAAACATAACGACATTTCATAAATCAGTTAAAGGTCTAAGAGTTTTAATTTTTATTCTTTACTTTAGAAAATCTTAGAAACTGATAATTTGAGTGCTAACGCAAATTTTCTGATTAAAGATAAAGATGTTAACTTTTTTAGAACAAGGTCTTACCTCCTAACTATTAAGAATAGGTCAGCTAAACCTAATTTCTAACTTGAAACTAAGCATCCTATCTGAGATAATGAGAGGTGTGGATGTTGACTTCAATTCCTCTAAAGACTTTATCTGTGATGTTCCAACTTACTCACGTTTTTACCATTGATGACTTTCACTATACTGAAACATTGTATTTGGCCTCATTTGGCTCTTTTTGTACTTTTAGTTCTAACATTACTTTGGTCATTGTCAAATTTTTCTATTTTTTCTTTGTCAACTTCTTTTCACACATCCCTATTTTTTTCAACGTAAAATAGGTAGCCCTTTTTTAAGGTACCCATTCTTATCCTATTGTAGACACCCCATTTTTGCACTCGCCTGATTAATCAACTCGTCAACCCGATCGCAATGATTCCCAATGATGGATGTGTATTCCATTGCTTTATTTTGTTACTAGATGTGTTTCAGAAATCCGGATGAGGTATCTCGAACTGACAAAATCTTAGAAATCACGCTACGCTAGGAAAATACGACTCCAGAAACATATAAATCATCATCTTGCAAATAAAAAAGAAGCTTCACGATAAAAATCACTAAAAATTGACCAAATTACCAAAATATCCCTAACATCAAAATAACTCTAGAGCCTACATTACGCTTAGGAAAACCCATTCAAACACATAAAACAACAAATCGGAACCAAATAAATCATTTCACCAATTTTAACAGAATTCGACAAAATTACGAAAATACCCCTCATAAAGTTCACGACCATTTCATACAAAAAAAACTTCATAAATGATAAAAACCAACATTCCCATTGAATTCCTTACGAAAAACTGATTCCAAAACATCCTAGAACATGGAAAAACGTCTTAAAACGTAAAAAATCCTCTCCGAGGGCAAAATGATAATTTCACAATTTTAAAAATTAAAGATTTCAAAATTAATAAATAAATCATTAAATAATGTAAAGTGAAACATTAATAAAATTAATTTTAAAATGTGAACAAAAAAATCGATCAATCAGGCTTTCAGGCAAAATTGTTGAGGGTTCGCAAGATATTTCTTTAAGGACCCCTCCATTTGGGGGTCCAAAGAATTAAAAATATAATAGAGAGGGGTTCTCCAAAAATTTAAAGTCAATCAAGCAAGACTAAAGTCAAGATATTAAAGTCAATCAAATAAAACTAAAGTCAAAATTAAAGTCAATTAAGTAAGACTAAAGTCAAAATCCTAAATCAAAACCCTAATCTAAACTAATCAAATCAATCTCATAAGACTAAAGTCAAAATCCTAATCTAAACTAATCAAGTCAATCTCCTAAGACTAAAGTCAAAACCCTAAAGACTAAGTCCATCTCATGAGACCAAAGTCTAAACCATAATGCTTCTAAAAACTTTATAAATAGGAGCCTCCACACTCTATTTTCGTATCAAATAAAAAACCCTAGAAAAAATAGGTGAAGAAGCCTCCACAACCTCCCCAAAACCCTAATTTTGGAGCCCCAACTCCTTCCCTAACACCCCTACTCCGATTTTAGCCTAAAAAATACCAAAAAACCTCCCAAAAACATCTCAAAAATCCACAACAAATTCAAAGCATCCAGATCCAAGAAGGAGATACCTTACCTCGGAGATCAGAAATCAGATCCGGAGATAGAACGAAGTAAGGAATACGGTACAAGGAGCCATTTTCACCAGATCTGAGGGAATAGCACTTTTGCAGATCGAAGGTAAGTTTTTTTTATTTTTTAATCTAAGTTTGTCATTAGCGATGTAGATTTATTTGGGATAAGTAGAGACCGGTAATGGCCGGGCGGGGTTGGTGCCTAACACCTTCCAACCCCATAACATGATCCCCGGATTCAGATTTTCTGTTGTAGATTAGTTTTTATCCATTTTAGAGTCAATTTGGTTCCTAGACCACAATAACTAGGTGGCGACTCCCAAACCTCAAGGGTCAAAAGCGGATCCGCGCACCCCGCGGATCGAGGGCGCTTTCACCTATGGTTCATGTTCAAGTCATACTAACTCTAATTTTGTTTTTCTTCTAACCAGTGAACCAAAGGACAATGAATCAAAGTTCAGTATACTTGGTTTTCCCTAGCACTCTAGAAAGAGAAGTAGGTCAACTCTTCTTCAGTAAAGTCTAAATTTTCAAGTGATTTAATTAGAAGTATCGTGAAAGTTTTTTAAAGTGATATTTTTCTATGAGTTTCTAGCAAGGAATACTAATAAGGACTCGTGATAAAAAAATTGAGGACATGAGACTGAAGTTTGAAATTCATATGTAAAAAGTACACATAAAGATTTTGAAAAAATAGTTTCAAAAGGTGTTGTATTTTTTTTATTTTTCATTTTTGAAAAATTGAAAACAACTAATAATGCAATTGTGAGCTAACCTAATGCCCCCAGACCTAAATTAAATATTTTCCCCAATATGCAAACATGAAGGTTAGATCATACATAAAACAGATATGGCATTAATGTGTAAAATCTTGTTACAACTGATCTGAAAAGATAAAAAATTATAACAATGCTAGGGTCCTAAACAGTTTGTATAAAATAATTCATACCTAAGAATAGAAAAACAATCTAACTATGAAAATAAAAATATCCTAATCTAAGAAGGATATCCTAATATGAATTTGAACTCATAATGATCCGAGCACTCACACGTGTCCTCTTCTCCTTAATATAGCCCAACATCTGTCTCTGCTGCTCAACAACAAATGCTAACCAGTTTACAAATCCTTACAGTGCTGGTTGACCTTCTTGAGTCTCCTAAATACCTTTCCAAATACATTTCAAGCCAGGACACATCCTCAAACTCTAGGCTCGGTGTGTATTCCTGCTCAGGTGGTGACTCGTAGAACTTTACCCCTTTGGGATCATAATCCTAAGGCCTACCATATTCCTCCTCATTGAGACTAAGAGCCGAAAGACCCTGAATAGAGGTCTTGAAAACTTGATTTCTTCCAAAAGTTGGAATTTTCTTGAGTCGACCAACCATGGGAATATCCATCCGTCATTGTAGAATATGATATACAAGATAAGACAGGGCTTAAGATTGGGTCTAAATCATCATCACATCTGTGAGTGTCTCAAGAAGTAGGCCGATCAGACACAAGGTCAAATCACGAGTTTGAACGACATGTAAAATGTAGAGATGTTTGGTGTACATCACTGTCGAATGTTAAGTATCCAAAACATTGCTCGTGATTCATCGCCAATAGAGGTATTGAATCTCGTAGAGGCATCTAGATTTGAAACCACCATCTTTGATTTGGATTTCTTGTTTAGAAAGTCTGAGATCTGTGAAATAATGCTCATAAACAAAATGAGGCTCCCAGACACCATTCTCCACCAACTCAATTCCTAAAATTGCTTGAATGTCGTGGGCCTTGATTGTGATCAAAATGCCTCAAAAGTGGATGTTGAGTGAAGGAATTGAGTGGTTAGTGGAGATGAAAAAATTATAAAATCCTCTAACTAGTTATTTAACGAACGTCTCGTTGCCCTCATAGAAAAATTGACCCCACCCTCGAGCTAGAATCTTATCATGAAACCACATTCCTTGATTAAAATCAAAAGCATCTGAATATGCTTCTTCGGAAAAATGGTATGAGGCTTGGGTAGCATGATTGGAGAGATGGTCACTTAACAAATCGATGAGAAAAGAAAGCGGTGGATTGCTCGTATGGTCATCATGGCACCTAGAATGGGATGGACAACGTGGCACAAGATCCAGTCGGTTAAACTTGTATCTCTGCACGCATAGCATATAAATGCACTGGTCAGTTTCAATGTTGAGGTAAGAGGCTCAACCGAAACTTTCTTATGGAGGGTTTTGGTGGTTGGGTTGAGAACTGGGTTAGGGAAGAAGATAATGAGAAAGGGATTAGGGTTGGAGGGTTTTTAAAAGAATATTTTTCTAGGAAAATAAATTTTCACCTAAAGAAAATCCCAAGAAAATATAATTTCAAGTAGAAAATAAATTTTACAACAATTGTTTTTGAAAAATTCTTAAAAGTTTTAACCCTTGTACCCTTTTTTGGTGAAGTCAAATTAAGAGAAAGAAAGGAAATTAAGTTCCTACGTGATAGCAAAATTGATTTGCTAACCGACTAACTCAAGGGTTGTCTTCCAAAAAATGCTAAGTTTATTGTCTTCTACGAGACAGGGATGTGAGTCCAATCCTACTACATAGGATCACTAAAAAATGAATCTCATTCTTGAGACGTTGGGAGATGCAGATAAGGCTTCAGCCTTTGGTCATTGGCTTAAAAAGTACTACTATCAGAAGGATTGAGAATCGTTGGCATAGTGATTATACTGCCTAGTGTGAATAGACTTGTTGTTCATATCTCACATGAGTAGAGGGGTATGTTTGGTCAAACCTTGTAGAAGGTATACTGGCTGAACACTGTAGAAGGCTTGTATTGACCAAACCATATAGCAAAGGGGTTCATTGGGTGAATCTTATAATGAAGGGACTTATTGGCTGAACTTCATAGTGCAGAGGCTTATTGACCAAACCTTATTATGAAGAGGTGCATTGGCCAAATCTTAAGAAGTGAAGAGTGTTAAGAGGAAGGGTCGACCAAGTTGGGAAACCATTTTGTATAGAACATGTTGAGTTAGGTAGCTGAACCACCTATTGTGGATCATGTTGGATTGTACGTTCGGCCTAGGGGCATACCCATTAAATGTTTGATCCAACCCACATTGATTTGGCAGGTCGAATTAGGTTGAACCAGACCCCAATGAAAGTGATTGTTTCCGTTCCTACATTACCTCTATATAATGTGCTCTTTTTCTCCAGGAATGATCTGAAGTCAATTAGATGCATCTGATAAGCTTTATATTCCTTGCATTCATTTTAATTCTTGCAAGTTAATGATAGCAGAAGCAAAAATAAATAAAAAATTGTGCAGCGTTGTTGTGTAAGGATGATTTCTTAAAGGCAATCAGCTTTAATGAAGGTAACCTAACAATAAAATACTTGGGTCTTCCTCATTTTTCTCCACATCTAACCCATTCCTTGTGCCAACAATTAATTGATAAAGTCTATGAAAGAGGGTTTGGAAAGCTTTCCTTTTGTCTTTTGCAAGTCGTTTGGAATTAAACAGATCATTCCTTTCCAGCTATAATCTTTATTTGCCTAGTTCTTTCAATATTCCAACAAATTTCTTAAAGAAAATTGAATCCTTCTTAAAAAATATTGATGGAGGATAGGGTAATTTTGACATGTAACTCTAATGGGAACTTCAATTCAAAATGTGCCTACTAAGAACTTTGGGAGTAAAAGTAATCTCTAATGGGATAATATTATTTTGAATCGCTCAATACTACCAAGATAATCCTTTATTGCTTGGCTAGCAATCCACAACAAGTTATTCATCTCTATGAAATAGAGAAGACGTATGTTAGTGGTGGTTTCTAAATGCATCTCAACTAAAAACTCCATAGAAGACAATGGGTACATCTGTTTCTTTAGCAGCCCATATAATGCTTGGATATGGTAATAATTTTAGAGAAAATTTTGACATCAATTAAAATTGGATTGGTTTAGCAGCTATGGAAGCTTTGGTAATAGAACATGTTGTTCCCTAGTAGAATTGAAAGTACCTCGACCGCTTTTTCAAGATTTTGAAGAGGTTCTTGGGAGTTGCCACCTAATTCTAGGTCTAGGTACCATTAATTAATTTCAACTAAGATGTAGGTTGGTTCATGTTGAAGAGAACATGTAAGGAGTCTAGTTATGGGTTATGGAAGATATTCAACACCGAACCTGTCTGATTGGGGAATTAGTCTCTACAACGATTCATGACCAACCTATGGTCAACTAGAATTGACTAAAACCACAAAATGCTAGGCTAGGGCACATTTTATCAACTTATGCAACAAATCCACATCCTTCGATAACCAAGGTATGTATCTTTATCAAACCATGGAAACTTATACAAATTTAGTTGAGATTACCCTGTTGAGTTGACCCGACAAAGAAACCATAAATCCCCAAGTTTTAAAAAATCAAATATACCCGATCAAGTATTGGAAACTTAGGCTTTTACCATAAGTAATTTTTATTTTGAAACTTTAAGATTGTAGGTGACTCGAGAGAAATTTACATTATGAGATAATCTTGGGCCCTTAAATAGGTTATCAAAATCAAAATTTGTAAATGCTTTGAAACCTGGGATTATGAAATTGTTGGTTAACCCAATGTAGAAGGCCATGCAATTCAAAGGAACAAAGGTAAATTCATCAAAATTATGGTACAACAAAATTATGGGCTTATGCCAGTTTTGATAAACATTTTAAAAGCATGGCTAATCTTATAATTTTGGCAAGATACTATTTTATTTATTTTCTCTATGCAGTTGTTGTTGACAACCATTTACCCCAAAAGACCAATCTGATGGGGAAAGTCCAACAATGAATATAAGAGGATCATGGGTCGAACTGGAGCCCGATATGTAAGTACGCCTGGGAGTGGTGGCGGATAACATAATACTCAACACTCCTCCCTCATCCACAAGGATGGAAAATATCCTTGAGGAGACTCGAACAATGACCTTTTTGAACCTAGCGCTTTGATACCATTGTTGACAACCATTTACCCCATGATGAGACTATCGTTGTTCTTCTCACCGGAGTTAATAATAATCTTATTTTTACCTTACTTATGGGGCAAGTAAGGGATCGAACCCAAGAGAAAGGAGGAATAGAGTTAAGCTAAGAGGATAAAATTCAAATTAACTAAAAGGAATTAAAACTGTTTTTCTTTGTATTTCTGAACTTATAAGCAAATGTAAAATTACTAGAAAATGAACTAAAGTAAATGAAATTAAAAGCAAGTAAACTTATGAAATTAAAGCACCATTGGAGGTGGATCTACCTAAAACATGTTGATGAACAATTCCTAATCTCTAGCCTTTTTATAACTCAATCGTAAGGGCTTGGTGTTAGCTCCTTAGATCGGAAAGTTTTGCAAATGAAATGAGGGAACATAAACAAAGTAGAATTCTTTGAAAACTTCCTACTACCAATTATCTAGTTTAAGCATACTTTATCTTGATCTAATCTAAGCATAAAGTATCTATATTAAGAATAAAGGGAGCAAGAAACTTAAAGAGAACTCATAAGCATTTTAAATAAAAGAAAGGCATGAAATTAGAAATAACACAAGAACTTGCTCTAGGCTTTTCCACTCTCTAATGGAGGGGAACTTAGCCTAATGTCATTACAAGAGAGAGAAGATAAGAGATGAAAGAACTTTTCTCCATTTCATGGAGAAACTTATAACATCTTCTTCTTTTACTTCTTACAAGACTATTTAGCCAAAAAAAAATAACAAGAAAATGAAAATACAAAAAATAAGATAATAGGCTAAGAGCCTTAGATTAAAGGAGTCTTAGATAAGAGAACCAATATGGGACCAATTCTTTAGATTTTGAGGCTCTATTTATAGAGAAATATGTGTGTAGAAGAGTCTAAAAGTAGCCTCCACTTTTTTTTGCACAAAAAGACAAAAGAGGAGAATATGAGTTAAGGATTAGGGCATTCCAAAGGATTAGGACATTCCAAAGTGGGCCCAAATACTTTTGTCTTGAGATTTTGATTCTAAAATATTGATTTCCTGCACAAGAAACACACGTAATTATATTTATCTAGTAAATAAATTTATTTATATATAATTAAGCCTAATTAACATGCAACATGGTATTTTGAGGCTTATCATGATTATTACCTTAATACAGAGAAATAAGGACAAAAAATCAAGATAAATATCTGAAAAATATGCGTATAATTGAGTGTTTCAAGACACTCATCACATCTCCAAACTTACCTTTTTCTAATCCCTAGAAAATAAAACTACCACTTTCGCAGGCACCTCGACTGCATTTAGCGAATGCAGCAAGCCCTTAAACCACTAGATTACCCCTAATGGACAAGTTTGACTCGTGTGGATTTGCAGAAAATATACCCACAAAATTTGAAAGCAACTTTAAAGTAAAAATAGTCCAAATCAAAACTTATATTGAAAAGCACAAGTCTTTTTTTGATTTTGTCAATCAATTAGAAGTACTGCTTGGTATAGAGTCCCAACCCTTATTTCTCTACGATAAAACTTAGACTTAAATTGACCTTTTGAGCGATAGTGGTTCTAACTTAGAAATTTAAGAGATTCGATTTCCTAAAATGAGTTTCAACCTTCTGACTATTCAAGAATAGCTGGAGTAACTTAGGATTTAATTCTAAACTTAGCATCATGTCTGGGGTAGTGAGAAGTGTGGATATTCACTTTAATACCTCTAAGGGACTTTATTTGTGATATTCCAGTATACTCACATTTTTACACTTGATGGCTTTCACCTTACTAAAACTTTACATAAACTTTTGGATTTTTGATTTTTAATTTTTTTTTTGTTTTGTTTTATTTTGAAAGGTCTCTTTTTTTTTCTATTACTTCTTCACTCTTTTTCTAAGAAAAGTAGGCAGTCTTTTCAAGGTACCCAGTCTAATTCAATGGTTGCTATACAAGGTGTATATAACTCAGTTCAGTTTTTCTTCTAATCAGGCAACCAATTGAACAAGGAAGTCAAAGTTTATCAAACCTAGTTTTTTCTTAAACATTAGGTAGAAAGAAGGTAACAAGCTCTTTTAATACAATCTAGACTCTTGGTAACCTTATTAGAAGTGACTATAAACCAAAAGATAACTTTGCTCTAATTTTTGCCTAAGAGACACACAAATGAGGACTCCAGATCATAGTTTCCAATGAAAAACTGATTAAATATTTTTAACTAAGTGCTTAAAGATACAAGCTAAGATTTTGAGCAAAATACAACAAAGTCGCCAACCAAAATTTTTTATTATTATTTTTTTTTTTGAAAGAAGAAAATAATAAGTGGAAATCCGACCCATACACCCCCAAACTTAAACATTATATTTTTCTCAATATTTCAACATATACATGCAAAGGTAAAATTGAAATTGACAAAATGAAATGAAGTGGGTTAGATAGCACCTGAGAAAGACCTTACAGTCATGTTGATATTTAACACAATGTCCCTTGAAGTGCATGGGTTGCCTCTCAGAAGCGCTAAGTTTAACATCTTTAGCTAGACGAAAACTTTGTTAACTTTGATAGACAGGATCATCAAGGAGAAGAACTTCCTCCTGCGGAACATACTCGAGAAAAGGTTTGAGACGTTGGCCATTCACTTTGAAAGTGGATCCATCCTTAGGATTAAGGACTTCAACAGTACCATGGGGGTAGACTGTTTGGATAATATATGGACCAGTCCATCGAGACTTAAGTTTTCCTAGAAAAAGGTGGAGTCTGTTATCATACAACAAAACTCTTTGAATAGGAATGAAATTTCTCCTAAGAATGTGCCTATCATGAAAAAATTTGGTACGTTCTTTGTACCTTTTGGCACAATCATACGAGTCATTTCTAATCTCTTCTAACTCGTCTAGTTGTAATTTTCGCTTCTCACCGACTTTATCAAAATCAAAGTTGAAGCTCTTGATAGCCCAATAAGCAAGATGCTCAAGTTCTACAGGAGATGACAAGCCTTGCTAAAAACTAACTGGTAGGGAGACATCCCTATGGGTGTCTTGAATACAATCCTATAGGCCTAGATGAATCATTCAATCTCAAAGACCAATCTTTCCTTGAAGGCTTGACTGTTTTTTCTAAGATAGTCTTTATTTCCCTATTAGAAATCTCCACTTGCCCACTTGTTTGTGGGTGATAAGGTGTGACAACCTTATGCGTTATGAGATATTTTTTCATCAATGCAGCAAAGATCTTGTTGCAAAAATGGGAGCCACCATCACTTATGATAGCTCGTGGAGTATCGAATCTTGAAAAAATCGTCTCCTTGATGAATTTCATCACAACCTTGTGTTCGTTAGTTCTACATGCCACAGCTTCGACCCATTTTGACACATAGTCAACGGCAACTAGGATGTATTGGTAACCTTGGGAGATAGGAAAACGTCCCATGAAGTCTATACCCCACACGTCAAAAATTTCGATGATTAGGATAGGATTTTGAGGTATTTCATTTCTCTTAGAGATTTTTCCTAATCTCTGACATCTATCACAAGATTTGCTAAACTCGTGAGTATCATGAAAAATACTACGTCAGAAAAAATCATATTGTAAGATTTTCATGGCAGTCTTCTTACCACTAAAGTGCCCTCTACAGGCATGATTATGGCAAAACTCTAGGATATTGACTTGCTCACAGGTTGAAATACAACGTCTAATGATTTGATCGGGATAATACTTAAATAAGTATGGCTCATCTTAGAAATACCATTTTATTTTCGACAGAAGACGGAGTTTCTTTTGACTAGTCATTTCGATTGGGAATTGACTTGTAACTAGGTAGTTGACAATGTTCGCATACCATGGAACGTTGGCTTGAGTGATTTGCATAAGTTGCTCACTGGGAAAAGATTTAGAGATGGGTAAGGACTCCTCAGATGGCTTGTTAACTATCCTAGACAAGTGATCAGCTACGACATTTTTTGTCCCTTTTTTGTCTCGAATCTCGAGATCAAACTCTTGTAGAAGTAGAATCCAACGGATTACCTTGCTTTAGCATCTTCCTTTGATAGAAGGTACTTCAATGCTGTGTGGTCTGTGTAGATCACAACTTTAGATCCTATGAGGTAGGGACAGAATGTTTCAACGGCATAGACCACTGCTAGCATTTTCTTTTCTGTTGTAGAGTAGTTAAGCTAAGCATCGTTAAGGGTTTTACTAGCATATTGAATAACATGAGGTTGTTTTTCGATTCGTTGACCCAAAACAGTGCCTATTGCATAATCCGAAGCGTCGCACATAACTTCGAATGGAATGCTCCAATTTGGAGGTTGAATAATGGGTACCGAGGTTAACTAGGATTTGAGCTTGTTGAACGCAGAGAGACATGACTCTGAAAAGTCAAAAGGAACATCCTTTCCCAATAACTCACATAAAGGCTTCGAGATTTTCCTGAAACCTTTAATGAATCTTCGATAGAAACTTGCATGGCCTAGGAATGACCTAATTTTTTTGACCGTTCTAGGAGGTGGTAATTTTTTTATTAGACCTACCTTCGCCTTATCTACCTCAATCCCCTTAATAGAAATAATGTGCCCTAGCACAATCCCCGATGTTACCATGAAATGACATTTTTTCCAATTGAGGACTAGATTGACCTCTTTACAACGTACAATGACCAAATTCAAGTGATGGAGACATTCCTCAAAACTTGATTTGAAAACTGAAAAATTATCCATGAATACTTTGAGATATCTTTCTAGCATGTCGAAAAATATACTCATCATGCACCGTTAAAAAGTAACGGGAGCATTGCACAATCCAAAAGGCATGTTACAATACGCAAAAGTTCCAAAGGGACAGGTGAAAGTTATTTTCTCTTGATCAATTGAAGCAACGAGTATATGGTTGTACCCAGAATAACCATCTAAGAAGCAATAATAAGAATGTCCTGCTAGACGCTTTAACATTTGATCAATGAAAGGTAAAGGAAAATGATCCTTAGGAGTCATCGAGTTGAGTTTCCTATAGTCAATACACACTCTCCATCCATTTTGGACTCGAGTGGGGATTAATTCATTGTCTTGGTTTACTACCACAGTGATACCAGACTTTTTAGGAACTACTTGTATAGGACTCACCCAACGACTGTCAGAGATAGGATAGATAATACCCGCATCTAGCAATTTCATCACTTCCATCCGAACCATGTCTTTCATGACAGGATTTAGCCGTCTCTAAGGTTCTAAGGAAGGTTTAGCAAAATCCTCTAAACGAATGTGGTGCATCACCATAGATGGACTAATTCCCTTGATGTCAGCTATGCTCTAGCCAATAGCTTCTTGATGGTCTCTTAATACTCCTAACAACTTTCCCTCTTGAACTTCATTGAGGTGAGAGAAAATGATCACAGGCAAGGTTTGATTCTTATTAAGAAATGCATATCTCAAGGTCTCTAGAAGCGATTTGAGTTCTAATTTTGGAGGCTCGACATGAGAAGGAACAAGATTAGATGCGTGCACAGGAAGACTTTCAGCTTTTGCCTGCCATCGCACAGAATCTAAGAGTGGAACGGATTCAAGCAAAGTACTGACTTCGCTTATAGACTCTTCTACGTCCAAGTCAAGGCCAAAGTGAGCTAAACATTTCGTTTGGGGATCAGAGTACCCTAACTCTTGATACGTTTGATTGACTAGCGTATCTATCATGTTTACTTCCTCCATACCATCATCTACATCAATTCCTTGAAAATTGTGGAAGACGTTCAGTTTTACTTTCATATCCCCAAATGCTAAAGTCATAATCTCATTTCTACAACGAATGACAATGTCAGACGTGACTAAGAATGGACGTCCTAAGATGATAGGAATATGACTACTTGAATTGATGACTGACTCTGTGTGTAAAACAACAAAGTCAACAGGGAAATAGAAATCTTTGACTTTAACTATCATGTCCTCAACTATACCATTTGAAATTTTTATGGACCTATCGGCTAGATTCAATGTGATATCGGTGGATTTCAAAACCACAGAACCTAATTATTTATAAACCGAATATGGTAAAAGGTTCACACTGGCCCCTAAGTCTAAGAGACATTTTTTGACCACTTGATTTCCAATATGAATGGAAATTGTCGGACATCCAGGATCTTTAAATTTTAGTGCAATCGTTTGTTGGATGAGCGACGAAGCTTGGGTTGCCATGATGGCTTCCCGAGGAAACGGTGTTTTCCTTTTAGCTGTGGTCAAATCCTTTAGGAATTTTGCATAAGAAGGTATTTTCTTAATGGCATCTAGGAATGGGATATTGATATGCACATTTTGGAAGACTTCTAAGATACCCTCAAATTGCTTACTCTTTTTAGAATCTCTAAGGCGATGAGGAAATGGAGCTTTTGGAATTAGCAAAATGATGGGAGGATTCTCCAAATCTTTCTCTTCTCTTTTGGAGACTCTATGACTTCTTTTTGAACTTTGTCCTTCTCTAGGATTTTTTCTTCATTGTCAATAGGTTGGACCTTGTTGTCCACCTTCTTTCCCGAACGCAAGGTGTGGATAGCCTAGACTGAGTCTTGTGGAGCTCCAGAATGGCTTCCTACTTCATATTGACCTTTTGATCCGTTTGGAATCAAAGGTTGACATCTAGGGTTAGGGATAGTCTGACTAGGAAATTGACCTTTTCTCTCTCCCACTCAAGGAGAGAGTTAACTGCCCCAACTGAACTTCCATCTTAGCTATGGATTGCACAGTGACCTGGTTAATCTGAGTTTGATTTTGATGGATTTGCTGTTGAAATATTGCTTTAACAAGATTTCACTGTTTTTGGGTCCCACTTAACCCAAAATTTGAGGATTTTTATAACTTTTCCTTTCGAACTCGAATTCGAGCATATTTACAAGCTAAAATATGATTTTCGACCATTTTAAAGTCAATGGTGAAGTTAGATTTCGTAAAAAAAAATGAACCGAATAGAATATGAGTATTTTATCCTAAGTTCTTTATCAAAAATTTTCTCGAGATTTCAATACTTGATTTCCTAGAGATATGAATTAGAAACTTGGGATATTATAACTTTACTGAAATCTTCAAAGCCCATCCTATTATGAGTACTTCTGTCCTCTTTAAGAATAAATTGTCTTCATATCATTCCCAATTCCTAATTGATCCTATCATGACTGAAGAGATTAAAGGATGTACTTTTTCCTCTCCTCTTAATAAATCTTTCGAGTCCTTAAGGATTCAACATGAAAGCTTTTACAACTTATTGGGAATTTATTGGATTTGATGTTTGCAAGGCAGTGCTTAACTTCTTTTTCAGAATAGTAAATTGTTGAGGGAGGTAAATACCACCTTTATTTATTTAATTCCAAGAGAATCGAATGCCAAGAAACTTGAAAATTACAAAACTCTATCCCTTTGCAATTTTTATGTAAAATCATCTGAAAATTCTTGCCAACAAAAGATGCCTTCTTCTATTGTCGAATTTTTTTAAAGGTCGTAAAATCATAGATAATATCCTTCTGGCTCACAAAATTGTTAGAAATTTTCATCTTAGTCAATCCCCTTAATACTTATGTGACAAAATTGATATCTAAAAAGACTTTGATCATGTAAATTGGTCCTTTTGAAAATATATCATTTTTCAAGAGGCCTGCCCTATTCGTTGGACAACATGGGTGATGGAATATCACAATTCCTAGATTTTCCATTAATATTAATGGTTCATCTCTTGGTTATATTTTGAGTGAAAAGGCCTCTTTCAAGGACATTCCCTTTCTCCTTATTCACATTGGAAATCTAAGCTTCTTCATTTTTTATCCAATCGAAAGTCAAATCTAGTTCCATCATCCTTCATTCAATTCAAAAAGGCTTAGGGTTATCCCATCTTACCTTTGCGGAATGTGCTCATTTTCTCTATGAATGATCTTAATTCAATTAGATGCATTAACTAAGTTGTAGACTCCTTGCAATCATTTTCAGTCTTCTTAGTTATTGTTAAAAAAAGTAACAAAAAAAAAATTAGTGCAGCCTAGTGCAAAAAAGATGATTTCTTAAAACCAATCAATTTTAAAAATGTAGGTAACCTACTAATAACATAATTGGGTCTTCCTTGTTTTTCTTCATGTCTAATCAGTTCCTTGTGCCAGCAATTAATTAATAAAGTCCACCATCTTTTGCAAGTCCTTTGGAATTAATAAAATCATTCCTTTCTGGCTATAATATTTATTGGCTAGGTTGTTTCAATATTCCTACAAATTTCTTTGAGAAATTTGATCCCTCTTGAAAAATAATTGATGGAAGATAGGGTAATTTGGATATGTAACTCTAATGGGAACTTCAGTTAAAAAAAGTGCCTATGAAACACTTTTGGGAGATAGAAGTAAAGTCTATGGGAAGAATATTATTTGGAACCGCTCAATAGTACTAATTTTATACTTTATTACTTGGCTAGCAATCGGCAATAAGTTATCTATAGCTAAGAACTTGAGAAAACATGTGTAGTTTCTAGCCATATGCATTTTATATAAGATGCATTTTATATAAAAACTCCATAGAAGACAATGGATACATCTATTCCTTGTTCTTTGGCTGCTCAAATACTGCTTGGATATGGGAAAAGTTTTAGAGAAAAATTTGACATTAGTAGAGTTGGGCTTGGTTCAACAGCTATGAATCTCTGGTAATGAAACATGTTCGTTTCCTAGTAGAATTGAAAGCACTTGTGGCCAGTTTTTCAGGATTTTGAATAGTATTTTGGGAGTTTCCACTTAGTTTTTGGTATAGGAACCGTAAGTTAACTCCATGTAGGATGTAGGTTGGTCCACGATGAAAATAACGGGTTATGGAAGGTGTTAGGAATTGAACCCATCCGATTGGGGACTTGGTCTCTACAACGTTCATGCCTAACCTCTGATCAACTAGATTTGACTTAAACCACAAAATGCTATACTAGGGCACATTTTATCATCTTAAGCAACAAATCCATGTCCTATATATAGGCAAGTATGCATGTTTATCAAACCTTGAAATCTAAACTCTTAACATTTTTGTTGACTTGACCTGATCAAGAAACCATATAAAACCCCAACTTTACAAAAATCAAATCAACCCGATCTAACAGTAGAACCTTAGGCTTTTACCATAAGAAAATAAGGTTATCAAGAAACCACATTTTGAAACTTTAAGATAGTAGGTAACTTAAAAGAAATTTACATTATGAGATGTTGGGTTATGTCTTATATTCTTGTAGATGGATATTGTCTTGGATTCAAACCAGATCTTTTGATGATCCATTAACGACCCGTTTAATTGGGCCCATTTGGTTTGGTTTTGGAACCGGCCCGTTTAACCTCTTTGTAACCCTAAGTATATAAAGGGTAAGAGATGAAACCCGAAAAGTAATGAGAGACAGAGAGAAATTGTAACCTAGTTCTTCTTCGATTAATATAGTGAAATCGTCATTTTTTGCCCGTGGATGTAGGTCAATGCTTTGGCCGAACCACGTATATCTTGTGTCTTGTGTGATTCTTGTGTTCTTATTGATTTATACTTCGGATTATAGGGTTATTTCCTAACAAACTTGTATCAGAGCTATGGTTGTGAAGTATGATGTCATGAAATTTGATGGAAGGAACGATATTAATATATGGCGGGTTCGGATGTTCAGCCAGGTTTATCGAAGGCGCTGTTGGAAAGTGATAATTAACCTGAATCGTTGATTCAGACACGGCATATCTACTATGAACAAAGTTAGAAACTCGATGCATGACAAAATCTCTCACAAATCGATGGTATCTAAAGAAACAGTTTTATAACCTGCGGATCCGAAAAGGTACTTCTATCCTTGATCATCTTGATGAATATAATAGTATTCTTATGGATTTAAAGAATGCTGGTGTTAAAATTGATGAAGAAGATCAGGCCATACTTTTGGTTTGTTATCTACCAACCTCATATGAAAATTTTATTGATACCCTAATGTATGGAAAAACTGCTATTTCGGTTGAGGAGATTAAATCTGTTTTAAATTTTAAGGAATTTGAAGAAGAAAGTAAATTGAATTACAGAAAGCTCAGGCAAAGGTTTGTTTGTTAGGGGGATATCAAATCATAAAGGGTACCATAATGGAAAATGATGGTTTAGATTAAAATCGAAGACTAGAAAGTTAAAGAATTTCAATTGTCATCAAGAAGGACACTTTAAAAAAAATTGTCCAGAGCGTAAAGGGAAGGGAAAACAAAATTATAATGACTATGATGTTGAGGATGCAACAGTAGCAGATGGAAATAGTGATAACGGTGATGTACTCTTAGTTTCTACTAATTTCTCCGGTGAAGTTCTTATTGGAAATACTGCTGCTTGTAAGATAGTGGGGATAGGCATAGTTCGGGTGAAAATGTTTGATGGTATTGTGAGGACATTATCAGATATTAGGCACGTTCCAGATTTAAGAGAAATTTGATTTCCTTGGGTATGCTAGACTCAAATGGCTGTTGTCACAAGGCAGGAGATGGAGTAATTCGGATTTCTAAGGGTGCTCTTGTGGTAATGAAAGGACTGAAGAAGAATGGGTTGTATTCATTGCGAAGACAGACAATTACAGGTACGGTGTCGGTATCAACAACAGATTTAAACAACACCAAATTGTGGCTTATGCGCCTCAGGCATATAAGTGAAAGAGGGATGACAGTATTGAACAAATTGCTTGATGGAAAGAAAATTGGAAAATTGGATTTTTGTGAGCATTGTGTTTTGAGAAGCAGTACAGAGTAAAGTTCAGTACGGGTATTCACAGAACCAAAGGTACTATGGATTATATCCATTCTAATTTATGGGGTCCATCTCCAGTTCCATCACATGGTGGAGGCAGAAACATGTTGACTTTCATCAATGATTTTTCAAGGAAAGTCTAGATATTTATTTTGAAAAGCAAAGATGAAGTTTTTTGTCAAATTCAAGCAATGGAAGATACTGATAGAAAAATAAACTAGAAAATAGATCAAGAGATTGAGGACTGATAACGGCTTAGAATTTTTCTCTGGAGACTTCAACAAGTTCTACAAAAATGAGGGTATTGTGCGGCATCTCACAGTACGGAAGACACCACAACCGAATGGGGTTGCAGAATGAATGAATAAGACTTTATTTGAAAGGGCACGGTGCATACAATCAAATTCTAGTTTGCCAAAGTAGTTTTAGGCTAAAGTTGTTAACACAGCTTGTTATTTTGTGAACAGGTCTCCTAATAGTGCTATTGAGTTCAAAACTCTAGAGGAGGTGTGGTCAGGGTTTCCTACTACTTATTCTGGGTTGAGAATATTTGGGTGTCTAGCATATGCTCACGTAAATGATGGTAAGCTTGAACCGAGGGCAAATAAATGCATATTTCTTAGATATCAGGCTAGGGTAAAAGGTTACAGATTGTGGTGCCCAGATACGATAGGGAAAAAGTTTCTTATTAGTAGGGATGTGACATTCAATGAGTCTGTCATGTTCAGTGCGAAAGAGGTACTTGATACTGAGAGACCTCGTGGTGTCATTAAACAAGTGGAGCTAGAGGCTTCTGTTTTGAAAAATAATGGTACAGATGATCTAGATCAAGAGGATAAAGAACCACGACAGGATCCTACTATCAAGGATGAGGTTCAACTACAACAACATAGCTTGGCCAGAGACAAACAAAAGAGGCAGGTTAGGCCATCTCAGAGATTTTCTCATATAGATTTGGTGGCTTATGCACCTAGTGTATTAGAGACTATGGATGATGAAGAGCCATGTACCTATAAAGAGGCCATCACATGTGAGGAGTTAACACAGTGGTGTGTTGCCATGAGTGAGGAGATCAAGTATCTTTATAAAAACCAAACATGGGAAATTATTGAGAAGCCAAAAGGTCAAAAAATTATGGGATGCAAATGGGTCTTCAAGAAAAAGGAAGGAATTCCAGGTGTTGAAGATGCTATGTTCAAAGCACCATTGGTGGCAAAGGGTTATATGCAGCGAGAAGGTGTGGATTTCACCAAGGTTTTCTCGCTTGTGGTGAAGCATACTTCTATCTGGGTGTTCCTTGCCATGGTTGCCTTATACAATTTTGAGCTTGAACAACTTGATGTAAAGATTGTTTTTCTACATGGTGATTTAGATGAATAGATTTATATGCATCAAGCAGAGGGATTCATTATTCAGGAGAAGGTAGATCATGTGTGTTTGCTAAAAAAAATTTATATGGCTTGAAGCAGTCTCATAGACAGTGGTATAAGAGGTTTAATACTTTTATAGTAGGAAACAACTATACCAGGAGTAAGTATGACAGTTGTGTTTATCATCGAAGGCTCATAGATGGTTTGTTTATGTACTTACTATTATATATAGATGACATGTTGATTGCATGTAGAGATACATCTGAGATTAGGAGGCTAAGGCTCAACTCGGTAATGAGTTTGAGATGAAAGACTTAGGGGCGGCAAATAATATTTTGGGTATGAAGATTCATAGGGATAAAAGAGCAGGTAGATTGTATGTATTACAAAGGAAATACATTGAGAGGATGTTGGATCACTTTGGAATACATGAGTCTAAATCTGTGAGTATTCCTCTAGCAGATCACTTTAGACTGTCAGCTCAAATGTCCCTGTAGACAGAGGAGGAGGTGGAGCACATGTCTTATGTTCCTTATGCTAGTGATGTTGGCAATCATATGTATGCCATGGTTTGTATTAGGCTTGATATCTCACATATAGTTAGTGTAGTCAGCAGATACATAGATAAACCTGGGAAGATCCATTGGTAAGCAGTTAAATGGATACTAAGGTATTGCAGGAGTTGGTTTGCGATATGATAGAAGTAGTGACATTTTTGATAGTGTTGTTGGGTATGTCGATTCTGATTATGCTGGTAATTTGACAGGAGGAGATCTTTGACGGGCTATGTTTTAACTCTTTGCGGTAATACCATCAGTTGGAAGGAAACTTTGCAGTCAACAGACGCATTGTCTATCACAGAGGCATAGTATATGATAGTTAAAGAGACAGTGAATGAGGCAATATGGTTGTAGGGTTTAGTTACTAATTTGGGTTTGGAACAAGGTGTTATTATAGTATTTGTGACAGCCAAAATGCCTTACATCTAACCAAAAATCAAATGTATCACGAGAGGACCAAGCATATTGATGTTAGACTGCACTTCATTCGAGATGTGATTACTCAGGGTGTTATTGTAGTGAAAAAGATTAATACAATGAAGAATCCAACAGACTTAATGACTAAGGTCATCCCAAGTATCAAGTTTAAGGGTAGCCTAAACTTGATAGGTGTTTGCAGTTCTAAGGCCCTAATAGGGCAAGGCGAAAGCGGTTTCTTTTTTGCAGAATTGAAGCCAAGGTAGAGATTTGTTGGGTTATGTCTTCTATTCTTGTATATGGAGATTATCGTGGATTCAAAACGGATCTTTTGATGATCCATTAACGACCCGCATGACTCGTTTAATTGGTTATGTGTGGGCTTTCCCCATTTGGTTTGGTTTTGGATCCAACCCGTTTAACCTCTTTGTAATCCTAAGTATATAAAAGGTAAGAGATGAAACCCAAAAGGGGGTAAGAAATATATGAGAGACAAAGAGAAATTATAACCTAGTTCTTCTTTGGTTAATATAGTGAAATCGTCGTTTTTCGCCCATAGACGCAGGTCGATGCTTTGACCGAATCACGTATATCTTGTGTCTTGTGTGATTCTTGTGTTCTTGTTGATTTATACTTCAAATCATAGGGTTATTTCCTAACATGAGACAATCTTGGGCCCTCAAATAGGTTATGAAAATCAAATTTTCTTAATACTTTGAAACCCTGGACTCTAAAATGCTGAACAAAATCCAAAAATCTCTTTTTTTTTTTTTTTGAAACCTTGAACAAAACTAGAACCTTGTGACATTTTTAAGGTTAGACACAACGTGAAAAAAAAACCTATATTTGATGGCCCAAGACCATCGAATTTCATAAAAATTTGATGGACCAAGACGTCTAATTTTTCATTGTCATTTTTTTTTCTTTGATGGACTGAATCCGTCAAATTAATGGAGGATGAGAGAAATTTGATGGCTCTAAGTTGTCGAATTGGGGAACATAAAAAATTTCAAAAGCCATAGGCCATCTAAATTTGGATTCTAAAATTTGTGGGCTTTTGGCCCATCAAATTTTTTAGTTCTCACATAGTGAGAATCAATTTAAGCCAAACTTGAGAATTCACAATGCCCTGAGTCCAGCATATAATAAAACATGGGAAAATCTGAACTCCTGAGAAGAACATTACGAAATTGGGTTAATCCATGTGTTGAATAAAGAATAATAAACCCACCATTTTATCATTACATGAGAAAGGGGTAAATTTGACCCCAAGGTCCATTGAATTTGGCTAAATTCAGACCTTTTTACATTGAATTTGCCCCTTTTTGCATGTAATGTATGCAACCCGAACCACTGGAGTCATTAACTGATGGAACCACTGGACTCATTAACCAATCATGTAGTCTAGCCATCAACTGAATGTGTAAAGTCTACATCTTAATGAAATGAGTTAGACTATGTCATGCTGTAAGACTAGTGCATCAACTTTACCCAAACTATTTTGTTTCTACAGAAATGTCAATATATCTCACTAAGCTCAACCATGACCCACATGAGGTTCGACTCATTCGAAATCTTGAGTCACTGAGTCAACTCCTCCACGATTCTAAACAAAATTGTGAATTGTAAAAACTAAACCATTTAAATGATTGGAACATTCAAAACAACTAGTCATCCCATCACTCAAAGTTATAAAAGGACTAGTTTTTGAGATCCTTGACCCGGCAACAAAATTTAGTAAATCAATTTGATTGGTGTCTATCGATTACCAGTCAAACCGAAACAGAACCGAATGTCATGGGATGGGGATTCACATATGAGTGTAAAACAAATTGCTCCAAATTTGTGAAAAAAACATTTGAATGCGTCTAGTGCTTGGTTGTCCACCATCGACCACAAATTGAACAATTTTTTACATTCTCCCATGGATTCCCTTAACAAATAGTTTCCAACTCTGCAATCAAATACATCACTGCAATTGTAAACTCTGAATTTGCAATCATTACAAGGCACCCCTTAGTGTTATTGCATGTCGATTCGTGACAACATTTACTAAGATTTTGTTTCCTTATTACCTTCACTTTTCTATTTTGATTATTAAGCTAGAGCTCTAAAGGACCCCACAACTTTCATTAAAACTCGAACAAAGTTACGAGCGAGCAAAATTAAAAATCAAATCATCCTATAATATGGAAATATGCTCTTTAGACAAGAGTAAACGATCTAGAACCATAAAGTTCTGATACACAAGATACCGTAGAACCCAAGAGATCAATTAACACTCAAGACATAATAGAACAGATTTATAGTTTCCAACCCTAAGCGATTTTTATTTCAAGAAGATCCATTCTATTCTTTCCAATAACATGAGACACGTCCTACAAAAACATAATTATCAGTATCAGAAGTTGTGAGCTGAAAGAAAATGAAATAAGTCAAATTAAAAAGTGATTTTCAAATTAGTGGTGCTATTTGTGAATAGTGTGAGCAATTGTTTTTCCAAAATAAATGTCATACGGGAAGAGGAAGCCATGGCGAGTTCGTGTAGGAACTTGTATAGTGCTCAATAAACTGAGCCTTCAACATCAAAATGTAATGATGGGCAAACTCAAAAGCAACTGATATATAGCATTGACCATGGGAATTAGGTTAATAAAAAGAAATACCTCTATAAGCACTACTCCTCATCTGCATTCCAATCTAGACAAATAAGGGGGAATGACAAATTGTCCTGTTGAAAAATATTAAATCAATTATGAAACAAAAATAAAAAGCTGGAAAATATTGACATTAAAAAATTAAATTAAAAACATCATATAAGTAGTTAAACCATTACTTGAATCGTGTTACTAAAGAAATAGAAAACCTTATTCGCATCCAAAAGAAGACAGATAAACAAAACAAAACAAAAAAAAACTATTGAAATTGGAATTATGTAACAAATTAATAAAATTTACTACAGTCAGAATCATTAGTATACACATATTAATTTATGACAGATAACATATTGTAAAAGAAGCTATTAATTAAGAAAATAAAATAATAATGAGTGGTTTTACTAACCATGACCCTATAAGGGTGATTGCTTTCATGAGATGTAAGCTCAGCTCCAACAGTACACACATTAGACATTTCTTCCTTACTGAGAAATGACAAACAAGGAAAAAAGAAGTGAAAACAAAAAAAAAAAAAAACTATTGAAATTGGAATTATGTAACAAATTAATAAAATTTACTACAGTCAGAATCATTAGTATACACATATTAATTTATGACAGATAACATATTGTAAAAGAAGCTATTAATTAAGAAAATAAAATAATAATGAGTGGTTTTACTAACCATGACCCTATAAGGGTGATTGCTTTCATGAGATGTAAGCTCAGCTCCAACAGTACACACATTAGACATTTCTTCCTTACTGAGAAATGACAAACAAGGAAAAAAGAAGTGAAAACAAAAAAAAATAAAAAGCAAATATCTCAACGATGGCTATTGGTGAAGGGTTGTTATTCCTCTTCCTTTTGGAAGAGAATCCTCATGTTTTAATGAATAATTAGTTTCACTCTTCTTTAATTTACACCACACGGTATACCTTATCTTTAATTATTTACTTTTGTTTCCACATGATTTCTAATAAGTATGGTTCATGGCTTATAAACCAAAAATTATGGGATGTCAAGAATTTAGAGAAGGTATGGGTATAAAACCTGCCTTCACCTACTGATTACCTACCCTAACTTGCTTGCTTGTCAAAATTGTAGAGAAGGTAGGATAGGTTGTTTTTGATATCTTGTGTGGAAGGCAACATTTTACCCTATGACTCGAGGACACGTGGCATCAATAGGACGGTCGGATAAAGGACATACAATCAAACAAGGCAGGAATAGAGCAGAAGAGTTCTAGATAAAAGACTCAATATTTTCATCTATCCCAGGAAAAATACAAAGTATAAATGAAAGTAGAGTTTCCCTATGAAACGCGATAAGAATCAAGAAATATGAGTTGGTGCTAAAATAAGGCGAAAATAAAGGGCATTGAAAAAAAGAATTCATCTGATAAATAGGCATGGGATCAGCCATCCAAGGTATGCAATTCCACCCAAGAATTCACTCTATATACTTCTTTCTTGAGGTTTATTCTAACTTGAGTGTTGAAGGCTTTGCAGGGACCACCTGTCCACATCTAAGCTTGGAAGAACCATTTGTGGTCGGAGATACCAAACTAAAAACATTTCAATTGGCTTATTTGAGTTGAGTTGTTTATACGGATCAGACTTCCCTAGTTTGTGTTTCCTTGAAGAGTAATGGGCGAGATCTAGTAAATCATGAAATTCAATGACAAAGTCATACCTTGACAACCAAAAGCAAACAAAGGAAACATGCTCCACTTGGCATGGCTTCGCCACCTTTAATTTATATCCAAAATTTCTTGTGTTCTTCCATTAATTTTTCTTTGATCGCCACTAAATCTCCCATGAGAGGCTAAGTCATTGGTTCTCCAATCACCGAAAACCCTCCAAGAATTGGCATATCTTCCAAAGCTATTGTTGCTTCTCCCCACAGAAATACAAATGTATTAGTCTCACGACTCCAAACAGGTTCATATATTAGACTCATTTGATCATCCCATTGCTTCCATTTTCTCAGAGGGTATTTCCACCCATCGATCCTGTATACATGGAAACTCCTTTCAAGATTGAGAAACATAGAATAATTAGGGTAAATGAAAAAAAGTAAAGCAATATCTACAGACTGAAACAACTATTATACTATAATTTATAACAAACAATGGTAGAAAGCATAGCTAGACAGGGTAGATCTAGTTGATCTGCGGCTTTATTTGGAGTTTGAATCATAAGGGTCTGTCCTTTTTTTTGTATTCCAATATGTTAACCGGTCTAAGTGTAACCAGATTTGGTGTTCTAACATAGTTTCTCGGATCTGAGCCCATCTTCTTGTACGTTAGCTTTTGCGAGCATCGGCCAAACGGGTTTTATTGATGTATGTATAAGCCTAGGCTCCTTGCTTTGTGGGTGTCTCATTTTCTTAGTTGTTAATAAAATGCTGAGGTAAGTGTAATTATGATCAAGGAAAAATCAAGTTTTTTCAAAAAATTAATGTAATAATATGCTCCATTTCCCCCAAAGAAGATTAAAACTTGACCTTTGAAAAAAAATATATGCTTCACTGACTCAAAAAACATTCAAAATGTCCCAATCTTTTTCTTCTCTCTCTCACTCTCTCTCTCTCTACTAAGAAATTGGACGAAGGTTCAGTTGAAATATTATAAAGTAGTCCACAGAGTAGATTATATATCCATGGGCTTCGCAAAAAGAACTATATATCCATGAATTCGATAGTCTTCTTCTTTACTGTTTATCACACTGAGATGAAGAAGATTATGTTATAAAATTCATAGTTTTATTATGTATTTTATTCTTATATTTTGTTGAGGGCAAGTTTTGAACTCAAGACCTCTTGAGTGTCCTTTGTAAAATGTAAAGACTTCCTTAATTGTTAAAATATAAGTTAAAAGAGTTTCTCCCTTTTTTGTGTAAGTTGAAAGTCAAAGATTTTGTTAGCTTTCTTATTTTAGAGAATTGTATAAACATCTCTTCCAAATTTTAGTCCCACATTGGATAAACATAAGAGTTCGGCTCACCTAATATAGGATCCCACTCTCTCACTTGCTTGAATGTAAATGAGGAAGAGAATGGACCTCGCGAGCACACGGGGAGCCTAAGGCACCATGGGACTGCATCCCATTGTGTTTGGGGCTAACCAGCCTAAAAAGTTTAGTATGTGTGTGCACATGTGATACACTCGCAGGGGGTGCAAATCTTGGATGTAGGCCTCACATGAGTGTGCGTGATCTTTCTTTTATTTCTAACTATTAAATAGTAATGTCAGTTTCATTTCTTTAATGTGTTCTAGATTGTTGGATTCTCTTACGTTCAGAAATAGGCTAAATTAAGGCCCGTGTGTTTTAAAACCTTGTTCACAAGTTGACTTATGAAGGCATTAAATTGCCAGAATAATTCGTAGTATCATCTCTAATCGAGAAACTTTCCAAGATTTGGAACGAATGCAAAACCAACTTGAGGTAGAAAAAGAACGATAAGTCTCTTAAAGACCTTATTGTTCACATAAACATAGAAGACACTAGTAAACAAAGAGAAAAAATAGTTAAGGTGAAACAATTTTTCACGAAAGCCAATCTCATTGAAGGAGATTCTCAATTGTCTAGGTTTAAGCCTAAGAAGATGTTAAAAAAATAAGGACCAAGAACAAAGAACATTGTTTGCTTCAAGAAACCAAAAGGCAGTTGTTTTGTGTATGATAAATTTGGTCATTATGTAACTGAATGCAGATTCAGGAAAACTAAGGAAAAAGTGATAGGGAATCTTGTGCATCGGATAAAAATAGATGATTACACCATGGTCACGATTCTCTCAGAGGTTTGTTTTGTGGAAAACTTTAAGTAGTAGACTGTTTACACTGGTGCTACAAGGCATGTGACAAGAAAGATATTTACCACCTACAATCCTATAGGGGACGAAGTGGTCTACTTAGAGGACTCGAGGACATCTCAAGTTGCTGAAAAAGGAAAAGTGATCATCAAGCTGACTTTTGGGGAGATGCTAGCACTCACTGATGTCTTACATGTTTCTACAATTAGAAAAAATCTTGTATATGGTTCTCTTTAGAACAAAGTCAGTGTCAAACTTGTACTTGAGTCCAATAAGCTTGTTTTGACCAAAATTAGAGTATTTCTAGGAAAAGAGAATTGTAATGGGGGTTTGTTTATACTCAATGTTATGAATTAAAATGCATTGTCTTCTACATCACTTGTTGAGTCAATTTCTTTATGGCATGCTATACTAGGTCACATTAGTGTAGGAAAATTAATGAAATTGAAAAACTTAGATATTTTGCCCAATCTACAAATTAAGGAATTAGATAAATGTGAGATTTGTATAGAATCAAAATTTACACATAAGCCACATTATAGTGCATCAAGAACTTCTTAGTTTTGCTCATAGTGATCTTGGAGATTTTAAAAATATTTAATTTAGAGGAGGTAAAATGTATTATATTACCTTTATAGATGATTGCTCTAGATTTACATAAGTCTATTGTCTTAGAAGTAAAAATGAAGTAAAAAATATGTTTTAAAATATAAAAATGAAGTACAAAATCAGATAGATAGGAAGATCAAGAGACTAAGATCTGATAGAGGAGGAGAATATGATTCTAATCTTCCTAGTTAATTTTGTGAACAAAGTGGCAATATACATTAAGTCACACCTCCATACTCATCTGAATCAAATGGAATATCAGAAAGGAAGAATAAATATCTTAAGGAAATGCTAAATTCATTATTGATAAACTCTAAAATGCCTAATAACATGTAGGGAGAGGCTATTTTGACACCATGTCACTTAACCAATAAAATTCCTTATAGGAAATTTGGAAAACTCCTTATAAACTATGGTAAGGATATGCTCCTAACTCAGGTTACATCAAAGTGTGGCGTGTCTATGTAAGGTAAGACTCCTAAAAACCAAAAAGTGGAAGGTAGGATCTAAAACAATTGATTGTGCATTTTTATGATACTTTGAAAATAGTACTTTCTATAGATTCCTAACCTTAAGATCAAATGAAAATGAAGTTGATAGCAATTCCATCATTTAAACTAGGGATGTTGAATTTTTTAGGATGTTTTTCCAATGAAGGTTAAAGCTTCTTTAAACTATAACGACAAAGAAAAAAATGATCGAAGAAGAAGAAACACTTATTCTTGAACCCTGTCCTCAAAAGATAGATCCTAGGGAGGTTATAAAAGAAATAGAGCCTAGAAAGAATATGAAAGAAATAGAACCTAGAAAGAATGAAAAAGTTAGAAAAGAAAGCAATCTAGGAGGTAATTTCTATACTTATCTAGTGGATGATGATATGTTATCTTATTAAGAAGTGGTGACATCTCCTGATGCTATTTTTTGGAAATAAATCATTAACATAAAATTAAAGTCAATCATGTTAAATCGTACTTGAAAATTGGTAGAGTTACCTAAAGGCACCAAAGCTATTGAATGCAAATTGGTATTTAAAAAGAAATTAAGATCAAATTGATCAATAGATAAATTTAAAGTGGGGTTAGTTGTCAAAGGATTTAAATAGAAAGAAACGCTAGATTATTTTGACACGTACTCTCCAATTACTGTGATATCTATTGTTAAAGTTTTAGTAGATTTAGCTTTAATTTACAAACTAGTTGTTCATCAAATAGATGTCAAAATGACATTCTTAAATAGTGATTTAGAAGAAGAAATTTATATGGAACAACCCGAAGGGTGTGTGGTTCCTGGCCAAAAGAACAAAGTGTGTAAGTTAGTGAAGTCCATATATAGAGTAAAATAAGTACTTAAACAATGGTATGAGAAGTTTAATTATGTTCTAAAGTCTAATAGATATATCTTTAATGATTGTGATACGTGTGTATAGCAAATATAGTTGCAAAATCGATGTAATCATTTGCTTATATATAGATGATATGTTGATTTTGGGAACAAATTTGAAAGTTGTTGAGGATACTAAATCTTTTCTAAAATTCATATTTAAGATGAAAGATTTAGGAGATATTGATGTCATACTTGGAATTAAAATAAAAAAGAAAGAAGAAGGATTTGTATTGTCACAAAGCTACTGTGAAGAGAAGATTTTAAAAAAGTTTGGGCACGTTGAGAGTGTTCTTATTTTGACTCCTTTAGACCCGAACGTAAAGTTAAAAAAAAAAATAGAGGTGATAGTGTATCACAAAATGAATATGCTAGGATCATAGGAAGTTTGATGTATTTAATGAATTGTATTCATTCATATATAACTTTTTTTGTAGGGGTGTTAAGTAGGTTTACTAGTTATGCTAGTAGAGACCATTGGACAGTATTAGTGGAAACCCAAATATGTTAGAAGGGTACAATGATGCGAATTGGATCTCAGAATCTAATGAATCCATGTCTACTAGTGATTATATTTTCATACTAGTAAAGGAGTTGTCTCTTGAAAATCATCCAAACTGAAATGTATGGCTAAATTTATAATGGAATCAAGAGTTTATTACATTAAAGTTAGCTATAATCGAGGCTTAAAGGCTGAGAAACCTATTGATAGGTATTCCCTTGTAGGAGTAACCAATGCCATCAATATTTATTCACTGTGATAGTGAACCTACTATTTCCAAGGCTAAAAAAAATATATATAATGGTAAGAGTAGACACATTCATCTTAGACATAATGTGGTCAGGCAACTATTGACGGATGAAGTGATTCCTATTGAATTTTTGAGGTCAGATAGCAACTTAGTAGATCTATTAACAAAGTCACTAATTAGAGGGTTAGTGAGTAAAACATCACGAGGAATGAGACTAAAGCCTTTGTAAGTAATTAGTCTTTGATAGAAACCTAATTTACATGAATGGAGATCCTAAGAAGTAGATTCAATGGATAATAACAAGTCACTAAACTAATTGGTGAAACACTAGTGAAAAAGAGTTAGCGAACTCTTTGTCCCTTTTTTATGGTGTTAAGTAATGATTATCTATGACAAGTTAAAGATGAAAAAAAGTTCTTAATAAAGTCCATAGTCTTCTTGGGTGGTGTGTAATAGTAATAAAACACATTTGATAGACTTACCTATGTGACCGTGGGAGTGGAGGCGTTTTCTATGAATATTGTTGGTAAGTATTCTAGATCATTCATGAAAAGACCAAGATTCGACACATAGCCGAAAAATGTCAAACCATAAGAACTTGATTGGTCCTAAAATGAAAAATATGTAGGATATGATAGTTAACATACACTAAAAGGGAGAGGGTTAAGTAACCTAATTAAACCAACTCCCTATAAATTCTATCTAACTATACCAAGTGTCGATTAAGCTCAAAAGACATTAACATTAGATATTTTGTACTTTACCTTGTATGAGCAGTATTTCCTTTTCCTTTTAACTATGAATCTATAGGGGATCGTTGTAAAATTCAAAGTTTTATTATGTATTTTAATTTAATGTTTTGTTGAGGGCAAGTTTTGAATTCATAACCTTTTGAGTATTATTTGTAAAATATAGATATTTCCTTAATTATTAAAACATAAGCTAAAAGAGTTTTTTCCTTTTTTGTAGAAGTTGAAAGTCAAAGATTCTCTTAGTTTTCTAGTTTGTGAGAATTGTAGAAATAACTCTTCCAAATTTTAGTCCCACATTAGATAAATATAAGAGTGGTGCTCACCTAATAAAGGATCTTACTTTCTCAATGTGAAAGAGAATAGGCTTCGCGTGCACATGGCGGCCCAAGACACCATTGGACTGTAGATAATTATATATGGGGCCAACCTGTCAAAAACTTTTAATCCGTGAATGTACATACAATATGTATGTAGGGGGAGTACAAATCTCAAATTTAAGCCTCATGTGGTTAACATTAATCTAAAATTAGATCCATTGTTTCCTTTCATCTTTGTCGTTGTAGCGCCCCGCCAAACGCTAACACAAATCCCAAGACTACCTCGAAATTCGAACATGGCTCCCCTATTTATGTTAGCATTCCACAGAACTCAAAAATATCATAATTTAATATACCACAAATTCTAACTATATAAAAAGGCAACATGGAAATAATAGCGGAAGACTGAAAATATCTAACATGTGAGTATATCAGAGTGCGAAAGTTTACAATATACATGATTACAAAAAGCTTTTACTCTAATATGAATCTAAATTACTCAACTTCAAAAGCTATATACATCTCTTGGGACAAACAGACTCCTAGGGGATATAGTCCCAATGCTCACTAGATAACGTACCTTGATCGTCAGTGTGACCCACCAGATGATCCTCACTCGACGGCTCTATAACTATTTCTCTGACTGCAAGCTCTAAAGCTAAAAAAACGGAAGTAAAGGGTGAGTAATGATGGTTGTCCAATAAGTCCACAATCAATTCCTACTAATAACATTTTCTAAACATGATCGAATAAGCATACTAGACATTTTAATACATCCAAATTTTTACAAAATAAAATATGATTAACTGAGACATATAGCCAGGGATGAGCAGCTAAGCAATTTAAAAAGAATCACATGTCATCAATCGTCAGTATCCATTATATATTTATATTTTATACAAATCTAAATAACAACATGGAAACAGTAGACATGCTTTTCAATTTATAATTCAGAATAAAGCGACAGGTACATAATACATAATGGTGGAGCAATAGAATTAGAGAGCTGGGATTCATGACTGGATCATTCCCAGTCGGGACATGATATTCCTTAATAAAATCGTAGTTCCTGATTTTGTGACTGATCACTGTTTACTACGCTTACGGGACCATTTATCCGGCTCAAGCTAGCCGTTTGACATAACCGTAAGCAATGGATTTTTTTTATGTGTCAGAACGTTTGACTACTACTAGATTATTAGTGATAACTAACTAATCATCTTCGTCTATGTCTATCAAGCGTGCATTTGATTTCCAAAATAAACACTCTATTTGTATATAACCACCTTTACAATATACGTTCACTAGTAAATATAGAAAGGAATGGATCCGGATTCCAATTGTGACTCCACTCTGATACGCATCCCGTACCACATATGAGCTTGGTGGTCCGTACCGTACATCCTAGAATAGCACACCACTCCAGATGATATGATGCACTATCCCTTCAGGCATTCACAGAATCTTTAACAGCTCACAAAATACCTACGTTTATATATATATCATTTTTATTTTAAAATAAATGAGAAATTAACAAAATATGGTAGAGAAGGATATCTAGTTTTCTACCATGCAACTGTGGCCACCCACCCTAAAATAAATAACAGTACTCGTAGCCTTTGCGCCAACATAAATTTAAATAAACATGCAACCCTTTCATTAATCCTGGATATCCCTTCACCAACCTACACATAACATACAACGTAAAATATAGACATCACCCTTGGTGTGATTCTGATATTTTACCGATTCATCCATTTCCCATTCTACCGTGTTTTTTACTTCTTGAGTTTTTAAATCAAATATTTATTTTTCAAGCTTGCAAATTCACTTTGATCATTTGATCTAAAAACTATTCAATTTTCGAAAACTCAATTTTTCAAAGTTGTCGAAATTGAAAATGGATTTTTGTAAATGAAGGCCCTCGACAACATGAGAAGGGCCATGTAATTTTGTAATCTAATTCAAAGTAATACAAAAGATATCATACGAATTCTTGAAACATTTCCGTTATGATGAAATTATGTTTATTGTTTTCCCAGCTCATTTGAAAGAGTTACGGGGCCTATAAGTATTTGTTTTGGCATGTTAAAAGCATGAGGAATTGAAAAAAAAAATATTAAAAAAAGAATTTTTGCACTTTTTGATTTCCACAGTGACTCATAATGGCACCGTGACTAGAGCACAGTGGCTCACAGTGGCACCGTGATTGTTCACGGTGGAACCGTCAGAATGCTGAAATTTCGTGAATTTTTCATTTTTTTCATCGTTTTTTCATGTTTTTCACTCGTTTTGGATTCTAATAACCTACCCACAGATCTAATATTTAAATCATGATAAAATATATCAAATACATTAGTTCTAGTATGAATTTGAGACAATTACAATAACATTTTATGATTTTTAAAATACAACATAAGTTTCGAAACATCTCTAAATGCAATTTTTCGAAATCTACAGTTATTAATAAGAATTGAGAGTCCCTTACTCTTGAGGTTTTTGGACACGATAAGCTAGCTTGAAAATCGAGGATCGGTAGTCTGGAACTTTGAATTCGGTCGAACTTGAGTGCCAAACGAATCGGGTTTGTTGCAAAACCCTCGTTAGAAGTATTCTTCCTTCTCTTACGACGATAGAGAACCCTTTTTCTAAGTGGGTGAGTCTCTAAGTCAGTAGAATAAAAATTCCCTTTCTGATTTTTGGTAAGAATTCAAGAGAACAAAAAGGAAATGGAGGTTGGATGGGGTGAGCATGTGGAGCTCGACAACGCCGACGACTTTGCCTTCTTCGTCGAGGTTCAACTCGGACTTGATTAGGATAGATCTTGATGGAAAGTTTTGAAACCCTAGGTTTGGAAGAATGAGCTGATATGAACTCTTTAGAGAAGAGAGGAAGAAATGAAATAAAAGAAAGTTATCTTTCTTTTAAACAAGGGCTTGGGGCATTTTTGACATTTTCTACTTATTTTTATTTTTGACGAAATCATGACCATTCGAATTCGAAAAATGACATATGAGTATTCCATTTCGAATAATTTTTCGTTGCAGACCTCATGGTGTAGACAAATTTTTCTGATTCTCGCTCTAACAAAAATTTACTATTTTGGGTCCCATCCAACACGAAATTGAAGATTTTTATAACTTTTTCATCCGAACTCGAATTTGAACTTGCTTACAAGCTAAAGTATATATTTCGACCTCTTTAAACCCAATGACAGAGTCGATTTTTGTTAAAAGGAACGGAATAATATCCGAGGGTTTTACTCTAATTTCCTTCTTTAACATTTTCCTTAAAATATCACCCTTTGGCTTCTTCGAGATACGAGTTGAAAATCTGGGGTACAATCGTTAATTTTTCTTTTATTTCTAACCATTTGATCGTAATGTCAGTTTCAGTTCTTTAATGTACTTTAGACCATTGGGTTCTCCAATGTTTAGAAATGGGTTAAATTAAGGCCCACATGTTTTATCATTAATCAAGAATATTGTTGGGCTCTTTTAGACCATTGGGCCCAAATTCTATAAGAGAGATTGTGCCCTAGTGTTTTAGATATATAGAAAATAATTTATGATCTCTCCCTTGTTCTCCTCTGTATGAGTTACTCTAAATCTCGCTGCTCACACTAGACCGATCGAGTTTATTGTATACCTACTACTTTCGAGTGCATGACTAGCAGGATCGTGACTACTGAATCTTGGAAACCAACCATCGGAACCTTTTGCATTGTGGATATCATCATAAAGGGGCACGGATTTGGTTTTAAGGACAGTAACTCTTTCATGCCTCACTCACATCAAAATTGATAAGTTCTTTCCAATCTTCACTTTCTACAATCTATTTTTTGGGTTTAGAATATTTGTTTCAAGAACACTGAATATCTCCAATAGATTACCAAAGAAAATTCTCAAGACCCAAAAATTTTCATTATCAATAAAAATATTGCATATATGATTATCTTATATATTTGGATGGTTGGTATATATAATATTTTATATATGTATTTATATGTTTTGACAAGCAACGAACAATGAAGTAGAATGTCAAGCTTTAGTAGAAGCTTTGGAGTTCTTCAGGTTTCAGGCATCTAATGTGATGATTGGGTAAGACTCGCTTCTGTAAGTGAATGCTTTGAAGGGCTCACAAGTGCCTTGGAGGTTAGATGGATGGGTTCAGAAAATAAAGAGTTCCTAGGTCAAACTTTCGTGGACTGACCAACATACATGGGAAGAAGCAAACTAAGGGTGTCTCACCCCTCATACATTATTTCTTGATCAATGTACTCATTTTCTCTCTTAATTAGCCAAAAGAAAGGTTTTGATATGTAAGTAAGTATTTGTGATATCCTTTTAGATTACTTTTGTGAATTATTAGACCAATTTTAAGAATCCTAGGTAGTTTCCTAGTAAAACTGTATTTTATCTTCATATTAAATTAATTATTACTATATTGATTATTACAATATATTTAGTAATATTATTTTAATGTTATATCAACTTGTTAATGTAATATAATGTGTAATTATGTTTTTAATCGTGTTTATACAGGTTTCTTTTCAGTAGACATCATATAATAAAATAAACTAAAATTAATTATTTAATGCCAAGTGGCCTACTATCCAAATGCCATTTGGCAGCCAAAGTACCTACCACTACAACAAATAATACCATTAATGTGTGTATCTAGAGTTCATCAATTTACTGATTTGAACTATTGTTAGTATTGCTAGTAGTGTTTCTTGGTAGACTTCATAATTCATAGACTATTCACGTTCACAACTCTTGAGGAAAGATAAAGACATGGATAAGATCATGACCACACAAAAAATATAAATAAATTTTGTCTTTGTCTTATGTTATTGTTATGTAATGAATAGTTGATTTTAGTGAAATTTATGGCGATACTTCGATGTAACTTATCATTATGAGTAATGAAAATTCATTTATCGCTTCTCACTACCACAAATATGGAAATTAGGAACGGTTTATAACTGTTCCTAAGCCAATAAGAAACAGTTTGCAAACCTTCTCTAATCGAGGCGTTGTTAATGAATTTAAATGGTTGGACGCCGTTCTAGATCTCAGGTTTTGGAATGGTCAAAAACCGTTACAAAACTCAGATTTCGGGAACAACTTGAAACCGTTCCAAATCTGCATTTATATATAATAAAAAATTATATTCGACATTAATTTAAAATCCGATGTGTATGACTGATGTCCTAAATTTGAGACTTTAGGCATCGGTTACCAACCGATATCTAAGGTGGTCATAAACCGATATCTAAACTTTAAAAAAATATATATATATTTAATTTTTTTTTCGACGCAACAATTACCTACAGTCAAAATCGACCCAAATAGAAAACATCGAGGTTCTCTTTATTGCCACCCATCTCATCAATGGGAACCAGACTAGAAATTTCTTTTTATGTCCTCTTGTGTAAGCTTCACCTTCAAGGAGCCGAAGAAGAGCATGGGAGTTTTGAATACTGAATAGGTGAAACCAGAAACGAAGGCTTTTGAAGCCTTCAAACCTATAAGGGCTGCAAAATAGGACCTTAGATATACAAAAATTGCACTAGCAGTTGAAATTCCTGCATAAACTCCAATTAAGACACCACTGTTGATGTGAGCAAATTGTATAGCTATTGCTAACCAATAGGTTGAAGCAATCTGAAGAGCGACAAAAGTAGAATGAGTTAACATAGACAATCCAAGAAAAAATGATCCCTTTGAGACGAGGTTATAATCGTGGGATGTCTTCCACCCAAAATCTCCATTCTCCTTCTCTTCTTTTTCTGTTAGTTGGATCCCTGAAGTATCCTTAATTGAAATCTCCCCCTCACTGTTCTGTTTTGTGGGGAAGGAATGCCTGGAGTTTGATCAACCTTAATCTACTTTATGAGAGATGTCCATTATTTTCGGGATCCAATACTGTCATTGAATTTTTATGAGCATTCACTAGCTGTTCAAATGCCATCCTGGATGTCAAGAGTTCTTCATACCTTCCTGATTGTGTTACTTGTCCACCTTCCATAACCTAGAAAAGCAAGAACCTATGATCTTCATATATGTGTCATCAAGAATCCACATTAGAACACACTAGTACAAAAATCTGAAATGTTTCCTTGTAAGACTCATCACCAGAATTCTATCAGCTGCAGCAAGATACTTGACTTGATAAGTCACCAGAATGACAGTCTTCTTTTTTAGAGCAGCCATGACACAATCCTACAATTATTTCATCCAATATTCAATTACTACAAAAAAAGAATAATGATGATTGAATTGTCAAAGGGAAATTACAACCATTGTACCTTGATAACCAATGATTGGGTTGCTTAAACCCAAAAAATGATGCATTGAAGTTTATAAATAATGGGCTTTGGGATGGATATAAAAAAACAAAATAAATCTAAAGTAGTACAAAATTTGTAAGCTTTCCAAGCATGCACTAATGTATTGAACCCAGATTTTGATATGTCAGGCTTGGGACAATTTGTCTATCCATTTTTCGAATCTTCTATAGAAATGTTAATTTAGAGAATATGCAATGTTCAACCGGGCTTCATTGTCTTATAGACACTGATTCTCATTGTGCCTTGAAGTGATTACTTGATAAATGATGTTCATATTTCTTACTAATAGTTCTTTCCAGTTTTGATCTGATACCCACCAACATGTATACACATACGTATGCATCAACATTCTAATGAAATTTAATCTTCTTTACTCACATTGAAAAGGGTAGCCGTTGTATGTGCATCAACTGCACTAAAAGGATTATCAAGGAGGTAGATGTCTGCATCATTGTAGACGGCTCGAGCAAGTTGAAGCCTTTGTTTCTATCCTCTACTCATGTTGAGCCCTCTCTGTCCGATTTCTGTGAAGTCACCATGGTTGAAGATATCAATATCCTTATCAAATGCGCATGCTTTTATTGCCTTCTCGTATTTCGTCAAGTCCATTGGCTTTCCGAAGAGTATGTTAGTCCCTCGTGCAATTTTTTCTCCTCACGAGTTCAATACCAAACAAATGTAGAGTAACAATGGAGCAACTACAACGGAGATAGTCCTAAGAAATGCATTGATTCCTACTACTATCATATCTTTCAAGTAAACTTTAGCTAGTGCCCATATAACTAAGTTTTCAGTGTTATCTGAGCTCTTCTTAGTCTTGAGAAGATCCCATGCATGATTAAAGGCTTGATAAGCAATTAGTGCTTCATCCTCGGGAACTAGAGAAGGGATGTCGTCCAGGTCTAATGGCTTCGAGTAACCTAAACATTGTAAGGGATTCAGCCAAGAAAATATTAATTCTAATGAAATTGGACTTGCCCAATTCTGATTGACATTTTGCACCTTTTGCAGTCAGCAGAGGTTTAGACAAACGTGGGTCTCGAAGGTTTTGAGAATTTAGGTGTCTGAAGAGTTTGAAAGCACAAAAGAGAAGCAACAAGTTTACAAACCATGAAACCACAACAAGGTGGATGCTAATTCAACAACTTACGGGCCTAAAAATTAATATTTATCATTGAATTGTCTACAAACATGAAATTGGTAACCCTAGTAGAAAGGCATAAGGCAGTATATCTAGCCTGTAGCAGATGAAACCAAACATGAATGTGGACAACGAAAAAAATAAGAAGCTTCATCTCATGCCAAAAGCTTTAACATTACTAGCAAGAACAATAGCCTTTTCTTTGCTAATCTCATCCCACAATAGATCATATCCAACAACCCATTTCATAGGAAATCTCCCTAAATGAGAAATGAAAGGTAAAATAGCAATGACTGCTTGTCGTGAGTACAAGAAACCCCGCCTTCAAAAGTGAGCATAATGAGTAGTTGTTTTTTTTCTCCTGACTTTCCGTGGCATCTACAAACCAGTGGAAGAACATGCAAAGAAATAGAGGATTTGAATAAAATAATTCTGATCAATTTAAGAGAATCACGATTGCCAACATCCATAGAAGGGAAAATGTTTCTAGATATTAAAATGAAATTTAACATAAAACATGGTAAATGATATGTTCAATTATAAGAAAATAGTATAGAACATGGTAAATCACCTGTTCAAGCCCTGCTAGAATTGGCTTTTCATTAAATCACTTGCCGTCTCCCATCAGCAGATGTGTGCTCTTGCCAATCCAATGAAGATTGTGTGCTAGAGTTAGGTTGCACATTTGTGGCCTGGAACCATGAAAAACAGAAAATGCAAGGAAGAAATCTTAGTTAACCACTATAAACCAGAACCATGGCCGAGACCCTCACTTTATCTTTCAAAGTCCGTCGCTATTTCCGTTATCAACGGGCAAAGTGATCGTTGCTGCTTGTCGGTATAACTGAAGTCGCTATATCTTTCTGCGACGGCCACCATTACAATGACTGTCGCTATAGGCATTTTTTTCAGAAAAAATTTTTTTGAGAAAACTTTTTTTGCTAATGGAAAATAAGGTTATAGCGACGATCATGTTTGACCCTCGTTATAGGGTTTCGATTTCAAAAAAATAAAATTTGCAAAATAATTCCCTATGAAAAAAATTAAAACAAAAAGGATAAATTTCAATTGTTTCCAAAGTAAAACTCAAAAATAGTGAATCCAAAGGTGGAGAGAGAGAGAGAGATTCCTGGATTTTCAGATTTGAGTGGAGTTCTCGGCTTACCTCCCTTCTTTTTCTTCTTCTCGCCTCTGTTTTTCCCCCAAAACGTCAGATTGAAGGAATGTTTTGATTTTGAATGTTTTTGAAATAATGCCCTTGACCTCGGTCTCCTTCCAGACCAATTATTTAAATCACCCCCTCATTGTTGCGGTAAATATTTGAGATACCCTTTTGTTTTCAAACTGATGAATGCGCTTGACCTTGATCTCCTCCCAAAGACCATTATTTAAATAACCCCCTCTTTGTTTTCGTACATATTTCAGATACCCTTTTATTTTCAAATCGATGACATGCACCCTGACCTTGGTCTCCACTGGAAGATTTGTTTTTGAATATATCAAATGTATCCATTGTATCGAAATGTATCGGTATAGTTTCAGTTTCTAAAAAACATCGAAACATTGAAACATACGAGATTTTAGACCATGGGTTGGCCATCTTCATCTTCTTATGCATTAACAGTCCTATCATGGAAGAGGCTACAACTTCATCTCTTCTTCCTCACTAAAAGTCCTCTTGTTAATCCTTGGTCCTAGCCGGTTAAACCATCTTAATCCACAACTTTTCCCTACAAAAAAAAATCCCAAAAGGAATACCATAAATAACCATCAAACCAAAGCATTGATTCCATGATGAATCAAGATTCAAAATTCAAAACAGAGGATAGAGAACTCAAAATCTTCATTTCATAACCCCAAAAAATAAGGAAAATAAGTTAGGATTTTAGATTTTTTGAAGTTACTACAAATATTATTCTATGGTTTGTCTTGAAATCTGTAGCATACTTTGAATTCAAAATCTAATGAACTTTCTTATAGCTTCAACAAATATACAAGTTTACAAAGCGATGTTTCAATGTCTTCTTCATAATACGCTAAGGACATTGATCTTGGAGGGTTGTATGCAAATAAACACCTTCATCCTTTATAATATGTTGAAGCTATTCATTGACTGCCCTCCTAAAGATAAAATTAATCCATAAAGTCCATCAAATTGAAGATTTTAGTTAACTGTTGTTTAACTAGTAAGAAATTCAAATTGAATTATTCTAGAGAAGCATACCTATTTAACTTATCTAATTCAGAGAGACAACAAACATCTTGAACTTATCTCCATCGTTCGCACCCACAAAACACTACAAAATTGGAACCAATTCAGCCACATAAGCAATGATATATCTGCATTCCCCATCCTCTTTCATGCATCTCAGCAATGATATTTCTATATGTGCCAAACATCCCTACAATTATAGGAAGGGACACATTCATCATGTAGAGAACAAGATCAAGTGTAAATCTCATACCTAAACATTGTTGTATTGCCACAACTTATGAACCCCATAATCCACAACCTGCACCCAAGAAACCAATCCATCAGTTTCACCAAACAAATATGCAAGGAAAAAATCAATCTCAGAAATGAGGACATCTCTACACCTTTCACCGGCTATCCGAACCAAGACCACACAACCTAGTATGATTGTTTGTGATGGGATCTCTTCACCAAGGAGCTCATCCTATAAAAAATCCAGCCAGTATCTATGAAATTTAAAGTATCAAGGTGTTAGTGGTAACAAAAAATCACTACACAATATAAATGCAATTTGCAATAGAATAAGTGAATCAATGGCAAACTAGTTTAGAGAGTCTAACAAACACAACACATTTATAATTCAAGAATGTATACTAGACCAAGAGCATGCCATGTTAAATGCTACAAAATACATTGCACAAAATAAGCTCAACCTTTAGAAAGGGAGCACGTGGGATTTGAAGAAAAAAAATCTAACTTGTAGAAGGCGGAACTTCCAATTTCTTGCCACTTGTGATACAAGTCTGGGAATAAATGGAAGTAGCAACACTAAATGATTTTCACAGAGTGTTTAATTTACTAGATCGTGTATTACCAAAAATCTGGAAAAGAAGATAATAACAATGATTATTATGAAGATGACATGATGAAATCACGCTATATTTCACCTCTTGTCATAATTTAGAACATCAAATTAAGTTCCATAATGTTTATACTAGTCAGTAGACTATAATGTATAGTTCTGACAATGGTGGTTCAATGTGAGCTTATTTTGTTAGTAGTGGTGGCAAAGGGCTGCAAGTGTGCGAAAGTAGTATAGTATATATACATCATTAGTCCTGCTTTCTATCTATTTAGAAACGATTGTGGGTTCTATTAGACATATCTAATTGGCTCATCTTCCCCACTTGGAAATGAGAAAGGCATAAGGGTCACCTAATGGACTGACACACAGGTAAGCTTGTGGTATGTGCACTATTAATGACATGCCATTGTAAACCCCAAGAATACTAGAAAAGTTTCCAATACTAGGATATGTTCGATACTTGACATCATCCAGAACTCAGTCTACTCTCGACAACTCAATACTAGGTGTTTCTATCCCACCTGTTAACAAAGACACCACTAATGAATCAAAGACAATGTTTTGTGCCAATCTCAATTTTGATAACTTACCAGGGCAGCATCATACTTATTACCTAGTATGATTCTCATATTATTTCTATAATGGGGTGACCCTTGACACAATAATCTCATCTTGAGTGCTTGATAAATATTCGAGGCTTGGTTCCTTAGTGTCTAGCCCCTTCTGTCAACATAATAGGTAGATTTTCAGTAACAACATGGTCCCATCTTAAAACAAAATCTTCAGTAGATAGCCCTTTAAATTCTTCAATGACTAAAAACCATTGAATAAGAGCCTCATAATGCAAAATACAATTTTATGAAGAATCTCTTCATCTGTGAACACTTTTTTTAAATATGCCAAATTAATTGCCTAAGAAAAAAATATCACCAAGAAAAATAATACATCTTTAACAAAACATGACACAATCCAGTGAATATAAGTGTGTAAAAAAAGATCCCTAAATCTTCCATGCCAAGTTGCAATGAAGAAGGAACATACTCAACGCTAGCATTTCACAATGAACAAATGTTCATAACAATCTAGTAATGGGTAAATAAAAATATCCATTTTTGTAATTCTACCCAAATAAGCCAGACCAAGCAAGAAAGCAATTAGTTTTCCTTGGATGTGGATTCCACTTCCAAGTCAAAACTAGTTTGATATGAACCTATTGAGTTGGGAGTGATCAGGAAGTAACATGTTAACAGATGGAGCATAAAGAAGAGAAACCCCTTTGAGAGAGTTAAGTGGGTGTTAACATAGTTTGGTTAGCTTACTTGACTCCCACTATTGGGTGCATCCAACAACACCCGATCAACAGAGTTTAACCGCAAGACCTTGGGAAGCTGGCACAAAAAATCACATGCCATCAGTTCACGTGAATCCATGAAAATTTTGTGGAACTTCAAATAGGATAGAAATAACCATCGTACAGGTGAAATCAAGAGTTCTCAACTACCATCTTATAGATGTTAACTTCGAATATTTACAATATGATCAAACAATAAAATAACAATATTTAATTATAAAGATTGCCAAGGATCCAAATTAGAATATCATTCTCATTTAAATAAAAAAAACATTCTAGGCATTTAAAGATTTTGAATCACCATAGTGAATCACATTCTTGTAAGACATTGTCCAAGGGAAGTGCTTACAAAATGGAACTCTTTTAGAAAACCATTCTCCTTTAATAACCGAAAATTTGGAAACTGTAACATAAATTTTAATATTCTTTAAATTTTCTTTTATTGGTTTCTCTTCTTTTCAGATTCATGACCCATCCAAGGGACTAAAAAGTCACATACATGTTGAAAGCTAACTTGCTTATGACACCTAATTTAGCAAAATTCACAAAAAAAAAGAGTGCAGTAGTGACCAAATTAGGGATCAAATAATTTCTTCAAAGAAAAAAAGAAGAAGCAAATGATCCAATAATTTCTTTACACGAATGGCCTTTTAAACTAAATGATGTATATAAAGCTGAAAGGTTACCAAAATTCGTAGTTTGCCAAGAAAGGAAGCAATTATAAGACTGGGCAAATCATGACTAAGTGTTCAAACTCTAATATGTGGAATTTGAAAAGAATGTAACCAATCAAGTTAATAAAAACCAAAATTTGAATCTACCCGAACAAGATAAAAAATGTAAAGAAGAGAATTAAAGCTATAAACTTATATCTGTCGAGAGTCTTGTAAAAAACTCCATTTTCTGAGGTTGCTGCAGTTTGTAAAACACGTTGTAATTCCCAGTAAAGCAAACAAAAGATGGAGATGATTTTCGAAACAAAAGTGAAGAAAGTTTGATTTATACATTGTAATCCCCACAAGTCTCGCCTTCTTCGAACTAAAGCTCTTCCTACAAAAATTATAAAAATTGTACCCCAAAAATCCTGCATCATTGTCAACAAACAAATATTTGAAACACACTTCAGAAATAAAAAAAGGGTGCAAAACTCGTCAAAGAATCACCCAAAACCAACATGATCAGATACATAAAACCCTAGCAAATCTTAAGAAACTCTCCATCAAAGATCTTACGATCATCAATAGTGCTATCAAAGAAACAATTTTGAATCAATTATTAGTAAAACTCTTCTCACCTTAGATAATATCAAGCTTGATTCAACAATGGAAACTAGAGAAATTTCGTTAGAAATTAACAATCTGAAAAACCAAACCAGCTCAACTACTATGAATCAATGAAGTAATGAATCAGAAAATAAAATCCAATAAAATTGAAATCTCGAAACCCTAGATCTAATATGTAGTATGAAGGATCGAGAGAGAAAATGTTGGAGAGTTTTACCCTCTTTTTCCCTTAATTTTCCTCTTCGATGTTGAAATATAGAGGAAAGAGAACTAAAACTAAAAATAGGGAAGGGGGAAGTCGAGAGTTTATGTCATATAACTGCCCTATAGCTACGGCCAAATTTAATCGTCGCTATAGGAAAATTTAGCGACAGTGAGTAGGAGTGGCCGTTGCTGAATGCACATACAAGGACGACAAAAGAAATTTCCATGGCAAAGACATAAATCTGTTACGACGGTCGAGTGAAAAGCCGTCGCTAAATGAGTCCATAGTGACGGTCAAGACATTACTGTCGCTAAATCTCGTCGCTACATGTGATATTTCCTGTAGTGATTTCACATGGCTAGAGAATCATTGAGCAACAATGAAAGGAAGTAATAGAGAGAGACTTACAGGAACAGTAGCAGCCTTAACTAATGGTTCTTGGCCAGACTGATCAAGTAAGAAAAGCTATACAGTAGGGATGGTCAGTCTTGATGTACATATACAACAAATGCGTAAATATTTTGCAACCTTAACAGAAACAAACTGTGTCCCCTATGCCATGCACATAGTCTACAAATTCAATACTTGACTAGGAAACTGTCTAACCTTCTTACCAAGTGTATCATGGGCATCCAGCATCAATATTTTACAGTAAGGCATTAAAAATGTGATAAATCTTCCAACAATTCAAAAATTAATGGTTAAAAAGAAGGGAATATGACTCACTTGCGAACAACAAACAAATCTAGTTTTCCCCATGAGAAAGAATCTGTTGACTTGTCCACTTGTGGAGAAGCATATGCAGAAACAACTCTATCATTGGGAAAAGATGAAGGAATATGCCAATTCTTGCTCACATTTCTCTGTAAATATTGTATGAAATAATCAGATATAGTTGAGTAACGAGAATCAACAAACATAACAAGGTTGGAAACACAATATTTACATGCTTATCCATGAACATCTTCTTGATGCTTTGGGACTTATCATCATGACCTTGGGAAACATTTCCGTCACCTTCAAAGCTTCCCTCCATATTGTTTTCCGAGTACCCTACATCATTGTTACTTACTTTTGACCCTCTTTTCCTTGAACCACATCCAATTTGAGTATCAAGCATTCCTAGAATGGTAGGATCTGGGGACTCAAGCCATTCTCTGAATGTGAAATACTAAGCACAAATTATGTACAATTTGATTATCAAGCATTCCTAGTGGGAGCCTTACTTTCTGGCATATGAAATACTAAGCACAAATTATGTACAAATAGGGTGTGATGAATGCTACTCAAAGTAGAAGCCAACCATTTAGAAACCAATAACCTCAAAAGCACAAGGAGTGTATGCGGCCAATAAATCACATCCTTTAGAAGATTCTGGCTATACAAACCGAGCACATAAAAAAGGAAAGGTACACTGCCTATATTGCCTTTTTCTTATAAGTTACTCATTTTATGTGGATCATAATCCAAATCAACTTGAATACTACAAGGTTTGCAAGACAAAATTGTAAAACTTGTAACCTGTATTTGTCTCATAATTTAAACTAATTGGCAGAAATATAAGACAACAAATAGTTCCATAGGAAAAGAAGGTTTCCCTTGCTTGTCCACCAACCTAAAATTTTCCATACTCCAGTTTTAGGGATGCAAAAGTTAATTCCCATCATTTATTTTTTATAATCTAAACCAAAGCTCTCTCTCTCTCTCTCTCTTCTGGTCCTTCCAAAGTTAAGCTCACTTGGAAATCTAAAAGGAAACAAACAGAGCCTCTTAGGTCAGGTATCATTGACTTGTGAGTTAAATACAAAGTTCGGGAATGTAGTTGTAACAAATTCCACGATGTTAAACAAAATGTCTTATAATTATGTGACTTAGACATAGATACGCAAGTACATGTCAAAGATAGAATCAAAAGAATGACAACAAGCCCACACACCCATGATAAAATTCAATATACCCGCCAAAGAGGGGTTTTGATCTTGGGTCTGTGGTATTGCACCACAGAGACATTACCAACTCACTGAGGTGGCACATTCAAACATCATAAATTTACGACAAGGCCCCCACCCCTTCTTTCATTAAACAACACAAAATTCTGATATTCAACAAAATAGAACAGAGGAGAAAATATGTCAAATTTCAAAGTTATGAAACACACCTATACAATTTTTCCCAAATAATCCCCTCATCTCTCCTTGTCGAGAACAAACTGTTATACATCAAGAAAAAGAGTTAGTATGTACGACTTAGATTTAAACAAATTGTATGCCACCGAATGGACACAATAGCTACCAATCTTATATTATCACAAAGCATAAACGTAGTGGGCGGATATCAGCAAGGAATGTGTATGCCCTTCTAGATGTTGGACTCCATATTAAAAAAAAAAAAAAGATACAAGATACAAGAACAATCATGATTTAGTTGCAATTGATTCTAGGAATTAAGCCAGAGAGATGAGGTTGAGAGGTCGATTGAGGGAGCGACTGAGAGAGAGAGATGAGATCGAGAGATCGATTGAGGGAGAGAGTGAGAGAGCGACTAAGATCGAGAGCTCGATCGAGAAAGGGACTGAGATCGAGAGAGAGACTGAGAGAACGATTGAGAGAGAGAACGATTGAGAGAGAGAGAAAGATAAGATTGAGAGTTCAATTGAGAGCGGCTGAAAGAGAGAGAGATAGAGACAGACTTTCGTTCCAACGAACGAGACGAGCAGTCACTACGTCATATTGCGTTTTTGGCGACACTACCATCGCGCTAAAAACGACTGTTACAGGCTGTCGTTAATGGCGACAGTGTTTGGCTGTCGTTTCCTCGTCGTTTTTATGGAATCACTGACGGTAATAAGTAAAAGTTGGTGTGCCAGTAGCCACTCTAAAACTACCCCTTTCTTCCCCAGAGAGAAAAACGAATTTCTCTCTCTCTGTCTCTCTCCGATCTGGTTTGATTCTCGAATTCCTTTGTATTCATCTCTCCTTAAATAAACAACTCGCGCTCTCTCTCGACTCGATCTATTCAAGTTGGATCCATAGCGCTGTTCATCAGGTTGGTTTGTTTTTTTCCCTCTCTTGTATTTTTCTAGGGTTTGAGCTCTCAATCTCACTCAATGATTTTGATTTTTTTATTTGTTATTTCTTTAGATCGAACTCTCAATATCTCTCTCTGTCTCTCTCTATAATCTTCATCGACTTTGGTACTAAGTTTTCGATCTGATATCGAAACTTTAATCAGGTTCGATAGTATAGTTTTGGTTTTATTTTTTGGTTTGATTTAATGGTTGATGGATCTGTATTCAGATATTGGATACAAATCCCCAACTATTTTTCCATCTGCAGCAGCAAAGGTTGATAGAATTGATTTATAATGGAAAAGTAGAAAAAGCTTTGGAGTTTCCTCAGGAGGAGCTCGCACCAAGGGATGAAGAAAATGTAACTCTTGTCCCCTAATTGCCTTATTGTGCCTTTTTTTAGTTGCTAATTTGTAATTTTGAAAAACAACACCTCACAAGGTTTTCTTGTTAACACTAGATGATAAAAGCTTGACTTTTTGATTTTCAATTGTTTTTCTTTGTAGGAAAGTAGTTTTTTATAATATTACTTGAACCTGAAAGGATTTGATGATAATGATAGTGATAATTATCTGTTAGGATCAAGCTGGCAATCATATTCTCTATTAAATTTACAACTGAATCATGATTTATTTACTAAGGTTCAAACAAATTTGTATGCCTCCGCAGCAAAGCTTTCTAGAAGAGCTGGAGAGGACAGTAGATACAAAGTGTTATAATTAGTAGACTATCAAGGGGTATATCCTCTATTTGAAAACATGAGTATCTCAAATATTCAACAAAAATGTAGAGCAAGTCCAAATCACCCAAGATTTAATTTGGTTTCTGTTCTATATTTTAATTATGTTTCTGGGCACTTTCATATAGAACTTGGTACCAAGAAAATGCTCAATATCGAAGAATACACAAGGATGTTCCATGTCCGATGAAACTGAAGCAAGATCAAAATAATTCAGGACAGAAGCCACCCGAGAAGGCGCTCTTGTTATAGTGAGCATCACTCTTGTTGATGCATTCTTGGATGTTGTAAGTCCTTACTTTAAAAATAATTAGTTTGGTAAATGCAGAAAAATAACAAAATGATTATATTCAATTTTTTATATATGATTTAAAAACTTGTCTGCGATCACACACACACACAAAAATGAGTATATTCAATTTTTGATATATGATTTAAAAACGATAAAATGTCAGTTCATAACTTGTTAGCTGAAAGTTCTTAAGATGATGTTTTTCTATACATGGATTGATTACAATCGGCATTGATCCAAAATTATGTTATGGCTCAACCTCAATATCCATATCCATGTCCATGTCCATCTAGTGAAGACCCAAATGATGGTTTCAAGCCTACTAGCGGGAGAGTACAGGTAAGATTTGCTGTATTTTGTAAGAATATCCCATTTATTTTCCTATCTTCTGCTTTTATCGTGAACTTAATTGGAGTGATTTGACTTGTTGTAGGAACTGAGTTTCAAAAGTAAGCCAAATGTGTGGGCATACTTCTCTGTTAAGGTATATCTTCTGAGGTACTATATGGGATATCTTCTGAGTTTCAAATTTTTGGGGAAAGATTTGGTTTTGATTCTTATTGATTTTGCAGAAGAAAGACGATGTTGATGATATTCCTTTAGTGCTTCTAAACTGTTTCTTCTCCTAACTCCTAATATGAAAATCAGACTGCAATTGATTCCTATAAAAGTGAGAAAGAAGCTAGAGTTGTCGTTGAGGGAAATCTAGCTTCTTTGGCAGTAGAGCTTGGAAGAGCTCAGCAAGAACTAAAAAACGCCAATCAAAGGGTAACATTAAATATGCAATTCATGTTGTTTAATCGTTTATTCTTCTGTTTATTAAAAAAACTTCTGTATTCTGCAGATAGAGTCTCTTAATGCTACATACATGTATTCATAGGAGTATAACACGAGTTTAAAGCAATACAGCAGAAGACTTCAGATGGACTGTGAGACATATAAGAAGAACCTTGAGCGTCTGGAGCAGGAGAAAGCTGTAATTGTGGAGAATTTCAGCACAGGTTGCGGTTGTAAACGAAAAATTAAAGGTAATGCCCACATTTAGGAAATTTATTGTTAATTGACTAATACGTGTAATGAATTTGTTAGTTGAATATATGTGCAATGGATTATATATATCTGTTGACAATAGGGAGCCAACATTGTTGTCCTATATGGGTTAGAAGTTTCGGAATGTGCTGGTTTTTTGTGAGGATGATCTCTATGGTGAGGGGATCATCCTAAAAAAATCAGCCCATTACGAAACTTCTAACCCATTTAGGACCATTTTTGTCTGTCAACGTTGGCTCCCTAATGTTGGCTGCTGAATGGGACCCTTTATATATATAATGATTGTTCGTAGGTGCTGCATAACCATTTTTCTTGTGTGGATATTGGTGCATAACTAACTATTTAATAGTGCTGATTGAAGTTCATGTGCGCTTACTCTCTTTAGGTGGTTGATTTAATCACTATGGAGGCAATGACAGAATTTCAAGGGCAGAAGAGACTCATCTAAGACTTACAAAATCGACTGGTAGATGCAGAGGTCCAAATCATTCAGGGAGATAAGCTGCATAATACAATACTGGTAGTGCTTTTATGCTTGCAGTTGGTGCTGGTGGTCTAATAAATTTCGTTGTGGCACTAAGCTATATCTAAATTGTAGGAGCTGAAGGCAACGTCCATGTGTACTGCAGAGTGCGGCCCTTATTACCTGACGATGGTGGTGGCAAAGAAACCCCAGTTGTCGGTTATCCCACATCAATAGAATCTCTTGGGCAAGGCATTGACTTGTTACAAAGTGGTAATCTTTATTCTGATATATCTGGGAAAATATGTAGGAATCCAAGGGATTTAAATTAAGTGGACACTATGAGTGCAACAGTAGGCATGTGAATGAAGTGGTTGGTACCCCATTTGCCATGTGATAAGCCAAGCAATGCCATCACCTTGGGTTGATTGCCCATAAGGATGGAGAATTTGGGGATGTGTCCCATGGAATCTGAGTGGTCTGAAGTGGACATATGATTATAGTGTTAAGGGTACAACATGTAGAAATAAGGCTAAAGGGAAAATTTGATAAGATGATGATAACATCATCATTACTTTATGCAGCAGCATGTTGGACAATCAAGTAACCAAGTACATAAAATGAACATAGTGGAGGTGGATTATGTTTTGGCTACGTTTGAGCATATGCAACAAATGTCTTGTTATATTTATGTGTTTCATCTTTTTTTTTCATTTTTTCCTCCATTTTCCATGTATGAGAGGACCTTATTTTATAATTTTCCCTGTTAAAAGGATTTCATAACTCCCCTCGATTGAGGTGATTCATTAGTACCATTCGATTAGGGGGATTTGCAGCTCCTACTTGATTGATGGGATTGGTAACTCTCCGTTGATTTGCAACTCCCATTTGGCTTCGGATACATGACACCTTACCTTAGGGTAGGTGTTGGTTGTCTTGATGGCATAATTCCTTCTTTTTTTTTTTATTATAGGCCATAGCATAATTCCTACGTATATGCATATCTCAAAAATGCCATGTCCTGTCAGGATTAAATACAAATTTCTTAACCCCACAATTGTCCCCTTTTGATTCCTTAGAGGTGCCTTTGGGGTCCCAAGAATTCTAAGTTTGAGGTATCTATTGCCTCCTTGGTCAGAAACTGTAACCATTGGTTTCTTTGTGGTGAAATTTCTCAAGACGTTTTGAACATGTATCATTTTTACAAGTTGATTGCTTGTGTAGGAAGGCGTGTATTTCATCTTCTAATATCTTTGCTCATCTTGTCTGTATAGGAATAAGCCTTTAACAGGTTAATAGAATTTGTTTCAAAAGGCCTAAATTGCATTTAAGGTAGTCTTGGTCATCTCTGTATAATTTTGCATTCATCGAATTCGTTTTGGACCTTCTTGTGCAAGACCTCTTAATTGTAGGCTGAAGGATGTTTAGGAAATTCTGTTTTTCAGGTAGGATTGGTTATCTAACTTGGACCTGCTTTTTTGTTTGGAGATGTTCTAATATTGAGTTATCTGAATATTCAGCACCATGAATCTTTCTTTGCACAATTACTCGTGATGTTTGTGGTTAGACTGATTCTAGAGGTGTTAGGAGACAGCGCCTCTAGGATGTCCTTGGTTACCTAGGGCCTTTATCTAATAAAGAATGGTTATCTTCTGGGTACAAGGATACACCTAAGGACCTATCTTTTTTACAGCTTCCTTTGATGGTTATGGTTAAGAGCGATCGTAGAGGTTTTCTAAGATCATTCTTCTAGGATGACCCAATTACCCAAGGTGATGCAGGATGGTGATGCCTAATCTAAATGAGTGGATGCTGGCTTAAAAGTGTTTGTATTATCCCTCCTTATATTCAAAAGTTCCTTTTTGATATAAATTTTTCCTCAGCATCTTTGTATTTTACTTATGTTAGACATTGGTTCTTACATTATGGATTTTGGGGGCTAATGGTTACTGTGAAGTTATTCACTTCCAATAAATCAAGTGCATTACTCCCTTTCTTGGTGGAAAAGGGATAAGTAAACAAGATGAAGTTATTGGTACCATTTTCTTTGATCAAGGTGGTTTCAAATGGTTCTCTTTCTGGGAGAGTTGGGTGTTCTGTTGAATTTTTTAGTTTGAAACTCAGAAGTGTGGTCATTGTTTGAATATTGTTTAGATATTTATTTTCCATATTTACTTCAAAGAGCTGAAATCTGCAAGAATTTGAGAGCTGAAAGTACCAACAATGCATTATTCATCTGCTATTTTGAGTAATACAAAACTTATGATATAAATTCTAAGACCAAAAACTTTCTTAGCTACTCTTGAACAATAAAAGATATAAGGACCCGACATTCTTTGATGAGCATCATATTATGGAGAAGAGGACCCATGGAGAACAGACGTAGGCAGGTAGCAAAGCAGATAACTCATGTCACTATTGAAGTATCACAACTTCATGCACCTCTCTCACTTCCTTCAGAATGGAATCTTATAGCCTAGTTTCAAAGGAAGTCGTCATCAACATAGGGAAGTGTTGTCATTTCTTGGAGGAATTGGATATTACAGATAATGAAGTTGACGATAAAGGTTTCATTGCAAGCCAGTCTTGGTCTTTTAAACGATTTTCTCATATTATTTGTTTATTCAGGTTTGAAGTCCATCTCAAGATGTTCCAAACTTCCAGTTTAAAAGTAGGAATTTGCTTGAATATAACTGATGAGGGGCTTACCCAAGTTGGCACGTTTTGTTCGAAACTGACAAAGCTCAATTTGTACAGGTTTGTGAGTTTTCACCATATGAGTTTAATGTCCATATTCCTATCTTAATTAGTTGCAATGACATAGATGGCAGTTTTAGTGAAACTTAGCTTTCGTTCAATGAAGATGGAAAAGATTAAAGTGCCTGATTTTGAGGGGAATGGTCGAGGGATTCTTTATTTTCATAGAGATTCTAGATTAAGAGTTATCCATAGAGATCTAAAGGCAAGCAACATTTTGTTGGATGAAGACAGATGCTCCTGCATATAGGAAACAATTCATGAATGTGTTTTGATGGATCCCAAACTGATCATCCCTATAGTTCCAAAATTCATATCTGATGTTCTGATTTTCATACATGTTGTTTTTTGCTCTCTCCTTATTTGAACATAATTAATTTGAAAATGTATATAATATGTGGTATTAAAATTAAAAATGTTATCCAGGTATTTTGAACTTGTTGTCATCAGTGTATATGCCAAATAGTTGGTATGTGTCACTGGCATGTACAGGCGTCAATAAGTTTCTTGGGTGCCAAATACACATGGTATTCAATTATGTTCCCATCACAGTTACAATTCCAAAATCTGATTTTGGATCGTGTTTTCATTTTTTTGGTGCCTATTATGTTGATCAGTTGGAGTGCCCATGCACCAGGGATCATCTTTAAATGTCTTAAAGGGTCACTTTTCACTTTTAATGTGTTGTAACATATTATTTTAAACGGAAATCTTACTATGACTTGAGCACAATTTTCATCAAGTACAATTCTTTTTTCTGTTTTAGTTCTATTATGAGTTCCTTTTGTTGGAACTACAGATCCACTCGAGTTAAATGAACGTGATGACCAGCCTCAAGGACTACGTCACAAGGATGAAGGACGGTTAGAATGATATTTACTATATCACTGGTGAAAGCAAGAGCTGTTGAGAACTCCCCATTCCTTGAGAAGCTCAAGAAGAAAGGGTATGAAGTACTTTACATGGTTGATGTTATTGATGAGTATGTTGTGGGTCAGTTGAAGGAATTTGAAGGAAAGAAGTTGGTTTCTACTCTGTTAAAATAAGTAGTGTGCCATTTCAGTAATTTTTCAATTTTACTATACCATTTTGTATTTCTCCCTTTGTTTAATTGGTGATCTTTTGTTGAAAATTCTATATGCAGGAGGATTAGTGACATAAATTTACCAGAGTTCCCACCGCCAAGTAAGTTGAATGCTTTTTTATGTATCTCATGATTACGTAGTGTTAACAATTTAAATCGACATAAATTGGATTGGGTTGGAGAGTAACGAGGGGCATTTGAGTCTTTTCATGTTGTTAGTTGGGGTCTAGGTCATCAATGTCAACACATAGGGGTATCTCCAATATTCAGCAACATGTGAGAGGGGGGGGGGGGGGCAGGTGTAAAATAATTTTTTTTAAAACAAAATACCCTATAGCGACGGTCGCCGACCATCGCTATATCCCAATTTTACTGACATGGACTGTCATTTTTTCCGACTGTTTTGGTCTGTCGCTTTTTAAAAATCACTCCTTTTAAAACGACTCTTTTTGCGATGGTAGGGGCAGTCGTTTTTGACGCATTATGACGTAGTGAGTGGGTCGTATAAAATTAGAATATAACGGTTTTTAAATGTAAAACAGTTTAATGTCATTTTTTTAATAAAAACGGCTCAATGCCATTTTAACCTTATGTTCTTATTTTGCAATTTTTTTGTAGTGTTTGCTCATGAGTAAAGGATAATGATCTATCTTTATGTCTGGGGTTTCCTATCTAAAATTTGTAGTGTTTGCTCGTGAGTAAAGGATAATGATCTATCTTTATGTCTGGGGTTTCCTATCTGAAACAAAAGAATAAAAAAGTCAGATAGTTACAAAAACTCTTGCATGCCTATGCTCAACAACATTGGCGCTTATGTTGATCATGAGACTATTTTGAAGTGGAAGTTTATCTACTTTTAAAGAGAGAAAAAACTACCCGCAAAATAATTTTAAACTGCATTTTAAATTAGTTCTCCCCAATAATTGGGTTGGAGTCGTTTGAAGTGAGACAAAGCCAGTAGTTGTGATTGACCAAACGTCAATCTACCCACTAGATTAGGAATGAATAACTAAATTGGGAAAAGGATTATCAGTTGAGTGGTAGGGAAAGTTGACTCATGAGGCGTCAGGCAATTTGACTCATAAGTCATCAAGAGATTATGTTTTTCCTCACCCTTGGAGTCCTAGGTCTCGGGTCCCAAGAATTTGGGGCGTGACAATTCATGTCATCATTTAAATGAGATGCTCACCTTCTGAATATCTTATACACCAATTTTTCCTTTTCTATATAAAATCTTTCCTTGCTTGTTTTGAAATATAATTGTCAAATGAGGTTGAATATAATCTTGTCCGGTTTGTCTCGTCCGAGTAAGCTTGATCTTAGTTCATACAAAGATGAGACGAGGAATATATATTTAATCACAATGTGAAGCGTGACTTTAAAAAATAGTCACCGTCATGCTTAATTCACATAGCAAGGGCTTTATTTACAAAACACCTCTCTTATAATTTTCAACTTAAGATAGTTGCCGCTTAGGTGCCTAGATTCCTAGGCACTTCTTTTGCCCTTAAATAGGGCCTAGGCACCATCTTTGACAACAGAGCTTAGCTCTGAATATGCATCAACTATTACAACGATGATCAAATAACATGGGATAGAATTTAAAAAGATTTTATTTGCAACATAAAAAATTAAATTATCTTATTACTTGCTTTTTTTTATCAAACTAAGCAACTCTTTATAAACAAAAACAAAATGTAAAGCTAAAAAATAAAGCTAGAAAAAAAAGGAGTATCTCATTTGGAAGCATTTTCGAAAATATATTGAGGGAGTAAATCATTATAGTAAAATGTTCCTATAGATCAAAAGCCAATGTGAAATAAGCGTAAAGAAATCACATCACATAATTTATTAGCATGAAAACAAAATTTATATACTTTGACAACTTATCAAGTAGAAATTAACCAACAAATTCAATAAGATGTATCGCTAGAAAATTGTCCTTTGTGAAACCATATTTCAACTTTTGTGGAGAATACTTAGTTCACTCTAACTCTGGGTTAGTGTAAACAGTATTGTTTCTTTTTTGCGTCAATCTATTAAAGAAATTTATCACAAGGAAATCTCCAAAAAGTAGTGTGTGTAAATGTGTGTGTGGTTTTTTTTTTTTCGGCGGGGGGGGGGGGGGGAATATTTAGGTATTAATAACAAGTACAAATATGCTTAAATTAACTAAATTAAAAATACATCTATAAACATAAGTGAATGGAGGACAGGTTAATTTTGGTCCCTAAAAGGATACTTGTGAAATTGTTCTATTGAAAAGATATTGTCTGATTTTTTCCATTATCAGTTGACTTAAAAAGAAGGCAACAAAGACAAAACAAAACAAAAAAAAATAAAAACCCTCAATGAATTGGATGATTCTATTACAAACCTAAAAAATAAATGTATAGAATACATTAAATTACAATATATCTTATTGATATGGAAACATCGAGGAGCCGACCTCTATACATCTGGCCTTTTGGAGGGGGGAAAAATTCTTACAGGATTTCTCTAAATAATGGTTATCTTTTCCCTCTTTTCCACCAAAATCCCTAAACCCTTTTAACCTATTTCCTAAAGATATGATTAGAAAGTAAATCAAACACATCCTTAATAAAATAATTAAGAATTGTAATTAAATAATGCCGACTAATCATATTATAATATATTGATTAATCTTATAATAACTAATAGTTTTATTTCAATTACTAAATAGGGACTATAAATGTTAAATAGGGGTTGTTACTATAATACCCCGGATTTTCAACTCATATCTCGATGAAATTAAATTGTGAGATTTTGAGGAAAATACCGAAGGAGGGACTTAGAGTAAAATACTCGAATATTATTATGATTAATTTCAACGAAAATCGACTTAGCCATTAAATTCAAAAGAATCAGAATATATACATTAGCTTGTAAGCAAGTTCGAATTCGAATTCGGATGAAAAAATTATAAAATCTTCGAATTTCGTGTGGGACCCAAAAATGGTGAAAGTTCATTAGAGCGAGAATTAGGAAAATTTGATGACACTGTTAGGTTCGCAACGAAAAATTATTCGAAATGGAATATTCATTTGAGATTTTTCGAGTTCGAATGGTCGAATTTCTGTCGAAAATATAAACAAGAGAAAATGCCAAAAATTCCCTCAACTTTTATAAAAGAAAGCTAACTTTCTTTTATTCTCATTTGTTTCCTCTTCTCTAAGAAACCAAATTAGCACCATTTTCCAAACCTAGGTTTTAACCCATTCTCACCCTCATCCATCGTGACCAAGTCCGAGTTGAACCTCGACGAAGAAAGTAATATTATCGGCATTATCGAGCTCCACGTTCTCACCCCATCCAACCTCCATTTCCTTTCTTTTCTCTTAGGCTCCCACTAAAAATCAGCAATAGGGATTTTTTATTTTACCCACTTTGAGTTCCACCTAGTTTGAAGAAAAGTGATCCATCGTTGTTAAGGGAGGAAGGACACCTCCATCGAGGGTTTCACAACTAACCCGACCCTTGGGCCTCGAAGTCATTCAACCTCGAGTCCTTGCTACTAATCTTTGATTTTCGAGTTAGTTAAGCGTGTCCGACAACCACAACCAGGTAAGGGATTTTCAATTCTTAGTAGTAACCTTAGATTTCAAAAATGTACATTTAGATTTTTAAGAAAACTTGTTGTTTGTATTTATAAATCGTAGAAATCTTGTGGTTGATTTTAAATTCATGATTAGAATTAGATATTTGATGTATTTTTATAAAGTTTTAATAACAAACTCGTGGATAGATCGAAGGGTTTGAAGAACGGATGAAAGACCCGAAAAATGGATCGAAAGATCGAAATTTCGTGAATGTGTTCAATGCTATCAGCAGGAGTTGTCGGTTCTACCAATACCTGCCAAAGGCCATTTTGTCGGTCCCGCCGATAGAATCATGCTTCTGCCACCGACAGAACAGTTTGGTCAAAACTGCTTCTGGCTTTTGGGTTGCCTTCCTCATGACTTGTACACGATTTTTCACCCTTCATTTCATTGCTTACCATTTACTTTAAGTTCTTTAATAAAATTAAGATTTTACCCCCCATTTCGAAACAATGAGAATGGTTTTGAGATCCAAATCTCAAAAGATCAAAATGCAAATTTTGGTTTCAAGAACAAAATGTAGATTTTGACGTTTTCGACATATTTTCAAAATGTAATAACTTTCACGTTACTTTGAATTAGGCTAAATTTATATAGTGTCAAATCTCGTACTTGAGGCTTTCATTTCCAAAAATTCATTTTCAATTTCGAGAATTTTTAAAAATCGAGTTTCTGATACTTAGCCAAAATTTTACCAGCTTTCCTCGTTTTAACAGTTTTGGTCCGATGCATCGTCGGGACCCGTTTTGAGTAAACTTTAATAGTTTTTCAATTGAATAAACCAAGTGACTTTGAAAGATTGAAAAGGAAAGATGAGATTTGAAAAGATGAAAAATGAGAATGTTGAAAGAATGGAAAATGGATGAATCGATAAAATGTCAGAGTCACACCTAAGGGGTAATGTCTGCATTTTACATTGTATGATGTATGTATGTTTGTGAAAGGATATCCAGATTATTAATGAAAGGGTTGCATGTTTATTTAAGATTATGTTAGCGCGTGCGCTGAATACTGTTATTTATTTTTAGGTCGAGGAGGCCACAGTTGCATGATAGAAACTGGATATCCATTCTCAACCCTGTTTTGTTAATTTCTCTTTTGTTTTAAATAAAAAACATGATATATATGTAGCATTTTGTGAGCTGTTAAAGGGTTTGTGAATGTCTAAAGGGATAGTGCGTCACATCATCCAGAGGGGTGCATTATCTTGGGATGGATGGTAGGGACCACCAAGCTCATATGTAGTATGGGACGTGTATGAGAGTGGAGTCATAACTGAAATCCGGGTCCATTCCTTTTTTATCTTTACCAGTGAACATGTATTGTAAAGGTAGTCGTATACGAGTGGAGTGTTATTTTGGGAATCACATACACGCTTGATAGGCATAGACGAAGATGATTAGTTAGTGATCACTAACAATCTAGTAGTAGTCAAATATACTGACACATCGAAAAGAGACCCATTGCTTACGGTCACGTCAAATGGCTAACCTGAGGTGGATAAATGGTCCCGCAAGCGTGATAAACAGCGACCAGCCACAAAATCAAGAACTACGATGTTATTGAGGAATATCATGTCCCGACTGGAAGCGATCCAGTCGTGAATCCCAACTTTTTAATTCCAATACTCCACCACTTGTATTATGTATCTGTTGTTATATTTCGAAGTATAAACTGAAAAACACGTCTACTATTTCAATATTGTCAACTATATTTGCATAAGTCAAAAAATGTATAGTGATTACCGATGATTGATGATATGTGATCTTTTAAATTGTTTAGTTGTTCATCCCTGACTATATGTACCAATTGATCGTATTTTATTCTATAAAACCTTGCATGTATTAAAATGTTCAGTATGTTTTGCTCGATCATGTTTAGGGAGGGTTATTAGTAGGAATTGGTTGTGGACTTATTGGGTAACTCTCGTTACTCACCCTTTCCTTCTTATTTTTTTTTAGTTTTAACACTTGTAGTTACAAAGACAGGTGTAGAGTCGGTAAGTGGGGAGTATATGGTTGATCAGATCGACGATAAGAGTTTATTGCTTGGTGAGCACTAGGGCTACATCCCTTAGTGTTGTCAGTTTCATCCAGGATATATGTAGTCTTTGGATTAAGAGTTTAGGTCTATGTTAGAGTGAGAGTATTTTTGTAAGCCTGTATATTGTAAAATTTTCCGCACTCTGATTTACTTACATATTAGATGTAATTAGTCTTCCACTATTAATTTTAGTATTTGCATCTTTATATACAGGTTTTGTTATATATTGGATTATCAGGTTTTCGTGTTCCGTAGAATGCTAACATAAACAAAGGGGGCCATGTCCAAATATCGAGGTGCCACCTAGTACCTTGAGATTTGGCATTGGGATTTGTGTTAGTGTTTGGCGGGGCGCCACAGATGCTATCAGAGCATAGCATTAGATCCGTATGGGATACAGGGTCGGATATGTTTTAGAAAATAGGCTGATACCATAATATTTGAGGTAATCATAGAGTGTTATTAGGAATCCGATATCCGAGCTCATCAGTGGTTATGTATTGGGATTGGGAGCTCTTCCGTGTCTAGAAGTCCGTAGAGCCTAGTGAGCCTGAGATAAGATTCTAGGTTCATTCTACAGTAGTAAAAATAGTGTTCATTACTAGATTTCGTATTATAATGATGGTTAATGCTTTTGTAAGAATGATGTTGACATGGATCTAAGGAGTGTCTTGTTTCTGATAAATAGTAGATTACTGAACTCGCAGGTTAGGAAAAATGCAAGGAAACAGAGTTACAACTGGACCCATGACAAGGAGTCAAACTGGTGGGGAAGATCTGCCGGGGTCGAGTAAACTCGCCAAGATAGAACGGTTGATAGAAGTCATCTCGGAGTTATCCCAAAGTCAAGCACGCATGGAAAAGAGGCAATCAGAGATGTTTGAGACTCAAATGATCATGGTAGGCTAATTGACAAAAAGATTAGAGAGAATAAAAGAAAAGCTCGACCACCATCTTAAAAATAAGTCCCAATAGGATCCAAGAGGAAATATCCCGACACAGGGAGTACCACGAGAATAAATAGAGATAGTACGATCATCGCCTCAAGACCTAGTAGAAGAAAGGTAATTAGGACCCAATAAAAGGCAAACAATTACAAAACTAGTAGAGTTGCGGGGAAAACAACTATATATAAGAAGTGAGACTATGGAAATACCCGTTCAAGAAATTGAGGAGTTTGGTAGGAAACAACAACATATAATACTAAATCGATCGAAAAAAAAGTGGTAGTGTGTTATGAATGTGGTAAGTTGGGACACACATGGGTGCAATGTTCGGGTCGACGTCAACCAATTAAAGATCCGTGGCTCAGAAAAATGTTAGATGGGAAAATTCAAGGGACAACAATACCACAAGATTTTAACATGATTGAAGACATGCTTATACCATCGCAAATGGACTGAACAAGCGATCAAAAGCGAGAGGGGATGGAATTACAGATGTCCCAGGGACAGACCAGTCAACCCTAGACCTCTCTTCTTTCCAGACCAGACCCGGCCAAGAGGCCAATGTATTCGAGGTTGATCGCCCCTAGATCAATTTACACACAATATAGAGCTACTCAACCACCGAGTTATGGGGTTCCCTCATCACCAAGTCATGGAGCTGTTGGAATTCCATCGAGGCTAGTAGGGCCAAGAGTACCAACGAGACAGACCCAGAGATTTTAGACTCTAGTTTACCAACTGCTCACTCTACAGAAATCTACGAAGACAAAATCATTAACATGTTATGGGTGTGATCAAGTGGGACATATTAGGAGACAGTGTCATCTATCACAGTCGCAGGTAGGGATTGTGACCCGAGGAACCAACTATTTCCGACAATATTTTAGAAGGTACGATTTTTAATTAGGATACTAGAAATTGGAGCTCTATTCAATATTGATTCCTTTAGATCATATATTGTTGCTAAGATTTTGCACACTTATTTGAGCTAGTAATTTATCGAGACGGATCGAGTAATAAAACTAGTTACACCACTATTAGAAAAGTTGTTGAAAACTATGGGGCAAGGAATATTGATGAGATAGGCACAGTTAGGTAAGATAGGAAGGAGTATTATTAGTAGAAATGTGTGTTGTGGTATAAGTGTATTCATAACATGATAATAATATGGTGTAGAGTATATGTGAATTAAGGCTAAAAGTAATTGTTAGAGAGTGAGGTTAGAATGATACCTTGTGAATGAAGAATAAGGTTTTTGGAAAGAGTAAGTAGGAATCTACCGAATAGAGGTGTGCAATCAAAAATTGAAATTTGGTGTGTGACAAAAATGAACGAGTATTTGACGGTAAACTTGACGTGTGAAAGATGCGCTTCATTAGGAGAGGTAAGAAATGAATTTATGAATGGAGAAGCATGTTGAATTTGACGATTGTATAAGTTAATAGTATTGTTAAAACGATTGGAATGACATTAGGGAAGAGTTAGGTAGAAAATGTAGTTTTGAAAGCAAGGTGGATCAATATAAGATGCAAGAAATAATAATGTTGTGATAAGGTTGCATTAATGGTGACTTAATGGAATTATGAGAAAATAGATGAAGAAGGTATGACAACGATACTGCTTATGAATTGAAATTTATGAGAGATAGTTGTGAGATTTGTAAAGGCTAATCATGGTGCTATCAGTATTGGATGATAAGTGGAAATATGTATGATTTAGGCAAAATATAAAGTTACGTGAATAAGGATTAATTGATATTACAATGATATTTAAACAGTAACTGGTCAATGCTGTGATTTTGGGAGTAGGAAAAGAAAACATGTGACTTGCAGCTTATGGGACCGTTGAAGTAGTTGAATAGATCTTGAGCAGGTTCATCGCGTGTTCCAAGTTTCCATATTGAAGAAGTATTTACCAGACCCTTCACACGTGATTAGTTTACGAAATCATTTATTTTATGTAAGAGTTACCCTCTTGATTAAGGTTTGTAAATCACAAAGATTATGACAAACGTCTTGAGGAGATATTACGGTAAGTAGAACTTGGAGTATCGAGTCTAATGAAGAGATATCGGTATATTGGGAATAAAGGTGTTGATGAGAATTGCAAGGTTAGTGTTAGTAAATACTTGCATTATAGTAATAGTAAGTTTGTAGTAAGACTGCGTATTGAGGAGTAATGTGCATTGTGAGTACAAGTACGCATAATAGGCGATATAGTTGGTAAGGAAAACAATGATAAATGATATAGGGGGTGTAAAAGAATTATTGATAGAAATTGGTAGAGAATTGATATGATGTGAGTTGATGGTATTTTATGATTATACAAATGATGAATTAGTTGGGGCATGAGAATGATTTGGAGTGATTAATGGATGGATGTATTGGGTTGATGAAAAATGTGCGACATGCAGTTAGGAGTTATAAAAGAAATTGGTTTGAAAACCTGAATGAATGATAATCGCATATAATTGTTCTTAGTTATACATGTTGTGTTAGCGGGGTGGCGAAAAAGTTCGATAAGGTATGATTCAAATTTCGAAGACCAAATTTTTATTAAGGGGGGAAAATGTAATACCCCGGATTTTCAACTCATATCTCGAGAAAATTAAATTGTGAGATTTGGAGGAAAATACCGAAGGAGGGACTTAAAGTAAAATACTCGAATATTGTTGTGATTAATTTCAAGGAAAACCGACTTCGCCATTAGATTCAGAAGGATCAAAATATATACATTAGCTTGTAAGCAAACACCACGTACTGCTTGACCAAGTAAAACTGGGATAGTATATCGGTGTTTCGGGCTGAAGTAACCTAAGCTTTGTCTTAACCTAGCCTCAATCATATAGAAAGCCTAGAACTTAGGTACGGTCCCACTAGGCCACGAATCGAATTGACCATAAGTGCTCCCAGGTTGCCTTTCTTTAATCTAACCAAAAGGTAAGTGGGTGGACCGATCTAGACTGCTCAAATGGAACCCGCAATTTCGGTCCAACCCAAAAAATGTAATTGAAAAAGTTGTGTTGGCCAATCATTTTCCAACCCATTAGCCCAATTGGTACATTGATTTTCCGGATCAATACACGAGCCGATCGAGTTAATTGGTTCAATTAAATGTCAATGAGGTGATATATTATTTTTTTTTAATCCATTGTGTAGAATCGGTCTGAATGTGGTAACTAAACTTCTTTTTCTGACCAATTATATTCAATAGATCGGACCTTTCTTTAAATCAAAATAGTTAAATCACATTAAAGATCGTATCAAAAAATAGACGTGGCTTGTTTTTTAATGTGTCAGTAATGAGAGTTAGTTTTTTTGGTTATATGGCTCATTATGATGTACAATTACTGATGGAAAGAGCTTTAGATGCGTTCACCACTGTCGAGAAGTACAATTTTGGTGCATATGGACTTCAAAGCGTATTCTCTCTTAAGTCAGTGACTGTCAATTGGAACCTCTTATGTGCCATAGCTAATTTCTAGGACTCGAATTACCACGTATTCCATTTTGATTCAGTCACACTTTGTCCAACTCATGAAAATTATTGCAATATTATGGGGATAAGCACATTGAGTCCAATGATTCGTCTTCCATCGAAATCCAAATTCACAAAAGAACTCTCAAAAGGATTAGGAGTTAAGCCGAAAAAAGCAAGAGGATTCACAGATCACGGTTTACTGAACATGCAAAGACTTCTAGAAGAACACCGAACTCCCAAACACGAAAATCCTGGGGATTTCGCTTCGGAACCTCATAGGAAGGCTAGAGACTTTACTTTATGTCTGGGGGTATTGTCAACATATTTTTTAGTTTCATTTAGCACAGGTCATCGATTGCCAGGCTTTTTCGTAGATATTGCTGGACAACTTAAAGATAAGGCAAACCCAGTCCCCACAATACTCATCGAGACTTTTGAGGGATTACCAAATGAGAATGCACCAGAAGGGGTAGGATTTCAAGGGAGTCCACATTTTCTTTATCTATAGTTATGTATTTGACTTCGCATCGCAGAATTCTCGTAGATCAAGGAAAGTAAATGAGAAAAATTCGCAAGAAAGGAAACATTGGTGGACTTTGCATCCATGGAAGACTGGAAGGACTAGCTCTCAAATTTGACTACACAAGATGTAAATTGGGATAGATTAGGATCAAAATGGATGAAGGCACCGTGCTTACTTCAAAAGGGTTTGATCATGTAATGTTTACTGGACTGCTGAATACATCTTTTTATTGCCCAAGGATGATACCAAAACAGATAGGATTCCCTTCATGGATCTCAATGCTCCCGAGGAATCGACATCCTATTGAGGAGCTAACTATGCACTTGGTGGAACACATAGCAACCGCTTGGGATCATCGGATGCTTACTAAATCGGAAGATCAACAAACATTTAAGAAGCAGAAAAGAGGAATAGAAGAGCAAGTAAGGTCCTAGATCGAGTCAATTTTTCTTTAAGAGGAGAGTTTCCTCATTTATTTTGTGTTTGGATTGGTACGATTTTTAATGAGAATTCTTTTTTAATAAGGTCCTAATTAACAATAAATCACCTCATCAGACATAAGCTCGACCAGCACAACTCATCAATTATAATAATAAAAGCAAATGCTATCAAAAGGGATCATTTACCTACCACCAATTCTTAATTCACCTTTAATGGGATTTCAGGATACTATTGCGCCCAAAATTAAACGTCCGCCACCTAGTTGGAGTCGAGAGTCAAGTCGTTTGGAAAAAACATCTGCGCCAAGCAAACCATTAAAGATGGCTTCTGAATCTGAACTCGCAGAAATTTGTAAGATCCTGGCGGTCTTTGCAATGGATATGAACAGCATAAAGAGCAAGGTAGAAGTGCTAGAACAGATCTCTGAGTCAACAAGAGACCATCCTGACGATCAAAGAGGCAAGCGACCAGAAAGTAGCATAGCTAAGAATCTGGATGAGATTTATGAGCTTGAGAGAAATTATGAGCATTATAATGAGAATCCGATGTTAGCCAACAGAATGACTCAGTTGGAAACAACTGTGATGGGGAAACATGTAGAAGAACAGCATACATGTAGAATAGGGACATGGTAAAATGTGTCAAGGATGTTCTGGCACCAATACAAGAACAACATCGAGATAGAAACTTCTCGAAGGGATTTGGAATCCACTAAGTAGAAGAATGGGAAAACATTTACTGATTTCATTAGCCGTTGGAGGGCTAAAGCTGCACAGATGTGGGATAGACCATCAGAAAAGGAACAAATGACAATCATCTTGAAAAACCTCTCGTAGGGGTATGCTCAGCATTTAGTTGCCCAGTATCTCCCTACATTTGAATCCCTTTTACAAGCTGGAAGCCAACTTGAGGATGCTTTTGCCTCTAGGATTCTTTCCAACTCTTTTGACAACAAAGCCAAAAAATCCTTCTCTAATTCCAAACCCAACGTCAACCATGCTTATATAACCAATACTTCCACCACCCCAGTTCAACCCCCAGCTTGAACTACTAATCAGGCAAATTCGAGTAGAGCCCCTCTTGACAGTTCACAAATCTAGGGATGATCCTCACCGTAGCCTTTCAGAAACTATTGAAAAAAAGGCTCCTTACCCCTCTCTAGCCTCGATCTCTGCCAAATCCCTACCAACTTCACATAACCCTAATGTCTTTTGCGAATTCCATCAAAGCCCTTGTCATCATACTGACCGTTGCATCTCTCTCTGCCATGCCATCCAAAATCTCATTGATGATAAAAAAAGTCATCATTCCTACCCCAACGCCGCCAAATGTCACTACCAATCCACTACCTGCATATCAGCCTCCGCCAACATTGAATATGGTTTCGAACATCCAACTATCATTCGACCTAGTCTCTCTCATCTATCCAATCTATGCCAAACCACCCAGTTATCCCTCTTTTGAATAGCTTTCAATGATGAGGTCTATGCCATAAGTCATGAGCCATTTGATCTAACTGAAGATGATTCATATTGTCTATCCCCACTTCGCTACGATAGCCCATCCATCATATACCAGCTACCTCTTGGCACAAATGATCTCGAAAAATCCATTCTCTGCAACAGATGAAGATCCTTACTTATTGACCGAAGAAGATGAGCCATTTTCACTCTCTTGTAATGAAGTCAAGCACATGACATGGGGAGGGAGAGTCTTTAAGCCACCGTAACTCAGTGCAGACAATCCAACAACTTTGGCAAGAAAGGAAAAAGTGGACCCCATTCAGGAAACCATTGAAGAGGATGATGTTGTGATCAAATAGTTAAAAAAAGGCAGGCGCCAATATTTCAGTTTGGGGTTTGGTCTCCACATCTCATAGGGAAGCTGTTCTTAAAGCATTAAGCGTAACCCAAGTTTTCCTCGACACATCTCCGGATCAACTAGCTAGTATAGTAGGGGCAACCTATGCTGAAAATAGTCTATCATTCTCAGACTCAGATCTCCCAAAAGAAGGGTCGAGCCACACAAAGCTGCTACACATTACAATTGATTGCAATGGAATGAGAGTCCCTCTAGTCTTGGTAGATAATGGAAGTGCACTAAATGTCTGTCCTTTGAAGACCGCAACTTGCCTCGGGTTCAAAACAGAAGACTTCAAATCAACTAGCCAAGGCGTCAGAGCTTACAATAATACGAAAAGGGATGTACTAGGGATTTTGCAGCTACGAATATCCACGGGTATAGCAGACTTCCCTGTGGAATTCCAAGTCTTAGACATTCAGTCATCATTCAACCTATTACTAGGGAGACCATGGCTGCATCAGATCAAGCTTGTACCTTCTACTTTGCATCAAAAGATTAAATTCATCAAGGATGGTTTAGTGATCACACTTCATGGGGATACCGAAATTATGTGGATTGTGAACGAAATAGAAACCAAGGATAAGTTGTTGCCTGAAATTCAACTCGAACAAAAAGAAATACAACTCAACGGGTTTGAATTTGAAAATATTCATGCTATTTAGTGAGATGATTCTACAAAAAAGCTGGTTCCTATCGATAATACGTTCAGTTGTTGTGTGGCTATCATGTTCAAAAGCATGAGATTCTTCCCAAGCATGGGCTTGGGTCGTAGACAACAGGGGATCAAAACTACACCAGCTATTCAAGAAGTAGTTGGGACATTCGGATTTGGGTACGAACCTACCAAAGAAGACTGGGCTCGATATTGTAAGATAAGGAAGGATAAGACAAACGCGAGAAGACAAGGGCATGTCGTCGATCTGATCAAAATGAAACCTTATTGCAAAACCTTTAATGGAAGTTTCGTAAAAACAGGGGAAGATTTCCCTTATTGTGATTTTCCAGAACCCTTCATCGATTACGTCACGGGTGCTCGCCAACCAGGATTTGAGATTTTCTTTGGGATGGGTTGGCTTGAGAAGGAAGAAGATAGAGTATCTAAAGAACTCGAAGGAGCAGATGATTGGTAGACAATCGTGGATTCACTCAATATTGCTCAAATATTTCTCGAAGAAGGAAACGTGTCAGTCTTGTCAGTCAAGAGTGGTGTTCAAAACCCACAATCTATAATCAAACCCGCAGTCGGGTCTCTTTCCAATTACCATATAATTAGTCCTTTGCTGTATGTCGAGTCTAGTCATGTTGAGTTTGTCGAGTCCGTAATAAGTCCTGTCACCCCATCTATCTTTAATGAAATAGAAGAAGTTTCTGAGTACCTCGAGTGCAATAATGATTTAACTGATAATCTGACTTCGAAGGACGAATCTTCTGATGAAAAAAATCCTATCGAATTAATTAAACTACTTGAACAAGAAGATGAACATCGGGCTCAACTTGTAATGGAAGAAATAGAACTAGTCAATCTCGTGACTAAAGAAAATCCTCAAGAGATTCAAATTGGAGTCACCTTATCTTCCGAGGAACGCGGAGAGATAATAGATTTGCTCAAAAAGTTCAAAGACGTATTCGTGTGGTCTTATGAGGACATTCCAGGAGTGAGTACAGATATCGTTCAACATCGGATTCCATTGCATCCCGATGCTCGATCAATAAAGTAGAAACTCCGATGTATGAAGTCAGAATAAACGTTGAAGATTAAGGAAGAGGTCACTAAGTAGATCAATGCCGGATTCTTGGAAGTGGTAGAGTACCGAGAATGGATCGTTAACGTACTTCCAATTCCTAAAAAATATTGGAAAGTGAGAATGTGCATGGACTTCAGAGATTTAAATAAGGTCAGTCCAAATGATAGCTTTCCGTTGCCTCACATAGATGTATTGGTCGATAATACAACAGGGTACGTCATGCTTTGGTTTATGGATGGGCTTTCGGGGTACAACCAAATAAAGATGGACCCTCGCGACATGCAAAAGACATCCTTCATCCCATAATAGGGAATATTTTGCTACAAAGTCATGTCTTTTGGTTTGAAGAACGCTAGGGCTACCTATCAGAGAGCAGCTACGACCTTATTGCACTACATGATACACAAGGAGGTCGAGGTCTATGTGGATGACATGATAGTGAAATCCAAAAATTGATCGGGACACGTTGCTGTACTAGAGAAGTTTCTTATAAGGATTCAAAAATACCAGTTACGCCTTAACCCTCAAAAATGCGTATTCGGAGTGACTTCTGGAAAATTACTTGGATTCGTAGTCAGTCAAAGGGGGATTGAAGTAGACCCTAGAAAAATTAATGTTATACAAGAAATGGCACCTCCCAAGATTGAAAAGCAGATTCGAGGGTTCTTAGGCAGAATTCAGTTTGTCAACAGATTTATCGCTCAGCTCACCAATTTGTGTGAACCTATATTCAAGCTTCTCAATAAGAACAAGCCAAGAGTATGGAATGAACAATACCAAAAAGCCTTCGACCAAGTTAAGGAATATCTCTCAAATCCGCCTATTTTGGTTCCGCCTACCCTAGGTGAACCTCTTCTCCTTTATTTGTCAGTTACGAAAGAAGCTATGGGATGCATGCTAGCACAATACGACAAAGACAATCACAAAGAGAGGGCCATCTACTACATCAGCAAGAAGATGTTAGAGTATGAACGAAAGTATTCAGCTCTCGAAAAGACCTGCCTAGCACTAGTATAGGCTACTCAAAGGCATCGACACTAAATGCTTTCTCATTCAGTCATTCTGTTATCTTGGATAGACCCCCTAAAATATCTCTTTGAGAAGTCGACACTGATAGGTAGAACTGCACGTTGGTTGTTGTTGTTATCAGAATTCGATATTACGCATGTTACGTAGAAGTCTATCAAGGGAAGAGCAGTAGCAGAATACTTGGCTAATCATCCAGTGGTAGAAGGAACAAGACCTACCGATCAATTTTCAGATGAAAATATCTTGAACCTTGAAGAAGAATCGCGAGATAAAGTATGGCGGTTATACTTTGATGGAGCGGCGAATCAGAACGGGTATGGAATATAGGCAGTCTTGTTTTCTCCTGAAGGATGCCACATCTCGATCGCTATTAAGCTAGCTTTCTCCAATACTAATAATACAACTAAATACGAAGCATGCATCGCTGGACTCGAGGCTGCTTTGAATCTAGGTATCATAGAAATTGACGTATTTGGAGATTCAACCTTTGTTATATATCAGTCGTTGGAAGAATGAAAAACTAAAGATGTGAAGCTGAAATCCTATCATGAGTATCTGCTAAATTTAGTAAGGAAGTTCAAAGCCATCTTATTCCAACATCTGTCAAGGGAAGAGAATAGATTCGCTGATGCTCTGACTACTCTTTCTTCAATGATACATTTGCCTTCAGGCATGGAACTAAGGCCTATCACAGTTGAAATCAAAGATAAACCTGCATATTGCCATCAGGTCGACATCGCTGCTTGACTCCCTAACAGAAAGCCATGGTACACTGACATTTAGAAAGTATTGGAAAAACAAAAGTTCCCAGTTTAAGCATCAAGGAAAGAACGACAAACCCTACAGAGATTCGCATCCCAGTTCATCCTGTGCCCAGAAAACTTATAGAAGAGGTCTTATGATGGAATTCATTTGTCATGTGTTGATGAAATTCAAGTTGAACGGTTAATGGAAGAGTAGCATTCCGGACTGTGAACCGCATATGAGTCGGAAGATGTTAGCTAAACGAATCATGAGACAAGGATATTATTGGCCAACAATGGAAACAGACTGTCATTACCTGATCAAGACCTGCCATAAATGCCAAGTATATGCTAAAATCATACATGTACATCCATCTCAGTTAATTGGCTTGACTTCGCCATGGCCATTTTCTGTTTGGGGTATCGACATAATTGGCAAAATCACACCTAAAACATCAAATGGATATGAGTACATTCTCGTGGCCATTGATTATTTTACAAAATGGGTGAAGGCCACTTCATATGCTGTTTTCACCGCATCCAAAGTTGCCAAGTTCGTCTAAACACATATTATCAATTGATATGGGTTACTTTCTGAATTGATCTCTGATAACAGGTTACATTTCAAAACTGAAGTTGTTACTTTATATTCAAAGTTCAAGATCTGACACCACAGATCATCACCCTACCGTCCCTAGACTAACGAAGTAGTTGAAGCAGCCAATAAAAATCTCAACACGATCATCAGGAAGATGTGTCAATCGCATAGGGATTGGTCTAAAAAATTACCATTTACGCTCTGGGCATACCGTACCTTGATACGATCTTCCATCGGAGCCACCCCTTATTCACTAGTGTACAGAATGGAAGCTGTCTTACCAGTTGAAATTGAAATCCCGTCCCTCATGATTCTAATGGAAAGTCAGTTATCAGAAGCAGACTGGGTTCGTCACCGGTATGAAGAGTTGAATTTAATTGATGAAAAACGACTTAGAGCTCTGTACCATGTGCAAGCTTAGCAGAGAAGAGTCGCTAGGGCATTTGATAAAAGGGTTAAAATTCGCGACTTACAAGTTGGAGACCTTGTACTCAAAGAAAACCGAGCGCCCATCTTCGATCCTAGAGGTAAATTCAAACCCAATTAGGGGGGTTCCTTCATTATCAAAGAGGTGCTGCCTGGGAAAGCTGTTAAACTTCAAGATCACGATGGCATCGAATGACCAGAACCGACAAACCTTGACCAGATCAAGCGGTATTACATTTGAGGAGGCCATCTTCGGTCAAACCAATTTTCCTATCACCCAGTTAAATATCTCATTTCTCAGCCCCTTGCACCATTTTAAATAAAAAAATAAAATAATAAAGCCTTTTTCTTTCTCAGCCCGATCACCTAACCCAGGGGAGGGAAATATTCGAACTATGTTTTGGTTTGATCCCAAAATTCTGGGGTACGTAGGCAACCTGAGAAGTTACTTCAGGCCCGATCAGTTCAAAAAAATTAAAAAAATATATAAAGAAAAATTATCAAAATGGGGAGGAAAAAGAAAACTATTTTAATGAAATGCCACACAAGGGGCATTTCGGGTTCTTGTGCCTCAAGTCTCCTTTCTTTCTTAGTCTACTCCTAAGCCCACCTATGAAAGTCCTCCTAAGTACCATACGGAAAGGTCGATGAAAATAGCAAGTGTGATCAGACAGTAACTCCAGAAGTTCAAAAAAAAAAAAATGCCTGCTAGGTTGAAAACACGAAAGGGCAGCTTAGGCAAAAATTAAGGTAAGCTCTCAAGGTTGAAAATTTGAAAGGACAACCTTGGCAACAATCAGAGCAAAGAAAAATAAAATTATAAGCTCGCTAGATAGAAAACCTGAAAAGGCGGTCTAGGAAAAAATTAGAGCATGCTCGCTAGATTGAAAATCTGAATAGGCAATCTAAGCAAAAGATAGAACAATTAAAAGAAAGTCTCTGTCGAGCTGGGAATCTAAAAAGATGAGCTGAGTCAGAGCATTAGAAGTCTGAAAGACAAAGCTTCAATACCCAGTTTAAGTCAAGCAAAGACTTAGAAGCCACATGTATCTCGTCTATGACTGATCTGAAAAAGTTTACTTTCCTAAGCGAGTCAAAGGGAAAAAAACGTGATCTCCAAGATGAATCTCAAAAGTAAATATTTGTTTCTAACAGATGAGCCTGACTCATGATCTTCAATAAAGTCGAAATTAAAAGTGAATCCTTATTGCACTTGTGGTAATATAAGACTTCTATTTTCATATTGAGGGGCACTTCTCCTTTTGTTCGGAAGCATATTTATTTTCCACTTACATTAGGGGCTTATCTTTTCAAAATATGTTCAATTTTCTCCAGTATAAGGTCCTATCAAACTAGGGGCATTTTTTGTTTTTAAGCCTGATCAATTCTAGCCCCAAAGGATAAGGAAAATCTGAAATTAAAGGTTCCCCTTTCGATAGCATTGTTTGAAAACTCTCGAGGTTTAAAGAAAGATAAAATGTTGACCTGACCATTAAAAAAATAAAATAAAATTTGATTCCTATGGAATGAGATTTTACTCCAATTTTTACTCAGACCTACTCAAATTTTGCTCAGACCTACTGAGATTCTTTCTCGGATTTTGCTCAGACCCATCAAGATTCGTCTCGGATTTTACTCAGACCTACTCAAATTTTGCTCAGACCTATCGAGATTATTTCTCGGATTTTGCTTAGACCCGCCGAGATTCGTCTCGGATTTTACTCAGACCTACTCAAATTTTGCTCAGACCTACCGAGATTTTTTCTCGAATTTTGCTCAAATACCACCGAGGGTTTTCTCGAATTTTGCTCAGATACCGCCAAGGGTTTTCTCTGATTTTGATCAGACCTACCGAGATTCGTCTCGGATTTTACTCAGACCTACCGAGATTCTTTCTCGGATTTTGCTCAGATACCGCCGAGGGTTTTCTCGAATTTTACTCAGACTCAGTTCAAATTTTACTCAGAGCTGCCAAAATTCTTTCTCGGATTTTGCTCAAACTTACCGAGATTATTTATCAGATTTTGCTTAGATACCGCCGAGGATTTTCTCAGATTTTGCTTAGAACCGTCGAGATTCTTCCTCGGATTTTATTCAGATTTGCTCAGATTTTACTCAGACCTACTCTGATTTTGCTCAGACCCACTGAGATTATCCTCAGATTTTTGCTCAGATTATGCTAAGATTTTACTCAGTTTTATCCGATTATTTTTTCAAACGTTGCTCGGGTTTTATGTTGATCTTACACAGTTTTTCATTGTTAAGATTGTTGTCCTCCCAGCATGAATGTACATAAAGGAGGTGCACATTTTCAAAATTATCACTACATAATGGCACACACTTGCACTCGCATTGTATTCGCATTAGTCAAGGAGAATTTTTCAAAATTCAAGGATTTGAAATTTTTCCAAGGAGAGGTTACCCTCAAGGATCTGGACGTGTCGACAAATTGCCGAATTAGGCTACAAAATAAGCTGTCAATAGCTTTGACATTCAGATGTCGCACTATCTACCACAATAGATTGGGCATCTAGTTTGCTTCCACCCTCTACAAAAGAGGGGCATCTGTAGACACCCCATTTTTGCATCTGCTTAATTCGATAATTCGTCACCTGGTTGTTGTGGATTCCTAGTGATGAACATAAAAGAACTCGAAGGCTTGTGAGTACTGCTTGATTCCTTCTGTTTCTAGTTTTTTTTCATCATTATACTCGTCACGACTCGACATAGAAATTTACGCATGCTTAGGATCGCTACATCTTACGACCGACTTAGCAAGCACGTACGCTTAGGTTCTCTACACACTTTGACAACTTAGAGACCTCACTACGCCAGAAAAATATGACTTTAAGACTTAGAAATAATCACACGGTGACCGAAAAAAACTCACGCTGAAAATCTAAAAAATCTCAAAAATTATGAAAATGCCCCTCATAAATTTTAAACTCCCGAAAAATCTCAAAAGTACCTCCATTGCACTCAGAATGTGATTTCGAGTCTAATGGGACCCAAACCGATGAAAACAGAGAAATTCAAGAAAAATCATCAAAAATCGTAAAAATGATCAAAACGCCCCCTAACATCCAACTCTAACATAGAGACATTGATCCCTAGGGAAAATAAAATTCAAATAAAAAATTAAACCAAAATGAAATTCAAATTGAAAATTAAACTAAAATTTAACTAAGATCCAATTAAAATTCATAATTTAAAATCGTAAAATCAAATTAAATTTCAATTAAAATACAAAATAAAAATTATATTTAAATTAAAAATCAAGAAACAATTAAAATACAAAATTAAAATCAAATTGAAAATCAAGTTAAAATTCATTCAACCAATTAAAAAAAAAGTAACATTAAATCGAATCGATCAACTGATCAAAATAAGATTGACCAACAACCCATAATGAAATCAAAATTCAAATCAAATTTAAAATCAAATTGAAGCTAATTAAACAATCAAAATTTAAAATCAAACACAAATTCAAATTTAATTTTAAACTTTAATCAAAATTAACGAATTGAAATTCAATTCAAAATTGGATTAAAAATAAATTCAAAATTTAAAAAAAAAATGTCATTAACCAATCACAACCCAACAACAGTAGGCTACCATTAAGGCGAGTAGTACTGAATCACTACCCCCCATTCTTCAAAAAATAAATAAAAATAATAATAATAAAGAGGGGAGAAACAAAAACGTGGGTAGACCCACTTCATTTTCTCTAACGAGAATGAGCCCATTATCTCCATAACTACTCCTAACGTCTTCACCCCTCTCTCCATCTTTCTTCCCCACTTCTTCTTCCATCTCTCCCTCTCTTGATTAAATAATCAGCAACCGATTGAAAAAAAAAATTAGAAAAAAAAAGAAGAAGAAAACCAAGAGGAAAAAAATGTTTTTGTTGACTGCCATTAAAGCCTGCAATTTGCTCGTTTTTCGACCTTCTCTTCCCTCTTTCTCATCTCTCCCATCTCTCTTTCTTTCACATTTTCTAAGAGAACAACCATAAAACAGAAAAGGAAGCTGCCATTTCGAAAAAAAAAAACATTTTTTTTGGGCTGCCTTCCATAAAAGAAAAAAAAAATACTTCATCATCTTTTTCCCACATCTTCTTCTCCATTGTTTTCAGCCCTCTCTGCAACTCTCCAAACAACCTACCATCCCACATCTTCCTCCCATCATCCTCAGCTCTCTTTGCAACTCTCCAAACAGCACACCTTGCTGTATCCATCTCCATTAAAGCACACACACACATCCCACCTTCTTCATTAATTTACAGCCCTCCATTCACCCCTTCCACCATGTTTTTTATAGCCCTTCACATACCTTTTCCATCTCATGTTTTACAGGCCTTTACTCACCCATTCATCACATTTTTACAGCCCTTTACCATCCCATTCATCACGTTTTTTTACAGCCTCAAACATCACCCATTCATCCATTTTTTACAACCCCAAATTCCAACCCTTTGCTGCCTTTTTGTGTCTCCATTAAACCAACAAGTTTCATTCTCTTCCAACCATGTTTTTCAGCCCTTTTACCCTTCACAACATCTTGATACAGCTACGTGCTGCCTAGCCACCATCCTTGTCATTTCATTACATTAATACCCTCATCACATCAACCACATCTTCTTCATTTCGTCACACCATTAAATCTCATCGGAGTAATCGTCGTTTTCATCACTTCATCACATTAAAAATCTTATCGCAGCAACCATATCATCTTCTCTATCACATGTTCCCACAAATTACCATCGAATTTACTTTGAAGGATCTATACTACGAAACTCAATCCATTATATCCATCAGCCTTAGCAGTTGACACAACAACTATTCACACTATTTCAAATTTTTTGTTGAAGGAATCCACGCATCCGAAATCATTCAGTAAAGGTAAATTTTTTTTTTCATTTTATTTTACTTTATTTATTTATTTATTTACTTTTATTATTTTCCTTCATTTTATTTTTTTATTGTTTCTTGATTTTGTATGTATTTGAATTAATTCGTTGATTTTGGGGTATACGTGGCACTAACGTCAACTTTTAAGTTTTTGAAATATTAATGGATCGATCCGCTCATTTTTTAGATTGGTTGAATTAGCTTGCATATATCAAATTGATGAACCAGCTCATTGGGTGTTCATATTATCAGGTCGATTCATCAATTTTTTTTGTTATTGAGCCCATTCGCGAATATTGCCATTAATAGATTCATTGATTTTTGTGTACATGCAAAATTTAAAGTCGATTTTCTCAATAAAAATCAACGAGTTGACTCACTAATTTTTGTGTGCATTCGGAAGTTTCATATCAAAAATTTCCTATGAAATGAAGCATGTGAGTCGACTCACCGATTTAATACACGTGACGAAAAACAAAATCAATCAAATTTCGTTAATTAAAAATGCATAGGTTAATTCACTAATTTTGATGCATATGACAATTAAAAATTTTTCTTCAATCAAAATTATCGAGTTGAATCACTGAGTTTGTGTACATTGAAAATTTAAAATTGAATTTTCCCACGAAATGGACGCATGAGTCAATTCACTGATTTTTTGTGTGCATTGGATATTTCAAATTGAGATTTTCTATAAAATCGGGCATGTGAGTTGACTCATTGATTTTAATACCCGTGACATTTCAAAAATCAAGATTTATTTGATAAAAGATTTATGGATTAAAAAATCCATTGATTTTAATACATGTGACATTTCAAAAATCAAGATTTATTTGATAAAAAATTTATGATTTCAAAAACCCACTGATTTTAATGCACGTTGTGGTTCAAAAATCGAATCTCTTTAATAAATTATCGTCAATGAGCCAATTTACTAATTTTATACATGTGACATTGAAAATCGATTTCAAATTATTCAAAGTATGATCGAATTAATCCATTAATTTTGGTGACATGTAAGCCTTATTAAATTATGGATTTTCTATATACGAAATTCGAGAAACAATGTAATTATTTTAGCAATAGGATTTATTTATTAAATCCGATGTAATTTGATGATGATTGAACCCTAGTTTGACTTTTAGTTTTTGATTGTTGATCGTAGGATATTTTTGGATTGCAGTAGAGACTGACCATCTTGATCAGGCGAGTTCGGTGCCTAACACCTTCTGAAACTTGTAACCTGACCCTTTACTCATCTCTCTGATCCGTGGACCGACCCATATCCATTTGCAGTTAATTTTGGTTTCTAGACCTAAACTAGGTGGCGACTCCCTATTCTTTTAAAATTCTCAAGATACGTAGATCGGACCCCTATCTGCTATTTAGCTAATGACCAGGTCGAGGAGTTTTCAGTGGCGACTCCATTGGGGACCATTTTTAGGGTCAAACTTGACCAGATCCAAGACTATCCTTAGGTTGACTTTTTCTTCAAGTTAACCCAGTTGACTCAATGAGACTCTTAGATTAGGCTAGATTTTATCATTTCTTTCATTGGCATGTGATTAGATATATTCAAATGTCAATCTCTGTTGATTTATTTGAAGATTGAATGTATTTGATTTCTATAGTTAGATATTTGCAAAAAATGCCCCGAACGCACTTTGTCCTTTTGCACACACTCACGAGCATACATACTCATATTTGCAGTACGTGGTGTTCCAGTTTGATATACCCGAAGGTACTGTACTGAAGTTGTAGCGTTCACGAGCAACTCTTGTATCCCGAAGGACCAGGTTAGCTTAGATCCGACTACTGGATTTATAAGGACATGACATGATGCAAATATGGGTATGTATGCTCGTGAGTGTGTGCAAAAGGACAAAGTGCGCTCGGGGCGTTTTTCACAAATATCAAACTATAGAAATCAAATACATTCAATCATTAAACAAATCAACAGAGATAGGAAATTGAATATATCTAATCACATGCCAATGAAAAAAATGATTTTACAACTTTTATATTCGGACTCGCATTTGAGCGTGCTTATAGGCTAAAATATGTTTTTTGATTATTTTAAATTCAATGGTAAGATCAGATTTCATTAAAAATGGCCAGAAGCCTCCTAAATTTTTTACTTCTAAGTCTCACTTTAAAGATTTTCTCAAAATTCCACTATTTATTTTTTTCTCGAGATACAAATTGAAACATTGGGATTTTACGTACCTCATCTCCCTGGAGATCAACTTCTATTATTTTAGTTTAAGTTTTTATTTTATGTTTCTTAGTTTTAAGAAAGTTGTAAGAAGGTTCTGCCGATTTCAAATCAAGTAATAAAGATAACTTCCTTCTCTCATCTCTCTTTTCTCTTCATCTTTTCTTTATTTTATTTTTACTTTATTGTTCTTGCGATGATTGTTGGCTAAATCTCCTGTATGTCGATTGAGGAAACCTGAGCAAGATTTGTTAGTGTTTTACTGTTCTCGTGATGATTTAATAGTTTTATTGTGATAGCGTAGGTATTTATTAATAGGTTGAATATTAATTATTTTTAAAATTTTGATGGTCTCTTTCTTTGATAAGTTCAAGAAGGACTATGCTCTACAGAGAATAGTTAATGTTTACCTAATAATCTCAGTCTAAACTATTTCATACTTTTAATTTTGTTTATATTATATTGTTTCATTTTTTAATCCACAAACATTAGGTTTGTTTAGTGGATCGAGAAAGAGAACCAGAATTCACTGATAGAGCTTGTGAAGGTGGATCCAATTGATCAATACTTCTTTATCGTAATTTTTTAGAATTTATTTCAGTAGTTGATTTTAGATAAATCTCTCTCGCAACTGTTTTTAAATCGCTTGATAAAATCAAATTGGATTGGAAGTAAAAATTCTTGGGATTAACGTTATCTCTGTGGTTCGACCCTTGCTTGCCAAGGTTTTCTTTTATTCATTATTTTATTATCATCTACAGCTTGAACAAATTTGCACCGTTAACGGGGACAATGGTGTAATCCAATATTTTTTTTATCCGAAAATTAGATTTGATTTTTGTCGATCAAAATTTTTATTTAAAAAAAAATTAAAAAAAATATTGTTGGATTCTTGAAGTCAACATGAACAAAACCCTAAAATTTGAGTCAATTTCATCAAAAAAATTTCACGTCGCCTAGGTCAACTATGGCGCTGTGGTCAAACTTCGAGATTTGCACTTTAAATTTTTAAAGAATTTTTCTTCAGACTTCTGGATTTTAATGAACATATAATTTTTCTGGAATTCTAACTTTGATTGTTCTTCTATTTTCAACCGAAGGATTCGACCAGGAGCAACGTGGTTTGAAAATTTTATCTCATCACCTGGATCCAATTCTTTGACAAAAAAATATAAATTTATTTTTTTTGTTTAAAGTAAAATTATAGTAGGATTTTCCTTTTAGAAGTTTTAATTTATTTAATTTTAATTATTCCGAGAAGGTTCGGATTGTAATAGAATTAAGGGAGGACGACAGTGGGATGTAACTGCCTCGGCTCCTCAGGTTCGTACACCGAGTTTGGTGTCTGTAACCCGAGTCGACTCAGCTCGATCAATGCCTGTCTAGAACGGGAGGTAAAACTCTAAACCCCCACGCATCTCTTACACATGGGTTTCTATATTGAATTTGAGTCAGTTAACTACATACTTCCGATTGCACAATAATAAAAGGGGTACCCTTACGAGGATGGCATTAACAACATAAGAATCGGATTTCATTACCGCATTTTTGCCTTATTAGGAAATTAATTCACACAAGCCCAATTTAATTAAAATCTTATTAGACTTGACCATAGGTCCCATCGAGCTCAATAGGTAAAGCTAGCCTGAGTTGCACCAATTGTACTTCTTGATCGAAGTTAGTGCCTAAGCGAAATCCTGCCTCACTGTACCCTACAGTATGAGAGGGATAGACTACATCTATTCTAGATGAAGAGGTGATTTAAGAGTGTCCTTGCTCAGCATTGTGCGCCACCTCTCATCTAGGGATTAAACTGACTAATTTCGATTTTAGAGAACTGAGTTGGAGGCTCAAGCTATCCCTTTGAAACAGTTAGGAGCTATCTAGTCTAATATGAACTCATCAAGCACGTGTGAAATTCCTCCCTACTATTTGTGTTCATCATTAGTGCATGTTAGGTAGGAGATCTCAAAAGAATCCACTTGAACCATTCGATCCCAAGATCTCAAGATCTCATCCACTTCAAAGGATTAGAAGAGAATTTGATTCCTCACCTATATCTCAACCACCCGAGATGGCTCAACCGATTGCCCCATCTCAAATGATTCAAGAAGATCAACGAAGTCTAAACGAGTTATTCACACCTACTACAGCCACTCCCCCTTCATGTATCGCATTGCCAGCAACTAATGTTGCACAATTCAAAATTAGGGCAGCCACTATCAATACGCTCCCTAAGCTTCATGAGTTCGAGAGTGAACACCCTATAATCATTTGACCAAATTTCTGACCATATGTCAAACCTTTCAAAATGGTCATCTTGATGATGAAAATGTCAAGTTAAGGTTGTTCCCTTTATCTCTAGAAGATCATATAGTAGCATGGTTGAACTCGATGCCCTCTAACTCGATCACTACTTGGGATGAGTTATCCCGTAAATTCATGGTTAAGTTCTTTCCAATGGCAAAAACAGAACAAATCAAAAATGCCATTAGAAATTTCAAGGGCAAACCCGATGAAGAATTTTCCCAAACTTGGGAAAGATTTCATTACCTGTTTGTAAAATGCCCACATCATGGGATTGATAAAGTCCAACTGGTCAATTTCTTCTATCATGTTCTTACGACAGCGAAACGTATCCTTTTGGAATCTATGCATAAAGGAAAATTCATGAGTCAGACTCCAAATCAAGCTTATGATTTCCTCGTAGAACTCGCTGAAATGCTCAAAACTAGAGCACCAATTTAGGAGACTCTGATAGGAGTGACTTTGGAACGAATAAACCAGGAATGTACGAGATCAAAAGTGATTCTCATCTCAAAAATGTAATGACTACTCTGGTTAGTACTAAGAAAAATTTAAATAAGAAATTTGATGCTTTTAACATCAAAACTAACCACCAAGAGGTACATTCTGTACTCCAAGTAAATTCACAGATGCCTTTCGCGTGTAACATATGCAAAACTTTTGACCACCTCACAGAGAACTGTCTTATGGCCAATACAGAACAAGTCAATGCCATTGGGTCATATAGCACTTTTAGGAAACCCACTCCAAACTCGTATAATCAAACTTGCCACCCTGACAATAGGTTTCACCCCAACTTCTCCTATTGTCAGAACGAACCTATCAAAAAGGTGGTGCTCCAGGTTTTCAAAAAGACTATAATAGGCAATCTCAATATAATGCGAACCTTCCTTTGGTTCCACAAACATCTTACTCTCCACCCAATACATCTAATCAAAGGGTGATTGTTGTCGACTCTATGACCAACTATTCTTCCCCAATTGCACAAACAAACTCCGCATTAGAAATAATGGTGATAGAGATGTTCAAGCAACAACAGCAATTTCAATTTACAGCTCAACGAATACAGAAATTCATGCATGATCAAGATAAAAAAAATCAAAGTCATGAGCAATCAATTAAAAATATTGAGGTTCATCTAGGACAATTATCCCTATTTATTGGGAAGAGAAACAAAGGACAATTTCTAAGTCAAACTGTACCTAATCCATGAGGAATTGTCCCACAAAGATAGTATGAAATAGCAAGTCAACTTGGTTCCTTTAATGACTCTGTTAAAGTAGTCTACACACTACATTCTACTAAGTTAGTGGATAACTGAGTGCACATGCCCAATGAGGTCCCAATACAAGTTGACATCCAAGGTGAAAGTGCCCTCGATTCGTGGGGTGCGCGGATCCGCTTTTGACCTTTGAGGTTTGGGAGTCGCCACCTAGTTATTTCGATCGAGGAACCGAATACTGACTCTTAAAAAGGCAAATACTACTAATCTATGAAAGAAAAAACGGGTCCGGGGATCACGTTACGGGGTTGGAAGGTGTTAGGCACCAATCCCGCCCGGCAAACACCGGTCTCTAATAATTTCCAAATAAACTACATTGCTAAAAGACCTAAGTAATAAAAACTAATAAGAAATAGATACCTTTCTGAAGACAACGGTCTTGTTCCCTCAGATCTGATAGAGTAACTCCTTGTACAGTACTCCTCGCTTCGTTCTGTCTTCGGATATGATTTCTGATCTCCTAGGCAATGTATATCTTTCTTAGATCTGGATTCTTCAAATTTGTTTATGAATTTCTAGGTGTTTTTGAAGGGCTTCTAGGTGTTTTTCGAGCTAAAATTGAGGTATGGGTGTTAGGTAAGGAGTTAGGACTTCAAAATTAGAGTTTATGGGAGGATATGGAAGCTTTATGACCTACTTCTCTTAGGGTTTGTTCTTGGATATCAAAATAAGGTGTGGAGGCTCCTATTTATAAACTTTTTTGAGTAGAGTTAATGTTTAATTAGGTTTCCTTTAGGATTTTAATTAGGGTTTTGACTTTAGTCTTATGAAATTGACTTAGTCTTATTAGGGTTTTAATTAGGATTTTGACTTTAGTCTTATGAGATTGACTTGATTAAGGGTTTAATTAGGATTTTAACTTTAGTCTTACGAGATTGACTTGATTAGTTTAGATTATGATTTTAATTAGGATTTTGACTTTAAGATTTTGACTTTAGTCTTACTTGATTAACTTTAATTTTTTGACTTTAGTCTTACTTGATTGACTTTAATTTTTTTGACTTTAATCTTACTTGATTGTCTTTAAGATTGACTTTAATCTTACTTTATTGACTTTAGTTTTTTTTTTTGCAGAACCCCCTTTATTATATTTTTAATTCTTTGGGCCCCTAGATGGAGGGGTCTTTTAATAAATATCTGGGCAACCATCAACAATTTTGCCTGAGAGCCTGATTGATCGATTTTTTGGTTCAAAATTTTAAATTCATTTTATTAATATTTCACTTTACATTATTTCATATTTTATTTATTAATTTTAGAATTTTAAGATTTTTTAATTGTAGAATTATCGTTTTGCCCCTGAAAAGAACTTTTGCGTTTCAAGTCGGTTTTTGATGTTCCAGGATGTTTTAGAATCGATATTTCATAAGAAATTCAATGGGAATATTGGTTTGTATCATTTATAAAATTTTGTGCGAAATGGTCGTGAATTTTATGAGGGGCATTTTCATAATTTTGTCAAATTCTGTGAAAATTGGCGAAATGATTTATTTGATTTCGATTTATTATTTTATGTGTTTGAAAGGGTTTTCTTAAGTATAATGTAGGCTCTAGGGATGTTTTAAAGTTAGGGGTATTTTGATAATTTGATCATTTTTTAGTAACTTTTATCGTGAAGCTTCTTTTTGTATGCAAGATGATGATTTTTATGTTTTCAGGGCTATATTTTCCTAGCGTAGCGTAATTTTTTATAGTTTTGTTAGTTTGAGATACCTCATCCAAATTTTTGAAACATATCTGGTAACAAACAGAGCATTGGAATAACCATCCATCATTGGGAACCGTTGCGATCGGGTTGACGAGTTGATTAATCAGGTAAATGTAAAAATGGGGTGTCTACAGATGCCCCTCTTTGGTAGAGGGTTGAAGCAAACTAGATAGTAAATTTATTTTGGTAGATAGTGCGATATCCGAATGCCAAAGCTAGTGACAGTTCATTTTACAGCCGGATTTAGCAATTCGTTACGACGTTCAGATCCTTGAGGGTAAAACTCTCCTCGAACTAAGAAGTTGTCAGGTCCTTGAGCGAGAGCTCTCACTGACAATGTCAAATCCTTGAATTTTAGAAAATTCTCCTTGACTAATGAAATAAATGTGCAAGTGTGTGCATTGTGTGAAACTGAGTAAAATAAAACTCGAAAAAATTTGAATGAGATTTGAGACAAATCTGAGCAAAAGTTGGGAGAAAGTTGAATGTCCTACTTTACCTACTCTACCTACTCTGGGTGAAAGAGTAATGAATTTTTTTTTGAGAGTCTTACTCTACTTACTCGGAGTGAAAGAGTAATATACTAATTTTTTTGGGAAGTTCTACTCTACCTATCGGAGTAAAAGAGTAATGAACTATTTTTTTTTTGGAAGTTCTACTCTACCTACTCGGAGTGAAAGAGTAATGAACTAAACTTTTTGAGAGTCCTTCTCTACCTGCCCAGGGTGAAAGAGTAATGAACTAATTTTTTTGAGGAAGTTCTACTCTACCTATTTGGAGTGAAAGAGTAATGAACTAAATTTTTTTTTTTTTTTGGGAAGTTCTACTCTACCTGCTCGAAGTGAAAGAGTAATTAAATAATTTTTTTTTTTTTTGGGAAGTTCTACTCTACCTACTCGGAGTGAAAAAGTAACGAACTAAGCCTTTTGGGAGTCTTACTCTACTTGCCCAGGGTGAAAAAGTAATGAACTAATTTTTTTGGGAAGTTTTACTCTACCTACTCGGAATGAAAGAGTAATAAACTAATTTTTTGGGAGTCATACTCTACTTGCCAGGGTGAAAGAGTAATGAACTAATTTTTTTTAGGAAATTCTACTCTACCTACTCGGAGTGAAAGAGTAATGAACTAAGCTTTTTAGGAGTCCTACTCTACCTGCCTAGGATGAAAGAATAATGAACTAATTTTTTTGGAAAGTTCTACTCTACCTACTAAGAGTGAAAGAGTAATTTTTTTTTTTTGAAGTTCTAGTCTACCTGCTCGGGGTGAAAGAGTAATGAAATAATATTTTTTTTTTTTGGAAGTTCTACTCTACCTACTCAGAGTGAAAGAGTAATGAACTAAGCCTTTTAGGAGTCTTACTCTACCTGACCGGGGTGAAAGAGTAATGAACTAATATTTTTGGGAAGTTTCACCCTACCTACTCGGAATGGAAAAGTAATAAACTAATGTTTTGGGAGTCCTACTCTACTTGCCCAGGGTGAAAGTGTAATGAACTAATTTTTTTTGGGAAGTTCTACTCTGCCTACTTGAAGTGAAAGAGTAATGAACTAAGCTTTTTAGGAGTCCTACTCTACCTGCCCAGGGTGAAAGAGTAATGAACTAATTTTTTTGAGAAGTTCTACTCTACCTACTCGGAGTGAAAGAGTAATGAACTAAGCTTTTTAGGAGTCCTACTTTACCTGCCCAGGGTGAAAGAGTAATGAACTAATTTTTTTGGGAAGTTCTACTTTACCTGTTCGGGGTGAAAAAGTAATGAACTAATTCTTTTTTTTGGAAGTTCTACTCAACCTACTCGGAATGAAATAGTAATGAACTAAGCTTTTTGGGAGTCTTATTCTACCTGCCCAGGGTGAAAGAATAATGAACTAATTTTTTGGGAGTCCTACTCTACCTGCCTAGGGTGAAAAAGTAATGAACTAATTTGTTTAGAAAATTCTACTCTACCTACTCGGAGTGAAAGAGTAATGATCTAATTTTTTGGGAAGTTCTACTCTACCTATTCGGGGTGAAAGAGTAATAAACTAATTTCTTGGGAATCCTACTCTACCTGCCCAGGGTGAAAGAGTAATGAACTAATGTTTTTGAGAAGTTCTACTCTACCTACTTGGAGTGAAAGAGTAACTAAGCTTTTTAGGAGTCCTACTCTACCTGCCCAGGGTAAAAGAGTAATGAACTAATTTTTTTGGGAAGTTCTACTCTACCTGCTCGGGGTGAAAAAGTAATTAACTAAATTTTTTTTTTGGGAAGTTCTACTCTACCTACTCGGAGTGAAAGAGTAATGAACTAAGCATTTTGGGAGTCTTATTCTACCTGCCCAGGGTCAAAGAATAATGAACTAATTTTTTGGGAGTCCTACTCTACCTGCCTAGGGTCAAAGAGTAATGAACTAATTTTTTTAGGAAATTCTACTCTACCTACTCGGAATGAAAGAGTAATGAACTAATTTTTTGGAAAGTTCTACTCTACCTGCTTTGGGTGAAAGAGTAATAAACTAAGTTTTTGGGAGTCCTACTGTACCTGCATAGGGTGAAAGAGTAATGAACTAATTTTTTTAGGTAGTTCTACTCTACCTACTCGGAGTGAAAGAGTAATGAACTAAGCTTTTAAGGAGTCCTACTCTACTTACCCAGGGTGAATGAGTAATGAACTAATTTTTTTTGAGAAGTTCTACTCTACCTACTCGAAGTGAAAGAGTAATGAATTAAGCTTTTTAGGAGTCCTACTCTACCTGCCCAGGGTGAAAGAGTAATGAGCTAATTTTTTTTTGGAAGTTCTACTCTACCTGCTCGGGGTGAAAAAGTAATGAACTAATTTTTTTTTTTGGGATGTTCTACTCTACCTACTCGGAGTGAAAGAGTAATGAACTAAGTTTTTTAGGAGACTTACTCTACCTGCCTAGGGTGAAAGAGTAATGAACTAATTTTTTCGGGAAGTTCTACTTTACCTACTTAGAGTGAAAGAGTAATGAACTAATTTTTTGGGAGTCGTACTCTACCTGCCCAAGGTGAAAAAATAATGAACTAATTTTTTGGGAGTCCTACTCTACCTACTCGGAGTGAAAGAGTAATGAACTAATTTTTTGGGAAGTTCCTACTCTACTTGCTCGAGGTGAAAGAATAATGAACTAATTTTATTTTTTTGGGAATAATGGGGGATTTACACCGCATTTGATTTTTTTTTAAATAAAAAATTAGATTTTATGAAGGTCCGGTAAACACTTTAACTCTTTTTGAATCTTAAGAGTTTTCAAAATTGCTATCAAGAGGGTAACCTTTAATTCAAAGTTAACCTTATCCTTTGGGGTTGAAATTGATCAGGGTTCAGAACCAAAATGCCCCTAGTTTGATAGGAAACATTGCACTGGGGATAATTGAATATAATTTGAAAACGAATGCCCCTAGTATAAAGGGGTAAATTGTACTTTTTAGAAAAAGGAAGTGCCCTTATTATGAAAGTTTGAAATGCTTGATTACCGCAAGCACAATAAAGGTTTAACCTTTAATTTTGACTTTTTATATTCAAGATTTTGAGTCAGGCTCAAAGAAATTGGGACAAAATATTTCTTTATGAAATTCATCATAGAATTTGTTCTTTCTCCCCGTCGGTTCGTTTAGGGACATGAAACTCTTCAGATCAATCAAAGACAAGATACTTGTAGCTTCTGAGTCTGTGCTTGATTTAAGCTAAGTATTGAACTTGATTATTCGAACTTCTGATATTTCAGCTCGGACCGCTCTTAGCTTTTCTTTTGTTTTGCTTTGTTGCTCTAACTTTTGCTTAGATCATCTTTTTAGATTTTCAATCTAGCGAGGTTGCTTTAACGTTTGCCTAGATCGTCTTTTCAGGTTTTCAATCTAGTGAGCTTTCTTTTTTCTTTGCTCTGATTGTTATCAAAGTTGTCCTTTCGGATTTTCAACCTTGCGAGCTTACCCTAATTTTTGCCTAAGTCGCCCTTTTGGGGTTTTCAACCTAGCAGGCCATTTATTTTTTCTTTTCTTCCTGTTTGAACTTCTGGAATTACTGTCTGATCATGCTTTGCTATGTTCCTTGACTTTTCGCACAGTACTTAGGAGGACTTTTATGGGTAAGCTTAGGACTGGGTATAAAAAGAAAGGGATTTTGAGGCTCAAAAATCTGAATGCCCCTTGTGTGGCATTTCTTTTATTTTGCTTTGAATTTTCTTTCCCATTTTAAAGATATTTCTTTTTTATTTTGAATTATTTTTTTTGGATTTTTTTTGTGTGGGGAAATACATTTTTTTATTTTGATGTGGTCGGGCCTGAAGTAACTTCTCAGGTTGCCTACTTACCCCAGAATTTTGGGACCAGACCAAAACGTAATTCGAATCCTCCCTTTCCTAAGTTAAGTGATTGGGCTGAGAAAAAAAAAGGTATAATTCTTTTTTTAAAAAGGCTGCAAAGGGGTTGAGAAATGATGTATTGAACTGGATAATAGGAGAATTGATTCGGCCAAAGATGGCCTCCTTAAATGTAGTACCGTTTGATTTGGTCAAGGTTGATTAGTTCTGGTAATTTGATTCCATCATGATCTTGAAGTCTGATAGCTTTTCCTGGTAATATTTCCTTGATGATGAACGGACCTCCTCAATTTGGTTTGAACTTCTCTCTAGGGTCAAAGATAAGTACTCGATTCTCTTTGAAATCTGATGGTTTTCCAAAGTAGTGTTTCATTGCTAATGGATGAATCTCTCCAATTAAGTTCAGACTTCCTCCTATGGTCGAGGAGGGGTGGTCAATTTTCTTCGAAGTCTGATGGTTAAATCCTTGACTTGTAAGTGGTGAACTTTGACCTTCATGCGGGTGACTCTTCTCTGATAAGTTTGCACGTGGTACAAAACTCTAAGTGGTTTTTCTTCAATCAAGTTTAGCTCTTCATACCCAATGATGAACCTAATTGTTTCTAGCAATTGATTTTCCATCAAGACCTTGAGATATGGGACTTCCCTTTCAACTGGTAAAACCGTTTCTGTACCCCAATAGTGTGAATGGTAGCTTCTCTGACTGATTGACACATTTTCATAATGGTTATTTTGAGACTATTATTAGTTGTTTGCTTCAACCACTCTATTACTCTGAGGACGATAGGGAGATGATACAAAATCTTGAACTTTGAACATAAAGTAATAATCTTGGCTTTTAAGTATGACCCGTTATCAGAGATCAATTTCGCTTCAACCATTTCATTAGTCTGAGAATGTAATCTATTCTGGGAGCTCTACCATGTTGAGAAGTCTAGTATTGATACATTTTGTAACGTTTTCTTTGATCTCATTGGTATTTCTATTTTATGGAGTGAGTATTTATTCCGTGTCGAATAACACCTAAGCTTACATCCTAACATATCCTCATCGGACCATGCGAACTAGTCTTTTGAAATTTCTAAGTAAATTCATTATCACGTCGTGTTCCTCTAGGGATAGGATGGTTTCTATTTGAATTTCTTGGGAATTTTTTGTTCCAAGGTCAATGACCTTTGCTTTCTTGATTAAAAGTTGAGCCCGACTCTTATCTTCTTGCTTAGGAAAGAAATCTATCCTTGAAGCCAGATTAGTAGTTAATTCGTTAATGAGGTCGAGGTATTCAAAAATTTCCTTTATTTAAATGGGGCGACATAAGTCTTTCTAGACTTGGCAAACGAACTCGACTCATAGAAAAAAGTAGACTCAATCTAAAGAAGACATAACCTTGATGGACTAATAAAAAAATTGGACTCAAGCTAAACTACATGATTCATGAAAACTTGAGACAAGTACCCACAACGGGCTTGATTACAGACTATGGACTCGAGATGTTGCTTACAACCGGTAGGACTGAGGTACTATGATCTTCAGGGAACAACTTTGTAATTTTGAAAAATTTCGAGGTCATTTCTGACTGTTGACTTGATATTGACGTTTGTTCTAACAGACCGGATTTACAACCCTAGTTAGACGATTGACGCTTGAGTTTGGACGCAATGATAATCCTATCAAAAGTGAATTCCAGTGTTACCCCCCCTTGATAACATTTTAAATGAACCCTGAGATTCTATTGAATTCTGTGTACCAATCAATTAAACAATTAATTTATGCAATGATTATTTTAAAAATAAAAATGATTTTATTGAATTATTGAAAATCATTGACAAATAATATTTTCATTGGATAACAACTTTCAACAAATTTGATTTTTTTGGCAAATCATTTCATCCCTTCTTAGAAAAATACATTTTAGTAATTTTCCAGGTCCATGCGAAAAATAGATTTTTTGTAAATCATTTTATTTCTTCTTTTCCTTTGAAAAATATTCTTTTCTAGAAAACATTTTTTCTCTAAAAAATATTTTTCTTTTGGAGAACATTTTCTTGGAAAACATTTTTTTCTAGGGAGTACTTCTTTTGGAAAATACTTTTCTTTTGTATATCATTTTTCTTCTTTGAAAATGGGTTGAACCCTGAATTTAGAAAATAATTTGATTTCTATTTTGACTCAAATGGCTCGGCCCATCATGATTGTTGGATCGAGATGGACTGGGTCATTGCAAAAGATGGATTCTTTATTGGGTCGACGCACCCATTTTAATCAGGTAAAACAAAAACTTGAGAACAACCATACGTTCTGATCTACACATTCACATACATTCATCAATCATAAGGTCTTATTCAATGAACAACCCGGGAATACCCACGATAAGTTCGAGTCGTGACCTACAGGGAAGGTTTCTAGACTCTAAACTTACTACGTGCAATGCATTTTTATCTAGCCTCCATTGTCCAAGTACACCTATATACCTCTCGAGTGTACTCAATCAAATGGTACATTGTGACTTGGTTTGATATACCGTATATGTGATAATCTTCAACTCACTTCTCTGAAGCTAAAAACAGCCAGCTCAATCCCCAGATCAGAGGTGGCGCGTGATGCTTGAGCAAATGCACTCTTAAATCACCTTTTTTCTGAAATAGATGTAGTCTATCCTCCTAGTACCATAGTACATCAAAGCAGGATCTCGTTTAGGCACTGGTTTTGACCAAGAAGTGCAATTGATGTGCTTGGATCATCTTTGATATACCTATGGGTATGGGTCAAGAGTTGTAATCATAAATGGTTTGGCATCCCACGAGGGGACCGACCACGTACTAGTACTGCGTTGGCAAACGGGACATGTGACTAAAGGCTCAGGTCACTCTAGTCTGGGTGCATCCATATACCTTTCAGAGTCACCTGATCAGACGGTATTGATGCCCCAGTTTGATATACCATAAGGTACGTGACTGGAGTTGTGATTTTCATAAATGGCTTCGCATCTCCGAAGAGACCGGGCCACGCACTAGTGCCACGTTGACTATTAGGGACATGCAAGCATGCAATGCAATAAATAAACGTGCTAGTGGTGTGTGCAAAGTAAGGTGGGGTGTGCCCAAGGGCTTTTTTTCCAGATAAATGGGCCTATGGGCCAGACCCAATCACAAGAGTATGAATACCAATTATTGATCAAGAAATGTACACAATATTCATAACATCAAGATCGAATCAAGGCATATACATCAAGGATATGTATATCAAGATCATAGTAAGTTAGATGTGCAAAAATTTATAACACAAAAATAATCAATATAATCCAACATTGGAATAAGTAAGGAGGAAAAGTTTTTTTTTAATTCAAACAAATTTTTTTTTATTATGGACCAATCAAGGGTCCCTTTTTGGCGATTCAAAATAATTTAAGATTTTTGTAATATTGAATTGAGGGTAAATTGATAATTGTAAAGATTAGGAGTTATAACGTTTTTTTTTTTTTTAATTATTTTAAAACGTTTTTTTTTTTTTTCTTTTTTTTCTAAAAGATTTTTTTTTTTAATTTTCTTAAACGTTTTTTTTTTTTAAATTTTCAAAAGTTTTTTTTTAATTAACTTTTTTTCACGTTTTTTTAATACTTTTTTTTAAACGTTTTTTTATTTTTTTAATTTTTAAATTTTTTTTAACGTTTTTTTTATTTATTATTTTTTTTAAACATTTTTTTTTAATTTTTAAAAAAGTTTTATTTATTTATTTTTTTTTACTTTTTTTATTTTTTTAATTAAAAAAAAAAAAAATTTTAAAACTTTTTTTAACGTTTACTTTTTAATTTTTTTAATGGTTTTTGTTAAACGTTGTTTTTTTTAATTTTTTAATTTTTAAAAATGTTTTTCTTTTTTATTTTTTAACGTTTTTAATTTTTTTTTTCTTTTTTTTAAGCATTTTTTTTAAAGTTTTTTTTTAACATATTTATTTTTTTACTTTTTTTTAACGTTTTTTTTATAATTTTTTAAAAATGTTTTTTGTTAAAACTTTTTATTTATTTTTGTTTTTTAATGTTTTATATTTTTTTTATTTTTTAAACGTTTTTTTTTCTTCGTTTTTTTTTTTATTTATTTTTTAAAAGCGTTTTTTTTTAATTTTATTTTTTAAAAACGGTTTTTTTTTTTTTAAACTTTTTTTTTTTTTTTTAATTTTTTAAAATGGTTTTTTTTAACGTTTATTTATTTATTTATTTATTTTTTAATTTTTTTTTAAAACGTTTTCTTCTTTTTTTTTTAACGTTTTTTTTTTTTTTATTTTTTTTGAAAACGTATTTAAAAAAAAAAAAACGTTTTTTTTTATTATTTTTATTATTTTTTTTTAAAATAAAAAAAACTAACATCACCCCATATCTTATCAATCGTATGCCTAACAACATCAATCTTTTTTGCCTTATTATTTTCTTTCGAAGAATCTTTGATTATTTTAGAGTCTCCAACCCTTTGATTGGGATTACAAAAATTAAGTATCCAAGAATATGATATCCAAACTTTTACTGCTAACATCATCTCATCCTCAATTCATATGTCAATTTGAATATTTCATTATTTAAGGATCATAAAAAAGTGACCCTTAATTGAACCATAAAAAAAGTACTAAAACAAAGTATCAAAAATTGAACCAAAAGATACTAATAAAGGATAATACAGACCCAAAAATAATTCCAATAAAAAAATGGGTCATTCCCCAAGTCATTAACCTTTGATATCCTGCATTATTTAGGGTCATTCTAAATGACCCCAAATTGAACCATAACAAAGATGTGCCAAACAAAAATATTCAACATCCCAATCAATGATCACCAATAGAGGCAAAAGAATGATAAAAATCAAAATAAAAAAAAATTGAATAACTAAAAATAAAATAAAATAAAATAAAAAGGTAAGTCCTACTGGCAATGCTCCCATACTTGGGACTTTTCAAGTCTAATCCTTAATAATCCCCAGCGGAGTCGCTACTGAAAGCACCCTCAATCCGCGGGGTGCGCGGATCCGCTTTTGACCTTTGAGGTTTGGGAGTCGCCACCTACTTATTACGGTCTAAGAACCGAATACTGACTCTTAAAAAGACAAATGCTACTAATCTACGAAAGAAAAAACGAGTCCGGGGATCACGTTACGGGGTTGGAAGGTGTTAGGCACCAACCCCGCCCGACAAACACCGATCTTTAATAATTCCCAAATATACTACATTGCTAAAAGACCTAAGTAATAAAAAAGAATAAGAAATAGATACCTTTCTGAAGATAACGGTCTTGTTCCCTCAGATCTGATAGAGTAACTCCTTGTACAGTACTCCTCGTTTCGTTCTGTCTCCGGATCTGATTTCTGATCTCCGAGGCAAGGTATCTTTTTCTTAAATCTGGATTCTTCGAATTTGTTTATGGATTTCTAGGTGTTTTTGAAGGGCTTCTAGGTGTTTTTCGAGCTAAATTTGAGGTATGAGTGTTAGGTAAGGAGTTAGGGCTTAAAAATTAGGGTTTATGGGAGGCTAGGGAAACTTTTTGACCTACTTCTCTTAAGGTTTATTCTTAGATACAAAAATAGGGTGTGGAGGCTCCTATTTATAAACTTTTTTGGGTAGAGTTAATGTTTAATTAGGTTTTCTTTAGGGTTTTAATTAGGGTTTTGACTTTAGTCTTATGAGATTGACTTGATTAGTTTAGATTAGGGTTTTAGTTAGGGTTTTGACTTTAAGATTTTGACTTTAGTCTTACTTGATTGATTTTAATTTTTTGACTTTAGTCTTACTTGATTGACTTTAATTTTTTTGACTTTAGTCTTACTTGATTAACTTTAAGATTGACTTTAGTCTTACTTGATGGACTTTAGTTTTTTTTTTGGAGAACCCCCTTTATTATATTTTTAATTCTTTGGGCCCCCAAATGAAGGGGTCTTTTAATAAATATCTGGGCAACCATCAACAATTTTACCTGAGAGCCTGATTGATCGATTTTTTGGTTCAAAATTTTAAATTAATTTTATTAATATTTCACTTTACATTATTTAATGTTTTATTTATTAATTTCGAAATTTTAAGATTTTTTAATTGGAAAATTAACGTTTTGTCCCTGAAAAGAACTTTTGCGTTTCAAGTAGATTTTTGATGTTCCAGGATGTTTTAAAATAGATTTTTCGTAAGGAATTCAATGAGAATATTGGTTTGTGTCATTTATGAAATTTTTTGTGCGAAATAGTCGTGAACTTTATGAGTGGCATTTTTGTAATTTTGTCAAATTCTATGAAAATTGGCGAAATGATTTATTTGATTTCGATTTGTTATTTTATGTGTTTGAATGGGTTTTCCTAAGCGTAACGTAAGCTCTAGGGATGTTTTAAGGTTAGGGGTATTTTGATAATTTGATCATTTTTTAGTGATTTTTATCGTGAAGTTTCTTTTTATTTACAAGATGATGATTCGGAGCTATATTTTCCTAGCGTAGCGTAGTTTCTACAATTTTGTTAGTTTGAGATACTTCATCCGAATTTCTGAAACATATCTGGTAACAAACAGAGCATTGGAATAACCATCCATCATTGGGAACCGTTGCGATCGGGTTGACGAGTTGATTAATCAGGCAAATGCGAAAATGGGGTGTCTACCCAAGGTGCACCTTCAACAGAGGAAGAGAACCAACAAAAAGAAACTTCTACTAAAATGGAAAAAGAAATTACCATTCCCAAGATCCTATTTCCACATAGATTAGCAGACAATAAAAAGGGAAAGTAATTAGAAGGTATTCTTGAAGTCTTCAAGAATGTTCAGATTAATATCCATTTTCTAAACGCTATCTGTCAAATTCCGTCATATGCTAAGTTCCTTAAAGATCTCACTACGGTGAAAAGAAAAATCCTTGTGCCTAAAGAAACTACAATGACAGTCCAATCATCTTGTCTGATTCAACAAACAATTGTGCCTAAATTCAATGATCCAGGCTGTCCAACAATCTTTGTGCATATAGGGGAAACAATGATTGAGAAATGTCTACTAGATCTAGGGGTTAGTGTGAATCTTCTGCTTTTTTCTGTCTACAAACAACTAGGTTTTGGGGAACTCAAACCTACAGATATCACTCTCAGTTTGATAAACAGATTAGTCAAGATTTTCAAAAGGGTAGTGGAGGATGTAATAATCAAGGTTAAAAACTTATATTTCCCTGTTGATTTTGTGGTACTTGACACTGAACCTATCATAAACCCAGACAATCATGTTCCAATAATCTTGGGTCGACCATTCTTAGCCACATCTAATGTTGTGATCAGATGTAGAAACGGGATCATGATCTTAGCTTTTGGAGACATGAATGTAAAATTTAATGTCTTCCACAACAAGTGTCAATCCATTGACATGGATGATATGGAAGAGGTCAATATGATTGATACATTGGTCCGCAGAACATTCCAAGAAGCAAATAATATTGACCCACTAGAAGAATACTTAGGTCAATTTGATTTTGAGTTTGATGAAGAACAGTCCATCAAGGAGGTAAATGCCCTCCTAGAATCCGTCCCTGACATGGACTTTGTAAATTGGTAACCTAAAATAGAGAGTTTCTCTAGATCTTCATCCCCACCTTCAGTTGAAGAGACTCTTAAACTTGAACTCAAACAGTTGCCTAACATGCAGAAATATGAGTTCTAAGGGAAGGCCGAAACCTTCCATATAATCATATCACCTAATTTAGAAAGATCTAAAGAAGAGCAATTATTAGAGGTCCTACGAGAACATAAGGAAGCTATTGGCTAGACTATAGCTGATATCAAAGACATCAGTCCCTTTGTGGTTATGCACCAAATACACCTGGAGGATAACTACAAACCATCGAGAGAACCATAAAGGGGATTGAATCCGGTCTTACAAAAGATTGTCCGAGGAGACGTCCTCAAATTACTAGATGCAGGTATTATATACCCCATCTCAGACAGTAAATGGTTAAGTCATGTTCAAGTGGTCCCAAAGAAATTTAGTGTCACCATTGTGACCAACAAGGACAATGAACTAGTACCAACTCGTATCCAAACCGGGTGGCGAGTCTGTATAGACTACAAGAAGTTGAATTCTATGACACGAAAAGATCACTTCCCTTTTCCATTCATAGATCAAATGCTTGAATGCCTAGCTGGACACCTTTACTACTACTTTCTTGATGGATATTCGAGGTATAATCAGATCTTGATCGTCCTTGAAGATCAAGAAAAAATAACTTTCACATGTCCCTTTGGAACTTTTGCCTATCGACGCATGTCATTTGGGCTTTGCAACACTCCTGCAACTTTTCAACGATGTATGTTGACCATCTTCTTCGATATGGTAGAAAATTTTCTTGAAGTCTTTATGGATGATTTTTCAGTCTTCGGATTTGCTTTGACAATGGTCTACATCACTTAAAGTTAGTCTTAGCTAGATGCCACGAAAAGAATCTAGTGTTAAACTGGGAGAAGTGTCATTTCATGGTCACTTCTGGGATTGTGTTGGGACACACCATATCCCATAAGGAAATTGAGGTAGATAAGGCAAAAATTGACTTTATCACTACTCTTCCTCCCCCTAAAACTATGAAGGAAGTCTGTTCTTTCTTAGGACATGCAGGTTTTTACAAGCGTTACATTAAGGATTTTGGAAAGATTTCCAAACCTCTATGCGACTTATTATCCAAAGATGCAAATTTTGAATTCTCTATCACCTATTTAAATGCATTTGACAAACTCAAAACTGAGTTGACAACAACACCTATTATCCAATCACCAAACTAGAATTTGCCCTTTGAGGTGATGTGTGATGCTTCAGACTACGCAATAGGTGTTGTATTGGGGAAATGAGTTGACAAACTCCCCTATGTTATCCAGTATGAGAGCAAAACATTGAACGATGCCCAACTTAACTATTCAACTACTGAGAAAGAGTTGCTAGTAGTAGTCTTTGCTCAGGAAAAATTCCTCTCCTACTTAATAGGATCCAAGGTTATAATCTTCACTGATTACGTAGCGTTGAAATACCTTCTTTCCAAGAAGGATGCAAAAGCAAGGTTAATCCGATGGGTTCTTTTACTACAAGGATTTGATCTAGAAATTCGAGATAAAAAAGGATGCAAGAATGTGGTTGCCGACTACTTATCCAAACTGGTAGTTGAAATAAGTTCTGACTCCTTCCCAATCTCTGAGAATTTTTCAGATAAACAACTGATGTCTATCTCCAATATGGATACACCTTGGTACGTTGACATTGTCAATTACCTGGAGATGGAAAAAACACCTACCTCATGGACGAAACAAGAGTGACTGAGATTTCTCGCCAAGCTAAATGGTTCTTTTGGGACGAACTGTACTTATTTAAGTACTATCAAAATCAAATAATTCGTCGGTGTATTTATGACCATGACCAGAAACATATACTCGATTTCTGCCATAACCACGCCTGTGGTGAACACTTTGGAGGAAAGAAAACAACATCAAAAGTGTTGCAATGCGGTTTTTACTGGCCAACGCTTTTTCGTGATGCCCACATCTTTGCTAAATCTTGTGATCGATGCCAACGTTTAGGAAAGATTAGCCAAAGGAATGGAATGCCTCAACAACCCATTTTGATCATCGAAATTTTTGATGTTTGGGGCACTGATTTCAAGGGACCCTTCCCCATTTCGCATGGATTACAATTTATCTTAGTCGTAGTCGACTACATGTCTAAATGGGTAGAAGCAATAGCATGTCAGACCAACGATCAGAAAGTTGTTGTAAACTTCCTTAAAAATATTGTATTTACTCGTTTCGATACCCCAAGGATGATCATTAGCAACAGAGGTAAGCATTTCTGTAATCGAGTTTTCGAAAATCTCATGCGAAAATACGCTATTACTTACAAGGTCACCACTCCATATCACCCTCAAACGAGTGGACAGGTCGAAATCTCCAATCGCGCAGTCAAGATCGTTCTTGAAAAAATAGTCAATCTTTCACAAAAGGATTAGGCTTTGCAATTAAATGACGCATTGTAGGCATATCAGACTGCTTTCAAAACCCCGATTGGCATGTCCCCCTATCATCTCATTTTTTAAAAAGCCAGTCATCTTCCAATAAAACTCGAACACCGTGCATATTGGGCTATAAAACATCTTAACTTTGATATTTTCAAAGCTAGAGAGCACATAAAACTTTAACTCTCTAAGTTGGAAGAACTACATAATGATGTGTACGATAGTGCTCGACTATACTAGGATCGTACAAAGACTTGGCATGACAAATACATTCAACGAAAGTCCTTCCATATAGGTCAGCAGGTATTATTCTATAATTCTTGCCTCCACATATTTTTCGAAAAATTGAAATCTCGATGGACAAGACCCTTTGTAGTCCATAAAATTAATTCTTATGGCAACATCGAGATACTCAATACAACGGATGGTAGTATTTTCCAAGTCAATGGTCAACGGCTCAAGTCATTTCTCACACTCCAGCCCCAAGAAAAAGATTCCTATCTGAGGGATCCTGTGTATCAAGATTAGCCTCATGTCGTGGTCTGACTGAAGACAATAAACTTAGCACTTTTCAAGAGGCAACCCTTGATTAGGATGTGTTTTATTTCGATTAGGATGTTTTTAATTATTTCGTTAGGTTTTTTTTCCATTCTTAGGTAGGATTTTGTGCAATCCTGTTTCAAAAATTATAATTATTATAACTCTCAATCTTTTCAGATTAGTTGTAGCAAGAGTTTGTTAATTAATGCCAAAATAGATTCAGGTGTGATCTAACCATTCTCTTTCTTTCCTTACTGTTTGCATATTGAGGACAATATGTCATCTAGGTTTGGGGGTATTAGTTTAGCTCACAATTGCATTGCATCTCATTGTTAGTTTAGTTTCATGTTTAAAAAAAAAAATTTAACACTTGTAAAATATTTTCTTCAAACTCTTTCAACGTACTGTTTACATATGAATTTCAAATTTCAAGCTCATATCCTAATTTTTGATCATAAGTTATTTTTGATTATTCCTCATAAAGAAAATGAAAAGAATATTTTGAAAAATTCATGACACTTCTGATTGAGTAAAAATAAGATTTTAGGGAACAAGTTTTGATCATCTTCTCTGTCTAGAGTGTCAGGGGAAATCGAATCTAATGAACTATGACTTCCTTGTCCTTCAGTTAGCTGGTTAGAAGAAAAATAGAACTGGAGATAAAATGATTTGGACAGCAACCATAGGATTAGATTGGGTACTTTGAAAATGGCTACCTACTTTTTATAAAAAGAACACTAGAAAAATTGTGATAAACCAAAAAAATGTGAAGTTGAGAAAAAAAAATAGAAATACGTGAAAAAGACCAAATCAAGGCAAATATGCTTGAATTGAAAAAATACAAAAAGAAAAGAGTCCAATGAGATCGAATAGTTTCAGTAGGGTGAAAGCCATCAATGGTAAAAACTTGAGTAAGTTGAAATATCACAGATAAAACCCCTTAGAGGTATTAAAGTGAACATCCACATCACTCACAATCTCCAACAGGATACTTAGTTTCGAGTTCGAACTGAGGAAGAACCGACCATTCTTAGCAGTATGAGGTGAAATCTTATTCCTAAAAAGATGTTGCTTTTAAAAAAGAAAAATCAGAAAAATTGCACAAGCACTCAAGTTACTCTTGAAATTTTCTAAACTGAGGAGTGAAAACTAGAACTTTGCTCAAACGTATGGACTTTTGACTGAGTTGGGAAATAATGTTATGTTTGCCTTACATCTATTGAGTTTGACTTTGATATTTTTATAAAGTGTTACAATTTTGTGGGTATATTCACTGCAAACCCTTACGAGTCAAACTCGTCCACTAGGCGTAACTTAGGGGTTTAAGGGCTTGCTGCATTTGCTAAATGCAATCGTGTAACCTACGAAAGTAGTTTGTAACTTAATTTTTATTTTATTTTTGCTCGAGGCTAGCAAAATCTAGGTTTGGAAGTGTGATCAAGGTCTAAAAAGTCATTTCTAGAATCCTAATTACATAGATTTTATCAATAAATTACACATTAAATCCCCTCATTAGATATAGTTCATGGTTAGTCCATAATAATTCTTGTTTTCAATAAAATTATGTAATTCAGAACTAATTACTGTTATTTACGTGTAACAAGAATTATTCGCGAAGTTTCAAGGTGAATCGGAAAAATCTGAAGTTACCACTGTGATACAGGATCCAAAAGAAAATCGTGGACCAAAAGTCAAGTTAATTGACCAAAACTTTACCACGGTGCCAGGGTCAACGACAGCAGCACGATCAATTAAGAAGATCAAACCTTGAGATTTGTACTGAAACTTGACGACTGAAAGACATTCGTATTGAAATAGGACTTTGGTATTTTTGTAATAACGGAGTGTCTCTGAAACCCTAATTACCTAAGAAACCCTAATCTAGTCTCTTTATAAATAGAAGACCAGACCAAAGGGCATATCATCTTGGGAGGGATATCTCATCTCCCTGGAGATCAACTTTTATTATTTTAGTTTAGATTTTTAATTTATGTTTCTTAGTTTTACGAAAGTTGTAAGGAGGCTTTGCCAGTTTCAAATCAAGTAATAAAGATACCTTCTTTTTCTCATCTCTCTTTTCTCTACATGTCTTCTTTATTTTATTTTTGTTTTATTGTTCTTGTGATGATTGTTGGCTAAATCTCCAGTAGATCGATTGAGGAAACCTGAGCAAGATTTGTTAGTATTTTACTGTTCTCGTGATGATTTAATAGTTTTATTATGATAACGTATGTATTTATTATTAGGTTGAATATTAATTATTTTCAAAGTTTTTATGATTTCTTTCTTGGATAAGTTCAAGAAGAACCATGCTCTACAGAGAATAGTTAATGTTTACCTAATAATCTCGGTCTAAACTATTTCATATTTTTGATTTTGTTTATATTATAACTGTTTGATTTTCCGATCCATAAATATTAGCTTTGTTTAGTGGATCGAGATAAAAAGAGAACTAGAATTCACTGATAAAGTTTGTGAAGGTGGATCTAATTGATCTATACTTCTCTATCATAATTTTTTAGTTTTTATGTCAGTAGTTGGTTTTAGATAAATCTCTCTCGCAACTATTTTTAAATCGCTTGTTCAGATCGAATTGGATTGGAAGTAAAAATTCTTTGGATTAATGTTGTCTCTGTGGTTCGACCCTTGTTTGTCAATGTTTTCTTTTGTTAATTATTTTATCATCATCTACAGCTCGAACAGGCGACTTAGGCAAAAGTTAGGGCATAACAAAGAAAAGGAAAGTTTGTTAGGTTGAAAGCTTGAAAATGAGACCTAGGCAGAAATCAAGGCATCATAAAAAAAAGATAAATAAAGTCTACTAGATTGAAAACCTGAAGAGGCGATCTAGGCAAAAATTAGGGCACCAAAAAAGAAAAAGAAAAGATCCCATCAAGAAAAAAATTTCAGAAGGAAGCTTACGTAGAAAGAGAAAGTGCAGAATCATTCAAGTCACAACATTCATTTTTCAGTCAAGAATTCACATCTGAAGAAAACAATGTGAAGTCGAAGAAACTCAAAAGCCATTTTGAATATTGTAAGACCTTTAAGAGTATGTTTACTTGTTCAAGTGTTCATTAAAGAAAAATGTAGAATTATCGACAACTTTGAAGAGAAAGATCTTTTATTCCAATAATTATCAAGATTTTAAGTTCAGCTAAACCATTTCTCAAAAGAAATTCAAAAGAAAGCGATAAATTCCTTATTGTACAAACGATAATCTTAAGAGTCTTGAAATTTAAAGGAATAGAGATTCTTCTATCAAAGTCCATAGTTTTTTTTCCATATTTTCCAAGTGCAATCCATTCCATCAGTTTCATAGTCAAGTTTCATTTAAAAGCCAACTTTGCAATTAGGGGCATTTTTTTAGAATAAATGTGATTTTGAAGTTTTCATTTTTGATCCCATGCTCAAAAATAATTTTTTTATTCAAAAGCTTCAAAGTCCGGTGAAGCCCAATGATAATTACGAATCGAGATGCATGATAAACCAATAAAAGTCCAATCTCCCAATTATTGAGCTCGATAATATCAAGTCTTTAATTAGCCCTTAGCCTAAGAAATATGGTTCCAATAATAGGATTTTTTAAGTTCCTACAAAACCCCAGCCCGAGAAGCGTGGCTCCAATAAGTTTGAGTCCAAAAAATAAAACTCCAACTTTGATAGGATTTTTTAAGTTCCTGTAAACCCAAGCCTGAGAAATGTGGTTATAGTAATAGGATTTTTAAGTTCTTGTAAACTTTAGCCTGAGAAGCATGCCTTTAGTAAGTTCGAGTCCGAGAAATGAGACTCCAATTTTAATAGGATTCTTTTAAGTTCATACAAACCATAGCCCGAGAAACGTGGCTCCAATAGGTTCTAGTTCAACAAATGAGACACCATTAATAGGATTTTTTAAGTTCTTGTAAACCTTAGCCCAAGTCCGAGAAACGAGACTCCAACTTTAATAAGATTTTTTAAGTTTCTGTAAACCTTAACCCAAGTTTGAAAAACAAGACTCCAACTTTGATAAGATTTTTTAAGTTCCTATAAACCTTAGCTTGAGTTCGAGAAACGAGACTCCAACTCTAATAGGATTTTTTAAGTTCCTATAAACCTCAGTTCGATAAGCATGGGTCCAATAAGCTCATGTCTGATAAACGAGACTCAAAATTTTTCAAACTCTAAAATTTTTTTTGATAGGATTTAATGAAGTTCCTACATCACCTGATCCTGATAATGTCATGACCTTAATTACCTCATTGTTCAAACTTGTCATAATTCAATACTGTATGATTGTTTTCATTACGTATGTGCATTTCTATTTAAATCATCGTCAATGAGAGAAGATCTCTAGGACCTGACATTTGTTGTTATCGATGAGAGTTTATTCTCAATGATTCAATGAACTACTCTGTAAGTGTCATACCATTACACACATGTGCACTTTTGCATAAGTCAAGGAAAATTTTTCAAAATTCGAGGATCTCACATTTTTAGTTTAGGGATAACTTACCTTTAAGGATCTAGGCGCCCTGATGAACCACCAAATCAGGCTGAAAAATGAAATGTTAATGACTTTGGCATTCTAGTATTGTACTATCTACCAAAGAAGATTTGCCATCTAGTTTGCTTCCATTCTCTGCCAAAGAGGGGCATCTGTAGATACCCCATTTTTGCATCTGCCTGACTTCGTAATCCGTCACCTGGTTGTTGTGAATTCCTAATGATGAGCGCATAGAACTTGAAAGCTTGTGAGGGACTTTTTTCTAATTTCTTCTATCCTGTAATTTCATTCTCTTCTTTTTCCTTGTCATGCGACATAGAATTACGCACCCTTAGGATCGCTACAATATATACCCGATTTAGAAAGTACATACGTTTAGGTTCGCTACACAGTTCGATAACTTAGAAACCATGCTACGCTAATAAAATATGACCTCGAGACTTAGAAATAATCACGTTGAAATTGAAAGAAACCTCGCACAAAAATTTGTAAAAATCTGCAAAAATAAAAAGAATGATGAAAATACTCCTCATGAATTTCAAACTTCCAAAAAGTCTTGAAATTACGTTCATTACCTTTAGAAGATGATTTTGAGCCTAACAGGAACCAAATTGATGAAAACAAAAAAATTTATGAAAAAAATCATAAAAGGACAAAAACGCCCCTTGATGCCCAACTTGTATATAGAAACCTTGACTATTAGAAAAACCAAAATAAAACAACCACCGTGAAAAATTTTAAATCGAAAAGAAAATTAAAATTCAAACGAGTAACTTGAAAATTTTAAATCCAAAATTTAATTAACCCAACAACATTTAAATCAAAATCCAATCAATCGATTAACATTGAAATTAAAATCCAATTGATCAATCAACCAAAAATAAAATTGACCAATCAACGTTCAAATTAAAATTCGATCAACCAATTAAAATTAAAATAAACTAATCAAAAATGAATCCAACCTATTGATGTAATTGGTAATCCATCAGTTAATCAAAAATTAAAATTAATCCATCAAATTAAAATTAATCCATCAAATTAAAATGTTAACTTAATCAAACCAAAATTGAAAATTGAAAATATAAAATTAAGTTTCCTAGGACATTTGAAATCTTAACTTAATCAATTAATCAAAATAAAAAATTAAGAAATAATCTCCCACCAATGTGTTACGGATTGCGAAGCATAGGATCATGGTCCCTTTCCTTTTAAATCCAAATAGAAGGAGAAAGAGTTTTACTTTTGGTTCGGTCAAAGAAAAATAATAAAAAAAATTAAAGAAATAGTCAATAAAAGAGGAAAAGAAAAGGAAAAATAAGAATAAAAAAGAGAAAAAAAGGGTCAATAAAAGGAGGAAGCTGACATTCTTTAAGAAAGTGGAAGAAGAGTTTCATGTTTTGGGAATAGAAAAATGAGGACTTCTTCTTCTCCATTGACCTTCTTCATCTCTTTTCTCACAGGCTCTAACCTATTCTCTCTCTCTCTTTAATATCTTCCTAACACCAGCTCTTTATTGAGAAATTTCATGAAACTTCTCTTACGACCAATAAAAAAATAGAAAGAAGAATGAAAGTGCCCTCGATCCGTGGGGTGTACGGATCCACTTTTGACCTTTGAGGTTTGGGAGTCGTCACCTAGTTATTACGGTCTAGGAACCAAACATTGACTTTAAATGGATAAAAACAACTAATCTACTTAAAAAATAACTGAATTCGGGGATCAAATTACAAGGTTGGAAGGTGTTAAACACCAACCCCGCTCGGCAAACGTCGGTCTCTACTAATTCCCAAATAAACTACATTGCTAAAAGACTTAAGTAATAATAAAAAAAATGAGAAATTGTATACCTTTCTGAAGACAACGGTCTTGTTTCCTCGGATCTGATAGAGTAACTCCTTGTATAGTACTACTCGCTTCGTTCTTTCTTCGGATCTGATTTCTGATCTCCGAGGCAAGGTATCTCTTTCTTAGATCTGGATTATTCAGATTTGTTTATGGATTTTTGGGTATTTTTGAAGGGCTTCTAGGTATTTTTCAAGTTAAAATTAAGGTATGGGTGTTAGGTAAGGAGTTTGGGCTTCAAAATTAGGGTTTATGGGAGACTAGGGAAGCTTTTTGACCTACTTCTCTTAGGGTTTATTCTTGGATACGAAAATAGGATGTGGAGGCTCCTATTTATAAACTTTTTTGGGTAGAGTTAATGTTTAATTAGATTTCCTTTAGGGTTTTAATTAGGATTTTGACTTTAGTTATATGATATTGACTTAGTCTTATTAGGGTTTTAATTAGGATTTTGACTTTAGTCTTATGAGGTTGACTTGATTTAGGGTTTTGACTTTAGTCTTATGGGATTGACTTGATTATTTTAGATTAGGGTTTTAATTAGGGTTTTGACTTAAGTCTTATGAGATTGACTTGATTAGTTTAGATTAAGGTTTTGACTTTAGTCTTATGAGATTGATTTAATTAGTTTAGATTAGGGTTTTAATTAGGGTTTTGACTTAAGTCTTATGAGATTGACTTGATTAGTTTAGATTAGGGTTTTGACTTTTAGTCTCATTTGATTGACTTTAGTCTTTCTTGACTTTAATTTTTTGACTTTAGTCTTACTAGATTGACTTAGAATATATTTTCGGAAAATCCCCCCTTTATTATATCTTTAATTCTTTTGTCCCCTAGATGGTGGGGTCCTTTAATAAAAATCTGGGCAACCATCAAAATTTTGCCTGAGATCCTGATTGATCGATTTATTGGTTTAGATTTTTAAATTAATTTTATTAATGTTTCACTTTATATTATTTAATATTTTATTTATTAATTTCAAAATTTTTAATTATTAAAATTGTAAAATTATCATTTTGCCTTCAAAGAGGATTTTTTGCGTTTTAAGTTGATTTTTGATGTTCTAGGATGTTTTGGAATCGATTTTTCATAAGGAATTCAATGGAAATATTGGTTTGTGTCTTTTATAAATTTTTTTGTGCGAAATGGTTGTGAACATTATGAGGGGCATTTTCGTAATTTTGTCAAATTTTGTGAAAATTGGCGATATGATTTATTTGGTTTCTATTTGTTATTTTATGAGTTTGAAAAGATTTTCCTAAGCGTAATGTAGGCTCTAGGGATGTTTTGAGGTTAGGGATATTTTGATAATTTGATCATTTTTTTAGTGATTTTTATCGTGAGGCTTCTTTTTGTCTGAAAAATGATGATTTTTAAGCTTTTGGGATTATATTTTCCTAGCGTAGCGTGGTTTCTATAGTATTGTTAGTTCGAGATACCTTATCCGAATTTCTAAAACATATCTGGTAACAAAATAAATCATTGGATTGATCATCCATCATTGTTAACCGTTGCTATCGGGTTGACAAGTTGATTAATTAGGTGGATGCAAAAATGGGGTGTCTATAGATGGCCCTCTTTGGCAAAGGGTTGAAGCAAACTAGATAGCAAATATATTTTGGTAGATAGTGCGATATCAGAATGCCAAAGCTAGTGACAGTTCATTTTGCAGCCTGATTTAGCAATTCGTCAGGATGTTCTGATCCTTGAGGGTAAAACTCTCTCTGAACTAAAAAATTGTCAGGTCCTTGAGCGAGAGCTCTCACTGACATTGTCAGATCCTTGAATTTTAGAAAATTCTCCTTGACTAATGTAACAACTGTGCAAGTGTGTGGACTTAAAATTTGAGATAAATTTCAAAGAGTTTTAGTTGGAACTGAGTCAAATCTGAGCATATAGTGAATATAAATTGAGCATAAAATGAGCATCAACTGAGCACAAATTGAGCATAATTCTGAGAAACCCTCGACGGTATCTGAGCATAATTTCGAGAAAACCCTTGGTGGCATTTGAGTATAGTTCCGAGAAAACCTTCGACGGTATCTGAGCATAATTCTTAGGAAGTCATCGACGGCATCTGAGCATAGTTCTGAGAAAGCCCTCGGCGACATCTAGGCATAGTTCTGAGAAAACCCTCGACGGCATCTGAGCATAATTCCGAGAAAACCCTCGGTGATTCTTGAGCATAATTCTGAGAAATCCCTCGATGACATCTGAGAATAGTTCTGAGAAAACCCTCGACGGCATCTGAGCATAATTCAGAGAAAACCCTCGGCGGTAACTGAGCATAATTCCAAGAAAACCTTCGGTGGTTATTGAGCATAATTCCGAGAAAGCCCTTGGTGGTAATTGAGCATAATTCCGAGAAAACCTTCGGCGGTAACTGAACATAATTCTGAGAAAATCCACAGCGTTTATTGAGCATAATTCCGAGAAAGCCCTCGGCGGCATCTGAGCATAATTTCGAGAAAAACCTCGGCGGTTACTGAGCATAATTCCGAGAAAATCCTCGGCAGTTACTAAGCATAATTCAAAGAAAGCCATCGGTGGCATCTGAGCATAATTTTGAGAAAACCCTCGACGGTAACTGAGCATAATTCTGAGAAAACCCTTGGTGGTTACTGAGCATAATTTCGAGAAAGTCCTCGGCGGCATCTGAGCATAATTTCGAGAAAACCCTCAGCGGTAACTAAGTAAAATCCAAGATAACCCTTGGCGGCAACTGAGCAAAATCCAAGTTGACCCTTGACTACAACTGAGCAAAATCCAAGTTAACCCTTGATGGCAAATAAGCAAAATCCAAGAGGCATGTAAGCAAAATCCAAGATAACCCTTGGCGGCAACTAAGCAAAATCCAAGATAACCCTTGGTGAAAATTGAGTAAAATCCAAGTTAACCATTGGCGACATCTGAGCAAAATCCAAGATAACCCTTGGCGGCAACTGAGCAAAATCCAAGATAACCTTTGGCGACAACTGAGCAAAACTGGCAGAGGAATGAATGAATTCTAGTGAAGAATGATTATAATGAATCTGGATGAGATTGAAAATGAATTTGGAGAATAATGATTGAATCAGGGAACGAATGAATAAATCTGGAAGATAATGAATCTGGAAGAAAATGATCGAATCCAAGAATGAATGGATCTGGAAAAGAATCTGGGAACGAAATAATGCCCTATCTCCTACTCTAGGTAAATGAGTTATTAGTTAATCTTTGGGCACAACTAAATGTGAGATCCGAAATGCTTTTGTTTGAACCTCAAGGTTTTATCCAAAAATTTTATGAATTTAAAACCTGAGTTTTTATTTCTTTTGTACCTCAAGGATTTTTTGAAAAATTGTTATCAAGAGGGTAACTTTAAGTTTGGGGTTCCCATTATCTTTTAGGATTAACATTGCTCAAAAACAAAATGCCCCTAGTTTGACAATAAACATGGCATTAGAGATAATTGAACACATCATGTAAAAATTAAAAAAATTCCCTAGTATAAGGGGGGAAAGCTATATATTAGAGAAGAAATAAAATGCCCCTTGTATGAAGGTTTGAAATATTTGATTACCATAGGCACAATAAAGATCCAACTTTTAATTTTATTGAAAATTTTGAGTCAGGCTCAAGAGAACAAAATATTTTTTTTTAAGACTCATCATAGAATTCACTCTTCTCCCCCTCGGTTCACTTGGGGAAGTAAAAAATTTTCAGATCCATCGAAGATAAGATACTTGTTGCTTTTGAGTCACTGCATGGTTTAAGCTAAGTGTTGAACTTGATTATTCTGACTTCAAATGTCTCGTCTGGAACCTTCTGAGATTTTCTTCTATTTTTCTTTGTTGCTCTAACTTTTGCGTAGATCGCCTTTTCAGGTTTTCGATCTAGCAAACATGCTCTAGCTTTTGCCTAGATCGCCTTTTCAGGTTTTTGATCTAACAAGCTTTTTTTTTTCTTTGCTCTGATTGTTGCCAAAGTTGTCATTTCGGATTTTCAACCTTGCAAGCTTGCCTTAGTTTTGCCTAAGTTGCCCTTTTGGGGTCTTCAACTTAGTAGGCCTTTTTTATCTTTTTTTTTATGGAATTGCTGTCTGGTCAAGCTTTGCTATCTTCCTTGACTTTTCACACGGTACTTAGGAGGAGTTTTATAGGTAAGTTTAAGACTGGGTGTAAGAAGAAAGGGATTTTGAGGCTCAAAAACCTGAATGCCCCTTGTGTGGCATTTCTTTTATTTTGCTTTGAATTTTCTTCCTTATTTTGAAGATATTTCTTTTTTCTTTTGAATTTTTTTTTTTGAATTTTTTTGTGTGGGGAAATAGATTTTTTTTATTTTGATGGGGTCGGACCTGAAGTAACTTCTCAGGTTGCCTACGTACTCCAGAATTTTGGGATCAGACCAAAACGTAGTTTGAATTTTTCCCTCCCCTAAGTTAGGTGATTGGGCTGAGAAAGAAAAAGGTATAATTTTTTCTTTTTGAAATGGTTGCAAAGGGGTTGAGAAAGGATATATTGAACTGGGTAATAGGAGAATTGATTCGGCCAAAGATGGCCTCTTCAAATATAGTACCACTTGATCTGGTCAAGGTTGGTTGGTTCTGGTAGTTCACTTCCATCATGATCTTGAAGTCTGACGACTTTTCCAGACAGTATTTCCTTAATGAATGAATTTCTCCAATTGGGTTCAGACTTTCTCCTATGATCGAAGATGAGTGTTCAATTTTATTTGAAGTCTGATAGTTAAATCATTGACTTGTAAATGATGAGCTTTGCCCTTCTTGTCAAATGCATGGGTGACTCTTCTTAGATAAGCTTGCACGTGGTATAGGGCTTTAACTCATTTTTCTTCAATCAAGTTTAATTATTCATACTGCTGACGAACCCAATCTGTTTCTAACAAATGATTTCCAACAAAACCTTGAGATACAGGATTTTCATTTCAACTGGTAAAATTACTTCCATATCATATACTAGAGAGTAGGGGATAGTTTCAGTGGAAGATTGTATTTAAAGTACGACACCTCCATAGTATGAATGGTAGCTGTTCTGACCAATCTTGGTGTGATTGACATATTTTCACGATGATTATCTTAAGATTCTTACTAACTGTTTTAACCGCTCCATTAATCTGAGGACAGTAAGGGGATGATTTATGATGCCGGATCTTGAACTTTGAACATAGAGTAATGACTTAAGCTTTGAAGTACGACCCATTATCAGAGATCAGTTCAAAAGGTACCCCTATATCGGTTGATAATACGTGATTTGCAACTCAAGTTGCAGTGAGGATAGCACTAATACACTTTATAACATCTCTATCGACATTTTCATCTCATCGGGCGAGTATCTATTCCGTGTTGAACAACACCCAAGCTTGCACCTAACATATCCTCATCAGACCACGCGAACAAGTCTTTTGAAATTTTTGAGTAAATTCATTATCCCCTCATGTTCCTCTAGGGATATGAGGGTTTCTATTTGAATCTCTTTAAAAATTATTTTTTGTTCCGAGGTCAATGACCTTTACTTTCTCGATTAAAAGTTGAGCTCAACCCTTATCTTCTTGTTCAGAAGAGAAATCTATCCTTGAAGTTAAATTATTAGTTAATTCGTTAATGCGCTCGAGGTATTCAAAAATTCCTTTATCCGATCAATTTCAGATGGGACGACAAATACCTCTATAAACTTGATAAATTAACTTGACTTAATAGAAAAAGAGTCGACTCAATCTAAAGAAAACATGACCTTGCTGAAAAAAAGGAACTCGAGCTAACCTAAATGACTCATGAAAACTCAAGACTACCCACAATGGACTTGATTAGGACTGAGGACTGAGACATTGCTTACAACCAGCAAGACTGAAGCACTGTGATCTTCAGGGAACAATTGTTTAATTTTGAAAGATTTTGAGGTCATTTTTGACGATTCATTTGGTGTTGAAGTTTGTTCTAACTGACCGGACTTACAACCCTAGCTAGATAATGGACGATTGAGCTTAGGTACAATGATAACCCTTAAAGCTCATTGAAGGTTAATTTTAGTGTTACCCCCTTGATAACATTTTAATGAACCCTAAGATTTTATTGAATTCTGTGCACCAATCCAATAAACAATTCATCCATTCAATAATTTGAAAATTATTGAAAAATAATGTTTTTATTGAATAATAATTTTCACAAATCTGATTATTTTTTTTGCAAACATTTTCTTTATAGAAAAATATATTTTGGTAATTTTCCAAGGTCCATGCAAAAAAAGATTTTTGGTAAAAAACATATTTCAAAATTTTTTCATGCAAATATAGATCATTTTTCCTTCATTTTCTTTTCTTTTGGAAAGTACTTTTTTTTGAAAAATATTTTTTGGAAAATACTTTTTCTGAAAAATATTTTTTCTAGAGAACACTTCTTCTGGAAAACACTTTCCTTTTGTAAACCATTTTTCTTCTTTGAACATGGGTTGAAACCCGAATTTAGAAAAGAACTTGATTTCCATTTTGATTTAAATGGCCTGGTCCATTATGATTGTTGGATCGAGATGGATTGGGTCATTATAAATTATTGCAAGAAATGGATTCTTTATTGGGTCGGTACACCCATTTTAATCAGGTAAAACAAAAACTTAAGGACAACCAAACGTTCTGATCTACACATTCATCATTCACATACATTTACAATCAAAAGGTCACATTCAAATAACAACCCGAGAACACCCACGATAAGTTCGAGTCGTGGCCTACAGGGGAGGTTTCTAGACTCTAAACTTATTATATGCAATGCATTTTTATCTGGCCACCCTGGCCCAAGTACACCTATATACCTCTCGAGCGTACTCAATCAGACGGTACGTGGTGACTTGGTTTGATATACCGTATAAGCGATAATCTAAAACTTCAACTCACTTCTCTAAAGTCAAAAACAGCCAGTTTAATCCCCAGATCAGAGGTGGCGTGCAATGCCTGAGCAAAGGCATTCTTAAATCACCTCTTTTCTAGAATAGACGTAGTCTATCCTCCTAGTACCGTAGTACAACGGAGCAGGATCTCGCTTAAGCACTGATTTTGACTAAGAAATGCAATTGATGTACTTGGATCATCTTTGATATACCTATGGGTACGAGTCAAGAATTGTAGCTTTCATAAATGGTTTAGCATCTCACGAGGGGACCGACCACGTACTAATACTACGTTGGCAAATGGGACATATGACTGTGCGGTTTACAATAAGCCAAAGGCTCTGGTCGCTCCAACTTGGGTGCATCGATATACCTTTCAGAGTTACCTGATCAGATGGTACTGATGCCCCGATTTGATATACCCTAAGGTACGTGACTGGAGTTGTGGTCTTCATGAATGACGTCGCATCTCTGAAGAGACCGAGCCACGCACTAGTGCCACGTTGGCTATATGGGACGTGCAAGCGTGCAAAACAGTAAACGTGCATGTGATGTGTGCAAAACAGGGTGGGGTGTGCCTGGGGCCTTTTCAAACACATTGGCCCATGGGCCTGATCATATCATCATACATTAGATTTCACATAAATATTAGCCAAAATAAATACCAATCTAATAACATTATTAAAATCACAAATAAGCACATCAACCATACATCTAATCAAATTAAATTTTTTTTTTTTAAATGTGGCTGCCCCTTAGTAGCACAAAAAAAAAAATTTTACATACACCAGCCCCCCCCTTTAAAAAAAAAAGTAATGCCAAAGGGCAGATTGACTCAAAAATAAAATAAAAACTAAAAAAATGTCAAAGGATAGATTGATTCCTAAAATAATAAATAAAAAAATGTATATGGTGTAACAACAATCACTCCGTCCTTAATGAAATCATCCTTTGAAATCCCAAATTATTTAGGGTTGTTCCGAATGTTCTTAGATCGAACCATAAAAAAATGTGCCAATCAAAATATTCAACATAACGATCAATAATAGAGCCAAAAGAAGGATAAACCATAAAAATAAACAAATAAACGAAAATAATAAATAAATAAAAAATAAAAAGTCTCTACTGGCAATGCATCCCATACTTGGGACTTTTCAAATATGATCCTCAATAGTCCCCAGCGGAGTTGCCACTGAAAGCACCCTCGATCCGCGGGGTGTATGGATCCGTTTTTGACCTTTGAGGTTTGGGAGTCGCCACCTAGTTATTACAATCTAGGAACCAAACATTGACTCTAAACGGATAAAAACAACTAATCTACTTAAAAAATAACTGAGTTCGGGGATCAAATTACGAGGTTGGAAGGTGTTACGTGATGAGACTATCGTTGTTCTTCTCACCGGAGTTAATAATAATCTTACTTTTACCTTACTTGTGGGACAAGTAAGGAATTGAACCCAAGAGAAATGAGGAATAGAATTAAGCTAAGAAGATAAAATTCAAATTAACTAAAAAGAATTAAAACTATTTTTCTTTGTATTTTTGAACTTATAAGAAAATGTAAAATTGCTAGAAAATAAACTAAAGTAAATGAAATTAAAAGAAAGTAAACTTATGAAATTAAAACACCATTGGAGGTGGATCTACCTAGAACATGTTGATGAGGAATTCCTAGTTTCCAGCTTTTTTATAACTCAATCGTAAGTGTTTGGTGTTAACTCGTTAGATCGGAAAGTTTTGCAAATGAAATGAAATAAGGGAACATAAACAGAGTATAATTCTTTGAAAACTTCCTGCTACCAATTATCTAGTTTAAGCATACTTTATCTTGATCTAATCTAAGCATAAAGTATCTATATTAAGAATAAAAGATACAAGAAACTTAAAGAGAACTCATAAGCATTTTAAATAAAAGAAAGGCATGAAATTAGAAATAACACAAGAACTTGCTCTATGCTTTTCCACTCTCCAATGGAGAGGAACTTAGCCTAATGTCATTGCAAGAGAGGAAAGATAAGAGATGAAATAACTTTTCTTCATTTCATGGAGAAACTTACAACTTCTTCTTCTTCTACTTCTTACAAGACTATTTAATCCAAAGAAAATAATTAGAAAATGAAAATACAAAAAATAAGAGAATAGGCTAAGAGCCTTAGATTAAAGGAGTCTTGGATAAGAGAACTAAGATGGGACCCTTTCTCTAGAAATGAAGGCTTTATTTATAGAGAAAAATGTGTGTAGAAGAGTCTAAAAGTAGCCTCCACTTTTCTTTGCAGAAAAAGACAAAAGAGGAGAATATAAGTTAAGGATTAGGGCATTCCAAAGGATTAGGACATTCTAAAATGGGTCCAAATGCTTTTGTCTTGAGATTTTGATTTTAAATTGTTGATTTTCTGCACAAGAAACACACGTAATTAGATTTATCTAGTAAATGAATTTATTTATATATAATTAAGCCTAATTAACATGCAACATGGTGTTTTGAGGCTTAACATGATTATTACCTTAATATGGAGAAATAGGTACAAAAATCAAGATAAATAATCAGAAAATGTGCGTATAATTGAGTGTTTGGAGACACTCATCATTACGCACAACCCCGTCCGACAAACGTCGGTCTCTACTAATTCCCAAATAAACTACATTGCTAAAAGACCTAAGTAATAATAAAAAAAATAAGAAATTTGTATACCTTTCTGAAGACAACGGTCTTGTTCCCTCAGATCTGATAGAGTAACTCCTTGTACAGTACTCTTCGCTTCGTTCTGTCTCCGGATCTGATTTCTGATCTCCGAGGCAAGGTATCTCTTTCTTAGATCTGGATTCTTCGAATTTGTTTATGAATTTCTAGGTGTTTTTGAAGGACTTCTAGGTATTTTTCAAGTTAAAATTGAGGTATGGGTGTTATGTAAGGAGTTAGGGCTTAAAAATTAGGATTTATGAGAGGCTAGGGAAGCTTTTTGACTTACTTCTCTTAGGGTTTATTCTTGAATACGAAAATAGGGTGTGGAGACTCCTATTTATAAACTTTTTTGGGCAGAGTTAATGTTTAATTAGATTTCCTTTACGATTTTAATTAGGGTTTTGACTTTAGTCTTATGAGATTGACTTAGTCTTATTAGGGTTTTAATTAGGGTTTTGACTTTATTCTTATGAGATTGACTTGATTTAGGGTTTTGACTTTAGTCTTATGAGATTGACTTGATTAGTTTAGATTAGGGTTTTGACTTTTAGTCTCATTTGATTGACTTTAAGATTTTGACTTTAGTTTTTCATGACTTTAATTTTTTGACTTTAGTCTTACTAGATTGACTTAGAATATATTTTCGGAGAACCCCCCCTTTATTATATCTTTAATTCTTTGGACCCCTAGATGGAGGGGTCCTTTAATAAATATTTGGGCAACCATCAACAATTTTGCCTAAGATCCTGATTGATCGATTTTTTGATTCAGATTTTTAAATTAATTTTATTAATGTTTCACTTTACATTATTTAATGTTTTATTTATTAATTTTATCATTTTACCCTCGGAGAGGACTTTTTGCGTTTTAAGTCGATTTTTGATGTTCTAGGATGTTTTGGAATCGATTTTTCATAATGAATTCAATGGAAATATTGGTTTGTGTCTTTTATGAATTTTTTTTGTGAGAAATGATTGTGAACTTTATGAGGGGCATTTTCATAATTTTATCAAATTTTGTGAAAATTGGCAAAATGATTTATTTGGTTTCGATTTGTTGTTTTATGTGTTTGAAAGGATTTTCCTAAGCGTAATGTAGGCTCTAGGGATGTTTTGAGGTTAGGGGTATTTTGGTAATTTGATCATTTTTTAGTAATTTTTATCGTTAAGCTTCTTTTTGTCTGAAAAATGATGATTTCTAAGCTTTTGGGATTATATTTTCCTAGCGTAGCGTGGTTTCTATAATTTTGTTAGTTCGAGATAGTTTATCCGGATTTCTGAAACATATCTTGTAACAAAATAAAGCATTGGAATAATCATCCATCATTGGGAACCGTTACAATCAGGTTGATGAGTTGATTAATCAGGCAGATGTAAAAATGGGGTGGCTACAAAGAGAAGTAAAAAAGAATAAGGAAGAAGAAAAATAAAAAAAATTCGAGGCCATTACAGCAGTTCTTCTTCTTTAGCCCTACCAGTTCCTTCGCCTTCATCACCCCCACCATCATCATCTACTTCTTATTCCTTCTTCTTCATCACACAGCCACATTTTCTATCTTCTTTTTGATATATTTCATTCACACAACAGCCACCTCTTGACTTCATCTTCTTCTTCACTTAATCTCTCTATCTATTTTACTCCCATAACCCAGACCAGCCCCTTAGTGTTCTCCCTCTCTCAATCCAGCCACAATCTATTTTTCTATTAACACATAACCAATCCCCTTAACTTCTCTCCATCTTCTTACATTCACCCTCACATTGGTTGAACGTCTAGCTGGACTCCTTTCTCCCTCTTCCTTTCATCACCAATACAACCACCCCTCTATCAGTCCCCTCAACCATTAACACATATAACAACCCCTCTCCTTGCTATCTTTGACATCCCAAATGCCATTGACAACCCCATTTCAGTCCAAAACCAGTCCCATTTCAGTCTAAAATCAATCCCCAAAACTAGTCCCATTCCAACCATTAAAACAGTAAAAAAACCAGCCTCATTTTAGCCACTTAAACCAGTCCAAAACCAACCCCATCTCAGCTCTTAAATCAATCTGAAATTACCCCCATTTTAGTGACTAAAACAGTTCCAACTACCTTCGCTCCAGTCATTAAAGTTGTTCCAAAAACACCTTGACCCCACAATGTCTCATTTCAAACTTTGGCAAGAACCATCGAAGTTTCAAGTTTTTGAAAGGCTCTAAGCAACTAAAATTGTTTAGTGAAGGTAAGTTGTTTCACTTATTTTGATTTCATAGTTTTTTTTATATACACCTTAATTGACTCGTCAATTTTTGTACACGTGGCACTAATAGTGGTCCTTGATTTTCTAAAATATTAGTGGATCGATTCACTGACTTTTGGTATTGATAGATTGATCCAATTAATCTTTATATACAAAGTTAATGGGCCGACTCACTGATTTTTGTGCACATAGGACATTTAAAATTGATTTTTCTTATAAAATTGGGATGTGAGTCGACTAACTGATTTTTGTGTACATAGAAAATTTAAAATTAAACCTTTTTAATAAATGGGCGTGAGTCGACTCAATGATTTTTGTATACATAGGAAATTTAAAATCAAACTTTTTTAATAAAATGGGCGTGGGTCAACTCATTGATTTGTGTGCGCGTGGCATTAAAATTAATTTCATTTTTTTCCACAATGTGACAGAATCAATCCATTAATTTTTGGTACCACATAAGTATTACCAAATGTGGGATTACACTATGCAAAATTCAAAGAATTCATGTGGCGAAAATAAGTTTTGAAAAGATCTTAGTTTGCCAATTTTGGAGATTCTTGTAAATTCAGATTTTTCATTGATTTGACGACTTTTCTAAAATCATAATTTTCTATTTTAGAAAGTCATTTTTCAAAATTTCAAATTTGGACTCGTCAGATTTGAAGTTTTCTATTTTGAGAAGTTTATTTTATCAAATTCCTAATTTGGGAGCTCATCATGTATCCCTAAACTTCTAATTTTGGAAATTTCAAATTTCTAGTTTTGAAACTCTATATATTACCAAATTAGAAATTTTATATTCATAATTTTCTAACTTAGGCTTAAGATTCGCTTAGCACATCCGATATAAATTGATGATGATGGAACCCTAGCTTGACTTTAGTCTCTGCCTATTGGCCATAGGATAGTTTTAGATTGTATTAGAGACTTATCATCTTGATCACGTGGGTTCGATGCTTAACCCTTTCTGAAACTCATAATCTGACCTCTTACCCAATTTTCTTACTTGTGGATGAACCCGATCCATTTTGGAGTTATCTATGGTTCCTAGACCTAAACTAGGTAGCAACTCCCTATTCCCTAAAAATCCCCAATTTACCTATCGGACCCCTATTCATTATTTAGTGAAAATGATAGAAGCAATTTCACCTATCAGAACAACCACCTGATCCTCAGTCTCATTCAATTTCATGAAGGCCAATGTTTCATAGACATTGGACTGTAAGAAGAATAAAGTAGTTAAGTGAGTAAAGGCTGAAAAGTAAATAGCCGAGTAAGAAAAGCAAAGAATTACCTGATAGAGGCCATGAACAAATCGACCGAAGTCTAGGTTAGCATTGGCCTGGTCTACAACATCCCAATCCTTGGGAAGACTAGATGAGGAGAGCAAAGAAGTAGCAACGATAGGATTCTTCAACCCGTAGGTCTTATTGTGAACATAGAAATAGGGCTGAAAGTCATTATTTTCGTTTTCATCCTGGATGAAGACCTCGTGACCCCTCCAGGAGAATACAACTTCCACCAGAGGAGCCTTGTGATGACTGAAACCCTCTTACTCAGACTTCTCTGGAGAGGAAAGACTCTTCAAACTTTTTTTGATCAGCCTACACCTCTTGCGTGACTGAAGTTCAGGGATAGGGTTGTGCTCCCTGATGGTGTTCGAACTCTGCACTACTGAGCTTGAATTTCCTTAGGAAGCTCAATAGTACCAACAATAATAGTAGTAGCATAGAAGAAGAAATAGAAATATAAGCAACCTACTCCCTACGCACCAGTATTAGCTGGCTTACTTCTTTATTGATGGTAGAGCCACAAGGGGCTAGATTCTTCTTCTTACCCTGGCTAGAAGGTGGATTAGCCCTGATGACAAGGGAGAAAAAGAAAGGAAACTTCGATAGGTCAATGTTCATAGCGTCGAAAAACCTTAAGGAAATTGGAGGTGAAGGAAGATTGGAAACAGAGGCCAATGGAGATGGGAAATCTTTCGAGATTTGCTCGACCTGATCAAAAGAAACCTGATGAGATAAGGCCCATCGTGTAGGTGGCCGAGGTAAAACAGGAAGGGGAAGTTAGATCTGATCTTCCTTCGCTACTTCTTCAATGCTCTGGTTTGGAGGTCTACTACAACTAGCATTCTATATTTGGATGCTTTGCGTTGTTCTTTTCTAGCCTCAACAGCAAAAAGGGTAGAAAAATCTATGGAAATAAAAGAAAGCAAAGTTAGAATGAAATTAAGTTGGAGACAGAATTGAAGAATGAGACACAGTCAGGTACTAAAAAACCAATCTTACCCTAGAAGGTTCGAGGTACTCTAAACGCTCATGAGGACTGCAAAAGGTGAATTCCTAATTCTCAAAGACAATCAAGTACCACCCTTTGTCAACATTGGGAAGAGAAAGAGCTAGTGCAACTCTGCACTCTTGGATGACAACGAGTAATATCTAGGGCGTTAAGGGATAGCTTTCATATTATACTTGGAAAATAAGTTATTAGGGATTATAATCATCTTCTCCACTATCTCCACCAGACGATAGAAATTGCTAAACATTTGGCCTGAGGCCTGGTTTATTTTACTCAACACCTCCCTAAGGAAGGGAAAGAGAAGGAAACTAAAGCCAATTTTAATTTGGTAGGCGAAGACCATAATCTCCTCGTGATGGCATTTGCCAATGTCCTTGGGGTCCTTTCTAACCCACATAGACATAGAAGCAGGGATATAGAGTTCCCTCCGAAGTTGGATCATGTTTGTAGTCATTGAGAAATCAAGTTTGTATAAAAGAAAAGAAAAGGAAAGAAGATTACCTCAATCTGAAAGAGGTATGAATAGCAATAAAGTAGAAAAAATAGAGAAAGAGTTTTTCATAGAATGCAGAGAGATGAGATCACAGAAAGCAAAAACACAATAAGAGGGAAAATGAGCACTAAGTCTCCTATTTATAAGAAAAAGTAAATGAGTATATACACCTAGGAGAATAGCCTAAATCCAACATAAACGTCATAGTTTGGGGGTAGTACTAGTGATAGTGGGGCACAAGAACGGACACAGATAAAGGTTTATTCACCTTAGCCTTCATAGATGATTTAGAATGACATCGCATTAAATGCATCGATTCATTAAGAGTAGAAATAATTATAGAGAATCAAGATAGCTAATAAGAAAGAGGTTACATGTCTCGAGAAGACAGTGAGACTTCATGTCTCCTCAAGAGGGGGTAATTGTAGAGGGAAATAACCGCGTAATTATCTAAGTTGTACACGTGTCTATGATGGTTGAGTGTACCATGTGCAGATCAACATGTGAGCACTACCCAACAATAGGGCAGGTCAAAGTAGAGATCTCCCTATTCGGGTTAAAGGGTAATACAACACCAAATAAGACCTACCTTTCCAAGAAGGGAAAACCTAATCAAAGAATACCCGTAATCATGATATGTGTAGATATCCCATTTTTGCCCTCGCCTAATTAATCAACTTGTCAACCTGATAGTGACAATTCCCAATGATAGATGAATATTCCAATATTTTTTATTTGTTACTAGATATGTTTCAAAAATTTGGATGAGGTATCTCAAGTAAGAAAAAACTTTAGAAACCACGCTACGCTATGAAAATATGACCCAAAAACATAAAAATCATCATTTTTAGACAAAAAGAAGCTTTACGAAAAATCATTAAAAAATAACTAAATTACCAAAATACCCCTAACATCAAAACATTTCTCAAGCCTCCATTACGCTTAGGAAACCCTTTTGAACATATAAAACAACAAATTAAAACCAAACAAACTCTTTCACCAATTTTTATAAAATTTGACAAAATTACGAAAATACCCCTCATAGGGTCCACGATCATTTCACGTCGAAAACCCATAAGTGACACAAACCGATACTCCCATTGAATTCCTTACAAAAAACTGATTCCAAAATATCCCAAAACATCGAAAAATGACATCTCAATGTAAAAGTTCTCTTTGAAGGCAAAACGATAATTTTCCAACTCTAAAAATTAAAAATTTTAAAATTAATAATTAAAATATTAATAAACGTAAAGTAAAATCTTAATAAATTAAACAAAAATTTTGAACCAAGAAAATCAATCAATCAAGCCCACGGGTCAAATTTTAAGTGCTGGCCCACTTATTCAAGTGGGGCCCACCTGATATTTATTAAAAGACCCCTCCATCTGAGATCTGGAAAAATTAAAAGTATAATCAGGGGGTTCTCTAAAAAAATTAAAAAAATATTCTTTCATTGCACATAAGAATGGAAACCCTAATTCAAAACTCTTATTAATCTTATCTTAAAGAGACTTAGTTAAACTGAAAAACTCTCAAAAAACTCTATAAAAAGGAGCCTCCACAACCTAATCTCGTAGGTCAAGAAAAATCCTAGGAATGAGAGGCCAAAAACTCTCCCCAGCCTTCTCAAAATCCTAAATCTGAAATCCTAAGTTCCTACTTAACAACCAAACCCCTTTTCTACTAAAAAACACCCAAAAATTCTCAAAAAAACACCTAAAAATCCTCAAAACACCTAGAATATCCAATAAATACTCATATCTAGGAGGAGAATACCTCATCTCGAACATCTGAAGCTGATTTAGTGATGGAGACAAAGGCAGAAAGGTTCATACGAAGAACACACTCTGCCAATATTGGGAGAATCGACGGTCACAATCACCTAAGGTAACTAAGGTAATATTTTATTTTGATTTTTAGTTCGTATTTTTAGTAATGTAAATTTTTGGAAAAGTAGAAACCGGCATTTTCCAAGTGGGATTGGTGCTTAACACCTTCCAATTCAGTAACATGATCCCCTGATCCGTAGTTTCTTTTTCGTAGATTAGTGTTATTTATCTATTTAGAGTCATGATTCGGTTCTTAGAGCGTAAAATTATGTGAGGACTTCCAAACCCACAAAAAAATGGATCTGTAACCCGTGAATCGATGACGCTTTCAATGGCGACTCCGCTGGGAATATTTTGAGGTCAAACTTGAAAAAATTCAAAATTTTGGTTCATTGCCAAATTGACCTAGTTTTTTTTGTTGATTTATTTTTGTTTATTTATTTATTTGTTTATTTTTGTTCTTGTGGCTTGATTGTGGATCATTTGTTCGGATTTTGAGTATGGTATTTTTGATTTCTTTTATGGTCCAATTGAGGGACACTTTTTGATGACCTTAAATAATTCAGGATTTCAAAGATTAATAAGATAAGGATGGAATGATAGTGGTTGGGATGAGGAGAATGTTTTTTTTATAAATAAAATAAAATAATTTTTTTATAATCAGTATTGCTCTGAAAGTAGAAATAAATTTCTTATCTAAATCTGTGCGTGATGAAGGGACATCAAAGAAAATAATTAAAAAAAAAAAAAAATCTCTCTGACACTTCCTCTCTCTCTAATGTTCGAAACCCATATTTAACCAAGACTGCTGTTTGAATCAGTGATTGGAGGTCGAAGAAATGACTGGTGCCTTATATTCGTTGGTAAGACCCATCATTGTTGCTGAATCAGATCATTCTATCAAGAAATATTAGATTTGTTTACGTCGATTTTTGTTGCTCGGTCCAAAATCTGGCTTCAGAAGAGAAAAAAGTTGCATAAATTGTTAATCTCAATCACTGTATCAACGGAAGTAGTTGAATGTGTAGAAATCATCATTGTACAGTTTGTCAATTTGGTTTAGATTTGCCTCTATTTTGTTTGGAATTTTTTTTTACTTATTTATAGTTTAAGGTTTTAGATTCAAGTAGAATAGTTTAGGAGAAATAGAAGGAATCAGTCTTAAATTTCTGTTTTTGTTCTTCTCGATCTGATCTCAAATTGAGTGCTGCAAATCCAGCATAGATTGTTTGGACACCGATCGATGTTGTAAACCAAAGACAACCTGGACGTGATTGATGAACATCTCTAGTACTATCTCTCTGACACGGATTGAGTTTTAGACGAACTAGAAAAAAGCTTTACCTGTATATGATTTTTGGTTCCAAAATCACAATTAAGATTGTGGAAAATTTGTAAAAGGTTATATTAAGTGGGAAGCTTAAATCAGGAAGTGAGATGAAGAATGCTATGAAGAAGTTGGTGCTTGATTTATTAACTAAGACTGAACTTCAACTTGGATTTAGGAAACCAGTTATAATAATGATTGTGGGTGTGAATGGAGGCAAGAAAACGATTTCTTTATGAAAGCTTGTTAGCATCACTAACCTAGTGAGGTTTAATTCTTGCTAAGGGTCTTTGGGCTCACCATGTGACACCCCAAACCACGTTTCAATGCCATAGGTTTATGGAGGACAAATTCTTAATGTATAAAAAAAAATGTGAGTTGTGTGTTGGCAGCATCATACAAAAAAAAAGAAAAAAAGGGAGTTGTGTGTGTGATGGTTGAGTAAATTAGTGTTTGCTGGCAGCAACATAGAAAGTTTTTGTTTTATACATTTCTTTTATAAAAAAAATAAAAAATAAATAATGAATGAGCTAGTCTGACCAGCTTAGTAAGGTTTTTTCCTTACTAAGGGTCATTGTCCTCGCCACGTGGCACCCAAAAAGGTGATCCAATGCCACATGCTTATGGCAGATGAAATTCTATGAATTAAAAAAAAAAGAATTTCAAGAAATTTTTTAAAAATTAATTTTCAATTTGATTTCATAGCCTCTCATTTTCAAAACATTAGATCTAAGTAAAAAAATGTGAATTTCACTTTTGGATCCAAACTTTTGTATCAAATCTAGAAGGCCATGTGTAGACATCTCATTTTTGTGTCCGCCTGATTAATCAACTCGTCAACCCGATCACAACGGTTCCCAATGATGGATGTTATTCTAATGCTTTATTTCAGAAATTCGGATGAGGTATCTCGAACCGACAAAGCCTTAGAAACCACGCTACGCTGGGAAAATACGACTATGGAAACATGAAATCATCATTTTACATATAAAAAGAAGTTTCACGATAAAAATCACTAAAAAATGACCAAATTATCAAAATGCCCCTGACATCAAAATATCCTTAGAGCCTACATTACGCTTAGGAAAAATCATTCAAACATATAAAATAACAAATTGAAACCAAATAAATCATTTAGTCAATTTTAATAGAATTCGACAAAATTACGAAAATGCCCCTCATAAAGTTCACGATCATTTCACACAAAAAACTTCATAAATGACACAAACCAATATTTCCATTGAATTCCTTACAAAAAATCAATTCTAAAACATCTTAAAACATCAAAAATCGACTTAAAACGCGAAAAGTCATCTCCGGGGGGTAAAACGGTAATTTCACAATTTTCATAATTAAAAATTTCGAAATTAATAAATAAAACATTAAATAATTAAAGTAAAACATTAATGAAATTAATTTAAAATTTTGAACTAAAAAAATCGATCAATCAGGCTCTCAGGCAAAATTGTTGAGGGTTCGGAAGATATTTCTTTAAGGGCCTCTCCATTTGGGGGTCCAAAGAATTAAAGATATAATAGAAGGGAGTTCTCCAAAAAATTAAATTCAATAAAGTAAGACTATAGTCAAGGTATTAAAGTCAATCAAATAGGACTAAAGTCAAAATTAAAGTCAATTAAGCAAGACTAAAGTCAAGATATTAAAGTCAATCAATTAAGACTAAAGTCAAAATCTTAAAGTCAATCAAATAAGACCAAAAGTCAAAATCCTAATAGAGTTCCAATTAAATAATAACTCTATTTAATAGAGTTTTAACTAAAATATAACTCTACCTAAAACAATTCTAATTAAAATACAACTCTACCTAAAACAATTCTAACTAAAATACTAATCAAACACTAATTCTATCTAAATCAACCCTTGAAAAAATCTAAAAATAAATGTCCTCACACCCTATTTTCGTATCAAATGATAAACCCTAAGAGAAGTAGGTCTAAAAGCCCTCCTAGCCTCCTATAAACCCTAGTTTTGAAGTCTCAACTCCTTACCTAACACCCATACCTCAATTTTAACTCAAAAAACACCTAGAAGCCCTTCAAAAACACCTCCAAAATCCATAAACAAATTCGAAGAATCCAGATCTAAGGAAGGGATACCTTGCCTCAGAGATCAGAAATCAGATCCGAAGACAGACTGAAGCAAGGAATACTGAATAAGGAATTACTTTGTCAGATCTGAGGGAACGATAAAGTTGTCTTCGGAAAGGTATAATTTCTTAATGTTTTTATCTAGGTTTTTTTTAGCAATGTAACTTATTTGGGAAATTAGTAGACGGCTTTGGTCGGGCGAGATTGGTGCCTAACACCTTCCAACCCCGTAACGTGATCCCCGGACCCTTTTTTCTTTAATAGATAGTAATGTTTGCCTTATTTAGAGTCAGTATTTGGTTCCTAGACCATAATAACTAGGTGGCGACTCCCAAACCTCAAGGGTCAAAAGCGGATCCGCGCACCCCGCGGATCGAGGGCGCTTTCACTATGGCATTGAATTATCGATCACGTTGGCTTAATGACCCTTAGTAAAATTTGAAACCTTATGAGTTATTCAAGTTAGCCTATGTTCTCAAAAGATTTGTCATGCATGTGTTTCAAAAAAAAATATATAAAAACAAAAATGTTCATTGCTACGTATCTCTACAACTATCAATCTATCCCCAATTCAATGTTCATTGAAGTTTCAATGTGTTTTGGGTCGCCCAAAGTGATCCTTGATTGGACCATAAAAACAATTCTTTTGTTTTAATTCATATTTAAAAAATAAAAAAAAAGATTTCATGTGCCTATCTCGATGATTGGTTTTGTGTGCTATCTTGATTGATCACTTTCGTTCTATTTTTTCACTATCCTGATTGACTATCTATCTAATATGCCATGATCTGATTGATATATTTCTATGATGTGCATACTTTGTTCTCGAACTTAATGTTATGGATATTTTTATATTTCTTGATCAATATTTATTGATATCCATATGTTAATGACTTGATTTGGCCTACGAGCTTATTTATCTGAAAAATGCCACAGGCACACCCCACCCCATTTTGCACACACCACTAACACGTTTATATTGTTGCTGTAGACACCCCAATTTGAACGGGCCCCTCACTCGAAAGGGCCCAAAAACAGTGTTTTTCCGATAAACTTGGCCAACAGGCCTCGAAGGCCCGAATCATCGAAATATAGCATCTTTGCCAAAATCAAAGCCCCTAAAACCTCTCAACGGGTTATTGAGCCTACCAAAAGGACTCGGCATGCTCCCATCTACCTCACTCCACTCAAAACACCGATTTTTCGACAAGACAAGCCAACGGGCCTCTAAGGCCCAAAATATTAAAAAATGACAGTTTTGATTGAATCGATGCCCCTAAGACCACCCAATGGTCTAAGAGACCCATCAAAGGGACCGGATTCATCCTATGTCGTCCCAACCTTCACCGCTCCACGCTTGCATCCAAAAATCGATAAAATTCTCCAACGAGCCTAAAAGGCCCAAATTGCCAACAAGTGGCATTTTTGATCAAATCAATGATTTAAAAAATCCCAAAAAATTAATAAATTAAAAAATGTGAGACTTGGGATACCTACTCCTCCTCTACTTCCACCGCTCCGCCTCCGAAATCCACAAACACCTTAAGCCCATTCAAAGCCCATAAACCTGTAATTATCTAAAAATCAATTTCCACCTTGTACCCTAACCTAAAATTAATCCCATATCACCTAAATCCTAAAACCTACCCACCCTCAAAATCCAATCCAAAACAAACCCTACTCAATCCAAAACAATCTAAAACCCTCCTAAAACCCAAGCCCAACACTACAAAGCCCATAAAACATTATCCATACCCAATTCATTATCCAACCCACAACCCTAACCCATTAACCACTACCCACATCAACCAATCAACCCCTCAACATCAAAAGATGACACATGTCATCATCCCCTTCCACCTCCCTCATCTAATCACCTACCCCCATCACCATTCTCTAAACAATCCGTCTAACCCACATCACTTCCCTCCAAAATCACCTCAACCCATACCCTACCCTAACCTAACCCACATCACAACCCATACCCTACACACCCTAATCCATCATCATTCTCTAACATCACGAACCACCCACATCACAACCCATATCTCTACCCATCACCTTCCTTAAAATATTCCAATAAAATCACTTCAACCCATACCCCCCTCATCATAACTAACTAACCCATATCCTTCTCTCTAATCAAACAATCACCATCAACCAATCAACCAATCTCACCACCTCACCCTCTCATCATGATTGCCACATGTCTTCATCCCCTTAATCCTCCCAAAAACCAATCTACCAACCTCTTACATAACCCATACTCCTAAATCTACACACACCACCTCTTCGACCAACCTAACACTCCTTCCCTAAACAACCCTCTTACACCACCATTCCCCCCATCAACCATCACTCATCTCACCACACTAAACACTCTACCCAAATGGATTTGGGTAAGATCCAAACCATTTGAGTTAAAATATAACCCATTTCCCTCATTACACAACTACCTTCACTTACACTCCAAATTTCATGCCCTTCACTTCTAAAACCCATGCCATCCTCTATTATCCCAACCATACACTCCATTATACCCTTAAATATCTTCCCAACACCTATAAATACCCCTCTCCTCATTCCAAAAATGATTACCAAGTCTTGCTAAAAAAAAAAAGAACAAAAAAAATATATATCTTCTATCCTCACCTCTTCTCCAATCTCAAACTAATCCTCTACAAAAAAATACATTCTCTCATACTCCAGTAAGGACTTAAGAAGCATAGAAGAAGAAGAAAGAAAGAAAGAAAGAAGAGTGGCCTTGAAGCTTCAAGGTGGGTTCAGAATACACCCCCCCTCTTTCTCTCTCTATCCACTCCTCCTCCCTCTTCTATTATCCCCTCCTTCTTTTCATTTTGTTTTAAATGAATTTAGGATGAGTAGTCCCCAAGGCTTAGATCTACAAGGATCATCTCCATCAATGAGATGACCCTATGATCGAGTCGAAAGCAAACCCCTATCTAGCGTACAAATGCTCCCACGTGGCACATTATTTTTTATTTATTTTAAATCAAAATGATCGAGTTCTTTGAGGTTACCGCCACTTAGCGGGGAGAAAAGGGTACCTAACACCTTCTTTTTTCTCTAACCGAACCGCTTACCCCGATCCCTAGGTTCGAATAGTTCCTTATCCATCGTGAGTCACTATAAGCCAAAAATATCATTTTTTGAAAAAAGTACATCGGATGACCATTCACACCCACTTACAACATGAATGGTGGTGACTCCAAACCAGAGTAGGTGTGGCCGTCATAATGAAGAAATCCATGTATCTACAGTTGGCAACTCCACTAGGGGCCAATGGCTCATCCCTCGTGGGTAACTAAAAGCACCCTCGATCAGTGGGGTGCGCGGATCCACTTTTGAGCTTTGAGATTTGGGAGTTGCCACCTAGTTATTACGGTCTAGGAACCGAACTTTGACTCTAAAAGGCAAATAAACTAATCTACGAAAGAAAGATATGGGTCCGGGGATCAGGTTACGGGGTTTGAAGGTGTTAGGCACCAACCTCGTCCGGCAAACGCCGATCTCTACTAATTCCCAAATAAACTACATCGCTAAAAGACCTAAGTAATAATAAAAAAAATTAAGAAATTTATACCTTTCCGAAGACAATGTTCTCGTTCCCTCAGATCTGACAGAATAACTCCTTGTACAGTATTCTTCACTTCCTTTTGTCTCCGAATTTGATTTCTAATCTCCGAGGCGAGGTATCTCTTCCTTAGATCTAGATTCTTTAGATTTGTTTATGGATTTTAGGGTGTTTTTGAAAGGCTTCTAGTTTTTTTTCAAGCTAAAATCGAAGTATGGATGTTAGGTAAGGAGTTGAGGCTTCAAAATTAAGATTTATGGGAGGCTAGGGAAACTTTTTGACCTACTTCTCTTAGGGTTTATTATTTGAAACGAAAATAGGTTGTGAGGACTTTAATATCTTGACTTTGGTCTTACTTGATTTACTTTAATTTTGACTTTAGTCTTACTTGATTGACATTAATATATTGACTTTAGTCTTACTTGATTGACTTTAATTTTTTGGAGAACCCCCCTCTATTATATCTTTAATTCTTTAGACCCCCAAATGGAGGGGTCCTTCAATAAATATCTTGGCAACCCTTAACAATTTTGCCTGAGAGCCTGATTGATCTATTTTTTTGGTTTAAAATTTTAAATTAATTTTATTAATATTTCACTTTAATTATTTAATATTTTATTTATTAATTTCAAAATTTTTAATTATAAAAATTATAAAATTATCATTTTGCCCTTGGAGAGGACTTTTTGTGTTTCAAGTCGGTTTTTGATGTTCTAGGATGCTTTAGAATCGATTTTTTGTAAGGAATTCAATGAAAATATTGGTTTGTGTCATTTGTGAATTTTTTTGTGTGGAATGATCGTGAACTTTATGAGTGGCATTTTCATAATTTTGTTAAATTTTGTGAAAATTGGCGAAATGATTTATTTGATTTATATTTGTTGTTTTATATGTATGAATGAGTTTTCCTAAGCGTAACGTAGGCTCTAGGGTTGTTTTGATATTAGGGGTATTTTGATAATTTGGCCATTTTTTAGTGATTTTTATCATAAAACTTCTTTTTGGTCTACAAGATGATGATTTCTATGTTTCTGGGGTCATATTTTCCTAGCGTAGCATTGTTTCTAAGGTTTTGTCAGTTCGAGATACCTCATCCGAATTTCTAAAACACATCTGGTAACAAAATAAAGTATTGGAATAAACATCCATTATTAGGAATCGTTGCGATCGGGTTAACGAGTTGATTAATCAGGCGGATGCAAAAATGGGGTGTTTACAGATGCCCCTCTTTGACAGAGGGTTGAAGCAAACTAGATAGCAAATCTATTTCGATAGATAGTGCGATATCCGAATGCCAAAGCTAATGACAGTTCATTTTACAGCCTGAGTTAGCAATTCATCGGGGTGTTCAGATCCTTGAGCGTAAAACTCTCCCCGAACTAAAAGATTGTCAAGTCCTTGAACGTGAGCTTTGACTGACATTGTCAGATCTTTGAATTTTAGAAAATTCTCCTTAACTAATGTAACAACTGTGTAAGTGTGTGGACTTAAAATCTGAGATAAATTTCAAAGAGTTCAAGTTGGAACTGAGTAAAATCTGAGTACAAAGTGAATATAAATTAAGCATAAACTGAGCATAATTCTGAGAAAACCCTCAGCGGTTACTGAGTATAATTTCAAGAAAACCCTCGGCGGTAACTAAGCATAATTCCGAGAAAACACTCGGTGGTAACTGAGCATAATTCTGAGAAAACCCTCGGCGATAACTGAGCATAATTCTGAGAAAGCCCTCGGTGGCATCTAAGCATAGTTCCAAGAAAGCCCTCGGCGGCATCTGAGCATAATTTCGAGAAAGCCCTTGGCGGCGTCTAAGCATAATTTCGAGAAAACCTTTGGCGACGTCTGAGCATAGTTCCGAGAAAGCCCTCGGTAGCATCTGAGCATAGTTCCTAGAAAGCCCTCGGTGGCATCTGAGCATAGTTCCGAGAAAGCCCTCGGCGGCAACTGAGCATAATTTCGAGAAAGCCCTCAACGACATCTGAACATAATTCCAAGAAAGCCCTCGACGACGCCTGAGCATAATTCTGAGAAAGCCCTCGGCGACGTCTGACCATAGTTCCGAGAAAACCCTCGGTAGTATCTGAGCATAGTTCCGAAAAAGCCCTCGGTGGCATCTGAGCATAGTTCCGAGAAAGCCCTCGGCGGCAACTAAGCATAATTTTGAGAAAGCCCTCGGCGACATCTGAACATAATTTCCAGAAAGCCCTCGGCGGCATCTGAGCATAGTTCCGAGAAAGCCCTCGGCGGCATCTGAGTATAATTCCGAGAAAGCCCTCGATGGTAACTGAGCATAGTTCCGAGAAAGCCCTCAGCGACAACTGAGCATAATTTCGAGAAAACCCTCGGCGGTATCCGACTAAGAAAAACTGAGAATGAAGGAATAAATCTGGGAAAGAACGATTGAAAATAAATCTAAAAAAGAGTGGTTGAATCTGGGAATGAATAGATCTGGGATAGAATGAATGTCATATCTCCTATGTGAAATCCAAAATGCGTTTATTTGAACCTCAAGGTTTTATCCAAAAGTTTGATGAATTGATAACCTGAGTTTTTATTTCTTTTAAACCTCAAGAGTTTTTCAAAAAACTGTTATCCAGAGGGTAACCTTAAGTTTGGGGTTCCCATTATCTTTTAGGATTAACATTTCTCAAAAATAAAATGCCCCTAGTTTGACAATAAACATGGCATTGAAAATAATTGAACACATCATGTAAAAATTAAAAAAATGCCCTTAGTATAAAGGGGAAAAGTTACATATTAAAGAAGAAAGAAAATGCCCCTTGTATGAAGGTTTGAAATATTTGATTACCATAAGCGCAATAAAGACTCAACTTTTAATTTTGATTAATTTTATTGAAGGTTTTGAGTCAGGTTCAAGTGAACAAAATTATTTCCTTTTGAGACTCATCATAGAATTCACTCTTCTCTCCCTTGGTTCACTTGGGGAAGTAAAAATTTTCAGATCGATCATAGACAAGATACTTGTGACTTCTGAGTCTGTGTTTGGTTTAAGCTAAGTATTGAACTTGATTATTTGGACTTTTGATGTTTCAGCTCGAACTGCTCTTAATTTTTCTTCTATTTTGCTTTGTTGCTCTAACTTTTGCCTAGATAGCCTTTTCAGGTTTTCAATCTAGTTAGTTTGCTCTAATTTTTGTCTAGATTGCCTTTTCAGGTTTTCAAACTAGCGAGCTTTCTTTTTTCCTTTACTCTGATTGTTGTCAAAATTGTCCTTTCGGATTTTCAACCTTGTGAGCTTGCCTTAATTTTTGCCTAAGTCGCCCTTTTCGGGTTTTCAACCTAGCAGGTTTTTTTTCTTTTTCCTTTCTGAATTTATGGAATTGCTGTCTGATCATGCTTCACTATCTTCCTTGAATTTTCGTACGGTACTTAAGAGGATTTTTATAGGTAAGCTTAGGACTAGGTATAAAAAGAAAGGGATTTTGAGGCTCAAAAACCCGAATATCCCTTATGTGGCATTTCTTTTATTTTGCCTTGAATTTTCTTTCCCATTTTGAAGATATTTCTTTTTCTTCTTTTGAATTTTTTTCTAGATCTTTTTTATGTGGGAAAATAGATTTTTTTTTTATTTTGATGTGGTCGGGCCTAAAGTAACTTCTCAAGTTGCCTACATACCCCAGAATTTTGGGATCAGACCAAAACGTAGTTCGAATCTTCCCTCTCCTAGGTTAGGTGATCGGGCTGAGAAAGAAAATGCATAATTTTTCTTTTTGAAAAGACTGCAAAGGGGTTGAGAAAGGATATATTGAACTGGGTAATATGAGAATTGATTCGGCCAAAGATGGCCTCCTTAAATGTAGTACCGTTTGATTTGGTCAAGGTTGGTTGGTTCTGGTAATTCGATTCCATCATGATCTTGAAGCCTGATAGGTTTTCCTGGTAATATTTCCTTGATGATGAACAGACCTCCCCAATTTGGTTTGAACTTCCCTCCAGGGTCAAAGATAGGTGTCCGATTCTCTTTGAGTACTAAATCCCCGACTTGTAAGTGACAGGCCTTGATTTTTTTGTCAAACGCACAGACGACTCTTCTTTGATAAGCTTGCACGTGATACAAAGCTCTTAATCATTTTTCCTCGATCAAATTTAATTCTTCATACCATTGACGAACCCAATCTGCTTCTGACAACTGATTTTCCAACAAGACCCTGAGAGACAGAATTTCTATTTCAACTTGCAAGACTGCTTCCATGCCATACACTAAGGAGTAGGGAGTAGCTCCAGTAGAGGATCGAATTGAAGTTTGAAATGCCCATAGTGCAAATGGTAGTTTTTCTGACAAATCTCGATGTGATTGATACATTTTCCTGATCATAGTCTTAAGATTCTTATTAGCTACTTCGACTGCTCCATTAGTCTGAGGGCGGTAAGGAGATGATTTGTGGTGTGAGATTTTGAACTTTGAACACAATGTAATAACCTCAGCTTTGAAATGTGACCCGTTATCAGAAATCAACTCTGAAGGTACCCCGTATCAACTGATGATGTTTGTTTGGATAAACTTTGCAACTCGAGAAGCAGTGATGACAACATAAGAGGTAATTTCAACCCACTTAGTAAAATAATCGATAGCAACTAGAATGTATTCATGCCTGTTTGATGCCTTAGGCGATATTTTACCAACAAATTGAGAATGGCCTCGGTGAAGTCAGACCAACTAATTGAGATGGTGGCACATGTATAAGGTTCGCATGTATTTGACATTTATGACAGGTCTTGACCATGTGGTGGCAATCTATTTCCATCGTGGGTCAGTAGTACCCTTGTCTCATAATTTTCTTAGCTAACATTTTCCCACTCATGTGAGGGTACATTCTCCTGAATGTAGTTCACCATTATCTGTTCAGCTTGATCTTCATCAACACATGACAAATGAATCCCATCATAGGACCTTTTGTATAAAATTCCTGCGTACAGGATGAATTGAGATGCTAATCTTAGTAGGATTTGTCGTTCCTTCCTCAATGCTTCTTCCTAGAATTCTTATTTTTCCAACACTCTCTTTATATCTGTGTACCATGGCTTTTCATCTGGCAAATGAATTCTAGGGATGCGGTTCAGAGCTGCAATGCTTACTGCAATTTCATCGATACCTTTTATACTATTCATAACCGACTCTAATTGAGACATTCTGTTAGCTAACACTGGATTTTCGTCAACATACTCTTCGTCTTCGTCGAGTTCGAAGACTTCACATGGACTTTTCTCTTCTACCTTCTTCCCTTTTGGATCATCTAGGGGATTGTCCGTTGATTTCGAGGTCTGTTCTGACACTTCCACTTTGCCTTTTATACTGTTGATATCATTGGCACAGGCTGCCAAGATCTTACGGATCTTTGTGAGCTCAGATTCTGAAGCCATCTCTGCTTGTTGACTTCGTACTGTAGTTCGTTCTAACCGACTAGACTTACGACTCCAACTAGGAGGTAGACACTTGAGTTTGGGAGCAATGATAATCCTTCATGACCTCATCAAAGATAGATTTAGTCAATTTCAGTATTACCCCCTTGATAACATTTTAAGGAATCATTTTATTGAGTTTTGTGCACCAATCCATTAATTAATCTATTCACACAATGAACATTCAAAAAAGAAATTAATATTTATTCAAAAGAAAAAATGGCTTTATTAAAAATGATTGACAAATAAGTGCTCTTATTAAAACATTTTCTACAAATTTGACTTGAACTATTTTTTACATGGACGCTTGGCTTTGTCTTGATGGTCATCAAGATTACTGTCAGGCTTGATCCTCTTTGCTCTAACAACTGGCTTTTTGAATTCTGCTGGTCCGTCTGGATACCCTAAGGTGAGTTTGTTCCAAGCCTTCTCAATGAGATGCACTAACTTTTCAGTCAAAGGCTCAAGGGGAAAGAAAGCTTTGGGTTGAGACAAAGAGGACTCTATAGGTACTTCATACTGTTCTGGGATCAAATTAGGATAGTTAAAAGAAGTTTCTTCTAGTCCAATTAGACGAACATAGTAGGATCCTTTGGTTCCTAGAACAGGGGATCAGACATCCACCAAGGGCATCTTAAACAGATATGACGGGCAAGGCGAGAGTCTAACCATTTTCTCCAAGCCTTGACTGAGTTGTGACGCACTAACAGGTTTCTTTTGGAAAAGTGTTTTGGCCCATACTAGAGGTTTGAAGGAATATCTACAATTTTGAGACGATCACAAAGTCACATATAGAGTAAGTAGGGGCTTCCTTTGAAGCTTTCCCGCTCACCATTTTTTATGGCATCTAGACTTGAGAAAGTTTCAGCTAGGATGAGAGGTACTGGGTTGGCTTTCTTTGAGAGTTGAGAGGCTATATCTATGAAGGACTCAGGGATAGTTTGGCCATCATTATTAGAGGTCAGTATGTATTGGGCTAGGATTCCTAGGCATAATTGATAATCTCTAGTGGCTCACTAGGCTTCGGGTTTTACATTGACGGGATGACTGCGGGAGTGATACGGGCCCAGCAAAGGTACTAAGTCCAATCTCCCATTATGGACTAGGGCCTTGACTTCTTCCTTGGAAATATTCAGCCCTGTGGCGAAGTCACCAGAATATCCGGTCTTCAATGAGGGACTGACTAGAGGTCCTGAAGTGGATATCCCCATGATGCCACAATAATCCTCGTGAGTGGGGCACAAGTGCATACGCCCAACATGGAATATGTGAAGGTAAGGGTTCCAGCGCTTGGCCATAGCACGTAAGAGGTTCTAGTTTATTTCAAACTCGTGGAAGTAAAGAGCACTCCTCAACATGAATTTCCCAAAATTGATCTTCTCTACAAGGTGCATCCCTATGATGGTTGTTTTGACCAACTGATCGATGGGGTGATCGCCTGTGGCTAGCATCCTGGTTTGACATAAAAAGGTATTTTAGTATACTTCTAAGGTCCATGAAAAATTACTTTTCTTTTGAAAAATTTTGTTTTTATGGAAAACATTTTTTGGAAAATATTTTTTCTTGGAAAACATTTTTTGTAGAGAAACACTTCTTTTGGAAAACATTCTTTTCTGAAAAATATTTTCCTTTTGTAAACTTTTTTTCTTCTTTGAAAATTTGATTTCTATTTTGAATTAAATAGCCTGGTCCATTATGATTGTTGGATCGAGATGGGCTGGGTCATTATTGAATTTTTTTAAGAAATGGATTCTTTATTGGTTCGGTGCACCCATTTTAATTTCTAAAAACAATATTTTTGATCCTTGAGGACAATCATACACTCTGATCTCATCATTCACATCATTCACATACACTCATCAATCATAGATTCCATTCAATAAGCAACCCAGGAACACCCACGATAAGTTCGAGTCGTGACCTACAGGGAAGGTTTCTAGACTCTAAGCTTACTACATGCAATGCATTTTTATCTGGCCACCTTTGTCCAAATACACCTATATACCTCTTGATACGTGGTGACTTGGTTTGATATACCATATAGGTGATAATCTAAAACTTCAACTCACTTCTTTAAAGTCAAAAATAGCCAGTTTGATCCTCAATTGAGAGGTGGCGCTCGATGCTGAGCAAGGGCCCACTTAAATACCTCTCGTCTAGAATAGACGTAGTCTATCCCCCTCGTATAGTAGGGTACAGTTGGGCAGGATCTCGCTTAGGCACCGATTTTGACCAAGAAGTGCAATTGATGTACTTGGATTATCTTTTATATACCTACGGGTACGAGTCAAGAGTTGTAACTTTCATAAATGGTTTGGCATCCCACGAGGGGACCGACCACGTACTAGTACTACATTGGCAATCGGGACATGTGACTGTGTGGCTCACAATAGGTCAAAGGCTCAGGTCGCTCCAGCCTGGGTGCATCGATATACCTTTCAGAGTCACCTGATCAGACGGTACTGATGCCCCAATTTGATATACCCTAAGGTACGTGACTCGAGTTATGGTTTTTATGAATGACGTCGCATCTTCGAAGAGACCGGGCCACGCACTAGTGCCACGTTGGCTATATGGGATGTTCAAGCGTGCAAAACAGTAAACGTGCATGTGGTGTGTGCAAAACAGGGTGCGGTGTGCCTGGGGCCTTTTTCAAACAAATGGGCCCATGGGCCTAATTAAACCATACAAGCAAAAGTCTTATACCACACAGGTAAAAGCATACATTGATCAGAAACATATTCATATGGTTCAATTTAAGCTTTAAACATGCACATCTCTAGCATTCATCAATTGGCAAATCAATTAATGAATAATGACCTATAATAATTAATTAGATCTAATCATCGCAATAGGGCACAAATTTTGCAATTTTCATGGTCCAATAAAAAGTTATTTTGGGGTGACCCTAGCCAGATCCAATATTGAAACATGCACACGGAAAAAAAACTTTATTTCTTTATCCAAATCAAATGGATTTGCCCCCTTTTTTTTATGATCCAATCAAAATTATTTTAGGTGATCCTAAAATAATTCAAAATTTCAAGGGATATTGAATTGAGGATATAACAATGATTGATGAGATAAAGAGGATATTTTTATTTTTATTTTTTTATTTTTTAGAAAACAAGTTGATCTCAATCAAAAGAATTTTATGAAACAAAACAAAACAAAAAGATATATACCCCCATGTTGCTGTTGGCAACATTCAAGACTCGATTTTTTTTTTTTGAACATATATATTTAAAAAAAAAAAAACTTTCTTATCGATTCAGCGACTTGATGGAGGTATAATTCAATATAAGTTAAACCCCTTAATTGATAGAAAATTATCTGAAAATTGTGATAAAATTACAAGATTTGATTTTTAACTCAATTAATTCAAAACTCTCGATCAATGCTCTCCAACTATTAAAAATTTGTAAAATAGGAACAACATTGTATAACAAAATTTTGGAACCTAAGATGATCGACAGCCAATCCCATTGACTTGGGTTATAGCAGCTGTTGCTGTTAAAAAAAGTTTATTGCATCATCTTAAATCGATCGATATTTGGCCATAAACCTTCTTGGTTATCCATAACTGAGAGCAGCAAAGAAACAAACCCAACAATTTCGACATAGTTAATCAAAGAAGAGTGAGAAATCGAGATTCAACAAATCTCCACAGAGATCTTCACGTTTGAAATTGAGATCAGAAGCACTTATCTAACAAAATGATTGATCGGGAAAAAAAAACCACCAAAATCGAAAAGTCAAACAATATTTGAATGAGAAAAAAAGCAAAGATGAAGATCAATATCGAGTTCAGTCGTGCAATCTCTGATCTTCATCAATTCTCACATCTCATGAAGGAGACAACGTTCCTTACCAGTCCCTTATTCATGGTTTACTCGTTCGATCGCAAAGTAGAGGACTAAAGCAAGCTCAAACGACTAATCTCTAGATCGTTCGAGTTTTACTAACCAAAAAAATGGGGTTTGGAACCCTTGAGCAGCAGAAATCTTGAGTCTCTGTTGAGACTGATAGAGCAGAATGGGGAAGAAGACGTTCTTTAAAAGAACTGATTAAAAGAAAAAAAAACAAAAAAGGTAAAAGGAATTTTTTACTTATAACACCCCATTGATTAAGTTAAAAAATTAAGGGTTTGAAAATTCAAATTGGATTTTTCTCGAAACACACCACCAACAAACGAATGGAAACAGATGGTTGCTGTTCTCAACAGCATGCCCAAAAATTTTATTTTATTTATTTTATTTTTTATTTTTAAAAAAAAATGTTAAAGAACAAATTGCACACTCTAAAAAATAAACAAAACTTTTATTTGTGCCTAAAAAAATATTAAAATAAATAAAAATAAAATAATAAAATAATAAAAAAAAACTTCTCATGCTCAACAATCATTAAATCATCCCTAAGAACAAGAAACCTTTCGAAATCTTGCATTATTTTAGGATTATTCCGAATGATCTTTGATCGGACCATAAAAATAATATGTTAAGCTAAATATTCAAAGTCTAACCCGATGAGCAATAATTGAGCCAACAATAAAAACAAAATAAACTGATAAACAAACAATTAAAAACAACAAAACTAGGTCGTTCTAACAATGCTCCCATACTTGAGGTTTTTCAATTTTGATCCTCGAAGGTCCTCTGTGGAGTCGCCACTGAAAGCGCCCTCGATCAACGGGGTGCACGGATCCGCTTTTGACATTTGAGGTTTGGGTGTCGCCACCTAGTTATTACAGTCTAGGAACCGAACTTTGACTCTAAAAGGCAAATAAATTAATCTACAAAAGAAAAATACGGGTCCGGGGATCACGTTACGGGGTTGGAAGGTGTTAGGCACTAACCCCGCCCGGCAAACGCCGGTCTCTACTAATTCCCAAATAAACTACACAGCTAAAAGACCTAAGTAATAATAAAAAAAAATTAAGAAATTTATACCTTTCCGAAGACAACGTTCTCGTTCCCTCAGATCTGATAGAGTAACTCCTTGTATAGTATTCCTCGCTTCGTTCTATCTCCGGATCTGACTTCTAATCTCCGAGACGAGGTATCTCTTCCTCATATCTGGATTCTTCGGATTTGTTTATGGATTTCAGGGTGTTTTTGAAGAGCTTCTAGGTATTTTTCAAGCTAAAATCGAAGTATGGGTGTTAGGTAAGGAGTTGAGACTTCAAAATTAGGGTTTATGGGAGGCTAGGGAAGCTTTTTGACCTACTTCTCTTAGGGTTTATTTTTTGATACGAAAATAGGTTTTGAGGACCCCTATTTATAGATTTTTTTAAGGGTTTGTTTAGATAGAATTAGTGTTCAATTATTATTCTTTTAGTTAGAGTTATATTTTAATTAGAATTATTTTAGGTAGAGTTGTATTTTAATTAGAATTGTTTTAGGTAGAGTTATATTTTAATAAAAATTATTTTAGGTAGAGTTATATTTTTGTTAGAATTCTATTAAATAGAGTTATTATTTAATTAGAACTCTATTAAGGTTTTACCTTTTGATCTTATTTGATTGACTTTAAGATTTTGACTTTAGTCTTACTTGATGGACTTTAATATCTTGACTTTGGTCTTACTTGATTGACTTTAATTTTGACTTTAGTCTTACTTGACTGACATTAATATCTTGACTTTACTCTTACTTGATTGACTTTAATTTTTTGGAGAACCCCCCTCTATTATATCTTTAATTCTTTGGACCCCCAAATGGAGGGGTCCTTCAATAAATATCTTGGCAACCCTCAACAATTTTGCCTGAGAGCCTTATTGATCGATTTTTTTGGTTTAAAATTTTAAATTAATTTTATTAATATTTCACTTTAATTATTTAATTTTTTATTTATTAATTTCAAAATTTTTAATTATAAAAATTATAAAATTACCGTTTTAACTTCGGAGAGGACTTTTTGTGTTTCAAGTCGGTTTTTGATATTCTAGGATGTTTTAGAATCAATTTTTTGTAAGGAATTCAATGAAAATATTGGTTTGTGTTATTTGTAAAATTTTTTGTGTGGAATGATCGTGAACTTTATGAGGGGCATTTTTGTAATTTTATCAAATTTTTTGAAAATTGGCTAAATGATTTATTTGATTTCGATTTGTTGTTTTATGTGTTTGAATGAGTTTTTCTAAGCGTAATGTAGGCTCTAGGGTTGTTTTGATGTTAGGGGTATTTTGGTAATTTGGTCACTTTTTAGTGATTTTTATTGTACAACTTCTTTTTGGTCTGCAAGATGATGATTTCTATGTTTCTGGGGTCATATTTTCCTAGCGTAGCATGATTTCTAAGGTTTTGTCAGTTCGAGATACATCATCTGGATTTCTGAAACATATCTGGTAACAAAATAAAGCATTGGAATAAACATCCATCATTGAGAACCGTTGCGATCGGGTTGACGAGTTGATTAATCAGGCGGATGCAAAAATGGGGTGTCTATAGTAACTCGGTCATTTGAAAAAAAAAAACAAAATTTTATTTTACTAATGTTGTTTGTTTTGTGTCAAGTGTTTTGCTTTTGTTTTCATTACTATGTTCGCAATGTAATATTTAGATTCTTGTTCATGATATTTGTAAAGGGGTCAATGAAAAAAATAATAAATGAGAATGCACGTGTGCACTTGCGAGCATAGCCTCACTTCCAAGCCACCCCACCCTCAATATACTTAGCCCCGATGCTTAGTAGTTCCACGGCTTGAGATCGTTATTTCAAGTGTCGGGAATGAACACATCAAACCCGATCACCAACTAACAACGTGTGTACTTCGGTATGCATCAAGGTTTGAAGATCGGGTAGTCGTGAAGCCACCTATTAAAATCATGCATGTGCCCGGTTATATGAGCTAGGACACAGGTTTTTAATGTTACATCTACCCCCAAAGCCATGTTGTATGTGTTTGATGTATTCGGGCCTCGAAGCCCAAGTTGTAAGCCCAAAGAGGCATACGTAGATCATAGGTTATTTATTGGTCTTTTCCTTCCATCTCCCCTTAGGTAAAGAGGGAGGAATGCATCACATTCATGTTTAAAAAAAAATAGAGAAGAGGAAAGCAAAACAGTGGACCAAAGAACCAGTTCTGTGAAATTCCAGAAACTGGAATTCTTTCTAGTCCGTATCCATGACACGGGTAGACCAAAATGTGCATCATTCGTGTTGGGAACACGGTTGAAGCAGCATATGCATCATCTGTGTTTGGAACACGGTTGAAACAGTGAGCACCTCATCCGTGTTTCAAGCACGGTTGAAACAGTGAATGTCTCATCCGTGCCCAAAACACAGATAACAGAATATGGATTACATCCGTGCCGTTAATATGGACCAGAATGAACTCGAACCCATAGTTAGAACTCGACAGTCCATTTTTGAAGAGGCCCACTTACTATTGATCAAACAGTGATGTTACCCTTAGAAAAATCCCAAGTTTTGGACAAATTAAGTAAAATGAATTTTTGTTACTCAATGTCTTCAAAAAAAAAAAACAAAACAAAAATAGAAAAAAAGGGGGGAGGGGAGGAACTTGCAGATTTTCCCAAATCAAAGCAACTCTATGAACTAGGTCCCCACTCGTATCCATCTAGAACTTACATTCAACTTTTTCAAAAAAAAAAAAAAAAAATTCTAGAAAGCACCAATTGCAGTTCTTGATCAAAGTCGGTGCCTAGAAAGATCTTACCATGTTGATACGAGGGGGATAGACTACGTCTATTCAAGGAATAAGGTAATTTAAGAGTGCCATTGTGCGCCGCCTCTTCCTTGGAGATCTGCCTGGCCGGCGGTGATTTCAGATAACTGAATTGGAGGCTACCAAAAATATGGGTTATTCCAACTCGATTTATCTCAGAAATTACTTTTTCAAAATATTTTCCCGACTCCGTGTCGATGCCAGTCCCGTGCTAATAAAATTACTTTTTCAAAATTTTTTCCCGACTCCGTGTCGATGCCAGCTCCGTGCTGATGAAATTACTTTTTCAAAATATTTTCTCGACTCCGTGTCGATACCAACTTTGTACTGATGAAATTACTTTTTCAAAATGTTTTCCCGACTCTGTGTCGATGCCAGCTCCGTGCTGATGCCAACTCCGTGTTGATGCTGACTCTGTGTCGATGCCATCTCCGTACTGAGATAATTCCTTTTTCAAAATATTTTCCCGACTCTGTGTTGATGCCAGTTCTTTGTTGATGAAATTACTTTTTTAAAATGTTTTTCCAACTCCGTGTCGATGCCACCTCGGTGCTGATGAAATTACCTTTCCAAAATATTTTCTCGACTCCGTGTCGATGCCAGCTTCGTACTGATGAAATGACTTTTTCAAAACAAATTTATCGACTCCGTGTCGATGCCAGCTCCGTACTGATGCCAACTCCGTGTTGATGCCGACTCCGTGTCGATGCCAGCTCCGTGCTGATCTAATTCTTTTTTAAAGCACTTCACAAACTCCGTGTTGATGCCGACTTCGTGTTGAGAAATTACTTTTTCGTTAAAATTCATAATAAACAACTTTACCCGACCTAATAAAACATGATGCATCTTCATTTTTGTAAACAAGATAGTAACGCTTGGTCTTCTGTACCCATAGGTGGCCAAACGAAAGAAATATAAGCAGCCAGAGGTACCTCCATATTTTCTCAGATCGTCCACTATCACCATGAGTTCTTCTGAACCGGCACAACCCCCAGTAACCAAAACGTTAGGTATCGATCCACAAATAGCAGCACTATTGAAGATAATCGAGAGGCAAGAAAAGATAGTAAGTACCGTGTTAGCCAATGCCAGCATCATACAAGTCCAAACGATACAGCAACACACGTCCGGATCAAACCAGGATCTACCCGAGCAATCTCCACAAGGACCCCAGATCACCATGCCACTTGGAGTGCCTGAGTACCAGGGGCCCTCGCTCTATATTCAACAGAATCGATCACCCCCTGTGGTCATTCCTGATGACGAATGTGAGTACAGGGCCACAGAGGCCAAAAGCGCGACTGATGAAAAATTGGCTCAACAAATCGAGTCTCTGCAAGAAGATATGAGAAGAATGAAGGGCCTCAACACGATGAGTAGAACTCGGTTCAAGGACCTCTGCTTTTACCCCAATACTCAATTACTGACCAAGTTAAAGTGTCCGGAGTTAGAGAAATATAACGGAGTAGGGTGTCCTCTGTCGCATCTAAAGTTATACTGTGGATCCATGTGCCAGTATGGCGAGGATGACAGGCTATTGGTGCAGTTGTTCCAGAGAAGCTTGATAAGGTCGGCACTCAAATGGTTCTCCGGGTTGGACCACACCCTCATTAAGAACTGGCAGGACCTAGCGGAGATGTTCTAGAAAATTACTGGTTCAATACAGATGTTGGTCTAGATCGGAACGACATGGCCAAGATGACAAGAAAGCAACGGGAAACGGTGAAAGAGTATGCACAGAGATGGCGAAAGTCGGCCTCACAAGTAAGGCCAACAATGAACGAGCAAGAGATGAACACCACATTTATCTCAATACTAGGGCACACCTTCTATACTCATCTGGTGGGGCACACCACAGGCACCTTCTCAAATCTGGTATAGGCAGTAGACCGGGTCGAAGACAGGATCCGAACCGGTCTGATCTTTGATTTCACAAGTTTAGGGGTGACAGTACGAATCTTTTCTCAGAAAAAGCCAGTGCCCACATGGAAAAAGAGGGAAGAAACAGAGGTCAACAACGTACAGCCAAACTGACCCCTTTTCATCCCTTCACCAGCACCAAGACCACAAGTGCCGTCAACTTCATGGGCACCAGCACCGTCAACATGGAATCTTGCACCTCAAAACCAATTCAAAACAAACCCTCCACCAATTGCACAGCAGGCACCACTGTATGGGCAAAACCAGCAGGCACGACCCAACAGGGTAAATAGAGTGTTCACTAGGTTACCTATGGCGTTATCAGAATTACTGCCAATCTTTCTTAGGGGTGAGTATCTTGTAAAACATCCGCCAAATCCTGAGGCTGCTAAAGGGCCAGGGTACAATCCCAATTTGTTCTGCGAATTTCACATGGGTGCACCAGGGTACTCTACAGACCAATGCTGGCAGCTCAAACATCAAGTACAAAATTTGATCGATAAAAAGGCTCTCATCCTAGATGGACTTGCTAACCAGCCCCAACAACAGAATATCAATCAAACCCCCTACCTACTCATAATAGGGAGGGGAGTGGGCATAGGGTAAATGTCGTTTGCGGAGAACTCGACTTCAATCCCTCGGATTTGATAGCACCTATCGGGACAAAAATCAGGGTTGGATACACTCCATCAACTCCTCACGTAACTCCTCCTACCAACACTACATCCAAACCATCATCACCACCCCTCATTCTCAATGTAAAACTTGATCCACTTCCAATGACCATACACTAACCAAAATCATTCCCATATAGCTCCAACCAAGTAGTCCCATGGAGCTACAAAACCACTATCACCACAACCACAGGGGTTGAGACCATGAAGAAAGCCATGGTGGCCGATTTCGGCCACATGACAAGGGCAGGAAGATGCCAGAAATTATCAGAAAAGGGGATAAACATTGGGGAAGAAACAAAAGAGACCGCAAAAGAAATGACAGAGGAAGAAAAAAAGAAAGCAAAGGGAAAGGGTAAGCTTTATAAAGATGACAAGATAGAAGAGAAGGTGAAAGTGACAGACAAAGAGACTGCAAACTTCATTAAGCTCGTTCGAAAGAGTGAGCATAATGTAGTGAACCAATTGAACAAACAGCCAGCTCAAATCAGTATTCTAGGCCTGATGCAAAAATCGGAGGAACACCAAGAGGCATTGCTAAGAGTTCTGGAAAAATCACATGTACCTGCAACTACCTCACCGACATAGTTGAAGCAAATAGTTGGCCAGATCATGGCCCCCAATCCTATTATTTTCACTGAAAGTGAATTTGTGTTAGAAGGGCGGGGGCACGTCGAGCCGTTAAACATCATGGTCATGTGCAAGGGCATGATGGTTGCCAGGGTGCTGATTGACAATGGTTCAGTGCTTAATGTTTGTCCGCTTGAAACCTTTCAGAAAATTAACCCTGATTGGTCACATGTCAAGCCTAACAACAAGGTTGTCCGAGGCTTCGATAGTTTGAGAAGGGATTCCTTGGGAGAGATAGATTTACCAATCACAATAGGCCCATGTACGTTCGAAGTAACATTCGAGGTCATGAAAATACCGACAATCTTCAATTTACTACTGGGCAGACCATGGATCCATATAGCAGAGGCTGTGCCGTCCTCGTTGCATCAAAAAGTCAAATTTATCATGGGGCAAAATATGATATCTGTGGTGGTAGAAAATCTTATCCCGACTGGGAGAACTCCAGATGTGCCATTCATCGATATCGAAATGACAAAAGACAAAACACTCTACCATTTATATCAATTCGCTGCTGTCAATCATATTGAGAAAGGAAAAGATAAGGTAAAGGCAGAATTATCGAGAACGAATCTGATGATTGGTCGGGTTTTCAAAAGAGTAGGTTATCGACCTAGACAGGGGTTGGGACCAAGAGGAAAGGGGAAAGTTACGCCGATTGAAGCAAAAAAGCACACTCCTTATTTTGGTCTGGGGTTTAGGCCCACAAAAAAGGATATTGTAGAAATGAATGACAAGAAAAAAAAGCTTCGACTAGCGAGAAGGCAGAACCGTGAACCGAATGTTTAGAATCTGGGTAGAGTTCCTCATATCAGCGTTAGTTTTCCAAAATCACATACTAGACCCGACAGCTTATCAGAACCACTGTCGACAAAACCAGTAAAAAACCCAAAAGTGGTAAAATCCAAACCTGTGCACATTCATGAAGACTCAGTTGTTGAGTCCCAACCATCCTTCATAGAAAGTATTGATATTTTTTTCAATGGGGATTCCAACGAAAGTCTATCAGAGACTGTTCCAGAATCCACCAAGACGGAAATCACCACAAGCTAAGAGAAAGAATCACCCTTTCCCATGGGCATTAACTGGGCATCAGTCGTTATCCCACCGAGCTTGGGAGGGACTATGCCCCAACTTGACAATAATCAATCGGATATCATGGTCATCTCCGAACCACTGACCAAATCACCCAATAAATCACTCTCTCATCTCATCTGCCCCCTCAGAGAAGGGGAAGTTCTAAACAATTGGGAAGAATTCCCATTGACCCTTGAGGTTGTTGAGACCTCCAAAAAAAATGCCATCAGTCAAATCTAGTTTGCCCAAGGATCATAACGAGCCCTCGTCCCCGGGTAAAGACTGTTTTGAGGACTCCCTATCTTTATTAATGAATTTGCATGATTGTTCTTCTTATTTCAGGTATCCAGAAAACAACAAAAAAATAAATAGTTCTCAAAAAACAAAAAAATCAAAAATTTCTCAAAAATCAAAAAGCTTTCAAAATTGTAAAAAAAATAGATATTTTTCAAAAATCAAAAAAAGAGTTTTCAAGAGATCTGTCTTCATCAAATGAGTACCTAGATAAAATGAAATTTGATAGAGACGAGTATGATTTCGATCTTGAACTCGACTTCGACCTCATTGGAATCGAAGAAGAGTCTGAGGACGAAATGGGGTACCCACCTAAAGAAATCAAAGACTTAGTAGAGCGTCACGAGAAAGGTGTTTAGCCAAACATCGAGGATACAGATTCAATCAATCTTAATACCGAAGAGGACCCACGAATTGTCAAGATCAGAGCCTTATTAGCGTCGGAGCAGAAATAAGAAATGGTCAAGCTCTTGCAGAACTATTAAGAAGTCTTCGCATGGTCGTACAGGGATATGCCTGGGTTAGATACAGATCTTGTTGTACACCAGCTAGCAATTGCTTCCGGAAGTAAGCCAATCAAATAGAAACTGAGAAGACTAAAACCAGAGTGGACCCTCAAGGTCAAAGATGAGGTTATGAAACAGTTTAAAGTAGGATTTCTTGTAGTCTCTACCTATCCTGAGTGGTTGGCTAACGTTTTCCCAGTACCCAAGAAAGATGGCAAAGTACGTATGTGTGTTAACTGTCGAGACTTGAACAAGGCCAGTCCTAAGGATGATTTTCCACTGCCACACATCGACACTCTAGTTGATAGTACAACAGGGCACGGCATGTTTTCATTCATGGATGGCTTCTTAGGCTATAACCAGATAAAAATGACAGAAGAAGACTAGAAAAAGACTGTATTTATCACATCATGGGGTACTTTCCACTACAAAGTCATGCCAGTTTGGTTAAAGAACGCAAGATCAACTTATCAAGTAGCAATGACCGCATTATTCCATGATAAGAAAATGGAGGTCTACGTAGATGACATGATTGCTAAATCTGGCATTGAAGAAGACTATCTGGTAAATCTCAAGAAATTGTTCGACATGCTGAGGAAGTACAGTTTAAGACTCAACCCAGAAAAATGTGTATTCGGGGCAACATCGGGCAAACTACTGGGGTTCATTGTCAGCAGAAGAGGTATTGAGATAGATCCGGCAAAAACCAAGTATATCCTCAAGATGAAAGCACCTGTTTCAGAGAGAGATGTCCGGGCATTCTTGGGAAGAATCTAGTATATCAGTCGGTTTATTGCTCAAGTCACACCTATTTGTGAGCCAGTCTTCAAGTTACTAAGGAAGGACACACTGAAGAAGTGGAACAAAGACTATCAGGAAGCATTCAACAAGATCAAGCAATATCTGCTCAATCCACAAGTCTTAGTCCCTCCTACTCCAGGGCGACCTCTGTTGATGTACATCTCAGTGCAAGAAACATCAATGGGATGTGTGCTAGGGCAACACGATGAATCAGGACGGAAGGAACATGCTATCTACGATCTCAACAAGAAATTTACCGAGTAGGAAATAAAATATTCAACGCTTGAGAAGACTTGCTGTGCATTAGTCTGGACATCTCAATGACTACGTCATTATTTGCTCAGTTACTCGACTATGCGCATCCCTAGGATGGACCCCCTGAAGTACCTATTCGAAAAACCAGCACTAACAGGCCGTACAACAAAATGGCAGTTACTGTTATCTGAATTTGACATCACCTATGTCACTCAAAAGGCCATAAAAGGGCAAGCCATTGCAGATCACTTAGCCGAGCACCCATTGCCGAACTACGAGCTATTAAAAAGAAACTTCCCCGATGAAACCATACTATTTATCGAGATTGAGGATGATGGTGATGAATCTGGCTGGAAGATGTACTTCGACCGAGCAGCAAATCATAAAGGAAATGGAATAAGGGCAGTCTTGATAAAATCGGACGGGTCCCACGTGCCAATTGCCATCAGATTGAAATTCTAATGTTCCAACAACAAGGCTGAATATGAAGCGTGCATAGCAGGGTTGAAAGCAGCACTGGATCTTGAGGTAGATGAGATCGATGTTTTCAGAGATTTTAGCTTAGTAGTCTATCAGAACACTGGAGAATGGAAGACCCGAGAACAGAGATTAGTCCCTTACCACGAGTATCTAGAAGAATTAAGCTCGTCCTTTGACAGGATTTTATTCACATACATGCCGAGAGCTAAGAATCAGTTTGCAGATGCACTAGCAACTCTAGCTTCTATGATCAGCATTCAGAGGATCTAATCTCGATCCCATTGAGATTGGAATTCAAAATAAGCCAGCCTATTGCTTACCCGTCGAAGTAGAAGAAGTCGAAGAAAAGCCATGGTACTCGGATATCAAAGCATACCTTGAAGATCGAACCCTCCCATCAGATGCAACGTCGAACGATCGAAGGACTATTCAGAAATTAGCAAGCCAATTCTTCCTGAGTAATGGTATTCTATACAAGAAATCACATCATGAAGTCTTACTTCGATGCGTGGCAAAAATAGAAGAAAAATGATTAATCGAGACTGTACATGGTGGAGTCTGTGGACCCCACATGAATGGTCACATGCTAGCCAAGAAGATCATGAGGATGGGATACTATTGGACAACAATGGAAAATGACTATTATCAGCATGTCTGCAAATGCCATCTATGCCAGATTTATGCCAATAAGATCAACGCTCCACCTTCAGAACTACATAACATGACCACCCCTTGGCCTTTCTCACTCTGGGGAATGGATGTCATCGGGCAAATCTCACCCAAAGCTGCAAACGGGCACCGCTTCATTCTAGTTGCTATCGACTACTTCACCAAATGGGTAGAAGCGGTATCTTATGCTAACGTCACAAAAAGCAATGTCCTGAAGTTTGTCAAGAACAACATTATCTGCAGATACGGGCTTCCCAGTGGATTGGTAACTGATAATACCAAAAAATTCAAGAACAAGGACATGATTAAGATGTGCGAAGACTTCCAGATCACTCATCACAACTCTGTACCCTACAGACCTAAGATGAACGGAGCAGTCGAGGCAGCCAACAAGAATATCAAGAAAATAATCGAGAAGATGGTAATTACATACAAAGATTGGCACGACATGTTGCCTTTTACACTCCATCCTATCGAACCTCGGTCAGAACCTCGACTGGGGCAACTCCATACTCACTAGTATACGGAATGGAAACAGTCTTACCCGTAGAGGTTGAGATTCCCTCCCTCCAGATCTTAAAAGAAGCAGAGTTAAATGAAACTGAATGGATTCAAGCTCGGTTTGATCAACTAAATCTGATTGAAGAGACACGCCTTGCAGCCATTTACCATGGACAGATCTATCAGCGACGAATAGCTCGTGCCTATAATAAGAAAGTCAAACCTAAAGATTTCTCACCAGGAGACCTTGTATTGAAGAAGATTCTGCCAATCCAAGAAGATGTTAGAGGAAAATTTAGACCGAACTATGAGGGACCATTCATCGTACAGAAGGTAATGACAGGAGGAGCTCTGATCCTCACGGAGATGGACGGACAAATCTTCTCGCAACCGATCAATGCTAACATTGTCAAGAAATAATATGCCTACCTGATCTTGAGATGACAAAAGGCCATATTTGCTATCTCAAACTAACTATCAACCCTAGTCAACCCTTTTGAGCCATCACATTCATTTCTTAACCTAAGATTGGGGCACGTCAACAATTAAAAAAATAAAATAAAATAAAATTATAAAAATCAAAAACATCAAATTACTCCTGGCCCGCATGAGGATAAACTGTGAACGGCTAAAATACAAAAAAATCAAAAAAGTCAAAAAATTCGGATACTTGATCTGAGCTCGATCCAAATCTCCAGCCTAAACAAGTTCGAGAGACTCTGGGAAGAGACATAGATCACCTTTTCGAAGCAAAAATAGACGAACCCCATGTCTAATCTATTCTAGATAAGACCCAAACCTTAACATTTTTGTATCCTTCCACTACCATTAGCCTAAGCCAACGTTTCATCCCAACAAAACTCCTTTTTGATCAAGGAATATTCCAGGGCAATACAATGACAATGGCAGCACCAATGATCTTGCAACTTGGTCCGGACCTCAAAGTCTTATTAGTCGTTGAAAGACTCAAAAGGGGAATCCTGGTCAGATATTAAAAAAAAAGAGTACTCGAAGTGCAGAGTAGCCGATCTTGCGGCTCAACTTGAGTTGCCGAACCACGAATAGTCGTCAGCAAACTCGAGAGGGGAATCTAGATCTATTACTCAAGAAAGAGTGCCACTACAAGAGTAGAGTCGTCGATCTCGTAGCTCAACTTGAGTCACCAAGCCACAAAGATGCAGAGACTCCAAGCAAAAATTGCAATGTAAAAATCCAAAAAAATACAAGCATAGTCTGAAAGGGCATAGTGAAAACCTAAAAGGACTATGAGTAAAAGAATCAGACTATGACAAGATCAAAGCCACCGACACGATGAAAATCCCAAAAAGGACGTCGATGCTCAAAAATGTGGAAACCAGGTCTGGTGAAAATCGTAATTGGCATTAGGGGTAGTAAGGGTGAACAAAAAAAAAAAACAAAACAATTCCTAGCCCTCAAGAGTATAAACTGTGAACGGCGAAATTTTTCCAAAATCCCAAGACCCAAAAAGATAATAGTCTTCCAATACCAGGGCACTGGGGATGAATCTAAAGGAACCAAAAGAGCAATTAACGTTTGTATCCCCTATGTTTGGCAAAAGCACCAAAACCGTCACAGCCAACGATTTTACAAACTCTGAATTTACCATACTCATTTGATAGAGACATTTCATAAAATTTTAAAAAATTATTATTTTAGCCAATGACGACAAATCTAGGAGTCATTTAAAGAAACTTCGTGTTTTCAAGAACAATAGATATACCTGAGGCCAAGTAAGTATAAAACCTATTTTCTTTGCATTACTTTTTCAATATTTTTCATACATTCAGGTAATGTTAAGAAAATACAAAAGGTAAGATTACAACGCAGTTAGTCAAATATCATGGTAAGAAATGAAAAATGAATCAAGGTGTTCCTCCAAAGCACGAATCTGAGCAGTCTGGCTCATCATCACCTTTTCAGCATCGGAAGCATCACGACTCACCAAATATGCTGCAAAGTCATCAAAATGAGGACACTGGGCCAGTCTGTCCCTCAAATCAGCAACTTCAGCCTGAAGTCCAACCACTTCGCCACTATCACCAGATTCAGATTGGACAAGGGCAAGGTCAGATGTCAGCCGAGCAATCTCTTTCTGCATCTTCTTCTCGGATTTGAGCCAGATGGTCTGAATTCGACGATAATAAGTCTGAGACTCCTCAACTCGATCTCGATAAGCAAAGAAGGATGAAGCACCCGGACGTGTTCGGGGAACTATCGACACCGAGGGTCTCCCGAAAACGAGTTCTCAAATCCAATGCAAGTATGTCGGGAATAGGTGCGCTGCAAAGATGGGTCGACTCAGATTCTCAACTCAACCCCATTCTTTTACGAGTCGACTCAAAAGTGCAGTCGATAAAGGACCAACCAACTCACTGAAATTCTTGGGGATGAGCACACCCTGATCATAACCGAATTGACGAAGAACCTGAAGTGGTATATAATGAGTACCATCAAAACGAGAAAACGAGCACCATCAAATGCAATCACGGGAGACCCCTGAGGTTGGAACGCACCTACCCACCTCACTTCTTCATCATCGAGGTTGCCAATAAAGGAATACCACTATTTTTTGCCACCCGAAACGAAGGGAACAACTCGTCTTGACATCATGAGTAGGAGATCGGCATTAACGCAAAAGGGGCGACTAACAACTTCAGTGGAAGCCATGTGATCCATAAACCAAAGCTGCAGTAACAGGAACATTCTAAACTATGGAAACTAGTAAATTTAAGTTTAAATTTAAAACTAAGCTAAGTTTAGAATCTACCTGCAGGAGTGAAACACATCCTTAGAAGACTCGATCACGACCGGAAGAACAAGCCGTGAGAGATTGGAAAATCTCGTCCAAAAGCATTGGTGCCAACCGGCATCCCTCCCGGACTTGTTGAATCATGTGAATAAGAGAAAGATCTATGATGTCGCCGTCACCCGGAAACTAAAGTTGACTTACCACTAGTAAAGTGAGAGCATTAAAGTGAATCAATGGCTTAGAGGGATCTGTGAGGCGTCCAATCAAGAAAAACTTGGACATGGTCTTCAAAACCGATCCATCATCCAGAATCTTCAAAAACTTGCGGTTTATCCCCAAGAAGTCGGAAGTCTCACTTCGGTATCCATCACGCAAGGTTGGAACCACGATTGGGCCCGATATCTCAAGCCCCAATAATACTTTAAATTTTTCAATGGTGGGAGTCATTTTGTGTTCCCCAAATCGGAAGAGATTGAGTTCGGGGATCCAATACCCTAGCATGGCCTCAATCAAACCCCATTGCAATGGGAACTCGTGCAAGGAAAGAGTAAATCCTAACTTATTCAAGCACCATCGAGCTTTATCATCATTATCCATGCTATCTATCCAACTACTCAAGAAAGGATCAACAATGCCGTACCTTTTCAAGTTGGGAAGAATAGAGGGTACCTCCATAGAGCTTGAGAAGAAGTTTTGAGGAAGAAGGAGAGTAAAAATCGGCCAAAAGTGAAAAAGGAAAGTAAAAAAATCATGAAAAGTGAACTGTTAGGGCAAAATGAAGCTAAAACATGTTTAAAGTGGAAAGTAAATGATACGGGTCCATGTTTGAAACACGGATAAGGACAAATGTTAAGTGATCCGTGCCCAAAACACGGAGAAAATCAACATTAGCTTATCCGTGTTGGGAGCACAGATGAAGCAAAATGTGACTCATCCGTACTTAAGGCACGGATAAAAGCAAAAATGACTTATTCGTGCTCCTGGAACGGATAAAAGCTGGGAAAAGCTATCCATGTTAAAAACACGGACCAAAACATTTTAGCCTTGGGGCCTGAGTCATTTGAGATTTTAACAACTCTGGACTACATAATGGTCATCTCAGAACTCGAAATCATATGAAAATAGTAGGAACTCTTACATGCTCGATAAACGCATTCAAAACTCTCGAAAACTCTCAAGATGTATAGCAAGCACGTAGGAACTCGCCAAAATCATATTGGGCCAGATCAGGCCTCCAAGAACCACCTTACCCACCATGGACCCCAAATGACTCACGCCACTCAAGAATATATTCGAAGGGTCCTTTGAACCGTAACCACACCCTTTACCCTCTTATAAGCTCACCAACACTCAAAAGGGCTCAAAAGCCCTAATGATTGATACCACGCCTAAGAAGCTTGTTGGAGCCCGAGTCAATTGCACACATGATCATACAACAAAAACAAGGAATAATGAACATGAATGCACATATATATACAAAAGTTTAAAATGTTCACAAATGTATCTGAGTCTAATTCAAAAATACATGGATTGCAAGGTACAACAAAATCAAGTCGAGGGGGAGCATCGTCCCGAGCACTCTGAGTCTCCTGAACCGCTCCAGAAGAAGATCCAACCACAGCACTAGAGCCCGACACCCTGGAAGAAGGTAGACCGTGCATCCGCAGTCGTCCCTCAGAATCCGTGAAGAAGAGCTCTGCATCCAGGATAGCATCCTGCTCTGTGGTCCTCGCAAGATCAGTACCCGGAACGGAGGGTCCAATGAAGGGGGAGGCCTGAAAACAAATAAACAAAACAGATTAAAACACAGGTAAAAATATATATACAAAATATGCATGGAAATGAATAACTAAAAGGGAAATGCTTACCCTAAGAGGTGTCGGAGGCCGTGCAGAGGTGCTCGCTCCGTCTCGGCGTTGATGATAATCCTGAGAAGATCACACGAGGAAATCAATCAAAACATAATACCACGAATTATGATCTATGAAGCAGAAGAGAAATGAAACAGAAAGAACATACCATCTCAGCCTGAAGACGAGACTCCCGCAGGGCCATCTCCAGCTCCTAAATCCTGGCCGCCTGCGCCTCTATGCGAGCCTCTTGCTCCTTAATCTGAGCAGCCTGCTCCTCCACCTCAATCCTAGAGGCCCTCCACCTATTCTTCATCTCCACAGCCCTCGCTACCTGGGCCATGATCACATTGTAGCCCAATCGAAGACGATGAAGATGATCGGCCTAAAAACAAGAACACCGACCAAGTGAGAACGGTAAAAAACAAAACATTCTAAAAGAAATAAGGCAATGACAGAGTAAGTACCGTAACGGCGTGCTCCTGTAGCAGTACCCCTCCAATCTCCATAATCCCAGCCCGAGCAGTGACTGCAGGCATGAGACACCCAATGGATGCCTCTCGGAACCAAGCCTGGTAATCACCTGCTCTCACCAGTCAAGCAGCATCTTTGCCCATCGCCTGGGCGAGATACTCATCTACCGTCATAGCCCCCGAGATAGGCTCAGGTGGAGTGATAGGGATGCGAAGGCTCCCGTCATGCTGGAAGAACAGACGCTCCCCTAAATAGAATGTGTACCTCTGCTCTCCAATTAAATAAGGGTAGCGCTGTCGTCTGATGTTACGCCTATAGGCGTTCCTCACCTCCTGCCTCCCGCTGACAGTGCGGGGAAGGTCTCGCAAAGTGATAGAGAAGATCTGCAAAAGAGACAGTCAGAAAATAGAAACATGTAGCTTCAAGGCCAAATGGAGTTAAAAGGTTTAGAATACTCACGTCTCGGAGTTAAAACATGTAGCCGGCATATATCAATGTGAGCTTGCATACTCCTAGGGCTGCTCCTGATAGCCCTAGCATCCCTCGTAGCCCAAAATGCACCCAGAGGGTAACCCTCATCAGGATGGTGACGAGTGGGCAGATAAAACGGAAAGTATACATGGACAAAAATTTGAAAGAAAGGGTGCAGAATGTCGAATGATGAATGAGATATAGAGAGAGAAATTGAAAAGAAACGAAAGTAAAATATCTTTTACCTCAATAAACTACCAAAAGAAGTGTGTGGAGATCCCAGCTCCACGGGACGTAGTAATCCCTTCCACTACTCGATCCAAACCAGCCAAAATAATGTAGTAGATCAGAATCCCCCAGTCAAAATTTCCAATACGATTGATATCATGCATCACTGAAAAGAAGGTAGTGGAAACTGAAGAGTTATCCTCTAAAAAGAAACAACTACTGATGAAGAGAAGGAAGCAGATGCGGAAAATAATGTCGAAATCTCTATCTCCAAATTGGGTTGATCTCTCTCTATAGGTGTGAGGGGCCCCATCCTCTCCCTCGATCAGCAACAAACCTATCAGCATCTCTGTGCTAATCCTGCCTATTTTCCCCACCATAGAGGCAAGGACTTGAGTAATACCTAGAAGCTCCCCCACCTCCTAGATAGTCAACATGGCTAAAGGAAGAGGCTCTCTATCCATCGCGATACCGGTAATCGCAATAAAGTCAGAAGGCCAAATGCCTATCTCCACCTCCGGCATATGAAATGAGTGAGTCGCTAGGAACCATCTCTCCACCATAGCCAAAAATAGAGGTCGATCAGCTCTAAGCGCAGGGAACTGAAGAAAAGCTCCAAAGCCAACAGTAGAGAACTGGGTCCGAATATCATCTGAGAATAGCGCAACAATAGAAAGAAATGCGCTCCATCTCCGTCTGAAGCTGGCTGAAGGATAAGGGATAGGAATATCCAGTCGGACAAGCATAGAAACATGCCTCCCTAATCCACGAATAAGAGAAGTATCCAAAACCCTCTCACTATCCTCTATAGGGATCTCTACCCTAGGAACCTCTCAGTCTACTCTGCCAGCACCTACGGCCCTATCCGTCCGGCCTCTGCCACCACGTCTACCTCTCCCACCACCGTTGCCTGGCAAGTCCTCAGCCGGACCACTCTGAAAGGTACTGGCCTCATCCGCACTGCTCCCAAACGAAGAACTAGCTACTGACGCAAAATCGGGCCTCCGTGAAGGCTGCCTCGGCCAACCGTAGTCGGTCGCCATACCGGACCCCAAAGCAAAGCGAGTCCGAGTCCTAGGCCTCGCCACCCAAGTCCGTCTCTCTCTACCCATCTGCAAGTTGCCAAGTGGTCAAATCAACAATGCAAAATCCTATGGTCACGTATATCGATGAAACCTAGTCAACCCAGTCAAACCTATCCAATCTAAGTCAAACCTAGCCAATCTGAGTCAAACCTATCCAATTCAGTCAAACCCAGTCAAATTTGAGTCAAACCTATCCAACTCTGTCAGACCCAGTCAAATCTGAGTCAAACCTATCCAACTCAGTCAAACCTAGTCAAATCTAAGTAAACCCATTCAACTCAGTCAAACCTAGTCCATCTAAGTCAAACCCAATCCCAGCTGAGTCAAACCCATCCACTCAGTCAAACTCAATCCACTCTAGATACCCCCAGTCAAATCTTGTCAATTTAATCAAACCTTGTCAAACCCAATTTAACCCAAGACCAAGGCAACTCAGTTAACCTAGCCCATCTACCAAACCCAGTCAACCCATTCAACCAAAGTCAACTCAGTCAACCCATTAAACCCAGTCAACTCAAAACCCAGTCAACCCAAAAAGCCTAATCAAGTCCAGTCAGCCCGGTCAACCCCATCTAACCCAGTTAACTTGGTCAACCTTAATCAACTAGTCAAACCCAATACAACTCAATCCACCAAATCTAGCCAACCTATTCAGACCTAATCAACCCATTTCAACCCAATTAATCCATTTTTATCAAGTCAAACTTAGCCAACCCAGATGCCAATCATAATGTGTAAGTGAAGAAAAGCAGAGATGGGGGAGAAAATGTCATGAGCATGATAAACAAACACTCCCAAGCCAAAAGCATATTAAAAGGAGGGAAATAAAAGAAAAAGGAAAACTTAAGGCGCTTAAGTCCCTGCTCTCAACCATCCTAAAACCATCCCAATTCTCATCCCCAAAATAATTCAAATGCAGCTCAACCTCCCATACCCAAACAAACCTTGAACCACCTCTTAAGCTACCCCAGTTCCCACCCTAACATTACACCTAAACCAGCCCGTTAACCGCCCGAAGTATCGGCTCAAAAACCAACCCCATTTCTCACCCCTAACAGCACCTAAACCATCCCACTCCTCGCCCTAAGCAGTCTTATTTGTAATCTGACAATTTATCCACAACCATCACTTCATCAGCCCCCTTTCTAAAAACACCCAGCCCTTTTCACAACCCCATACATCCCAACCTAACTAAACAAACCATGAACCGAACCTACCAAGCCCGACAAACACCCAAGAAACAACTAGTCTAAACCCCTCATTATCTTGCCACACAAATCCTAACCAGCTCAACCATTTGACTCCTAAAAATACCAGCCGCCTACCATCGTCAAGCCCCCGAACCAATCTCAAAACAGTCTAAACACCTAAGTCAGCCCCACTTCATCTCAACCATTTCATTCAATCAATCCACCTCAATCGAATCCCCAAACATCCTGGGAAATCCTCACCCAGAAACATTATCAATCCAATCATCCATCAACCCCATAAACCAACAATCCATACAATCAAGTACGAGAAAAAAATAATAAAATCAGCGATGTAGGGTCGCCCAAAAATAGTAATAAGGAAGGCAATATGCAATCATAACAGACTTCAAAAGGAGGAAAACGAAAGCATCACATGTGGAAAATATGAATGAACCAAAACCTAAAACAAAACAAAATAGAAAAAAAGAAAAAAATGTGTAAAATATGAAAGGGAAGTATTGTCTATTTCCAAAGCGAGTGAAAAATGAAGGTTCACATAAGATGATTACAAAAGAGAGGAAAATCAAGAAAAAGAAAGGGAAAATAATTGAGACTAACCTCGATACGAATGGTCCACTCGTACAAATGAACTTCTCAAGGCTTCAAGTCGATTCCACGGATGTCCCAAGAGCAACACACGCTCCAAAACTCCCAATACACCAAGCGTCCAAGTCAAGGAGAATCGAAAGATAAGGAGAAGAATCGCCAAAAGTCGCCAGAGAGAAGAAGGGAAACTGAAGAAAACGGAAGGAAACTGAAAATGAAAGGGTGCGCAAGCCTTAAGCGTTTAAATTTCTTACTGGTTCGTGTTACCAGTACAGGTAAGACAAAGGGTGTGCCATCCATGTCACTAGTACGGATAAAGGAAGTTTGGTTGGATCTGTGTCCAGAATACAGATGAAAGAAACAGAAATGTTATCCGTGTTTTAAACACGGATGAAATCGAACCAAATGCTATCCGTGCCTCAAGCACGGATCAGTCAATAAATAAAAAGGAAAAAATCAAAATAATAATAATAAAAAATCAAAAAATCAAAAAATCAAAAAGTCAGAAAAATCAAAAAAAATTTAAAAATCCTTTCGAGTCGCACTTAATTTTGATTTGTTAAAACACGACTGAGAAATACGCAACTTTAAAAAAATACTATATCTTCATCAAATCCAAGGACTCACACGAGCTCCACGCGATCGAGACCAAGGAATCAATAAGGTAACTCTGTCAGACCCTGTACTTGAGTAACCATTTCTTACGAAAGTCGTCAATTCAACCGGTAGTTCAAAGTCGTGTTTTGCAAAATTTCGTCTGGCCCTTACAAATAGGGGTTTAGTCTATTCTTTGCAGTTCTTTGCACGCAATTCCTACGAAGAAAGGCAGCTGTAGACACCCCAATTTGAACCGGCCCACACTCGAAAGGGCCCAAAAATAGTGTTTTTCCGATAAACTTGGCCAACGGGCCTCGAAGGCCCGAATCATTGAAATATGGCATCTTTGCCAAAATCAAAGCCCCTAAAACCTCTCAACAGGTTATTGAGCCAATCAAAAGGACTCGACATGCTCCCATCCACCCCGTTCCACTCAAAACATCGATTTTTCGACAAGATAGGCCAAGGGGCCTCTAAGGCTCAAAACATTAAAAAAATGATAGTTTTGATTGAATTGATACCCCTAAGACCACCCTAAGGGACCCATCAAAGGGACCGGACTCAAACTATGTTGTCCCAACCTTCACCGCTCCACGCGTGCATCCACAAATCGATAAAATTCTCCAACGGGCCTAAAAGGCCCAAATTGCCAACACGTGGCATTTTTGATAAAATCAATGATTTCAAAAATCCCAAAAAATTAATAAATTAAAAATGTGAGACTTGAGATACTTACTCCTCCTCTACTTCCACCGCTCCGCCTCTGAAATCCACAAACACCTTAAGCCCATTCAAAGCCCATAAACTTGTAATTATCCAAAAATCAATTTTCACCTTACACCCTAACCTAAAATTAATCCCATAGCACCTAAACCCTAAAACCTACCCACCCTCAAAATCCAATCCAAAACAAACCCTACCCAATCCAAAACAATCTACAACCCTCCTAAAACCCAAGCCCAACAGTACAAAGCCCATAAAACATTATCCATACCCAATTCATTATCCAACCCACAACCCTAACCCATTAACCACTACCCGCATCAACCAATCAACCCCTCAACATCAAAAGATGACATATGTCATCATCCCCTTCCACCTCCCTCATTTAATCACCTACCCCCATCACCATTCTCTAAACAATCCATCTAACCCACATCACTTCCCTCCAAAATCAGCTCAACCCATACCCTACTCTAACCTAACCCACATCACAACCCATACCCTACACACCCTAACCCATCATCATTTTCTAACATCACCAACCTCCCACATCACAACCCATATCTCTACCCATCACCTTCCTTAAAACACTCTAATAAAATCACCTCAACCCATACCCCCCCTCATCATCAACTAACTAACCCATATCCTTCTCTCTAATCAAATAATCACCATCAACCAATCAACCAATCTCATCACCTCACCCTCTCATCATGATTGTCACATGTCTTCATCTCCTTAACCCTCCCAAAAATCAATCTACCAATCTCTTACATAACCCATACTCCTAAATCTACACACCCCACATCTTCAACCAACCTAACACTCCTTCTCTAAACAACCATCTTTCAGCCCCATTCCCCCCATCAACCATCACTCATCTCACCCCACCAAACACTCTACCCAAATGGATTTGGGTAAGATCCAAACCATTTGGGTTAAAATACAACCCATTTCCCTCATTACACAACTACCCTCACTTACACTCCAAATTTCATGCCCTTTACTTCTAAAACCCATGCCATTCTCTATTATCCCAACCATTCACCCCATTATACCCCTAAATATCCTCCCAACACCTATAAATACCTCTCTTCTCATTCCAAAAATGATTACCAAGTCTTGCTAAAAAAAAGAACAAAAAAAGAAATTTATCTTCTCTCCTTACCTCTTCTCCAATCTCACACTAATCCTCTACAAAAAAAATACCTTCTCTCATACTCCATTAAGGACTTAAGAAGCATAAAAGAAGAAGAAGAAAGAAATAAAGAAATTTATCTGTACCTTCTCTCAAAGTACACCCCCTCCTCTCTCTCTCTATCCTTTCCTCCTTCCTTATCTATTATCCCCTCCTTTTTATTTTGTTTTAAATGAATTTAGGATGAGTAGTCCCCAAGGCTTAGATCTACAAGGATCATCTCCATCAATGAGATGACCCTATGATCGAGCCGAAAGTAAACCCCTATCTAGGGTACAAATGCACCCACGTGGCACATTATTTTTTATTTATTTTAAATCAAAATGACCGAGTTCTTTGAGGTCACTGCCACTTGGCGGGGAGAAAAGGGTGCCTAACACCTTCCTTTTTCTCTAATCGAGTCGTTTACCCCGATCCCTAGGTTCGATTAGTTCCTTATCCATCGTGAGTCACTATAAGCCAAAAATATCATTTTTTGGAAAATGTACATCGGGTGATCATTCACACCCACTTACAACATGAATGGTGGCAACTCCAAACCATAGTAGGTATGGTCGTCGTAATGAAGAAATCCACGTATCTATAGTTGCATTGCACGTTTGCATGTCCCTTCTAGCCAATGTGGCATTAATGTGTAGCCCGATCTCCTCGTCAGATGTGACATCATTCATGAAAACCACAACTCCAGTCACATACCTTTATGGTATATAAAACTGGGGCATCAGTACTATTTGATCAAGTGACTCTGAAAGGTATATCGATACATCCATGCTGGAGCAACCTTAGCCTTTATCCTATTGTAAGCCACAAAGTCACTTGTCCCTATTGTCAACGTAATACTAATACGTGATTGGTCCTTTTGTGGGATGCTAAACTATTTATGAAAGCTACAACCCTAGACTCGTACCTATATGGTATATCAAAGTTAATCTAAGTTGTGTTAATTGAACTTCTTGGTCAAAATCAGTAACTAAGAGAGATCCTATCCCACTGTACCTAATATACTATGGGGATAGACGACGTCTATTCTAGATGAGAGGTGATTTAAGAGTCCTTTTGCTCAGTATCGTGTGCCACCTCTTAATTGGGGATTAAACTTGTTATTTTTTACTCTAGAGATTTGGGTTGGTGTTTTAGATTATCACCTATACGGTATATCAAACCACATCACCATGTACCATCTAATTGAGTACGCTTGAAAGGTATATAGGTGCACTTGGGAAAAGGTGGCCAGATAAATTGCATTGCATGTAGTAAACGTAAAGTCTAGAAGCCTTCCTATAAGTCACGACCTGAACTGACTATGGTTGTTCCCGGGTTGCTCTATTTAATCCAACCAACAAGTAAGAGAGTGCACCGATCTAGACCATTCAAACTAAACTCGTAATATTGGTCCGACCTAATTGATGAAATGTACCGATCAATTTGAACCAATTAAACCAATTGACCCAATCGATAAATGGATCAAACTGATCAACACCAAACCGATTGGACCAATTGATTTTACTTTCAAATATTCAAACTATTTTATACTAGAAAGATTCAATCTTAGGGTCAAATTAATTTGTCAGATCAAAGGTTTAATCCCAATTAGGGGTAGACCCATGACTAACCTTTCTCACCTTCTTGGTTACTATAGACTTATAGTGCATTTAGATTTGATATTTCCCACCGAACTTGGGCTAATTTATATCAAAATTTTAATCATATGGTTTAGAGTCAAGCCTTTAGAATCAATGATTAATCTTAGGTGTACTTTCACTCAAGTAATAATTACTCCTAAACATTCTAAACCGTTATCTGTGCTATTTTGGGTCCGTCAAAACAGTCGTCTAGCCAAAGTACCAATTCAAGTCCAAGTAGTCTACCCATGCACCATAGTATTATATCCATCTACCCAAAAAGATCTCCATGCTTTGTAGATAAACATCCCTGAGTTTTTTTTTTAATTTTTACTTCAGTTTTCGTCGATCTTTAAATTCAGTTAGTTGTTTCATTTATGTTAGCCTTTATTTAATTTTTGAGTTTTAGTAGAGTTTGTTAGTCCATGTTTTTTAATTTTTTAAATTCAGTTAGCTATTTCAGTTCCGTTAGTCTTTCTTTAATTTTTGAGTTTTAGTCGAGTTTATTAGTCTATGTTTTTTAATTCCAATAAAATAAAAAAGCTTTTGATTATCATGCGTACAATAATGATGAGAACATAAAATTTAACATGAAGAATGACTCAGAAATCACTAATCAAACTTGATAAATATTGGAATTAAAGAGTATACTCAATAAGTGCAAATTGGTATTATATTATCCCCAGGGAAACATGAGAGAATAATAAACTTACTTGAGAAACTCAACAACGTTCCTTGTAATACCCCAAGTTTCTACTTCATATCTTGAGGAAACCAAGTATTAAAATCTCGAGAAATTTTTTTGATAAAGAACTTAGGATAAAATACTCATATTATGTTCGGTTCCTTGTTAACGAAATCTAACTTTGCCATTAACCTTAAAATTCTCGAAAAACCTATTCTAGCTTGTAAATATGCTCGAATTCGAGTTCGGACGAAAAAGTTATGAAAATCCTCGAATTTCATGTTAAGTGGGACCCAAAAATAGTGAATTCTTGATAGAGCGAGGATTTGTAAATTTCATCTCCTAAATTCTTTTTTTTCTATGAAAGAAAGAGATGAAAAGTGTTGTTCTTAATTCTGCCTTATTCCATAAGATCTAGAAGCACTTCTGCAACCTTCTCTCTGTCCATTGGTGTTTCCCTAGCACTCTTTTTTTTAGCTGAGAATGAAGGCCTTCCAAGTTGTCGCTCGATCGAAAGGATATAGGTGAAAATTAGAGGGAATGGAGTATTCATTCATCGAATTTTAAGTCTAGAAAGTCAAGTTATCGTCAAAAATGAAAATAAAGGAGAAATACCAACTTTTCCCTCAAAGTCTTAAAATAAGGAAAAATTTGATTTCTTACTCTTCATTTTTCTTTTTCTCTAATAACCCTCAAGCCCTAGCTCTTGGAGAACCAAGGTTTTTTACTTTTTTTCCCTTAGATTGTTCGAAGTCGAGTGATCATTGACCTTCGATAACAAAAAAGGAGTTGAAGTTGGCGTCAAACTCTATAAGCTCATGGTCTTTGAACCAAAATTTTCTTTTGTTCTGTACATCTCTCACAAAAAAAATCAGCAAATAGGTTTCGACTTATCCAACCTGAAGGTTCATTTACTTGGGAAAGGATCGTTCTTTATCATAAGAGAGAGGGGGGTATTGTCTCTAAGAATAGTGCAACCACCCAAGCATTTCGTATCCAAGACCACAAATCTCGACCTTCGTGCCACTCTTTGCATCTCATCAACTGTCGAAAGCTATAAAAGTAGGATGCCTTCCCTTCTATCCTCAAGTTGTATGATATTTTTCATAGAAGATAGATTTAACCATTGATATTATTCTCCTCTAAGGATGTATCGAAGAATCGACAAAGTTCACATAGTTTCGATTTAAGTTAAACATGGTTTTAGATTTTTATTAATTTGATTCCACGTTAGGAATAGGGATTTGACATGTTTTTATCAAGTTTTAACATTATTTTCATGGGTGGGTCGAAGCATTAGAAGAACGAAGGAAAAATCCAAAGAAATGGATCGAAAATTCGTGAACTTGTTCAGTGCTGACGATAGGAGTTGTCGGTTCCACCGACATAATCAGGCTTCTGCTACCAACAGAAATATTTTGACAAAAACTATTTCTGGCCTTTGGCTTGCCCTCCTTACTTTAAGTTCTTTAATGAAATTAAGGTTTTACCCCCCATTTCGGAACAATGGGAATGGTTTCAAGATCCAAATCTCAAAGGATCAAAATTCAAATTTTGATTTCAAAAACAAAATGTAAATTTTAACGTTTTCGATAAATTTTCAAAAGTTAACATCTTTCGCGTTACTTTGAATTAAGCTATAAAAATTATATGATGTCGAATCTCGTGTTCAAGGCTTTCATTCCGAAAAAATCCATTTTCAATTTCAACAATTTTAAAAAATCACTTTTTTTTACACTTAGCCAAATTTTGACAGCTTCCCAGTTTTTATGCCTTATGATTTTATCGCATTTTCCGAGCCTTTTGACTTAACTAAAACCCTCTAATAGAATTGGTTTATTTCCTATGGGTCTTGAATAACTTTAAAAACAAATATACTTTGATAGATATGTAAGAAGTTAGACGATAGATTAACCGATTGATTGATGAATGGATAGAGAGAATGTAGGTTCTCAACTGAATGATGGGACAGTACCTCTAGTTTTAATTAGTGACCATGCCACATAAGACATGATAGATGGATAGATGAATGGGTGGATAGATTGATGGTAAAAGCGCCCTCGATCCGTGGGGTGCGCGGATCCGCTTTTGACCTTTGAGGTTTGGGAGTCGCCACCTAGTTATTACGGTCTAAGAACCGATCATTGACTCTAAAAACAAAGACAACTAATCTACGAAAGAAAATACGGGTCCGGGGATCACGTTACGGGGTTGGAAGGTGTTAGGCACCAACCCCGCCCAGCAAGTGCCGGTCTCTACTTCTTTCCAAAAATCGATTACATTGCAAAATAAACCAAAAATAACAAATAATTATAATAAAAAAAATATAAAAGAAAGTTACCTTCCCGATTACAACGATTCCCTCAGCACTAGTGAAGAGTATCTACATATGTATTTCCTTGCTATTAGTCCGTCATCGGATTTGATTTCTGATCTCCAAGTTGAGGTATCTTCTTCTTAGATCTGTGAGTTTTCTGATTTTTCTTATGGATTTGAAGGTGTTTTGGAAGAGTTTTTGGGTGTTTTTTGAATTAAAGTTGATGTATGGATGTTAGGTAAGGAGTTAGGACTTCAAAATTAAGGTTTTGGGAAGGTTGGGGAGGCTTCTTGACCTATTTTTTGCTAATATTTATGATTTGATCCGAAAATAGGGTGTGAGGACCCCTATTTATAGATTTTTTTAAGGGTTGATTTAAATAGAATTAGTATTTAATTAGAATTCTTTTAGTTAAAGTTGTATTTTAGTTAGAATTGTTTTAGGTAGAGTTGTATTTTAATTAGAATTATTTTAGGTAGAGTTATAATTTAGTTAGAATTCTATTAAATAGAGTTATTATTTAATTAGAACTCTATTAGGATTTTGACTTTTGATCTTATTTTGTTGACTTTAAGATTTTGACTTTAGTCTTAATTGATTGACTTCAATATCTTGACTTTAGTCTTACTTAATCGACTTTAATTTTGACTTTAGTCTTACTTGATTGACTTTAATACCTTGAATTTGGTCTTGCTTAATTGACTTTAATTTTTTGGAGAACCCCCCTCTATTATATTTTTAATTCTTTGGACCCCCAAATGGAGGGGTCCTTGAATAAATATCTTGGCAACCCTCAACAATTTTGCCTGAAAGCATGATTGATCGATTCTTTTAGTTTAAAATTTTAAATTAATTTTATTAATATTTCACTTTAATTATTTAATATTTTATTTATTAATTTTAAAATTTTAATTATGAAAATTGTGAAATTACCGTTTTACCCCCGGAGAAGACTTTTCACATTTTAAATCGATTTTTTATGTTCTAGGATGTTTTAGAATTGATTTTTCGTAAGGAATTCAATGGAAATATCGATTTGTGTCATTTATAAAATTTTTGTGTGAAATGATCGTGAACTTTATGAGGGTCATTTTCATCATTTTATCGAATTCTGTGAAAATTGGCGAAATGATTTATTTGGTTTCGATTTGTTATTTTATGTGTTTGAATGAGTTTTCCTAAGCGTAACGTAGGCTCTAGGATTGTTCTGATGTTAGGGGTATTTTGGTAATTTGATAATTTTTTAGTGATTTTTATCGTAAAACTTCTTTTTGTCAGAAAATTGATGATTTCTAAGTTTTTGGGATTATATTTTCCTAGCGTAGCGCGGTTTCTACAGTTTTGTTAGTTCGAAATACTTTATCCCGATTTCTGAAACATATCTGGTAACAAAATAAGGCAATGGAATAAACATCTATCATTGGGAACCGTTGCAATCCGATTGACGAGTTGATTAATCAGGCGAGTGCAAAAATGAGGTGTCTACAGATACCCCTCTTTGGCAGAGGGTTGAAGGAAACTAGATAGCAAATCTATTTCGGTAGATAGTGCGATATCCGAATGCCAAAGCTAGTGACAGTTCATTTTACAGCCTGATTTAGCAATTCGTCGAGGCGTTCGGATCTTTGAGGGTAAAACTCTCCCCGAAAAAAAATGTTGTCAGGTCCTCAAATTTTAGAAAATCCTCCTTGACTAATGCAAAAGTGCACGTGTGTGCAATGGTGTGATTCTTACTGAGCAAAAATGTATCATGTCCTAAAAATCTTCTCTCACTGACAATAATGATTCAAAATTGAAATATGATTATGCAACGAAAAAAATCATGGCAAGGTTTAACAATGTGGTAATTGGAGTCATAACATTGTAGGAACTTCGTTAAATCCTATTTGAAATTATTTTTTAGACTTCGAAAAAGTTTGAGTCTCGTTTATCGGACTCAAGCCTATTGTAGCCACGCTTCTCGGACTAAGAAACTTAAACAATCTTGTTAATTGATTCTATGATTCAAACAAAGCTGGAATCTCGTTTCTCGGACTCTAGCTAAGGTTTACAGGAACTTTAAACAATTCTATTAAAATTGGAGTCTCGTTTCTCGAACTCGAACTAAGATTTATAGGCACTTAAAAAAACCTATTCATTCTATAATTCAAAAAGTTGGAGTCTCGCTTCTCGGACTCGAACCTCAGGTTTGTAGGCACTTCAAAAAACTTACTTGTTCTATGATTCAAAGAGTTGGAGTCTCGTTTCTCGGACTCGCACTTAGGTTTGTAGGCACTTCAAAAAGCCTACTCATTCTATGATTCAAAAAGTTGGAGTCTCGTTTCTCGGACTCTAACTTAGGTTTATATGCACTTCAAAAAGCCTACTCATTCTATGATTCAAAAAATTGGAGTCTCGTTTCTCGGACTCGAACTTAGGTTTATAGGCACTTCAAAAAGGCCTACTCATTCTATGATTCAACAAGTTGGAGTCTCGTTTCTCGGACTCGAGCTTACGTTTGTAGACACTTCAAAAAACCTACTCATTCTATGATTCAAAAAATTGGAGTCTCATTTCTTGGACTCGAACTTAGGTTTGTAGGCACTTCAAAAAGCCTACTCATTCTATGATTCAAAAAATTGGAGTCTCGTTTCTCGGACTCGAACTTACTAAGCCACGTTTCTCGGGCTTAGATTTATAGGAACTTAAACAATCCTATTAATTCATTCTATGATTCAAAAAAAGTTGGAGTATCGTTTTTCAGACTCGAATTTACTAAGCTACGTTTCTCGGGCTTAGATTTATAGGAACTTAAATAATCCTATTAATTCATTCTATGATTCAAAAAAAATTGGAGTCTCGTTTCTCGAACTCGAACTCACTAAGCCATGTTATCGGGCTCAGATTTATAGGAACTTAAACAATCCTATTAATTCATTCTATGATTTAAAAAAAGTTGGAGTCTCATTTCTCGGACTCGAATTTACTAAGTCACGTTTCTCGGGCTCAGATTTATAGGAACTTAAACAATCCTATTAATTCATTCTATGATTCAAAATCGAGTTCAAAGTTTGAAAGATCGGGCATTTATTGACTTATCATGTATTTGGATTCATAATTATCATTGGACTTCATCAGACTTTGAAGTAAGATTTTCATGTGATTAAGGACAAAACTTTGGAATTAAATGACTTTAAAAAATGCCTCTAGTTCAAGGTTGTCTTTAATTGGAACTTGACTACGAGACTGATGGAATGGATTACGCTTAAAAAATATGGACTCTGATGTATGACAGATAGAAGAACTGACATTCCCTTAAATTTAAGACTCTTAAGGTTATCATATGTACAGTAAGGAATTGATCATTTTCTTTCAAATTTCTTTTGAAAAATGCTTGAGCTGAAAAAAAATCTTGATAAATATTAGAATAGAAGATCTTTCTCTTCAAAATGGTTGATGGTTCTACATCTTTCAATAGCGAACACTTGAACAAGTAAACATACTCTTGAAGATCCTACAATGTTCAAGATGACTTCTGATTTTTTTGACTTCAACATTGTCTTCGTCGGATGTGAGCTCTTAGTTGAAAAATGACTATTGTGGCTTAAATGGTTCTGCATTTTCTAGTTTCTGCACAAGCTTCCTTTTGAATTTTTCTTCTTGATGGAACTTTTCATCCCATTGGATGATGCCCCAATTTTTGCCTAGATCACCTCTTCAGGTTTTCAATTTAGCGGGTTTTATTTTTCTTTTTCTGATGATGCGTTGATTTTTTCCTAGGTCGCCTTTTCAGGTTTTCAACCTAACAGACTTTCCTTTTTATGGTTATACCCTAACTTTTGCCTAAGGCTCCTTTTCGGGTATTCGACTTAACGGGCTTCTCTTTTTTCTCGATGATCTTGAATATTCAACTCGACAGCTTCTTGGTTCCATACACCTTAACTGAGTCAATTAGCATTCAGGAGGACTTAATAAGTGGGCTTAGGATATGGTTTAGAAAGAAAAGGTAAAAGGCTCAACTTCCCAAAATGTCCCTAGTTTGATATTCTCTCTTTTTTGTCAATTACTTTGATTTTTTCTAAATGCCCCTAGTTTGGCATTCTTTTCTTTTTATCAATTCTTTTGATTCTTTTTTCTAATGCCCTTAGTTTGGCATTCTTTTCTTTTGAACCTTTCAATAGGGGATTTTCCTTTTAGATGACACTTTTCTAAAGAGAATACACTTATTCTTTGTGTGACCGGGCCTGAAGTAACTTCTTAGGTTGCCTACGTACCCCAAATATTTCTTTTTCTTTTGGGATCAGGTCAAAACGTATTTCATACTAAGATTTCTTCCCAAGGTTGGTCGGTGTGATTTAGAAAGAAGAGGCTATTTATTTTTATTTTTTAAAAGGCTGCGAGGGGCTAAAGAAAGTTTTTTTTTTGGTAAGACAGGGATATAGTTCGACCAAAGGAGGCCTCCTTTGATGAATACTGTTCGACTTGGTCAAAGTTTTAGGAATTTGATATCTGGATTGCTCTGTCAAGTAAGGTCTTCTTTTAAGAAGGAGTAACTTCAGTTTTCTTCTAAGAATGAGTTATCTTCAGTCTTCTTCTACGAAATTGAATGTGATTGCATTATTTGTATTTGACCTTGACTCGTTCAATTCTTTCCAAACTTCGAAAGAATTCTCATATTCTTTTGCTAATGATGGATCCATTTTTACAAATTTTTACACCTTTGTCACTGGTTTCAACTGCATCATTCTTAATGATCTTTGACTTTGAAGTCTACCTTTGACTTTATGTCTTGATTTATTTTGTTGCAATCTATTTTGATGAGACCATACAGGAACATTATTGAATTTCTCAAGTTTATTAATCTCTCATGTTCTCTTGAGGATAATGTATCACCAATTTGCACTTCTTGAGTGTACTCTTTAATTCCAATATTTATCAAATTTGATTAGTGAGCTTTAAGTCATTTCTCATGTTAGATTTTATGTTCATGTCATTATTGCACACAGGATAATCAAAAGCTTCTTTATTTATTGGAATTGAAAAGAACATAGACTGACAAACCTTACTAAAACCCAAAAATAAAGATGACTAACTGAATTCAAAGACTGACACAACTAAAGCTAAAAAAACTAAGAAGACTTAGAAGACGACATCATTCTGAATAGAGGGACACAATTCTAGAGTCTATGCCACTTCGATTATCTTCGATGGATAACTTGAACTTGTCTGCTTTTACTATCTCTTCATATTTCAATTCAAGTCTCTGTCATATGCGCGACAACCCGTTGCTTCAATAATTTTTATGTTCTTCAGTTATGTCACTGCCTTAGAGTAGTTGTACTTATTCTAGCATGGAGCGAATGCATTGTTAAGACCAATTGGGTGAATGAAGGAAACTGTGTCAATTGGTTCGGGTTTGGATATGGATATTAAGTTTAGAGTAAGAGGGGGCTGATTTTGAAAAGTAGGCAAAGGGTTAGTCTTAACATTGGGAGTAGTAGGAGTCGGTATAGTGACTTTTCCTTGCTCAATAAGGTCTTGGATAGCATGTTGGAGAGTAATACACCTGTCAAAAACATGACCACGCATCTAATAGAATTCATAGAATTGCCCATTATCCATGTTTGGGGGAAGAGGATTAGGCAAAGGCTTAGGTTGTAAAGACGCCAACAATCCCCTTTTCGTCAATTTTTGATAAGCAATACTAAGGAACATTCCAAGATTGGCAAACTGTCTCCTAGGCTTAGCTTGTGAAGGCTGAGTAGCTTGAGAAGATAGTGCGAAGGAGGTGTTGGCCACTTGTAAGGAATTGATATTAGGTTTGAAATGTTTGGGTTTTGACTCAGACAAGTTACCAAAAAGTCCCGAAGAGTAAGCATCCTCAACTTGATTTCCAGCCTCAAGGAGGGATTGAAAAGTAGGCAAATATTGAGGCATCAAGTACTTCGCATAATTTGGAGTGAGATTCCTGAGGATTATCTTGACTTGTTCCTTCTCTTGACGTCGGTCCCACAATTGAGCTGCTTTAGCTCTCCATCGAGCAATGAACTCAGTGAAAGTCTCCTCGGATTTCTGTTTAGTAGTTTCTAGATCTCTTCTTGTGAGTTCAATATCCGTGTTGAACGAATATCGACCAATAAACTCTTTCATCAATTCATACCATGTTCTTACCCGAGAAGAGTCCAATGACATTAACCAGCGTAGGGCAAGACCTGTAAGGGTTCTTTGAAAAAGTTGAGCCATCTATTCTTCACTCAGACCCTGAGATTGCATTATGCCGACATATACTTTTAAGTGAGTCCTAGGACATCGAATACCGTCAAACTTCTCCATATCTGGCATTGTGAACTTCTCTGGCAGACGGACCGTGGGAGACAAGGTCATTGCCCCTAATCCAAAAGTAAGATCGTCAGGGTTTTTAATATTCTTCAAAGCAGTTTCAACCTGAATTATTCGATGAGCTAGGACAGGGTTGACGTGTAACTGATCATCTTCTTGGTTTTCAACGAGGTAAAACACATCTTGAGGTTCTATAGCTTTATCTTTTCCCTTTTCAATTTTTAGGGATTCAATTTGTGTTTAGACAGAAGCAATAATCTGTGCTTGAAAAGATTCTAAAATCTGACGGTGCGCAGCTTCATCCATGGTACTAGTTTCTTCTCGTAGCAAAGACTGACTATTTGGCAATGGTACTCTAGAAAGATGGCTTTTTTCACGGACCCAAAGTGGTACAGATGGAGGTTTAGAACGTTTGGGACCAATTATCACCTGATTGGAAGTAAACCAAGGTTAACTATTGACTCTTAACCACATGATTAAAGTTTCAATATAGAATAGCCCAAGTCCGGTGGAAAATATCGAATCCAAATGCACTATAAGTCTATAGTGACCAAGAAGTGAGAAAGGTTAGACGCGGGTCTACCCCTGATTGGGATTGAACCTTTGATCAGACAAATTAATTTGATCCTAAGATCGAATCTTTCTATACAAAGTGGTCTGGATCTTTAAAAGTGAAACCAATTAGTCAAACTGATTTGGTATTGATCAGTTTGATCCATTTGTCAATTGGGCCAACTGGTTTGAGTAGTTCAAATTAATCGGTACATTTCACCGATTGGGTCGGACCGATATTGCGGGTTTTTTTTTATTATTCTGGATCGGTCCGCCCAATTACATGTTGGTTGGATTGAATAAAGCAACCCGGGAACACCCATAGTCAATTCGGGTTGTGACCTATAGGAAAGGTTTCTAGACTCTAAGCTTACTACGTGCAATGCATTTTATCTGGCCACCCTTGCCCAAGCACACCTATATACCTCTCGATACATGGTGACTTGGTTTGATATACCGTATAGGTGATAATCTAAAACCTCAACTCACTTCTCTGAAGCCAAAAACAGCCAGTTTGATCTCCAGTTGAAAGGTGGCGAACGATGCTGAGCAAGGGCCGACTTAAATACCTCTCGTCTAGAATAGACATAGTCTATCCCCCTCGTACAGTAGGGTACAGCGGGGCAAGATCTCACTTAGGCACCGGTTTTGACCAAAAAGTGCAATTGATATACTTGGATTATCTTTTATATACCTACGGGTACGAGTCAAGAGTTGTAGTTTTCATAAATGGTTTGGCATCCCACGAGGGGACCGACCACGTACTAGTACTATATTGGCAATCAGGACATGTGACTGTGTGGCTCACAATAGGTCAAAGGCTCAGGTCGCTCCAGCCTAGGTGCATCAATATACCTTTTAGAATCACCTGATCAGACGGTATTGATGTCCCAGTTTGATATACCCTAAGGTACGTGACTGGAGTTGTGGTTTTCATGAATGACGTCGCATCTCCAAAGAGACCGGGCCACGCATTAGTGCCACATTGACTATATGGGACGTGTAAGTGCGCAAAACAGTAAATGTGCACGTGGTGTGTGCAAAATAGGATTGGGTGTACCCGAGGCCTTTTTCAAATAAATGAGTCTATAGGCTTGATTAGATCGCACAACTAAGGATATCAAATAAATTGATCAAGAAATACAAAAATATCCAAACATCCAATTTGATATTAGAGCATGCACATCATAGAGATATATCAATCTAATCATGGCATATTAGGTAGATAATCAATTAGATCATGACAAAATAGATCGAAAGTGATTAATCAAAGACGACACATAAACATTGAGATAAGAATAATTTTTTTTTTTTAAACATGCATGGCAAAGTTTTTTTTGTTAAAAAATTCCCTTAAGTTTGTTACCTAAGAAACTTTAACGTAAGAGGTTGGCTAACTTGACTAATCCAATAAGATTTTCGATCTTACTAAGAGTCGTTGGGTCAACACCATAACAATTATCCAACGCCACAAAAAAGAATTTAGATGACTTCTAAAATTCCATATTTAGAATTAAAATTCAGCGAAGAAAATAATTTTCTTCAAAATTAAATGGATTTCATCATCTAGAACGCTAACCTTGAAGGCATTGGATCGTTCTTTTGGGGGTCGAAAATTGAACTCAACATCTACCAATTTTTGCCATCAGGAAAATCTCCTTAACAAATTTTAAGTATGCTCACATATTGAAAATAATTAAATATTCCTTGGGATTAAGTCTAACCCTTTCCAAATGTCTAACCCTTTTTTTTAATGTATATATTGCTGCCACAACATTCCTTCCAAAACCCCCTCCTTTTTTAATATATGTTGCAGTCAGCAACACATAACCAACAATTCTATATATATACATATGTTGCCGTCAACGTGATCAACTCACACTTTTGTTTTTCACATAGGTTGCCGCCAGCCACACAACTAACACATTCAAATACTCACAACTCACAACTCACAACTTATGTTGCTGGCAGCAGCACACACAACTTCTTTTTATTTTTTATTTTTCTTGGTTTTCAATGGAAAGAAAAAAAAAACTTTAATTCAGAGAAGACCCACTCACATGAAATAATTAAGAATAATTAAAAGGGTGAATTATCCGATTTTTTACGCCAAACGTATGGCAGACAAAGTCCAAGCATAGTCTGCACCTTTGTTGCTACAGTGCACAAGGCTGTACCATTATCACCATCATCCTTTTACTTCTAGCTGGAAACTAGAGAAACAGTTAGTTTTCAGCACGCACGTTATCCAGATTCTCCAAGAAGGATGAAATATGTTTTCCTAAAGTAAAATAAATAAATAAGTAAAATGAAATGCTTTATTTATTTATTTATACGCAAATCTGCAGCAATACACGCGCAGTCTAACAGAACCGGTAACTCTTAGGATAGTCGTCCATTATTATACACGAGCTTGTTCTATGACGCAAGGACGCACAAGTGCGAAACCAGAGAGAAGAGCGTGTGAGAAAGGAAAAGGTGAAAAACAGAGTATAATGCGATTTAGAGATCACCGATTTTCCTGCAAAAACTAGATCTTTTCCCTTCTTTTTTTTATTTCCTGTAAGCTTCGATGACTCCGAATCACCAAAACATCGCTCTTCTCAATCTCTAAAGCTTTTCTAAATAGTTATTCTCAGTAGAATCATATTTAGAAGGAACTCTCAAACCATCAAGATGAAGCAAATTTTTTGTGATGGATCATAAGAATAGAGATAAAGAACGACTAAACAAAATATTACGATGACCAGCATAAGATGAATCGATTTCTCAATTTGAGAAATCGATCGATTGTAAAGCTCCTCTTCTTTTATTTCCTCTTTGTCTTCCACAATTCCTCCGTCTTTTCTCTTTTTTCTACCTCATCAAGAATAAAAAATTTTGCCATTGATTTGGACATTTGAACTAGACGAACCACCAAGAGATGTCTTTCCATGCTCCGCTCTTCGTTAGAGAGAGAGAGAGAAAGAGAGGGGAGAGAGAGACGTCTCTCTCTGATGTCTTTTCTTCTTCTTTGGAGAAGAAGATAGAAATTAAAAAAAACATCTTCCAATGGCACACCACTTGACAACTTAAAAACGTTAAAACTTTAACCATTAAAAATGAATTTTTACTGGGAACACATCACCTTTAAAATTTTTTTTGAAAACGTGGTTGCTGCTAACAGAACCTTAAATACCATTTTTTTGTTTTTGTTGTTTTTATTTGTTGGTGATGGGTTGAACAACATTCGCCCATTATAAAAATAAACAAAACAAACTTTTATTAGTAATTTTTTTTTTTAAACATGCATGGCAAAGTTTTTTTTGTTAAAAAATTCCCTTAAGTTTGTTACCTAAGAAACTTTAACGTAAGAGGTTGGCTAACTTGACTAATCCAATAAGATTTTCGATCTTACTAAGAGTCGTTGGGTCAACACCATAACAATTATCCAACGCCACAAAAAAGAATTTAGATGACTTCTAAAATTCCATATTTAGAATTAAAATTCAGCGAAGAAAATAATTTTCTTCAAAATTAAATGGATTTCATCATCTAGAACGCTAACCTTGAAGGCATTGGATCGTTCTTTTGGGGGTCGAAAATTGAACTCAACATCTACCAATTTTTGCCATCAGGAAAATCTCCTTAACAAATTTTAAGTATGCTCACATATTGAAAATAATTAAATATTCCTTGGGATTAAGTCTAACCCTTTCCAAATGTCTAACCCTTTTTTTTAATGTATATATTGCTGCCACAACATTCCTTCCAAAACCCCCTCCTTTTTTAATATATGTTGCAGTCAGCAACACATAACCAACAATTCTATATATATACATATGTTGCCGTCAACGTGATCAACTCACACTTTTGTTTTTCACATAGGTTGCCGCCAGCCACACAACTAACACATTCAAATACTCACAACTCACAACTCACAACTTATGTTGCTGGCAGCAGCACACACAACTTCTTTTTATTTTTTATTTTTCTTGGTTTTCAATGGAAAGAAAAAAAAAACTTTAATTCAGAGAAGACCCACTCACATGAAATAATTAAGAATAATTAAAAGGGTGAATTATCCGATTTTTTACGCCAAACGTATGGCAGACAAAGTCCAAGCATAGTCTGCACCTTTGTTGCTACAGTGCACAAGGCTGTACCATTATCACCATCATCCTTTTACTTCTAGCTGGAAACTAGAGAAACAGTTAGTTTTCAGCACGCACGTTATCCAGATTCTCCAAGAAGGATGAAATATGTTTTCCTAAAGTAAAATAAATAAATAAGTAAAATGAAATGCTTTATTTATTTATTTATACGCAAATCTGCAGCAATACACGCGCAGTCTAACAGAACCGGTAACTCTTAGGATAGTCGTCCATTATTATACACGAGCTTGTTCTATGACGCAAGGACGCACACGTGCGAAACCAGAGAGAAGAGCGTGTGACAAAGGAAAAGGTGAAAAACAGAGTATAATGTGATTTAGAGATCACCAATTTTCCTGCAAAAACTAGATCTTTTCCCTTTTTTTTTCTGTAAGCTTCGATGACTCCGTATCACCAAAACATCACTCTTCTCAATCTCTAAAGTTTTTCTAAATAGTTATTCTCAGTAGAATCATATTTAGAAGGCAGTCTCAAACCATCAAGATGAAGCAAATTTTTTGTGATGGATCATAAGAATAGAGATAAAGAACGACTAAACAAAAGATTACGATGGCCAGCATAAGATGAATCGATTTCTCAATTCGAGAAATCGATCGATTGTAAAGCTCCTCTTCTTTTATTTCCTCTTTGTCTTCCACAATTCCTCCGTCTTCTCTCTTTTTTCTACCTCATCAAGAATAAAAAATTTTGCCATTGATTTGGACATTTGAACTAGACGAACCACCAAGAGATGTCTTTCCATGCTCCGCTCTTCGTTAGAGAGAGAGAGAGAAAGAGAGGGGAGAGAGAGACGTCTCTCTCTGATGTCTTTTCTTCTTCTTTGGAGAAGAAGATAGAAATTAAAAAAAACATCTTCCAATGGCACACCACTTGACAACTTAAAAACGTTAAAACTTTAACCATTAAAAATGAATTTTTACTGGGAACACATCACCTTTAAAATTTTTTTTGAAAACGTGGTTGCTGCTAACAGAACCTTAAATACCATTTTTTTGTTTTTGTTGTTTTTATTTGTTGGTGATGGGTTGAACAACATTCGCCCATTATAAAAATAAACAAAACAAACTTTTATTAGTAATTTTTTTTTTTAAACATTGTCAAACAACATATCAAACATACCTAAAAAAAAAACAAAATCTACACACGTAATAAAAAAAAACATGGTCCAAAAATCACTACCCCTTCCTCAGTAAAATCATCTTGAAATTTCATATTATTTAGGGTCATTCTGAATGACCCTTGATTGAACCAAAATAATAAAATAAAATAAACAAAAATAATACTAATATGCAAAAACGGAATATTCATAATCTAAACACATGATCAATAATTGAACCGAAAAGGATGATAAAAACAGAATAAAAATAGATAAACTAACAATTAAAAACAGTCTAGGTTATTTTTAGCAATGTTCCCATACTTGGGATTTTTCAAGTTTGATCCTCAAAGTCCCCAGTGGAGTCGCCACTGAAACCGCCCTCGATCCGCGGGGTGCGCGGATCCGCTTTTGACCTTTGAGGTTTGGGAGTCGTCACCTAGTTATTACGGTCTAAGAACCGATCATTGACTCTAAAAACAAAGACAACTAATCTACGAAAGAAAATACGGGTCCGGGGATCACGTTACGGGGTTGGAAGGTGTTAAGCACCAACCTTGCCCAGCAAGTGCCAGTCTCTACTTCTTCCCAAAAATCGGTTACATTGCAAAATAGACCAAAAATAACAAATAATTATAATAAAAAAAATATAAAAGAAAGTTACCTTCCCGATTACAACGATTCCCTCAGCACCAGTGAAGAGTATCTACATATGTATTTCCTTGCTATTAGTCCGTCATCGGATTTGATTTTTGATCTCCAAGTTGAGGTATCTTCTTCTTAGATCTGTGAGTTTTCTGATTTTTCTTATGGATTTGAAGGTGTTTTGGAAGAGTTTTTGGGTGTTTTTTGAACTAAAGTTGATATATGGATGTTAGGTAAGGAGTTAGGGCTTCAAAATTAAGGTTTTGGGAAGGTTGGGGAGGCTTCTTGAGTTACTTTTTCTAGGGTTTATGATTTGATCCGAAAATAGGGTGTGAAGACCCCTATTTATAGATTTTTTTAAGGGTTGATTTAGATAGAATTAGTATTTAATTAGAATTCTTTTAGTTAGAGTTGTATTTTAGTTAGAATTATTTTAGGTAGAGTTGTATTTTAATTAGAATTATTTTAGGTAGAGTTATATTTTAGTTAGAATTCTATTAAATAGAATTATTATTTAATTAGAACTCTATTAGGATTTTGACTTTTGGTCTTATTTGGTTGACTTTAAGATTTTGACTTTAGTCTTAATTGATTGACTTCAATATCTTGACTTTAGTCTTACTTAATCGACTTTAATTTTGACTTTAGTCTTACTTGATTGACTTTAATACCTTGAATTTGGTCTTGCTTGATTGACTTTAATTTTTTGGAGAACCCCCCTCTATTATATCTTTAATTCTTTAGACCCCCAAATGGAGGGGTCCTTGAATAAATATCTTGGCAACCCTCAACAATTTTGCCTGAAAGTATGATTGATCGATTCTTTTAGTTTAAATTTTTAAATTAATTTTATTAATATTTCACTTTAATTATTTAATATTTTATTTATTAATTTCAAAAATTTTAATTATGAAAATTGTGAAATTACCGTTTTACCCCCGGAGAGGACTTTTCACATTTTAAGTCAATTTTTTATGTTCTAGTATGTTTTAGAATTGATTTTTCATAAGGAATTCAATGGAAATATCGATTTGTGTCATTTATGAAATTTTTTGTGTGAAATGATCGTGAACTTTATGAGGGTCATTTTCGTAATTTTATCGAATTCTGTGAAATTTGGCGAAATGATTTATTTGGTTTCGATTTGTTATTTTATGTGTTTGAATGAGTTTTTCTAAACGTAACGTAGGCTCTAGGGTTGTTTTGATGTTAGGGGTATTTTGGTAATTTGATAATTTTTTAGTGATTTTTATCGTAAAACTTCTTTTTGTCAGAAAATTGATGATTTCTAAGTTTTTGGGGTTATATTTTCCTAGCGTAGCGCGATTTCTACAGTTTTGTTAGTTCGAGATACCTTATCCCGATTTCTGAAACATATCTGGTAACAAAATAAGGCAATGGAATAAACATCCATCATTGGGAACCGTTGCAATCGGATTGACGAGTTGATTAATCAGTCGAGTTCAAAAATGGGGTGTCTATAGATGGAAGGACAAAGGAATACTACTAGAGGATACTACAGAGCTTGCTTATATTTTTGTAAAAAGAAACTAGTATATATAGTATACAAAGAAACTATTTTGTTTACTAGAAAAGAATGATGCGTTGCTGTATATCTGGAAACGGGTCAATCTAGGATTAACACTAGATGTCATATGCTCTTTGGTAATATGGGATAGTTTAGAGCATATTTCAGCTTCTAAGATCTAGGAATTTCTCCTATTTCTTTCTTGGAGAATGTTGTGTGTAAAGGCGGTCTTTCTATAGTGTAGAGGTAAACAGGGTTCACATTTATTGTCTTTTGATAGGTTTCAACGCGAGGGGTCTCCTAGGCTAGTTAGTGATCACTGTTAGTCTATAGTCGTCAAATGGTTGACCTCACCATTAATTGAACTCATTATTGGGATCATGCCGATATAACCACCTCTCTTAGCGACTACACCGTCGTATTCGTATTATGTATTTTTTCTTTAATTATAATGTTGATAGACAGTTTCCTTTTGAAAGTTGTATATACTATTTTGATGATAGATTGAAATTATTGCAATTGTTAGCTAATTATATTTAGAAAATTTCTTGTATATTATATTCTGATGGTTCCATTGAACGGTACAAAGCTCGCTTGGTTGCTAAAAGATATAGCCAACAAGAAGGTTTAGATCTTGTTGCCAAACTAACAACTGTATGTGTCCTATTAGATATTGTTGCGATTAAACACTAGTATCTACACACTACAACAAAAATGGAAATTAGGAATGGTTATAAACCGTTCCTAAGCTAGTTTGAAACGGTTGACAGACTGTTTCTGATCGAGGCGTCGTTAATGAAATTAAACGTCTGGAAGTCGTTCTAGATCTCAGGATTTGGAACAGCTAAAAACAATTTCAAATCTACATTTAAAAAATAAAACATACTGACAAAAAAAAAAACCTTAGACATCGATTTAAAATTCGATGTCTATAAGACTGATGTCGTTAGTCTGAAACTTTAGACATCGGTTAGAAACTGATATATCTAAACATAAAAAAAAAAAAATTTAATTTGTTTTTTCTATGCACCTATTGCCTGCACTTAAAATAGACCCAAATAGAGAACATCGAGGTTCTCTATCACGTTCATTAAAACATAAAAAGAGTTACAATTAGTTGTAATTTACAAAATTACCAAGTACTTCACCATCAAAATTATAAAATGTCACATAATACTACAAACAAACATATCACTCATATAACTTGATCTCTTGACGCAAATTCTAAACTAAAACCAATGCCTTGTCAACTGATCTAATTTTGCATCCCCAGGCTTGCAGCATTTGAAGCATCTCAGACGAAAGCAAGAATTTGTGAGTCGTAAGCAGCTTAAGCTTCTTAAGCCAGTCACAAGATACCCTTAGTGCAAGCTCATAACCTTCCAACGACACTTGAGTAAAGTGCATAGTTTTCGCGTCCAGGAGACACTTCAAGTTCCCCATCACAAGCTATATGGTGATAAATAGTATGAGGTTATAAGATTGACGGAGTAGCAAAAAATGTGATACTGGTGAAACCAAAGAAATATAAAGTGAATTTGATAGGCATCCATCACAGTTTCCAACAATACAAGTACAGAGCGGGGGTAGAGCCCACCTTGGGGTCCTTGCCTCTATCAGCAATAGCGGATACACCCATCAGTTTGGACTCATTGCCATATATCACGCATGGGATGGACATGGCTTAATAATTATCCTCGTCAGACTATCGCATCCATTGAATTAGCTCTTTTTGGCAGACAGTAAAACTATGTGCAATGAAAAGTCCAATAATCAAAAAATTATGATGCATTTTTCTATGAATAGCTTGCAATTCAATTAAGATGATTAATGACCACATACCACAATTGATACGTAAAGATAAAAACAAGTGGTAGTTATATGATGGGAAGCTTCTTACAATAACTTTTTTGCAGTTAGCTCAACATTAGACTAGAAAGACAAGTCTATACACAATTCAGAGTAAATAATTATCGTTAATTTTGCATATGATGTCCCTATATGCCTACCACTTCCATGTTAAATGACAACAGACAATATCCAAAATAAGAGATTTAACCCAATCAAACACATCAAAGAAGACCACACCAAGTCATCTTAGTACAATAAACAAGATCTCCAATAAAACAACTATGTTTCGATCTTAAAATGTGCATAACAAATATGTTTCTACTATTCTCCAAAGAGAAAAACAAAAGGAAGATAGTCGATAAGGTACAATTTCTAGAAATAAACTTCCATCACATATGTTCGAACTGTAAATGATGATAAAATAAAGAATAAAAGAAAACCTTGACAAGTAAGGGTCGAACCATAGAGACAATGTTAATTCAAAGTATTTTTACTTCCAATCCAATTCAATTTTAACAAGCGATTTAAAAATAATTTGCAAGAGATGATTTATCTAAAATAAATTATTAAAATAAAAACTTAAGAATACGAGAAAGAGGTGTAGATCAATTGGGTCCACCTTCACAAGCTTTATCAATGATTTCTGATTCTCTATTTATCTCGATCTACTAAAAAAATCTAATGTTTGTTGATTAGTGTAGACACCCCATTTTTGCATCCGCCTGATTAATCAACTCGTCAACCCGATCGCAATGATTCCCAATGATGGATGTGTATTCCATTGCTTTATTTTGTTACTAGATGTGTTTCAGAAATCCGGATGAGGTATCTCAAACTAATAAAACCTTAGAAACCACGCTACGCTAGGAAAATACGACTCCAGAAACATAGAAATCATCATTTTTCAAACCAAAAAGAAGCTTCACGATAAAAATCACTAAAAACTATCAAATTACCAAAATACCCCTAACCTCAAAAAAACCCTAGAGCCTACGTTACGCTTAGGAAAACTCATTCAAACACATAAAACAACAAATCGAAACCAAATAAATCATTTCACCAATTTTCACAGAATTCGACAAAATTACGAAAATGCCCCTCATAAAGTTCACGACCATTTCACACAAAAAATTTCATAAATAACACAAAATAATATTTCCATTGAATTCCTTATGAAAAATCGATTCTAAAACATCCTAGAACATTAAAAATCGACTTAAAACGTGAAAAGTCCTCTCCGGGGGCAAAACGGTAATTTCACAATTTTCATAATTAAAAAATTCGAAATTAATAAATAAAACATTAAGTAATTAAAGTGAAACATTAATGAAATTAATTTAAAATTTTGAACCTAAAAAATCGATTAATCGGACTCTCAGGCAAAATTGTTGAGGGTTCGTGAGATATTTCTTTAAGGACCCTCCATTTGGGGGTCCAAAGAATTAAAGAAATAATGGAAGGGGGTTCTCCAAAAATTAAAAGTAAATCAAGCAAGACTGAAGTCAAGGTAGTAAAGTCAATTAAGTGAGACTGAAGTCAAAATTAAAGTCAATTAAGCAAGACTGAAGTCAAGATATTAAAAGTCAATCAATTAAGACTAAAGTCAAAACATTAAAAGTCAATCAAATAAGACCAAAAGTCATAATAGAATTCTAATTAAATAATAACTCTATCTAATAGAGTTCTAACTTAAAAACAATTCTACCTAAAACAATTCTAATTAAAACACAATTCTACCTAAAACAATTTTAACTAAAACACAACTCTAATTAAAAGATCTCTAATTAAACACTAACTCTATCCAAATCAACCCTAAAAAAAACATCTATAAATAGAGGTGCTCACACCCTATTTTCGTATCAAATCATAAACCCTAGGAGAAGTAGGTCTAGAAGCTGCCCTAGCCCCCCATAAACCCTAGTTTTAGAGCCCCAACTCCTTACCTAACATCCCTCCTTCAATTTTAGTCTAGAAAATACCTAAAATTCCTCCAAAAACACTCCCAAATCCGCAACAAACTTGAAGAGTTCAGATTCAAAAACAAGGAGATACCTTGATCTAGGAGATCCGAAGTCAAATCTGGAAACAGAACGAAGCAATGGAGTACAGTACAAGGAGCTCTTTTTGTCAGATCTGAGGGAGCAAAATCCTTGCTATCGGAAAGGTATCAATTTTTTTTATTATTTTTATTTCTATCTAGGTTTTTAGCAATGTGATTTACTTGGAAAGTTAGTAGAGACCGGCTTTGGCCGGGCGAGGTTGGTGCCTAACACCTTCCAACCCCGTAACGTGATCCCCGGACTCTTTTTCTCTTTTGTAGATTAGTTTGCCTTTTTTAGAGTCAGTTTGGTTCCTAGACCTTAACAACTAGGTGGCGACTCCCAAACCTCAAGGGTCAAAAGCGGATCCGCGCCCCGCGGATCGAGGGCGCTTTCAATTAGAAAATTAAGTAGTTAAAATATAAACAAGATCAAAAGTATGCAATAATTTAGGCCAAGATTATTAGGTAAACATTAACTATTCTCTGTAGAGCATGATTTTTCTTGAACTTATGAAAGAAAGAGACCATCAAAACTTTGAAAACATTTAATATTCAATATAATAATAAATATCTACGCTATTATAATAAAAGTATTAAGTCATTACGAGAATAATAAAACACTAACAAGTCTTGCTCAGGCTTCCTCAACAGATCTAATGGAGATTTAGCCAACAGTCATCGTAAGAACAATAAAGTACAAATAAAATAAAGAAAACATGGAAAGAAGAAGTAGAGAAGAGAAAAAGAAAATATCTTTATTGCGTCTTGATTTGAAACCAGTAGAACCTCCTTAAAAGTTTCATAAAACTAAGAAAGAAAATAAAAACCTAAAACTAAAAGAATATAAAAGAGATAAGTTGATCTCCAAGGAGATGAGAGATCCCTTTGGGGGAGATTGGAGATCGTATACCCTTTAGTTTGGTCCCCTATTTATAGAGAGACCAAATTAGGATTTCTTGAGTAATTAGGATTTTAGAAACATTTCGTGATTACAAAAATACCAAAGTCCTACTTCAATACAAACGTCTTCCAGCCACCAAGCTTTAGTACGAATTTTGAGGCTTGACTTTATTCATTGACAGCGCTACCGTCGTTGACCATGGCGTCGCAGTAAAAGTTTGGTCAATTGACTTGAGTTTTGGTCCACGGTCTTGTTTTGGATCTTGGATCATAGTGGTAATTTTGGATTTTCCCGATTTGCTTTGAAACTTCGCAAATAATTTCTGTTACATGTAAATAATAGTAATTAGTTTCGAAATACATAATTAAATTGAAAACAAGAATTATTATGGACTAACAATGAATTATATACAATTATAAGGTTTAGTGTATGATTTACTGATAAATTCTATGTAATTAGGGCTCTAGAAACGACTTTCTAGATCCTGATCAACATAGTAATATAGCAAATCATGTTCAAATCTGTATCTGTTTCTCCCAAAATATGGTGGACAAAGTTATTGTGAACAAGGTGAACCAAATCCACTTCGCGGTATTTTTCTTCCCAAAATTTAATCAAACTAATTCTAAGTAGGTAAATGGGTGCTCAACTCACAAATGCCATTATTCTATTTAGCAGATTCAAGCCAAAAATGGTTTCTTCACAGTTGACTTTTGCATAAATATTCAACTGTGCAGAGCATTTACAATAATATTCAATGTTTCATGCTATGATCCTCTTCACAATTTTGTTCCATGATATGATCAGTGAAGGTGCAGCCATTGCAAAACAATACAATAATATAGTCAATCTTTTAGAGAGCTTTGTGGGGAAATTTGCCATATTCAGCGCATGAAATGGTAATCTACCCTTATTACTACCTACTAGGTGTACAAATAAAGTAGCCAAGTACAGAGAAAAATGAGAAAACTAGTAATGTCAAAAAATATGATTAGACCATCTCACCAACTCAATCATAATGAAGAAATTATGTTGTTAACCACCAGGTCTTTTGACCTATTGATAAAAAAGTTTACTAATTCACAACATGGCCTACATTTGATAGATCTTAAGAATTGGAGGTAAAAAAATAATAAACAAAAAAAAAAAGAAAATCCCCTAAGTAGCAACTAAATACACCACAATGCAATGACAGAAGAAACATTGTTAAAAGAACCATGCTTTCGCTAACTCTTTTTTATTGGCATCCCTTGAGATCATTCATAGTTCACACAACACCAAAACGTCTAGGAAGAAAATGGTCTATGTGACAAAACATAATTAAGGCAGCACAACCCATTTCATATTTTGTTTGTTCTTTTACATTGGGTTCCATCTATAAAAAAAACATGAACACTACAAGCATAGCATTAACAGGGAAAAAATACATACATATGGTAGCAGTTGCATTGAAACTAAAATTACCTTTTCATGACTAGTTGGATCTTGCTCTTTGATGGACATGATTGCTTGAGCCAAAATACCCGCTTCCCTATCCATCGAGCCGAAATCACAAGTCAAATATTCTACGATGTAGGGTGTAATTCAATAGACAATAAAAAAAAAAAATTACGAACAGATGAGGTTACTAACTATATATAGAAGGAACTGCCACAAACCCTGTCTAATGAAAACTAGAAGCCCTTCCAAGCAAGGAACACTCTCTTATCTCTTATCTGGGAACATAAACATAACAAACCATGTAAATATTGATTGTTTTCTTATTTATTGCATTACACACACACACACACACACACACACACACACATATATATATATATATATATGTGTGTGTGTGTGTGTGTGTGTGTGTGTGTGTGTGTGTGTGTGTGTACATTAGATATTATATATATATATATGTGTGTGTGTGTGTGTGTGTGTGTGTGTGTGTGTACATTAGATATTCAGTAACCTGAGTAATATTAGGTGCAAAAACCATCACAATATTCTTTGCATTCATCTTGTTGTGGTGTTCGTGCTCAATGACATCTGCAATCAGATTTATTGCCCAGTCAAGCAACTGGGCTTCCATTGAAGGCAATAATCAATTTAGACACAAATTTCAGCATAGAATAAAAACAGATTATTAGGATCTGAAAACTAGAGGATGTATTTACAGATTCAAAAAGACTATATGTTGATGCCAAAGTCTAAAATTCTAAGTGGACAATATAAGGATCTGACGAGCTTATCAGAAGAAAGAAACATACTTAAAGGCCTCGTTTAGAATACAAGCACTTTTGCATCATAAGGAGAATTGTTGGCACACTGTTTCCCTTGTAATCATAGGAACATTGCATAGACTCGACAGAGACCCCAAACACACTTACACTGCAATTCAATGCAAAAAACTTGATATTAATAGTGAACTAGTTGTACTAAGCTAAGTGTTTATTAAGATGTGTGACTTGAAAACTGAAGAAAATGACAATGATCCCTTAGAAAAGAGTCTTGAACAAAGGAAAGACAGCGAGATTCATGAGAAACAACGAATCTAAGACTGGGAGATTCGTGAGAAACGATAGAAGTGCTCATGAAATATCATACAAGAAAATTTTAATAATGGTAGTTTGTGAAATGAAACTAAAAGATCAGATGGGGAGCGTAAATGAGAAGACATATGAGGAAACAATATTAAAGGTAAATGTATGTTTGAAGCTTTCTTCTTACTGCTCATAGTTATTGTTCTGACAAGCCTGATTGAATTCAACACAGGCAGCTTTCACCTTTCGAGCACCAATACTGCAATGTACATACCAACGTAAGTAAGCCTCAATACTGATTACTTAATAATAATTGAGCAGAATGATAAATCTAGAAGGCCGGTCATGGAAAAGGCATGCATGGAAAGAATTTTTGGAGTGCATCGATAAATGGGGATGTTATTTGCTTTTTACAATACATAAGAAGAAAGAAATCTAACAATGTAGAAATTAAACCATTTAGGCAAGGGTTAAGTATTCACAACTATCTTTTAGGAAGTATTTGACAGTCATAAAAAAGCTCCTCTATCCCAATCCCATGGACCGAGCAAGGATCTGGATAAGTATCTGCATAGTTAGAAAAAGGCTCCTCTGATGAAAGAATTTTGTATGATGTCAATGACTACCACTTCCAAGGTATGATGTCAATGACTACCACTTCCAAGGTATGTAAAGGTCTAAATGGAGATATTCACCTATGGAACTCTTCTCCTGTGCTTTCATATGAATCCATTAATGAGTTCTAAGTTAATTAAATGACCAAAAAAATCATTATAAAAAGAAGCATCAAATTTCTCCCATCCTCCACTAATTTGATGGCTTCGGTCCGTCTAAAAACAAAATTGATAATGAAAATTTCAATGGCCTTAAGCAGGCAAATATAGGCTTTTTCACGTTGTGGCAGAACCAACATTAATGTTGCAAGGTTTACCATTTCTCCGAAATTAATAATTATTAAAATTTTAATAACGACTAGCTATAATGTTAGTAATAATATCCTATTTTAATGTTTATGGATTGTAAAAAAGGAAATGTGGTTTATTAGTAATTTCCCATGAACTGATGATCATTGCAACTATAGAGATACTAGTCCAATATAATGCCATATGTGCCCACAAATGCAGGAGGCCCCCACCATGGGAATCTCTCTGATCATAAATTAATCCAATTAGATGATTCCTATTATCTGACACAAAACTATTTTTTGGATTATTTGTGACATCTTTTGCGTGTCGAAGAAAGTGGGGAGAAACGAAAATCTACTAATAACTGCAAAAATCAAGATCTGAACTAGGCTTGTAGGCGAGGCTCGTCAAATGGTTGTTCTTGATCCCTAAGCACATGTTCAACACGTAAGTCACCATATACATCGAACATGCAAACTTTGTAACCTAAGTATTCATTATGCATTCTCTCCATTTTTATTAGACCAAACAGATCCTATTCAAGTATCTAACACATATCAGATGGATTTTGCATATTACCACATGCTACTTCCTTTCAATGGACTAGCATAATCCGCATTTGAGTAATTTATGTTCGGCCCCTCTCTGCAAAAAAAAAAAAGTATACAAAAAAATTCAAAAACAACCCAAAGCAAGTCCAGAAACTAGCTAACAAACGCATTAATAAACATAAACACTGGTCAGCAAGAGAAAATTCCACAGTACACTAATCGTTGCATCTCAGTTAAGATCATTTCCGGGTTGTTGCAATACGTAGAGATCATTTTCGTAGTCGAAGTAGCGACCCTCGCTTTAGGGTGATTGTACTTGCAATGGGGTTCAAATTTGCAGCTTCCAGTCTTCATGTAATACTGACATTCTGGTTGGTCAGGTCTCTCGGGGAAATGAGGGGTAGATGTCAGCAAAAAGTGACCTTGCCTGCTTGAACCTAATTCACCCTGATTCTAATAAAAACATGGATTAGATTACAATCACATAAAATAAATTTCAAAATAAACAATGTAGGGCAATTGTCAAAGCCTAATAACAGTACATGTCATGAATGATAAACAGATTCATGTGTGCGCAATGGTGGAACCAACCATTTGCCGTTCATGGTTGCAAAAGCTTATGTTTTGTTTCCTTCTCTTAGTCAGCAGTTCTACATTTCTCTATTGCAGAATTAAAAAAAAAAAAAAAGAGATTTTTTTAAGAGCTCGACTGCATGAAAAGGGCGATCCAATCACATCCAATAGAGTCATATTGAAGAAATTATTTTTTGATAGATTACAATTTGTAGAAATTATTAGAGAAAAAGAAAATAACCAAAAATTAAAACAGGCTCTGTGGATGACAAAAATCACAATCTCTACTACTCAATCAGATAGATCCACATCACCACAATATATCTCTCATCTCAATAAAGAAGAAAAGGAAATTTATTCACAAAATCAAGTAATCAAAGCAGATATCCAATAGAAATAAAACATTCCACTAAGATCTAAAGACAATTCTCATGAAAAGCTCACAAATGTCAGCCAAAAAATCAACCGAATCTTTTGCTGGAAGAACTACTCACCATGAAGAAATATTGGTTCAATAAAACCCTAAATATCTCTATAAGAAAGATTATTTTTGATAATGTTCTCTTAGTTCTGCAAAAAAAAAGATAAGATTGATCTTCAAATAGCAAATCGAGGTTACCGCCTTCTGAAATCAAAACCCTAGAAACCTTTCGAAGCCCCTAAATTTAGGTCTCGTAGAAAATTAGAAGAAATTGACTGTGAGAGAGAGATCGAGGGTTCGATCGAAAGAGACAGAGACAGAGAAGTCGATCGAGGGATATGAGATAGAGGGAGAGGGAGAGAGAGAGAGACCAAGTTTAGTTCGTTTCCAAAGAATGGGACGGGAATTTGGAATTTAAAATTACTATTAAAACGGACTTGAAAGATAAAACGGTTTAATGCCGTTTTTAAATAGAAATGGCTTAATGCCGTTTTACATATTTGTTCCTATCACGCAATTTTTTTTGTAGTGACATCAATTAGATGTTAACAATGATGTTCTGCTTGGAGACTTAAAAGAGGAAGTTTATATGCAACTTTCTCCTAATTTTACTTGAAAGGGAAGATTCGTGTATGTAAATTGAAGAAATCATTGTATGAGTTAAAGCATGCTTCTCACCAATGGTTTACCAAATTTTCACCTACTTTGCTTGATGCTGGTTTTCTTCAATCCAAGGTTGACCACTCCCTTTCCATTCAATCTGTTGGTTCTACATTCACTGTTGTACTTGTTTGTGTGGATGACATCATTTTCAAAAACAATGATCTTTCCACCATTACTACCCTCAAAACCTTTCTTCATAATTATTTAAAATTGAAGGATCTTAGCCATCTCAAATATTTTTTGGGACTATAGAAATGGCTCATTCCAAGAGTGGTATTTATTTGTCTCAACGCAAGTATGCCCATAAAATTTTAGAAGACACTGGCTTTGTCTCGTCATGCTTGGAATATCGCCCATTGCTGTGAAGTCACATGGTTACTCTACCTTTTACATGATTTTGGTATTTATCACCCCAAATTGGTCTCCTTATTTTGTGATAACAAGGCTGCATTACACATCTCGGCTAATCTAGTCTTCCACGAACGTACCAAACACATTAAGATCGATTGTCATATCATTCTTGAGAAGCTTCAAAACAGCCTCATTCAAATTACTCACATTTCTTCTGTACTCTAGCCTGCTGACATCTTCACCAAACCACTTGGTGGTTCCCATTTCTATGAGTTGACTCACTCGCCAGTTGGGTGTTCATAATATTCACCTTCCAACTTGAGGAGTATTAGGAAGTTACCATGTATATCTTACCTCTACAGATCATGTACAATATATCTTATCTCTATAGATCTATTCAGCTTGGATCTCTTGTACATATCCCTTCAAAACTCTATAGATCTCTACAAGAACATTTTTATTTTTCTTTCTTTTTAGCTAAGATCCCCAAGATACATCATGTACAATAGCCTTTAAATTAAAAAAAAGTTTAAATCTATTCAAAGATTTATTAAACAACAGAGAAATTTCAAAAGTGAATTCAATGTTAAGGTTAATGGCTTCTTCTTCCCTCCATCGTTTCTAATGTTGAGAGATCAAGAGATAAGTTTGAGAGATCAGACACAGAAAGCAATCTAGCAATCATAAATATTTATATATATATATATATATATATATAGAGAAGAGAGAGAGAGAGAGAAAGAGAGAGGAGGGACTTTCACATGTCGCATAATGTGTTTATCTATAAAACCCAAATCCTCCATATCTATATCTCCATCTTAGCATCCTCAAGCTTCCTCTTAGCCCTCTACTCCTCATATCTCTCTAGCTCTTTATTCATCATTTCCCCTTCATGTTCTGAAATTGATGACAAACCTTTCTAAATTTTGGACACGATTCGGATGCTCCCTAGTGTTCTCAAACTAATAACAGGCACACTTAGACCAGAGTCTTCTATTTTAGAGACTACCAAAAAAGATTGAAATACCCTCACCTTCAATCTCTCTCTAAGAACCTAATTTCTTTCCCCAATACCTTTCTTCAAAAATGGGTTATTATTTTATATATCTTCTTAATCAGTGGGGAGAAAATAAGTAGAGAATCTTCCATCACGGCATTCTTGAGGTCTTCAAATGTCTCTTGGCATCGGTCCGATCAGGACCATGCATTGTCTTTCTTCAACAGGTTAGTGAGAGGATAGACATTAACGTAAGATTTAAAGACAAGGCATTCTTTGGGACTGAGCAAGTCCTAGAGCAAGCCATAGAATTCAGAAAGCATTTTGTACCCATGATAAAAGAAATAACATAATACTAATGGCTCAATAAAAAATTTGAATTGTAGTAGTACTTGCTTTCTTATCAATCCAAACAACTATATATTGATGTATGAATACAAAAATGTAATGCTAAAGTGATTAATGGACAAAAATATAACTACACGTAGAAAATTTAATATAAATAGTATAACAAATAGCAAAGAAAAATTTATTCACCTCACTGAAAGTTTTATTGAGGGAGTAGATCATTATAGTGTAATGTTCTTCATAACTGATCAAAAAAAAATATTCCTGCATCAAAACAAAGACAAATGACAGAAAAAAAAATCACATCACATCATTTAATATCATAAAAACAATAATATTTGACTATTAATTAAGTCAAAAACCCAACTCAGATATGTCCATAGAAACTTTTCATTTTGTGCAATCCTATTTTAGTTATTCATGAAGACTAATTAGTCCACAAAACTAATTTCTAAGTCAGAGTACAAATATTCTTTTTTTTTTTTTTTTTTTTTTGGTTATAAATTAAAGAAATTTATCAGAAGGAACTATCTAAAAAGTCAAACATATGTTTAATAGTAATATTTAGATAGTGAGAACATATACTAATATCCTCATTTTGAGCGAAAACACTGCTATAAACAAAAGTACATGGAGGAAAATCAATTGTACAACTAAACCCTAATTTATAGGATGAGGCTTTGATGATGACATTGATACTATTTGTCTCTTAAGGATTTCTCCCAAACACATGTTCTTCTGATCCTTTCTTTCAACCTATATCCCCAAACCCTTATACCCTACTTTAAAAGATATGATTTCAAAATAAAATATTCACATCCTTGAATCTTTAAGAATCTTAATCAAATACAACTAGATCCTGTTGTATAATATATATCTCAAGAAATCTTATTGTAACTACTAATTATATTTAAATTACTAAGTAGGGACCGTACTAGATGCTGGAGAGAGAATCCGAGTAAATGAAAATTCAAGTGATGGATTCTCAATGAATCAACATTTATTTTGGAAAAGATCAATGTTAACCATAAAGCAATGGAAGTCTTATTGATGAAAATTAGATGAACCCATTAAAAAAGAAGACTTCATAAAACTTCTCAGGAAACTGAAGAAATAAAGAGCGGATCAAAATAAGTTAGAAATCTTGAATTTACATAGAAAAAGGGTGTCCTAAATCTTTATCTTGAATTTACTTAATAATAAATAATAATGAAAAACACATATAAATTGAAATTCTTACTCACATGATACAATAGAAAAATGAGCCAATAGAACATAAATTTTAACAAACCCACCTTCTCGATAGGAATATCGAATGAAAAGAGAAAGATAATTGAAGATCAGTTGATCAATGATGAAGAAAACAATCATGGCTCCATCCCTTATAAATAGGGAAGTCCCAAGTAGAGCGATAAATGTTAGACTAGTTTGAGGCCACCAAGTCTTCCCCAAGTCCTCCATCGCTATGTCCAATCAAAAATCCCAAATGCATTGTTTAGGGTTTGGGTTTGAGCATTTTAGTATTTTTCCTCTTAAAAATAATAAATGAGTGTTTCGTGTTTTATATATTGGAAATTAAGGTTTTTCTTTCTATAAGAGGCAAAAAGACATAACTAGCCTTAAAAGTAATAGTTTTACTTGCTAGTTGTAGTGTTCTTCTCTCCTACCCCCATCAAAGTTGTACTTTAATTTCTCTCTACTCCCTAAAAATAGCTTTTACTCACCTTTTTCTCATTTTATTCTTAGATTTATCAATTACTCCACTAGATCTTTGGTTTTTAGTATATTTTCCCCTAATGAATTTTTCATATTAATTTTCTCCATTAATAAATAATATTTATTAGTTAATGATATATTTAAATTAATCTAGGTGATCGATTAAGGTTTGATTTCGTGCCAAACATGAACTTAAAGAAGGTGTAACTCTTGTAATTTTTTATAAACAAATGGAAGATCGTGGGAATCAAAGGGATAAAGGTCAATTCATCAAAATTACAATAAAACATATAATTGTTTTAATCAAATTACTTCAAAAATTGGTATATGCATGTTTTAATAAATATTTTAAAGGCATGACTGGTCGAGGAATTTCTATAAGATACTGATTGTTTTACTACTTTCCACTCTCTCAGATGTTGATGTTATTTTAAGAATCAAGCTAGTAATTGGAACAAAGATTGCCAAAGTTGTCAGGCCATGTTGGAGAACCACACGATTTTATCCAACTATGCTTTCAGTTGACTTTCTTGATATAGAAGATTGTATATAGGCATCCTAGTTGTATAGCATTTTAAATAAGGATCTGATTGTTCTTTTAGTTGTAATAATTGACAAGCTTCACATTGTAATTCTGGCAATGTCATGGACTGAAAGAAGGAAATAGACGTTGTAAATACTGAAAAGAAACATGAACTAAACGAATATGCCACCGCATTATTCGAGCTTTATTGACTACCCTAGTACTATTACTCTAAGAGCATGAGCATGCGAAATGTGCTAAGATGTTGGGTCGTTGAGAAGGTATACTCACGATCACTGCCAATCACCTCTTCATAGCCAAATCTTGAAAGACACAATGAGAAGAAAAAACAATAATACTGTAATTCAGTTTTTTTGTAATACTATTAACAGACACAAAATTAGTAATGAGATTAGGAACATGTAAAACATTGGACAAATAAAAGCTATGAGGGACTATGATGATTCATTTACCAACTAGGAATGACAAGGAACCATCAGCTAAGTAGACTTTTTTCTTTCCTGAACATGGGCTATATGATTGAAAGAAAAACAACATATTTGCCATGTTATCCGAAACTCCTGAATCAAGAATCCAAGAGTTGGAATGAGATGTGAAAATATGACGAGCAGTGACAGGACTACCTATGTGTGCAAAGGAAGAGGTGAACTGTGGAACCATCTAATACTACCCTCAAGCAAGTAATATCTTCCTCAAAGAATGGTGTATGTATTGTTGGAGAAGGTGTTTCAGAACTCAGAGTTCATCTGGCCTGTCAATATTAGAAGTATGATGAGTAAAAGAAGAATGGCTTTAGGCTGAAATGATTTAAGGCGAGCTATTAAGTCCCAACACTTCACTTGAATATGTTCAAATTTGGCATAGTAATTACACTTTGGCGTGTCTCACAGGTGGGTTTATCAAACTTCTTTACTCTTGAAGCTTGTCTGTCTTTCTATCTACTAGCTACCATGACTGATCTATCACTCACAAAAATATCCAGATGTCCCATAATCGCACGTAGACTGTCTTCACTTTGAACATAAGAGTAGATGGTGTTTAAAGGAAGTATGGGATCCTTATTCAAAATTTGAACTCTAACCCTCTCAAACTTGGGATTCAGACCGGCGATGAACTAGTAGGTGTTACGGGTCTCAACATATTTGTGGAACTAAGCATAATCTCTAGAGGTTTCCCAATTGAAGGGTAAGTAATGATCAAACTCTTCCCACATACTCTGCCACTCAAAAAAATAGCTTGACAATGTCTTCTCCCCTGTTTGAGAAGTGATATATTTTGTTCCAACTAATAGATTCGCCCACTATTTTGAACTTGAGACTAAGTTTGAGTCACCCAATCCCAAATCTGTTGTGCGGTCTTTAAGAAGAAATAACCTCAACTAATATGGGGTTGCATTGACTGCAGCAAGCATGACATAACCAATGCATTCTCAATGTCCCATTGGTCATATTTAAGATCTGAGATATTAGGTTGTTTCTCCTTCTTATTCAAATATCCTACCTTCTGGCTTCCATGGATGGCTAGCTTAACAAACTGAGCCAACTTAAGGTAATTTATGCCATCGAATTTGACTAAGGTGATCTGGAGGTTTGAATTTTAATCTTAGACTTGCAAGGATCCAAACTCGTTATTGGTAGATTGTCCTGAAGTTACTTCTGACATGACTTTGGAGAGTCTAGATCACACTAAAACATTACTCGAAAATACTACTAAACTATTTAGAACCTAAGAGGGGCCCTATTGTCGCATTCTAGATGAAAAAAGGGGACTAGATGGTTGGAAGTAACCCAAGGAAACCTGCAACAATAACTAAAGTAACCTGAAGAACCTATGGCAATCCCTTAGGTGGCTATGGGGATCTATGACAGCCCCTTGGGTGGTTGTGGGACCTGTGGTAGCACCTAGGTGGTTGTGGGGACATACGACAACACCTATGGTGGTTGTTGTGGCTTGCAACATCTATGGTGGCTATTGTGAGTTGCGTCAACACCTGAAGGGAGTGTTTGGGGCTCTCTTCGAATCATACTGACTGCCTATACTATGTTAGGTCTAGAGCAAACCAAAGATACATAATGCTTCCAACTGTACTAGCATAACGAATTTGGGATAATTGCATTTTTCTTCATTTGTAACTGCGCACAACTATGAAAATAACTTGAAGAGTGATGCTAATGAGTATCAAGTGATTTTGCATTTTGCAAGCCAAACCTTTCAACTACCTTCTTCACGTTCCTTGTGATAAGTGTAATTTTTTTAATTCCCTATTTTTGTTTATTTTCATGCCAATGATCAACTTTGTAGCTAGTGGTAATATTGTTGTTCTTCCCACTAGATTTAATATTAATCTTACTTTTACCTTACTTGTGGGGTAAGTAGGGGATCGAACCCAAGAGAAAGGGGGAGTAGAGTTAAGTTAAGAGGATAAAATTCAAATTAACCAAAATGAATTAAAACTGTTTTTCTTTGTATTTTTGAACTTATCAAAAAGATTTAAAGTTGTTAGAAAAATGAACCAAAGTAAATAAAGTTAAGAGTAAGTAAACTTATGAAATTAAAACACCATTGGATGTCGATCTACCTAAAACATGTTGATGAGCAATTCCTTGTCTCTAGCCTTTTTATAACTTAATCGTAAGGACTCGGTGTCAGTTCCTTAGATAGGAAAGTTTAACAAATGAAATCAAATGAAAGAACATAAACAAAGTAGAATTCCTTGAACTTTATACTACCAATTATCTACCTTAAGCATACTTTATCTTGATCTAATCTAAGCATAAAGTATCTATATTAAAAATAAAAGGTGCAAGAAATCTTAAAGAAAATTTATGAGTATTTTAGATAAAAGAAAGGCATAAAACTAGAAATAACACAAGGACTTGCTCTAGGCTTTTGTACTCTCTAATAGAGGGGAGCTTAGCCTAATGTCATTGCAAGAGAGGAAAGATAAAAGATGAAAGAACTTTTCTTTATTTCATGGAGAAACTTATAAATTCTACTTCTACCTCTTACAAAACTATTTAGCCAAAAAGAAAATAACTAGAAGATAAAAATACAAAAATAAAAGAGAAGAGGCTAAGAACCTTAGATTAAAGGAGTCTTAGATGAGAGAACCAAGAGGGTGGATTTCTCTAGAGGTTGAAGTACTATTTATAGAGAAAAATGTGTAGAAGATTCCAAAAGTAGCCTACGCTTTTCTTTATACAAAAAGATAAAAGTTGAGAACATGAGTTAAGGATTAGGGCATTCTAAAAGATTATGACATTCCAAAGTAGGCCCAAATGCTTTTTCCTTGAGATTTTGATTTTAAAATGTTGACATTCTGCACAAGAAACACATGTAATTAGATTTATCTAGTAAATAAATTTATTTATGTATAACTAAGCCTAATTAACATGCAACATGATATTTCGAGGCTTATCATGATTATTACCTTAATACGGAGAAATATGGACAAAAATCAAGATAAATATCCGGAAAACATATGTATAATTCAGTGTTTTGAGACACTCATCATTACACCCCAAACTAATCTTTTTTCTAGTCCCTAGAAAATAAAACAGGCACTTTCCCAGGCACTTCGACTGCATTTAGCAAATGAAGCAAATCCTTGAACCATTAGGTTACCCCTAGTAGACAAGTTTGACTTGTGAGGGTTTGCAGAGAATATACCTACAAAATATCAATACTTTACAGAAATATCAAAATCAAAATCAATGTATGTAAGGCGAACATAATGATATTTCACAAATCAGTCAAAGGTCATTTACGTTTGAACAAAGTTTTAAGTTTCTATTCCTTAGTTTAGAAAATTATAAAGATAACTTGAGTGTTTGTGCGATTTTTTTGAATTTTTTCTTTTTAAAATAACATCTTTTTTAGGAATAAGATTTTACTTCCTAATTGCTAAGAATGGTCGGTTCTACCTAAGTTCTAACTCGAAACTAGGTATCCTATTTGTGATTGTGAGAGGTGTGGATGTTCACTTAATGCCTCTAAGGGGCTTTATCTGTGATATTCAAATTTACTCATGGTTTCACCATTGACGGCTTTCACCCTACTGAACTAATTGGTCTAATTGGACTCTTTTCATTTTTGTACTTTTTCAGTTCTAACCATTTTACTTTACTTTGATCTTTTTCACATCTTTCTGCTTTTTATTTTCTCAAATTTTTTATACTTCACCATTTTCAGGTGTTCTTTTTACAAGCAGGTAGTCCTTTTCAAGGTACCTAATCTAATCCTATGGTTGATGTCCAACTTATATTAATCTCAGTTTTGTTTTCCTTCTAATCAGCCAACCAAATGACAAGTAAATCATAGTTCACTAGACTAGGTTTCCCCTAATACTCTAGACAAAGAAGAGAGTCAACTCTTGTTCCATAAAATCGTATTTTTCCAAGTACTCAATCAAAAGTGAATTTTTCAAAATAATTTTTTTCATGATTTTCTTAATGAAGAACAATAAAAAAGAACTTATGATCAAAAGTTAGGACATGAGCTTGATATTTGAAATTCATATGTAAAAAGTACATACAAAGATTTTGAAGAAAATATTTTAAAAGTGTGAAAGCACCCTTGATCCCCGGCGTGTGCGGATCTATTTTTATTTTTTGAGGTTTGGGAGTCGCCACCTAGTTATTACGGTTTAGGAACCGAGCATTACATTGCTAAAATGCCTAAAACAAATAAAGAAGTAAAAAATATACTTAGATGATCGCAACGATTTGTTCCCTCAATACTAGCAGGAAGCATCCTTGTACGAGTTTTCTTACTTTTCCTCTATCACTAGATTTGCTTTAGATCTCAAAGTTGAGGTGTCTTCTTCTTAGATCTAAGTATTTCTTATATTTTTTGGAGTGTTTCTAGGTATTTTTGAAGGGTTTCTAGGTATTTTTTGAGTAAAAGTTGAGGTTTGGATGATAGGTAGGGAGTTAGGACTTCAAAATTAGGGTTTGGAGAAGGTTAGAGAGACTTTTTGACCTACTTTTTCTAAGGTTTATTTTGACCTACGAAATTAGGTTGTGGAAGCTCTATATTTATAGAATTTTTTGGAAGAATTAGGGTTTGACTATATCTCCTTTTAGAGTTTTGACTTAAGTCTTTTTTTATTGACTAGGTTTCTTTAGATTAGGGTTTTGACTTTAGTCTTATGAGATTGACTTGATCTTTTAAATTAGGTTTTTAAATCTTGTGTACAATGAAAGAATATATTTTTAAGTTTTGTGGAGAACCCCCTAATTATATCTTTAATTATTTGAATCCCCAGATGGAAGGGCCTTTTAATAAAATATCAAGGGGGCTCAACTTAAATAAGTGGGCAATCATTAACAATTTTGCCTGTGGGCTTAATTAATTAATTTTCTTGGCTTAGATTTTTAAATTAATTTTATTATGGTTTCGTTTTACGTTTATTAATGTTTTATTGATTAATTTCAGAATTTAAAATTTTTTAAATGGAAAAATTATCATTTTACCCTTGAAGAGAACTTTTGCTTTTTAAGTAGTTTGTCGATGTTCTGAGATGTTTTAGAATCGATTTTTCGTAAGGAATTCAATGGGATTATGGATTTGTGTCACTTATGAAATTTTTTAGCGTGAAATGATTGTCAACCCTTGTGAGAGGCATTTTCATAATTTTATCAAATTTGGTAAAAATTGACGAAATGGTTTATTTGATTTCATTTTATTATTTTATGCATTCAAATGGATTTTCCTAAGCGTAAGGGGGCTCTAAGGATGTTCTAATGTTAGGGTTATTTTGGTAATTTGATCATTTTTTAGTGATTTTTATCGTAAAGCTTCTTTTTGTCTGCAAGATAATGATTTATATATTTTTGGGGTTATATTTTCCTAGTGTAGCGTGGTTTCTATAGTTTTGTTTGTTTGAGATACTTCATCTGATTTTCTGAAATATATCTAGTAACAAAATAGAGCATTGGAATAATCATCCATCATTGGGAACCATCGTGATCGGGTTGACGAGTTGATTAATCCAGTGAGTGCAAAAATGGGAAAACTTGAGTGCTTGTGCGATTTTTTGAATTTTTTCTTTTTAAAATAACATTTTTTTTAGGAACAAGATTTCACTTCCTAATTGCTATGAATGGTCGGTTCTACCTAAGTTCTAACTCGAAACTAGGCATCCTGTCTGGGATTGTGAGAGGTGTGGATGTTCACCTTAATACCTCTAAGGGGCTTTATCTGTTTTATTCCAGTTTACTCACGTTTTTACCATTAATGGCTTTCACCCTACTGAACTATTTGGTCTCGTTGGACTCTTTTAATTTTTATACTTTTTCAGTTCTAACCATTTTGCTTTACTTTGATTTTTTTCACATCTTTCAGCATTTTATTTTCTCAACTTTTTCATACTTCACCATTTTCTGGTGTTTTTTTAACAAAAAACAAGTAGCCCTTTTCAAGGTACCCAGTCTAATCTTATGGTTGCTGTCCAAGTTATATTCCCAATTTTTTTTTCTTTTAAGTAGCCAACCAAAGGACAAGTAAATCATAGTTTACTAGACTAGGTTTCCCCTAATACTCTAGATAAAAAAGAGGGTCAACTCTTGTTCCATATAATCTTATTTTTCCAAGTACTCAATCAAAAGTGAATTTTTTAAAATAATTTTTTTCATAATTTTCTTAATGAGGAACAACAAAAAATAACTTATAATCAAAAGTTAGGACATGGGCCTAATATTTGAAATTCATATGTAAAAAGTACATACAAAGATTTTGAAGAAAATATTTTGAAAGTGTTAAATATTTTTGAATTATTTTTTTTGTTTTGAAAACATGAAATGTGGCGCTCCACCAAACGCTAACACAAATCCCATGTCAGATCTCGAGGTATTAGGTGGCACCTCAAAATTTCGGCATGGTCACCTCTGTTTATGTTAGCATTCCAAGGCGATCAACCTACACCTGGTAAACAACATACAATCTTGCATATATACATACAAAATATGATAATAGCGGAAGCTTATATACGTCTAATAATGTATGATAGACCAGAGTGCGGAAGAAGAAAATTTATACACAGGATTATACTGAGATTCCTCACTCTAACAAAATTTCTAACGCTTAAAATAAAAATCTATATTACTCTTGGACGAATCGATACCACTAGGGGTAATAACCCCAATACTCACCAAGTGACGGACTCTGACTGTCTATCTGACCCACCATGTGGCGTCCCGCCGAAAGCTAACACAAATCCCAATATCAAATCTCAAGGTACTAGGTGGCACCTCGAAATTTCGACATGGTCTCCTCTGTATATGTTAGCGTTCAACGGAACACAAAACCTGATAATCAAAGTTATAACAAAGCTTGTATATAAAGATGTAAATAGATCAGAGTGCGAAAGATTTAACAATATACAGGCTTACAAAAGTCCATCCTCACTCTAACATAGTCCTAGCATTCAGCCCAAAACGCTATGTACACTTCCTAGGACAAACAAACTCCTAAGGGAAGTAACCCCAATGCTCACTGGGTAATGGACATTGGTCGTCAATCTGACCAACCAGATGTTCCTCGGCCGATGGCTCAACACTCACCTCCCCAAGCACCGATTCTACAACTAAAAAAACTGGAAGGAAAGGGTGAGTAAAAATGGTTACCCAGTAGGTCCACAACCAATTCCTACTAATAACCCTTCCTAAACATGATCGAATAAAACATACTGAATATTTTAATACATGCAAGGTTTTACAGAATAAAATACGATCAACTGGTACATATAGCCAGGGATGAGCAGCTAAATAGTTTAAAAGTTACACATAGCATCAATCATCCATACTCATTATAAATTTTTCATTTTATGCAAATACAGTTGACAACATTGAAATAATAGACATGTTTTGCAATTTATAATTTGAAATATAACAATAGATACATAATACAAGTGGTGGAGTAATGGAATTTGAGCATTGGGATTCACGACTGGATCGGTTCCAGTCGGGACATGATGTTACTACGTAAATCTGTCTTTTAGTTTTTGATTTTGTAGCTGGTCGTGTCTACCACGCTTGCGAGACCATTTATCCGGCTCAGGGTGGCCGTTTGATGTGACCGTAAGCAATGGGTCTCTTTTCGATGTGTCAGAACGTTCGACTACTACTAGAGTGTTAGTGATCACTGACCAATCATCTTCGTCTATGTCTATCAGACGTGCATGTGATTCCCAAAATAGCACTCCACTCGTATACGACCATCTTTACATTACAAGTTCATTGATAAAGATAGAAAGGAATAAACCCGGATTCCAGTTGTGACTCCACTCTCATACGCGTCCCATACCACCTATAAGTTTGCTAATCCCTACCGTACATCCCAGGATAGTACACCACTCCGGATGATATGACGTACTATCTTTGTAGACACGTGATTTCATCATTACGATGACCACATCTACTAAGGTTAGGAGTCGCCACCATTCATGTTGTAAGTAGGTGTGAATGGTCACCCGATGTGCATTTTTTGAAAAAAAGTGACATTTTTGGCGTTTAGTGACTCTCGGTGGATAAGAACTAATCGAACCTTGAGATTCTGGGTAAGCAGCTCGGTTGAAGAAATTAGAAGGTGTTAGGCACCCTTTTCTCCCCATTAAATAGTGGTAACCTCAACTCAACTCGGTCATTTGATTTAAGAAAATACAAAAAATAAAGTGCCACGTGTGTGCATTTATACCCTAAATAGGAATTTACTTTCGGCTCGATCATAGGATCATCTCATTGAAAGAGATGATCCTAATGGATCATTTTCCTTGAGGTCCATTCATCACAAAAATAAAATTAAAGAGAAAGAGGGGGGTAATAGAAGAGGGAGGAGGAGAGGGTAGAGAAGAAGAGAGGGGGGTGGTATACTTTGAACCCACCTTGATGTTTCGATATTTCCTTTTCTTTTCTTTTCTTTTTTTCCTTCTTCTTCTTTGAATCTTCTTGAGTTCTTCTTGAGTTCTTAGTGATTTAGGAAAATGTAACTTTTTGTATGATTGAAGGAGTAAAGAAGAGATGATGAGAGAGATGAGTGGAGTATAATAATATTTTTTTGTGAGACTTGGGGGAGAGAATTGGTAGTATTTTTTATAGTAAGAGTGGGAGGGGAGAATTTTTGTAGTGAAAAGTTGGGGGGTAATTTTTGTAGTGAAAATTGGGGGGATTTTTGGGAAGAGGATGAGGTTATTTATAGATGTTGAGGAGTTATTTTAGGGATATAATGTGGTAAAATGAAGAGAAGTGATAGAATGTTGTGGGGTTTAAGAGAAAGGTGGGGGTAAATTAGAGATGATTGAAGGGCATTTGTGTAAGAAGGGTAAATGGGTTATTTTACAACCCAAATGAGTTGGATCTTTCAACCCATTTGGGTTGAGTATTAGATGGAATAAAATAAATGAGAGTGGTTGAGAGGATGAAATTGTGTAAGAGAGCAATTAATTGGTGAAGTGAGTTGAGGAGATGGGATTTTAATTAAAAGAAGGGTTGTGTAAGAAGGTGGTTGATGATATTTTGGGAGGGTGTGGGAGATGATGCCATGTGTCAAAATGGGTGGAGATGAAGGGTTGAGATGGGTTAATGGGAGAGGTTGAGTGTTTGACTTGAGAGGATGGGTGTAGATTTAGGTTGTAGATGTGGGTTTTGTAAGGAATGATGAGAGTAGATTAGGGAGAAGTATAGGTTAGGGGTGTGGGTAGATTAGATTGTTTTAGAGAAAAGGTGATGAATTGATGTGGGTAGATTAGGGGAGGTATAGGTTAGGGGTGTGGGTAGATGTGTTTGATTTGAGAGAAAAGATGATGGGTTGATGTGTGGGTAGATGATGTTTAAAGAAAATTAATGGGGTAGGTAGTTGGGTGAGGGAGGTGAGATGGGGTGATGACATGTGTCATCTTGTGATGATAAAAAAGTGATTGGTTGATGTGGGTTGTGGGTTGGATAATGAATTGGATATGGTTAATGATTTGTGGACTTTGTAGTGTTGGGCTTGGGTTTTAGGGATTGGTTGAGGATTATTTTGGAATGGATCTTGAGGGTGTAGGTTGGTTTTAGATTTTAGGTGGTGTGGGATTAGGTTTAGGTTAGGGTTAAGATGAGGAAGATAGATTTTGAAGAATTGAGGGTTTATGGGCCTTAGGTGGGCTTAGGTTTTTTTCGAATTCGGAGATGGAGCGGTGAAGGGATAGGTATGGTAGGCGTCTCAAGTCTATTTTTTAATTTTATTTATTTTTTTGTGATTTTTGAAATCATTGGTTTGATCAAAGATGCCACGTGTTGGCAAATCGGGCTTAAAATTCTATCAAAACCCAACTAAAGCCAATCAACAAATTAAAAAATCAAAATTCAAGCTTAAATAAAACTCAATCGACCAATCAATATTCAAATCAAAACATAATTAACCAATCGAACTAAAATCTTAATCTAATCAACCAATCGAGATCGAAAAGTGAAACACAATTAATCTATCAAATTAAAATCAAATCGAAATTAAAACTTATGACTTAATCCATCAACCAAAATTACAAATCAAAATTCAATCAACGATGATCCATCAATGTGCCACGTATTGTGAAGCGTGGGATCATGGTCCCATTCTTTCTAAACTTTAAAAGAGAGATATTCTCTCTATTGGTTCGGTCAAAGAAGAAGTAAAAAAAAAAAAAAAAGAAATTAAATTAAATGCAAACATCAAAAAGGAAAGAAAGAAAAAGTTGAAGAAAAATGTAAAATAGAAAGTGAACTCTATAAAAAGAGAATCCTATGTTCTCTTAAGGGAGGTTTATGGAACCCATCAAAGAGGGGTACTGACATTTTGGAAGAAACAAGAAAGGTTGACATTCTTGAGAAGGGGCAGCCACAAAAGAAGGAAAAAAGAAGAAGAAAAAGAAAGAAAAAAAAAAAAAACAAAAAAGAAAAACTTCTTCTTCTCCAACGTAGGGGCTGCCCAATGGGCTGAAACGTGGTTGCTCTCTCAACTCCCTCACTGACTTCCTCTCTTCATCACGTTCATCTCTGTTCTCTCTCTTTCCCCTCTACTCATTCTTCTCTCTTGCTGCCCCATCTTCTTCTCCCTTATTTTCCCATCTTCTTCTCCATAAAAACCATCAACCTCTACTCATTCTTCTCTCTTGCTGCCCCATCTTCTTCTCCCTTATTTTCCAATCTTCTTCTCCATAAAAACCAGCAACTTCACCTTCCATTAACAACCCCAACGGCAGCCCCAAACACCCTCTCTCTCAGCCCTCTTCTTCTTCGTCATAACAGCCTCCATTAACAGCCCCCACACGTCCTCTAGCAACCTCCATTAACAGCCTCCATTAACCGCCCCCATACGTCCTCTAGCAGCCCCCATTAGCAGTCCCAATCTTGGTCCAAATACAACACCATTACAGCCCCATAACCAGTCCTAAAACTTGTCCTTGCAGTAGCCCCAACCTTGGTTCAAGAACAGTGTCATTACATCCCCATAACCAGTCCCAAAACCAGTCCAAGATAGCCCACTTCCTCTTCATAAAGCTTCATATCGACGATGAGGCTTCTCTCTCAGATGTTGTCTTAGTCGAGCCTCTATCTGATCTCTTGCAAATCCTCAAACTCTGAAGGAATCTCGGCAGCCCCATTAGATTAACGGGTTAACTCAATCAGCCAAATAAAAGGTAATGCATCGTTTCTTTTGTTTACTACTATGATGCAAGTATTAATCCATTGACTGTTGCAGGGATGATGTGGAGACCCGAATATTCAGCCACAAACATCGGCTATTTTAGAGTTCATTGCCCTCATTGACTAAAGATGGAATTTTAACGTGAAAGTGATGACCAAGTTGACCCTCTGATTTTTTGTCTTGATGAAAAATTAATACAAAATTGGCTATTATTACTCTATAAAAGTAATTTTATATAAGTATAGGACCAATCAAATTGATTTTTTTAAAGACAGTGAGTCGACTCATTGAATTTCCATGAGTACGGAGACAATGAAATTATCTTGTGGCAAAGTTTTTGCCAATAAATTGACACATTGATTTTTGTGCACGTGGCACTAGAAACGATCCTTGATTTTCCAAAATATTAATGGATCGACTCACTGATTTGTATGCTCATATGGGTAAAATCGATTTTCTTTTTAATATTTCCATGTGAGTTAATTCACTGATTTCTATGTACATTAGAATTTCAGACTTGATTTATCATAATGGACATGTGAGTTAACTCACAGATTTTGGTGGACATTGGGGTACGAAAATTTATTGTGGTCAATGAGTCGACTCGCTGATTTGTGTTCACGTGACAAAAATGGATTCTTGAAAATTCACAACTTTCTAATCTTGGGGATTTATGGATTTTTCGTTGATTTGGTGATTTTCCTAAAATCATGATTTTCTATTGTTGGAAAATTGATATTTGTAAATTGCTAATTTGGGAAATCCAATTTTGATAATTCTCTAATTTGGAAAATCTTTTTTTTCCCATTTCTAATTTTAATCTCCCAATTTAGGAAATTTCTAATTTTTAATTTAGAAATTTTATGAATTCCCAAATTAGAAGCTTTATATTCCCAATTTTCCATTTTAGAAAGTTTTCACAAATTCCTATTTTAGTCGATTTGGAAAATGTTCACATTTTTGGATTTGTAATTGAAATGTTGTCACGTGGACTTTGGAGCATAAGGAAATTAAGGTTTTTTTCAAATATTTTTATTGGTGTGCGTAATTCGAGAAATCGCATGAGATTTGGGACAATATTGGCCTTGAGATTCGTTTAGCACATTTGATATGATTTGATGATGATGGTGACGATGATTGGACCATAATCTTGACTTTAGTCTCTACCCGTTAACCGTAAGACAGTTTGGATCGTAGTAGAGACCGATCATCTTGATCGGATGGGTTCGGTGCCTAACACCTTCCGAAACCCGTAATCTGACCTCTTATCCATTTCTCTGATCCGTGGACCGACCCGATCCATTTTGGAGTTATTTTTGGTTCCTAGACCCAAACTAGGTGGCGACTCCTTATTCCCTAAAAGTTCCTAATTTACAAATCGGATCCCTACCCACAATTTGGTGGAAAACGGGTCGAGGCGATTTCAGGCACATTTTGATTTGTAGATAAACATATTGGGCTGCATGCATGGTTTGGTTAGGATCCCAGGGTCATTTAAACTCCACTTAAAGTGCCCCACATAGACATCATTTCTATTTTATAGGAAATGACACCTTACTAGATCCCGAGTCTTATATAAAAGGTGAAGTCGCAAATTATCTAAAGGCAGATGAGCCCAGTTAAACCTCGATCGGAAAGTCTTCAAGCTCTATATATAGGGTCATCACCTTGACAGAACAAAAAAAAATTGTTCCAAGGTGAAAATATAAGCATCATTAGATGGGTTTAAAAAGATCCAATCAAAGCTCATCATTATCCATTTTATATTTCACTACAAATAAAATTGCAAAATAGGAACATACGTTTAAAACAACATTAAGTCATTTTTATTTAAAAACAGTATTAAACTATTTATTTATTCAAATTGTTTTATTCATTTTTTAAATGACATAATCTCTGTCTCTTTCTATTGGATCGAACCTTTCTCTCTCTCTCGCTCTCTTTCTCAGCCGCTCCCTCGATCGACCTCTCTCTCTCAATCGCTCCCTCGATCAACCTCTTAGTCTCTTCCTTCTTTAATTCGTTAGCTTCATATCTCTCTCTCACAGTCAGAGAACTCGAAAACCCCCAAAATCTGAAACTTCGCTCTCTCTATCAGCGGGAGAAGAACTTCCCCAAAATCTAAAACAACATCTCTTTCGATCTCTCTTTGACAACATTTTGGACTAAGGAGATGGAAGATATAAGAAGATACCTAGAAAAATTGTGAAACTGAGGTTTAGGTAGGAGGAAACTAAGAGAGCAAATGCGCTTTGTGGTCAGGAATCAGAGATCTCTCAAGAAGCTTTGAGAGTTCTAGATATCATTTTAAGGCAACATGCAGCAAAGCAATAAGTTAACTTTTGTTTAGAATACCTTTATGGTTTTATTACTTATAATTTGATTTATTACCTAATTGAAGCTATTTTAAGTAGTTGGAGCTTTCTACGTTTGATTTCTCTGGTTTGAACTTAGCTTTGAAGCTATTTTTGGTAGTTTGAATTACTATTACAGTTCTTACTGTTTACAGTATTTTTTGTTCTATTTTTGAGTGCTTTGTTGTGCATTTTAACGTGTTGTTTAGGTTTTTAAATGTATTATTTACTTATTTTAAGATATTTTAGTTTGGATGATATTTTTCTCTTAGTTTGCTCCGAGTTTTGAAGCTATCTAAGGCAGTATGAAGTTATTGTTGCAGTTCTTGCATTTTTAAAGGTTTTTTTATTCTATTTTTTTGTACTTTGTTAAGCATTTTGATGTGTTGTTTAAGTTTTTAAATGCTTTATGTACTTAGTTTAGAAAGAGAGTTTTAAGCTTTGAAGGAGTTTTTTAGGATTCCATTCTCTACTTCGAGTACTAGAACTATTTTCTAAGGTTTTTCTATGTTAATCTCTGGTAAGATTAGTGAGTTTTGAAGCTTGTTTTCTTTTATTTTCATGTTTTACTTCAGTTTTTGTTTAATTTTGAGTAGTTCTTTAGTTTCTTGAGGTTTTGTTTCATATTTTAGTATGATTTTGGTAGTTTGTTCTGTTTTCTATTGGAGAAACTAAATTTGTTGGTTAAATCACAGCACAGGACACTGTCCATACAAAGGATTATAGAATGTTCTGGAATAATGAATTCAGGTGGTAATATTAGTTTAGTCTTTCTTCCAACTTGATTTCTTTCCTCTTAAGAACCATTGATCTATTTTTCATCATAGTTTTTTTCTTTCTTTATTTTTATAGTTAAAGAAGTTGAGATGAACCGCCAAAGAGGCAAAATTGCAGACTAATCATGAGGTCACAAACAAGCTACATACTTTACATCAATGTGGATTCCCATCTAAAATGAAAATCTACAAATAATACCCCATGAACTAGAATGTATCCTTTACCAAAGAAATATTTTAGCTTTTACATAAAACAAAAATCAACAAAATTTCCTTCCCCTCAAAGGGTATTTTGTTTCTCTTTTTTTAGACTCCAACAAATTGAAAATGTTTATTTTCTCCACAAAATCCTTGCCTTAGTACTAATGTTATGATTATTCCAGTAATTGAATAGCTCCACAAATGAAAAAATAAAAATATATTAAGGGTTTAGTGTATATGAAAAAGAGAGTAAAATGGGCACTCATTGCCATGTTACATTGGATTAGAGTTGAGGGTATAATGTTGGTTAATTCTACTCAAATACAAGGATGGGTTAAAGAATGTTGTTTGTGTGTAGTAGGAATAGTGATTGATCTGTCTAGAAATATGGACTCTTCAATTTGTTTGATTTTAAGGGCTATGTGCATTTACTTTGGGAATTGTTTTATTTGAAGGTTGAATCATGCATTGTTTTTATTTTGTTTCCTATTCTAGTTACAAGAATGATAATTTTTATTGGACACCACTCATAACTTATGAATATATTTTGACTATTATATTTTGCAGTCCTTCGGATTTACAAGTGCTCCTTGCTTCATTCTTGCAGCCCTATGGGCCATTTCTTTTGGATTGGACCTAGTGGTACATCATTTTTGTAGGTAGAGAATAAGCATCAATAACAAAGGCTCCAACTGTTCTCATCGAATTGGCCTTATTTTGTTATTTGTATTCACATGCTCTGTAGCGTAATAATCTAATCTCCAAATATTTTATAGCTTTCTTGGGTACACACATGCTTTTTTTTCCTTTCAGTGTTTTTTTTTCTTTTCTTTTGATAGGTAAATGCTTGGTTAGTACAAGAATATTGATACTTGTTAATAGTTAGCATAAGAAGTATGGGTTCAAGGGGTTTGAACCTAAGACCTGGGAACAACCTCCACAAGTCTTACCACTTAGCTAAGTGGCACTTCTTCCTTTCAGTGTTGTAGAGACTTTCTAGTTATATGTAAGGTTTCAATTTTGAAAGTCTATGTCTAATGGAGTTCGCCATTTATTTACACATTTTTTCATTTTTTTTTCTTTTTTTCTTTGATTATATTTACAAAGATAAAACTTGTGGAACTTATTGAGGTCATTTCTTTTGATTTTCATATTTACTTGTTTCTTAAGTAAATGAAACGAAAATATTAATAGTGAAGAAATGAAGTTAACTAGTGGTAGCTATTTCCAACTAATTAATGTTGCTTATGGCACCTTGTTTATCCAATGAGTTCTTTTTCTTGTTTGTTCATCTAAGCATTGAGTTGTAAACCATACTAGAAGAAAAAAAGAAAATTGTATACAATATTTGAGCTTACACTAGTATCTAATAAGAGGCAAGGCTTTCAAATAGCTTCCATACATTTCAGGATGTATTGGAATGCACACCAACATGACCAAATGGCTTTATCATTGTTACAAGCTGATAACGTAAGTTGAAAGGTCACTGAATTAGTGTGGGTATGTCTTAGAAAGATGTGGTCTTCCAAATTTTTCTTTGAACATTTCTCCCATCCAACTTCACTTAAGTACACAATAATTCTCATTTGGACTAATGTAATTTTAATTTCATTTTTGTAAATGATTTCACCAAATATTACATCTTTGTTAATGACCCGAGTGCAATTCCCACCATTACCGAGCTACTGGTCACATTAAAAACAGGATTAAAAAATGAAGGAAAAGGGGATTATGTTAAGAAGTTATTTGCACAAAACTGCAGTGTAAAGTATACAATAAATGGGATTTTTTAACTGTCTTGTATTTATTTCCTAGCTTTGGGGGCTGGGAAGCAGTCTGTAGTGCAAATATCTTGGTTGCTGAGGCTTTCATAGCAATTTTAGAGCTACCCAAGGGGGTTTGTCTCTTTACATTGGTAAGTTTTTTGTCACTATTCTTAACACTGCATTATATTCCTTTCCGACTTTCATTTTCTCATTGGTATCGTTCTAACCTATGTTATCGGGTTTGTTGATTTAGTTTCCAACCATGAACTGGTGCAAAGGAATTAGTTCATCTAAAAATAGCAAATCTGATGAACTAACTTTTGGTGATTTTTAGAGTTGCTGTGCCAATTTGGCCAAAATATAAATAACCCTTATTTTGAAATCCCAAGATTTGGTCAATATTAAAGATACTCTTTTGTTTTCTAACTAATGATATGACCCCTTGATCTGTGATTTCTTCTATGATATTAATCTAAGTGATTAAATATCCGTCTCGAAATCTAGCAAATCGACAAACCAGGAAACATAGGTTCTGACCATTTGTGTCTAATTGGTGCTGTTACCATCAAGTGCAGATCTCAGTTGTAGATTTTCTAATTGCCAACCAAAATGCAAGGAATCCTTTTGAGATTGATTGGGCAAAGGTAACTACTCTCTAAACTCTGCTCAAGTTCTGACATTGTTTGTTTCTTTGTTTGTTTGACAGGCTAAAAGAACTCTAAAAAAATTTCTTGCTCTTCTTTGTAGCTTTGTATAGTAATTAAATTACATAGGTTGGTTTCCTTGCTCTTTTTTGTAGCTTTGTTTGTTGGTTTCCTTGCAACGTTACACGAAGGCACTATCCACTCTTCAGCGATCTTTACTAGTTGAGAAATCTAGACAGATCTGCATTGAGTGAGTAACTTCTAGTCCTAGTCTTACTGTTGTGGGAGTATCTAATTTCTAGTCCTAGTCTTAATATTGTGGGAGTAGCTCATAAGAGTTTTCCCTCTTTTCTTTAATGAAATGGCTTGTTGTAAGAGGTCAATCGTATGAGTATTAAAATATTGTTACATTATTCTAGAACTATATCTTTGTATATTTCATTCCTACGCATATCATATCATAGATATATTTATATGTCTAGGATGTGTTCGGGGGACATTTAAAACTGACAACTATTTTTACACAATCATCTGGATGCTATCCATTTTTTCAATGTTTTCTACAACCGTCTGATGCCGTTGGATCTTGTAAAATGGATGGCATTAGAGAGGTAAAAATAGTAGTTACTTGTTGATGTCCCCCGAACACATCCATCTATATATAGTTTGTTTGTTTGATTCAAACGTATTAGTCAGTTCATTTTGAGATTGGGAAGAAGGCTTTTTGCATTCCTGTTCATCTGGACACCTGTACGGTGGGCAGGACCCACTGATAAAATATGTAAGAGCAAGACAATTTGAACTTAGGCAGATCATATTCAGCCAATGATTTTATTATTGTGCAGATTAGCAAATTGACAACAGTCCAAAATTCTCACCAATTGGATAATTCTAAGATCCAAGTTATACCTTTTCCCCCTTTCCTAACCATTCATCTTTATTTTCTTTAATTGCTTCCCTTATTTTAGTTGTTCCTGATTTAGCTCTTTGTCAAACTTGTGATTGTCTAGCAACTGAAATTCTATGGAATTGACTATGTAACAGCGACATGAATGGCTTGTTGGTGCTTGGTACAAATAGGAGTATCTGTATCCTGCTTTCAAGAAGCTCAAAATAGATGTGCCCATTCATATGTATTATAATATAATAATTTAGTTACATTTAAGAAAAATATAACTAAATTTATATGTGTGAATGACCTAGGCATATGATGGCTCATCCACTAGCTTGGTTCTCTTTTCATCTCAACAAGGAGACTAGTATAGTATAGTAGTTGCTAACCACTATTAACCTGGGTCCAAAACCCACCTTCATCTACTAGTTGCTAACCACTATCCTGCTTGTTTACCCATTGAAACAAATTTCTCTCGGCTGAAAGCGCCCTCGATCCGCGGGGTGCGTAGATCCGCTTTTGACCTTTGAGGTTCGGGAGTCGCCACCTAGTTATTACGGTCTAGGAACCAAATTTTGACTCTAAAAGGTAAATATACTAATCTACGAAGAAAAACTGAATCCGGGGATCACATTACGGGGTTGGAAGGTGTTAGGCACCAACCCCGCCCGGCCAATGCCGGACTCTACTTAACCCAAATAAGTCTACATTGCTAACAAAAACCTAGATAGAAAAAGAAAGGAAAAAAAATAAAATAAAATAAAAGAGACTTTACCTTTGAACGCAACGGTTCTATTCCCTCAGATTCAATAAAACTGCTCCTTGTACCGTTCTCCTTACTTCGTTCTGTCTCCGGATCTGATTTTGGATCTCCGAGGCAAGGTATCTCTTCCTTAGATCTAGATTCTTCGAATTTTGTTATCGATTTTGGGGTATTTTTGAAGGGCTTTTAGGTGTTTTTTAGGCTAAAATCGAATAAGGGATGTTAGTTAAGGAGTTGGGGCTCCAAAACTAGGGTTTATGGGAGGCTAGGGGGGCTTTTAGACCTATTTCTCTTAGGATTTATCATTTGATCCGAAAATAGGGTGTGAGCACCTCTATTTATAGATTTTTTTAAGGGTAGATTTAGATAGAATTAGTGTTTAATTAGAGTTCTTTTAATTAGAGTTGTGTTTTAGTTAGAATTGTTTTAGGTAGAGTTGTGTTTTAATTAGAATTATTTTAGGTGGAGTTGTGTTTTAATTAGAACTCTATTAGATAGAGTTATTATTTAATTAGAACTCTATTATGATTTTGACTTTTGGTCTTATTTTTTTGACTTTTAATATTTTGACTTTAGTCTTAATTTATTGATTTTTAATATCTTGACTTCAGTCTTGCTTAATTGACTTTAATTTTGAATTTAGTGTCACTTGATTGACTTTAATACCTTGACCTTAGTCTTGCTTGATTGACTTTAAATTTTTGGAGAACCCTCCTCTATTATATCTTTAATTCTTTGGACCCCCAAATGAAGGGGTCCTTAAAGAAATATCTTGCGAACCCTCAACAATTTTACTTGAGTTCGATTGATCGATTTTTTTAATTCAAAATTTTAAATTAATTTCATTAATATTTTACTTTAATTATTTAATGTTTTATTTATTAATCTCAAAATTTTTACTTATGAAAATTATGAAATTACCATTTTGCCCCCGGAGAAGACTTTTCACGTTTTAAGTCGGTTTTTAATGTTCTAAGATGTTTTAGAATCGATTTTTCGTAAGGAATTCAATGGAAATATTATTTTGTGCCATTTATGAATTTTTTTGTGTGAAATGGTCATGAACTTTATGAGGGGCATTTTCGTAATTTTGTCAAATTATGTGAAAATTGGCGAAGTGATTTATTTGATTTTGATTTGTTATTTTATGTGTTTGAATGTGTTTTCCTAAGCGTAACGTAGGCTCTAGGGATCTTTTGATGTTAGGGGCATTTTGGTAATTTGGTCATTTTTCAGTGATTTTTATCGTGAAACTTCTTTTTGTCTGTAAAATGATGATTTCTATGTTTCTAGAGTCATATTTTCCTAGCGTAGCGTGGTTTCTAAGGCTTTGTCGGTTCGAGATACCTCATCTGAATTTCTAAAACATATCTGGTAACAAAATAAAGCATTGGAATAAACATCTATCATTGGGAACCGTTGCGATCGGGTTGACGAGTTGATTAATCAGACAAACGCAAAAATGAGGTGTCTACATCGGCAGATATGTCTTAAGCAAAATAAGCATTGTAGGACCATTGCATATGGTATTAAGGACCGTTAGAGGTATGTGCGGCCTTACACATGCATCCCATACACAGATATATGCAAACATGATATTTGTCCATATGAGTGATATGCTCTCCTTGGTAGTTGACCTCTGCAAAGTAATAGTTACGTTATTATTTTTTTATTTTGGTCAATAGTAGTGTTTACATTATAACTTATGCTTGTAGGTAAGTTCGCTGACACTTGATGTTAAAGTCTGGGAGCCTTTTGCTATAAGTTTGTTTCAATCACTGGGTAATACATAAACCAGGTTCATTTTTGGTGTGTACGTTTGTCTAAATGTTGGCAAAACATTGATGGGAGCAGTGGGTAGTGAAAGCGCCCTCGATCCTTGGGGTGTGCGAATCCGCTTTTAATTTTTGAGATTTGGGAGTCGTCACCTAGTTATTACGGTCTAGGAGCATTGACTCTAATAGATAAAAACAACTAATCTACGAAAGAAACTATGGTCCAGGGATCACGTTACGGGGTTGGAAGATGTTAGGCACCAACCTCGTCCGACAAATGCCAGTCTCTACTATTTTTCAAAAAGGGGTTACATTGTTAACAGACCTAAAATAAATAAAGAAAATAAATAGAATAAAAAATATACCTATACGACGATCACAACGATTTATTCCTTCAGAATTGGTAAAATGGCTCTGCGTAAAATACTTATCGCTTTGTTTCTGTCACTCAATTTTCTTCGGATATCCAAGATGAAGTACCTCCTTTTTAGATCTGAGTATTTCCTAAAATTTTTTAAAGGAATTTCTGGCTATTTTTTGGATAGTTTTTGGAAGGTTTTTTTGCAAAACCTAGGGTTTGGATGGTAAGTAGGGAGTTAGGGTTTCAAAATCAGGATTTAGGGAAAGTTAGGGGGATTTTTTGACCTACTTTTTCTAGAGCTTATTTTGACCTGCGAGATTAGGTTTTGGAGGCTCTATTTATATAGAGTTTTTTTGGAAGAATTAAGGTTTGACTAAGTCTCCTTTTAAGGTGTTGACTTAAATCTTATTTGATTGACTAGGTTTATTTAGATTAGGGTTTTAATTAGATTTTGACTTAAGTTTAATGAGATTGACTTGGTCTTTTAAATTAGGTTTTTAAATCTTGCATACAATGAAAGAATATATTTTTCAATTTTGTGGAGAATCCCCTAATTATATCTTTAATTATTTGGACCCCCAGATGGAAGAGTCTTTTAATAAATATCAAGGGGGCTCCACTTAAATAAGTGGGCAACCATCAACAATTTTGCCTGAGGGCTTGATTGATTAATTTTCTTAGTTCAGATTTTTAAATTAATTTATTTAGGTTTCGCTTTACGTGTATTAATGTTTTATTGATTAATTTTGAAATTTAAATTTTTTTTAATTGAAAAATTATCATTTTGCCCCCGAAGAGAACTTTTGCATTTCAAGTCGTTTTTCGATGTTCCGGGATGTTTTGGAATATGTTTTTCGTAAGGAATTCAATGAGATTATGGATTTGTGTCACTTATGAAATTTTCTGGCATGAAATGATTGTCAACCCTTATGAGGGGCATTTTCGTAATCTTATCAAATTTGGTGAAAATTGGTGAAATGATTTATTTGATTTCATTTTTTTATTTTATATGTTTGAATGGCTTTTCTTAAGCGTAAGGGGGCTCTAAGGATGTTTTGATGTTAGGGTTATTTTGGTAATTTGATCATTTTTTAGTGATTTTTATCATAAAGCTTCTTTTTGTCTTCAAGATGATGATTTCTATGTTTTTGGGATTATATTTTCCTAGCATAGCATGGTTTCTACAGTTTTGTTAGCTTGAGATATCTCATCTAAATTTCTGAAATATATCTAGTAACAAATAAAACATTGGAATAATCATTCATTATTGGGAATCATCACGATCTAGTTGACGAGTTGAGTAATCGGGCGAGTACAAAAATGAAGTGTCTACAGATGCCCCTCTTTGGTAGAGGGTTGAAGCAAACTAGATAGCAAATCTATTTTAATAAATAGTGCGATATCCGAATGCCAAAACTAGTGATAGTTCATTTTGTAGCCTGATTTGACAATTCGTCGAGGCATTCGGATCCTTAAGGATAAAACTTTACCCGAACTAAAATTTGTCAAGTCCTCGAGCATAAGCTTTCACTGACGGTGTCAGATCCTTGAATTTTAGAAAATTCTCCCTTACTAAAAATGTGCAAGTATGTGTAGTTGAAATTTGAGATAAATCTTAGATGGTTTGAGCTAAAATCTGAGCATAATCTGACCATATACTAAGCATAATTTGAGCAAAATCTGAGCATAAATTAAGCATAATCTGAGCAAAAGTTGAATGTCTTACTCTTCCTACCTTGGTGAAAGAGTAATGAACAATTTTATTTTTTTTGGAAGTCCTACACTACCTACTCGAGGTGAAAGAGTAATGAACTATTTTTGTGGGAGTTTTACTCTATATACTCAGGGTGAAAAAGTAATGAACTATTTTTCTGGGAGTTCTACTCTACCTATTCTCGGTGAAAGAGTAATGAACTATTTTTCTGGGAGTTCTATTCTACCTACTCGGGGTCAAATAGTAATGAACTATTTGAGTAAAATCTGAGCAAAATCCAAGAAAACCCTCGACGGTAACTGGCTGAGCATAATCCAAGAAAACTCTCGGTGGCAACTGGCTGAGTAAAATTTGAGAAAACCCTCGACAGTAACTGGCTAAGCATAATCCGAGAAAACCCTCGGTGGCAACTGGCTGAGCATAATCAGAGAAAGCCCTCGGCGGCATCTGAGCAAAACAGAGTAAAATTCGAGAAAACTATCAACGGTATCTGAGCAAAATCCGAGAAACCCTCGGCGATATCTAAGTAAAATCCGAGATAACCCTAGCCGGCATTGAGCAAAACTGAGTAAAATCCAAGAATACCCTCGACGGCATCTGAGCAAAATCTGAGGTAACCCTCGACAGCATCTGAGCAAAATCTGAGAAAACCCTCGGCAGTATCTGAGCAAAATCCCAGATAACCCTCGATAGCATCTGAGTAAAATCTGAGAAAATCTTCGACAGTATCTAAGCAAAATTCGAGAAAATCCTCGGCGGCATCTGAGTAAAATTCGAGATGGCCCTTGACGGCATCTGAGCAAAATTCGAGAAAACATTCAGTAGTATCTGAGCAAAATCCGAGAAAACCCTTGACGGTATCTAAGAAAATCTGAGATAACCCTTGGCGACATCTGAGCAAAACGGAGCAAAATCCGAGAAAACCCTTGGCGGCATCTGAGCAAAATCTGAAAAAACCCTCGGCGGCATCTGAGCAAAATCCAAGAAAACCCTCGGCGGCATCTAAGCAAAATCCAAGAAAATCCTTGACGGTATTTGAATAAAATTCGAGATAGCCTTGGATGGCTTTTGAGCAAAATCCAAGATAACCCTCGGTGGCATCTGAGTAAAATCTGAGATAACCCTCGGCGGTATCTGAGAAAGAAAGAATAAATCTGGGAAAGAATGGATGAATCTGAGAAATAATGAATAAATCTAGGAAGGAATCAATGAATCTAGGAAGGAAAGAATGTCCTATCTCCTATTCTATGTGAAAAGGGTAATGAATTAATCTATGGGAAAAATCAAATATGAGATCAGAAATGCTTCTGTTTGAATCTCAAGATTTTTCAAAAATTTTATGAATTTTTTAACTTCTTTGTACCTCAGGGGTTTTCAAAAAAATTACTATCAAGAGGGTAACCTTAAATTCGGGGTTCCCATTATGCTTTAGGATTAACATTGATCAAGCTTGAGAATAAAATGCCCCTAGTTTGATAGGAAAGACTATACTCAAGATAGTTGAACATAGTTTTTTTTTTTTTAAATGGCCCTAGTATAAGGGGGAAAACTACATGCTATAGAAAAAAGAGAAGTGCCCCTTGTTGTGAAATATTTGATTACCACAAGCACAATTAAGATTTAACTTTTTATTTTGACTTTTTATATTGAAGATGTTGAGTCAGGCTCAAGAGAACAAAATATTTTCTTTCGAGATTCATCATAGAATTCACCCTTCTCCCCCTTGGTTCACTTGGAAAAGCAAAAACTTTTCAAATCAATCGTAGACAAGATACTTGTGGCTTCTGAGTCATTGTCTGGTTTAAACTAAGTATTGAACTTGATCATTCGGACTTTAGATGTTTCGGTTCGGACCGCCTTCTGACTTTTCAACTCTATGGGGATTTTCTTATATTTTTCTTTGTTGCTCTAATTTTTTCCTAGATTGCCCTTTCAGGTTTTCAAACTAGCGAGCATGCTCTAGTTTTTGCCTAGATCGCCTTTTTAGGTTTTCGATCTAACGAGCTTTCTTTTTTTTCTTTTTTCTTTGCTCTGATTGTTGCCAAAGTCGTCCTTTCAGATTTTCAACCTTGCGAGCTTGCCTTAATTTTTGCCTAAGTCACCATTTTCAGGTTTTCAACCTAGCAGACTTTTTTCTTCTTTTTTTCTTTTCTTTCCTTCTGAACTTCTGGAATTACTGTCTGATCATGCTTTGCTAAATTTCTTGACTTTTTCGCACGGTATTTAGGAGGACTTTCATAGGTAAGCTTAGGACTGGGCATAAAAAGAAAGGAATTTTGAGATTCAAAAATCCAAATGCCCCTTGTGTGGCATTTCTTTTATTTTGCTTTGAATTTTCTTCCCCATTTTGAAGATATTTTTTTTTTCTATCTGATTTTTTTTTGTGTGGGGAAATATATATTTTTATTTTGATGTGGTTGGGCCTGAAATAACTTATCAGGTTGCCTACATACCCCAGAATTTTGGGATTAGACCAAAATGTAGTTCGAATTTTCCCTCCCCTAAGTTGGGTGATCGGGCTGAGAAAGAAAAATGTTTTTTTTTTAAAAGGTTGCAAAGGGCTGAGAAATGATATGTTGAATTGGGTAGCAGGAAAATTGATTCGGCCAAAGGTGACCTCCTTAAATGTAGTACCGTTTGATCTGTTCAAGGTTGGATGGTTCTGGTGGTTCAATTATATCATGATCTTGAAGTCTGACGACTTTTGCCAACAATATTTCCTTAATGATTGAATCTCTCTAATTGGTTTCAGACTTCCTTATATGGTCGAAGATGAGTGCTTACTTTTCTTTGAAGTCTAATGATTAAATCCTTAACTTGTAAGTGTGAACTCTGACCTTCTTGTTAAACGTGCGAGTGACTATTCTCTGATAAGTTTGCACGTGGTACAAAATTCTAAGTTGTTTTTCTTCAATCAAGTTTAATTCTTCGTAACGATGACAGACCCAGTATATTTCTAATAATTGACTTTCCATCAAGACTTTGAGATACAGGATTTTCATTTCAACTGGTAAGACAACTTCCATATCATACACTAGAGAGTATGGAATAGCACTAGTGTAAGATTGTATTGAAGTACGATATGCCTAAAGTATGAATAACAGCTTCTCTGACTAATCCCGATGCGATTGATACATTTTTACGATAATTATTTTGAGACTCTAATTAGCTGCTTCATTCACTCCATTAATCTGAGGACGGTAGGGAGATAATGCTGGATCTTAATCTTTGAACATAGAGTAATAATCTCGACTTTGAAGTGCGACCAATTATCAGAGACTAATTCCAAAGGTACTCGGTATCGACTTATAGCATTTGTTTTGATGAACTTTGCAACTTGAGATGTAGTGAAGACAATATTGACATGTTTTGTAACATCTTCTTTGATCTCATTGGTATTTCCATTCCATCGAGTGAGTATCTATTTTATGTTACATAACACTCAAGCTTGCACCTAACATATCCTCATCGGATTACGCGCATATGTCTTTTGAAATTTCTGAGTAAATTCATTATCCCCTTGTGTTCCTTTAGTGATAGGATGGTTTCTATCTAAATTTCTTTAGGAATTATTTTCTGTTCTGAGGTTAATGACCTTTGCTTTCTCGATTAAAGGTTGAGCCCGACCATTATCTTCTTGTTCATTAAAGAAATTTATCGTTGAAGTTAGATTATTAGTTAATTCGTTAATGCACTCGAGTTATTTAAAAATTTCCTTTATCCAATCAAATTCAAATGGGGTGACAGAAACCTCTATAGACTTGACAACTAACTTGACTTAATATAAAAAGGGTAGACTCAATCTAAAAAAAACATGATATTGAAAAATTGGATTCAAGCTAACCCAAATAACTCAAGATAAGTACCCACAACAAGCTTGATTAGGACTGAAACATTGCTTACAACCGGTAATACTGAGGCACTGTAATCTTTAGGGAACAACTGTGTAATTTTGAGAAATTTTGGGGTCATTTTTTATGATTGCCTTGGTATTGACGTCCGTTCTAACTGACCGAACTAGTGACCCTAGAAAAATGATCAACAATTGAGCTTAGGTGTAATGATAATTCCATCAAAAGTGAATTCTAGTGTTATCCCATTGATAACATTTTAAATGAACCTTGAGATTTTATTGAATTCTGTGCACCAATCCATTAAACAATTCATCCATTCAATGATTATTCAGAAAGAAAGTAATTTTATTGCACTCTTGAAAATTATTGGAAAATAAAGATTTTATTATAGAAAAATTTTCACAATTCTGATTATTTTTTGCAATCATTTTTCTTTTAGAAAAACATATTTTGGTAATTTTCCAAGGTCCATGCAAAAAATAGAATTTTTGTAAAAAGCATATTTTAAAAATTTTCATGCAAAAATAGATCTTTTGTAATTCATTTTTCATTCCTTTTCTTTCTTTTGGAAAATATTTTTTCTGAAAAATATTCTTCTTCCGGAAAATATTTTTCTTCTTTTGAAATGGGTTGAAACCCGAATTAGCAAAGAATTTGAATTCCATTTAGATTTAAATGGTCTGACCCATTATGATTGTTGGATCGAGATGGACTGGGTCATTATGAACCATTGCCAAGTTTTAAAATGGACTCTTTATTGGGTTGGTGTACCCAGTGATATGATAACTTAAGAGTTAAATTAAGCAAAAATTTGACTTGAGGACAAAATCTAAATTTCCTGATCTCAACATTTGAAAAGTCCATTTCTGAAAAGCAACTCGGGAACACCCATGTTAAGTTCAAGTTGTGACTTATAGGGATTTGTAGACTCTAGGTTTACTATGTGCAATGCAATTCATCTGGCTACCCTTGCCCAAGTACACCTATATACCTCTCGACCGTACTGAATCAGACGGTACGTGGTGACTTGGTTTGATATACCGTATAGCTGATAGTCTAAAAGCTCCAACCCACTTCTCTGAAGTCAAAAACAGCCAGTTTAATCCCTAGTTGAGAGGTAGCGCACAATGCTGAGCAAGGTCCCTCTTAAATACCTCTCATCTAGAATAGACGTAGTCTATTCCCCTCATACAGTAGGGTACAGTGGGGCAGGATCTTGCTTATGTACTGATTTTTACCAAGAAGTATAATTGGTGAACTTATACTAACTTTGATACCGAGTCTAGGGTTGACGATCGGGACATGTGACATTGTAGCTTACCATAGGACAAAGGCTCAGGTCACCCCAGTATGGGTGCATCGATATACCTTTCAGTGTCACTTGATCAAATAGTACTGATGCCCAAATTTTATATACCATAAAGGTAGGTGATTGGAATTGTGATTTTCATGCAAGACGTCGCATCTTATGAGGGGACCGGACCACATACTAGTGCCACGTTGGCTAGAAGGGACATGCAAGCGTGCAATGCAATAAAGTAAACGTGCTAGTGGTGTGTGCAAAATAGGGTGGGGTGTGCCCAGGGCATTTTTCAAATAAATGGGACCGTGGGCCAGATCAAACCATTAACATATGGATATCAAATAAATTGATCAAGAAATACAAAACTATCCAAAATATCTAATTCCAAATCAGAGCATGCACATCATAAAGATCAATCAAATCATGACATATTAGATAGACAATCAATTAGATTATGGCAAAATAGAACGAAAGTGATCAAACAAGATGGCACATAAACATTTAGATAGGCACAAGGAATTCTTTTTTTTAATTTTTTTTTAGTCTAATCAAGGATCACTTTGGGTGATCCAAAATAATTCGGAAAATATCGAATTAAGGATAGTACAATAATCATTGAGATAAGGAGTCATGGCCTTTTTTATTATTATTGAAAACTAATTTAATTTGACCAACACAACGAGATTTCAAAATTTACTAAGGGTCATTAAACCAACGTGGTCTTCCCATTGGTAATCCAATACCATAGTTTTCTAGATTTAATGGAAAAGCTTGGATCGAAAAGTGAAATTCACATTTTTTTAACTTTGATCCAATGTTTCGAAAATGAGTGGTTATGAAATCAAATTTTAAATCAAGATTCAAGATGAAAATCAATTTTTAAGAATTTTCTCAAAAATTAAAAAAAAAAAATTAATTTATTAGAATACATTGGATCACTCTTGAATGCCACGTGGCTAAATCAATGGCCTTTAGCAAGATTTGAAATCTTACTAATTAGTGAGGAGAGCAATCCCTTTTTTCTTTAAAAAACAAAACTAAAACCAAGAAAAAAAAATTGAAAGGAAACGCACAAACTTTTTTTCTAAGTCTTTTAAATCAATCCAATTGTTTCCCCATCATGATCCAACACCGATAAATAATTTTAACTTCGTTCTTGATCATTTCTTGCACCACAAAAGGAACTCATAAATTCCCTCTCTCTCAATGATCCAAACCCACAGTACGATGCTGATGAACTATTTGTGGAACGGTTCATTACCATCGTCAAATTTACATAGTTAGATCTTGAAACCCAAGTCAAAACTTCGCTCAGGTCAATCTTATACCAACGTAGAGTGTATCATTTTCCCGCTCTACCAGAAATCGATTCGCTGGTTTAGGATCAATTCTTTGGTTCGTGTCCTCGTACTAGCTTCCGCAATGCGTCATCTACTTCAAGACTCCATGAACTTCTGGTTCGATTCAGATTTTTGGTAGATTCATTAATTTAGTCAATCAATCGAAATGCTAAAACCTCTTTGTGTACAATAAACCTTTAAAAAGATTTCAAATTTACAAGAGACAGACAAAGACAGAGAGAGAGAGAGAGAAAGCGACAGACAGAGAGAGAGAGAGAGAGAGAAACGCCTCTTTTTTTATTTTATTTTTCATCCTCTTCTTTCTCATTGGAGAAGAAGATAGAAATAGGAAAAATACGTTTTCACTATTGGCACCCCACAAATATATATTTTTTTTAATGATTTGTTTTTTGCGATTTTTTTTTCTTGGAATCTTCTCCTCATCACATACAACATTGAAAAAGGCAATTTTTTTATTTCTTAGCGCATCACTCAAATAATTTATTTGAGAAGAAGATGAAAAATAAAAAAATCATTTTCTGCTAACAGCACACCAAGCATAAAAATACTTTTTTTTTTTTTTGTAATTTTTTTTCTTGGAATTCTCTCTTCATCACAAACAACATTAAAAAAAGAATTTTTTTTATTTCTTAGCACATCATTACTCACAAATAATTTATTTTCACAACTTATCACCTATGCATCTTAACGTGCTAAAAAAAAAGATTTTCATTAAAAAAAAAATTCTTTTAAAAGTCTATGGCTTCTCATCCCAACCACCATCATTCTGTCCTCAATTCATTTGTCAATTTGAATATTTCATTGTTTAGAGTCATCCCTAGATTGAATTATAAAAAGTGATACTCCAAAATAACAACCCAAAATCAATCTAAATAATACCAAGAGAAGATATTACAATCCGAAAATATAAAATAAACTAGATAAAAAAATAAAATAGGTCAGCAATCCTTATTTCATATCAATACTCTCTTGAAATCCTGCATTATTTAGGATTATTTCGAGTGACCCTACATTGAACCATAAAAAATGTGCCAAAACAAAATATTCACCATTCAAACAAGCAATCAATAATCGAGCAAAAAAGAATGATAAAAAAAAACAAACAACTAAAAATAAAATAAAAAACTAAGTCATTTTGACAATACTTCCCATACTTGGGGCTTTTCAAGTCTCATCTTCAATAATCCCCGGTGGAGTCTCCACTAAAAGTACCCTTGATCCGTGGGGTGTACAAATCCACTTTTGATTTTTGAGGTTTGGGAATCGCCACCTAGTTATTACGATCTAAGAATCCAGCATTGACTCTAATAGATAAAAATAATTAATCAACAAAAGAAACTATGGTCCGGGGATCACGTTACGGGGTTGGAAGATGTTAGGCACCAACTCCGCCCGACAAACGGCAATCACTACTCTTTTCCAAAAAGGGGTTACATTGCTAACAGGCCTAAAATAAATAAATAAAATAAATAGAATAAAAAATATACCTATGTGACAATCACAACGATTTGTTCTCTCAGAATTGGTAGAATGGCTCCTCGTAAAATATTCATCGTTTTGTTTCCGACACTCGATTTGCTTCGCATCTCCAAAATGAAGTACCTCCTTCTTAGATCTGAATATTTCCTAAAAAATTTTCAAAGGATTTCTGGGTATTTTTTGAAATTTTTTCTGCAAAACCTAGGGTTTGGATGATAGGTAGGAAGTTAGGACTTCAAAATCAAGGTTTAGGAAAGGATAGGGAAACTTTTTGACCTACTTTTTCTAGAGTTTATTTTTACCTACGAGATTAGGTTGTGAAGGCTCTATATTTATAGAGTTTTTTGGAAGAATTAGGATTTTACTAAGTCCCCTTTTAGGGTTTTGACTTAAGTTTTATTTGATTGACTAGGTTTCTTTAGATTAGGGTATTAATTAGGTTTTGACTTAAGTCTTATGAGATTGATTTGGTCTTTTAAATTAGATTTTTCAATCTTGCGTACAATGAATGAATATATTTTTAAATTTTGTGGAGAATCCCCTAATTATATCTTTAATTATTTGGACCCCCAGATGGAAGGGTCTTTTAAAAAATATCAAGGGGGCTGCACTTAAATAAGTGGGCAACCATCAACAATTTTGCCTGAGGGCTTGATTGATTAATTTTTTTGGTTCAGATTTTTAAATTAATTTTATTAAGATTTCTCTTTACGTTTATTAATGGTTTATTGATTAATTTCGAAATTTAAAATTTTTTTAAATTAAGAAATTATCATTTTACCCCTGAAGAGAACTTTTGCGTTTCAAGTCGTTTTTCGATGTTCAGGGATGATTTAGAATCTGTTTTTCGTAAGGAATTCAATAGGATTATGGACTTGTGTCACTTATGATATTTTTTGGCATTAAATGATGGTCAACCCTTATGAGGGGCATTTTTGTAATTATGTCAAATTTGGTGAAAATTGATGAAATGATTTATTTGATTTCATTTATTGTTTTATGTGTTCGAATGGGTTTTCCTAAGTGTAAGGGGACTCTAATGATGTTTTGATGTTAGGGGTATTTGATAATTTGATCATTTTTAAATGTTTTCTATCGTAAAGCTTCTTTTTGTCTGCAAGATGATGATTTCTATGTTTTTGGGGTTATATTTTCCTAGCGTAATGTGGTTTCTACAGTTTTGTTAGTTTGAGATACCTCATCTAAATTTCTGAAACATATTTAGTAACAAATAAAACATTGGAATAATCATCCATCATTGGGAATCGTCGCAATCGGGTTGACGAGTTGATTAATCAGGCGAGTGCAAAAAGGGGTGTCTATAGGTAGGTACATCAAAAGGTGGCAATATGGCAAACCCATAATAGACATGTTATTTGTCGTTCTTAAGGTTATTTAAATCATGCTACTTTCTTTCAACAAGTTCTCTAAAGATCTTCACTATTTTAAATGTGCTTTGTATGAGAAACAATTTCTTTATCTAAACTTTTGTTCCACTAATTATATATTATAATACTTTACTCTTTGTTTGTACTAACATGGACATGAAGGGAAACCGGTTGACAAACTTGGCACAAGTTCTTGGTCAGGATAATCTTTAAGTTAACTTAAATTAATGGTTTGTAAAAACAATCTTTTAAGTCTGATTCTACTTCAAATTTTTGGAATTTAAGGCTATGTTGTTGCTGTTGTTGTGAGGTGTTAAGTATGTCATAAAGGATTGAAATTTTAAGTTAAAAATTTGCAATACAAGTTTTTTAGAGTGGGCCTTGGCTGTGGGAATCTTTCTAGAATGTATAGATCTTCAGTCTCCCAAGAAGCTGGATATGCAATAGTTAAAGATGCTTTTCATAAAGGAATAGCATTCTTTGATACTGCAGATGTCTATGGAGTTAATCACAACAATGAGGTCATGATCGGAAAGGTACACTTTTCTACTTATAACAACAACTGCGAGCTGCTATTAGCACCCCAAATTTTACTTAGTACATCGCAATTAAAAATAAAGAAAATAAGTGAATAGTTGAAAATAAGTAAAAGTTGGGGTGGGGTGCCAATAGAAGCTCTCTCTCTGTTTTCTTTTTTTGGCTAGAGATTTTATATGAGCCTAATCATAATTGTAAACAACTACTGAAATTGTTTGAATGAGTGTTATAATGTTGAGATTATAATTTGAGCCTAACCTTTGTATTAATGTTTGAACAATATGTTTTAATCTTTAATTGGGTGTGTGATAAATAATTCAAGAAATTGGGGTGTAATAAGTAAAAGTTGGGGTGCCAATAACACCTCTCTATTGTAACTGCAGCCGGTGTTACTATTGTGGAAGAATTGCCTTTCAGTTCATGGTTGCCTGTAAAAATAATTGTAGATCTTGGGCATCACCGGCCAGTTATCATTTCAAGACTTGCATTTTCCATACTTCAGGGGTATGTTCTTCCACCTTCACTGTGAATTACACATGTAGCCTTCTGCTACTTGCGCACAAATATCTTTTCATTTGTGTCCCTCTTATTAATTAAGATTTTCTCTCAAGTTTCTGCCATATTTGAGAAATTCATTTCATAGACACTAACAATAACAACCTTTACCGATCGGAAAAAAAAAATACTAATCTTTATGTTGTCTTGATTTTATTAGATCATACAAATATGATAAATGAGAAAGAAATTTGGACCTTAGCAAAAACAGGAACTGGCATGTAGATTGCCTTGTTCTGCAATCGATGTAATATGTGTTTTTTCCCTAGAGCCTAGTGGGACTAACAGGGTATGATTTATTTATACCTACTGATGATGTTGTATAAACAAACGCAAATAGGCGTGTGGAGATGAGTTTCTTTCTACATCTAAGGTCATGGAAGAAGTTTGATTATCCATTGGTCTTGAGTGTAACATAGCTTGCAATTCATCCAAGGTATCAAGCTGCTATACTTTTTTTTTTGTGCTTATTGTGGGTATCCCCACCCTTCAAGTGAGACTAATTCCCCAGTCACACGCACCGCCCCCCCTAGGAAAGTCCTATGTGCAACTAGTTGAGTCAAGGGTCTACTGGACCCTAAAGGGTGGCCAACCTGTTCCCAAGGAGCTTATCAAGGCTCGGTTACCACTAGACCAACCCTTGGGGTTATCAAGCTATCATACTCATTAGTTTTGATATATATGAATTTTAATGTAGTTAAGGAGTAACATGTTAGTTCTTTCAAGTCTGTTATTTTAGAATTTGTGTGTGACAGGTCTCCTATGTTTTGGACACTGAAGACTTCTTTTTTCACATGTGAAGGAAACAAAATAGATCACTTGACGGAAGATATTCATGCCATGACCAGGGTAAGTCTTTAAATGGTTATGCTTCAAGATTACAATGGTTCCACAGACTACTCTTGAGCTCCTAATACCCCATTTATAACATTGAAGGTAAAGATGATAATCATGTCTTTGTTATTGGAACTGATTGCTTCTTTACTGATTATAATTCAAATGTTCTCTTTTTGGGAATTGAAAGTACCCCTGTACCTCTAGGAATTGAAAAATACTACAATGGATTTAAATGCCAACGTTAGTTTTATTTACATAAACAAGGGTTGTATAAACTTATGTGGTCATAGTTCATAGACAGAATTGCTGGAACTATGTGAGACCATGCTTACATTGCTCTTAATATATTATGACTTCTAGCCTTTATTTTTATTCCTCTACCATAAAGCCTCTTCTAGTTAACTTGCATATTGTTTTGTTTGCTCAGGCATCGTTATTGACATGTTACTCATAGAATTCATGGTTCAATTTCGGTTGGAAACTCAAATTAGGAGGGTCACAAAAAAAGTGATCCTCACTTTTGATTTGGTTTCATTATGTTTTCGTTTGTCTTGGAATGTTTCTATTGAAACATTCTGGGACATTTCCAGAACATTTCAAGACAAACCATCACAGACAGAACATTCCTCGAAAATTTGATCTTAGATAGGTTTCGCATGGGAGGATTCAAATAATTCTTTGTATTGGCCAGTACATTCTTAAACCGTATGATGATTTAAACTATGATTCTAACAATAATGATCTAAAACAATCTTAGCCAACTCTTGTTGTGTCAATTATGTTTTCTTAGTGTGTGGCATTTGGAATGCTTATAGCCGGAGTTTCAAATTTTAGACTAGAATTTGGATTGGCAATTAGATTTATGAAAGTTGAAGACGAGGGGCATTTGGGTCTTGTCCATGTTGGTAGTTGGGGTTTAGGTGATCAATTTCAAAACATAGGGGTATTTCCAATATTCAGCAACATGTGAGGGGGGCAGGTGTAAAATCAAAATTTTTTTTTTCAAAAATTCTAATAGCGACGGCTATGATCGTATCTAAAGATCTAATACTTTTTTTCACAAATAGCCTATAGCGACAGTCGATGATCGTAGCTAAAAGTCCTCAAATTTTTTATTTTTAAATGCCCTATAGCGACGACCTACAGCGGATGTCGCTATAAGTCCCACATATAACGCCGGTTTCAACAATAGTTAGCCGTAGCTAAAAGTCCTCATATTTTTTTTTTTAAATGCCCTATAGCAACGGCCTACAGCGGCTGTCGCTATAAGTCCCATATATAACGGCGGTTTCATCAATAGTTAATACATATATAGCATTGGAGGTTTCAGGGATGATCTCCAACGACCAGGGTGGCTGTCGTTGTTTGTATGTGCGACGGTTTTTTCATATAGCGACGGTCGCTGACAGTCGCTATATCCCTATTTTACTGTAGTGTGTATATGCAAAGGGCTAAGGAGGAGATGGCCGAGGCCCTGACTGCAACTGACAATGATGACCAGTACCACCATCCATTCCTCAAGTATTCCATCTTGATCATGTCTTCGAATACAATTGCTGCTTTAACCATCTAAAAGAACATAGAAAGAAACTGATAAGTTATTAAACAATTATAATTCACAAACAGAAATACTAATAAAAAGTCTGAAATTAGTTATCAATTGCTTCTTAATTTCCATTGAGCACATTTTCTACATAAAAGTACGTTAGCCAAGTAAAAGTAGGCAACAAAGCTATGGCCATTATATGATATATCACAACAAATGGCGCATTAGCCAATAGATTGATGGTTGTAATCATTAGCTATGGTCGAGTTGTTGGATAGGATTTTCTCTCCAACACTTAATCAAAATGATTTAAAATCTGAATGGGTTTAAGTCACATACCTTTTGACGAAGCTTGAATAACAATCAACAAGAATGAGATCCAATATCAGCCTTTGGTGTTCTTCAAGTTGAAACAATGGTGCTCTACCCTTTAATTTTGTATGACGAAACCGATGGGATTCTCTTACAATCATACACATTAAGGGACGACTACCACTTCCCTCTTTTATGAGTTTTTCTTTCCAATTCCAACCCATCACCAAAATTAGAAGAAACTCCAGGAAAATAAGTCTGATTTATTTAGGAAACCACAAGATCCCCAATCAATGGAAATTTCTTAGATTGCAAGAAATTATTTCCAACTTGATCCCCATTGTCCTTAGCTAATAGCAATTCAATCCCTTTAAAAAATCAGTATTTAATTGGATCACAAAAGGATATTTTAATTCAAAGAAAACCCAAAATAAACAAATAGTTTTGATTAAAATTCTAGCAATCTCCCACTTGGTCCAATAAATAATTTTGTTTTGCAGAAAAGACTTGGGAATTGAAAAGTTTTTAATTTATCGAGTGGCCACTCTTAGTTTTTAGAAAATCATTGACTAAGACAATGAGTTACCACTTTAACTTTCACCCAATCTCAATGACAATTCCAATGGTGGATCATGAATGCTTTGGTGCTTCTTAGAGTTGGCACCAAGACAATTCCATGGTCATAAAACTGGATCATCAAGAAATTGAGAGTTTATATTCATAGTGGTTTTGTAGAGTATCGAGAGGTAATGTACACTCCTCATGCAATCACTAGTGTACATTCTCTAAATTCGTCAAGCTTCACATATTAAATGTGTCACTCTGATATGTTACAGCAACCGCCATGTGAAAAACATCACCATCCTATCAGAGTGAAGGCTTTAACAATGCATTGCCCAAGTGCATCTAGCCCAAGCTATCCTCATGAACACTTTAACTGTGTTCCTAGGCCAAATCTTTATTCTCATTGCATAATGCACAAGATATATGTATATATATATATATCATGGCACAACAATATTGTCAATAGTAAGGAGCAATAAATAAAATTTTATTATTAATAGCTGAACTGACAATAATAGTCTCAAATAAAACATCAATAAGGACAAGATAAATCACTTAGGCTACAGAGTCAAAAGACTCCAAAACTCCCATGCGACTAACATGTTCCTTGAATACTTTAGGCACGAGTCCTTTAGTGAGAGGGTCTGCAATCATTTGGTCTGTAGAAATATGTGGTACTTCAATAATGCCCTCTCGAACTTTCTTACACACTAGACGATACTTGATGTTTATGTGCTTGTTGCTTTTAGTAATTCGTTCATTCTTCACAAACTTGGTCACAGCTTCATTGTCACAAAAAATAACCAAAGGCCTATGGATAGAATCCATAATGCTTAATTCCATAATGAAGTTCCTTAACCACATAGGCTGTCGAATAGCCTCATAGGAACTGATATACTCAGCATACAAGGTGGAATCTACAATAATCGACTGTTTGGAGCTTCTCCAAAAAATTGCCCCACAAGCGAGTGTAAAAACATATCTAGAAGTAGACTTCTTAGTGTCGTCTAGCAAAATCTGAGTCTGAATAACTAACTACTTTAAGCTCGCTTGACCTCTTGAAAATCAACATAAAATCTTTTGTCCTCTGTAGGTACCTGAATACCTTCTTCACCGCTTTCCAATGATCGATCCCAGGATTTTTCTGATATCTACCAAGCATGCCAACAACATAGCTGATATCCGGTCAGATGCAAATCATTGCATACATAAGACTTCCAACCGTTGAAGCATATACTTTTGAATCCACCTGGTATCTCAATTTGGTTCTTAGGATACTGTTTCTCATTAAAACTGTCACCTTTGACCACTGGGGTCTCACCAGGTGCACAAGACTGCATATGAAATCTCTTGAGAACTTTCTCAACATAAGCTTTCTGGGACAAACCCAATAACCCAGCAAAATGATTTCTATGAATTTTTATCCCTAGCACATACTCGGCATTCCCCATGTCCAAATTCGATGATAGAAAATATTTCGTATCATGAAGTAGGTGAATATCGTTGTTAGTAAGTAGGATATCGTCCACAAAAAGAACAAAAATCACAAATCTGCTCCCACTGACCTTGAGGTAAATGCATATATCCACCACATTTCCTTTGAACCCATGCCTGATAACAACTTGATCAAACTTTAGGAACCACTGCCTAGAGGCTTGTTTCAGTACAAATATGGATTTCTTCAGACTGCACACCATGTGCTCCTTGTCTTGGATTGCAAAATCGTCAGGCTGAGCCATGTAGATATCTTCATCAAGGTCACCATTAAGGAAAGCTGTCTTTACATCCATCTGATGTAGTTCTAGATCATAATGAGCGACTATTGAAAGTGCCCTCGATCTGCGGGGTACGCGGATCCGCTTTTGACCTTTGAGGTTTGGGAGTCACCACCTAGTTATTACGGTCTAGGAACCGAACACTGACTCTAAAAGGCAAATAATACTAATCTACGAAAGAAAAATACGGGTCCAGGGATCACGTTACAGGGTTGGAAGGTGTTAAGCACCAACCCCGCTCGACAAACGCTGGTCTCTACTAATTCCCAAATAAACTACATTGCTAAAAGACCTAAGTAATAAAAAAAATAAAAATAGTCACCTTTTCCGAATGCAATGGTTTTGATCCCTCAAATCTGATAGAACAACTCCTTGTACAGTATTCCTCGCTTCGTTCTGTTGCCGAATCTAATTTCTGATCTCCAAGTTGAGGTATTTTCTTCTTGGATCTATGAGTTTTCTAATTTTTTTTATGGATTTCTTGATATTTTAGAAGGGTTTTTGAGTATTTTTTTAGCTAAAATTGGGGTATGGATGTTAGATAAGGAGTTAGGACTCCAAAATTAGGGTTTTGGGGAAGCTAGGAAAGCTTTTTGACTTACTTTTTCTAGGGTTTATTTTTTCATACCAAAATAGGTTGTAGGGACCCTTATTTATAAATTTTTTTTGAGTACTTTTTAGATAGAATTAGTATTTAATTAGAATTACATTAGATAGTTGTAGAGTTTAATTAGAATTCTATTAGATAGTTTTAGAGTTTGATTAGAATTATAGAGTTAGTATTTAATTAGAATTACATTAGATAGTTTTAGAGTTTAATTATAATTCTATTAGGTTTAGGGTTTGACTTTGGTCTTATTAGATTCATTAGGGTTTTGACTTAAGTCTTACTTGATTGACTAGAATTTAGGATTTTGATTTAAGTCTTACTTGATTGACTTGACTTTAGGATTTTCACTTAAGTCTTACTTGATTGACTTGATTTTAGGATTTGAGTTAAGCTTTACTTGATTGAATTTAATTTTAATTAGGGTTTCACTTTACATTAATTACTGTTTTAATTATTAATTTCGAGATTTTCAATTATTAAAATTATAAAATTACCATTTTGCCATCGGAGAGGACTTTTTGCGTTTTAAGCTATTTTTCAATGTTCCAAGATGTTTTGGAATCGATTTTTCGTAAGGAATTCAATGAGAATATTGGTTTGTATCATTTATGAAATTTTTTGTGCAAAATGGTTGTGAACTTTATGAGGGGCATTTTCATAATTTTGTTGAATTTTGTGAAAATTGGCGAAATGATTTATTTGATTTCAATTTGTTATTTTATGTGTTTGAAAGGGTTTTCCTAAGTATAATGTAGGCTCTAGGGTTGTTTAGAGGTTTGGGGTATTTTGGTAATTTGGTCATTTTTAGTGATTTTTATCGTGAAGCTTTTTTTTTTCTGAAAAATGATGATTTCTATGTTTTTGGGGTCATATTTTCCTAGCGTAGTGTGGTTTCTACAATTTTGTTAGTTTGAGATACCTCATCCGAATTTTTAAAACATATCTAGTAACAAATAAAGCATTGAAATAATCATCCATCATTGGGAACCGTTGCAATTGGGTTGATGAGTTGATTAATCAAGCTAATGCAAAAATGGGGTGTCTACAATTATGGCCAGAATAATTCTCAGAGAATCCTTAGATGACACGAAAGAGAAAGTTTCTGAAAAATCAATACTTGGTTTCTGTTTAAAACCTTTTGCAACTAACCTTGCCTTGAATTTTCAACCTTTCCTTCTGAGTCTCTTTTTGTCTTGAAAACCCACTTGCAATCAATAACCTTACGATTCTTTGGAAGAATTGCCAGTTCCCATACATGATTTCTTTTCATAGATTGCAACTCTTCCCTTATGGTCTCTTGCCAGTATTGAGATTCATTGCTTTTCACGGCTTCTGCAAATGACAAGAGATCATCGACATCTAGATTTTTCAATTCATCTTCTTGTAAATATACTTCATAAGCAATTGCAATTGCGTACCTACGCTCTCTAGAAGATCTCCGCAAAGGGATAGGTTCTAAAATAGGAGAGGTTGTCTGTGGATAGATTGATTCTGTAATAGGAACAACTAGTGGATGGACTGTATCCTGAGGTGCAACGCTCTCATCTTCAATTGTGGGAGGGGGAAAAGTAGAGTTTGAAGATATAGGAAAATCTACAGGGAAAGTAAATAAAGGAGTACTTTTTCTAGACTCAGGAAAAACAATCTTATGATGCTTCAAACTCCTACTATCCTGAACATCCTCAAGAAACTTGGCATAACTAGTTTCAACAATTTCCATTGTTCTAGATGGACAGTAGAACCTGAAGCCTTTAGACCTCTCAGGATAACCAATGAAGATACATGATGTGGTCCTAGGGTCATGTTTCTTCATTTCTCGATTATACAACTTAACCTCTGCAGGACATCCCCAAACATGGATGTGATGAAGTGAAGGCTTCCTCCCAGTCCAAACCTTGAATGGAGTTTCTAGTGCAGCTTTACACGGGACTCGATTCAAAATATATACTGTAAACTTCAATGCCTCACCCCAGAAGGACTCCGAAAAATTTGAATAACTCATCATGCTCCGAACTGCATCTACTCTGTTCTGGTGCTCCTAGAGTAGTGTATTGAGGATTGATCCCATGTTTTCTCAAATATTCTGCGAATGGTCCATGATTAACACCATCTTGATCCATTTTCCCATACCTCTATCTGATCGAACTGCTTTGATTTTTCGATCCAATTGTTTCTCAACCTCTAACTGGTATACCTTGAAAACAACTAAAGCATCTGATTTATGGTGAATTAAATAAACATACGCATATCTAGAGAAATCATCTATGAAGCTGATAAAGTACCGTTGACCACCACGTATAGGGGTAGGAAACACACATATGTCTGTATGAATTAGATCTAACAGCCCAGAGGCTCTAATGGCCTCGAGCTTCTGTTTCTTGGGCATTTTACCCTTAATTCAATCCACACATGTTGAAAAATCTGAAAAATCGAGAGAGGGAAGAATGCCTTCTTTGACCAACAGATCTAACCTTCTTCTTGAGATATGACTCAACCTTTTATGCCACAACATAGAAGAATTCTCCATTGAACGTGAATGCTTGGACATAAAAGAACCAGAAGAGACACATGATAGAGATGAAGCAAAAGAACTATCTAATAATATCTGATATAACCCATCCAACAAAACACCATGACCAACAATATCCATACTAGAATAAATAGATAAGCTAGCATTTCTAAACAAAAATCTAAAACCGCAAGCATCAAGTCTAGAAATAGAAATCAAGTTTTGTCAAAATGATGATATATAAAAGACATCCTCTAAAATCAAATTCAAACTAGAGTCCAAAATCAAGCTGCAAGTCCCAATGGCTTCGACCTCCAACGCCTCTAAGTTCCCAAGGAACAACCTATCCACGAGTCTAGGGTTTCTCTGACTGCAGAACCCCTACAAAGAATGGGTGATGTGCACAGATGCACCTCAGTCAATCCACCAAGAATTTGATAAAACATCTATTAGATTAGATTCAAAACATACTAAACTAATATTAATACCTTTGTTCTTCTTTATCCATTCCTTATACTTGTAGCAATCCTTCTTCACATGGCCTTATTTCTTACAAAACCAACAATCAACGTTCTCACCTTTCCCAGATATTTTCCCTGATGTTTTCTCAAATTTTCCTTTGCTTCCTGAACTCTGATCCTTCTTTCCTCCTTTCTTGAAACATTTTTTCTTGAAAGGCCTCTTGCTTCCATAAGATATAGCCAGATGAGCTGTGTTTGCTCTAGATCCCTTAAGACACTCCTCCTCTATCACACACAAGGTGGTCAACTGATGGACATCCCACTTAATCTCCTGTGCACTGTAGTTTACTATAAATGTCTCAAAAGACTTAGGTAGTGACAGAACTACCATATGCACTAGCATAGCATCATCAAAATTAATACCAGTCTCTTGAAGGCTAATTGCCAGATGCGACATCCTCAATATGTGCTCCCTAACACTTCCAGAACCATCATACTTCAAAGCCATCAATCTAGGAAGATAACTGTATTGTAGGGACATCTTGTTGGCAACGAACTATTTTTGGATGACAACCAATAACTCTCGAGTTGTCTTGGTGAATTCAATACCCCCACGTAGAGGTTTTGAAATAGATGCACGTATAATCATCATGGCCATCCTGTTGGCCTTTTCCCACTTTGCATAATGTGCCTTCACTGATTCTGGAGAAGTTGGAGTTGGAACCTCAGGCATGTCCTCAATGAGTGCAAAGTCATAATCCATGCATCCTAAAGTGATATAAACACTCATGCGTCACTACGAATAGTTGGAGCCACTCAAGGGCTCTATACCACCCAAATGCCTTTGAGCAATAAGTCCATCCATAACTGCATCGACAAGGAAACATGACTAATGTCACAAACTTAACCTTTAGGAGGGTTTTATTTTGTTATTTCAATTTGTACTAGGGGTTAAGCCAAATTGAACAGGGTGTTTTACCATGAACTGAGACTTTCCACCCTGTAGGAAATAAACAAGGTGCATCATCTAATATCACCTTTGGGCAAAAATTTAGATATGCTATATGTCTTCCAGGACCGCGTTGGTTAAATGCGCATAGACCTAGTCACTCATGTTTTAGTTTGACTTAGACACTTTCACTACCTTTAGGCAAGAGGGTTATCTTGGTTTCCCTATGACACGTGTGACTATTCTATTCACTCGAATTACACAAAACTAACCTAAATCACCTTTTGGAAGAATTAGTAGTCTTATGCAAATCAGTGGTACTTTGAAGTTTTAATGAGAATTGAATCCCAAAATTCAAGGAAAACATAACTTTTGTAGGTCGGACACCTTTAGGTGGAACGCGATTCTACTACATCAATGAACCCTCGAATAACCACTTTACCGATATTCCTAAACCCCTATAGGTTAGATCTAACAACCAATTTGGATTAGACAAGTATTTAGGTTCTTGGTACTTTAAAGATATGGTGTATTTACCTACATTCAATTTTTCCTAAGGTTTTTCTTTCATTATTAACACTTAGTTTATTGATAGTAAAGAATGTAAGTATATACACCAAAACACTTAATCCCAAACACGTGATTCTAGTTATTTCAGGAAAAATCAGCAACTAATTGTGTTCTAATGGGTTTGAAACACATTTAGAACAATAGGTCTCGAAAAGATCTTCGAATTGACTACTTATGGGCTCCAAATGGACTACAATTAGAATCCTAGGGTATAAATAAGTATTTTATGTTAATCAAAATAAATAAATAGATTCTATGACATTTTGATCAAACGGTCCCTTAATAGAAATTAATGCATTCTTTAAACAAGCAGTCCCTTGATAAAAGTTAGATAAAAATTGAACCAAAAATCAGTTATCATGAATTTGAATAAACAAGCACTTAACATTAATATAACATATGCTGTAAATAGTGACATAAATGATGTAATCAACACAGCTGAGTCAACTCAGTTACTATGCTGAGTCAAAATAATTTGACCAAGGTCAAATGGGTTAGCGGGTCAAGTTGGCATGTGGCCTGGCCCATGGGTCGAGTCCAACCCTATACCTTAAGTGAATGGTCTTTAAATAAACAAACAAATTCACATGGTCAATCAAATTTGACCAAAGTCTAAAATCAAACTTCATCTTCTCCAAAATACCTTACTGTAACTTTTAAGAAGAAGTTGAAGTTGACACTATAAGAGGTCACCGTGGGTTCAACGTTCGGCCATTGAAACGGAAAACCATGGAGATGAGATCAACGATCTCATCTCCAACTTCAATGAAGTGCAAAAAAAAAAAGAAAATCCCCATGGATTTACAAAGTAAAAAATAAAATTGAAAAAGGGGTTTCTAGAACCCTTTAATGGTGAACGAAAACCGATCTATCTACGTTAAGAACTGAATCAAAGAATTAAGTACAAAAGATACAACCTTGCTCTGATACCAATTTGTTGGATAGGATCTTCTCTCCAACACTTAGTGTGTGTTTGATAACACTTCTGAAGTCTGAATGGAGGTGGTCCACCATTCAAATTCAGACTTCAGATCTGTGAAACATGCTTGTTTAATTTCATATTTCAGATTTCAGAATAAGAACATGGTTTCAACGAAAAAAATTCAGCGATAGAAAGTCGTTGGAGAGAAGTTCTGAATTCTAGAAAATTAATTTTTATCTAAAATACCCTGGTAAAAAAAATATTTCTATCTATTATCCCTTTCTTATAAAAATCGTTAAACCCTTACCTCCCCTCTCTTCTTCATCTCCTTCCTGTCCAACTCGGTTGTCAAGAGCTATGCAGGTATGTGCATCTACCACCACTCTATTGTTCTTTCTTGATCAATCACACCATGTGAATCTAAGATTAAGAAAATCCCAAAATCAAAACTTCAACAAACAACCAAATCAAAAATAAAAAATTCAACAAAAACCCCAAAAGAAATCTGAAATAAATATACAATAAAGAGAAAAATGATAGACCCTTGCGTCCTTGACTTCAATGACTATCTGTAGACACCCCATTTTTGCATCCGCCTGATTAATCAAGTCGTCAACCCGATCGCAAAGGTTCCCAATGATGGATGTCTATTCCAATGCTTTATTTTGTTACCAAATATGTTTCAGAAATCCGGATGAGGTATCTCGAACTGACAAAACTTTGAAACCACGCTACGCTAGGAAAATACGACCCCAGAAACATAGAAATCATCATCTTGTAAACCAAAAAGAAGCTTCACGATAAAAATCACAAAATTTGACAAAATTACGAAAATACCCCTCATAAAGTTCACGATCATTTCATACAAAAAACTTCATAAATGACAAAAACCAACATTCTCATTGAATTCCTTACGAAAAACTGATTCCAAAACATCCTGGAACATTGAAAAATGACTTAAAACGTAAAAAATCCTCTCCGAGGGCAAAACGGTAATTTCACAATTTTCATAATTAAAAAATTCGAAATTAATAAATAAAACATTAAATAATTAAAGTGAAACATTAATGAAATTAATTTAAAAAGTTGAACCTAAAAAATCGATTAATTGGACTCTCAGGCAAAATTGTTGAGGGTTCGTGGGATATTTTTTTAAGGACCCCTCCATTTGGGGGTCCAAAGAATTAAAGATATAATAAAAGGGGGTTCTCCAAAAATTAAAAGTAAATCAAGCAAGACTGAAGTCAAGGTATTAAAGTTAATCAAGTGAAACTGAAGTCAAAATTAAAGTCAATCAAGCAAGACTGAAGTCAAGGTACTAATCGAGTCAATCTCATAAGACTAAGGTCAAAACCCTAAATCAAAACCCTAATCTAAACTAATCAAGTCAATCTCATAAGACTAAGGTCAAAACCCTAAATCCAAACCCTAATCTAAAACTAATCAAGTCAATCTCATAAGACTAAAGTCAAAACCCTAAAACCCTAAAGACTAAGTCAAAACCCTAAAAGAAACCCTAATCAAACCCTAAATGCTTCTAAAAGCTTTATAAATAGGAGCCTCCACACCCTATTTTCGGAAAAAAGAAAAAACCCTAGGAAAAGTAGGTGAAGAAGCCTCCATAACCTCCCCAAAACCCTAATTTTGGAGCCCCAACTCCTTCCCTAAGACCCCTACTCCGATTTTAGCCTAAAAAACACCCAAAAACCTCTCAAAAATACCCCAAAAATCCACCACAAATTCAAAACATCTAGATCCAAGTAAGAGACACCTTGCCTCGGAGATCAGGAATCAGATCCGGAGACAAAACGAAGCAAGGAGTACGGTACAAGGAACTGTTTATTTTCAGATCTGAGGGAATAGCACCTTTGCAGATCAAAGGTAAATTTTTATTATTTTTAAATCTAGTTTATCATTAGCGATGTAAATCTATTTAGGATAAGTAGAGACCGGCATTGGCCGAGCGGGGTTGGTGCCTAACACCTTCCAACCCCGTAACATGATCCCCGGATTCAGATTTCTATGTAGATTAGTTCTTTTTTATCCATTGTAGAGTCATTTATGGTTCCTAGACCTAAACTAGGTGGCGACTCCCAAACCTCAAGGGTCAAAAGCGGATCTGCGCACCCAGCGGATCGAGGGCGCTTTCACTATCAGCAAGCTTGAGACGATCACGAATGGCACGAGTGGTTGTAGCCATGTGGCCGAAAAACCAGTTGATGACTCCGCCTCCCTTGTTAAAACCTCTCCCAATCCCATCTTCTTCACTATTCTTCTCCAATCTGAGCAAAAAACCAGTTGATTACTCCGCCTCCCTTCTTAAAACCCATCTCTCCCAATCCCAGCTTCTTCACTATTCTTTTCCAATCTGAACTGATGCTCATTATCTCCGCATCAATGGACTGTGAAAAACAATCCAAAAGGAATTGGTTTAGATTTTTTAACCATAACCATAGTTTCAGATTTGTTAACCATAGTTTCAGATTTTTTAATCATAGTTTCAGATTTTTTAACCATAACCATAGTTTCAGATTTTTTAACCAATGTTTATTGGAAAACAATCCAAAAAGAATTGGTTCAGATTTTTTAACCATAACTTCAGATTTTTTAACCATAACCATAGTTTCAGATTTTTTAACCATATAGTTTCAGATTTTTTAACCAGTGTTTATTGGAAAACAATCCAAAAAGAAGTGGTTTAGATTTTTTAACCATAATTTCAGATTTTTTAACCATAATTTCAGATTTTTTAACCATATAGTTTCAGGTTTTTTACCAATGTTTATTGGAAACAATCCAAAAAGAATTGGTTCAGATTTTTTAACCATAACCATAGTTTCAAATTTTTTAACCATAGTTTTAGATTTTTTAACCAGTATTTATTGGAAAACAATCCAAAAAGAATTGATTCAGATTTTTTAACCATAACTTCAGATTTTTTAACCATAACCCTAGTTTCAGATTTTTTAACCATATAGTTTCAGATTTTTTAACCAGTGTTCATTGGAAAACAATCAAAAAAGAATTGGTTCAGATTTTTTAATCATATAGTTTCAGATTTTTTAACCATAGTTTCAGATTTTTTAACCAGTATTTATTGGAAAACAATCCAAAAAGAATTGGTTCAGATTTTTTAACCATAACCATAGTTTCAGATTTTTTAACCCTATAGTTTCAGATTTTTTAACCAGTGTTTATTGGAAAACAATCCAAAAAGAGTTGGTTCAGATTTTTTAATCATATAGTTTCAGATTTTTTAACCATAGTTTCAGATTTTTTAACCATAGTTTCAGATTTTTCAACCCTAACCATAGTTTTAGATTTTTTAATCATAGTTTCAGATTTTTTAACCCTAACCATAGTTTCAGATTTTTTAACCATAATTTTAGATTTTTTAACCAGTGTTTATTGTAAAACAATCCAAAAAGAATTGGTTCAGATTTTTTAACCATAACCATAGTTTCAGATTTTTTAACTAGTGTTTATTGGAAAACAACCCAAAAAGAATTGGTTCAAATTTTTTAACCATAATTTCAGATTTTTTAATCATAACCAATGTTTATTGGAAAACAAACATATTGGGCTGTGTGCCATACATATAAAACGGCTTGACATATGTATGGACTGCGTGCCATACATAGAAAAAATATGTGTTTTCTCAATATATGGGTGAAAAGCATCTATGATAATGTGCATATCTATTATTGGGATTCTTCCTATATTCCAATATCTATTATTTCTTGAGACCACCATGTTAAAGTTTAAACTCCCCACATATATAAATTTACCCTGAAATCTGAATATTATTGGGATTCTTCCTATATTCCAATATCTATTATTTGTTAAGACCACCATGTTAAAGTTTAAACTCCCCACATATATAAATTTACGATGAAAAATTAAAACAAAGATCCATTAAAAAAAAAAAATTTCTAAGATTTGTGATTGTGAAATAATGAAACAATAACAAAAATCAAAATTTCAACAAAACCCCAAAATTTCAAACAACCAATCGAACCCATTATGGAGAAATCGAATAAAAAGTAGAAATCAAACCCTTTTCAACATCTTTCCTTCTTTCTTTTTTATTTTTCTTCTTGCATAAAGCTTGGTCATTAGAAGAATAGAGAGAGAGAGAGAGAGAGAGAAAAGAGAGATGGATAGGTTTTGTTGGGTGTATGAGTTGTTGGATGGACTTTTTATGATGTATGAGTTGTTTCCTTGGTTCTTGGGTGGATTCTTTGAGGGTGTATTTATTGTTTCCTTGGTTGTTGTGTGTTACTTGGTTTTGATGAATTGGAGAGAAAGAGAGAGAGAGAGAGAGAGAGAGAGAGAGAGAGAGAGAGAGAGAGAGAGAGAATAATGTGTGAATGTGAATGAGAGAGACGAAAAAATAAGAAATTGGAAAAAAATTTATATTATTATATATATTAATGATTTGTTTTTGTACTTTTAATGAAACCTTTTTGTCTCATGTCTTTGATAGTTGAGGAGATTGGGACTTTTTATATATTATATTATATATAAATTAGATTAAAGTTATACTTTGAATAAGACTTTTTTGTCTCATGTCTTTCATGGTAGAGGAGATTGAGAATTTTTTTTAAATTATTTTATATATGAGTAAGACTAAATTTGTACCTTGAATAAAACCTTTTTTTATCTCATGTATTTGATGGTGACAGAGATTGGAATTTTTTTAATTTTATTTTATATATAAATAAGACGAAATGATTTTTTTATATTATTTTATATATGAATATTTTTTTTAATATTATTTTATATATAAGATTGAAATTATTAATATACCCTTTTATATCACGTGTTATTAATTTTAACTTGTTGTTTTACTGGGTTAAAATAAAAATTTAAGTTTAAAGTTAAATAAGACAATTTTGAGATATATTGTTGTGGTTTTGATTTGGTTAATATTTTCATATTGTTGGAAGTCATGAACAATCCACTTTGAGGTTTTAAATATATTGTTGTGGTATTGGCTCCATCTGATTAATACTTCCATTTCATTGTTATTCATAGACATGGTTCCTAAGAATAAAGATAAAGAAAAGAGTGTTGATAGAGCAGACTTTTCTACAAACCAATCGAAAAGGAAGTACTTTCTTGAGTTGTACTTAAGTGAGGTGAACAAGGAAGGGTACAGAGGAGTATCTCTTACTAGTGCTTCATGGAAAAGATTAGAATTTAAATTCAATAAGGCATGGGGAGTGAATTTTAGTCATAAGGTGTTCAAGAATCAATATGATTACTTGAGGTCTGATTACAACATATAGCAAAAACATGTTGGATTGTCCGGGCATGGGCTTAGTGCGGATATCAATACTATAAATTGGCCTCCGCAGAAGTTGGATGATGTCTTAGAAGCAAGTCTCTAATCTTACTAACATATTTTTATATTATTGTTTGAAATAAAGAATTCCCGAAGCTAAGAAGTTTAGGAACAAACCTCTCATAGATGCTGAATTGATGATGGGTATATTTGAAAGCATTATTTCAAATGGCGATAAAGCATGGAGCCCCTTCTTATCGATCCCGTGCTCCACTGTTGATAGCGATGTGAATGGTCCTGAACCTATGGAGTACACAAATTTGGACGTTGAAGACACTTATGGTGACTCATTTTTAGGGGAAGGGGATATATACTTCCAAGGTGTAAGTGTGGAAGGCACTCCTAATACCCCAAGAATGAATAGTGACATCGGTGCCATCCCACTTGAAGAGGACACATCACAACGTCCGATGAAGAAAAAACATAAGAATTCGAATAGTGATGACACTATTGAAAAAAACTTGGAAAGGCTTATTAATGTCATCGAAGAATAGATTAATAAAGAAGAGGCTAACAAGGGACCTTGTTTTAAAGATGTGAAAGAAGTTATGAAGGATTTGAAGAACTTAGCGGTGATAAGCATTCATACTTATCATGTTGCTATATTGAAATTTGCACAACTACTGAAATTGGAATACGTATTTATGGACTTGGATAATGAAGCAGAGAGGGTTCAATTTTTGGAGTTTATTGTAAATAATTAGTTGAAGTCAAACATTGTTTTTTAATAAAAACCAATGATGTATTGGTTATTTTGATATTTCTATATTTTTGGATAATTACTATGGATGGTTATTTTTATATTTTAATATTTTTTGATAGTTAATATGGATGGTTTTTTTGGAGTTATTATCATTGATAATATTATAAAATTTTTTATTGTTTAATTAGAATTATTATCTTATTACCTAATCAAATATGCATGTTTTAACTTACTAGATAGATTCCATGTTTGAAAAATCTTTTTTTATAGCTTTAATTAGTACTAACTTTTTAAATTTTTCATTGTGTTTTAGTGATAATGACGCCAAAACAATGGTTGTTGATGAGATTGGTAACATTACTTTTTATGCTTAAACTTAAAAATCGTATGAATGTTCGACAAAGGTCGTGTACATCATCACTTTCTGACAAGGCATATGTGCGAGAACTTTTAGAAGGATCTTCAACACAAATGTACGAGATATTTAGGATGGAGAAGAATGCTTTTGTACAATTATGTCAATATTTCGAGATAAAAATTGGCTAAATGATAGTAGATATACAGACGTAGAAGAGAAAATGACAATGTTTTTTATGATAATATGTCTTAATTGTCGGAATCGATTAGTAAAATATCGATTCCAACATTCTGGAGAAACCATAAGTAGGTATTTTCATAAAGTGTTGGATGCAATGATACAGTTTGCACGAGAGATAATAGTCCCCCTAGCATTTGACAAGCCAAATGTACATTTGAGAGAATGGCCATTTAAGGGTGTTGTCGGTGCATTAGATGGCATACTAATTGATGCGCACATTCCTCTTGATCAACAAGTCTCATTCAAAGGAAGGGAACAGGGAAAATGTTTTCAAAATGTAATGGTGGTCTGTGATTTTGATATAAAGTTCATATATGTGATGGTTGGATGGGAAGGAATTGCACATGACTCGAGGGTATAACATGAGACACTGCGTAACCTGGTTAACAATTTTCCAGTGCCTCCTCCAGGTATGTATTTTCAAATTATATTTTTGAAATTAATCTTATAATCAATAATATAAATTTTACATATGTTTTATATTTGTTGTAGATATGTATTATTTATGCGACACTGCATACAAACACACTAGAGGTTTTATGACTCTATATCGCAACACACGGTATTGGCTAAGAACATATTGAGGAACGCGTGCAATGGGTATAAAGGAGAAATTTAATCATGTACACGCTCGATTAAGGAATATCATTGAGAGGACCTTTGGTGTATGGAAAATTTTTTTCCAATTTTGAACAGAATGCCTTCATACACACTCAACGGGACATTGTTATTGCAAGCATGGCAATACACAATTTCTTACGTCGTGTTTCTCTCCATAATGAGTTGTTTCGACAATATGAAGTTGATGTCAATGAAGAAAGTAATTCTTTAGTAGAATCCGAACCATCACAAGATCCACAATGTTATAATGACATATTCTCATCGCAAGCACAAGCTGATATGATCACTTTACGTGATCAAATTGCAATTCAACTAGAAAATGAATGACTGTTTATTGTTTGAGTATTACTTTGTTGGAATGTAATTTCTCAAGTATGAATTCAATTTAAAAATAATAGCTTTGGATTATTTAATTTGTTAGAAATTGAAATTAAATATGTGGATGGTTTCATTATGCGTAACATATTATGTTTTTTGGTTAACAATTTATTAGAATTATAAAAGGGTAATATTGTCAAAATGACCATTATGTTTTAAAATTCTATTTGTAATCAAAAGCTCTTAAAAATTATAAACAAACAACTTTTCTAGAATAAGATTCCAGATTTCAGATTTCAGACTTTAGATTTCAGACTTCAGACTTCAGACTTCTGTAGACACCCCATTTTCGCATTTGCCTGATTAATCAACTCGTCAATCCGATCGCAACGGTTCCCAATGATGGATGTTTATTCCAATGCTTTATTTGTTACTAAATATGTTTCAGAAATCCAGATGAGGTATCTCGAACTGACAAAACTATAGAAACCATGCTACGCTAGGAAAATATAATCCCAAAAGCTTAGAAATCATCATTTTTCAAACAAAAAGAAGCTTCACTATAAAAATCACTAAAAAATGATCAAATTACAAAAATACCCCTAACCTTAAAACATCCCTAGAGCCTACGTTACGCTTAGAAAAATCCATTCAAACACATAAAACAACAAATCGAAACCAAATAAATCATTTCGTTAATTTTCACAGAATTCGATAAAATTACAAAAATACCCCTCATAAAGTTCACGACCATTTCGCACAAAAAAATTTATAAATGAAAAAATCAATATTTCCATTGAATTCTTTACGAAAAATTGATTCTAAAACATCCCGGAACATAAATAACCGACTTGAAACACAAAAGTTATCTTCAGGGGGCAAAACGGTAATTTTCAAATTAATTTTTTTTTAAAAATTTCAAAATTAATAAATAAATCATTAAATAATGTAAAGTGAAACATTAATAAAATTAATTTAAAATTTTGAACAAAAAAAATCGATCAATCAGGCTCTCAGGCAAAATTGTTGATGGTTGCCCAGATATTTATTAAAGGACCCCTCCATCTGGGGGCTCAAAAAATTAAAAACATAATAAAAGGGGGTTCTCCAAAGAAAATTAAAGTCAATAAAGTAAGACTAAATTCAATCAAGTAAGACTAAAGTCAAAAAATTAAAGTTAATCAAGTAAAAGTAAAGTCAAAATCTTAAAGTCAATCAAAAGAGACTAAAAATCAAAACCCTATTATAAACTAATCAAGTCAACCTCATAAGACTTAAGTCAAAACCATAATTAAAACCCTAATCTAAACTAATCAAGTCAATCTCAGAAGACTAAAGTCAAAATCCTAATTAAAATCCTAATAAGACTAAATCAATCTCATAAGACTAAAGTCAAAACCCTAATTAAAACCCTAAAGGAAACCTAATTAAACACTAACTCTACTCAAAAAAGTTTATAAATAGGAGTCTCCACACCTTAATTTCGTATCAAAGAATAAACCCTAAGAGAAGTATGTCAAAAAGCTTCCCTAGCCTCCTATACCCAAATTTTGAAGTCCTAACTCCTTACCTAATACCCATACCTCAATTTTAGCTCGAAAACACCTAGAAGCCCTTAAAAAATACTCAAAAATCCATAAACAAATCTGAAGAATCCAGATCTAAGAAAGAAATACCTTGCATCGGAGATCAGAAATCAGATTCGGAGACAGAACGAAGCGAGGAATACTGTACAAGGAGTTACTCTATCAGATTTGAGGGAACAAGACCGTTGTCTTCAGAAATGTATCTATTTCTAATTATTTTTTATTACTTAGGTCTTTTACCAATGTAGTTTATTTGGGAATTATTAGAGACCGACGTTTGCCGGGCGGGGTTGGTGCCTAACACCTTCCAACCCCGTAACATGATCCCTGGACCCCTTTTTTTTTCTTTCGTAGATTAGTAGTATTTGTCTTTTATAGTCAGTATTCGGTTCCTAGACCATAATAAGTAGGTGGCGACTCCCAAACCTCAAAGGTCAAAAGCGGATCCGCGCACCCCACGGATCAAGGGCGCTTTCAACTTTAGACTTCAGAAGTGTTACCAAACATACCCTTAATCAAAATGATTTAAAATTTGAATGGGTTTAAGTCACATACCTTTTGACGAAGCTTGAACAACAATCAACAAGAATGAGATCCAATATCAGCCTTTGGTGTTCTTCAAGTTGAAACAATGGTGCTCTACCCTTTAATTTTGTATGACGAAACCGATGGGATTCTCTTACAATCATACACATTAGGGGACGGCTACCACTTCCCTCTTTTATGAGTTTTTCTTTCCAATTCCAACCCATCACCAAAATTAGATAAAACTCTAGGAAAATAAGAACTCTGATTTATTTAGGAAATCACAAGATCCCCAATTGATGGAAATTTCTTAGATTGCAAGAAATTATTTCCAAATTGGTCCCCATTGTCCTTAGCCAATAGCAATTCAATCCCTTTAAAAACTCAGTATTTAATTGGACCACAAAAAGATATTTTAATTAAAAAAAAAATCAAAAATAAAAAAATAGTTTTGATTAAAATTCTGACACGAGTTTCTACCAAGATCTTTTTATTTTTATTTTTTGTGGGTAAGTTGGACTTGAACTCAAGACCTCAAAGTTCTTTGCAATATGTCCAACCAATGGAGCTATGGGCCTAAGCCCTTTACCTAGATCTCTCTAAGAACCCATTGATGGTAGCTTGGTTTACCTGCATGTGTCCCATATTCTTGTATTCCAGTTATGGAGGGTAATCTCTATCTAATTAAAAAAAAAATAGAGTTAGACATGCTAATTGAAACATTCCGAGACAAATCCGAAATATTTAATATTTGATTGTTACCTCTTTAACCTCCTCAACAGCATAAGAAGCTTTTGTTTGTATTCCCAGCTCTTTCGGTTGGACATCAATAATGACCAGCACAAGGTTGGCAACACAGCTGCAATAACAAAATGAATTTAAAACTCTAAGTCTAGCATTTTCTCCTTTAATGCATATGTATGAATGTATGTATTTATGCATGAATACAACAATGTAATGAAAAATATGAACCTAAAAACAAGTCAACAAATGATAAGTGGTAAGCAAGACTACCAAGAGTTGTCCTTACCTACACTCTAATTTCTCAATGTTATCATTGAGAACATTAATGCTGGCAATTCAGCAAGCATGCCTACACTAATTTACATGCACATGGGTTTAGTTAAATCTGTCTTTGATTCCTCCTACCTCTCCATCACAATTTGCAGATAAATCTTCCCTTATATCAAATCAATATAAGTGAAGAAATTAAAACAAAATTTAAATGAACTAAAACCCAACAACTCACCCCAAAAAAAAAGAATTTTGGGTCTCTAAGAAGAACAAGTCTTGATGTAAGATGAAATGGAAGAAAAACAGAATTTTGGGTCTCTAAGAGAAAAGCAAGTCTTGATATGGAAGTGAAACTGAGAATGGGTGTTTATTTAAATGATGCTCCCCTTAACTCAATTTTCCACATATCTCGCCATCATTCAAATGACGCCTTAGAAATTTTCATTCTCACCACTTATATGTAGGATAAAAGTGTGCAAGACTATAGTCTTAAAAACAATAATTCAAATCAATTCCACTTTGCCTAATCAAACTTCCCTACAAGGCTCGCTCTAAGCAAAGATTGATATTTGACCAAAATAATATGTATTAAAAGACATGAACCTGGTGATAATCATCAAACATGCACCTAATTGAGGGATGCTCTGTTATGACCTGAGCATCAAGGACCTTAGCAGTTGCCCTCAGAAAATGAAAAACGCTCACCATATGTGTAAGGAAAAGACTAGCTGATGGTGTGGGCACCAGAGGGATTAGCAGCAATAGTTGCCTCACTGAATTCTACCTACTATAGTTCCCTGTATTCTTCGTGAAATAGTAATAATATAAGTATGACAAGAACAAAGGGCCTGCAATCTCATAAACTTCATTTAGGTAACACACATCAATCAAGTTAAGAAATAAGAATTAGAAAAAAAAATTACTTCGAAGGTGGTTATGAACAGTAATTTAGGAAAAAAAAAAAAAGGAACCACTATACTCTGGTGTTTCATTCTCAGATACATTGCTGAACTAAGGGCATTTCTTGGTCCTACATACTGGTTTCAAATACCATAATGTCTACTTCCCTCTTTTGACTTTCATGAAACCAATGCGTTCCACCAAATCATTCCTTCTCATTATTGAAAATTAAAACAAGCTCAACAACAACAACAACAATAGAAAAGAATAAAAGAAATGGAAGAAATTCAAGTTCAATTTATGATGCTTCTTCCTTAACAAACATATGATACCCACAGTTGATAGCCAAAGAAGGCCACTTGACCACCACCTATTTCTTATTATGCTCTTTTTCAAAAAAGAACTCATTGTGATACCCACAGTTGCTACCCATATAGCAATGCCACAGATTACATGTGAGCACATATAGGACAACATATTAGCAACTAGAAAAAATCGAAACAAATTTATGCAGCATATATGATGTAATGACAACAAGAAAATATATGAAATTGTAGCCTAAAGAGTATGTAATCATTAGAAGAGATTTCCCCTATGACCTAAAAATGGAAGACAATAAAGAATAAGACAAGGAAATGAAATATACAACAGCACCAATTTTATATTTTTATTTAATATTATGTTAAATAATAGTATATTTTTATTCTTTCCCACCTTTTGCAGATTTCTTCCAACCTTTTCCCTTGCCAAAATTTCTCGAATCACAACTTCGTCACTATGGATGCAAGACATTATGGAAATTACCAACATTCTTACAAAATCCCATTATTATATCACAAACTTGGGTACATCTCTAAAGTATACACAGAGAGCAGCCAACCAAATGAGAAATATCATAGTGCAACCACATAGTTACTCTGTTTACAATCTCTTCAGATCCAAATTTGGTCTAAGAAAACTAGTAATAATTTTCACAATGCAATTGTGTTCTAATAACGGATTTGTTTTTGCCAATTGAGCCGCAAATCTTAAAATTGAAACAAATCTTACTTCTTTAGCATTTCAAGTTCTTGAAAATAAAATTGAAACATAAACATGAAAAATAGAGAAAAAAGAGAAAACCTAAAACATCAATCTGGAGAGAAGAAGCTTCTATTTCTCAAAAATCTATCAATATTTCCATGCAAATTCTCTTCCATAGCTACTAAACAAAACATTATTGAGAGATCAATAAAAAAAAGGGCACAAAAGAACACAATACAAGTAAACATTTAGATAAACAGAATCCAAAAGAGGAGAAAGTAAAAAAAAGAAATGCTCAAACAAAACCTTCGAAACCTCGCGACCAATGTAAAGTGTCATCTCTGATTCTGGTAAAGAGTCATCTCATTTCCAAAATCTCATACGAAACTCATCAAAATCTCCAAATAAAAATTTCTTCACGTCAAAATCAAATACGCTAATGTTCTTGATATCTCTTCTCATATTCATGGTTGTTTACACTTCACCCCGTATAATCAAATTTTTATATAATGGATCTCTAATCTAGCTTAAGAGAACTCCTAAGAACTCCATATGAAGACAGTTCAGAAATAGTCAGAACCTATTATAGTTTTCTCAAAAAGATCAAAAATCTATTATCATGATTATCTAACCTAAAGAGTACCTTTATCATCCAAGAAAAATAGGGAAGAACTATAAATAGATAGAAGATGACGAAATTGATACTCAAAACCATAACTACTAGAGCTAGATCTATCAGATCTGAGAAAACAACATCATTTACTATAGATAATGACTACTAACGAGATCAAAGATCCGCGATTTCTCCATTGATAAATAACAAAAACAAAAACAAAATGATACTCAAATGGTTTTCTTTCGGCAAATCGATCAACAACCAAATGGATCTAGTGAGTAAACTCTTGAGCTGAAATCATACCATAAAGAATGAGGAAAACCTAGTAGAAACTCGTCTTCCAATTTAAGAGAGATCGAAAACTTGAAATCTAATAGCATCTAAGAGAGATTGAAAGTCTAGAGAGTTGAAATCCATTGCGTCTCAGAGAGAACAAAACCCTAAAGGTGAAATCCGATTACGGCAAAGAGAGAGAGTGAGAGAGAAGTGTAAAACCCTAAAGAGTAGATGAGTGGGGAGAGAAGGTAAATCGTGGCTTTTGGGCACAAAGACGACACATCAAAGCGACAATCCCGATTTGTGATTAAAATTAAACCTAAAGCCGACTAAAAATGCATCGTTTTACCGTAGTGACTGATGGAATATGTCGCTGAAAAATGACTGCTTATAGCCATCGTTTTTTTCGAAAAATGAGGTTGTAATTTATCTATTATGACGTAGTGAAATATTGATTCTAACTCATATTTTTTTTTTTCTCATTGTTGCAGGTGATAAGTCTTTGTAAATAGCAAGGGAACCTTATTACTGCACTTAATCTGACGCAACCCACTCCTTTATCTGGTTAGGGGCTGATTCAGCAACATGGATCCTCTTTTGATATTCGATTTTGCAAAATGTGTATTCTTAACCAATTTTCTAGATACAAACTGCTCCTTTACTAAAGCTTTGGATGGACAATGTGAACTCTTTCTTTTTAATTCTCTGCATAATATGTATGATTATGCCATCCTCTTTCTTATTGGGGAATTCCATTCAAATCAGATAATGTTGACCTTTCTGTGGGAATGTTTTTGTGGTCCCTATTATGTTCAAAATGGATTCTTTGACTTGACCTATACTTTTTTCTCAATTAATCCATTCTATTTTAAAAAATAAACACATCTTGTTTATTAATTTAGGACTAAACTAGTCTTAGATGATGATCACATGCACAACAATATTTTATTTCTTAATATGAAGGTTTTCCTATTTGAATGAGATTCTTAAGCCTGTACGCCAATATGTGCCGCCTTGGTATCCTCACTAAACTTGCAATGTCACTATTGTCACCATGACAGGGAACTACAATCAGGGTAGAATTTGGCAATGTGATTACTGTTGCAGATTTTTCTAGTTCCCAAACCATTAGGGAGGGTGCAGGGTACTTCATGATCTCCTTTTTTTATACTATATGATATTTGGTCTCTCAACTTCCCAGCATAGTTACATGCTTGATATGAAAGTTAGGAAAAGCCTCATAATTGTAGTGATTGTGCATGCAAAGATGGGTCAATTACTTTTCTTTTCCTTTTGCATCTATGTAATCTTGTGGACCAAGGTTATCAAAATATAGTCTTAACAAGTCTCATTCCTAAAGCATCATAGAATAGTGACTCGGATTGTCACTTCTTCAACTCCCTTTTTTAGCATCTCACACTTTTGAATAATGAATGGAAGGATTCCAATCATTGACCTAGTGTAGACACACCATTTTTGCACTCGCCTGATTAATCAACTCGTCAACCCGATCGCAACGATTTCCAATGATGGATATTTTATTCCAATGCTTTATTTTGTTACCAGATATGTTTCAGAAATCCGGATGAGGTATCTGGAACTGAAAAAACATTAGAAACCACGCTACGCTAGGAAAATACGATCCCAGAAACATAGAAATCATCATCTTGCAAACAAAAAGAAGTTTCACGATAAAAATCACTAAAAATGGACCAAATTACCAAAATACCCCTAACATCAAAACAACCCTAGAGCCTACATTCCAATTAGGAAAACCCTTTCAAACTCATAAAATAACAAATCGAAACCAAATAAATCATTTCACCAATTTTAACAGAATTCGACAAAATTACAAAAATGCCCCTCATAAATTTCATGACCATTTCACACAAAAAATTTCATAAATGACACAAACTAATATTTCCATTGAATTTCTTATGAAAAATCAATTCTAAAAAATCCTAAAACATTAAAAACCGACTTAAAACGTGAAAAGTCCTCTTCGGGGGTAAAACGGTAATTTCACAATTTTCATAATTAAAAATTTCGAAATTAATAAGTAAAATATTAAATAATTAAAGTGAAACATTAATGAAATTAATTTAAAATTTTGACCTAAAAAAATCGATCAATCGGACTCTCATGAAAAATTGTTGAGGGTTCGTGAGATATTTCTTTAAGGACCCCTCCATTTGGGGGTCCAAAGAATTAAAGATATAATAAAGGGGGGTTCTCCAAAAATTTAAAGTCAATCAAGCAAGACTAAAGTCAAGGTATTAAAGTCAATCAACTAAGACTAAAGTCAAAATAAAGTCAATTAAGCAGATATTAAAAGTCAATCAATTAAGACTAAAGTCAAAATATTAAAAGTCAATCAAATAAGACCAAAAGTCAAAATCCTAATATAGTTCTAATTAAATAATAACTCTATTTAATAGAGTTCTAACTAAAATACAACTCTACCTAAAACAATTCTAATTAAAATACAATTCTACCTAACACAATTCTAACTAAAACACAACTCTAACTAAAAGAATTATAATCAAACACTAATTCTATCTAAATCAACTCTTAAAAAAATCTATAAATAGGGGTCCTCACACCCTATTTTCGTATCAAATCATAAACCCTAGGAAAAGTAGGTCAAGAAGCCTCCCCAACCTTCCCAAAACCCTAATTTTGAAGTCCCAACTTCTTACCTAACACCCATACTTCGATTTTAGTTTGAAAAATACCTAGAAACCCTTCAAAAACACCCCAAAACCCATAAACAAATCCGAAGATTTCAAATCTAAGAAAGAGATACTTCTACTTGGAGATCAGAAATCAAATCCGGTGACAGAACGACGCGAGGAATACTATACAAGAAGTTGTTCTATCAGATCTGAGGGAAAAGAAAATCGTTGCGTCTGAAAAAGGTAAGTATTTTTATTTTTTTTATTGATTAGGTATTTTTAGCAATGTAGTTCTACTTGGGAATTAGTAGAGACCGGTGTTTGCCGGGCGGGGTTGGTGCCTAACACCTTCCAACTCCGTAACGTGATCCCCGGACTTAGTTTCTTATTTTTCGTAGATTAGTTTATTTTGCCTTTTAGAGTCAATGTTCAGTTCCTAGACCGTAATAACTAGGTGGCGACTCCCAAACCTCAAGGGTCAAAAGTGTATCCGCGCACCCCGCGGATCGAGGGCGCTTTCACCTAGATTTTTAAAACAAAAAAACTTTCCTAACTAGCTAAGTAAGGCTTTGTAACTCTCCCATATTTCGTAATGTTCACTAAATCTTGCTTGTGCATCTTCTTTTGTTCTATTTTTGTGCATCTATAAACAAATGCCGAGCAAATAAATAAACCCTTAGTCCTTTCTGGAAAAATTGCATCGATAATAGAAATTGAGATGTTATGAGGAACCAATACTTGAGATGTTGACAATGGCACAATCATGGTTAAGCAGAAGAAGCAGTTCAACAAAGTGTTTAATACCAAGTACTTCGGTAGTGTCGAGTACTCCTAGATTCCCTTGGCGTGCTCCTTATTTAAGTATATTTAAATTATATGACAATGTGCAATCTGCTCATTCTACGCATTATTCTAAACGAATTGCTTACTCAAGAAATTTTTTATATCATGGCTCTTCTCTTATTATATATATGTTTTCATGTTTTCTTTGCTAATCTCATGTACAAGTCAAAATTTCTTAACATCATCACCTTTTTCTGTAGGTGATAAGGAAGGAGATTAAGGGCTACTTTGAGGCATTTGCTTTCTCTTGGAGGACCCAATTGGAAGATGGTCAATCTAGTGACAAATAACCAGTGACAATCTGCTTAAAATTGAAATCATGTATAAGACCTTATACTATTATAATCTTGCAAAACCATCTAAATGGTCTGTTTTTTAAACATGTTGAAGTAGAGCTAAAGTAAAGTCCATCGTATTTAAGGGTTGAATCATGTTGCTGACTCATTGACATAAGTGTTGTTTTGGAAGTGTCACTTGCAAAAAAATATGGGTAGATCATATTTTGGATGATATTTAAGCTTTGTTTCTATGGCACCCTGCTAAATGCTAACACAAATCCCAAGGTCAAATCTCGAGGTACTAGGTAGCACCTCGAAATTTGGACATGGTTTCCTCTGTTTATGTTAGCGTTCCACGGAATTGGAAAACCTGATAAGCCAAAATCCAACAAATTCTTTATAGAAATATGTGCCAAAAATATACAGGGAGTGTAATATGGTAACTATGAATAACGAGAGATAGATCAGAGTACGCTAGTGAAATATACAAGATTACCAAAATTTAACCACTTACTAATATGGGCATATTACTCAACCCAAAAACTATATACACCTCCTAGGACGAGCAGACTCCTAGTGAAAGTAGTCGCAATACTCATCGGGCAATGGATTATGGTCGTCAATATGACCCACCAGATGATCCTTGCTTGTCGGCTCTATGACTGTCTCTCCGATTATAGGCTTTGAAACTAAAAAATAGGAAGGAAAAGGATGAGTAACAATGGTTACCCAATAGGTCCACAAACAACTTTTATTAATAACCTCTCCTAACATGAACGAATAAGTATACTAAATCATTTCAATATATGCAAAACTTTATAAATTGAACTACGTTTAACTAGGGATGATTAACTAAACAATTTAAAGTCCACATAACATCAGTCATCAATACTCACTATACATTTTCATTCTTATACAAATATAATTTGACAATATTGAAATAGTAAACATGTTTTTTAGTTTATAATTCAAATTAGAACAACAGATACATATTACACAATGGTAGAGTAGTGGAATTAGAGAGTTGGGATTCACAACTAGATAGTTTCTAATTAGGATATAATGTTAGAACATTTTTCTGGCTTTTAATTCCTGATTTTGTGGTCGGTTGCTGTGCTTACCATACTAAGTGACTATTTATCCAACTCAAGCGGGCTGTTTGACATGACGATAAGCAATGGGTCTCTTTTCGATGCGTTAGAACATTCGACTACTCTAGATTGTTAGTGATCACTGACTAATCATTTTCGTCTATACTTATCAGGTATACAACTCCATTCATATACGACCACCTTTACAATAGAAGTTCATTAGTAAAGATAGAGAGGAATGGACCCAGATTTCAATTGTGACTCCATTCTTATACGCGTCCCATACCACGAGGAACTTGGTTGTCCCTACTGTACATTTTAGGATAATACATCACTTCGGATGATATGACGTACTATCCTTTCAGGCATTTACAAGTTTTTTAACAACTCATAAGATAGCTACATAAATATATATTTTTTTCTTTATAAAAAAGAGAAACTAACATTACAAGGCTAAGAATGGATATCCAGTTCCTTCCATGAAACAGCGGCTCACTGGCCTAAAATAAATGACTGAACTAAAACATGAACCAGCGCCTTGCGCTAACAAAAATTAAATAAACATGCAACCATAATCATTATCACTAGATATCCATTCACCATCCTACACACAACACATCAATGTAAAATGCAGATATCACCCTTTGGGTGTGATTCTGGCATTTTACTATTTCATCCACTTTCCCATTTTTTTTATGTTTTTTTACTTTACAACTTGTCATGCCCAACCTTTCTTTTTCAAGCTTTCAATTTTATTTTAATCATTCAATAAAAAAAACTACCAAATTTTAGTTAAAATAGGGTCCCAATAAGTGTGCGAAATCAAACTGCCAAAATTAAGAAAGCTAGTGAAAATTTGGCTAAGTGTCGGAAACTCAATTTTTCAAAGTTCTTGAAATTAAAATTCGATTTTTGGAAATGAAAGCCTTGAACATAAGATTCGACACTATGTAATTTTTATACCTTAATTAAAAGTAAAGCAAAAAATATTCATTTTTGAAAATTTGACGAAAACGTTGAAATTTATGTTTGTTTTTTAAACCAAAATTTATATTTTAAAACCATTCCCATCATTCCAAAATGGGGGGTAAACCTTAATTTCATTAAAAAACTTAAATTAAATAGAAAGTAAAAAATTAAATGGTGCTCAAGCATGTAAAAACTGTGGGGAGGTACAACAAAAAATCAAAATGCAGTTTGGCCAACATTTTTGGTTTGATGGCAATGCTGTCTGCAAGCTCTAGCTTGTTCGAAACTTTTGTTTTCGACCAATTTTTTGAGTTTCTCTTCCTTTTTTTGAATCCATCGACCCACCCATGAATTTAATGTTAAAACTTAATAAAAACACATCAAATATCTAATTCTAACATGAATTGAAAATCATACAAAGGACTTCTATAATTTATAAATACGACACATATTCGATAAAGAATTTCTAAATGTAAGTTTCAAAATCTACAGTTACCACTAAGAGTTGAGAGTCCCCTATCGAAGTTCGTGGTTGTCAAATGTGAAAAACTAGCACAAAGATCAAGGTTGGGTGGCACGAGAGTCGAGGTTGGACTGACTTGGTTGCAAAACGAATTAGGGTTTGCAATGCTTTCGATGACAGCACTCTACTTTTCTTCTAAAATAGAATACGAGTCTTTTCTTAATGAGATGAAGCTCCGAGTTGGTAGAATCGAAACTCACTTGCTATTTGTGATGAGATATGGAAAGAAAGAAAAGAAAGTGATGATCAAAGGTGGTGAGAATGTGGAGCTCATCGATGTCGATGACTTTTTCTTCTTCGTCGATGATCACCTTGGACTCGTTTGCGATAGATCTTGATGAGAATGGGTCGAAACCCTTAGGTTGAGAATGGGCTGGTATTTGATTCTTTGGATAAGAAGAGAAAGTAATAAAAGAAAGTCAACTTTCTATTATATACAAACGGCTGAGGACATATTTTCTAATTTTTTTTTTATATTTTTGGCGGTAACTTAGCTATTCGGACTACAAAAATGACAAATGAGTATTTCATTTTGAATATTTTATCATTGCGAACCTAATGGTGTGGTCTAATTTTCCTGATTCTCGCTCTACAGAAAATTCATTCTTTTAGGTCCTATTCAACACAAAATTCGAGGATTTTATAACTTTATTATCTGAGCTTGAATTCGAGTATGCTTATGGGCTAAAGTATGTTCTTCAGCCATCTTTGGGATATTACAGTTTCTTGTTACCAATTGAGTTTTATATATATTTTGTCTTACTGATGTATGTTGTCCATTTCTCTAAATACTGATTTGTTAATTGGTTGGTTGCTTAGCTATTTAGTTGGTATCATGCATTGTGATTAGACATTTTCTATACTTGATTATTGCAACCACTTGGAGCTAACATTCTCAAAACTTCATAGAAGTCTTATTTGATTACTAGGAATAGAAAATCATACTATGATTCCCACTCAAAACATGTACCATTAAGAAAAAAAAACTTTGATTTTGATCTGAAATGTTGTAGATTTTGTATAGAAGTATCTAGGATGGACTGTCGGAAATGTAGAGTTCACATTACAGGAAAATTGAATCATCCTGTTTTGTTAGTTTTGATTGATAGAGGTGTTGGTAATGGCTTTTGAGTTTGTTTTTGTTTTGGCAAAATTGGGGATGGTTTCGATCTCAAAATACGATGATGTGGTTTCACTCAACCTGTTTGTGGCATTTCTTTGTGCTTGCATCATGATCAGGCATCTATTAGAGGAGAATTGATGGATGAATGAGTCCATTACTGCCAGATGGAACATTTCTTGTGTATGTTTCTTCTTTTCCTTGTACTTTTGTGTTTTGTGTGGTTTTGTGCTCTAAATTTGATAATTTTAAAGCTTTTTTTTACATATAGAGGTGACCAAGCAATCATAGTCATATATTTTAGAGTTGGATATACCCCAAATGATTATTTGTCAGAATCAATGGGCAGTTCTTCTTTTCTATTATTCTTTGTTGATATACTTATCCCAATAAGATACTTAATTCTTATTTATCAAGTATGAATGGAGTGCAAGGCTACTAATGGAGCAATCCTCAGCTATCAAGTGCCCATCTATTTGCTACCATTTGGTAGGAACCAAGAAGATTCAACAGGATTTGGCTAAGCCAAATGCTCTTGAAAGATAACGCATTCCCTTTTTGTAATAGGTCAGCTTTTCCAACCCTTTTGTTTTTTAAAATCATTTGTGAATCTTTTAATATGAGTGGTGTAGTTGGCTTATAGTCCTACCAATTACGTCCCTTGAATATAAAAGAACTTAAAAGAAACTATAACTATTTTTGGTCACAAATATTTGTACATTAAAATTCAGCCAAATCTAGTTGTATAATCAACCATCAAAACCACAACTAGTTTTTAATAAACAAATAAGTTATGCTTTCTTTCTTTTTGTGAACAAGTTTGCCGAGAGAAAACAATCAGAACATGCAACTCTATAAGATAACACCCTAGTGAGATGGGAGGGTAGCCAACTCAAAACGAAATAACGACCCAATTGATTGTTCCACTATAAATACAAAACCTTAATAGTCAAGTGGCACTATATGAAAAATGGTTTATTACGAAAACTTCTAGTGACGGTCAGATTTTGACCGTCGCTATAGAGTTGCGTAAGACGAAATCTCTCTATCTCTTCATCTCAACTCTCAGAGGAAAATAGCCTCTTTGTCTCAACATCGATCTCTCTCTCTCTCATCTAAAATTCGATCTCTCTATCTCTCATTTCAAGCTCGAAAATGAATTTGATGAGGAACCATTGATTCTCTTGGTCTCCTCATCTTTATATTTTCAACAATCATTTTTTGCAAATTTGCTCACAAAATTTATTCTTCTTGGCTATTAATCTCATCTACTATTCTTTCTCATCGATAATCACAGAAATGGATTCATTTTCTTTGTTCTTTAAGTCTCAATCATCTTCTCGTAGCAAATGGACTTACGATTCCCTGAAATATTTTCGCCAAAATTCTCTAGTAAATCTTCGTCATCATCAGGACTGTCAATCTTTCATTTTCTACTCTCATTTTTTATCTATCTTCACTACAACTATTTGATTTATCTTTGCAGATTTTCAATCTCTAGGGTTTCAGAGATTTCTGTACTCAATTTCACCAAGTGAGTTTGAATCTTTTTATTTTTTCTATGTTTTCGTTCTATTTCTTTGATTTTCCTTTAATGGCAGATTCTACTTTTCTTTTGATGGTCAGGAGATGTGTATCAGAGAAGGTGTCGGATACTTTTGAACCCGATCCTACTCAGGTTCTCTTGTTTTCAATTCAACATCTTAATTGGGAATATATGTGCATTATAATTAGATTGGTAGATCTTTGTGACCTTTTTCATTGATTTGTTTGTATCAATCAAGTTGGCGATTTTGATATATTTTTCATTGTTTTTTAGGAGATTATGCAAAAGGACGATATTGATGTTTTGAAGATTCTAAAGAAAGCATATTCATTAATTCCTCATGTAGTTCTTGCAAGTACAGTGTTGGCTCTTGTTTTTCCACCTTCTTTCACATGGTTTACAACCAGGCATGTATTTTCTTTTTAATTCTCATTAATTTGAATGGTATATATCTTGGACCAAAGCATTTCTAATCTTTCTTTTATAATCCTTGTAATTTTCCTGATTTTTTTTTTATTTTTCTGAAATATTTCCTGGAGATGAACTAAACAAAATAACAAGAAAAACTAGCTTAGATCAAATACGTTAGGATCTAGTCGATGGGATTTGGACTGGGGTTCTTGAACTAGAGTTTGGGATATGCTCTTGTTGCTACTCTAGGTCTTGAGTTTTAGCCCATTTATTGCCCTAATTAAAGGAAGAAATCAGGATTCTTCCTTTTTTATTTTACTTTATGTTTCTTTAAGCAATAATGTTTGTTTCTCTTGAGTGATTGATTGAGTTAAACCTTTTTGACTAGTTTTTAGTTTCGATTTTCAGTCCTTCTTGGATGATCTTGTTGGTCTTAGTAAAATTGATTCCATTGGCTTTTCTCATGCTCTTTTGAAATAAGCATTTGGAAATTCATGGGTTTATGGGATGATGCTCAGGGGAAAAAAAATCTTTTGCTTACGTGGCTTCAATTTCCCACAAAAGATTCAAATTCAAATGGGATGACTTGTGTACTTACCTTGAGCCCCGTATACACTGTCAACTCCTTTGCAACTGCAAAAGATGTGGGATTATATATGACGTCCCAAGATCTTTTTTGATACTATCTTTGTATCCGACCATTAGGTTGAGTCCACCTGAGCAAACTACTTTGTGAGTTATAATTATGCTGGACTTGAAAAATTGGTGAACTTGTGAGTGTTGACTTTCCATGACAATGTATTAAGTTTCAATTTTGGTCAGTCTAGAAATGGAAATATTTGAGACACTCCAATGTGGTATGCAAACAATTGTTCTTCTTAACCTTCTTTTTCATGCATTTACCGACTTTAAAGGCAATCTAAACCACAAGTGCTGAAATAACAATATTTTTCACTGGCAGCTCTGCTTGAAAATGTACCCAATGCATTTTATTTCTATTCTAGAAAACGTATAGGCCCCAATGACACTGGTTTCTTCGAGACCTTGTTTCGGACTTCATCTTGCCTAGAATCCATAAGAATGTATGCCAAATACAAATGGAATCAACTTAACCTGTGCCCTGACATGTATGGAAATCAATTTCAACTACTATGCACCAGCAATAGGGTTTCTGATGTTTGTTGTTGGGTTTAACTCAAGGGAAAAGGATTTTGTTGAAGCAGTCAACAAACTGGCTGTCATTTTTACTGGATATGTTGGGCAGTTCTTCATAAAACCTCTCCTTGGGTACCAATTTGGTACAATGTCAATATCAGTTTTCAATCTTCCAACTTCTCCAGGTGAGGAATTCGATTTATTTTATATTTTATTCTTTTTTCCTAAAATTGGGAAAAGTATGTTAACTTGATGATTATGAATCTTTAAATCAGGTGCTGGAATCATGTTGACATCTTGTGTTAGGGGAGCCCAACTTTCAAATTATGCAACTTTCCTAACAGACCCACCAATGGCCTCTCTAAGCAGTGTCATGACATCACTATCTACTGCCATTGCAGTTTTCATATCCATGTTATGGTAGTTGGAGTGGATATGGAAGCTAAGGAGGCAATTTTCGATGAGGTTGTAGGTAAGGCGTGGATGCATTTGGGGAATGTTGATGTTTTGGTTCATTGCTACAATTATGAAGGTAACATCGTGAACGACTTGTTTACATTAAATAGATAATATATGAGAAAACAGAGGAAAGGTACATTGACTTGGCCTTCCACAGATTTGAATAAAGTTTCAAAACTTGTGCACAGAAGCTATAACATCCATACCTTATTTACAGTAATTATAGACTTTCGATATATAAAAAAGAGAAAATGAATTCTATCTAATAAAGAAAAAAACTATGTCCACAATCCATTAAAACTTTGTTTTGATTTTAGACCCTTCTTTGCTTATTTCATTTGATTGCAAAAGTACATTGTTTTTCACGGAAGAGACTTTTCACTCTCCTTGGCCATAGTATTTCTCTTGTTTTGATGCTTTTTTTTTACAGTACATCTATTAATTAGCATATTTCCATATATCATTAACTATTTTATGCAAAAGAAACTTTTCTATTGTGATATTTCAATCAGAGGCAACTAGAGCGAACGGGAAGATATGACACCTTGAGGGTGCAATATCTTTAGGTACTCCATTCTTATTATTTCACATTCTTTGTTTGGCTTTGCTCTCTCAGTGATTTGATACATTTCACCATCTCTCTTTCTATCTCTACTGTAGGAGTTGGTGAGCGAGTTTCAAAACACAACTATGAAAGGTATTTATATAATCAATTTAACAGTCCTGCTTTTTAATGTTTTTTTCCTCGACCAAGTGGAACTCTATATGTTTGATGATTGCACTCAACACTGCATTTTATTGAAAGGATCATAGACTAAAAATTAAATTATAATGAAAGCTACCTCTCACAAGTATGAATGTATGTTCCGACACATGTGTGAAAAGAGTTCATGCAACACCATCTCTGCTAAAATGGCTGAATCGGTTACTTTTTACTAAAAGTATGTTTGTAAAATACCATACATATGCAAGCTAACCAATAATACAAGAATCTGTTGCTCACGCTTTGCAACTATATAAACTACAATCTTTTATTAACTATGACTTGCAGGAACCTTCTAACCTAGTTGCTGCTCCCACTCCCTCTCCCGTTTTTTGGAGTAGCGGGCTACCTTCTAAGGACCATGTGGGAAGTTTTCGAGAGTTGGTCCCTTTTGGGTGGGGTTTCTTAGCATTGTTTGGCGTACAACACATTCTTGGATAAAACTTCTGGATGGGTTCTAGAAATGTGAGGAGCTCTAAGAAGATTTTTTTAAATCTATGCTCAACTTTAATTTCTGTTGATGCTAATAGGTATATATGCTACTAACACTTTTATTGATCTCCAAATAAGATGAGATAGATTTATCCATAGAAGTCTAAGTTTCTACTAACAATTACTTACAATTGAGACCCATTGTAAGTAATAGTAGCAGATTAAAACGTGGCACACTATGAATGTAATGAGCTTGAAACGTGGAGGGGTAGTAGTAGCAAATTTTTTAATCCATCACTGATATATGTGGCAACTCACAATAACTCATTATTCCATAGACTTTGAAAACTCTTGTGGGGCAAGTACCCCCAGTGTAAATCCGCCCATGGTAATCTCCTTGATACATTAGTTGGGGATCTTTGAAAAATCTTCCTATGCTCAAGTTAGTGATGAATTTTATTGGAAGTTAAATACTATTGAAAATTACATGCATTTTACTTCATTTGATGTTCTATTTATGAATTTCTTCTTTTGAAAATGCGTCACAATCAAAAATTGTGTCTTATCCCAATAGCAAAATACAGTGCTACTTCGCACCTTTTTATTACAGAATAAATACATTGGGTTGCTTGTCGTCGGAGAATCGAAGACAAGTAGGATTGGGTGTATAACATCAATTTGTAGTTTGTGCTCAGTTTCACTTTCTTTTGCAATCCTTTTACCCTTGTTTCTACTTTGCTTCATAGTCTCCTAGATCATGCTATTAATAAAGATCTTTGAATTATCAAAAAAAAGAATTCATCTAGCTGCATTAGCGATTATATCTTTACTGCCAATGCACAAAATTTTGTTTTCTTACAAGTTAATAATATATTTAGTGAAATTCTTCTTGTGCAATGATCTGCTTGGACTCATCAAACAACCCAAATTTAAGAAGTATTTCAATCAGATCTTCTATTATCTGTTGCTTGATAATGTACTTTGTAGATACATGATTCTCGATTACGAGGGCCACTTCTACGAAGGATTGGAGTCGCCACCATTCATATTGTAAGAAGGTGTGAATGGTCACCTGAGGTACATTTTTTTAGAAAAATTCCATTTTGGCGTTTAGTGCCTCTCGAAGGATAAGATACCAATCTAACCTTGAGATCGTGATAAGTGACTCAATTAGAGAAAAGGGAAGGTGTAAGGCACCTTTTTCTCCCCACTAAATAGTGGTGACCTCAACTCAACTCAATCATTTTTATTGAGAATGTAGATGAAATAAAAGTGTCACGTGTTAGTGGCTTGTACCCTAAGTAGGGACTCAATGTTAGCTTAGACTATAGGGAACATCTCATCAAAAGAGATTACCCATATAGAAGTTTAACCTTCACATGACATACTTTTGAAAAGTGTTGGCTAATAGATAGGGATCCATTCTCATGGGTTGAGAAGGACTCAAAGATCGGTTGCCTCAAAACGATTTGAAGGTTGAAAATAATTATTTTTGAAAATGGTTACAACCCTTATATTTTTTATCGAACTGAAGTTCGATCTACTGGAGATAAGGGAGGGGAAGCATTACATCCTAAGTCTCTCTAAAAATAAAAATTAAAGAGAGGAAAGGGGTAGTAGAAGAGGGATATGAAAAGGGTAAAGAAAGAAAGGGCGGTGTGTTCTTTGACCCACCTTAAAGCTTCAAAGTTTCATTTTCTTTCCTTCATTCTTCTTCTTCTTCTATGTCTTCTTGAGTCCTTAGCAGAATATGAGAGAGTTAATTTTTTTTAGAAGATAATGTGAGAGAATAGTGAAGAGAGGAGTCGAGAGTTGAATTGAGTATAGTTTTTTCTAGTGTAAGACTTGGTGAGAATTGGTCACCATTTTTAGGAAGAGGAGGGGGTATATATAGATGTTTAGGGGTTATTTTAGGGATATAGTGGGGTGAATTATTGGGAGAGTAGAGAATAACATAGGTTTTGAAAGTGAGGGGTATGAAATTTAGACTGGAGAGGAAGGTAGTAGTGTAATGAAGGTAAATGGGTAGTGTTTTGATCAAAATGATTTGGATCTTACCCAATCCATTTGGGTGGAGTGTTTGGTAAGGTGAGATGATGGGTATTTAAGAGAGTGGTTGATTGATTGAGTAGTGTTTGGTTTAAGAGAATGAAAGGTGTAAGAGGGTGATTGATTAAGTTTTGGGAGGGTGAGAGAGATGATGACACATAGCAAGATGTGTGGAGATTAGGGGTTTAAATGAATTGTTGGGAGAGAATGAGTGTTTAATTTGAGATGAGGGATGTAGGTTTAGGTTGTAGAAATGGGATTGTAGGGAATGATAATGGTAGGTTAGAGGGAGGTATGGGTTTGTAGGAATGATGATGGTAGGTTAGAAGGAGGTATGGCTTTGTAGGGGATGATGATGGTAGGTTAGGAGAGGGTGATGGATTGATGTAAGTAGATAGATTTTTTTAGAGAAAAGGTGATGGGCTGATGTATGGGTAGATGATGTTTAGAAAAAAGATGATGGGATAGGTAGTGGGATGAGGGAGGTGAGATGGGGTGATGACATGTGTCACATTTTATGATCAAGAGAGTGATTGGTTGATATGGATAATGGTTTGTGGGCTAGGGTTATGGATTATAGATATAGTCTGATATGCATAATGGGTTATGGACTTTGGTGGGTTGGGCTTGGGTTTTAGGAAGGATTTTAGGTTATTTGGAATTAGTTTGGGGGGTCATTTTTGAATGGATTTTTTAGGGTGGGTAGGTTTTAAGGTTTAAGTGATGTGGGATTAAATTTAGGTTAGGTGGGTAAGGTGAGAAAATGTACTTTTGAGAGTTGAGGGTTCGTGGGCTTTGAACGGGCTTAGGATTTTTTTGAATTCGGAGGTGGAGTGGTGAGGGTTATGAAAGGTGGTGGGTATCCCAAGTCTCATTTTATATTTATTTATCTTTTTAAGAGTTTTTGGAATCATTGGATTGATTAAAATGCCACGTGTTGGCAAACTAGACTTTTTAGGCCCATTCGCGACTTTTACTGAAAAATCTGTATTTTTGATTTTGGGAGCCGAGTGGTGAAGGCGGGGGTACCAAATCTTTTTAGATGGGCCCACTAGGCCCATAGGTGGTCTTAAGGGCCCTCAATTTTGATAAAATGTCATATTTTAGTGCTTCGGGCTTTTGAGGCCCATTGGCCAATTTTTGTTGAAAAACTAATATTTTTGGGTCCTTTCGAGTAAGGGGCCCGTTCAAATTGGGGTGCCTATAACTATCCTTCTTTGCAAGAATTGCATGCAAATAATAGACTAAACCCCTATTTGTACTGGTTAGAAATTTTTTTGCAAAAATACGACTTCGGATTACCGATTGAGTTGATGGCTTTGTATAAAATGGCTACTCAAGCACAGGGTTTGACAAAGTTTTGCCTTATTAATTCCTTAATCTCGATGGTGCGAAGCTCATGTTAGATATTAGATTTGACAAAAATTAAATGTGTTTTGAAATTCGAATATTTTTTGTCGTGTTTTAACAAATCGGATTCGAATGCAACTCAAAAGATTTTTTGAAATTCTTTTGGATTTTGATAGATTTCTTGATTTTTTTTATTTGATTTTTAATTTTTTGTATTTTCTTGATTTTTGACTTATGATTTTTTTATTGATTGATCCGTGCTCATGATGTCAAGGCGAGTTGCTCCCTTGGTCTCGAGTGGTAAAGAGGAATGGTATGCCTTCATTTGTAACCTTGAAGATGAGGAGGTGAGATGGGTTGGTGCATTCCAGCCTCAAGGATCCCTTGTGATTACATTTGATGGGGCTCATTTCCTTGTTTTGATTGGTTTCAAAAGGGCAACCTACTATGTGCCACTCCGGGTTCTTCGACAGTTTGGCTATGATCAGGGTGTGCTTATTCCTGAGGATTTTAACAAGTTTGTTGGTCCTTTATCAACTACACTTCTGAGTTGACACGCGAAAGAATGGAGTCGAGTTGAGGTTCTAAGTCGGCCCATCTTTGCAGCATACCTATTCCCGTCATACTTGCATTGGATTCGAGAACTCATCTCTGGGAGGCCATCGGTGTTGATAGTGCCCAGAACACATCCTAATGCTTCATTTTTTTTATTATTGAAATCGAGTGGAGGAATCCCAAACTGATCATCGTCGAATTCAGACTATCTAGCTCAAATCCGAAGAGAAAATGCAGAGAGAGATTGCTCTACTGACATCCAAACTTGTCCGGTCGAAATCCAGTGATAGTGGTGAAGTGGCTAAGCTTTGAGCCAAAATTACTGAGTTGAGGGACAGACTTGCCCAATGTACTCATTTTGATGACTTTGCAGTATATTTGGTGAGTTGCGATGCTTCAGATGCTGAAAGAGTGATGATGAGCCAGGCTACCTAGATCCGTGCTTTGGAAGAACACCTTGACTCCTTTTTCCTTTCTTACCATGATGTTTGGCTAATTGCCGTTGTATTCCCACTTTTTTTATTGTATTTTCTTGACATTATCTGAATGTATGCAAGATGTTGAGAGATTAATGCAAAGAAAATATATTTTGTACTTACTTGGCCTCAGGTATATCTATTGCACTTGGAAACACAAAGCTTTGTTGAATGAGTCCTAGCTTTGTTGTCACTGGCTACAATAGTAGTTTTTATTTTGAAATTTTATGGAATGTCTTTATCTAATGAGTACGATAAATTCAGAGTTTGTAAAATTTTTTGGTTGTGACAGTCTTGGCATTTTCGCCAAACACTGGGGATACAAGCGTCAATTATTCTTTCGGTTCCTTTAGAATCATCCCCAGTGCCTTAGTATTGGAAGACTATTTATGTTTGTGAAAGATTTCGCTGTTCACAGTTTATACTCTTGTGGGCCAAGAATTTTGTTTTATTTATTTATTTATTTATTTATTTATTTATTTATTTTACCCTTATTGCCCCTAGCGCCAGTTACAATTTTCACTAGACCCGATTTTCACATTTTTGCACATCGACGCCTTTTTGGGTTTTCATCGTGCAAGTGGCATTGATCTTGCCATAGTCTCATTTTTTTACTCATAGCGCCCTTTTAGGTTTTTACTATGCCCTTTCAGACGATACTTATATATTTTTTGATATTTTGCCATTACAATTCTTGCTCGAAGTCTCTGTGTCTTTGTGGCTTGGTGACTCAAATTGAGTTGCGAGATCGGAGACTCTACTCTTATAGTGACGCTCTTTCTTGAGTAATAGATCTAGATTCTCCTCTCTAGTTTGCTAACGACTATTCGTGGTTCAGCAACTCAAGTTGAACCGTGAGATCAGTTACTCTACACTTTTAAGACGCTTTTTTTTCCGAATATCCGACCTGGATTCCCCTCTCGAGTCTCCTAACGACTAATAAGATTTTGAGGTCCGGATCAAGTCGCAAGACCATTGGTGCTGCCATCATCACTGTGTTACCTTATAACCTTTCCTGATCAGAAAAGACTTTTAGTGGGACGAAACGTTGGCTTAGGCTAATGGTAGTGGAAGGATACAAAAAGATTAAAGTTGGGGTCTTAGTTTATCTAAAGTGGGCTAGATATGGGGTTCGTCTATTTTTGTTTTGAAAAGATGATCTATGTCTCCTCCCAACGTCTCTCGAACTTATTTAAGCTGGAGATTTGGGTCGAGCCAAGATCAAGTATTCGATTTTTGACTTTTTTTTTACTCTTTTGTATTTTTAGCCATTCACAGTTTATCATCATGCGGGCCAGGAGTAATTTGATACTTTCTTCTTGATTTTCTGATTTTCTTTTACTTTTTTCTCTTTTTTTTTTTGTTTTCTTTGTTTTGTTTTGTAATTGTTGACTTGCCCCATTCTTAGGTTAAGAAATGAACATGATGGCTCAAAAGGGTTGACTAGGGTTGATAGTTAGTTTAGGATAGCAAATATGGCCTTTCGTCATCTCAGGATCAGTTTATAGGCGTAATATTTCTTGAGAGTGTCAGTATTAATCGGTTGAGAGAAGACATGTCTGTCCATTTCTGTAAGGATCAGAGCTCCTCCCGTCATTACCTTTTGCATGATAAATGGTCCCTTATAGTTTGATCGAAACTTTCCCTTGGCGTCTTCTTGGATTGGCAAATTTTTTTTCAAAACAAGGTATCCTGGTGAAAAATATCTAGGCTTAACTTTTTTGTTGTAGGCACGAGCTATTCGTCGCTGATAGATCTGTCCGTGGAAAATAGCTGCAAAGCATTTCTCTTCAATCAGATTCAGTTGATCGAATCGAACTTGAATCCATTCAGTCTCATCTAACTCTGCTTCTTTTAAGATCTGGAGAAAGGGAATCTCAACCTTGACAGGTAAGACTATTTCCATTCCGTACACCAATGAATACGGAGTTGCCCAAGTTGAAGTCTTGAACGAGGTTCAATAGGCATGAAATGTAAAAAATAACATATCATGCCAATCCTTGTAGGTGACTGCCATCTTCTCAATAATTCTTTTGATGTTCTTGTTGGCAACCTCTACTACTCCGTTCATTTTAGTTTTGTAAGGTACAAAATTGTGATGAGTAATCTGGAAGTCTTCGCACATCTTGATCATATCCTTATTTTTGAAATTTTTTGAATTATCAGTTACTACCCCTAGGAACCCCATATCGATAGATGATGTTGTTCTTGACAAATTTCAAGACATTGTCTTTCGTGACATTGGCATATGAAGCAGCATCTACTCATTTAGTGAAGTAGTCGATAGCAAATAGGATAAAGAGATCCCCGTTTGCAACTTTTGGTGAGATCTGCCCGATGACGTCCATGCCCTAGAGTGAGAAGGGCCAAGGGGTGGTCATATTATGCAATTCTGATTGCGGAGCATTGATCTTGTTGGCATAAATCTGACATAGATGGCATTTGCAAACATGCTATTGGTAGTCACTCTCCATTGTTGTCCAATAATATGCCATCCGCATAATCTTCTTGGTTAGTATATGACGATTCATGTAGGATCCGCAAACTCCCCCATGTACAGTCCCGATTAATCGTTTTGCTTCTACTTCTATCATGCATCGGAGCAAGACCTCGTGATGCAATTTCTTGTACAGAATACCGTTGCTCAAGAAGAATTATCCTACCAATTTCTGAATAGTCTTTCGATCATTAGGCATTGCATTTGAGGAGAGGGTTAGATCTTCGAACTATGCCTTGATGTCCGAGTACCATAGCTTTTCTTCAGATTTTTCTACTTCGATAGGTAGACAATAGATTTTTTCATCTTGAATCCCTATCTCAATGGGGTCGATGACTAAGTCTTCTGAAATACTGATCATAGAAGCAAGTGTAGCTAGTGCATCTGCAAATCGATTCTTAGCTCTTGGCATGTATGTGATTGAAATCCTCTTAAAACTTGAGCTTAATTCTTCGAGATATTCATGGTAAGGGATCAATCTTTGCTCTCGGGTCTTCCATTCTCTGATCATCTAATAGACCAAGTTTGACTCTCTGAACACATCAATTTCATCTACCTCGAGATTTAATGCTACTTTTAACCCTGCTATGCATGCTTCGTATTTAACCTCGTTATTAGAGCATTGGAACTTTAATCTAATGGAGATTGGTACAGGGACCTGTCCGATTTGATCAAGATTGCCCCTATTCCGTTTCCGTTCTGATTAGCTACTCCGTCGAAGTGTATTTTTCCAGCCTGGTTCTTCGTCATCGCCTCAATCTCAGCGAGTAATATGGCTTCATCGGGAAAGTTCATTTTCAATGGCTCGTAATCGGACAATGATGCTCAGCTAAATGGTCCACAATGACTTGCCCTTTGATGGTCTTTTGAGTGACATAGGTGATGTTAAACTCAGATAATAACAATTGTCATTTCGCTGTGCGACCTGTTAGCGTGGGTTTCTTGAAAAGGTACTTTAGGGGGGTCCATTCTGACAATAAGCATAGTTGAATAACTAAGTAAATAGTGACGCAGTTGTTGAGATGCCCAAACTAATGCACAACAAGTCTTCTTAAGCGTTGAATATTTTGCTTCGTACTTGGTAAATTTCTTGCTAAGATAAACGATGGCTTGTTCCTTTCATCCCGATTCATCATGTTACCCTAGCATACACTCCATTGATGTTTCTTCCACTGAGATATACATCAGCAAAGGTCATCCTGAAGTAGGAGGGAACATGACTGGTGGATTAAGTAGGTATTGCTTGATCTTATCAAATGCTTCCTAATAGTCTTTGTTCCACTTCTTTGGCATATCTTTTCTAAGTAGCTTGAAGACTGGTTCCCAGATAGGCGTGAGTTGAGCAATGAATCGACTGATGTATTATATTCTCCCCAAGAATGCTCGAACATCTCTCTTTAAAACGGATGCCTTCATCTCAAGGATATATTTAGGTTTTGTCAGATCTATCTCGATACCTCTTTTGCTGACGATGAAACCCAGTAGTTTGCCCGATGTTGTCCCGAATACACATTTTGCTAGGTTGAGCCTTAAACTGTATTTCCTCAGCCTGTCAAACAACTTCTTGAGATTTACCAGATGGTCTTCTTCAATACCAGATTTAGCGATCAAGTCGTCTACATAAACCTTCATTTCCTTATGAATCATGTTATGGAATAAAATGATCATTGCCTGTTGGTAAGTTGCCCTTACGTTCTTCGGCTCAAATGGCATGGCTTTATAGTAAAAAGTGTCTCATGGTGTGATGAATGCAGTCTTTTCTTGGTCTTCTTCTACCTTTTGTATCTGGTTATGGCCTAAAAAATCGTCCATGAACGAGAACATACAGTGCCCTACTGTACTATCGACTAATGTGTCGATGTCAAGTAGTGGGAAATTATCCTAGCTTTGTTCAAGTCACGGTAATCAACACACATGCGTACCTTTCCATCTTTCTTAGGTACTGGGACGACGTTAGCCAACCAACCGGAATAAGTAGAAACTATGAGGAATCTGACTTCGAACTGCTTCATGACCTCATCCTTGACCTTGAGGGTCCATTCTGACTTTAACCTTTTCAATTTTTGCTTGATCGACTTGCTTCCGAGAGCAATGGGTAGCTTGTGGACAACCAGATCTGTGTCTAACCCAAGAATATCTCTGTATGACCATGCAAAGATGTCTTGATAATTTTGTAAGGGTTTGATCATTTATTCCTTTTGTTGCTACATTAGTAAGGCTTTAATCTTGACGATTCGTGGGTCCTCTTCAGTACCAAGTTGATTGAATCTGTATTCTCAATGTTTGGTTGAACACCTTTCTCATGACGTTCTACTAAGTCTTTGATTTTTTTAGGTGGGTATTCCATTTCGTCCTCAGACTCTTCTTCGATCTCCATGAGGTCAAAATCGAGTTCGAGATCAAAATCATACTCATCCTTTTCAAATTTTGTTTTATCTGGGTACTCATTTAATTAAGACAAATCCTTTGAAAACTTTTTTTTTTTGAAAAATATCTATTTTTTGCTATTTTGAAAGTTTTTTTATTTTTTTTATTTTTAAGAAATTTTTTTTTTGTGATTTTCTGGATATCTGAAATAAGAACAATCATGCAAATTCATTAATAAAAATAGGGAGCCCTCAAAATAGTTTTTACTCAAGGAAATTCTTCCCAGCTATTTAAGACTTCTCATTCTCTGAGGAGGTGGATGAGATGAGAGAGTAGGTCTTTTTGATGGTTCGGAGATGGTCATTACCTACGGTTGATTTTTTTCAGAGTTGGGCATAATCCCCCCAAGCTTGGTGGGATGACGACTGATGCCCAGTCGATGCTAATAAGGAGAGGTGATTATTTTCCCTTGCTCATAATGAATTCTACTTCTGCAGGCTCATAGGTTATTTCTGATAACTGCGTTGGAATCACCATTGAATAGGGTATCAATACCTTCTATGAAGGAAGGTCGAGACTCAACAACTAAGTCTTCTTGAACATGCTTGGGTTTTAAACTTATTATTTTCGGCTTTATAGCTCTGTTCTGATAGACTGTCAGGTCTAACCTGAGATTTTGGAAAGTGATGCTAATGTGAGGAACCTTGCCCAGATTCCAAACATTTGGTTCACAATTTTACTTTCTTGCTAGTCAAAGTTCTCTCTTTTTGTCGTTCGTATCTGATATACCATTTTCGTAGGCTTGAACCCTAAATTGAAATAAAGAGTGTGCTTCTTTGCTTCAACTGGTGTGGCTTTCCCTTTTCTTCCCGATCCTAATCCTTGCCTAGGTCGATAACCTGCCTTCTTCAAAACCCGACCAACCATTAGATTTGCTCTTGATAACTCTGATTTTACCTTTTCCTTCCCCTTTTCGACATGATTAACGACAGCAAATTGATAGGAGTGGTATAGTGCCTTGTCCTTGGTCATTTTTATATCAATAAATGGCACGTCCGTAGCTCTCCCAATTGGTATCAGGTTTTTTGCTAAGACGAAAATCATCTTTTGCCCCATGATAAATTTGACTCTCTAGTGCAAAGAGGAAGGCACTGCCCCAGCGATATAAATCAATGGCCTGCCCAATAGCAAGTTGAAGTTTGTCGATATTTCCATGACCTAAAACATTACTTCGAACGTACACGGGCTTATTGTGATTGGTAGGTCCACTTCTCCTAAAAAATCCCTTATTGAACTATCGAAATCTCGGACGATCTTGTTGTTGGGTTTGACATGTGACCAATCAGCATTGAGCTTTCAAATTTTTTTGAGAAGATAGACAATGAGAGCTGAGCCATTATCAATCAGTACTCTAGCTACCATAATGCCCTTACACATGACCATAATATTCAACGGTTCAATGTGTCCCTGTCCCTCTGGCACGAACTCACTTTCTGTGAAGATGATGGGATTGGGGCCCATGATCTGACCAACTGTTTGTTCTAACTATGCCGGTGAGGTAGTTGTAGGTACATGTGATTTTCCCAGAATTCTCAACAACGCTTCTTAATGTTCTTCTTACTTTTGTAGCAAACCCAGAATGTTGATCTGAGCCGACTGTTTGTTCAGTTGGTCCACGATATTATGCTCACTCTTGCAAATGAGCTTAATGAAGTTTGTAGCCTCCTTGTCTGTCACTTTCCCTTTTTTCTCTGCCTTGTCATCTTCTTTTACCTTGTATTTCTCTTTTTCTTTCTTTTTTTTTCGTCCTCTTTCCCTTCTACTGTTTCTTTTGTCTCTTCTATTCTTATCCCTTTCACTGGAACTCTTTAGCACTTCCCTACTTTTTTCATGTGACCAATGTCGACTACTATCATTTTTTTCATCGTCTCGACCCCTGTCGATGTGGTGATAGTTGTCTCGTAGCTCCCAGGGACAACTTGGTAAAGTTATATGCAAATAGCTTTGGTGAACATATGGTCATCGGAGATGGGTCAGGTTTTACATTAAGGATAAGGGGTGGTGATGATGATTTGTAGGTAGTGATGGGGGAAGCTACTTGAAGGGATGATGGAGTATAAGGGATGACGAGTGGTGGTCGTGCGGATGGCGTGTATGATATGTGAAGAAGGGGTCGAATGGTATTCTGGGGACTTGGCAATATGTAGGGTATAATGAGAGGCGATCGGGTAATAGTATTTTGATGAGTGGGATGGATGGTGAGGTCAGCCGTTCTAAGTGGCGGTTGCGAGTTTTGAGATGGATTTGTTGTGCATTGGTTGATGGCATGAACTGTTGGTATCTCTAGTACCCTTGTTAGATGGATCTTGATTTTTTGACTCGATGGGAGCTATTAAAGTTGACGGATTGAAATCGAATTCCCCGAGAATGATATTTACTATGTGCCCACTTCCCCCTCCATTGTGAGTAAGTAGGGGTTTTGGTTGATGTTTTGTTGTTGGGGTGGGTTTGTAGGTCCATCCAGTATGAGGACCTTCTTGTTTATCAAATTTTGCACATGGTGCTTGAGCTGCCAGCACTGATCTGTAGAGTACCCTAGAGCACCCATGTTAAATTCACAAAACAAGTTAGGATTGTACCCAGGTCTTTTCTCAGCTTCTGGATTTGGTGGCCTTTTAGCAAGATATTCTCCCCTGAGAAAGATTGAGAATAATTCTGATAATGTTATTGGCAATCTAGTAAACACCCAGTTAACCCTGTTAGGCCGTGCTTGCTGACCCTGCCCGTACTGTGCTGCCTACTATGCAACTAATGGAGGGTTTCCTCGAAATTGGTTCTAGGTGTAGGGGTCCAGACTGGTTGAGGTGCCGGAGCCTAAGAAGTTGACGTAGCTTGTGGCCTCGGTGCTGGTGCTAGGATGAAGAGGGGTCGGTTTGGTTGTACATTGTTAACCTATGTTTTTTCTCTCTTATTCGCCACAGGCACTGGCTTTCTTTGAGAAGGGATCCCTACTACTACCCCCAAGCTTGTAAAATCGAATATCAAATCGATTCGGATCTCATCTTCGACCCGATCTGCGACTTACACTAAATTTGAGAGAGTTTGCTATCCTCCCAGCATGAATATGTAGAATGGAGGTATGCCTTTTCGAAATCATCACTACACAATTGTACACATGTCCACTCGCATTGCATTTGCATCAGTCAAAGAAAATTTTTAAAAATTCAAGGATTTGACATTTTTAGTCCAAAGAGAACTTATCCTCAAGGATCTAGATGCTTCAACAAATTTCCAAATCAAGCTGCAAAATGAGCTGTCACTAGCTTTGGCATTCGGATGTTGTACTATCTACCACGATAGATTGGGCATCTAGTTTGCTTCCACCCTCTACCAAAGAGGGTCATCTGTAGACGTCCCATTTTTTCATCTGCCTAATTCGACAATTCGTCACCCTGTTGTTGTGGATTTCTAATGATGAGCATAAAGAACTCGAAAGCTTGTGAGTACTATTATTGATTCTTTCTATTTTTAGTTTTTTTCATATCCTTACTCGTCACGACTCAACATAGAAATTTACGCACGCTTAAGATCGTTATATCTTATGCTCGACTTAGCAAGCACGTACGCTTAGGTTCGATAACTTAGAGACTTCGTTACGCTAGGAAAATATGATTTTGAGACTGAGAAATAATTAGACAGAGACTGAAAGAAACCTCACGCTAAAATTTGTAAAAATCTGTAAAATCACCAAAATGACGAAAATACTCCTCATATATTTCAGACCTCCAAAAGATCTCAAAAGTACCTCCATTGCACTTAGAATATGATTTCGAGTCTAACAGGACCCAAATCGATGAAAACATAAAAATTTAGGAAAAATCATAAAAATGACCAAAATGCCCCTCAATATCCAACTCTAACATAGAAACCTTGAGCCCTAGGAAAATAAAATTCAAATCGAAAATCAAGCTAAAATTTAAGCAAGAAACCAATTTAAAATTTAAATCAAATTCAAACTAAAAATCAAGATAAAATTCAAATCGAAAATTAAACTAATATTTAATCAAGAAACCCATTTAAAATTTAAATTAAATTCAAATCAAAAATCAAATTATAATCTAACCGAAAATCAAATAAAAATGAAAAATCAAAATTAAGTTAAATTAAAATTATTCAACCAATTAAAATGCAAAATCAAATTAAAAATAATTAAAAAAAAAACCAACAAACCAATAAATCTTAATTGAAATCCAACAAATTCGAAATCCAAAATCGAACTCAATCGATTAAACCTAATTGAAATTGAATCTTAATTATACCATCAAAATTTAAAATCAAATACAAATTTAAATTTAAAACATCGAATTAAAAGTTAAATCAAACGCATCCCATCTCCCTCATCTCTCCATAAGTACTCCCATCTTAATTAAAATGCAAAATTAAATTAAAAATAACAAAAAAAAAAAACCAACAAACCAATAAATCTTAATTGAAATCCAACAAATTCGAAATCCAAAATCGCACTCAATCGATTAAACCTAATTGAAATTGAATCTTAATTAAACCATCAAAATTTAAAATCAAATACAAATTTGAATTTAAAACATCGAATTAAAAGTTAAATCAAACGCATCCCATCTCCCTCATCTCTCCATAAGTACTCCCATCCCCCCCCCCCCCCCCCCTCTCCTCTCTCACGTTTTGATGGTAGAACCACCATTAAACATGCGAGGAAGCAACGAAGAAAAGAGAACATTTTGGCTGCCATTTTCATTTCCACCATTAAACTTGTAACTACATCAAATCCCTTCAACAAAAAAAACGTGGCTGTTACAGCCATCTTTCAACCTTCATTTCTCTCTTCTCTTCCAACCAGATTTTCAGCACATCTTTCCCTCTAAAAAATCTGCAACACCCTTTGGCTTCCTCTCCATAAAAAATCTGCAACATACCTCCTTCTCCATTGCATTTCTTCTCCATAAAAGTCTAGCAGCCATCATTGCTGTGGAAGAGCACTCTTTCATCTCCCTCATCTCTTTCACACTTTGCAATAGCCCAACGTTGCTGCCATTACTTTCTTCTCCAACAGCCAAGGTCTCTCTCTATTAATGACCAAATAGCCTACCTTCCCACATCTTCTTCTCCATAGTCCTCAGCCCTCTCTCCATTAATGACCAAACAACCAACCTTCCCACATCTTCTTCTCCATCGTCCTTAGCCCTATCTCCATTATAGCACACACATAGCCACATCTCCATCATATTTTCTGCCATTAAACCTTGCTGCCCCATCTCCATTACAGCACACACACATAGCCACATCATCATATTTTTTGCCATTGAACCTTGTTGGAGTTGAGAAAAACTCTTTAGTTTTCGATTTCTAGTTTCTTATTTCTTTTAGGATTCCTATCTCTTAGGAAACTTGTTAGTTTCCTATATCTTAGGAACCTAATTACAATATACTTGTAACTCCGGATGTTTTTCTAAATCTGTAAATCTGTTTTCTAAACTATATATAAGAACAGCAGCCTCTACGCACATAGGTAGAATTGTTGTTTTTTGCTGAAGCACTTTTTCTATTTTTTGTGTTCTATCTTTGCTACATGGTATCAGAGCAGATTTTGTTTTTTAATCAGTTCACTCGAACTCGGGTGAGTTAAACTCGTTGCTTCTCCTTCCACTGGTAATTCGAGAGAGGGTCGGCTAGGTACTACCTCCTTCTGGTTCCATTGAAACAGAGAGAGAGAGAGTGGTGGATGTTCTTTCCTTTGTAGGGAATCAAATAAAAAATAAAATAAGTTTTTTATGAGGTACTGCAACTGTCTTCTGTCAACAGTGTACATCTTTAGTGGGTTTTAAAACAGTTTGATTTGACAAGACAAAAAAAAAAAAGAATTTATTTGTAGTAAGTAATAGTGAAACTCTTTTCTTACTAAGATAGTAAGATTTTGAGCCTTACTAAGGTTTTGTTTGGATTGAAAGTGGTTGAAAACGAGGTATATTCAAGTTTATGGTGATTTGCTTTTTTTTTTTTTTTTTTTTTTTTCTGTTGAGATTTTTTGTTTTAAGAATGACAGACTTAGATGGAAATCCTGGTCTGTGTTATTGAATGGTCCCAATTACATTTCATGGTCTAGAGCCTTAATATTTCAGATGACCATTCTGAAGCCATATTGGTCTCAGGGGGTTTTAACGGCAACTTATATCATTAATAGGCTTCTTAGTCGCATTTTAGGTTTTAAATCTCCTTTGGAGATCTTATTAACTCGTAAGCCAACCACCTCTCATTTGCGAATTTTTGGATATGTATGTTATGTCCATCGCCAGGCTACTCATTGTGACAAGTTTGATGCTCGAGCAGTCAAGTGTGTGTTTGTGGGATACTCTTCCACACAAAAAGGGTACAAATGCTATGATCCTGTTTCTAGGAAGTTGGTGATTTCTCGTGATGTGTATTTTAATGAAATTGAACCTTACTTTCAACTTGAGTTTGGGAATCGGTCTCAGTGGGAGTATTTAGCAGATTTGGTACCACTTCCGACTATTAGCTCTGTTAATGAGCCTAATAACATATAAGAACACGATTCTATGGTGGCTAATCCTCCTGACTCAACCCCTACTGAAGTTGTAGTCATTGATCGATCCCGTCTGCTGAAGTAGTTCAGAGGAAATCTCAGAGGGAAACTCATCCTCCTGGAAAATTGAAGGACTATCTTACTTATCATACTATGACCTATCCTATGCAGGACCGTATAACTTATGATCATGTAACACAGTCTCATCTAGCCTTTTTAAGTGCTATATCGAGTTATGAAAAGCCTAAAATTTTTCGAGAAGCTAATCTTGAACCGGTATGGAAACATGCCATGAAAGAAGAGCTCCAAGCATTGGATGAGAACAAAACTTCGTCTGTGGTATTGTTACCTCCCAGGAAAAAGACTATAGAATGTCGTTGGGTTTACAAGATAAAGTACAACAGTGATGGTATTCTTGAATGACATAAGGCCAAGTTGGTTGCAAGAAGGTTTACCCAAACCTATGGAGAAGATTATAAAGAAACATTCGTTCCAGTCGCAAAAATGAATACCTTCAGAGTTTTATTGTCACTAGCCGTGAATAATGATTGGAAATTATTCCAGTTAGACGTTAAAAATGCCTTTTTGCATAGAGACTTAGAAGAAGAAGTGTATATGAGTATTCCGCCTAGACACCCTCAAGAATCTCATGTAGGACTGGTTTGCAAGTTACACAAGGCCATCTATGGCCTTAAACAATCACCTCGAACATGGTACTCTAAGCTCAATTAAGTGCTTGAAAGCAGTGGGCTCTTACGAAGTGGCGTCGATTCTTCATTATTCATCAAAAAGACTACTTCAGGAACTACAATAGTTCTAGTCTATGTTGGTAACATAGTAATTACAGGTGATGATCAAACTGAAATCTCAAGACTCAAGGCTATTCTTCATAAGCGATTTGCTATTAAGGATTTGGGGATTCTAAAGTTTTTTCTTGGTTTAGAGATTGCTTGTTAAAAAAAAGTATATTTCTTAATCAAAGAAAATATGTGCTGGATTTGTTACATGAGACGGGAAAAATGGGTGTAAAACCTGCAGTCACTCCTACTAAGAGTATACGAAAATTTGACTTGGATGGTAAATTGTTGTCTGATTTTGGTCGATTCCAACGATTAGTAGGAAGGTTGATTTATCTTACAATTACTCGCCCCGACATTTCCTATGCAATTAACTCGGTTAGTTGTTTTATGCATATTCCTAGAATTAATCACATGAATGCAGTTACAAGAATTTTGTAGTATTTGAAGGAATCTCCTGGAAGAGGAATATGGATGAAAAATAATGGTCATAGTTATATTACGGCGTACACTAACGCAAACTGGGCAGGATGTCTGATTGATCGACGATCTACAACCGAATACTACACATTTGTTGGAGGTAATTTGGTAACTTGGAAAAGTAAAATGCAGAGTGTTGTTGCAAGGTCGAGTACTTAAGCAGAGTATAGAGCCATGGCTGCGACTACTAGTGAAATTGTTTGGCTCCGTGCATTGTTATAGGATTTGGGTTTTGAGTCGTCCCAACCGTCATAAATGTTTCTGATAATCAAGCTGCAATTTATATCGCTTCTAACCCGATGTTCTATGTGAGAACAAAACACATCGAAGTCAATTGTCACTATGTTCGAGAAAAGGTTCAAGCTAACACTTTATGTACCCCTTTTGTTTGAAGTTGTCAACAACTAGCTGACATTTTTACCAAGGGGCTTCCAACTACTTCATTTCAAGATATCATTGGCAAGTTGGGTGTTCTTGATATCTTCGCACTAACTTGAGGGGGAGTGTTGGAGTTGATAGAAATTCTTTAGTTTTCGATTTCTAATTTCATATTTCCCTTGTGATTCCTATCTCTTAGAAAACTCATTAGTTTCCTAGCTGTTTTTCTAAATCTGTAAATTTGTTTTCTAAACTCTATATAAGAACAGCAACCTCTACGTACATAGGTATAATTATTTTTTTTTGCAGAAACACTTTTTCTATTTTTTTGTTCTATCTTTGCTACAAACCTTGCTACCCCACTTCCCTTACAACGCAATACAACACAACCACAGTCTCTCAGACTAATGTCCCTACTGTCCCTTTCAACTTGCTACTCTAACAACAACATCGTATCTCAACCTTTATCTCTCACGTTTTGCCCAGTTCCGTGTTCTTCATTGTTGGTGAGAGCACATCTCTCTTTGCCCTCGTCTCTCTTATCTCCATAGCAATGAGTGTTCACAAGTCTTTGAATCCCGCCTGAAGAAATCAACCCGTTATTCCTAGGTAAGTTTATTTTTTATTTATTTTTTATTTTTTATTCTTGATTTCATTTTTTTTTAATACACTTAAATTAATTCACCTATATTTTGGGGTGTATGTGGTACTAATGGCAATCTTTAAGTTTTCAAAATGTTAATGGATCGATTCGCCCATTTTTGTTGATAGATTGACTGGGCCAACTCGCTAATATCAAGTTGGTGGTCCGACTTATTTGGTGTTAATATTTATCGAGTCGATTCGTCAGTTTTTTATGTTATTGGGCCAACTCATTAATGTTAATATTAATCAACTCATAAATTTATTGTGCACACGAAAAAGTAAAAAAATCGATTTTCTCAATAAAAATCAACAAGTCGATTCACTGATTTTTGTGTGCATTGGAAGTTCCAAATCAAAATTTTCTATGAAATTGGGCATGTGAGTCGACTCACTGATTTTAGTGCACGTGGCAATTTAAAAAACCAATTTTTTGATTAAAAACATGTGAGTCGACTCACTGATTTTAATGCACATGGCGATTTAAAAAACTAATTTTTTGATTAAAAATTTATGGGTTAACTCACTGATTTTAATACACGTGGCGATTAAAAAAATCAAGATTTCTTTGATTAATAATTTGTGGGTTAACTCACTGATTTTAGTGCACGTGGTGATTTAAAAAAAATCAATTTTTTGATTAAAAACATGTGAGTCGACTCACTGATTTTAGTGCACATGACGATTTAAAAAACCAATTTTTTAATTAAAAATTTGTGGGTTAACTCACTGATTTTAATACACGTGACGATTAAAAAAAATCTAGATTTCTTTGATTAATAATTTGTCGGTTAACTCACTGATTTTAGTATATGTGACGATTCAAAAAATCAAAAAAAATTTATTAAAAATATGTGGGCTAACTCATCGATTTTTTGTGTACATAGGAAGTTTAGGATTGGATTTTTTTATATAAAATGTCTTCAATGAGCCAATTCACTAATTTTGTATACATAACATTGAAAATTGATTTCATATGTTTTAAAATGTGACCGAATTGATTAATTAATTTTTTTGGTGCCACATAAGCCTTATTAAATCGTGGGATTTCATTATGCGAAATTCGAAAAACTATGTAATTATTTTAGCCGTGAGATTTGTTTAGTAAATCCGATGCACTTTAATGATGATTGGACCCTACTTTGACCTTTAGTCTTTGAATGTTGATCGTAGGATATTTTTAGATCATAGTAGAGACTGATCATTTTAATCAGTTGGGTTCGGTGCCTAACACCTTCCGAAACCTGTAATTTGATCCCTTACCCACTATTCGTGGATCAACCTGATCCATTTTGGAGTTATCTATAGTTCCTAAACCTAAATTAGGTGGCGACTCCTTATTCTTTAAAAATCTCCAATTTCACGAATCGGACCCATATCTGTTATTTAGTGGATAAATGGGTCGAGGCGATTTCACCAAGCCTTTCCAAAATTATGTCCAAATAGTAACTCACCGTCCCAAGATGTTAAACCCAAGAAGAAGAAAGAAATTAGAAGAAGACCAAGGAGGGAGAAGTTCTAGAACAACCCCTCTCTCCAATTCCCTTTTCTCACCTCCAATTTTTTTATTTTTAAGCTTTGTTTCAATTCTTGTATAATAATATATACCTCTAATTTTTAGTTTCAAGGCTTGGGAGTAGATATTAATCCCTCCTAGTGAGGTAATCTCTTTCAATAAGTCCTTAATAAGCTCATAAGAGCATTAGATGTTATTTTTCTTATTTACTTTCATGCAAATTTCAATTTCCTAGTATAGATTTCTTTAATTTTCCTTGCACTTTAAATTCTTAGAATAATTATCTTTTGTTTTACTTTTCTTTGATGGCAATAGAGCTAGAGAGTAAACCTTCCTTGGAGGTAATCTTCTCTTGATGAGCTCATCACATGTATACACAGATGCACATACTCACATCCCAAATGGCTATTGAACCAAGGTTTAGGCTCCAATGGACCAACATCTAACTTAAAGCTAATAAAAAAGATTATCCTAACATGAATAACACCTCATGGATAAGGTTTTAACTCTTTCATGGTCTTGTTCAACTCATGAATATTTTCTATAAGTTAAACCTGTAGACACGTGGCTTTCGTCATTACGACGGCCACATCTACGATGAATTGGAGTCGTCACCATTCATATTGTAAGTGGGTGTGAATCGTCACCTGATGTACATTTTCCAAAAAAATGACATTTTTGACATTTTAGTGACTCACGATGGATAAGGATAATCAACCTTGAGATTCGGGTAAGCGGCTCGGTTGGAGAAAAGGGAAGGTGTTAGGCACCCTTTTCTCCCCGCCAAGTAGCGGTAACCTCAAATACTTTGGTCATTTTGATTAAAAAAATTTGAAAATTAAAGTGCCACGTGGGTGCCTTTGTACTATAGATAGGGATTTGTTTTCAGCTTGATCATAGGGTCATTTCATTGATGGAAATGACCCTTCTAGACTTTTAGTCTTGGGGTCCGTACATCCTAAAAAATAAGATGAAGAGAAGAGGGGGATAATAAGAGAGGGAAGAAGAGAGGATAGAGAGAGAGGAGGGGGGGAGTATTTGTTGCAGCCACCTTATATTCTTGATCTTCTTTTCTTCTTCTTTTTCTTCTTCTTGACTCCTCTTGAGTTCTTAGTAGGCTATGAGAGAGTATGTGTATATTTTTAAGGTTATAGTGAGAGTAGGAGAGTAGAAGAGAGATTGTGATTCTATATATTTTTTTTCAAGTAAGATTTGGTGAAACTTGGTAATCATTTTTGGGATGAGGAGAGAGGTATTTATAGGTGTTGGGAGAGTATTTGAGGGTATAATGGGGTTAAAGGTTAAGAGAATGGGTAATGGCATTCTTTTTTAAAGATGGGGGTATAAAATTTGGAGTGAGATTGAGGGTAATTTTGTAAAGAATGAAAATGGGTGAGGTTTTGATCCAAATGGTTTGGATCTCATCCAAATCCATTTGGGTAGAGTGTTTAGTGGGGTGAGATGAGTGATAGTTGATGGAGAGAATGGGGGTGTAAGGTGTTAGGTGTTTGATTGAGTGTTGGATTGATGGAAGGGGTAAGGTGTTTAGATTTGAAGGGATGGGTAGTGTAAGAGATTGGTTGATTGGATTTTGGGATAATAAAGGAGAGAATAACATGTAACATATGTGATGAGAGAATGAGGTGATGAGATTGGTTGATTGGTTGATGGTGGTTGTTTGATTAGAGAGAAGAGTATGGGTTGGTTAATTGATGATGAGGTGGGTATAGGTTGAGGTGATTTCATTGGAGTGTTTTAAGGAAAGTGATTGGTGTAGATATGGGTTGTGAAGTGGGTGGTTGATGGTATTAGAGAATGATGATAGGTTAGGGGGTGTAGGGTATGGGTTGTGATGTGGGTGATTGTTGATGTTAGAGAAGGGATATAGGGTAGGTTAGGGTAGGGTATGGGTTGAGGTGATTTTGGAGAGAAGTGATGTGGTTTAGATGAATTGTTTAGAGAATGATGATGGGGGTAGGTGATTAGATAAGGGAGGTGAAGGGTGATGATGACATGTGTCATCTTTTGATGTTGAGAAGGTGATTGGTTGATGTGGATAATGGATAATGGGTTAAGGTTGTGGGTTGGATAATGAATTGGATATGGGTAGTGGTTTATGGGCTTTTAAGTATTGGGCTTGGGTTTTGGAAGTGGTTTTGGGTTTTAAGAATTGATTGGGGTTATTTTAGGAATGGTTTTGAAAAGGTAGGTTGGTTTTAGATTTTAGATGATGTGGGATTGATTTTTAGGTTAGGGGTAAGGTAAGGAATTAATTTAGAAAAGGGTTGAGGGTTTGTAGGCTTTGGAGTTTTTAAGGTGTTCGCGGTGGAAGGTAGATGAAGGATAGGCATCCCAAGTCTCACATTTTTATTTTTTTAATTTTTTTGAGATTTTTGCGATCATTAATTTGATCAAAAATGCCACGTTGGCAAATTGGACTTTTTGGGCCCGTTGAAGGATTTCATCTATCGTTCGATTTTTCTTGGATATAAAGGCGGAGTGGTGATGTTGAACACATGTAGGATGGGTCACAACCCTTTTTGTAGGTCCCCTAGACCATTGGGAGGTCTTAGGGGCCTCGGTTTAATTGAATTGCCACTTATTTAACTTTTTGGGCCTAAGAGGCCCGTTGGCCTATTTTGTTGGAAAGTCGGTATTTCGAATGGAGCGGGGTAGATGGGAGCATGCCGAATCCTTTTGGCAGACCTACTAACCCATTGAGAGGTGTTAGAGGCTTTGGTTTTGGCAAAAATGTCATATTTCGATGATTCGGGCCATCGAGGCCTGTTGGCCAAATTTATTGAAAGATTACTATTTTTGGGCCGTTTTGAGTGAGGGCCCGTTCAAATTGGGGTGTCTATAGCTGCCTTTCTTTGTAGGAATTGCGTGCAAAGAACTGTAAAGAATAGACTAAACCCCTATTTGTACGGGCCAGACGAAATTTTGCAAAACACTACTTCGAATTACCGGTTGAATTGACGATTTTCGTAAGAAATGGTTACTCAAGCACGGGGTCTGACAGAGTTACCTTATTAATTCCTTGATCTCGATGGCACGGAGCTCATGTGAGATCTCGGATTTGATGAAGATTTGATGATTTTGAAATTCGGGTACTTCTCAGTCGTGTTTTAACAAATTAGAATTGATTGTAACTCGAAAGGATTTTTTGAAATTTTTTGAAATTTTTTTTTTATTATTATTTTGATTTTTCCCTTTTATTTGTTGACTGATCCGTACTTGAGGCACGGATATCAATGGTTCGATTTTACCCGTGTTTAAAACACGGATTGTATTTTTGTTTATTTCATCCGTATTCTGGACACGGATCCAACCAAACTTCCTTTATCCGTACTAGCGACATGGATGGCATACCCATTGTCTTACCCGTACTAGTAACGCAGACCAGTAAGAAATTTAAACGCTTAAAGCTTGCGCACCCTTTCATTTTCGGTTTCCTTCCGTTTTCTTTAATTTCTTTCAATTTCTCTTCTTCTCTCGGGCGACTTTTGGCGATTCTTCTCCTTATCTTTCGTTTCCTCTTCGATTCTCCTTGACTTGGATGCTTGGTGGATTGGCTTGGGAGTTTTGGAGCGTGTGTTGCTCGTGGAATCGACTTGAAGCCTTGAGAAGTTCGTTTGTACGAGTGGACCATTCGTATCGAGGTAAGTCTCGATTATTTTCCCTTTCACATTCTTGATTTTCCTCTCTTTTGTAATCATGTTACGTAAACCTTCATTTTTCACTCGCTTTCATTTTTATTTTTCTTTTTTTGTTTATTTTATTTTTGGCTTTGGTTCATTCATATTTTCCACGCGTGATGCTTTCGTTTTCCTCCTTTTGAAGTCTGCTATGAGTGCATATTGCCTTCCTTACTACTGTTTTTGGGCGACCTGCATCGCTGATTTTATTGTTTTTTTCTCATGCTTGCTTGTATGGATTGTTGGTTTATGGGGTTGATGGATGATTGGATTGATAATGTTTCTGTGTGAGGATTTCCCAGGACGTTTGGGGATTCGATTGTGATGGATTGATTGAACGAAATGGTTGAGATGAAGTAGGGCTGACTTAAGAGTTGTTGGTGTTTGGACTGTTTTGAGATTGGTTCGGGGGCTTGACGATGGTGGGCGGCTGGTATTTTTAAGAGTCAAATGGTTGGGCTGGTTTGGATTTGTGTGGCACGATAATGAGGGGTTTAGACTAGTTGTTTCTTGGGTGTTTTTCGGGATTGGTCGGTTTGGTTCATGGTTTGTTTAGTTAGGTTGGGGGATGTGAAGAAGATCGGGTATTCTTAGGAGGGAGTTGATAGGGTGATGGTTGTGTCTGGTTTACGGGGGAATTGGGTGGTTTTGGTTATGGGTTAGGGACTATTTGAGACTAGTTTAAGGGTTGTTTGGTTATGAACTGCATTAAAGCTTTTAAGGACTGTTTGGGTGATGAATTAGATGGTCAAGTGATGGTTTCGGGTTGATTGAAGTAGGGACTGTTAAGGATGGTAGGGCGGGGTGTTGGTAGTGAGGCGGGGTGTTGGTAGTGAGGCTATTAGGGATTGTTTATTTGGAGATGGATTGGAAGCTGTTTTAGGTTATTCTAACTGAGTTGGACTGTTGATAATGGGGGCTTAGGTGAGTTGATTTTTTCTTCTTTTTCCTTTTCTCCTTTTAGCATGCTTTTGATTTGAAACTGATTGTTTATCATGCTTGCTATCTTTCTTCTCTTACCCATGCTTCTCTTCACTTGAATATTATGACTTGCATTGGATGCCCACTCTTAACATCTCGACACATTGTGATGATTGTTTGATCCATTTTGACATTAGGTAAGACGGGTTCGACTGGATTTTGTGGGTTTATTGGGTCTTGGCTGGTTTGACTTGACTAGGTTGACTGGGTTAACTAGATTTGATCGAGGTTGACTAAACTTTAGACTGGGCTCGAATCGTTGACTGGACTTGATTAGTTGATTAGGTTGACTTGTTTGACTAGGTTGGATTAGGTTGATCGGGTTTGATTGGGTTGACTAGGTTGACTGGGTTGGATAGGTCTGACTTAAATTCGGTAGGTTTGACTGAGTTGATTGGGTTTGACTTGGATTGGATTGGGTTTGACTTAGATTTGATTAGGTTCACCGAATTAACTAGGTTTTGATTAAATTGGATTGGATTTTGACTTAGGTGGACTGAGTTGGGCTTGATTTGTCCGGTTTGTCTGGGGTTTGACTAAATCAACTGGGTTTTGGCTTAGGTTGGCTGAGTCTGACTGGATTGACTTAATTAACTGGGTTTTGGCTTAGGTTGGCTGAGTTTAACTGGGTTTTGACTTAGGTAGACTGAACTTTGACTGAGTTTATTGGGTGGATTGGATTGACTGGGTTAACTTGGTCTTGGGTGAGTTGGCTGAGTTGACTTGGTCTTGGGTGAGTTGGCTGAGTTGACTGGGTTTAATAGGTGGACTGGATTGACTGGGTTACCTAGGTCTTGGGTGAGTTGGCTGAGTTGACTTGGTCTTGGGTGAGTTGGTTGAATTAACTAGGTTTAATGGGTGGACTGGGTTGCCTCGAGATAGGTAAATAGGACACTTTCCTTTGTTGGCTCAGAATTTTATTATTTTGCAGATGGGTAGAGAGAGGAGGAGCCGAGTAGTACATTCTTCTGATGAGGAGGAAGAGGCGAGGCCCCGGACCCGGGCTCGCTTTGCTTTGGGGTCTGGGGTGGTGACAGAGTATGGCTGGCCGAGGCAGCCTTCACGGAGACCCAATTTGGCTTCAATGGCCGGCTCTTCTTCTGGGAGCAAGGCAGATGAGGCCAGTACTTCTCGGAGTGGTCCGATTGAGGACCTGCCAGGCAATAGTGGTGGGAGAGGTAGACGTGGTGGGAGAGGTAGACGTGGTGGTAGAGGCTGGGCGGATAGGGCTGTATGTGCCGGCAGAGTAGGCAGAGAGGTTCCCAGGGTCGAGATCCCTGCGTAGGAGAGTGAGAGAGTTCCAGATACCTCTCTTCTTCATGGATTAGGGAGACACGTCTCCATGTTGGTTCGTTTAGACATTTCCACCCCTTATCCTTCAGCCAGCTTCCAATGGAGGTGGAGCGCATTTCTTTCTACTGCCGTCCTGTTTTCGGACGATATTTTGACGCAGTTTGCTACGGTGGGCTTCGGGGCTCTTCTTCAGATACCAGCATTCAGAGCAGACCGTCCCTTATTTTTGGCCATGGTGGAGAGATGGTTCCCGTCGACTCATTCCTTCCACATGCCTGAGGTGGAGATTGGCATTTAGCCTTCTGACTTCGTTGCTATTACCAACATCGCGATGGATGGAGAGCCCCTACCCCTAACTATGCTGACCGTTCAAGAGGTGGGTGAGCTGTTGGGCCTCACCATAGTCCCTGTCTCTATGGTGGGGAGGATGGGACGTATCAGTACAGAGGTCTTGATGGGCTTGTTGTTGATTAAGGGATAGGATAGGGCCCCTCACACCTTTAGAGAACGATCAGCCCGATTTGGAGATAGAGACTTCGACACTATTTTCCGCATCTGCTTCTTTCTCCTCATCGGTAGCTGTTTCTTTTTGGAGGATGATTCTTCAGTCTGTACCACTTTCCTCTCGGTTATGCACGACATCAACCACATTGGCGATTTTCACTGGGGGAGCCTGATATATGGGACTATTCTTGTTGGGTTGGATCGAGTAGTAGAGGGCATTACTGTGCCTCGTGGAGCTGGTATCTCCACTCAGTTCTTCTTGCACTTTATTGAGGTAAAATGGATCTTCATTTCATTTCTCCTCAGTTTCTTTCTCTATATCTCATTCATCGTCTGAGGCTTTTTTTCTTTCTCCAGATCTTCGTTCATGTTTATTTCCCCTTCTATCTACTTACTCGCCGTCATCCCGACGAGGGTTATCCGTTGGGCGCATTCTGGGCTACTAGAGACGCCAGGGCTATCAGGAGCAGCCTTAGGAGTGCTCGAGCCCATATCGATCGATGTCGTCTTCGAGACGTAAGTACTTGAACTTTTTCTCTCTTGTTTGGCCTTGGAGCTATCTGTACTTATTTTCTGACTGTCTCTTTTGCAGATCTTCTTCGTTACGCTTCGAGATCTTCCCCGCACTGTCAGCGGGAGGCAGGAGGTGAGGAATGCCTACAGGCGTAACACCAGGCGACAGCGCTACCCCTACTTCATTAGCGAGCAGTGCTACACATTTTATCTAGGGGAGCGTCTATTTTTCCAGCACGACGGGAGCCTTAACATCCCTGTCGCTCCACCTGAGCCCATCTCGGGGGCTATGACGGTAGATGAGTATCTTGCCCAGTCGAGGGGTGTTGATGCTGCTGAACTGGTGGGAGCGGGTGATTTCTAGGCTTGGTTCCGAGAGGCATCTATTGGATGCATCATGCCTACAGTCATTGCCCGTGATGGGATCACTGAGATTGGAGGGGTCCTTCTTCAGGAGCACGTTGTTATGGTATGCATTCTATCATTGTCTCCTTTCTGTAGAACTCTATGTTCCTTATCATTCTCACTTGGTCGATGTTCTTTATTTCAGGCCGATGATCTTCGTCGTCTCCGAGAGGGCTACGACATAATCGAGGCTCAGGCAGCGAGGGCCGTGAAGATGGAGAACAGATGGAGGGCCTCTAGGGCGGAGGTGGAGGAGCAGGCTGCCTGTATTGAGGAGCAGGAGGCTCGCCTTAAGGCCTAGGCAACTCGCATCCAGGAGCTAGAGCTGGAGGCAGCCTTGCGGGAGTCTCGCTTCCAGGCTGAGATGGTATGTCATCATTTGTTTCTTTTTCTCATTCCAGTGTAGACTGTAGCATATTTCTCATATGTTCTGACTGATTTTCTCGTGATCTTCTCAGGATTACTATCGACACCGAGACGGAGCGAGCACCTCTGTGCGTCTTCCGACACCTCCTAGGGTAAGTATCTGCATTTTAGTTGTTCATTTCTTTGCATATCTTGTATATATTACTGCCTGTGTTTTAATCTGCTCTGTTTCTTTCTTTTCAGGCCTCTCCTTCCATTGGATCACTTGTCCCGGGCGTTGATCTCGTGGGTACCACAGACAGGATGCTGCCCTAGACACGAAGCTTTTCTTCACAGATTCAGAGGGACGACTGCGATTGCATGGTCTACCTTCTTCTGGGGTGTCTGGATCGGGTGCAGTGGCCGGATCTTCTTCTAGAGTAATACCAAAGACTCAGAGTGCCTGGGACGATGCTCCCCCCTCCATCTAATTTTATTGTACCTTGCAACAGATTAGATATTTTGCATTAGTTTGTGGACCTTATATGTAAACATTACAACTTTTGTATATGTGTATTTATTTTATTGCATTTGTTGTATTATGATTACATGTGCAACTGATTCGGGCTCCAACGAGCTTTTTGGGTGTGGTATCAATCATTAGGGTTTTTGAGCCCTTTTGAGTGTTGGTGAGCCTATGGGCGGGTAAAGGGTACGATTATGGTCCAAAGGACCCTTCGAGGGTGTTTTTTGAGTGGTGTGAGTTGTTTGGGATCCATGGTGAGTGAGGTGGTCCTTGGAGGTCTGATTTGGCCCAGTATGATCTTGGCGAGTTCTTACGTGCCCGGTATGTATTTTGAGAGTCTTGAGCGTTTTGAACGCATCTATCGAGCGCATAGGAATTCCCACTATTTTTTTATATGATTTCAAGGTATCGAGCCCTGAGATGGCCATTATGTGGTCTGGAGTTGCCAAAATCTCAAATGACTCAGGCCCCAAGGCTTAAAATGTTCAGGTCCGTGTTCTCAACACGGATAGCTTGAGGTGGTCCTTGGAGGTCTGATTTGGCCCAGTATGATCTTGGCGAGTTCTTACGTGCCCGGTATGTATTTTGAGAGTCTTGAGCTTTTTGAACGCATCTATCGAGCGCGTAGGAATTCCCACTATTTTTTTATATGATTTCAAGGTATCGAGCCCTGAGATGGCCATTATGTGGTTTGGAGTTGCCAAAATCTCAAATGACTCAGGCCCCAAGGCTTAAAATGTTCTGGTCCGTGTTCTCAACACGGATAGCTTTGTCAAGCTTTAATCCGTGTTAAGAATACGGATAAGGCATTTTAGTTTTTATCCGTGTTCTAAGCATGGATGGATTATACTTGTCTTCATCCGTGTTTGAAACACGGATAGGTTTGTCTTTATTTTATCCGTACTCTAGGTACGGATGGATCAATTTTGCCTTCATTCATGTTTAAAACACGGACCAATACAATTTACCCTGCATTTAAGCCTGTTTCAACTTCATCTTGCCCTAACATTTCATTTTTTTACTTCCCTCTTTCACATTTTGGGTAATTTTTACTCCCCTTCTTCTTCAAAGCTTCTCTTCAAGCTCCATGGAGGTGCTCTCTACTCTTCCCAACTTGAAAAGGTATGGCATTGTTGATTTTTTCTTGAGTAGTTGGATAGATGGCATGGATAATGATGATAGAGCCCAATGGTGTTTGAATAAGTTGAGGTTCACTCTTTCTTTGCCCAAGGTCCCATTGCAATGGGCTTTGATTGAGGCCATATTAGGATATTGGATCCCCGAGCTTAATCTCTTTTGATTTCGGGAGCATGAAATGACTCCCACCATTGAGGAGTTTGAAGTATTGTTGGGGCTCGAGATATCGGACCCAGTTGTGATTCCACCATTGCGTGATGGATACCGAAGTGAGGCTTCTGACTTCTTGGGGATAAGCCGTAAGTTTTTGAAGATTCCGGATGGTGGATCGGTTTTGAAGACAATGTCCAAGTCTTTCTTGATTGAACGCCTCACGAATCCCTCGAAGCCGTTGATTCACTTTAACGCTCTTACTCTGATGGTGGTGAGTCGACTCTTGTTCCTAGGTGGCGGAGACATCATAGATCTTTTTCTCATTCCCGTGATTCAGCAAGTCCGAGAGGGACGCCGGTTGGCACCGATACTTTTGAGCGAGATGTTCCAATCTCTCACGGCTTATTCTTCTGGTCGTGATCAGATTTTCCAGGGATGCGCTCCCCTCCTGCAGGTAAATTCCAAACTTAGTTTAGATTTAAATTTAAACTTTAATTTACTAGTTTCCAAAGTTTAGAATGCTCTTTTTATTGTAGCTCTGGTTTATGGATCATCTGGCTTCAACTGAAGTTGTTAGTCGTCCCTTCTGCTTTAATACCAATCTCGTACTTATGATGTCAATGCGAGTTGCTCTCCTCGTCTTAGGAGGCAAAGAAGAGTGGTATTCCCTTATTGGCAACCTTGATGAGGAAGAAGTGAGGTGGGTTGGTGCCTTTCAACCTCGAGAGTTTCCCGTGATAGCATTCGATGGTGCTCGTTTTCTCGTTTTGGTTGGTCTTCACGAGGCAACTCATTATGTACCACTTCAGGTTCTTCGCCAATTTGGTTATGACCAGGGTGTGCTCATCCCTGAGAACTTTAGTGAGTTGGTTGGTCCATTGTCGACTGCACTTTTGAGTCAACTTGCGAAAGAATGGGGTCAAGTTGAGGTTCTGAGTCGATCCATCTTTGCAGCACATCTGTTCCTGGCATATCTTCATTGGATTTGAAAACTCGTCTCTGGGAGACCCTTGATGTCGGTAGTTCCCCGAACATGCCCTGGTGCTTCATCCTTCTTTGATTATCAAGATCGAGTGGAGGAGTCTCAGACTGATCATCGTCGAATTCAGGCTATCTGGCTTAAATCTGAAAAGAAGATGCAGAAGGAGATTGCTCAACTGACATCTGCCCTTGTCTAGTCTGAATCTAGTGATAATGGTGACGTGGCTAGGCTTCGAGCTGAAGTCACTGAGTTGAGGGATTGGCTTGCCCAGTGTCCTCATTTTGAGGACTTTGCAGCATATTTGGTGAGTTGTGATGCTTCAAATGCCGAGAAAGTGATGATGAGCCAAGCTGCCCGGATCCGTGCTTTGGAGGAACGCCTTGACTCATTTTTCATTTCTTACCATGATGTTTGATCGACTACATTGTATTCGCTCTTTTTGTATTTTCTTTTCATTATCCGAATGTATGCAAAATGTTAAAAAACTAATGCAAAGAAAATAGGTTTTGTACTTACTTGGCCTCAGGTATATCTAATGTTCCTAAAAACACGAAGTTTTGTCGAATGAGTCCTAGATTTGTCATCATTGGCCAAAATAGTAGTTTTGAAATGCAATTTTGTGAAATATCTTTTTCAAATGAGTACGATAAATTCAGAGTTTGTAAAATCTTTGATTGTGACGATCTTGGTATTTTTGCCAATAACAGAGGATATAAATGTCAATTGCTCTTTTGGTTCCTTTAGAGTCATCCCCTGTGCCTTGGTATTGGAGGATCGTTATCTGCTCGAGACATGGGTTTTCTTGGAAGGATTTCGTCGTTTACAGTTTATACTCTTGCGGGCTAGGAGTTCTTTTGTTTTTTTTGTTTTTGTTTTTTTTTTTTTTTGTTGTTCACCCTTATTGCCCCTGGTGCCAATTACGATTTTCACCAGACCCGATTTTCACATTTTTGTGCATCGACGTCCTTTTTGGGATTTTCATCGTGTCAATGGTTTTGATTTTGCCATAGTCTGATTCTTTTACTCATAACGCCATTTCAGATTTTCACTATGCCCTTTCAGACTATGCTTATATTTTTAGATTTTTCATTACAATTCTACTCGGAGTCTCTGTGTATTTGTGGCTTGGTGACTCAAGTTGAGCTGCGAGATTGGCGACTCTACTCTTGTAGTGGCACTCTTTCTTAAGTAACAGGTCTAGATTCCCCTCTCTAGTTTGCTGACAACTATTCGTGGTTCGGCAACTCAAGTTGAGCCGCGAGATCGGCTACTCTACACTTCGAGTACTCTTTTTTTTTTAATATCCGACCTGGATTCCCTTCTCGAGTCTTCCAACGACTAATAAAACTTTGAGGTCCGAAGCAAGTTGTAAGATCATTGGTGCTGCCACTGTCAACGTGTTGCCCTTGAACATTTCCTGATCAAAAAGGACTTTTGGTGGGACGAAATGTTGGCTTGGGCTAATGGTAGTGGGAGGACGCAAAAAGGTTAAGGTCTGGATGTATTTAGAATGGTTTAGACATGGGGCTCATCTATTTTTATTTCGAAAAGGTGATCTATATCTCCACCCAACGTCTCTCGAACTTGTTTAGGCTAGAGATTTGGGTCGAGCTCAGATCAAATGTCTGAGTTTTTTGACTTTTTTGATTTTTTTTGTATTTTTAGCCGTTCACAGTTTATCCTCATGCGGGCCAGGAGTATTTTGATGCTTTTGCTTTTTTATTTTTTGATTTTCTCATTTTTCTTTTCTTTTGTCACCTTTTTTTTTGTTCTTTTTTTTTATCGTTTTGTAGTTGTTGACTTGCCCCAGTCTTAGGTTAAGAAATGAACGTGATGGCTCAAAAGGGTTGACTAGGGTATGATAGTTAGTTTGGGATAACAAAGATGGCCTTTCGTCGTCTCAGGATCAGTTTTTAGGCGTAGTATTTCTTAACAGTGTCAGCATTGATCGGTTGCGGGAAGACTTGTCCGTCCATCTCCGTAAGGATCAGAGCTCCTCCTTTCATTATTTTCTGCACGATGAAGGGTCCCTCATAGTTTGGTCGAAATTTTCCTCTGGCATCTTCTTGGATTGGCAGGATCTTCTTCAGTACAAGGTCTCCTGGTGAGAAATATCTGGGTTTGACTTTCTTATTGTAGGCACGAGCTATTCGTCGCTGATAGATCTATCCATGGCAGATGGCTGCAAAGCGCTTCTCTTCAATCAGATTTAGTTGATCAAACCGAGCTTGAATCCATTCAGTTTCATCCAACTCAGCTTCTTTTAAGATCCGGAGGGAAGGAATCTCAACCTCTACAGGTAAGACTGCTTCCATTCCGTAGACTAATGAATATGAAGTTGCCCCAGTCGAAGTTCTGAACGAAGTTCGATAGGCGTGAAGTGCGAAAGGCAACATGTCGTGCCAATCTTTGTACGTAACCGCCATCTTCTCGATAATTTTCTTGATATTCTTATTGGCTGCCTCGACTGCTCCATTCATCTTAGGTCTATATGGTACAAAGTTGTGATGAGTGATCTGGAAATCTTCGCACATCTTGACCATATCTTTATTCTTGAAGTTTTTGGCATTATCAGTCACTAATCCGCTGGGAAACCCATATATGCAGATAATGCTGTTCTTGACAAACTTCAGGACATTACCTTTTGTGACGTTGGCGTATGAAGCAGCTTATACCCACTTAGTGAAGTAGTCGATAGCCACTAAGATGAAGCGATGCCCGTTTGCAGCGGTGAGATTGGCCCGATGATGTCCATTCCCCAGAGCGAGAAAGGCCAAGGAGTGATCATATTATGCAGTTCTGAAGGCGGAGCATTGATTTTGTTGGCGTAGATCTGGCATAGATGGCATTTGCGAACATGCTGATAGCAGTCACTTTCCATTGTTGTCTAGTAATATCCCATCCGCATAATCTTCTTTGCTAGCATATGACCATTCATGTGAGGTCCACAGACTCCGCCTTGTATAGTCTTGATTAATCATCTTGCTTCTGCTTCTGCCACGCATCGGAGCAAGACCTCGTGGTGCGACTTCTTGTACAGAATGCCATTGCTTAAAAAGAATTGCCCTGCTAATTTCTGAATGGTTCTGCGATCATTGGACGTTGCATCTGAGGGAAGGGTTCGATCCTCGAGATATGCCCTGATGTCTGAGTACCAAGGCTTTTCTTTGGATTTTTCTACTTCGACGGGAAGACAGTAGGCTGGCTCATCCTGAATTCCAATCTCAATTGGGTCGATAATTAGATCCTCCAAGATACTAATCATGGAAGCAAGCGTAGCAAGTGCATCTGCAAACTGATTCTTAGCTCTTGGCATGTATATGAATGAAATTCTATCAAAGTACAAGCTTAGTTATTCCAAATACTCGTGGTAAGGGACCAGTCTCTATTCTTGGGCCTTCTATTCTCTAGTCGTCTGATAGACTACTAGGCTCGAATCTTCGAAAATATCGATCTCATCTACCATGAGATCCAGTGCTGCTTTCAACCCTACTATACATGCCTCGTATTCAGCCTCATTGTTGGAACATTAGAATTTCAATCTGATGGCAATCGGTACATGGGACCCATCCAGCTTGATCAAAACTGTCCCTATTCTGTTTCCTTTCTGATTGGCTGCTCCGTCGAAGTACATTTTCCAACCTGGTTCATCGTCATCATCCTCAATCTCGATAAATAGTATGGCTTCATCCGAAAAGTTCGTCTTTAGTGGCTCGTAGTTAGGCAACGGGTGTTCGACAAGGTGGTCGGCAATGGCTTGCCCTTTGATGGCTTTTTGAGTGACATAGGTGATGTCAAACTCAGATAATAATAGTTGTCATTTCGCTGTGCGACCTGTTAATGCTGATTTCTCGAATAGGTATTTCAGGGGGTCCATTCTAGCTATAAGCATAGTCGAGTAACTGAGCAAGTAATTACGTAGTCGTTGAGATGCCCAGACTAATGCACAGCAAGTCTTCTCAAGTATTGAGTATTTCGCCTCGTACTCAGTAAATTTCTTGCTGAGATAATAGATGGCCTGTTCCTTCCGTCTTGATTCATCGTGTTGCCCTAACACACACCCCATTGACGTTTCTTGTACCGAGATATACATCAGCAGAGGTCGCCTTGGAGTAGGAGGGACTAAGACTGGTGGATTGAGCAGATATTGCTTGATCTTGTCAAATGCTTCCTGACAGTCTTTGTTCCACTTCTTCGGCGTGTCTTTCATCAGTAGCTTGAAGACTGCCTCACAGATAAGCGTGAGTTGAGCTATAAATTGACTGATATATTGTATCCTCCCCAGAAAGCCCCAAACGTCTTTTTCTGAAACAGGTGCCTTCATTTTGAGGATATACTTAGTTTTTGCTGGATCTATCTCGATACCTCTTCTGCTGACTATAAACCCTAGTAGCTTGCCTGATGTTGTCTCGAACACGTATTTTGTCGGATTTAGCCTTAAACTGTACTTCCTCAGCCTATCAAACAATTTTTTTAGATTCACCAGATGGTCTTCTTCAATACTGGATTTAGCAATCATGTTGTCTACGTAGACCTCCATTTCCTTATAGATCATATCGTGGAATAATGCAGTTATTGCCAGTTGGTAAGTTGTCCCTGCTTTTTTCAGCCCGAATGGCATGATATTGTAGTGGAAAGTATCCCATGGTGTGATAAATACAGTTTTCTCCTGGTCTTCTTCTGTCATTTTTATCTAGTTATAGCCTGAGAAGCCATCCATGAATGAGAACATGCCGTGCCCTGTTGTACTATCGACTAGAGTGTCAATGTGTAGTAGTGGAAAATCATCCTTAGGACTAACTTTGTTCAAGTCTCGATAGTCAACACACATGCGTACTTTTTCATCTTTCTTTGGTATTGGGACGACGTTAGCCAACCATTCCGGGTATGTAGAGACTACAAGAAACCCTGCTTCAAACTGTTTCATGACCTCATCTTTGACCTTGAGGGTCCATTCTGGCTTTAGTCTTCTCAGTTTTTGCTTGATTGGCTTACTTCCGGAAGCGATGGGTAGTTTGTGGACAACCAGATCTATATCTAAACCCGGTATATCTCTATATGACCATGCAAAGACGTCCTGATACTTCCGTAAGAATTCGATCATTTCTTATTTCTGTTGTGACGTTAACAAAGCTTCGATCTTGACAACTCGTGGGTCCTCTTCGGTACCAAGATTAATTGAATCTGTATCTTCAATGTTTGGCTGAACACCTTTCTCGTGACGTTCTACCAAGTCTTTGATTTCTTTGGGTGGGTACTCCATTTCGTCCTCAAACTCTTCTTCTATCCCCATGAGGTCGAAGTCGAGTTCAAGATCGAAATCATACTCATCCCTTTCAAATTTCGTTTTATCTAGATACTCATTTGATAGAAACAAATCCCTTGAAAACTCTTTTTTATTTTTTGGAAAATATCTATTTTTTTGCAATTTTGAAAGTCTTTTGATTTTTTTGATTTTTGAGAAATTTTTGATTTTTTTACCTTTTAAGAAATATTTGTTTTTTTGTGATTTTCTGGATACCTGAAATAAGAAGAACAATCATGCAAATTCGTTAATAAAGATGGGGAGCCCTCAAAACAGTCTTTACCCGAGGACGGGGGCTCGTTATGATCCTCGGGCAAACTGATGTCGCCTAACGGCATTTTTTTTTAGGCCTCAACAGCCTCAAGAGTTAATGGGAATTCTTCCCAGTTGTGCAATGTCTCCCCTTCTCTGAGAGGGCGGATGAGATGACCATGATCTGTTAGTTGATTTGATTAGTTGTTCGGAGATGACCATGATCTTCGATTGATTGTTGTCAAATTGGGGCATAGTCCCTTCCAAACTCGGTGGGATGACGACTGATGCCCAGTCAATGCCCGTTAGAAAAGGTGAGTCTTCCTTTTGGTCGGTAATGATCTCCACGTTGGTGGATTCTAGAGCCATTTCTGATAGGCTTTCATCAGAATCCCCATTGAATAGAACATCAATGCCTTCTACGAAGAATGATTGGGACTCAACGACTGAGTTTTCATGAATGTGCACCGGTGCGAAATTTACCATTTTTGGCTTTTTTCTGGTGGTGGTTCTGATAAGCTGTCGGCTCTGATATGTGATTTTGGGAAGCTAACGCTGATATGTGGAACTCAACCTAGATTCCAGACATTCGATTCATGGTTTTGCCTTCTCGCTAGTCGAAGCTCTTTTTTCTTGTCATTCATTTCTACAATATCCCTTTTTGTGGGCCTAAACCCTAGACCAAAATAAGGATTGTGCTTTTTTATTTCGACCGGTGTAGCTCTCCCTCTTCCTCCCGGTCCCAACCCTTGCTTGGGTCGGTAACCTATTTTTTTCATAACCCAACCAATTATCAGATTTGTCCTTGATAGCTTTGCCTTTATCTTCTCTTTTCCCTTCTCAATGTGATTAACAACAGCAAATTGGTAGGAGTGGTACATTGCCTTATCCTTCCTCATCTCAATGTAGATAAATGGCACATCCGGAGCTCTCCCAGCTAGGATAAGATTTTCTGCCAGTACTGATATCATTCTCTGCCCTATAATGAATTTGACTCTTTGGATCCATGGTCTGCCCAGTAATAAATTGAAGGTTGTCGGTATCTCCATGACCTCAAACGTTATTTCAAAGGTACAAGGACCTATCGTGATAGGTAGGTCCACTTCTCCCACCGAATCCCTTCTTGAACTGTCGAATCCTCGGACAACCTTGTTGTTAGGCTTGACATGTGACCAATCAGCGTTGAATTTATGGAAGGTTTCAAGCGGACAGACATTAAGTGCTGAACCATTATCAATCAGCACCCTGGCAACCATCATGTCCTTGCATATGACCATTATGTTTAATGGCTTGACGTGCCCCCGTCCTTCTGGCACAAATTCACTTTCGGTGAAGATAATAGGATTGGGGGCCATGATCTGGCCAACCGTTTGCTCCAACTGTGCCGGTGAGGTAGTTGCAGGTACATGAGATTTTCCTCAAACCCTCAGTAATGCCTCTTGGTGCTTTTTCGATTTTTATATCAGTCCCAGGATACTGATTTGAGCTGGCTGTTTGTTCAATTTGTCCACAATATTATGTTCACTCTTTCGAACGAGCTTAATGAAGTCTGCAGCCTTTTTGTCTGTCAATTTCGCCTTCTCTTCCATCTTATTGTCTTTATACAGCTTACCCTTTCCCTTCGTTTTTCTTCTCTCTTCATTTGTCCCTTCTTTCGTGACCTCTTTTGTTTCTTCACTGATGCTCACCCCCTTTTCTGGTAATTTTTGGCATTTTCCTACCCTTGTCATATGGCTTATATCAGTCACCATGGCTTTCTTCATGGTCTCAACTCCGGTGGTTGTGGTGATAGTGGTCTCATAACTCTAGGGAACTGCCTGATCGAAGCTATAAGGGAATGGTTTAGGCGAGCGTATGGTTATAAGGGGTGGATCGGGTTTCACATTGAGAATGAGAGGTGGTGGTGATGATTTGGATGTAGAGGTGGTAGGGGGAGGTACGTGAGGATTGTATGGAATGATGAGTGGTGGACGTGAGGATGAGCTGTATGGTATGTGAAGGGGAGGTCGGGTTGATCCTTGAGAAATTGGCAGTGTGTAGGGTATAACCAGATGAGGTCGGGTTGAATTTTGATGGCTTGGTAATCTGTAAGGTATAACTAAAGGGGGTCGAGTAGCAGTATTTTGATGAATGGGATGGATGGTGAGGTCGACCAATCTGAGTGGCAATTGCGAGTTTTACGATGAATTTGTTGTATAATGGTTGATTGTGTTAATCGTGGACGCCTTTGATTCTTTTGTGAAGCGTACCCTGATTTTTGCCCCGATAGGCGCTATCACATCTGAGGGATTGGAGTCGAGTTCTCCACAAACAACAATACCCTATTCCCACCTCCTTCTTCATTATGAGTAGGTAGGGAGTTTTGATTGATATTCTGTTGTTGGGGCGTTGGCAGGTCCATCTAGGATGAGAGCCTTCTTATCAATTTAGTTTTGTACCTGATGTTTGAGCTGCCAGCATTGTTCTGTAGAGTGCCCTAGTGCACCCATGTGGAATTCATAATACAGGTTAGGGTTGTACCTTGGCCCTTTGGCAGCTTCGGGATTTGGTGGACGTTTTACCAAATATTCACCCCTGAGTAAGATTGGCAGTAATTCTGACAATGTCATGGGCAATCTGGTAAATACTCGGTTTACCCTGTTGGGTCGTACCTGCTGGTTCTGCCCATATAGCGGTGTCTGCTGTGGGACTGGTGGAGGATTTGCTCGAAATGGGTTCTGAGGTGGAGGGTTCCATGTTGGTGGAGGTGTTGGGGCCCATGAAGTTGACGGTGCCTGTGGTCTTGGTGCTGGTGAAGGAATGAAGAGGGGTCAGTTTGGCTGTATGTTGTTGACCTGTGTTTCTTGACTCTTCTTTCCTGTAGGCACTGGCTTTCTCTGCGAAGGGATTCCTGTCGTTGCCCCTAAACTGGTGAAATAAAAAATCAGACCGGTTCGGATCCCGTCCTCGACCCGATCTTCTACTTGTACTAGATTGAAAAATATGCCTGTGGTGTGCACCACCAGATGAGTATAGAAGGCGTGCCCTAGTGTCGAGATAAACGTGGTGTTCATCTCTTGTTCTGTCATTGCAGGCCTTACTTGTGAAGCGGACTCTAGCCATCTCTGTGTATACTCTTTCACCGTTTTCCGTTGCTTTCTTGTCATCTTGGCCATGTCGTTTCGATCTAGCCCCATATCGGTATTGAACCGATAATTTTGCCAGAACATCTCGGCTAGGTCCTGCCAGTTCTTAATGAGTGAGTGATCCAATCCGGAGAACCATTTAAGGGCTGGCCCTGTTAAGCTTCTCTGGAACAACTGCACCAATAGCCTGTCATCCTCACCGTACTGGCACATGGATCCACAGTATAACTTTGGATGCGATAGGGGACACCCTACTCTGTTATACTTTTTGAACTCCGGACACTTGAACTTGGCCGGTAATTGAGTATTGGGGTAGAAACAGAGGTCCTTGAACCAAGTTCCACTCATCGTGTTGAGGCCCTTCATTCTTCTCATCTCTTCCTAGAGAGACTCGATTTGCTGAGCCAATTTTTCGTCTATTGCGCTATTGGCCTCCGTAACCCTGTACTGACATTCATCGTCTGGAATGACCACAGGGGGTGATCGATTCTTTGGAATATAAAGCAGAGGCCCCTGGTATTCAGGTACTGCAGGTGGCATTGTGGTCTGTGGTCCCTGTGGAGGTTGCTCAAGTAACTTTTGATTCGACCGGATGCGTGCTGCTGTATTGTTTGGGCTTGTAGGATGTAGCATTGGCTAACACAATACTTACTATCCTTTCTTGCCACTCAATTATCTTCAATAGTACTGTTATTTGTGGGTCGATACCTGACGCTTCGGTCACTAGAGGTTGTGCTAGTTCAGAAGAACTCATGGTGACGGTAGACGATCTGAGAAAATAGGGAGGCACTTCTAGCTGCTTGTATTTCTTTCGGTTGGCCACCTGTGGGTACAGAAGACCAAGCGTTACTATCTTGTTTACAAAAAATGAAGATGCATGATGTTTTATTAGATCAGGTAAAGTTGTTTATTGTGAGTTTTAACAGAAAAATAATTTCTTGGCGCGGAGCCGGCATCAACGCGGAGTTGGTAAAATATTTTACAAAAGAATTACATCAACACGGAGCTGGCATCGACATGGAGTTGGTAAAATGTTTTTGAAAATAGAATTAACTCAGTGTAGAGCTGGCATCGACACGGAGTCAGCATCAACATGGAGTTAGCATCAGCACGGAGTTGGCATCGACACGGAGTTGGTAAATCATTTATAAAAAAAAGTAATTTCATCAGCACGGAGCTGGCATCGACACGAAGTCGAAACAATATTTTGAAAGTGGAATTATCTCAGCAATAAGTCGGCATCGACACGAAGTCGGCATCAACACGGAGTTGGCATTAGCACGGAGCTAGCATCGACACGGAGTGGGAAAAGTATTTTGAAAAAAGTAATTTCATCAGCATGGAGTTGGCATTGACACGGAGTCGGGAAAACATTTTGAAAAAGTAGTTTCATCAGCATGGAGCTGGCATCGACACGGAGTCGGGAAAACATTTTGAAAAGGTAATTTCATCAGTACAGAGCTGGCATCGACACGGAGTTGGGAAAATATTTTGAAAAAGTAGTTTCATTAGTACGGAGTTGGCATCGACACGGAGTTGGTAAAATATTTTGAAAAAGTAGTTTCATCAGCACGGAGCTGGCATCAACACGGAATCGGGAAAATATTTTGAAAAAGTAGTTTTATCAGCACGGAGCTGGCATCGACACGAAGTCGGGAAAATATTTTGAAAAAATAATTTCTGAGATAAATCGAGTTGGAATAACCCATATTTTTTTGTAGTCTCCAATTTAGTTCTCTGAAATCACCGCCGGCCAGGAAGATCTCCAAGGAAGAGACGGCGCACAATGACACTCTTAAATCACCTTATTCCCTGAATAGACGTAGTCTACCCCCTCGTATCAACAGGGTAAGATCTTTCTAGGCACCGACTTTGATCAAAGACTGTAATTGGTGCTTTTTGAAATCCCTTTTTTTCTTTTATTTTTGTTTTGAGAAAGTTGAATGCATTCGAATCGATTGATCGGTTGTTATCTTTGTTAGATCATGAACTTGATTCGAAATTTGATATGGATTCGATTTGTAGTGGATCTGGGTTGTGGACCTAGTTTGAAATGGATCTGGGTCGTAGACCCAGTTGAAATGGGTCTAGGTCGTGGACCCAGTTGAAATGGATTTGGGTGTGGATCGTGGACCCAGTTGAAAAGGGACATGGATCTGGGTCGTGGATCTGGTTTGAAAATGGATATGGGTCGTAAACCCAGTTGAAATGGGTTTGGATCTGGGTCGGGGACCCATTCGGTATGGATATGGATCTGGGTCATAGACCCAGTTTGAAAATGGATCTGGGTTGTAAACCCAGTTGAAATGGGTTGAATCTGGATCGTGGACAGTTGAAAAGGTACATGGATCTGGGTCGTGGACCAGCTGGATTGGATCCGGGTTGCAGACCCAGTTGGATTGGATCTAGGCCATAACCCAGTTGGATTGGATCTGGGTCATGGACCCAGTTGGAAATGGGTTTGGGTCGTGGACCCAATCGGATTAGATCCGGGCCATAACCCAGTTGAACATGGATCTGGGTCGTAACCCGGTTAAAAATGGATCTGGGTCGTAACCCAGTTGAAAATGGATCTGGGTCGTGGACCCAATTGGAAATGGATCTGGGTCGTGGACCCAGTTGGATTGGATCTGGGTCGTGGACCCAGTTGGAAATGGATCTGGGTCATGGACCCAATTGAAATGGTACAGGTCATAGGCCCAATTTGGATGGGTGTGGGTCGTGGGCCCGGTTTAAATGGATACGAGTGGGGACCCAGTCCACGAAATTATTTTTGGTTTGGGGAAATCCGCAAATTCTTCCCCTTCCCTTTTTTTTGTGTTTTGTTTTGTTTTTGGAAACATTGACTAACAAAAATCCATTTTACTTTATTCGTCTAAAACTCAGGATTTTTCTAAGGGTGCCTTCGACGTTGGATCGATTAGTAAGTGAGCATTTTCAAAAGTGGACTTTCGAGTTCATTCTGTAAGGTCGAGTTCACTTTGGTCCATGTTAATGGCACGGATGTAATTTATATTCTGTCATCCGTGTTTTGGGCACGGATGAGACATTTACTGTTTCAACCGTGCTCAAGACACGGATAAAGTAATTCGTCGCTTCAACCGTGCTTAGAACATGGTTGAGGTACCTACTGTTTCAACCATGTTCCCAACACGGATGGGATACATTTTCGCTTGTCCGTGCCACGGACACGGACCAGAAAGAATTCCAACTTCTGGATTTTCACAGAAATGGTTCTTTGGCCCACTGTTCTTCATGTCTCCCCTGATTTAGGTCCTTTGCCCACTGTTTTTTTTTTCTTTTTGTTTTGAATGATGCTACATGCACTACTCCCTTTTACCTAAGGGAGGATAAAAATAAATTGAAACATCTACCTAGTGCACTAAGGATGCCCCATTGAGCTTACAACTTGGGTTTCGAGGCCCGACAACAACTTGTACAATTACAACCTTGATTGGGGGCCGATGTAATTTTGAAGATTCGTGTCCTAGCATTGACTAATCGGGCATATGTATGCGGCTAGTGGGTGGCTTCACGGCTACTCGATCTTCAAACCTCGATGCATACCGAAGTATACACGTCGTTGGTTGGTGATCAGGTTTGATGTGTTCATTCCCGACACTTGAAATAACGATCTCAAGCCATGGAACTACTAAGCATCGGGGCTAAGTATATTAAGGGTGGGGTGGCTTGGAAGTGAGGCTACGCTCGCAAGTGCTCGTGCCATTTTTTTTTTCTTTTTTTTCATTTCTTTTCATCGACCCCCTTACAATAATACAATCATCAAAAGTAAATAAATATTACAATGTGGACATGTGAAACAAAATAAAAAGGAAACATAAGAAACAACAAACGAACAATGTTAGTAAATAAAATCTTTTTTTTTTTTCAAAAATGATCGAGTTGTCACGAGGGATGAACCATGTCCCCAGTGGAGTCGCCAGCTGTAGACACATGGCTTTCGTTATTACGACGGTCACATCTACGATGAATTGGAGTCACCACCATTCATATTGTAAGTGGGTGTGAATGGTCACCCGATGTACATTTTTCAAAAAATGACATTTTTGGCATTTTAGTGACTCACGATGGATAAGGGGTAATCACCCTTGAGATTTGGGTAAGCGGCTCGGTTGGAGAAAAGGGAAGGTGTTAGGCACCCTTTTCTCCCCGCCAAGTGGTGGTAACCTCAAATACTTCGGTCATTTTGATTAAAAAAATTTAAAAATTAAAGTGCCACGTGGGTGTCTTTATACCCTAGATAGGGGTTTGTTTTCGGCTTGATCATAGGGTCATTTCATTGATGGAAATGACCCTTCTAGACCTTTAGCCTTGGGGTCCAAACATCCTAAAAAATAAGATGAAGAGAAGAGAGGGATAATAGGAGAGGGAGGAAGAGAGGATAGAGAAAGAGGTGGGGAGGAGTATTTGATGCACCCACCTTGTATTCTTGATCTTCTTTTCTTCTTCTTCTTTTTCTTCTTGACTCTTCTTGAGTTCTTAGTAGGCTATGAGAGAGTATGTGTATATTTTTAAGGTTATAGTGAGAGTAGGAGAGTAGAAGAGAGATTGAGATTATATTTCCTTTTTTTTTTCTAGTAAAACTTAGTGAAATTTGGTAACCGTTTTTGGGATGAGGAGGGAGGTATTTATAGGTGTTGGGAGAGTATTTGGGGGTATAATGGGGTTAAAGGTTAGGAGAATGGGTAATGGCATTCTTTTTTAAAGATGGGGGTAAGAAATTTGGATTGAGATTGAGGGTAATTTTGTAAAGAATGAAAATGGGTGAGGTTTTGATCCAAATGGTTTGGATCTCATCCAAATCCATTTGGGTAGAGTGTTTAGTGGGGTGAGATGAGTGATGATTGATGGAGAGAATGGGAGTGTAAGGTATTAGGTGTTTGATTGAGTGTTGGATTGATGGAAGGGGTAAAGTATTTAGATTTGGAGGGATGGGTAGTGTAAGAGATTGGTTGGTTGGATTTTGGGATAATAAAGGAGGGAATAACATGTGGCATATGTGATGAGAGAGTGAGGTGATGAGATTGGTTGATTGGTTGATGGTGGTTGTTTGATTAGAGAGAAGAGTATGGGTTGGTTAATTGATGATGAGGGGGGTATAGGTTGAGGTGATATCATTGGAGTGCTTTAAGGGAAGTGATTGGTGTAGATATGGGTTGTGATGTGGGTGGTTGATGGTATTAGAGAATGAAGATAGGTTCGGGGGTATAGGGTATGAGTTGTGATGTGGGTGGTTGTTGATGTTAAAGAAGGGATATAGGGTAGGTTAGGGTAGGGTTTGGGTTGAGGCGATTTTGGAGAGAAGTGATGTGGTTTAGATGAATTGTTTAGAGAATGATGATGGGGGTAGGTGATTAGATGAAGGAGGTGAAGGGTGATGATGACATGTGTCATCTTTTGATGTTGAGAAGGTGATTGGTTGATATGGATAATGGATAATGGGTTAAAGTTGTGGGTTGGATAATCAATTGGATATGGGTAGTGGCTTATGGGCTTTTAAGTGTTGGGCTTAGGTTTTGGAAGTGGTTTTGGGTTTTAAGAATTGATTGGGGTTATTTTAGGAATGGTTTTGAAAAGGTAGGTTGGTTTTAGATTTTAGATGATGTGGGATTGATTTTTAGGTTAGGGGTAAGGTGAGGAATTAATTTAGAAAAGGGTTGAGGGTTTGTGGGACTTGGAGTTTTTAAGGTGTTCGCGGATTCGAAGGTGGAGCGGTGGAAGGTAGATGAAGGATAGGCGTCCCAAGTCTCACATTTTTATATTTTTAATTTTTTTGAGATTTTTGCGATCATTGATTTGATAAAAAATGTCACGTTGGCAAATCGGGCTTTTTGGGCCTGTTGAAGGATTTCATCGATCGTTCGATTTTTCTTGGATATAAAGGTGGGGTGGGGTGGTGATATTGAACACATGTAGGATGGGTCACAACCCTTTTTGTAGGTCCCCTAGACCATTGGGAGGTCTTAGGGGCCTCCACTACAAAAAAATTGCAAAATAGAAACAGAAGTTTAAAACGGCATTAAGCCATTTTTATTAAAAAATGGTATTAAACCGTTTTAATTTTGAAAACCGTTTTATTCGTATTTCGACAACCTAATGTCCGTCTCACTCAGTTGGAACGAACCTGTCTCACTCTCTCTCTCTCTCTCTTTCTCAGCTGCTCCACGATCGAACTCACTCTCTGTCTCTCTATCGATCGAACTCTCGATCACATCTCGCTCTCTCAGTCGCTTTCTCAGTCTCTCTCTTGATCGAACTCTCGATTTCAGTCTCTCTCTCTCGATTGTACTCTCGATCTCAGTCTTTGTCTCAGCCGTTCTTTCATTCTCTCCCTCGATCGATTTATCGATCTCATCTCTATCTCTCAGTCGCTCCCTCAATCGACCTCTCGATCTCATCTCTCTCACTCAGTCGCTCCCTCGATCGACCTCTCGATCTCATCTCTCTTGCTCATCACCTCATGCCAGAAGCCAGGAATCATTGCGACTTCGGGCTAGGTACTCTCTCTAATCCCTCTTGTATTAGGGTTTTTTATTTGATATCTTCGGATTTGGATTGACGATTTAGGTTTTTAGATGTGATTAAACACAGTTTTGTTAATTCGATTATCTCACAGTTCTGATTTATGGATTCAATCTTAGATCTATTGACCTTATTTTGATGTTTCTGCACATATGTAATTTCTAGATCATCCTTCTTAAATTGACCAAGAACTCTTACCGAGTGTGATAATAGTTCCTATATTTGCACTGTCCCATACTTAAAATTCTTGTGTTTGTGTGATTCTCTGTTCTTTCATGGTAAGGTCACCATTCTAAGTGTGGTTTTCTTTATGTTTAGGAATAATTTCATCTTCATTAATAGTTTCTACTTCAATTTCTTTTATGTTATTCATGTTTGTTGTTTTTAATGTATTTGTTGAAAATCTGAGGATTTTAGATTTCAGAAGCTTTTTTTCTCAATAAATAAATAAAAATAAATAGAGGATGGTCTTCTTTTAATTGGATTTATGTGCTTTCTTCATGTATTTGAATAAAATGTAGCAATCTGATTTATATTTGTTTTTGGATTTATGTGATTTCTACTTCCATTTTAAGTGCACCGAAATTACTTTGAAGTATGAAGCCTTATCTAAGTGTGTATGTGCTCTCTCCAAGACTTGTCTTATGATCTTGAAGGACCGATGATGAATTTGATTTGTTATATAAATAATGATGAATGCACGCAGTCTTGGTACGTAGTTGGAATCTGTGATATGCATGTAAACATCACAAGGAGAAAAATCAGAAGAGCTTGCTTGCTTGCAAACTCTTCGATGGAATCCTTCACTATTACTTTTACTGACTTTCTGAAATTTACATTTTTTATTATCTTGGGGTATCCTAGCTAGAAGAGAGTATGTTTGAATTTCAACAACAACATATTTAAGTTACAAGTTGAAGGTAGAGCATTAGGAGTTACAGGCAAATCTAATCAAAGAACAATAAAAAAAAATCCTGAAAAATATGTCAATAAATGACAAAACGATATTCATTTGTTAACAAATGACAAGAACGGATGACATGATGTGGATTGTTATAGTAAAAAAAATAAGTGTACTGCTGGGGTGACACAAGCGGAGACACAAAGGTGATAAAATGATGTGGTGTTGTGCACATTACCGTAGATGCTTTTCCGCACGACACAAAGGTACTCCTGTATTCTTGTTTATATGATAATCAGAGTAAATAGATTCTCTGTTTGTTCAAATCCTTGTGTTCTTTTTTGGAAGCTTTAATGTATTTACCCTGAGTTTTTTCCTTCCAAGTGGAGATATATGTTATTCAGATAATCCTTAATAATGCTCGTCCTCCAAAACCTTGACACTAGAGCATGTTTGTTGGGTTTTTTTCTTTCTGCAATATTAGCAATTTGCCTGAATTCTACACCCAATTTTTTTAATAAACCCGAACCTTGTCCTACTTCACTTGGATGGATCCACTATTTTGATTTTTAATCTTCAAGCATTAAAATAAAGACTTTTTCTTTTATCTCAACATTTAGATTAAGCTGCTACTGATATCCCATTATTTTATTTACTTCTTAGTTCTTTCTTAAACATCTGCAGGCACAGATGTGATCTTCCTCCTTCACGTCAAAATAGAGTTCAAATTGTTGGAATTATTATTATTATTATTATTATTTTCGTTATCAAAATTATTTTGTGGCCTTTTCACATATACAAATTTTATATATACTGGATTGTAATTTGTTCAAAACATTAAGGATAAAATTGGAAACCATGTTAGTGGTCTAGCATTGGTTACCAGCATCAAATATGATGGGTTAGTGAACATCCTATCAAAACTTAAGTGGTATTCACCTAATACTAGAATTCTACGATGGGTAGAAAATCTAGTATCATTCTTTATAAATAGGTGGCCGTCCCCCCCTCTCTACACACACAGATTATTCTATTATTGAGATAGAGGTTCCCATTACCAAAAGTGTAGGCAGAGTTGGGGTAGTGCACTTATTCTTTGCAAATCAAGATCAACGCCTTCTCCGCAAATAATCGGAAAAGCGAATCTAGGTATTTTACAATTATTGTTTGTTCGATTCGATTATTATATTATTTGTTCAAGATCAAATCCTAGATCCATGTCTACTATTTTTATAGTTATTGCAAACAATTGGTATCAGAGCCCGTTTGGATTTGTTCTTGTTCAAAATTTTTTTTATTAAATCAGATACGAATCCATGTTTCTTTTGGAATAAATATTATTTATTTAATTATTTAAAATCGTATCGATTTCAATCCAAGAGAACCAAACGAATCAAGTTTTCTTGATCCAATCGAAGAACTTGAATAGAATAGAAATCAATTTCTGTAAATCCATTAAAACAGAGACATACTCGAATCCAAAACTTGAATCGAACAGTTCGGTTGAAGAAGAACTTGAATCATAATCGATTGTGAGAATCTGAAATCGAAGAGATTTCAGATCTGTTTAGAATAAATAAACCAAACCGAAAAAAAATATATATATATATATATATATATATATATATATATATATTATATATATCAGTCGATGAGGTCTGCCGACCGGTCGCAGGGGTTTTGATCTGACGCTACCGGAAAGTTTCCGTTGGCCGTAGGTATCGTCCGGCACCGTTGATCAGGCCTGCCGGTCGGCGAATGGGTGGCTGCAGTAGTGATGGCGGCGGTTAGGGTTTTCAGCAGATGCGTCTTCTTGATGAAGAAGACGATCTCTTTGGGTTGGGCTGGGCCTACTCAATTGATTTTTCCGGTTGGGCTTTAAGTTTTGATTAGGCCAAGCCCGATAACATTTTCGGTTTTGGGCCAGCCCAATATCAATTAGTTTAAATAAGCCCGTTTTATTTTCTGTTTGGGCCAAGCCCAATTCAATTATTAAACCAATGTTTTAAGTCTGCTGGGTTAAACCCGTTTCAGACTCGAACCGACTCACTTAACCGAACCGTTTGGGTCAACCTCTGACCCGATCCGAGTCAAACCGGTTCAGTTGGTTCAAACATGAACCAGACCATAGAAAACTGGGTTTTTCCTTTAAAACTTTGAAAAATCATAACTAAATGGTTTTAACTCCGATTTAGACAAAACAAAAGTCCATTTTGAATATTTTTTCGAGATCTATTCAATAAAAATGTTAAAACAATTCATTGACAGCAACCTATAACAGTAAAGTTCAGATTAAGTTGTACCCTTTTGGAGAATATATCTATAATTGCTTTCTTTTATATTGAATAATTTATTTTGTTATTTGAATCTACCCATATGTAAAACTAGAATAATTAGAAAGTAAATTTAGATATATTAGGGTATAGGTCTTGCCTATAGGGGTTTAGGAAGACATTTTGAGTGATAGTTCAAGGAACGCGATGGAAATAGGATAGTAGTCTGCCTAAAGGTGACCGTTCTATGGAAGTTACGGGTTCTTGAATTCTGAGACTTAGTATCTCATTAAGATCACTTTGTGACACTCTTTTACATGAAATCACTAATTTCTGCCCAAAGGTGATTTAGGGATGTTTGTGTAGATTGAGTGAATAGAATAGTCACAAGTGTGAAGGAGAGAGAAGGATAACCCTCTTGCCTAAAGGTGTGGATAGTGTCTGGATTGAACTGGAACATGAGTGGCTAGGTCTATGTGCGAACTCCAACGCAACTTTAGGGAACATATAGCATATTAAGATCTCAGCTCAAAGGCGAGTCTTGATGATGCGACTTGTTTGTACCTGCAGAGTGGAAAGTTTTACCCTTAATAAAACACTCTGAAACGATTCGACCAAAACCCCTGGTACGAATTCAAAGAATTGAATCCCATAGTATATATTTATATATATATTAATGTTTGACCATATTTTAATGCAGTTATGGATGGGTCATTGATTCAAAAGAGTCTGGCAGGGATTGAGCCTCTTAATGGCTCTAATTATTCATCCTGGAGGATGAATATTGATATTCTGTTGGGATGCATGGATTTTGATTTTGTTCTTTTTGAGGACATCCCACCAGCTCCACTTTCAGATTCTACGGAGTTGGTAAGAACCCATTTTGCTAAATGGGAAAAGACTAATAGATTGTCCATGATGATCATTCGAGCATCTATTAGTGAGACTTTTCGAGGTGGTATTCAGACCACAGATACAACTAAGGAACTATTGCAGATCATCAAGAAACAGTTTGTGGGAACAAAGAGATCTGTTCAGTATGAGTATTTGGGTCAGTTAATGAATCTGAAATATGATGGTAATGGAAATGTACGGGAACACATACTTAAGATGTCAAAACTTGTAATTGGTCTCCGAGAGTAAGGGATTATTTTTTAAGATAACCTTCTGGTGCATATGGCAGTTTTATCTCTACCTAATTCTTTTGATACTTTTAAAGTCAATTACAGTGCACAAGAAACTAAATGGGATCTGAATCAATTGATTTCCCTTTGTGTCACTGAGGAAGCAAGATTGAGAGGTTCGAATGTTGAGTCAGCACACTTGGCAGTTCATCCAAATAGCAAGAAAGATTTCAAGAAAAGCGGCAACAAGAATTTTAAGCAAGGAAAAGAGTTCAAGGATTTCAAGAATCAGAAAACAATCAAGGAAAAGACAGAGATTGAAAAAATAGATAATGAAGATTGCTGGTTCTGCAAGAAGAAGGGACACATGAAGAGAGATTATTTTGCGTATAAAAACTGGTTGCAAAAGAATTCAGGAGGCGTTCGACAGCAAGAAAAATCCCAGACCAGATGATAGACTTTTTCTTAGGAATGCAGAGGCATTGTAGGTTGAGGTTGTTGGAGCTTATTGTCTCATTTTCGACATAGGACATTCTTTAATTTTATAGGAGATTTTCTACATCTCGTCTTTTAGATGAAACATTCTTTCCATTTCTAGATTGGATATTGTTGGACATGTTTTTTATGGTATTTATCAGTTATCTTTGGATAATTTATTTAATTCTTCTCTGTTATGTTTATTTGTTGATTCTTATGTTTCGGAGTCTAAGTATTCTAGTTCGTCAGAAAACTCTTCTATGTTATGGAATTTGAGATTAGGTCACATTTCCAAGAAAAGACTAGAATCCTTAATTAAGGAAAGAATTATAGGTCCTCTAGATTTTTAGATTTTTGATGTTTGTGTGAATTGCCTTAAAGATAAGATGATTAAGTAACTGAAGTTTGAAGTTACTAGGGTTACCGATTTGCTAGGTTTCTTGAATATGATCAAAACAGTGGGAGTGAAAAGCGAAGAAAAAAAAAATTATATTTTGAGAGAAACGCAGTGATCCACCAATATGTTTTATTCCGCAACCTTTACCTCATTTGGTGGCATCACCTATCCGTATAGTTATTGTAGAAGATGCAACAATCCAACCAGAACCCAATCCTCAAGTAGTAGTAGTTTCAGTTCCACAACCAATCATTCCCATTAGGAGATCTACCCCAGAATGTAGATCCGCTATTACAGATGATTATGAGGTATATTTTCAAGAATGAGATGTTGTCAAAGGTGATATAGATGATCCTTCAACATTCAAAGAAGCAATGGACTTAAATGAATCTCAATTCTGGCAGGAAGTAATGAAAGAAGAATTGGGATTTATGGAAAAGAATGAAGTATGGGAACTAACGATGCTTTCAAAAAAAAAAGTTGTAAGATAATAGAATGTAAATGAGTTTTCAATACTAAAAAAATAAAAAATAAAAAAAATAAAAAAGATTCAAAAGTAAGGCCAAGAAGTTTAAAATAAGGCTTGTAGCAAGGGTTTCATACAAAAGTCAAGTATTGATTTCTATAAGACTTATTCTCAAGTTATCTGCTAGCTGAAAATATTAATTTATAGGTTGAAACAAGCATCAAGACAAGCATCAAGACAGGCATCAAGACAGTGGTACTTAAAATTTGATCAAGTGGTGACTAGATACGGATTTAAAGAAAATGTCATCGATAAATGCATATATCGCAAGATGAGTGGGAGTCGATTAATCATTATTGTGATTTATGTTGATGATATATTGCTAGTAAGCAATGATGCTCATCTCTTATGTGATAATAAGGTTGTTACTGATTTTGCAAAGAATGAAAGAGTAACTAAAGGAAACAAGCACATCGAAATAAAATACCTTTTAGTATGTGAAAAGGTTCGTGAATGATTGATCGAGATTGCCAAGATAGATTCTAGTAATATGATAGCTGACCCTCTCACAAAATGATTCCCGCCTAAGATTTTCAAGGAACATGTAACTCGTATGGGAGTTATTATGTCATTTGTTCATGTTATTTAAGTGTTAAGTTTGTTTTATGCTTGTTTTGATTCATTTATACTCTTGATAGATTATTTATTGCTGTTTAAAGAAATTAATTATGACTAGTCATTGTTTATGTATTATTGTGTACACATGTTAAGTTGCCTGTGAGTAGATGTACTCGTAAAGTATTAAAGAAATGCTTGGACTAGACGTGACTTGGCATCACATTGATGAAGTCTTCATTCTAGATAAAAAGGTGATGGAATATCACATAGCTGGTTGCTAGTAAGATATCAGAATGATATACGATGAGTATGAAGCTGGACACCTAGGGAATGTACATACAGACTACATTGAAGGCTGTACATTGCCCTAATACCACAAAGAAAGTTCACGTAAAGGTAAACTCCTGAATTTATTGATGGTACTAGTTTTGAAACCATGGAACTGTCTTAGGGCCGACAAATGAGCACTTTATTACATCCATGATCCATTATTAGTGGTATCTTTGAATGAAGGTGACAGTTAAAGATTATCTGAATTGTTTTGAACAATTGTTTTTCAAAAGAGTGCACTCGATTATTCAAAAGGTAACAATCCAGAGAGTCGTTTTAAACAAAAGGTATTTGTGAAGGCCAAGTGGGAGATTGTTGGAATTATTATTATTATTATTATTATTTTCGTTATCAAAATTATTTTGTGGCCTTTTCACATATACAAATTTTATATATACTGGATTGTAATTTGTTCAAAACATTAAGGATAAAATTGGAAACCATGTTAGTGGTCTAGCATTGGTTACCAACATCAAATATGATGGGTTAGTGAACATCCTATCAAAACTTAAGTGGTATTCACCTAATACTAGAATTCTACGATGGGTAGAAAATCTAGTATCATTCTTTATAAATAGGTGGCCGTCCCCCCCTCTCTACACACACAGATTATTCTATTATTGAGATAGAGGTTCCCATTACCAAAAGTGTAGGCAGAGTTGGGGTAGTGCACTTATTCTTTGCAAATCAAGATCAACGCCTTCTCCGCGAATAATCGGAAAAGCGAATCTAGGTATTTTACAATTATTGTTCGTTCGATTCGATTATTATATTATTTGTTCAAGATCAAATCCTAGATCCATGTCTACTATTTTTATAGTTATTGCAAACACAAATGGGTGGCCGTCTAGCTGGGAATGGAAGATCTGCTGTTGTTGGCTCTGTCCCATACCTTAGATCGACGCATAATGATATGGAGGCCCAGTTCCACCATATTGAGCAAGAAGCATACAGTTCAGTCCTACGGGCCTTTAAAGCCCAATCTGATGCCATTACTTGGGTATTTACTGTTACATCATTTCACTACTAATGCATTTATATTTTCTTCACCATGCTTAGATAACTACCTCATGAAATGGAAATTCTTCAGGAGAAGGAAAGTTTAATAACAGAACTTAGAAAAGAGCTTAGACTATCAAATGAAGAACACAGAGAGCTTATAGGCAGAGTTAATGCAGATGACATCATTCGGAGGATAAGGTCTGATAATGTCATGAAGTGAACTATGTTCTTTTTTCCGAGATATATCAATCAGATTTGCAACAAGTTTTGATCAGTTCTACCTTTTTAACTGGAAGTGTTATTTCATGATTACTTCAGGGAGTGGCGACAGTCGGGCGGGCTCCAATCTGGCTTGCATAGTATTGCTCAACCTGTTCATGATCCAGTACCCAGTCCTATTATCTCAGCATCTCGCAAGAAACAAAAGACAGCATAAGCACTGCCTTCTATGTCCTTAAGTGCACCATTCCCTGCTTTGCACCCACAAACAGTAGCTGCTCCTATGCAACCATCATCATCGGTTGCTAAACGAGGAGCTCCCACCAAGGGCAAGAAGCCTAAATCAGTAAGTTCAATATTTTGAAGTATGAATTTTACTTAAAGATTTTCCACCAGCATAGTTGCTCCCTGCATTCAAATGCAGAAGCATTGATGCCATTTAAAGGTGCAACTCGTTGCACACTTAAAACTATAATGGTTCAATAAGAAAATCAAGTAGAAAATTGAGTTACCTGAGAAAGGAGCGTGAGTAAGGGAATAATCCTTTGCCTTGTAATGCTCAAATCCATGTACTGGAAGAGCATCAGTTGCAAGTTCCATCATTTTTCCAAGTGACAATACGTACTTCTGGTCTCTGTGCAGTACCCTGCACACGAATATTTGTAAATATGAAGAATAGCCAACTGGTGCTATAACTTTCTCCTTTTTCCATAAGAACAACCACTATACCATAGTTATTTTTAATGCACCATGGCAATAGAAAATAGTAGCCTTCTTCTGTTGTGGTTCTAGTCCACAAAACAAATTAAGATCAAGAAACAATTTGATAGGTAATAGAAAGGAATTGTCCAGGACTTCAGGGAAAGAGAAATGGGTGCTTGGGATGCACAAGCACTAGTAACATTGAAGAAGAAAAGCACTAGTAACTGTTGTATACACCCCAACAGTTGGTGAGGCTTGCCAGAAATATGGAAGCATCTTTCGCTGCCCTCAGGGTCTTTACATCAGTTTGAAAGAGAAGTATGGGTTCTTAGGAGATATTCTGTTTTTCAGCTCCCCACATTACTGTAGCTTGGATTTTTTATGTGTTGTTTACATTAATTGTTCATGTGGAGCCTGAGGAATTGTGGGTTTTATAGGGGGAAGATTCTTGAGGTATTGAAGAACTGGCCTGCGAAAGCTATCCAAGTCATTGTCGTTACCGATAGTGAACTGATTTTGAGGCTTGGGGATCTCGGCTGCCAGGTAATAATCTCTTGATTGGTTATCTTTGGATTCTTGGACATAAATATTTTAAAATACAGATTCACAAAACAAGAATATTGGATCAGCATGTCAGTTGGTCATCATATCTGTTTACTTGGGATTCCTTGCCGACCCAATCGACGACAATATCTGAAATGTTCTCAGGGGATGGGGATACCCGTCGGGAAACTCTCTCTTTACACGGCACTTGGAGGTCTTCGTCCTTCTTCGGTAAATACTTTCATTAGCCTAGTTTGCTTAAATTTTATGCCCATAATACTGCATCTATACAAGTAAATTATGCTATTTTTTGTAATACTAAAATGTTATTTGGTACTTTCTAAATCTAGGAATACACAGAATTTCTACATGAATTCATGTGTGTAGTTAAGCAGAACTACAGAGAAAAAGTCCTCGTACAGGTTAGTAATAAGTACCAGACCTGAATGAGATTTCATTAATCAATTCTTACAATTTCCCGGAGCTTGACTTGAGTTTTATTGATGCTATTCTCATGGTTTCTGAATCTTTCAAACACATTCTGCAGTTTGAAGACTTTGCAGACCACAATGCCTTTGACTTGCTTGCAAAATACGACACAACTCATCTCAATGATGATATACGGGTAAAGTGAGGTTGTGGGTCTTTTGTGTGTGTGAGTTTGGTTTCAAGCATACGAGTATAACTAATCTAAGTTCACTTTTTATGTATCGTGTACTTGATGTTGGCTGCTATTGCATGTGTGCTACTATAGAAAATATGATGTATAGTTGGAATAAACGAGATACGGGAATTCTCTGGAATCATTTGTGAATCCGGAGGTGATAGTCTATAATGTCCAATTTCAATGAAACATTCATGTTTCTTTATAACTTGATTCTACAACTAGCCCACTTAATTTCTTGTGAGTAGTTTGTTGAAAAGTTAGCATCGAAGCCTCCTACAAAGGATAAGAAGCTGCAGTTAATGCGAGAGATTGCCAAGGAGTTCTCTCTAAAGTGGGATTCCAATGCTTTTGAACAAAAGCTTTTTAATCCCCCTGTATCTGCAAAGGTAAGCTTTCCCGGTTCTTCAAATTCACCTTGAAAGTATATAACAGATGACATATATTTTGACTGCTACATCATCAGACTCTAGAAAGCACAACTATATCTATAACATTTCCATCGGAAGAAAATAGAGAACATTTTAAAGAAGAGGATATTCAGATACATTTTAGAGAGGAGGATATGTGATCCAACGGTTCACATACGTTTCTCTAATACAAGACATATATGAACCCTTCGATCTGCAAACGCAATTTTCTTTGCATTGGGAGATCGCTTAACGGACTTAATATTAAAGGAAACATTGACGGATTTTGTAGAATGAGACCGGTTTTGGGCGTTTGAGACGTAATGCTCTCTCTCTCTCTCTGTTTTTTCTTTTTCTAATTTTTTTGGGGGGCATACAAACAGGCCCTATGTGTTCTTGATGGAACAAGAAACAAATTCTTTATTTGATAAAAGTTTGTAGTGTTTCTCAATCTGCCAATTTAGAATTTGTTGGAGATTAGATAGTTATATAAAGCATGTAGTTGTCGAAGAAGTTGAACTTGAATATAGTTGTTCCCAATCCCATAAGAAGCTAAGTTTGGCCGATAAAAAAGATTTCGAGAAATGTATCCTTCAACTTCATTATTGATTATTTATATTTTTTGCTGTGTGTGTGGAAAATCAGCATTGATGATCATGCATTTGTTTCATTTGAATATGTTTTTAATGTGTTCAGTATATCAATTTGATCTTGTTTAAACTTCATATTTCTTTGTCAGAGGAAATTTTGTAGAATTGAAGCTACTATACTCTAGTATTGTTAATATACATGTGTTTAGATGCATTTGTGAATTGTAGACCAATAAGACAGAATCATATAAATTGATGATTATAAGAGTGAGATGAAGACTAGATGGATATGGATCAAGGTAGTGAGAGGAGATATGAAGACACTTGATTTAATAAAAAACATAACTTCAGTTAAAATTGAATGTGGAGACATGGATTGCTCAGCTGGCCCCAAATATTTGGAGTAACGGTTTGATGAATATATATGGTTTAAATGGCCATGGATTAGGGGTCGTCGAACATTGGGCTTCTTACTTTATTGCGAGTGCCCGAAAAGTCACATGGATTGAAGATCCTATTTGATGAATTTGACTCCTTCTAGAACATTTTTTATGAGTCTATAGGGTGAGCAAAAGTAGTCACTGAGAATGTCTTATAGGTTTTATTTTCTGATTAATCAAATCCAGGAGGTGGTTATGGGTATGATAGTTTAGATTGATGATCTTGTTTACCAGATTTAAGATAAAGGCCCAAGTTTGTACTAGATTTAAGGTAGAGGCCCAAGTTTGCTCAAGTTCTTGCAACTCTTAGTATATTATTTTCTTGGAAGCAATTCAATAGCATGTATAACTAATTAGCATACTCATTATATATAGCATAGCTGATTTAATGAAAAATAGATGTTAATGTTTATTGTTGTTACTGTTTATCTTGGTCTTTTCTTTTTTCATTTGGGTGATGAGAAATTGTGTTATTTTTCACTTAACTATATTTTAATCAGTCAGGGAGAAGGCAGACACAAGCTTGAAATCAACATCCTTGGCTAATTTGGGGGAACAAGATGTGGTAAGTGACCATTTTGATATTTTTCATCTATGAGGTCTTAAGGCTTATACCTTTCTTATTCTTTTTCATTTATGAGGTCTTAAGCCTTATGCCTGACTGCTAATATACTAACAATTAATCATCAAATTTATTAAATCGATTTACTTCTTTTATTGCAACCCATAGTCTTAAGATATGGCTTCTTCTTAGGCTTCTGGAAAAGAATGTAAGACATCTGGCTGCACTGGTTACAGCATCCAGCTACGGTGTTTCTTCAATAATCCTATAATATAATTCTTTTTAGCTTTTTAATTTCATTTGATTGATATTAAATGAGCTTACAAGGATGGCTCTAAGTCGCATTTTTAATCTCACACAATTTATAAAGTATGTAGTTATAAACCATAGTATATGTTCCAAGAATAAAACATTGGATGGAATGCAAGACCAGGAGGTGGATTTGAGCAAATGCATAATGAATCTGATTGTATTATCATCTCATTTAATATAGGTGATGGATTTGGTGCGTTTCTCTCTTTCTTTTTTCTTTTTCTATACATAGACATGCTGTTTCCCAGAACTTGGATGTTCATGTTTGGGAAGTCTTTCTCCATGTAAACTAGTTCTTCTATATTTTGTGTATTTGCTGGTTTATTCTCATTCTGTTATGAAATAGGAGTGAAGGAACCATCCATTGGTTGTATAAACACCTTTTATTTTATTTTTTTAAATCTTCCATTAAAATAAACAAACATGCATATCCAGGCCGCCAAAATGATTGGTCTATGTCTTATACAACAGCTACCCATGTCTGACATTAGTGGGTATCTCAATCATACATGTGTGGGGGACCCTTGTCATTAGCAAAAGATATCTCTGTAAAATATTAATAAATGAGTAGATATGTAAGTGTGCAGATGTGGTAGCTGTATGGGGTGTGTTAAATATTATATTTAAACCTAATGAATAAAGTTAAACACACCATTGTCCACTTTGATTAGTTTTGTTGGTCTTCTTTTAAGGGGTACTCCAAGAAGGATGTACTTGGAGATGGATTTTCTATTTCCAAGGCAACTCACTTTGATGGGTTTTAATGCAGAAAGATTTTCTATTTACAAGCTACTGCAGATTCGGTATGAAGTAGCAATTATCTTGTCCTTTTATTCATGAAATTTGAGTAGTCCTTTAGTTTCTTGAGGTTTTGTTTCATATTTTAGTGTGATTTTGGTAATAATGGGGATTTCTAACATGCAAGTTAATTTTATGGTGGAAAACATCTGTCATTGAATGGTCTTGTTAGTTATACTTATCAATCTTGATAAGTGGCATTGGCTTCATAGTTATTGCAATTTCATAGTGTTTTAGGTTTTCTTCTGACATTGTTGTTGTGCTTTCTTTTCTTAAGGTTTCCAATCCCAAACGTTTCCCAATGAGTAGATCTGGTTATATGCGTAAGGGACAAGCAATTGTATAGCTAACCAATGGTGAAGTACTTGGGAATGACAGCCCTGGTGGCAGTGGATCTCCAAATGAGGGACAATTGCGGTTTGTTTGTAGTATTATACGACATTTTGTAATTTCGATGGTGAAGTATTTAGTAATTTTGTAAATTATGACTCTTTTTGTGTATAAATAAATGTGATAGAGAACCTCAATGTTCTTTATTTTGACTACGGTTAATAGGCACGTAGAAAAAACAATTCAAAAATTAATTTTTTTTTTTTAAGTTTAGATATCGGTTTATGGCTATTTTCGATATCGGTTTGTAACCGATGTCTAAAGTCTCAATCTAGACACATGAGTCTTATCGACATCGGATTTTAAATCGATGTCTAAGGTGTTATTTTTTTTTTTGTGGTAATGCTTTTAGAGTTGGAACAGTTTTAAGCGGTTCTAAATTCTAAGATCGGGAACCGTTTGTAACCGTTCCAAATCCTGAAATCTAGAACGGCTTCCAGCTGTCTAAACTCATTAACGACGCATCAATTAGAGACGGTCTACAAACTGTTTCATATAGGTTTAGGAACGATTATAAACCATTTCTAATTTCCATATTTGTTGTAGTGCTCGATTCAATTGAATTACCACTTTTTTAACTTTTTGGGCCTTAGAGGCCTGTTGGCCTATTTTGTTGGAAAGTCGGTATTTCGAATGGAGCGGTGTAGATGGGAGTATGCCGAATCCTTTTGGTAGACCTACTAACCCATTGAGAGGTGTTAAAGGCTTTGGTTTTGGCAAAAATATCATATTTCGATGATTCGGGCCATCGAGGCCCGTTGGCAAATTTATTGAAAGATTATTGTTTTTGGGCCCTTTCGAGTGAGGGCCCGTTCAAATTGGGGTGTCTACAAAATCAATAGAGAAAAGCTCCCAAGGGAGCACATAAGCTAGATTTGAAGTTGTGGGACTCCTAATAATGAAATCCAAGTAGATTCTCATCAAAGTACTATGCTCACAAAAAAAACAGCAACTATACACTTTGGATATGGCCTACTCTTCATCTTGATTTCTCTACTTCGTAAACCGAACTATAGTTCGTTGATCTCTTAACTCATATTATCCCTTTTACTCCTTAAAAAGGCAAAAAAATATTTTTAAAATTTCATTTAATGGTTATTTTGGTAATCATCTTTGGATGCGAGGAATAAAGTATTGAACACCTTCCTTGTCCCCCAACTTAACTCGCTTACATTTGAATCTTTAGGTAGACTAAATGCCCATATATCCTTTGGATATGTTAGTAATTATAAATAAGGAAAAATAATTTTAAAACTCATTTATGTTGCCCGACCCATTCACACCTTAATTAAACGGAGGCAACTTTAAAACTCAAGTAGATGAGTTCAAACTTCCAAAACATTTTGAAGCCCACGTATCTACAGTGGCTTTTAAGAGGTTAAAATATCTTTAAGAGATCTGAAACTACGGTCTAAGGTGACTTTTGAGAGGTTGAGGATCTTTAAGAGATTTGGAACTACGAAACAAAAATGACCTAAATTGGATCTTCAAGAGATATTCAAAGATCTTTAAGAGATCGGAACTACGAAAAGTATGATGGTCTAAGGTAATCCATGAATGGAGTAAGGTCGGACCTTCGAATGTTCTAACAAACCTAAAATTGATGTGGATTTGTCGATCTAAATTCTCTTAGGATTTCCTAAGAAATCTAATGAGATGGGTTGGATGATCCTTCACAAAACGGACATGAAGTAACGGGCTGAAAAGCTTTTCTCCCTCCTCGCATCAAAAAGATATTTTGTAGTAACTCGGGGGAACTAACACTTGGCGGGATTAACACATAGACCTAGGGAGTTGGTAAGTTTAGAAATCACACTTAGATATATGGTTGAGAAATGTACTTGTAGAGTTGTGGATGGATTGGAAGACCCCTCTTAGACCTAGAGGTTTTGTAAAACTAACACTTAGATCTATGGAAGTTGAGATAAGTGGTACACCGAGGCCTAGAGGTTTAGATAATTAGCTTGCAAGGTTACCTAAGCCTATTGATTGGAATACCCTTGGAGAATCACTTCTAAGCGTGCTTGAGGTTCGAACACTTTAAGCTCATTAGTTGGGATTATCTTGAAAGAGTCGATACACTTATAGGATCTAAGGATTGGTATGATCGGAAATGTTGAATCTGAACCCTAGGACCCGGATGGGCTTGGGTGAACCACACCTAGGATTTTAGATTGGAATAATTTAGGAAGACACTAAGAACGACCCACTACAAGAATTGCAAGAAGGGCCCTAAAGAGAAAAATGTCCAGGACCTTGGATCACTGAAGTATCTCACAGGAACTGCCCAGGTCGTGGTTCACTGATGGGACCCTTATGGGGAGCACCCGGGCCGTGTGTATGCTATCTATGTTATTCTCAGATTTTCACAAAATAATAAATGTTAAATAAAATTAGATTGCTTTAATGTTTTGTTCATCAAAATGTATAAAATTTCAATCCCATAACTTATTGTTTATGTTATCTCGAAAATCGATCCATTGTTTACGCATAAATACTATGTGCACTCCCTTTTTTTATTCTAAGCAATTAGACAACTAGCTCTAGTTAGTTTTATAATTTCTAAAATTAACTTCTGTCTTATGTTATATTGGACCACTTACTTAAATTTAAATTATTAAAAAGTCACTCATAATGAAAATTTTCAATCACATAAGCCTGTAGCCACTTCAATAAATTTTCTAAAAATTACAAACTAACCCTGTTTATCATTTTATTTTCTAAACATCTTTCAATATTTTTAAATTACAAAAGGGATGTACTCACTTTAGCTAACTTTCAAAATAAAATTTCAGAACTGAACTTTTCATTTATATTTATGCTATCTTCAAAACCATCTAACTCAAACATTAAACTGCCCTTACAATGTAACATTGAAGCGGTGCCCACTTTAGTTGATCTCCTAAAAGTTTTAGAGCTAATTTTTTAATATTTTAAATTACAAAGAAGCCTTTGAAAATGAAAAATCCAAATCGCACTATATTGAGCCCATTTTAGTTAGTTTTCTAAAAACTAGAAAACAGTTTTTTTTATTTGTATTATCCTCCAACGTTGTCTGAATTAATATTTTAAACTTCAAAATGACAGTTTTCATGATTGGAAGTGAGGATTGTGCCTTCCACTATTTATCGTAGCCACATGCTTAGTATGATTATAAAATATTTTTACTACTCAACAATTTGCATCTCGCTCATTACTACTTGTTGTTACTCACTCCTACCCTCCACACTCTAGATTGCAGGTTACATTTTGAAGAAGAGTGAGAAGTTCATTGAGGAGGAGGTCACCCATGACCAACCTCCAATGTAATTTATTATTTCTAAGTTTAGGAAATCAGAACACATTTGTTTTTTTATATGTAATTATAAAACAATGTATGTATGCCATCTTTTGAAGTAGAATCGCTTCCCAAGAATATATAGCACCAAGGTTTAAATTATCGTTTCGTATCAATGTTTTGAATTTCTAAAAAATAGAAATGATATTGAAACATTTACTAACCATTCTGAAACATTACTGAAACAAATGATGCATTCAAAACATTAAAATGGGTCTTTTAGAAGAGACCCGGGTTAAGGGACATGTCATTAGTTTAAAAATACAGGGATTTATCACATATTATCTAAAGATTAGTTTGATATTAAATGGGTTTCACATGTAGTACCTAAAATTGAGGAGGTTTCTATTAAATCCAAAAGTCTTTCAGATCTGATTGTGGTCAAGGGCAATTGATACCAACACGACAAAAACAGATATTACCTAAATGGGCTTCTCACATATTACCTAAAATTGAAGGGGGGTTTCCTAAATCCAAGAGTCTTTGAGTGTTGACTGTGGTCAAGTGCAATTCATTAAAACAAATCCGTATCCGAAGCAGGGAAAATCGAGTAACCAACCTCGAACTCCGGCGATGGCAATGGCAATGGCAATGGCAATGGCGACAAGGTAATAAGGTTTCCGTCTCATATCTGGATCTCTCTCTCTCTCAGATCTGTATTCTTTCATCTGTATTTCTCAACTTCCTTTCTTATGGATCTCTTAGAAGTAGAAGAGAAATTGAAAGTTTTGAATAGAAAAATCAATGTTCCATAGATTATTTCGTTTCCACTGGTGTTTCATTTCAGAAACTTGAAAAAACCAAAATGTTTCGGCCAAAACGAAACGATACTTTAAACCATGTATAGAACCAATGCACAATTATAAGTGATTCCATTTAAAAATTTAATTAGTGGTCCCCGAGACATTCATGGGATCCTTGGGATGCATACAGTGAACTCGGGCAGGGCATTACAATCATGCCCAAAAACAAACTAAAGTAATAGACAATGATCACTCTAATCAATTCTTTCCAGCATAGAGAGTGATACCTTCCCTTCAAATCTCAAGCCGACCTATCTTTGAAAACATGGTGCTGTAAATCTCAGCTTGACACTTAGCATATTTCTTTTGCATCTCTTTCAATTTGTTGTACTCGACCTTCACGTCTCTGTTGATTCAAAGAATCCGGAAAAATTCAATTGAAGAAATAGGAACAACATTAAGTATGACTAAACATCTAGTAAGAATCAACCATAATCATGGTTATTTAATAGGAGTGTCAGTGTGAAATCGAACATAACTTGACATTATTGGGCTATTAGTTCATCACACATACAAACCTGTTATTTGGATGAATTGTAAGAGCTCTCTTGATGTCAACCTCAGCTTTTTCTAACTCTGATGTTTTTAAGTACGACTGTGATCTTCTATACAGAGCCTTAACATTAAATGGATCAAGTTCCAGGACCTACAGAGAAATATTGACAAGAAGATTTGGATAAACTTAATTATAATACAACATCAAGGTAGGATGGAGTTAGGATACAAGGGATTAAACCTTTGAACACAATCTTGCAGCTTCGACATACTCCCCAAGTCTAAGATTACAAGCTGCATTGTTTAAATTACATGAGATGCTTAATACATTTGCTTGAGTCCGTTCTTCATCAGTGAAAGAGTGGTCGAACTCAACACATTTAGAAGCCTGCAATATGTAGCATGAATGACTTGTTTAGCTTGCAAGAGTGAAACATTTTCATAACTTTTTTCTGAAACTATATTTTATCATAAATAACTTTCCTTCTCATATTTCTTGGAGGCACACCAAAACTTCCCTGCCTTGAACAGTTTATTTCCTTCATCTTTCTTTCTCTCACAGGCCTCTATTTTCTCTAATGTTTCCATTTTCCAATATGGCTTTTCCTTTACATAAAACAAATATTCAAACAAGAGCACTTAAGTGTATAATATCACACAACATGAATAAAATCGCATGGATAAGCAAAACACTGATACTAAAATTTGAAACCCACGTTTTAAGATCATAAAAAGAAGGAAATTTTTTTTAAAGAAAAGAGAAATTTATTTGGAAAACACAGCAAAGGGGAACGATGATTAGAACCATAGCTAAAATAGCTAAAGTATTTGAATTAAAGATCGCAAATGCAAAACTTTGGGATTTACGAATAAAGGCGTAAGTTTGAATAAAAGAAAATACCTTATTAAAGCTAATTATTTCCACATCATAAAGAAGTGTTGCTTTTGCAGGAAGCGCTCCTGAGATTACATTGTCAAACCCATAGTCAGAGCAGATGATAACGTGTGATCTTTCACCTTTTCTCATGGTCATGATTGCCCTGATTAAACCCTCGTGAATATTTTCTGCAATAGAACAAGTGAAACAAATCTCAAGTCAGTATGTGAGATATAATGGGAATATATTTTTGCCTAATTTAAAATTCTTCACAGAAAGAAATGCTTGGTACCTTCAAAACACACAAACTCATAAGGGTCTTCATCAGACCCTTTCCTCTCAAAAACTGTTCCATCTTCAAGTTTACATATGTATTTCACTGAAACCGTGGGTTTGACATGGCTTAGATGCTAATAGCTTCATACTTGGAAAGAAAGGTTGAAAGATCATTAAAATTCCATGATGATTTTTCATGGATTTAATAGGAAAACTTAGTCAGGGATACCTTTCACTGTGGATCCTTCGTTGGGATGATCATAACCTTCACCTTCTCTTATTACCTTCTTTGTTACTCTCTTGTCCTCTGTTATATCAATGACAGTCTTCCACGATACCAGCTCTAGATCAATATTTAAACTTGGATTTGCTTCATTTGCATTTAGTCCGATACCATCTGAACATCATCAGCATGCTTAAGATTCATCAAGGATCTCACTGAAATAATCATTCATTCATACTTCAAATGATGGAAATTGATTACTGGTCCTGTGAACTCAGGGTTCTAACGTTGTGTAGTGTGTTTATGAGTCGTTGGGCATTGTTTTCCTGAAAAAAAAATTGGAGTTGGGACCTTAGGATGATTTTAACTCACATGAAAACTTCACCAACAACTCTGCTTTCTCGCCTTTCCTCATTGTCTTAACAGCTTTACTGATGGCAGGACATAGATAACCTGCTCGACTTAATTAAAAAGGATTTAGTGAATGAAGTAAACCTTTGGAACAACATAAGACTGTTTATAAGGCGATCATACCTTGGCGTACACAAATTTGGTAAATTGCACCATATACAAACGATTAACTTACCATCATTGATATAAAATTCCACACCTGCATCTGAGTTGGATAAAATTGTTCCATTCTCATGCTTCGCATCGTATTTAACTACAATGAACAAGTGTGGAATACTATTAATTTCCTATGCTTAATAACTCTTACTCTCTTTCTTATTTTATCTTCCATTGCTTTGATGATTTTTTTAGCAGGGTATAAATCATAAAATCCAACTAAATGGCCTCAGCGAAACCAATGCACCTTCTTATAAACAATTCAAAAGAAAATAGAACTCGAAAACGAGTAACAAAATTACCTAACACTTCATCGGCATCTTTTGGAGTAGCCCATCCTTCACCCTCCCTTAGTATCTTCTTCAATATTCCTCCATCACCAGACAGATCCCTAATGGTGTGCCACGAAAGCATCTCTACATCGAAGATGAGTGTTGAATTGGGAGGAATCATCGGTGGAGAACCCACTTCTCCGTAAGCCAATTCTGGAGGAATTATAAAGATAGCCCTCTCTCCCTTTTTCATGGTCGCAATTCCTTCATCCCATCCTTTGATAACTTCACCTGAAATCCATATGTCTACTTTATCAAATTTGAATTTTCGAAGATAGAAAGAAATGAAACTTGCATTAATGTATGGGTTAGAAATTGAAATTAAATAACGCAGTGAAGATTTGAATTGGACAAACTTACTCTGGCCTAATTTGAATCTGAATGGGGTACCTCTTTCCCAACTTGAATCGAAATTCGGTCCTCCCTCGATTTGACCGCTGTAATGGACTGCAAATTGCAAATTGTAGGATTAAAGAACGGGTATTAGAAGAAAAAACAGAAAAAGGGACAGACAGAGAGAGCAGACTTAGATAAGAATATAGTAGAGAGAGAGAGAGAGAGAAAGAGCATTCATACCTTCGACTTCATCGCCTGGAAATGGAGTTTTCCATGAACTGCCTTGTTGGAGAATCCGTTTTTCCAGGCCTTGGGTTCTGATTACCTTTTCTTCTTCATCTGAATCCTCGGTTTCTGGAGTGAATTTGAAGGAAGAGACAGCCATGAATGTTGCTCTGTGTGTGTGTGTGAGGGAGAGTGTACAAATGAAGATAAGTCGATTTTCAGTTGAAGATAAGCCGTTTGGTTCCCTCCTTTTGATGTGTTTCACTAAATTTTTTATGAACCGGGTCCAGCGTTGGACCCCGGTTGAAGCCAGTTAGTCGAAGTTATATTCATTAGAGAATTTTAAAATAAAATGGGATTTTTCCATAGTTAATCTTCTTTTATTTTTATATTGTAGAAGATTAATAGGTGTCATGTGGAAACCTACATACATTACAAAACTTAGGATTTATACATGATTAAAAAAAAATTATAATTAATTTAATTTTTTTTAAGAATTTCAAATAGATAACCTAATTTTATATCATATTTTATTATTTAGTATATTGTGCGGATTTTTATTTTTATTTTTAAATTTATTTTAAATCTTAAATTAGATGGTTTTGAAGAAAACATAATAAAAGTATATTTTATCTTGCTTAGCTACCATATGTGGTTTGTGGGGGGTATTCCATGTACTTGAGGGGATTTAGGGCAAAACGACCTTGTTAATAAAAAATATTTTATCTCGCCCATGCTAGTCGAGCCTATGGGTCTAGAACCCCCATCATAAAAAATAAAAATAAAAATTGTAATTATATAAAAATAATTAACATTTTTATAGATATAGCCAGATTGTACTTCTATTCATTTCAACAAAACGACCTTGTTAATAATAAGGTTAAGCACAATCATGGGGTCACCACTTTAGAAAACTAACTAACATTATTAAATTGTGGAATTATAATTTTATTAGTTTTTTTATTTATGAAAATAACCTTAATAATATTAAGTTAAAATGTAAAATTACGGGCATTTGTGGGATTTTAAATTTTGGTGGTGTTATATTTATGTGTCTTTTAACTTGGTCATTGGATCAAGTTTTAATTCAATGGTTCTGAAAAGTTCCTTTTATTGGAGCACTATAAATATACTTGTAGATTGTAAAAGTTGTAATAGATTAGGACCCTAAAAGTGTGCTGATCCAAACATGAATCAAGACAAATTAGAAGAGAACTTAAGTGGTTGTAGACCAAATCAACAGCCTAGTCCTGTTCGATTTCAAGGTAAGGTAAAGATAGATGCTTGCTTTAATAGCAAAGCAGGGAAAATTTGGTAAACATGCACATGTCTTGGTTTATCTTTTGCCTTCCTAATTTATAGGACAAATCCCAAAAATCAAATAGCATCAAACGAATTAATTCTAATTTAGTAGGGTTTCCTTTTAAATAAGGGACTTCCTAGCACCATTGAATCTTGAGTTTGAGGGGTCTAGGATGGAATTCCTATTTTAATGGAAATCCTATAAAAGGGAAAAAGATCGGAGGAAAAAAGGATGTTCTTCTTTCGACCTAAATTATAGAATCAATTTATCTTTTTCTTCTGGTCTAATTGAGGTGTCAGAGGACTCTTGACAGGTACCACATCGTGCCATTAGACAACAGAGGGAGTATCTAGTGGAGCTTTAGAGTAAATTTGATAAAAGTAACAAAAATCACCTCTACATCTTTGGTGTCGTCTGTGGAAAAAGGTTTACACCAATAGTTGATTTTTGAGAAAATAATTGTAAGACCCACATGTTTTGTTGAAGCCAATAACTTACCTCCACTTGCTACTCCTTCTACTGAAAGATTATTGATGACTCAGATCAATGAGATAAAGAAGTGGAAGGGGGAAATGCAGTAAAGGATGGATACCCTAGCTAACGAGAATCAAACTCTAAACCAATGTTTAGAGGTGCAACAAAAGGAAAGACAAGATCAACCTCAGCATCAGGTTGAAAATGCGGAAAATCGTGCTTCCGAGGGAAATAGTGGCTCCAGGTCCCCTGGAAAGAGAAGAGATACTGAGGTTTCTACATCTATAGCAACTCAGATCAAAACACCAGCAAACCTAACTAGAGAAGAGAATAGGGACATAATATGGAAGTGTGGTTTGCTGTAGCTCATGTTGTTAAAGGGATCCAAAGGTCTCCTTTTACAGCTAAGCTTTTGGCAGCAAAGATGCCAAAAATGTTTGTAGCATCTCGTTTTACCCTCTTTACCGGTATGAAGGACTCGATAAAGCATTTGTACTACTTTCAGCAGATACTAACTTTGTGAGAAGGGAACGAAGCCTTGATGGGTAGACTCTTCCTTTCTAGCCAATAGGAATATGCTCTGACTTGGTTCCATAGACTACTTAGTAGAACTATTGTTTATTTTGAGGAGCTCTGGAAAATTAAGGGATATCTCGCTATAATGTTTCTCAAAGAAGGGTTCTTTTTATATAGTTCAATAATAAGGACGACTGTGATATGGTCCGCAACTCAGTGATTTGGACAGTAGGAAGAAGACCTTTGATCTTAAGTAAATACATCAGACTCAAAGCTAGTTTGTGATTTACTCTTATAAATCCCCATAAGGCTGAGATTTCCTCAATTCCTCCTACAATTTTGGTCTCCAAAAACATGTGGCAAGATGGGGATGGGTAGTGTGATTGGTGATCCTCTCCACATGGAAGAAGTCACGACTAATAAGCATCGACTATGTTATGCTTATATTTTGTAGAAATTGAGCCTTCTTGTCAATCTCTAGATGATATTCTATTAGAATAAGAGGACGAGAAAAGCATTCCTCAAAAAATCCTCTATGAATGGAAACCTAAATCATGTAAAGAATACTACACATTCTACCGTGGCAAAGACCAGTGACCCAAAAAAGGGTAGATGAAGCAAAATCTCTCAAGAGAAAGTGGCTCCCTAATTCAACTCAATTTACTACTCAAGTTGTTGAGGGTTCTGGAACAATTGACCTAGTTGATGACCATCAGGCTAAGCGAATTGATTTTTAGACTACTTTGGATGAAGGCATGAGTGTAGCAGACTTGATGAAGAACTTAGTCCAATAGCTTAGTTGGTTTGACACATTGCAAAACAACTTTGAGGTCATGGGTTCAAGCCCAGCTTACCCATTAAAAAAAGATGATACCAAATATGAAGGCCACACAGATTCCCCAAATTTTGCATCATGCCATGGTGGACCTTAGTGAACATAGAAGGATGACACATCATCAAAAAATAAAACTGTAGATGTAATTTTTCGTTTTACCTTGAGATCTCCCTTGAAAACTTTCAGCTTGGTGGATTGCTTGCAACATGACCACTTTGACAATCAAGTTAAAAATTAGAGCCGATCTAATAAAAGGTTCTCTGGGAAGATTTTTTCTAACCTTTAATGTGAGTTATTACCTGGTATTTATAGAGTTCCTAGTTTGTGGATCTCCCAAGATCTTTCCAATGATTCCTATTAGAGTAGTTGTGCCTGTTCTCTAGCCTGTCAGTTGCAATAGTTGTTTTACCTGATTTGTCAGTGCAGGAGCAGGTTCAACCATTCTGTCAGGTTGGGGGTTGTTACCTCTGCCTTGTCAGTGACAAAATGGTCATATCCAACCTGTCAAGTCCCACATGCATCCGACCTTCATTCACGAGATTTGGTTTAATGTAATTCAGTACACTACCAACTCGATGAGTCAATAATTGTAACACCCCGAATTTTTAATTCGTATCTCAAGGAAAAAAAATAAATAGTGGAATTGTAAGAAAATCTTGAAAGTGGGACTTAGGGTAAAACTATAGGACCTTGTTCTGATCATTTGTAATGGAATCTAACCTCACCATTAGATTCAAAATGATCGAAAAACATAGTTTAGCCTGTAAGCATGCTCAAATGCGAGTCTGAATATAAAAGTTGCAAAATCCTCGATTATCGGGTCGGACCAGGCTAAAACAGTGATTTTTGTTAGAGGAATAATTTTTAAAATTCGATCATACCATTGGGTTCATAACGAAAAATTATTAACATGACTATTTATTTATCATTTTTGGAGATCAGGAAGTCGAATTATCGTCAAAAATGAAAACGACATCAAGTTTAGGGGTCACGTCAGGCTAAAAATGTAAATTTTTGTTAGAGATAAAATTTGTAGAAATTGACTACACCATTAGATCCAGAACGAAAAATTAGGCGAAATAGAATATTCATTTGTCAGTTTTGGAGTCCGGACGGTCAAGTTATCGTCGATCAAAACAATAGGCGAAAATACCGAATTCGTCCCACATTTTTTAAATAATATTTTTAAATTTTTTTATATGTCATCTTCCCCAACTCGTCATACAGCCACGCGACATATAAACGAAAAAAAAAAATTCGTTTTTCTTCCGATCTTCCACCTCAGATCCTCGCAAACGGTCCACTTTCGACAATCGTCGCAGAAGAGAAAAAGATCCGCAGCCTCGACATCTACAAAACTCCACCAACCTTTCTTCGTTTCACTTTCTATTTCACCCGATATCGTCAAAAATCAGCCGTATTTGGATACAGAAATTTCGAAACTTTGACCTCGGATTTCGTCCGTTTCGGGGTCAAATCGTCTTCCGACGCAGAAGGGAGAAACGTCCGCAGCCTCATTCTCTACATAACCCACCCAAATTCCTTCCGTTTTCGTGTTTTTCACCCCGTATAGTCAAAAATCAGCCGTATTTTTATACGGAGATTTCGTAACTTTGACCTCGGTTTTCATCGGTTTCGGGGTCAAACCGTCTTTCGCCGTAGAAGGGAGAAGAGACGAACACATCGAGATCTTCGAAACCACCGGGTCGATTTCAAAAATCAGCCGCTTCGAAGTTCGGTCCGTCTCGATTTCAGTGTTGTTCTCGATTTCCGTGCACGTGCTTCAATTCCGTCGCCTAGTGATTGTAAGGAACTCTCAATTTCTATTAGTAATCGTAGATTGTGAAAATTGCATTTAGGATTTTATCTGAAAATTTTTGATGTATTTCCAAAATATAGAATTCTTTTGTTATTTCAAAATTCACGCCAGAAATTGCATGTTTGATATGTTTAATTGTATTTTTAACAAATTATACGTGGGTAGGATATTTTAACGGGTTATTTCCATAAATTGGGTCTTGTGCACTGCTCGGACCCCGTTTTGATATGAAATTTGTATTTTTTTTCAATATTATTGATAAAAATAAATTCTTTAGTGGAAAATGTGATTTAATATTCAATGAACTCATATTGAGTTGATGAATATCAGAAAATGGATGTTTTATTGAAGAGATTGAAAATTGTAAAAAAAAAAAAAAGGAAAGAGGGAAAAAAGGTATGAACGGATAAAATGTCAGAGTCACACCCGAGGGGTGATGTCTGCATTTTACGTTGTTGTGTTGTGTGTAGGTTGGTGAACAGATATCCAGGGATAATATTACTGGTTGCATGTTTATTTACTTTCTGTTAGCGCGAGGCGCTGTTTACGTTTCTGTTATGTTATTTATTTTAGGCCGGGTGGCCACACTTGCATGGTAGGAAACTGGATATCTATTCTCAACCTTGTATTGTTAATTTCTCTTTTGTTTTCAAATGAAAATAATATATATATGTAGCTATTTTGTGAGCTGTTAAAGAGTTTGTGAATGCCTGAAGGGATAGTGCGTCATATCATCCGGAGTGGTGTACTATCCTGGGATGTACGGTAGGGACCACCAAGCTCATACGTGGTATGGGACGCGTATGAGAGTGGAGTCACAACTGGAATCCGGGTTTATTCCTCTCTATCTTTACCAGTGAACTTGTAATGTAAAGGTGGTCGTATACGAATGGTTTGTATATTTGGGAATCACATGCACGCCTGATAGGCATAGACGAAGATGATTAGTCAGTGATCACTAACAATCTATAGTAGTCGAACGTTCTGACACATCGAAAAGAGACCCATTGCTTACGGTCACGTCAAACGGCCAGCCTGAGCCGGATAAATGGTCAACCAAGCGTGGTAAACAGCGACCAGCCACAAAATCAGGAACTAAAAGCCAGAGAAGAATTGTAACATCATGTCCCGACTGGGAGCGATCCAGTCGTGAATCCCAACTCTCTAATTCCAATACTCCACCATTGTGTATTATGTATCTGTTGCTTATTTTGATATATAAAATGAAATCCATGTTTAATGTTTCCATTTGATCAATTAGATTTGTATAAAAAGAGAATGTTATAGTGAGTACTGTTGATTGATGTAATGTGAGTTTTAAAATGTTTAGTTGCTCATCCCTGGCTATATGTACCAGTTAATCGTAGTTTCTTTGTAAAATTTTACAAACTTTAAAATGATCTAGTATGCTTATTCGTTCATGTTAGAAGAGGTTATTAGTAGAAATTGTGTTTTTCCTTACTGGGTAACCATTGTTACTCACCCTTTCCTTCTCTATTTTTTTTAGTTTCAGATTTAGAGCTTGGCGAGGCAAGTATAGAGTATGAATGATGATCATCTGGTTGGTCAGATAGACAACCAGAGTTCGTCACCTGGTAAGTACTGGGGCTATACCCCCTAGTGGTGTCAGTTCCCCAGGTAGTCTTATGGTTCTGTCTTGAGTGTTAGGACTTTTGTTAGAGTGAGAAAATCTCTGTATAATCCTGTATATAATTTTCTCTTCCGCACTCTGATATATCGTACGATATTAAATGTGTATAAGCTTCCGCTAGTATTCTATTTTATGCGTATATATGCAGGATTGTATGTCGTTTATCAGGTGCAGGTTATTCGCATTGGAATGCTAACATAAACAGAGGAAACCATGCCGAAATTTCGAGGTGCCACCTACTACCTCGAGATCTGACATGGGGATTTGTGTTAGTGTTCGGCGGGGCGCCACAGATGGTAAAGAGCATAGTATTAGATCCGTATGGGATACAGATCTGTTATATTTTGGAGAATTTACTGATACCATAGATATTTGATCGATAATCATAGAGTGTCACTAGGAATTTGGTATCCGAGCTCATCAGTAGTTCCATATTGGAATTACGAGTTCTTCCGTGTCTAGAAGTCTATAGAGCTTAGTAAGCCTCAGATAGGATTCTAGGTCTGTTCTGTTAGTAATGGAAATTGAGTCCATTACTAAGTTCCAAGCTATGGTAACAATTCATAGTTACGTAAAAGCAGTTTTGGCCTTATTCTGATAAGTTTCTTGTTACGGATAAACACAAGCGAGAGAAGTGGACGGTAGAGGCCAAACACAACAGAGATAGGTTCTAGATCAGACATTTGACTTGATATCACAACTAATGTCATTCATCGAATAGGTGACTGAGTTTCATGACAAGTTTAGAGAAGAAATATGAATAATACAACCACCACCACCTCGAAACCAAATGGAAAGAAGACAATTAGTATCTAATAAGAGATAAAAAATTACGAAACTAACAAATTCATAGGAAAAATAACTATACGTGAGGAGTGATATTATAGACATACCAACAATGAATGGAAGAATTTTATAAGAGACAATAACATATACTACTAAATCAGTTAAAAGAAAGAGTTGTAGTATGTTATGACTGTGGTAAATCGGGACATAAAGGAAAGCAAGGTTCGGGTTGATGTCAACCGATTAATGATGCGTGGCTCAGAAAGATGTTAGACAAACAATTCAATGAATAAAGGCCACCAGATTTCAATAAAGTTAATAATGTACTCGTGCCACCCCGAACAGACAAGACTACCGATTGGAAGCAAGAAATTGTACAAGACTTACCACAATTGGAAGGTGTACCACTAAGTCCAAGAAATAAGGAATCGTTGGACTTCTTCGCAAGAGACTTATACTATTTCACCTCAGGGACCACTGCCACAGGTCGTATCTTTGAAGAATAAGAGAATTTTCCAGCCCAAAGGACAAGTAACTTCATGGATGTAATTATAGAATTTCCAACGATTACGTTCACCGAAATTTAAGATTTTTTTTTCGATCCAACTGAGGTCAATGAGTGAGTTTTAAAGACTTGAAAGGTTTTGAGTGCCATGTAGTGCCCGAGAAATCAATGGGTAACGGTGACTACATTCCAATTGGACATGGAGGCTAGTCATAATGTTTTGAGAGGAATGTATTAGGCGATGGATCGTTTGAGTGGGTAGACCTCGAGAAGATGTTTCTTAATAGATTATATTTGAGACTGCTCAAGAATTCAAACACTAGGAGTTTTTGAGATTAGTGCATGGTACTCTATCACTTACAGACTATGATATGATGTTCATTAGATTGTCACGATATGCGCTCGAGCTTATCTTAGCAGATCTACAAAAATCCTGTAGATTCTTTAAAGGACTATGATCCTCCCTAAGGGCTAGGAGGTTGATGATTGAGATTACCAATTATAGAGATACGGTAAATCGAGCTTAAAGGATAGAACGAGAGGAGATAGAGTTACAGACCTCCAGGGGGCAAATTAGTTGACCTTAGATTTCTTTTATTCCCAAATTAGATTCGGATAAGAGGCCGATGTATACGAGACAAATCTCTCCCGGATCCATGTATCCATAATATAGAACTCCTTCGTAATCAAGTTGTAAAATTCCCCAATCACTGAGTTATAGAGCAGTTGGAGCTCCAATGATGCCAACAAGGCCAAAGGAATCAACAAAGTAGGTTCAGAGCCTACAAACCCCAGTCTACCAACTGCCTACTCCACAGAGATCTACGAAGACAAAATCATTGACATTGTTACGCGTGTGGTCAGGTGGAACATATTAGGAAATAATGCCTTCTATCACAATCGCGAGCAAGGATTGTGACCCAGGAGAAAGTACCTGTCTCCAACGAAGTTTTGGAAGGTACAATTTCTAATTATAATGTTAGAACGTGGAGTTTTACTCAATATTGGTTCCTTTAGATCATATAATTCTGTCGAGATTTTGCATACTTACTAGATCTAGAAACTATTGACATGAATTAAGTAATGAAATTATTTATACCATTGGGAGGCCTTGCGAAGAAAGAATAAGATTTTTGGAAGATCATTTAAAAACTTGCAAAATAGGTATTAGAATAATTGTAAAGTGTGAAAAGACAAGTAATGTTCAATTGGTACGCTAGTCTTTATATCAATAGTCTAGTCAATTACTCGTATATTACACTAGTAGATAAGCAGGTATTTCTTGTATATTCTTCATGTCGAGAGCTACTTCTTCGAATATCAACACAAGGAGTAGCGTATCTTTCCTTTCGATTGAAGATGGCTTAACTTTGGGAGGCCTAACGACTGAACTATTAGATAAAGCAGTTCTTGCTTTACAACTTCTTGAATTGATTCTCCTCCTTTGAAAAGATAGATCATCTTTTTCCTTTTATCTTTCTATCCTCGGTGTCGATTTTAACTCTTCTTTTGCTTTCTCCTTTCACGATCGCCTTCCAATAGAAGAATTCATTATTATCGTTCTCGTTACATGATCAATGCCTTCTACAGACAAGCACTCACTTCGAGCTTTTGATTGTGGCTCATTTTCACTCCTCGAAACGAAAGCGCTATAAGTAAAGATAATGATTCCATAGAAGCAGCGACTACCACCTGCCAGTGTCCACATCCATCCTAAAGAGATTTAGTATAGTATAAGTTAGGAGGTGGGTCGATGTAAAATGTGAGAAAGAATAATCTTGTGACAATGTTGCATTAATGATGATTTAATGGAATTGTGAGAAAATAAATGTATGATTTATCCCCTCGAGTAAGATTTTAAATTATAAAGGTTATGACAGAGGTTTTGAGGAAATATCGCAATAAGTAGAAAATATAATATTGAATTAAATATAAAGATAATGGTGTGTTTGCGGTAAGACTATGCATTGAGGAGTAATATTCATAACAATTATGAGTAAAACATAATAGACGATGTAATTGATGAGAGAAGTAAAGATGAAGAATAAAGAAGATGTGAAAGGATTGTGGTTGATAGACATTGGTGGGGAAGTGATACAAGTTAAATTGATTGTTATCTTAAGGTTATACAAATAATGGATTAGTTGGAGTATGAGTTTGAAATATAGTGATTAATTAATTAATGTGTTGAGTTGATGGAATATGGGAGATATAAGTCTACGAGTTATAAATCAGATTGGTTTGGGACTAACAATAGATGGTAATCGAAAATAAGTGTTGTTTATTATACATGTCGTGTTAGTGGAATCGCGACTAAGTTTTATAAGTGTGATTTCAATTTCGAGGACGAAATTTTTATTAAGGGGGGGAGAATGTAACACCCCGAATTTTTAATTCGTATCTCAAGGAAAAAAAATAAATAGTGGAATTGTAAGAAAATCTTGAAAGTGGGACTTAGGGTAAAACTATAGGACCTTGTTCTGATCATTTGTAATGGAATCTAACCTCACCATTAGATTCAAAATGATCGAACATCCATAGTTTAGCCTGTAAGCATGCTCAAATGCGAGTCCGAATATAAAAGTTGCAAAATCCTCGATTATCGGGTCGGACCAGGCTAAAACAGTGACTTTTTGTTAGAACAATAATTTTTAAAATTCGATCATACCATTGGGTTCATAACGAAAAATTATTAAATATAGACTATTTATTTATCATTTTTGGAGATCAGGAAGTCGAATTATTGTCAAAAATGAAAACGACATCAAGTTTAGGGGTCACGTCAGGCTAAAAATGTAAATTTTTGTTAGAGATAAAGTTTTTAGAAATTGACTATACCATTAGATCCGGAACGAAAAATTAGGCGAAATAGAGTATTCATTTGTCAGTTTTGGAGTCCGGACGGTCAAGTTATCGTCGATCAAAACAATAGGCGAAAATACCGAATTCATCCCACATTTTATTTAAATAATATTTTTAAATTTTTTTATATGTCATCTTCCCCAACTCGTCAATATAGCCGCGCGACATAATAAACGAAAAAAAAAAATCGTTTTTTCTTCCGATCTTCCACCTCAGATCCCTCACAAACGGTCCACTTTCAACAATCGCCGCAGAAGAGAAAAAGATCCGCAGCCTCAACATCTACAAAACCCACCCAACCTTTCTTCGTTTCACTTTCTATTTCACCCGATATCGTCAAAAATCAGCCGTATTTGGATACGGAAATTTCAAAACTTTGACCTCGGATTTCGTCCGTTTCGGGGTCAAATCGTCTTCCGACGCAGAAGGGAGAAACGTCCGCATTTGGATACGGAAACTAAAACAGTGACTTTTTGTTAGAACAATAATTTTTAAAATTCGATCATACCATTGGGTTCATAACGAAAAATTATTAAATATAGACTATTTATTTATCATTTTTGGAGATCAGGAAGTCGAATTATTGTCAAAAATGAAAACGACATCAAGTTTATGGGTCACGTCAGGCTAAAAATGTAAATTTTTGTTAGAGATAAAATTTATAGAAATTGACTACACCATTAGATCCAGAACGAAAAATTAGGCGAAATAGAATATTCATTTGTCAGTTTTGGAGTCCGGACGGTCAAGTTATCGTCGATCAAAACAATAGGCGAAATGCCAAATTCGTCCCACATTTTATTTAAATAATATTTTTAAATTTTTTTATATGTCATCTTCCCCAACTCGTCAATACAGCCACGCGACATAATAAACGAAAAAAAAAAAATCGTTTTTTCTTCCGATCTTCCACCTCAGATCCCGCGCAAACGGTCCACTTTCGACAATCGTCGCAGAAGAGAAAAAGATCCGCAGCCTCGACATCTACAAAATCCATCCAACCTTTCTTCGTTTCACTTTCTATTTCACCCGATATCGTCAAAAATCAGCCGTATTTGGCTACAGAAATTTCGAAACTTTGACCTCGGATTTCGTCCATTTCGGGGTCAAATCGTCTTCCGACGCAGAAGGGAGAAACGTCCGCAGTCTCATTCTCTACATAACCCACCCAAATTCCTTCCGTTTTCTCGTGTTTTTCACCCCGTATAGTCAAAAATCAGCCGTATTTTTATACGGAGATTTCGTAACTTTGACCTCGGTTATCATCGGTTTCGGGGTCAAACCGTCTTTCGCCATAGAAGGGAGAAGAGACGAACACATCGAGATCTTCGAAACCACCGGGTCGATTTCAAAAATCAGCCGCTTCGAAGTTCGGTCCGTCTCGATTTCAGTGTTGTTCACCTCGATTTTCGTGCACGTGCTTCAATTCCGTCGCCAAGTGATTGTAAGGAACTCTCAATTTCTATTAGTAATCGTAGATTGTGAAAATTGCATTTAAGATTTTATCTGAAAATTTTTGATGTATTTCCAAAATATAGAATTCTTTTGTTATTTCAAAATTCACGTCAGAAATTGCATGTTTAATATGTTTCATTGTATTTTTAACAAATTATACGTGGGTAGGATATTTTAACGGGTTATTTCTATAAATTGGGTCTTGTGCACTGCTCGGACCCCGTTTTGATATGAAATTGTATTTTTTTTTCAATATTATTGATAAAAATAAATTCTTTAGTGGGAAAATGTGATTTAATATTCAATGAACTCATATTGAGTTGATGAATATCAAAAAATGGATGTTTTATTGAAGAGATTGAAAATTGTAAAAAAAAAAAAAATCGGAAAGAGGGAAAAAAGGTATGAAACGATAAAATGTCAGAGTCACACCCGAGGGGTGATGTCTGCATTTTACGTTGTTATATTATTTGGAGGTTGGTGAACAAATATCTAGGGATAATGTTACTGGTTGCATGTTTATTTACTTTCTGTTAGCGCGAGGCGCTGTTTACGTTTCTGTTATGTTATTTATTTTAGGCCGGGTGGCCATACTTGCATGGTAGGAAACTGGATATCTATTCTCAACCTTGTATTGTTAATTTCTCTTTTGTTTTCAAATGAAAATAATATATATGTGTAGCTATTTTGTGAGCTGTTAAAGAGTTTGTGAATACCTGAAGGGATAGTGCGTCATATCATCCGGAGTGGTGTACTATCCTGGGATGTACGGTAGGGACCACCAAGCTCATACGTGGTATGGGACGCGTATGAGAGTTGAGTCACAACTGGAATCCGGGTTTATTCCTCTCTATCTTTATCAGTGAACTTGTAATGTAAAGGTGGTCGTATACGAATGGTTTGTTTATTTGGGAATCACATGCACGCCTGATAGGCATAGACGAAGATGATTAGTCAGTGATCACTAACAATCTATAGTAGTCGAACGTTCTGACACATTGAAAAGAGACCCATTGCTTACGGTCACGTCAAACGGCCAACCTGAGCCGGATAAATGGTCAACCAAGCGTGGTAAACAGCGACCAGCCACAAAATCAGGAACTAAAAGCCATAGAAGAATTGTAACATCATGTCCTGACTGGGAGCGATCCAGTCGTGAATCCCAACTCTCTAATTCCAATACTCCACCATTGTGTATTATGTACATATTGCCTTATTTTGATATATAAAATGAAATCCATGTTTAATGTTTCCATTTGATCAATTAGATTTGTATAAAAAGAGAATGTTATAGTGAGTACTGTTGATTGATGTAATATTAGTTTTAAAATGTTTAGTTGCTCATCCCTGGCTATATGTACCAGTTAATCGTAGTTTCTTTTGTAAAATTTTACAAACTTTAAAATGATCTAGTATGCTTATTCGTTCATGTTAGAAGAGGTTATTAGTAGAAATTGTGTTTTTCCTTACTGGGTAACCATTGTTACTCACCCTTTCCTTCTCTATTTTTTTTAGTTTCAGATTTAGAGCTTGGCGAGGCAAGTATAGAGTATGAATGATGATCATCTGGTTGGTCAGATAGACAACCAGAGTTCGTCACCTGGTAAGTACTGGGGCTATACCCCCTAGTGGTGTCAGTTCCCCAGGTAGTCTTATGGGTTCTGTCTTGAGTGTTAGGACTTTTGTTAGAGTGAGAAAATCTCTGTATAATCCTGTATATAAATTTTCTCTTCCGCACTCTGATATATCGTACGATATTAAATGTGTATAAGCTTCCGCTAGTATTCTATTTTATGCGTATATATGCAGGATTGTATGTCGTTTATCAGGTGCAGGTTATTCGCATTGGAATGCTAACATAAACAGAGGAAACCATGCCGAAATTTCGAGGTGCCACCTACTACCTCGAGATCTGACATGGGGATTTGTGTTAGTGTTCGGCGGGGCGCCACAGATGGTATAAGAGCATAGTATTAGATCCGTATGGGATACAGATCTGTTATATTTTGGAGAATTTACTGATACCATAGATATTTGATCGATAATCATAGAGTGTCACTAGGAATTTGGTATCCGAGCTCATCAGTAGTTCCATATTGGAATTACGAGTTCTTCCGTGTCTAGAAGTCTATAGAGCTTAGTAAGCCTCAGATAGGATTCTAGGTCTGTTCTGTTAGTAATGGAAATTGAGTCCATTACTAAGTTCCAAGCTATGGTAACAATTCATAGTTACGTAAAAGCAGTTTTGGCCTTATTCTGATAAGTTTCTTGTTACGGATAAACACAAGCGAGAGAAGTGGACGAGGTAGAGGCCAAAACACAACAGAGATAGGTTCTAGATCAGACATTTGACTTGATATCACAACTAATGTCATTCATCGAATAGGTGACTGAGTTTCATGACAAGTTTAGAGAAGAAATATGAATAATACAACCACCACCACCTCGAAACCAAATGGAAAGAAGACAATTAGTATCTAATAAGAGATAAAAAATTACGAAACTAACAAATTCATAGGAAAAATAACTATACGTGAGGAGTGATATTATAGACATACCAACTCAATGAATGGAAGAATTTTATAAGAGACAATAACATATACTACTAAATCAGTTAAAAGAAAGAGTTGTAGTATGTTATGACTGTGGTAAATCGGGACATAAAGGAAAGCAAGGTTCGGGTTGATGTCAACCGATTAATGATGCGTGGCTCAGAAAGATGTTAGACAAACCAATTCAATGAATAATAAGGCCACCAGATTTCAATAAAGTTAATAATGTACTCGTGCCACCCCGAACAGACAAGACTACCGATTGGAAGCAAGAAATTGTACAAGACTTACCACAATTGGAAGGTGTACCACTAAGTCCAAGAAATAAGGAATCGTTGGACTTCTTCGCAAGAGACTTATACTATTTCACCTCAGGGACCACTGCCACAGGTCGTATCTTTGAAGAATAAGAGAATTTTCCAGCCCAAAGGACAAGTAACTTCATGGATGTAATTATAGAATTTCCAACGATTACGTCACCGAAATTTAAGATTTTTTTTTCGATCCAACTGAGGTCAATGAGTGAGTTTTAAAGACTTGAAAGGTTTTGAGTGCCATGTAGTGCCCGAGAAATCAATGGGTAACGGTGACTACATTCCAATTGGACATGGAGGCTAGTCATAATGTTTTGAGAGGAATGTATTAGGCGATGGATCGTTTGAGTGGGTAGACCTCGAGAAGATGTTTCTTAATAGATTATATTTGAGACTGCTCAAGAATTCAAACACTAGGAGTTTTTGAGATTAGTGCATGGTACTCTATCACTTACAGACTATGATATGATGTTCATTAGATTGTCACGATATGCGCTCGAGCTTATCTTAGCAGATCTACAAAAATCCTGTAGATTCTTTAAAGGACTATGATCCTCCCTAAGGGCTAGGAGGTTGATGATTGAGATTACCAATTATAGAGATACGGTAAATCGAGCTTAAAGGATAGAACGAGAGGAGATAGAGTTACAGACCTCCAGGGGGCAAATTAGTTGACCTTAGATTTCTTTTATTCCCAAATTAGATTCGGATAAGAGGCCGATGTATACGAGACAAATCTCTCCCGGATCCATGTATCCATAATATAGAACTCCTTCGTAATCAAGTTGTAAAATTCCCCAATCACTGAGTTATAGAGCAGTTGGAGCTCCAATGATGCCAACAAGGCCAAAGGAATCAACAAAGTAGGTTCAGAGCCTACAAACCCCAGTCTACCAACTGCCTACTCCACAGAGATCTACGAAGACAAAATCATTGACATTGTTACGCGTGTGGTCAGGTGGAACATATTAGGAAATAATGCCTTCTATCACAATCGCGAGCAAGGATTGTGACCCAGGAGAAAGTACCTGTCTCCAACGAAGTTTTGGAAGGTACAATTTCTAATTATAATGTTAGAACGTGGAGTTTTACTCAATATTGGTTCCTTTAGATCATATAATTCTGTCGAGATTTTGCATACTTACTAGATCTAGAAACTATTGACATGAATTAAGTAATGAAATTATTTATACCATTGGGAGGCCTTGCGAAGAAAGAATAAGATTTTTGGAAGATCATTTAAAAACTTGCAAAATAGGTATTAGAATAATTGTAAAGTGTGAAAAGACAAGTAATGTTCAATTGGTACGCTAGTCTTTATATCAATAGTCTAGTCAATTACTCGTATATTACACTAGTAGATAAGCAGGTATTTCTTGTATATTCTTCATGTCGAGAGCTACTTCTTCGAATATCAACACAAGGAGTAGCGTATCTTTCCTTTCGATTGAAGATGGCTTAACTTTGGGAGGCCTAACGACTGAACTATTAGATAAAGCAGTTCTTGCTTTACAACTTCTTGAATTGATTCTCCTCCTTTGAAAAGATAGATCATCTTTTTCCTTTTATCTTTCTATCCTCGGTGTCGATTTTAACTCTTCTTTTGCTTTCTCCTTTCACGATCGCCTTCCAATAGAAGAATTCATTATTATCGTTCTCGTTACATGATCAATGCCTTCTACAGACAAGCACTCACTTCGAGCTTTTGATTGTGGCTCATTTTCACTCCTCGAAACGAAAGCGCTATAAGTAAAGATAATGATTCCATAGAAGCAGCGACTACCACCTGCCAGTGTCCACATCCATCCTAAAGAGATTTAGTATAGTATAAGTTAGGAGGTGGGTCGATGTAAAATGTGAGAAAGAATAATCTTGTGACAATGTTGCATTAATGATGATTTAATGGAATTGTGAGAAAATAAATGTATGATTTATCCCCTCGAGTAAGATTTTAAATTATAAAGGTTATGACAGAGGTTTTGAGGAAATATCGCAATAAGTAGAAAATATAATATTGAATTAAATATAAAGATAATGGTGTGTTTGCGGTAAGACTATGCATTGAGGAGTAATATTCATAACAATTATGAGTAAAACATAATAGACGATGTAATTGATGAGAGAAGTAAAGATGAAGAATAAAGAAGATGTGAAAGGATTGTGGTTGATAGACATTGGTGGGGAAGTGATACAAGTTAAATTGATTGTTATCTTAAGGTTATACAAATAATGGATTAGTTGGAGTATGAGTTTGAAATATAGTGATTAATTAATTAATGTGTTGAGTTGATGGAATATGGGAGATATAAGTCTACGAGTTATAAATCAGATTGGTTTGGGACTAACAATAGATGGTAATCGAAAATAAGTGTTGTTTATTATACATGTCGTGTTAGTGGAATCGCGACTAAGTTTTATAAGTGTGATTTCAATTTCGAGGACGAAATTTTTATTAAGGGGGGGAGAATGTAACACCCCGAATTTTTAATTCGTATCTCAAGGAAAAAAAATAAATAGTGGAATTGTAAGAAAATCTTGAAAGTGGGACTTAGGGTAAAACTATAGGACCTTGTTCTGATCATTTGTAATGGAATCTAACCTCACCATTAGATTCAAAATGATCGAAAAACATAGTTTAGCCTGTAAGCATGCTCAAATGCGAGTCCGAATATAAAAGTTGCAAAATCCTCGATTATCGGGTCGGACCAGGCTAAAACAGTGACTTTTTGTTAGAACAATAATTTTTAAAATTCGATCATACCATTGGGTTCATAACGAAAAATTATTAAATATAGACTATTTATTTATCATTTTTGGAGATCAGGAAGTCGAATTATTGTCAAAAATGAAAACGACATCAAGTTTAGGGGTCACGTCAGGCTAAAAATGTAAATTTTTGTTAGAGATAAAGTTTTTAGAAATTGACTATACCATTAGATCCGGAACGAAAAATTAGGCGAAATAGAGTATTCATTTGTCAGTTTTGGAGTCCGGACGGTCAAGTTATCGTCGATCAAAACAATAGGCGAAAATACCGAATTCATCCCACATTTTATTTAAATAATATTTTTAAATTTTTTTATATGTCATCTTCCCCAACTCGTCAATATAGCCGCGCGACATAATAAACGAAAAAAAAAAATCGTTTTTTCTTCCGATCTTCCACCTCAGATCCCTCACAAACGGTCCACTTTCAACAATCGCCGCAGAAGAGAAAAAGATCCGCAGCCTCAACATCTACAAAACCCACCCAACCTTTCTTCGTTTCACTTTCTATTTCACCCGATATCGTCAAAAATCAGCCGTATTTGGATACGGAAATTTCAAAACTTTGACCTCGGATTTCGTCCGTTTCGGGGTCAAATCGTCTTCCGACGCAGAAGGGAGAAACGTCCGCATTTGGATACGGAAACTAAAACAGTGACTTTTTGTTAGAACAATAATTTTTAAAATTCGATCATACCATTGGGTTCATAACGAAAAATTATTAAATATAGACTATTTATTTATCATTTTTGGAGATCAGGAAGTCGAATTATTGTCAAAAATGAAAACGACATCAAGTTTAGGGGTCACGTCAGGCTAAAAATGTAAATTTTTGTTAGAGATAAAGTTTTTAGAAATTGACTATACCATTAGATCCGGAACGAAAAATTAGGCGAAATAGAGTATTCATTTGTCAGTTTTGGAGTCCGGACGGTCAAGTTATCGTCGATCAAAACAATAGGCGAAAATACCGAATTCGTCCCACATTTTATTTAAATAATATTTTTAAATTTTTTTATATGTCATCTTCCCCAACTCGTCAATATAGCCGCGCGACATAATAAACGAAAAAAAAAAATCGTTTTTTCTTCCGATCTTCCACCTCAGATCCCTCGCAAACGGTCCACTTTCAACAATCGCCGCAGAAGAGAAAAAGATCCGCAGCCTCGACATCTACAAAACCCACCCAACCTTTCTTCGTTTCACTTTCTATTTCACCCGATATCGTCAAAAATCAGTCGTATTTGGATACGGAAATTTCAAAACTTTGACCTTAGATTTCATCCGTTTCGGGGTCAAATCGTCTTCCGACGCAGAAGGGAGAAACGTCCGCAGTCTCATTCTCTACATAACCCACCCAAATTCCTTCCGTTTTCTCGTGTTTTTCACCCCGTATAGTCAAAAATTAGCCGTATTTTTATACGGAGATTTCGTAACTTTGACCTCGGTTATCATCGGTTTCGGGGTCAAACCGTCTTTCGCCGTAGAAGGGAGAAGAGACGAACACATCGAGATCTTCGAAACCACCGGGTCGATTTCAAAAATCAGCCGCTTCGAAGTTCGGTCCGTCTCGATTTCAGTGCTGTTCACCTCGATTTCCGCGCACGTACTTCAATTCCGTCGCCAAGTGATTGTAAAGAACTCTCAATTTCTATTAGTAATCGTAGATTGTGAAAATTGCATTTAAGATTTTATCTGAAAATTTTTGATGTATTTCCAAAATATAGAATTCTTTTGTTATTTCAAAATTCACGTCAGAAATTGCATGTTTGATATGTTTAATTGTATTTTTAACAAATTATACGTGGGTAGGATATTTTAACGGGTTATTTCTATAAATTGGGTCTTGTGCACTGCTCGGACCCCGTTTTGATATGAAATTTGTTTTTTTTTCAATATTATTGATAAAAATAAATTCTTTAGTGGGAAAATGTGATTTAATATTCAATGAACTCATATTGAGTTGATGAATATCAGAAAATGGATGTTTTATTGAAGAGATTGAAAATTGTAAAAAAAAAAAAATCGTTTTTTCTTCCGATCTTCCACCTCAGATCCCTCACAAACGGTCCACTTTCAACAATCGCCGCAGAAGAGAAAAAGATCCGCAGCCTCAACATCTACAAAACCCACCCAACCTTTCTTCGTTTCACTTTCTATTTCACCCGATATCGTCAAAAATCAGCCGTATTTGGATACGGAAATTTCAAAACTTTGACCTCGGATTTCGTCCGTTTCGGGGTCAAATCGTCTTCCGACGCAGAAGGGAGAAACGTCCGCATTTGGATACGGAAACTAAAACAGTGACTTTTTGTTAGAACAATAATTTTTAAAATTCGATCATACCATTGGGTTCATAACGAAAAATTATTAAATATAGACTATTTATTTATCATTTTTGGAGATCAGGAAGTCGAATTATTGTCAAAAATGAAAACGACATCAAGTTTAGGGGTCACGTCAGGCTAAAAATGTAAATTTTTGTTAGAGATAAAGTTTTTAGAAATTGACTATACCATTAGATCCGGAACGAAAAATTAGGCGAAATAGAGTATTCATTTGTCAGTTTTGGAGTCCGGACGGTCAAGTTATCGTCGATCAAAACAATAGGCGAAAATACCGAATTCGTCCCACATTTTATTTAAATAATATTTTTAAATTTTTTTATATGTCATCTTCCCCAACTCGTCAATATAGCCGCGCGACATAATAAACGAAAAAAAAAAATCGTTTTTTCTTCCGATCTTCCACCTCAGATCCCTCGCAAACGGTCCACTTTCAACAATCGCCGCAGAAGAGAAAAAGATCCGCAGCCTCGACATCTACAAAACCCACCCAACCTTTCTTCGTTTCACTTTCTATTTCACCCGATATCGTCAAAAATCAGTCGTATTTGGATACGGAAATTTCAAAACTTTGACCTTAGATTTCATCCGTTTCGGGGTCAAATCGTCTTCCGACGCAGAAGGGAGAAACGTCCGCAGTCTCATTCTCTACATAACCCACCCAAATTCCTTCCGTTTTCTCGTGTTTTTCACCCCGTATAGTCAAAAATTAGCCGTATTTTTATACGGAGATTTCGTAACTTTGACCTCGGTTATCATCGGTTTCGGGGTCAAACCGTCTTTCGCCGTAGAAGGGAGAAGAGACGAACACATCGAGATCTTCGAAACCACCGGGTCGATTTCAAAAATCAGCCGCTTCGAAGTTCGGTCCGTCTCGATTTCAGTGCTGTTCACCTCGATTTCCGCGCACGTACTTCAATTCCGTCGCCAAGTGATTGTAAAGAACTCTCAATTTCTATTAGTAATCGTAGATTGTGAAAATTGCATTTAAGATTTTATCTGAAAATTTTTGATGTATTTCCAAAATATAGAATTCTTTTGTTATTTCAAAATTCACGTCAGAAATTGCATGTTGATATGTTTAATTGTATTTTTAACAAATTATACGTGGGTAGGATATTTTAACGGGTTATTTCTATAAATTGGGTCTTGTGCACTGCTCGGACCCCGTTTTGATATGAAATTTGTTTTTTTTTCAATATTATTGATAAAAATAAATTCTTTAGTGGGAAAATGTGATTTAATATTCAATGAACTCATATTGAGTTGATGAATATCAGAAAATGGATGTTTTATTGAAGAGATTGAAAATTGTAAAAAAAAAAAATCGGAAAGAGGGAAAAAAGGTATGAAACGATAAAATGTCAGAGTCACACCCGAGGGGTGATGTCTGCATTTTACGTTGTTATATTGTTTGTAGGTTGGTGAACAAATATCTAGGGATAATGTTACTAGTTGCATGTTTATTTACTTTCTGTTAGCGCGAGGCACTGTTTACGTTTCTGTTCTGTTATTTATTTTAGGCCGGGTGGCCACACTTGCATGGTAGGAAACTGGATGTCTATTCTCAACCTTGTATTGTTAATTTCTCTTTTGTTTTCAAATGAAAATAATATATATGTGTAGCTATTTTGTGAGCTGTTAAAGAGTTTGTGAATGCCTGAAGGGATAGTGCGTCATATCATCCGGAGTGGTGTACTATCCTTGGATGTACGGTAGGGACCACCAAGCTCATACGTGGTATGGGACGCGTATGAGAGTGGAGTCACAATTGGAATTCGGGTTTATTCCTCTCTATCTTTACTAGTGAACTTGTAATGTAAAGGTGGTCGTATACGAATGGTTTGTATATTTGGGAATCACATGCACGCCTGATAGGCATAGACGAAGATGATTAGTCAGTGATCACTAACAATCTATAGTAGTCGAACGTTCTGACACATCGAAAAGAGACCCATTGCTTACGGTCACGTCAAACGGCCAGCCTGAGCTGGATAAATGGTCAACCAAGCGTGGTAAACAGCGACCAGCCACAAAATCAGGAACTAAAAACCATAGAAGAATTGTAACATCATGTCCTGACTGGGAGCGATCCAGTTGTGAATCCCAAATCTCTAATTCCAATACTTCACCATTGTGTATTATGTACATGTTGCCTTATTTTGATATATAAAATTAAATCCATGTTTAATGTTTCTATTTGATCAATTAGATTTGTATAAAAAGAGAATGTTATAGTGAGTACTGTTGATTGATGTAATATGAGTTTTAAAATGTTTAGTTGCTCATCCCTGGCTATATGTACCAGTTAATCGTAGTTTCTTTTGTAAAATTTTACAAACTTTAAAATGATCTAGTATGCTTATTCGTTCATGTTAGAAGAGGTTATTAGCAGAAATTGTGTTTTTCCTTACTGGGTAACCATTGTTACTCACCCTTTCCTTCTCTACTTTTTTTAGTTTCAGATTTAGAGCTTGGCGAGGCAAGTATAGAGTACGAATAAGGATCATCTGGTTGGTCAGATAGACAACCAGAGTTCGTCACCTGGTAAGTACTAGGGCTATACCCCCTAGTGTTGTCAGTTCCCCAGGTAGTCTTATGGGTTCTGTCTTAAGTGTTAGGACTTTTGTTAGAGTGAGAAAATCTCTGTATAATCCTGTATATAAATTTTCTCTTCCGCACTCTGATCTATCGTACGATATTAGATGTGTATAAGCTTCCGCTAGTATTCTATTTTATGCGTATATATGCAGGATTGTATGTCGTTTATCAGGTGCAGGTTATTCGCATTGGAATGCTAACATAAACAGAGGAAACCATGCCGAAATTTCGAGGTGCCACCTACTACCTCGAGATCTGACATGGGGATTTGTGTTAGTGTTCGGCGGGGCGCCACAATAATGATTTCTTGAAATTGCCATATGTCATTAGCTCCAAGAAATGCCTTCCATAGTACCCCCTCTCGAGGTCTTTGATCTAGATCCGAGACCCCGAGATATATAGTTAGCTAACACGTGGCGATTTTCAATTGTGTGTTGGTCTGAGCTGGCTCATCAATTACATAAATTCAGGACATCCGACTGTACATATTTCGAAGATGGCGTGCGTAATTATTGCCCTCGTGATGTGTGCTCCCAACCGTTCCGTTGTGTGACGCATTTATGCATTGTCCACACGTGGTGTCTTGTGAATGGTCGGTTACACATGCGTATTCGTACTCTCACCTCGTTTTCAACACCATTTAATACTCCGCTGTTGTCATCATTGCTTCATTCTTCAAGGGCATCCTAGCCTTTGATCTGGTTACGCATCTCGAGGCCTCTTAAGCCCATCGTTTCTTCTCATTTTTCATTTTTACCTTTTAGTTTCTCTGCTATCTCTTATCTTTATGTTCTTGTGCAATCTCTCAAGCTTGACACAAACAAGGCACCTGCAAGTTCTCTGAGCATTTCAAGTTCCTTTTTCTAGTCGTTCTTTCTGCTAAGTTAGGAACCAAGTATGTTCTCCCTCTCCTCTAAAACGTTTTCTTCCCTTTTTCCTATTGTTTTTACTCCTCCATCTCCCAATGGCCAGGGGGAAATCCTATTCCCCCGCATGCCCTTCTCTATCTGATGTTAAGGAAGCTTTTGCTATCCTTGATAGCGTAGGTATGTCCTACTTGGACAAGCCCACGTCCTCTTGAAGTTTCTCCCAAGGTACCATCGTGGTATACTGGGGGAAAATTAAGGCAAGCCTCCGAGTTCCACTAAGTAAGCTAAATCAGGAGGTACTGAATTTTTACAGGTGGGCCTCAGGCCAAATGAGCGGGAACTTTTTTTGCCTAATCCACGACCTTGAGCAGATGAATGCTCGACTAGATGAGGGTCTACAGCTCAAGGCTCCTCAATATTAAGGCTCAATTCATTTTGAAGAGGTGCCCCAAAAAACAAGGCTTTTTCTACTTAACCAAAAGGAGAGGGATGCTGTCCTTGTTCGAGCTTCCCGACTCTAACAAGGAGTGGTTTTTGTTCCCAATCAAGTTAACTGGTGTAGACACCCCATTTTTGCATCTGCCCAATTCGACAATTTGTTAGTCGACTATTGTGGATTCCTAATGATGAGCATAAAAGAACTCGAAGGTTTGTGAGTATTGCTTGATCCCTTCTGTTTCTAGACTTTTCATCCCCTCTACTCGTTACGAATCAACATAGAAATTTACGCACGCTTAGGATCGCTATACCTTACATCTGATTTAGCAAACACTTACGCTTAGGTTCGCTAAACAGTTCGATAACTTACAGACTTTGCTACACTAGGAAAATATAATTTTGATACTTAGAAATACTCACACGGTGACCAAAAGAAACCTCACGCTGAAAATCATAGAAAATCTGAAAAATCACAAAAATGATGAAAATACCCCTCATAAATTTTGGACCTCCGAAAAATCTCGAAAGTACCTCCATTGAACTCAGAATGTCATTTCGAGTCTAACGGGACTCAAATCGATGAAAACAGAGAATTCAAGAAAAATCGTCAAAAATCGTAAAAATGAGCAAAACGCCCCTTAACATCCAACTCTAACATAAAGACCTTGATCCCTAGGAAAATAAAATTCAAATAAAAAATTAAACCAAAATAAAATTCAAATTGAAAATTAAATTAAGATCTAATTAAAATCCAAAATTTAAAATCAATTTAAAATCGTAAAATCAAATTAAATTTCAATTAAAATACAAAATAAAAATTATATTTAAATTACAAATCAAGAAACTGATTAAAAATACAAAATCAAAATTAAAAAAATAAATAGAAAATCACGTTAAAAATCATTCAACCAATCAAAATGCAAAATTAAATTTTAAAATCAATTAACCAAATCGACCAATTAAAATACATTCGATCAAATCAAAATCCAATTAATCAACCAATTAAAATACAAAATCAAAATTAAATTAAAATTGAATCAACCAAATCAAATTGAAATACAAAATCAAAATCAAAATTTAAACATCAAACTTAAATATCAAATTAAAGTATCGACAAAAATCAATCTAAATTCAATTCAAAATTAAATTGAAAATCAAGTTGAAAATCATTAGAATCAATCAAATCGATCAACCAATCAAAATAAAATCAAAATCAAATTAAAATTGAATCAATCAAATCAAATTTTAAAATCAAATTAAAATTCAAAATCAAATCATAATCAAACAAAAGTCAAATTAAAATTCAATTGATTAAGTAAAATGAAAATTAAAATCCACCAAACTTTTAAATCAAAATCCAATCTATCGATTAATATTGAAATTAAAATCCAATCGAATAATTAATATCGATCAACTAAATTCAAAACTAAAATTGACCAATCGAATTTAAAATTAAATCAATCAAAAAAAAAAAAATTTCACTCGATCAAATTGAAATATAAATCCGATTGAATTAAAATTGAGTTCCAACTGACCAATCAATTTAATGGTCTATGAGAGATCATTAAAGCGAGTAGCGTGGGATCACCACCTCCCATTCTCTAAAAATAAAAAATAAAAAATAATAAAAAAAGATAAAAAAAATACATGGACACACATTTTCTTCTCTAACTCTCTCTTCCCCATGTCCTCCATCTCCTTCTCTCCAACTTCTCATAACTACTCATGTCCTCCTCCATCACTCCCATTTCTTCCTCTTTCATGTTTGATGGTAGAACTATCATAAAAGAGGATCAAAGGAACCATTGAAAATGAGAAAAATATTTATGAGACTACCCTCTAAAAAAATAGTAACATTTTTTTACCATTAAACCTACAACCTTCTTCCTTTTAAAAAAAAAAAAGTCACACCTTATTCTCTATTAATGTCCTCAACTCCTCTCTCCCTCTCTATTTACCATAAAAAAAAAATCAGCTATAGCCTCACTTCCATTAACGTCTTCTTCGTTACCCTCAAAGAAAAAAAATTTATTTTGGAGAAAGATTCACACATCAAACTCACAAGATCACGACACTACTTATAAGCTATTTCGAGTTTTTATTGAAGAAATCCAAGCATCCGAAATCATTCGATAAAGGTAATTTTTTTTTTATTTACTTTTTTATTTCATTTATTTATTCTTGACTTCATAATTTTTTATGTATCCGAATGGATTCGTCGATTTTTTAGGTATACGTGACACTAATAACAAATTTTAAAATTTTCTGAAATATTGATGGATCAACAAATTAATTATTAATATTATCGGATCAATTTTCTTATTTTATAATATTAATGGATCAATTCGTTGATTTTACGAAATGTATGGGCTAATTCATTAAGTTTGGCGCATGTGACGATTTTGGAAAATCAAGATTTTCTTGAGCAAAATTATTGAGTCTACTCACTGATTTTTGGTACATTAGAAATTTGAATCGATTTATTTTCTATAAAATGGATATGTGAGTTAATTAAATACCGCATGTGACGATTTTGGAAAATCAAAATTTTCTTGATCAAAATTATTGAGTTGACTCACTGATTTTAGGTACATTAGAAATTTGAATCGATTTGTTTTCTATAAAATGAATATGTGAGTTAATTAAATGATTTTGCCGCATGTGACGATTTTAGAAAATCAAAATTTCCTTAATCAAAATTATGGAGTTGACTCACTGATTTTTGGTACATTAGAAATTTGAATTGATTTTTTTTCTTTATAAAATGAATATGTGAGCCAACTTACTGATTTTGTATACATTGAAAATTCCAAATCAAAATTTTCTATGAAATGGGAGTCAACTCATTGAATTTTTTTGTGCATTGGAAATTCCAAATAGAGATTTTCTATAAAATCGGGCATGTGAGTCGACTCATTGATTTTAATACACGTGGCATTTCAAAAATCAAGATTTATTTGATAAAAAATTTATGGATTAACTCACTGATTTTAATACACGTGACAATTCAAAAATCGAATTTCTTTGATTAATAATTTGTGAGTTAACTCGCTAATTTTATGATGCACGTGACAATTCAAAAATTGAATTTCTTTGGTAATAAATGTGTGGGTTGACTCATTGATTTTGGGACGCACGTGACTATTCAGAAATCAAATTTCTTTGATAAAATGTCGTTACGTGGCAATTTAAAAAATCGAATTTCTTTAATAAAATGTCGTCAATGAGCCAATTCACTAATGTTGTATACGTGGCATTGAGAATCGATTTCATACTATTCAAAATGTGATTGAATTGATCCATTAATTTTTGGTGCCACGTAAGCCTTATTAAATCGTGGGATTCCTTTTATGCGAAATTTGAGAATCTATGTAATTATCTTAACCATAAGATTCGTTTGGCAAACTAGACATAAACTGATGATGATGATTGGACCATGGTCTTGACCCTAGTCTTATCCCATTGACCATAGGTTAGTTTTGGATCGTAGTAGATATCGATCATCTCGATCGGACGGGTTCAGTGCCTAACACCTTCCGAAACTCGTAACCTAACCCCTTACCCATCTCTCTGATCCATGGACCGACCCATATCCATTTGGAGTTAATTTTGGTTCCTAGACCTAAACTAGGTGGCGACTCCCTATTCTTTTAAAATTCTTGAGATACATAGATCGAACCCCTATCCGCTATTTAGCGAACGGGCGGGTCGAGGCGATTTCAGTGACGACTCCACTGGGGAATTTAGGGTCAAACTTGACCCGATCCAAGACTATCGTTAGGTTGAGTTTTTCATCGAGGCAACCCAGTTGACTCAATGAGAATCTTATATTAGGCTAGATTTTGTTCTTTTTTTCATTGGCATGTGATTAGATATGTTTAATTGTTTATCTCTATTAATTGGATTGATGATTAGATATATTTGATTTGTGTGGATGGATATTTACGAAAAATGCCCTGGTCGCACTTTGTCCCTTTGCACACACTCACGAGCATGCATATGCATATTTGCATCATGTCATGTCCTTATAAACCCAGTAGCCGGATCTAAACTAACCTGGTCCTTCGGGACACGGGGGACGCCCGTGAACGCTACAACTTCAGTACAGTACCTTCGGGTATATCAAACTAGGGCACCACGTATTGCTGACTAGGTAAAACTAGAATAGTATATCGGTGTTTCGGGCTGAAGTGACTTAAGCTTTGTTCTAACCTAACCTCAATCATATAGAAAGTCTAGAACTTAGGTGTGGTCCTATTAGACCATGATTCAAATCGATCATAAGTGCTCCCGGGTTGTCTTTCTTTAATCTAACCAAAAGGTAAGTGGGTGGACCGGTCCACATCGCTCAAATTGAACCCGCTATACCGGTCCAACCCAATAACATAACTGATGAGACATACCGATCAATGTCTATTTTAACCTGTTAACATAATTGGTAAATAGATCTCATGGATCAAAACATGGACCGATTGGACTAATTAACTTAAAAATAGTAGATGAAGTGATTCAAGTAGAATATTCAGATCCATTGGGTCAAATCGGCCCAAACTCAAATGGGTACACAATCCCAATAATTTTTATTGGCCAATTTAATTTAATGGACTGAATATTTTATAATCAACAAGGTTGGGATTAGTACAAAATATATTAAGGGCTGTATCGACTAGCACAACCTAAATCTTACTCTTGGAAGGTCATACAACCCTTAATCATTATCAAATTTTATAAGATTCCTGATCAATTGACAAATCATCTTCATGCAACTTCTTGCTCAACGTGTCATCAGTTAAAGACTTTGAATCTAGGGGGTTAATCTACTAAATGTTATCAAGAGGGACTTTTAATTCTAATCGCTAAAACCTATCCTTGGGTCAGTAGCAAATAATCCACCATTAACGGGGTTTTAGGATACTATTGCGCTTAAACTTAAGCGTCTGCCACCTAGTTGGAGTCAAAAAGCCAGGTCGTTTGGAAAGAACATCAGCACCAAGTGAACCGTTAAGAATGGCTTCTGAATCTGAACTCGTAGAAATTCATGAGATTTTAAAAGTCTTTGCAATGGATATGAACATCATAAAGAGTAAGGTAGAAGTACTGGAACAGATCTCCGAATAAAAAAGAAACCATCCTGACGATCTGTAGCGCCCCGCCAAATGCTAACACAAATCCCAATACCGCCTCGAGGCACTAGGTGGCGCCTCGAAATTTTGGCATGGTCTCCTCTGTTTATGTTAGCGTTTCACGGAACTCAAACCTGATAAACAATACCAAACAATCCTGTATAAAGCAACGAATCCACAATGACTAAAGAACGAAAGATGATAAATTTTATAAACAACAAAATAAGGAAGATTAGAATTGCGCAAAAAGGTATAAAGTTATACAGGATTACAAAGTCTATCCTCACTCTAACATAGACCTAGCACTCGGTCCCAAAATACTATGTACACCTCCTAGGATGAACAGACTCCTAGTAGAAGTAGTCGTGTTGCTCACCGGGCAACGGACTCTGGTCGTCGATCTGACTGACCAGGTATTCCTCGGCTAATAGCTCAGCACCCGCTGCGCCAACTGAAGGCTCTGCAACTAAAAAAAAATGGAAGGAAAGGGTGAGTAACAATGGTTACCCAGTAGGTCCACAAACAATTCCTACTAATAACCTCCCCTAACGTGATCGAGTAATCATACTTCATTATTTTAAAACATGCAAGTTTTACAATTGAAACTACGATTGATTGGTACATATAGCCAGGGATGAGCAACTAAACATTTTAAAAATTATACAAAGCATCAACCATCCATACGCATTATACGTTTTCTATTTATGCAAATACAGTTAACAACATTGAAATAGTAGACATGATTTTCAGTTTATAATCCGAAATATAACACCAATACATAATACAAGTGGTGGAGTAATGGAATTTGAGCGTTGGGATTCACGACTGGATCGCTCCCAGTCGGGACATGATGTTACAACATAAATATTGCTTTTAGTTCCTGATTTTGTGGCCGGTCGCTGCACTTACCACATTGGTGACCATTTATCCGGTTCAGGCTGGCCGTTTGACGTGACCGTAAGCAATGGGTCTCTTTTCGATGTGTCAGAACGTTCGACTACTATTAGATTGTTAGTGATCACTGACCAATCATCTTCGTCTATGCCTATCAGGCGTGCATGTGATTCCCAAATGATACTCCACTCGTATACGACCACCTTTACAATACACGTTCACTGGTAAAGATAAGTAAGGAATGAACCCGGATTCCAGTTGTGACTGCACTCTCATACGCGTCCCATACCACATATGAGTTTGGTGGTCCCTACCGTACATCCCAGGATAGTGCACCCCTCCGGATGATGTGACACACTATCCCTTCAGGCATTCACAAACCCTTTAACAGCTCACAAAATAGTTACGCATATATATAGTTTTTCATTTAAAACAAAAGAGAAATTAACAGAACAAGGTTGAGAATGGATATCCAGTTCCTACCATGCAACTGTGGCCACCCGGTCTAAAATAAACAACAATACTCAGCGCACGCGCTAACATAATCGAAAATAAACATGCAACCCTTTCATTAATAACCTGGATATCCTTTCACCAACCTACACACAACATACAATGTAAAATGTAGACATCACCCCTCGGGTGTGATTCTGACATTTTACCGTTCATTCCCTTTTCCCATTCTCTCGACATTCTCACTTTTCATCTTTTCACATCGACCATCCATTTTCAATATTTCAAAGTCATTCTTTTGGTCTTTCCATTAAAAACCATCAAAGTTTATAAAAATAAAGTTCCAGCGATGCTCGGGACCAAGGCTGCTAAAAAATAGAGAAAGCTGGTAAAAATTTGGCTAAGTGTCAGAAACTCAATTTTCCAAAGTTTTCGAAATTGAAAACGGGTTTTTCGAAATGAAAGTCTCGATCATGAGATTCGACACCATATAGTTTTTGTAATCTAATTCAAAGAAACGCGAAAGTTATTTCATTTTGAAAACTTACCGAAAACGTCGAAAATTACGTTTTGTTCTTTAAACCAAAATTCGGATTTTGATCCTTTGAGATTTGGATCTTAAAACCATTCCCATTGTTCCGAAATGGGGGGTAAAACCTTAATTTCATTAAAGAACTTAAAGTAAATGGAAATTACTTAAATAACTTAAAGTAAATGGAAATTACTTAAATGTTTTTAATGAAATAAAGGGTAACAAATAGTGTATAAGGTGTGAGGAGGTCAAGCCAAGAGTCAAAACACTGTTCTGAAGAAAACTGTGTTTGTCGGTAGCAGAGTCAACATGTTGTCGGTGGAACCGACAGAATACACATCGGCAGGTGTCGGTGGGACTGACGGTCCTACCGACAGAACAAAGTTTTTGGGTGCTTCTTGATTTCGTCGGTGGCAGAAGCAACATTCTGTCGGTGGGACCGACAGAATGCCTTAGGCAGGTGTCGGTGGCACCGACCCTTCCCACCTATAGCCTGAACCTCACTCGTGATTTTTGGGTTTATCGATCCATTTTTCGATTTCTTGTTCCATTCTTCGAACCATTCGACCCACCCACGATTTTGTTATCAAAATTCGATAAAACATAAACAAAACACCTACTTCTACCATGAATTTGAAATCAAACACCAATTTCTACGATTTAAATGCAAACAATAAGTTTTGTTTCAAAACCCTAAATGCACATTGAGAAATCTAAAGTTACCAATAGGAATTAAAAGTCCCCTACTTGTTTGTGGACGCCGAAAGCGATGAACTCGTATAAGGATCAAAGTTGGTGGTGAAGGAGTTGGTGTTGAGTTGAGTTTGATGCAAAGTGAGCTAGGGTTTGCAATCCCCTTTGACGACGGCACTCCTTTGCTTCTACAATGAATGGTGGACCTAACTCTCACTTGATGAAACCCTCGATGAAGATGTATTAAGATTCACTCGAACACACGGCTGGATTTGGATGGAGGATGGGGAAAACAAATGAGAATGGGTTAACAAGGAGGGTGAGGTTGTTGCTATCGTCGTAGCCGACAACTTTGTCTTCTTCGTCAAAGTTCAACGGTCATTCGTTCTTAACGGATCTTGAGGAGAAGAGAAGAGAAACCCTAGATTTAAGAAAAATCTGAGTTTGGGTGCTTTAGAGAAGAAAGAAAGTGATTTAAAAGAAAATAAATTTTCTTTTATAATAAGGGCGAGGGCATACTTGTAATTTCCTTATTATTTCTAGTTTCAACCGTAACTTGAATATCCGGACTCAAAAAATGACAAACGAGTATTCCATTTTGAATAATTTTTCGCTACGGATCTAATGGTAATGTCGAATTTTCCTGATTCTCCCTCTAAAGAAAATTTTACTGTATGGGTCCCACTCGACACGAAATTCGAGGATTTGTTAACTTTTTCACCCGAACTTGAATTCAAACTTGCTTATAGGTTAAAGTATATATATTTCGATCGTTTTGAAACTAATGGCGAAGTCAATCTTCAATAAAAACGAACATAGCATAATCCGGGTACTTGACTCTAAGTTTCCTTTCTAAAATATTCTTCAAATAAATACTATCTGATTTCCTCGAGATACGAGTTAAAAATACGGGGTGTTACACGATCAAAGGGACAAATGACTGGAAGGTAACATAGCGAAGACTCTGTATGAGGTTTATGAGCTTGAAGAAAATGATGAGCGTTTTAATGAGAATCTAATGTTGGCTAATAGAATGACTCAGTTGGAAATAGCCGTGAAGAATATAAAAGGGATTGAGGAAATCACGGCAGGAATAGAGACTTTAAATCAAATCCCTAAGATCTGTCTGCCCGAGAAGTTTGTCATGCTAGAAATGGAAAAATTCAATGGAGTAGGCTACGCAAAAATGCATCTCAAGGTATAGGTCACCAACATGCACATAATGAGCCTCAGTGACGAACATATGACATTATTGTTCCAATGTACTCTATCAGGATCAGCGCTACGATGGCTAATGTCCCAAGATTCAGTTGCAATAGTTACATGGAAAAATATGTCAAGGATGTTCTGGCACCAGTACAAGTACAGCACTAAAATCAAAACTTCTCGAAGGGATTTGTAATCTACTAAGTAGAAGAATGGGGAAACATTTATTGATTTCATTAGCCGTTGGAGGGCTAAGGCTGCACAGATGTGGGATAGACTATCGGGAAAGGAACAAGTGGCAATCATCTTGAAAAACCACTCGTAGGGGTATGCTTAGCATTTAGTTGCCCAATATCTCCCCACATTTGAATCCCTTTTACAAGCTGGAAGCCAACTTGAGGATGCTTTTGCCTTTAGGATCCTTTCCAACCCTTCTGACAATAAGCTCAAAAAGTCATTCCCCAATTTCAAGCCTAATACTAATCATCTTCAGGTAGCCAGTACATCTGTTACACCCATCAATTCTACTACCTTGTCTATTAACCAAACTAGTCTCAGTCAACCTCGACTGCGTAGGAAGTTCACTAATCTTGGGATGTCCTTGAGCGTTGTATTTCAGAAACTATTAAGTAAAGGGCTCATTACACCTCTTCAACCTCGACCTCTATCGAGTCCACTCCCCGCTTCTCACAATCCCAACTCATTTTGTAAGTTTCACCAAAATCCTGGTCACCTTACTGATCATTGTGTTACCCTTCGTCATACCATTCAAGACCTCATCGATGCCAAAAAAGTTATCGTCCCTACCCGACGCAACCGAATGTTGCCACCAATCCTTTACCTACGTATCAACCTCCCCAGACCTTGAACATGGTGCTAATACCGATCTCCCATTTGACCCAGTCCTCCTCATCCACCCAGTCAATCCTAAATTACCTAGCCCTCCTCTTATTGGAATGATAGTCCCCAAGGAAGTTATCACTACTGGCTGTGAAACATTCAACTTAACTTCAGATGGAATTTATTGTTTATCTCCACCTCATTATGATAGCTCTACACTCATCATTCAAACGGACTTAGAAGAATCTAGTTTCTTAAAAGATGAAAATCCTTACTTATTGGATCAAGAATATGAATACTTCTCCCTCTATCGCAATGAACACGAACATGTGACTCGAGAAAAAATAACTTTCAAAATATTTGAACTCGATACAACCTTGGTTAATAAAGAAGAATCAAGTCTGAATAAGAAAATATTAGAAAAAGTACAAAGAATCTGAAGAAGAAGTTCAAGACTGGCAAATTACCACAGAGTCTCTCAACATTTCCCAGTTGTTCCTTGAAGATTACCATGTTTCAGTCCTACCGGTTGAAAAAAATGTCTTGAGTCCTTAGTTTGTAATCAAACCCATGTGATTTAGTTTGAGTATAGTTTTCTTATTTCGTAACGGCTTATTCTTGTTAGATCAAGTCTAGCATTTTTTATTTCTGTTGAGTCGAGTCCGCAATGGTGTCTGTCGCCCCATCTGATTTTAATTGAATAAAAGAAATTTCTGAATACCTCAAGTGCATTAACGAGTTAACTAATAATCTTGCTTTAGGAGAGGATCCTCTAACAAGGAATCTCCTCCCCAATCAATCGAATTATTTAAGCAAGAAGACAAAAGTCAGGTTTAACCTCTAATCGAGAAAACAAAGGTCATTGACCTCGGAACAAAAAAAATAATTTTCAAAAAATTCAAATCAAAATTGACTTATCCCCAGAGGAACACGAGGAGATGATGAATTTATTCAGAAAACTCAAAAGACTTTTTCACGTAGTCCTTTGAGGATATTTTGGGTAAGCTTAGGTGTTGTTCAACAAGAAATGGATACCTATCCTACGAGCTAGAATGGAATCACATAATCAGAGGACGAGTCACATCATTGTTGAATTTCTAAAAAATGGAAAGAAATCCAAAATAGAGTACTATTAAGGCAGTTAATAAGAATCTCGAAACTTCTATCACAAATGTGTTAGACACATTGAGATTGACAAGAAAAACCATAGTTCACGCCTTCAACATGTCAAACTTCGACTCAATTTTCTATACGGACTACTTCAGGGTTCTATGTTATGTGGCATGAAAGGAAATTTGAAATGAAAAGTTCATTTTTTAAAGTACAAATAAAATACCCATCGTTAGAAGTGAATTTGATTTATCGCCATGAATCATTTGTATTTTGATACGAAAACGAAAATGCGGGACATGCAAGTTGAAGGTTGAGCCTTTAAAGAAAATTGCAAATTCAACAAGGAAGGTCATCCCGTCATCAAGACAAGACTGTTTGGAAAAGCTGTCAGACTTCAAAGATCATCACGACACCAAAATGCTAGAATCAATCAACCTTGGCCAAATCGAGCGGTACTATATCTAAGGAGGCCATCTTTGGCCAAACCAATTTTCATGTTACCCAGCTCAATATTTTATTTTTCAGGCCTTTTGTAGCCTTTCAAAAAATAAAATTGCATTTTTCTTTCTCAGCCCGATCACCTAATCTAGGGGAGGGAATGTACTTGAACTACGTTTTGGTCTGATCCCAAAAACAATTGGGGTACGTAGGCAACTTGAGAAGTTACTTCAGGCCCAACCACATCAAAATAAAAATATATATCCACCAACAAAAAGGATATTGTCAAAATGGGAAAGAAAATTCAAAGAAAAAGAAAAAAATTCAAAGAAATGTCGCACAAGGGGCATTTGGGTTTTGAGCCTCAAAATTCCTTTCTTTTATGCCCAGTCCTAAGCTTACCTATGAAAGTCCTCCTAAGTACCGAGCGGAAAAGTCAAGGAAGGAAAACAAAGCGTGATCAGACAGTAACTCCAGAAGTTCAAAAAGGAAGAAAAGGGAAAATAAAACCTCTAAGTTAAAAATTCGAAAGGACGGCCTTGGCAACAATTAGAGCAAAGTGAAAAAAATTAAAGAAAAATGGTAAGCTCGCTAGATCGAAAACCTGGAAAGGTGATTTAGGCAAAAACTAGAGCACGCTCGCTAGTTTGAAAACTTGAAAAAGGGATCTAGGCAAAAATCAGAGCAATCAATAGCAAATCTCATTCCAGATGAGAATCCAAAAAGCGGTTCGAGACAAAATCTTGAAAGTCTGAAGGGCTAACTGCATCGACTTTGGGACAAACAATTAATCACCGTAGAATCAATACCCAGTTTAAACCAAATATATACTCAGTGGATACAAGTGTCTCGTCTACGATTGATCTTAAGAACTTCACGTCCTTAAGTGAACCGATGAGAAGAAAGAACAGATTCTGCGATAAAAATTTCAAAAAGAAATATTATGTTCCAATTTCTTTGAGCCTGACTCAAAATCCTCAATATAAAAAGTCGAAATTAAATGTTAAACCTTTATTGCGCTTGCGGTAATCAAAGATTTCAAACTTTCATAGTAGGGGCACTTCCCTTTTCTAAAGAATGTAGTTGTCCCCTTACACAAGGGGCATTTTTTGTTCTCAAACTATGTTCAGCTATCCTCAGTACAACACTCCCTATCAAACTAGGGGCATTCTGTTCTGAAGCCTAATCAATTTTGATCCCAAAGGATAAGGTTAATCTTGAATTGAAAAGTACCCTTTTGATAGCAACTTTGAAAACCCTTGAGGTTCAAAGAAAGTTAAAATGTTGACTGGACCTTCATAAAATCCAACTCTTTCCAAAAGTGTTATTGACTTCTTGTTTGTTTTGCCCATACAAAATAGTTCATTACTCTTCCACCCCGAGTAGGTAGAGTAGGACTCCCAGATAAATAGTTCATTACTCTTTCACCCTGAGTAGGTAGAGTAGGAATCCCAAACAGTTCATTACTCTTTCACCCCGGATAGGTAGAGTAGAACTCCCAGAAAATTGTTCATTACTCTTCCACCCCAAGTAGATAGAGTAGGACTCTCAGAAAACAGTTCATTACTATTTCACCCCGAGTAGGTAGAGTAGAACTCCTTGAAAATAGTTCATTACTCTTCCACCCCGAGTAGGTAGAGTAGAACTCCCAGATAAACAGTTCATTACTCTTTTACTCCGAGTAGGTAGAGTAGAACTCCTAGAAAATCGTTCATTACTCTTCCATCCCGAGTAGGTAGAGTAGGACTCTCAGACAAATCGTTCATTACTTTTCCACCCCGAGTAGGTAGAGTAGGACCCCTAAAAAAAAAGTTCGTTACTCTTTCACCTAGGGTAGATACAGTAAGACATTCAACTTTTGCTCAGATTATGCTCAAATTATGCTCAGACCTTATGCTCAGTGTATGTTCATATTTTACTCAGTTTTACTCAAATTTTTTCTCAGGTTTTGCTCAGATTTTATTACGCAGTTACCCATCAATAAGTTTCTTATCCTCTCATCATGAATGCGTTGAATGGAGATGTGCCTTTTTAAAAAATCATCACTACATAGTGACACATATGTGCACTCGCATTGCATTTGCATTAGTCAAAGAAAAATTTTCAAAATTCAAGGATCTGACATTTTTCCAAGGAGAGGTTACCCTCAAGGATCTGGACACTTCGTCAAATTGTCAAAGTAGGCTGCAAAATGGATTATCACTAGCTTTGGCATTTGGATGTCGCATTATCTAGCATAATAGATTGGGCATCTAGTTTGCTTCCACCCTCTGCCAAAGAGGGGCATCTATAGACACCCTATTTTTGCATCTTCCCAATTCGACAATTTGTTAGTCGACTATTGTGGATTCCTAATGATGAGCATAAAAGAACTCGAAGGTTTGTGAGTATTGCTTGATCCCTTCTATTTCTAGACTTTTCATCCCCTCTACTCGTCACGAATCAACATAGAAATTTACGCACGCTTAGGATCACTACACCTTACATCCGACTTAGCAAGCACGTACGCTTAGGTTCGTTACACAGTTCAATAACTTAGAGACTTCGCTACACTAGGAAAATATAATTTTGGAACTTAGAAATACTCACATGGTGACCAAAAGAAACCTCACGCTGAAAATCGTAAAAAATCTGAAAAATCACAAAAATAATGAAAATACCCCTCATAAATTTTGGACCTCCAAAAAATCTCGAAAGTACCTCCATTGCACTCAGAATGTCATTTCGAGTCTAACGGGACTCAAATCGATGAAAATAGAGAAATTCAAGAAAAATCGTCAAAAATCGTAAAAATGAGCAAAACGCCCCTTAACATCCAATTCTAACATAGAGACCTTGATCCCTAGGAGAATTCAAACAAAAAATTAAAACAAAATAAAATTCAAATTGAAAATTAAACTAAGATCCAATTAAAATTCAAAATTTAAAATCAATTTAAAATCGTAAAATCAAAATTAAATTTCAATTAAAATATAAAATAAAAATTATATTTAAATTAAAAATCAAGAAACCGATTAAAAATACAAATAAAAAATAAAAAATAAATTGAAAATTAATTTAAAAATTATTCAACCAATCAACATGCAAAATTAAATTTTAAAATCAATTAACCAAATCGACCAATTAAAATACATTCGATCAAATTAAAATCCAATTAATCAATCAATTAAAATACAAAATCAAAATTAAATTAACCAAATCAAAATTTTAAATTAAATTGAAATATAAAATAAAAATAAAAATTTAAATATCAAACTTAAATATCAAATTAAAGTATCGACAAAAATCAACCTAAATTCAATTCAAAATTAAATTAAAAATTAAGTTGAAAATCATTAGAATCAATCAAATCGATCAACCAATCAAAATAAAATTAAAATAAAATAAAAATTGAATCAATAAAATCAAATTTTAAAATCAAATTGAAATTCAAAATCAATTTAAAAAAATTTAAAATCAAGTCATAATCAAATAAAAGTCAAATTAAAATTCAATTAATTAAGCAAAGTGAAAATTAATATCCATCAAACTTTTAAATCAAAATCCAATCTATTGATTAACATTGAAATTAAAATCCAATCGAACAATTAAAATCGATCTACTAAATTCAAAACTAAAATCGACCAATCGAATTCAAAATTAAATCATTCAACAAAAAAAAAAAAAATCCACTCGATCAAATTGAAATAGAAATCCGATTGAATTAAAATCGAGTTCCAACCGACTAATCAATTTAATGGTCTATGAGAGATCATTAAGGCGAGTAGTATGGGATCACCACCCCCCATTCTCCAAAAATAAAAAATAAAAAAAAATAAAAAAAGAGAAAGAAAATATGTGGACACACATTTTCTTCTCTAACTCTCTCTTCCCCATGTCCTCCTTCTCCTTCTCTCCAACTTCTCATAACTACCCATGTCCTCTTCCATCACTCTCATTTCTCCCTTTCTCATGTTTGATGGTAGAACTACCATAAAAGAGGATCAAAAGAACCATTGCAAAGGAGAAAAAAATGTTTTTGAGGACACCCTCTAAAAAAAATAACAACATTTTTTTTATCATTAGACCTACAACCTTTTTTCTTCCTTTAAAAAAAAGTCACATTCTTCTCCATTAATGTCCTCAACTCCTCTCTCCCTCTCTATTTACCATAAAAAAAAATCAGCTATAGCCTCACTTCCATTAACCGTCTTCTTCATTACCCTCAAAGAAAAAAAATTTATTTTGGAGAAAGATTCACACATCAAACTCACAAGATCACGACACTACTTATAAGCTATTTCAAATTTTTATTGAAGAAATCCAAGCATCCGAAATCATTCGACAAAGGGAATTTTTCATTTATTTATTTATTTTTTTATTTCATTTATTTATTCTTTACTTCATAATTTTTTATGTATTCGAATGGATTCGTCGATTTTTTAGGTGTACGTGGTACTAATGATAATTTTTAAATTTTTCTGAAATATTGATGGATCAACTAATTGATTATTAATATTATCGGATCGTTTTTGTCATTTTATAATATTAATGACCCAATTCGTTGATTTTATGAAATGTATGGGCTAATTCATTAAGTTTGGCACACGTAACGATTTTGGAAAATCAAGATTTTCTTGATCAAAATTATTGAGTCTACTCACTGATTTTGGGTACATTAGAAATTTGAATCGATTTATTTTCTATAAAATGGATATGTAAGTTAATTAAATGATTTTGCCGCACGTGACGATTTTGGAAAATCAAAATTTCCTTGATCAAAATTATTGAGTTGAGTCACTGATTTTAGTTACATTAGAAATTTGAATCGATTTGTTTTCTATAAAATGAATATGTGAGTTAATTTAATGATTTTGTCACATGTGGCGATTTTGAAAAATCAAGATTTCCTTAATCAAAATTATTGAGTTGACTCACTGATTTTGGATACATTAGAAATTTGAATCGATTTTTTTTCTTTATAAAATGGATATGTGTACAAACTCACTGATTTTGTATACATAGGAAATTCCAAATCAAAATTTTCTATGAAATAGAAGTCAACTCACTGATTTTTTGTGTTCATTGGAAATTCCAAATAGAGATTTTCTATAAAATCGGGCAAGTGAGTCGACTCATTGATTTTAATACACGTGGCATTTCAAAAATAAAGATTTATTTGATAAAACATTTATGGATTAATTCACAGATTTTAATACTTGTGACAATTCGAAAATAGAATTTCTTTGATTAATAATTTGTGAGTTAACTCGCTGATTTTAGAATGCACGTGACAATTCAAAAATTGAATTTCTTTGGTAATAAATGTGTGGGTTGACTCATTGATTTTGGGACGCACGTGGCGATTCAGAAACCAAATTTCTTTGATAAAATGTCGTCACGTGACAATTTAAAATATCGAATTTCTTTAATCAAATGTCGTCAATGAGCCAATTCACTAATGTTGTATACGTGGCATTGAGAATCGATTTCATACTATTCAAAATGTGACTGAATTGATTCATTAATTTATGGTGCCAAGCAAGCCTTATTAAATCGTGAGATTCCTTTTATGGGAAATTTGAGAATCTATGTAATTATCTTAACCATAAGATTCGTTTGGCAAACTAGACATAAACTGATGATGATGATTGGACCATGGTCTTGACCCTAGTCTTATCCCGTTAACCATAGGTTAGTTTTGTATCGTAGTAGAGATCGATCATCTCGATCGGACGGGTTCGGTGCCTAATGCCTTCCGAAACTTGTAACCTGACCCCTTACCCATCTCTCTGATCCGTGGACCGACCCATATCCATTTGGAATTAATTTTGGTTCCTAGACCTAAACTAGGTGGCGACCCCCTATTCTTTTAAAATTCCCGAGATATATAGATCGAACCCTTGTCCGCTATTTAGCGGACGACCGGGTCGAGACGATTTTAGTGGTGACTCCACTGGGGAATTTAGGGTCAAACTTGACCCGATCCAAGACTATCGTTAGGTTGACTTTTTCATCGAGGCAACCCAGTTGACTTAATGAGAATCTTAGATTAGGCTAGATTTTGTTATTTCCTTCATTGGCATGTGATTAGATATGTTTAATTGTTATCTCTATTGATTGGATTGATGATTAGATATACTTGATTTGTGTGGTTGGATATTTACGAAAAATGCCCTGGGCGCACTTTGTCCATTTGTAAACACTGACGAGCATGCATACGCATATTTACATCATGTCATGTCCTTATAAGTCCAGTAGCCGGATCTAAGCTAACCTGGTCCTTCGGGACACGGGGGATGCCCGTGAACGCTACAACTTCAGTACAGTACCTTCGGGTATATCAAACTGGGGCACCACGTATTACTTGACCAGGTAAAACTAGAATAGTATATCGGTGTTTCGGGCTGAAGTGACTTAAGATTTGTCCTAACCTAACCTCAATCATATATAAAGTCTAGAACTTAGGTACGGTCCTATTAGGCCACGACTCGAATCGACCATAAGTGCTACCGAGTTGCCTTTCTTTAATCTAACCGAAAGGTAAGTGGGTGGACCGGTCCACATCGCTCAAATTGAACTGGCAATACCTTTCCAACCCAATAACATAATTGATGAGACATATCGATCAATATCTATTTAAACCAGTTAGCCCAATTCGTAAATAGATCTCATGGATCAAAACATGGACCGATTGGACTAATTAGCTTAAAAATAGTAGATGAAGTGGTTTAAGTAGAATATTCAGATCCATTGGGTCGAATCGGCCCAAACTCAAATGGTTACACAGTCCCAATAATTTTTACTGGCCAATTTAATTTAATGGACTGAATATTTTATAATCAACAAGGTTAGGATTAGTACAAAACATATTAAGGGCTGTATTGACTAGCACAACCTAGATCTTACTCTTGGAAGGCCATACAACCCTTAATCATGGTCAAATTTTCTAAGATTCCTGATCAATTGACAAATCATCTTCATGCAACTTCTTGCTCAATGTTTCATCAATTAAAGACTTTGAATCTAGGGGGTTAATGTACTAAATGTTATTAAGAGAGACCTTTAATTCTAATCGCTAAAACCTATCCTCGGGTCAGTAACAAATAATCCACTATTAATGGGGTTTTAAGATACTATTGTGCCTAAACTTAAGCGTCTGCCACCTAGTTGGAAAGAACATCAGCACCAAGTGAACCGTCAAAAATGACTTCTGAATCTGAACTCGTAGAAATTCATAAGATTTTAGAAGTCTTTACAATGGATATGAACAACATAAAGAGTAAGGTGGAAGTGCTGAAACAGATCTCCGAATCAACAAGAAACCATCCTGACGATCAAAGGGACAAAGGACCGGAAGGTTACACAGTGAAAAATCTAGATGAGGTTTATGAGCTTGACGAAAATGAGGAGCGTTTTAATGAGAATCCAATGTTGGCCAATAGAATGATTCAGTTGGAAACAGCTGTGAAGAACATAAAAGGGATTGATGAAATCGCGGCAAGAATAGAGGATTTAAATCAAATCCCTAAGATCTGTCTGTCCGAGAAGTTTGTCATGTCAGAAAAGGAAAAATTCAATGGATTATTCTTAGGAAGTTTTCTTATTTCGTAACGGATTATTCTTGTTAGATCGAGTCTAGCATTTTTTATTTCTGTTGAGTCGAGTCCGCAATGGTGTCTGTCGTCCCATCTGATTTTAATTGAATAAAAGAAATTTCTGAATACCTCGAGCGCATTAATGAGTTAACTAATAATCTTGCTTTAGGAGAGGATCCTCTGACAAGGAATCCCCTCCCGAATCAATCGAATTATTTAAACAAGAAGACAAAGGTCAAGTTCAACCTCTAATCGAGGAAACAAAGGTCATTGACCTCGTAACAAAAAAAATAATTTTCAAAAAATTCAAATCAAAATTGACTTATCCCCAGAGGAACACGAGGAGATGATGAATTTATTCAGAAAACTTAAAAAACTTTTTCACGTAGTCCTTTGAGGATATTTTGGGTAAGCTTAGGTGTTGTTCAACAAGAAATGGATACCTATCCTACGAGCTAGAATGGAATCACATAATCAGAGGACGAGTCACATCATTGTTGAATTTCTAAAAAATGGAAAGAAATCCAAAATAGAGTATTATTAAGGCAGTTAATAAGAATCTCGAAACTTCTATCACAAATGTGTTAGACACATTGAGATTGACAAGAAAAACCATAGTTCACGCCTTCAACATGTCAAACTTCGACTCAATTTTCTATACGGACTACTTCAGGGTTCTATGTTATGTGGCATGAAAGGAAATTTGAAATGAAAAGTTCATTTTTTAAAGTACAAATAAAATACCCATCGTTAGAAGTGAATTTGATTTATCGCCATGAATCATTTGTATTTTGATACGAAAACGAAAATGCGGGACATGCAAGTTGAAGGTTGAGCCTTTAAAGAAAATTGCAAATTCAACAAGGAAGGTCATCCCGTCATCAAGACAAGACTGTTTGGAAAAGCTGTCAGACTTCAAAGATCATCACGACACCAAAATGCTAAAATCAATCAACCTTGGCCAAATCGAGCGGTACTATATCTAAGGAGGCCATCTTTGGCCGAACCAATTTTCATGTTACCCAGCTCAATATTTTATTTTTCAGGCCTTTTGTAGCCTTTCAAAAAATAAAATTGCATTTTTCTTTCTCAGCCCGATCACCTAATCTAGGGGAGGGAATGTACTTGAACTACGTTTTGGTCTGATCCCAAAAACAATTGGGGTACGTAGGCAACTTGAGAAGTTACTTCAGGCCCAACCACATCAAAATAAAAATATATATCCACCAACAAAAAGGATATTGTCAAAATGGGAAAGAAAATTCAAAGAAAAAGAAAAAAATTCAAAGAAATGCTGCATAAGGGGCATTTGGGTTTTGAGCATCAAAATTCATTTATTTTATGTCCAGTCCTAAGCTTACCCATGAAAGTCCTCCTAAGTACCGAGTGGAAAAGTCAATGAAGGAAATAAAGCATGATCAGACAGTAACTCCAGAAGTTCAAAAAGGAAGAAAAGGGAAAATAAAGCCTCTAAGTTGAAAATCCGAAAGGACGACTTAGGCAAAAATCAAGGCAAACTCGCAAGGTTAAAAATTCGTAAGGACAGCCTTGGCAACAATTAGAGCAAAGAGAAAAAAATTAAAGTAAAATGGTAAGCTCGCTAGATCGAAAACCTGTAAAGGTGATTTCCACAAAAACTAGAGCACGCTCGCTAGTTTGAAAACCTGAAAAGGCGATTTAGGCAAAAGTTAGAGCAACAAAACAAAACAAAAGAAAAGTTAAGAACGGTTTGAGCTGAAATATTAGAAGTTCGAATGATCAAGTTTCAATATCTAGTTTGAAACAAATATAGACTTAGTGGATACAAGTATCTTGTCTATGATTGATCTGAAGAGTTTCATGTCCCTAAGCGAACCGATGGGGAGAGAGAACAAATTATATGATGAATTTCAGAAAGAAATATCTTGTTCCAAATTAAAAGTTAAACCTTTATTGCCCTTGCGGTAATCAAGGATTTCAAACTTTCATAACAAGGGCACTTCCTTTTTCTAAAGAGTACAGTTTCCCCCCTTACACTTGGGGCATTCGTTTTCAAATTATGTTCAATTATCCCCACTGCAATGTTCCCTGTCAAACTAGGGGCATTTTGATTCTGAAGCCTGGTCAATTTTAACCCCAAAGGATAAGGTTAACTTTGAATAAAAGATTACCATCTTGATAGCAATTTTGAAAACTCCTAAGATTCAAAGAGAGTTGAAATGTTTATCGGACCTTCATAAAATCCAACTTTTTATTAAAAAAAAATCAAATGCGAGGTTAATCCCCCGTTTGTTCCGTCAAAGCTAAGTTCATTACTCTTTCACTCCGAGTAGGTAGAGTAGAACTTTCCCGAAAAACTTAGTTCATTTCTCTTTCACTCCGAGTAGGTAGAGTAGAACTTCCTAAAAAATAATTAATTAGTTCATTACTCTTTCAGCCCGAGCAGGTAGAGTAGAACTTCCCAAAAAGAATTAGTTCATTACTCTTTCACTCCGAGTAGGTAGAGTAGAACTTCCCTAAAAATTAGTTCATTACTCTTTTACCCTAGGTAGGTAGAATAGGACTCCCAAAAAGCTTAGTTCATTACTCTTTCACTCCAAGTAGGTAGAGTAGAACTTCCTAAAAAAAAAAAAAATAATTAGTTCATTACTCTTTCACCACGAGCAGGTAGAGTAGAACTTCCAAAAAAAAATAGTTCATTACTCTTTCACTCCAAGTAGGTAGAGTAGAACTTCCCAAAAAAATTAGTTCATTACTCTTTCACCCCGAGCAGGTAGAGTAGAATTTCCCAAAAAATTAGTTCATTACTCTTTCACTCCGAGTAGGTAGAGTAAAACTTCTTAAAAAAAATTAACTAATAATTAGTTCATTACTTTTTCACCCTGAGCAGGTAGAGTAGAACTTCCCAAAAAAAAAAGCTTAATTCATTACTCTTTCACTCCGAGTAGGTAAAGTAGAACTTCCCAAAAAAATTTGTTCATTACTCTTTTACCCTGGGCAGGTAGAGTAGAACTTACCAAAAAATTAGTTCATTACTCTTTCACTCCGAGTAGGTAGAGTAGAACTACCCAAAAAAATTAGTTCATTACTCTTTCACCCCGAGCAGGTAGAGTAGAACTTCCCAAAAAAATTAGTTCAGTACTCTTTCACTCCGAGTAGGTAGGGTAGAACTTCCCAAAAAATTAGTTCATTACTCTTTTATCCTGGGCAGGTAGAATAGGACTCTCAAAAAGCTTAGTTCATTACTCTTTCACGCCAAGTAGGTAGAGTAGAATTTCTTAAAAAAACTAAATAAATAAATAATTAGTTCATTACTCTTTCATCCCGAGTAGGTAGAGTAGAACGTTCGAAAAAAAAGTTTAGTTCATTACTCTTTTACTCCGAGTAGGTAGAGTAGAACTTCCCAAAAAATTAGTTCATTACTCTTTCACCCTGGGCAGGTAGAGTAGAACTTCCCAAAAAATTAGTTTATTACTCTTTCACTCCAAGTAGGTAGAGTAGAACTTCCCAAAAAGCTAAGTTCATTACTCTTTCATCCAGGGTAGGTAGAGTAGGACATTTAACCTTTGCTCAAATTTTTCTCAGATCTTATTTTTCTTTGTTTAAACTCAAACTTTTTCTCAGGTTTTGCCTAGAGTTCATGTTTTACTCAGTTTTTTCATGAATGCGCAAAATAAAAACGTACTTTTTCAAAATTAGCATCACACCAATGCACATACATGCACTGCTGCATTAGCCAGGGAGAATTTTCTAAAATTAAAGGATCTGACACTGCCAATGAGAGCTCCCGCTCAAGGACTTAGCATTTTTTTAGTTCGGGAAGAACTTTACCCTCAAGGATCTGAACGCCTAGACAAATTGCTAAATCAGGCTGCAAAATGAACTGTCACTAGCTTTGGACTATCTACTAAAATAGAATTACTATCTAGTTTGCTTCAACCCTCTACCAAAGGGGGGCATCTGTAGACACCCCATTTTTGCATTCGCCTGATTAATCAACTCGTCAACCCCATCGCAAAGGTTCCCAATGATGGATGTTTATTCCAATGCTTTATTTGTTACTAGAAATGTTTCAAAAATCCAGATGAGGTATCTCGAACTGACAAAACTATAAAAACCACGTTACGCTAGGAAAATATAATCCCAAAAGCTTAGAAATCATCATTTTTCAGACAAAAAGAAGCTTTACGATAAAAATCACTAAAAAAATGATCAAATTACCAAAATACCCCTAATCTTAAAACATCCCTAGAGTTTACGTTACACTTAGCAAAATCTATTCAAACACATAAAACAACAAATCAAAATCAAATATACCATTTCGTCAATTTTCACAGAATTCGATAAAATTATGAAAATGCCCCTCATAAAGTTCACGACCATTTCGCACAAATATTTTTATAAATGAAACAAACCAATATTCCCATTCAATTCCTTATGAAAAATCGATTCTAAAACATCCTGGAACATAAAAAACTGACTTGAAATGCAAAAGTTATCTTCAGGGGTAAAACGATAATTTTCCAATTAAAAAATTTTAAAATTCTGAAATTAATAAATAAAATATTAAATAATGTAAAGTGAAACATTAATAAAATTAATTTAAAATTTTGAACAAAAAAATCGATCAATTAGGCTCTCAGGCAAAATTGTTGATGGTTGCCCAGATATTTATTAAAGGACCCCTCCATCTGGGGGTCCAAAGAATTAAAGATATAATAAAGGGGTGTTCTCCAAAAAATTAAAGTCAATCAAGTAAGACTAAAGTCAAAATCTTAAAATCAATCAAGTAAGACCCAAGTCAAAAAAATTAAAGTCAATCAAATGAGACTAAAAGTCAAAACCCTAAACTAATTAAGTCAATCTCATAAGACTTAAGTCAAAACCCTAATTAAAACCCTAACTAAGTCAATCTCATAAGATTAAAGTCAAAACCCTAATTAAAATCCGAATAAGACTAAGTCAATCTCATAAGACTAAAGTCAAAACCCTAATTAAAATCCTAAAGGAAACCTAATTAAACACTAACTCTACCCAAAAAATTTATAAATAGAAGCCTCCACACCCTATTTTCGTATCCAAGAATAAACCATGAGAGAAGTAGGTCAAAAAACTTCCCTAGCCTCCTAGAAACCTTAATTTTGAAGTCCTAACTCCTTACCTAACACTCATACCTCAATTTTAGCTCGAAAAACACCTAGAAGCCCTTCAAAAACACCTAGAAATCCATAAACAAATCCAAAGAATTCAGATCTAAGAAACAGATACCTTTCCTCGAAGATCAGAAATTAAATCCGGAGATAGAATGAAGCGAGGAGTACTGTACAAAGAGTTACTCTATCAGATATGAGGGAACAAGATCGTTGTCTTTAGAAAAGTATCTATTTCTTATTATTTTTTTTATTACTTAGGTGTTTTAGCAATGGAGTTTATTTGGGAATTAGTAGAGACCGACGTTTGCCGGGCGGGGTTGGTGCCTAACACCTTCCAACCCCGTAATGTGATCCCTGGACCCATTTTTTTTTCTTTTGTAGATTAGTAGTATTTTCCTTTTTAGAGTCAGTATTCGGTTCCTAGACCGTAATAACTAGTGGCGACTCCCAAACCTCAAAGGTCAAAAGTGGATCCTCGCACCCCGCGGATCGATGGCGCTTTCAACTTGATATTCATATTGAATTCAACATCTCTACCTCTCGTTCCATATTCTACTTATCATAATATTTTCTCAAAACTCTTGTCATAAACCTTATGATTTAAAATCTTACTCAAGAGGATAAATCCTACATCCCAACTTTCTACTAATCATAGTCTCTCAATGCTGCATATAAGATTTCCTCATACTAACTCATAAACCACAATATACGAACTACAACCTATTAATTATAATACAGTGTATTTTTTATTATTAATATAATACAATAATACCAAATCTAATACTTTACTACTTTCACATCACTTATAAATACACTACAACTATCTTTGGTTGTTTTCACGACAACACGACTTCAACTTTGGAAGGATCTACTATTATCCCTTCACTTGATACTACGTGCTCAAAGAATTTCACCTTACAAAATCAGAACTCATACTTGTTGAACTTAGCATATAGTTTATGTTCTCGTAATTCTGTAGTGTGAGTTTGAGGTGTCTCTCGTGATCCTCCCTCGATATAGAATAGATTAGGATATCATCCATAGATGCCATCTTGTCGAGGTGCTTCCAAAATTTTTGGTGCATAATATCCATAAATGATGTTGGTGCATTCATTAGACCGAAAGGCATCACTAGATACTCTAAGTGTCCTAGCTTAGTCTAAAATGCAGTCTTCAAAATATTCACCTCCTGGATTCTAAACTGGTGGAACCCAGATCACAAATCAATATTAGAGAAATATTGGGCACCTTGTAGTTGGTTAAAAAGATCATCAATGCGTGGAAGGGAGTACTTATTCTTGATGGCCACTTGATCCAGCTTCCGATAATCAATACACAATCGAAATGACCCATATTTGTTCTTGATGAACTGAACCGATAATCCCCAGGTGAGGAACTCAGTCAGACAAATACCAAGCTTGTAAGTTTATCAAACTAAATTTTCAATTCAGGTTTCTATCAGAGTCATTCGATATGGTGTAATAAAAACAGGCCTCGTGCCTAGCACCAATTCAATAGAGAATTCTATCCCGCAACAAGGTGGCAAACCCAGTAATTCTTCTAGAAAAACATCCCCAAATTCCCAAACTACTTTTGCCATATCTACTGACATCTCTATCTCCGATACTCTCAAATTTTCCAATTATTTGTATAGAGAGCTATTTCTTCTATATCTAGATCCTTAAACTTTAACCCTCGGGTACCCCGATCTTCTAAAGAAAATCGATCTCACGAAACAATCGACATGAGCATGGTTCTATACTAACCAATCCCTCCCCAAGATAACGTCAAAATCACAACGATCTAGTAATATGAGATCAATAATCATTTCCTGATCTTCTATTCTAATTACACAATTTCGACATAATTTCTAAGTTATCTGATGGTCTCCTAACGGTGTAGATAATTTCATTATTCGGCCCGTTTTAGAAATTTCTAACTCTTGTAAATATGCAATCTCAATAGAAATATATGATCTAGAAGAGGCAGTATCGAATAAAACTCGAATTCTTAACATTATAAATAAAAATCGTATCTTCCAAACTATCGTCGGAAACAGGTACCTCCTCTTGGATCAAATTATATACTCTGTCTTGGGGTCTAGGAAAAACCCTTGTCTACAGCTGTGATAGAGGGCAATCTCTCACGTAATGTACCATCTGACTATACTTCAAACATGCCTTTATAGGTCTCTGTGAAGTGGGCAGTTGGTAAACTAGAGCATGTTGTTTCTGAAACTACCTTGTTGGTTCCCTTGGCTCTGATGGTATCTTTGGAGCCCCAACTACTCTATAACTCACTAGTAAATGAACTCAGTACTATAGATATGCTAACCTAGAGGCATTTGGCCTCGAATACATTGGCCTCTTGGCCAGATCGGATCTAGGAGGAAAATAAGTTTGGGGTCGACTGATCTGGCTATTGGAAGTTTGTAACTCCATCTCATCTTGCTCCGCCCTCTAAGCTCGACTCACCGTATCTCTATAACTAGTGGTCTCAATCATCGACATTCTAGCCCTTAGGTAAGGTTGTAATCCTTTAAAAATCTACGAGCCTTCAATAGATCTATCGTAATGAGCTCAAGTGCATATCGTGACAGCATAATAAACTTCAGCTCATAGTCAGTAATTGATATGTTTCCCTGTACCAACCCCAAAAACTCTTGGTGTTTGATCTCTCGAACCATTTCGAACATAAATCTATTGAGAAACATCATCTCAAAGTTTGCCTACTCGAATGGCCCATCTCCCAGTACATTCCTCTTGGAACTCCACCAATAATTGGCTTCCCTGTCGAACTGAAATGTAGTCACCATCATCCATTGATCTCTCAAGCAATGCATGGTACTCAAAACTTCTTAATTTTTTAAAATTCATTCCTCGACCTGAACAAGATAAAAAAACCCCAAAAGCTAGGTAGACGCAATCATTAAAAATTCTATAACCATATTGTAAACCGTCGCCAAACGCTAACACAAATCCTCATATCAGATCTCGAGGCACTAGGTGGCACCTCAAAATTTCGGCATGGTTTCATTTGTTTATGCTAGCATTCATAGGCATTCAACTTGTTCCACCTGACAAAAAAATCCATAATATCTGGTATATACATACAAAACATAATAATAATAGTAGAAGCCGATATATATCGAATAATATATGATAGATCAGAGTGCGGAAGAATAAATAAATTACAAGAGTCTAGAAATATTTTCTTGCTTTAACAAAAGTCCTAATGCTTAGTACAAAATCCATAATACTACCTGGATGAACTAACACAACTAGGGGGTATAGTACTAGTACTCACCAAGTAATGAACTCTGATAGTCTATTTGACCTACCAGATAGTCCTTACTCGTGTTCTATACTGGCTTCGCCAAGCTCTGGATCTGAAACTAAAATACGGAGAAGGAATGGGTAAGTAACAATGATTTTCCAGTAGGGAAACAAATAATTTTTGCTAATAACCTCTATTAACATGAACGAATAAACATACTGAATCCTTTTAACATATGCAAAGTTTTACAGAAGAAACTATGATTAACTGGTACATATAGTCAAGGATGAGCAACTAAACATTTTAAAACTCACATTACATCATCAGCAGTACTTATTATAACATTTTCATTTTATACTAATCTAATTGATTAAATTGAAACATTAAACATGCATTTCATTTTATATATCAAAATAAGGCAACAAATATATAATACACAACGGTAAGTAGTGGAATTAGAGAGATGAGATTCACGATTGAATCGCTCCTAGTCAGGACATGATGTTTTATAATAAAATATTAATTCCTGATTTTGTAGCTGGTCGCTGTTTACCACACTAGCGGAACAATTCATTAGGCTCAGGCTGACTGTTTGACGTGACCGTAAGCAATGGGTCTCTTTTCGATATGTCAAAACGTTCGACGTGTCAAAACGTTTGACTACTGTAGATTGTTAATGATCATTGACTAATTATCTTCATCTATGCTTCTCAGGTGTGTGTATGTGATTCGTAAATATAAAATCCATTTGTATACGAGCACCTTTACATTACGATTCATTGGTAAAAATAAAGATGAATAAACCCAGAATCTAGTTGTGACTCTAATCTCATATGCGTCCCATACCACATATGAGTTTGGTTGTCCTTACCATACATCCTATGATAGTATATCACTCAGGATGATATGACAGACTATCTATTCAGGTATTTACAAGTTCTCTAACAATTCATAAAATAACTGCATATACATATCATTTCTTTTTTTTGAAAATAAATAAGAAATTTTTCTTTGGAAACAAATAAGAAATTAACGTTATAGAATTAAGAATGGATATCCAGTTTCCTACCATGCAACAGTGGTCACGCGGCCTAAAATAAATAACAGAACAGAAACATGACTTGCACCTCGCGCTATAAAAAGTAAATAAATATACAACGAATATCATTATCCTTGGACATCCATTCACTAACCTACACATAATACTAGAATGTAAAATGCAGACATCACTCCTCGGATATGTGGTATGCTGTCGTATGCAACCAAAAATAAAATCTATACTCCTAAAAAATAAATGTATTAGTGCGAGTAAGGATCGTTCCCACGGAGAGTATCTAGCCCAGTTTTTATGCTATGTAAATAAAAAGGGGGGTTTCAAGTATAACGAAAATAATTTTAAGAAGAATAACTAAGGAACAATTCAAATAAAAGAATTAAAATCAATCAAAAGAACAAACATTGGTCTAAGTCAACTTCCACCATAGGAATTTTACAACTGATCATCGATGCAAGTATATATCAATTCACAGTTTGAATATTCACCGTTGGAACTATTTTCCTATCTCTCCTTAGTCATAGTTAAATAGAAAACAAGCGATCTAATTAATCCTAACTACTAAACAACCCAAAACAAGCGTTAAATGTTTAATCTAGTAGTAGCCTTAAGAATTAGAGAGATCGATGAAGCTAAATAATATAAGCACAAGCAGTTGTATTTAATTTAGTCGAGTATTTTTCCTAAGATCTAATAATTTCTGACGCAGTAAATCATTAAATCTTAGTTGATTCACAAATTAGAGGGATCAAACAATTAAGGATTTGATATCTAATCTAATAGTAGGTTGCAACGAATAATAAACTAGTAGGCCTCCTAGTAATTAAACGAGACAATAATGAAAATAGGCATAGAAGAACATCTAATACTTAAAGCATAAATTGAACAATAAAAATCAATTAGATCTCACAGTTTTTATTGATTCCCAAGCTTCCGTTTCCTTTGACCAATTAGAAAAGTTTAGCCACACAAAGCCATAATCCAAAACTCCCAAAAGAAAAAATTAGAGAAGAAGCGAGAGAGAGATATCTTCTTCAAGTCTTTTTTCTTCTACTCGTTATTTTTCCTCCTTAGAAGCCTACAAAATCTCCTAAAAATATTCTGAAATAACAATATCCCAATCTAACTAATTAAGGAAAATTATTAAAAATAAAATAAAGTTCTAATATAATTAGGAAAGTGGTGTTTTCAATTGAAATTTTCGTGCACCAGATTTAGAAACTTTCTAAAATAAACCGTATCAACTCCGCGTCGAATTCGCGTCAAATTCACGTCAACAGTGCAGGTATAGCACCTTCAAGTCCGATTTCGACCTTGATACAGTCAATATCTTTCAAAACTCAAAACATGAAAGTTGTAGATATTTTTCTTAGCGTTCTATATCATTTTGAATCATCTCAATTGAAGTGAGGATGAGAGAGTTATGCCTAGATTACAAAGTGATGTCGAAACTGTCCAAAATTGCCCAATTAATTTCGTTTTGCACTTAACACCTCCATCTGCATCCTAAATCAAAATAAAAGAATAATGAGTACATTTAGGCACCAAATATGTATAAAAGACTAAACATTAAAGGAGAAAAATATGGTATTTTGCATTCTCATCAATATGATTCTTATATTTTACCGTTTCATCCCCTTTTTTTTTTTTTTTATTCATACACTTTTTAGATTTTCACACACATCATTCATTTTCTGAATTCATTCACTCAAATATTCATTTTTCGATATCAAATCCCTTTTCATACATTGAAATTCATTTTTATCATTTAAATTGAAACTTTACAAAACTTATATCAAAACAGGGTCCGAGCAGTGCACAAAACCCAATTGACGGAAATAACCCAATAAAATATCGTATCCACGTATAATTTGTTATAAAATATAATTAAACATATCAAATATGCAAGTTCTGACATGAATTTGAATGAAAGAAATAAAATTTTATATTTTTAAAAATATAACAAATTTTCGTTAAAGCCTTATATGCAATTTTTATAATCTACGATTATCAATAGAAGTTGAGAGTCCTTACAAATCTCTTTACGAAATAATTAAAGTGCGTGAGTTGAAATCATAACGGATCGGATGTCGAGACGACTGATTTTTGAATCTGGTCTAGTGATTTCAAAGATCTCAATGTCATCTTCCTTTCTCTTTTCTGCAGTGTAGGATAATTCCACCCCAAAATGGATGAAATCCGAGGTTTAAGAATCAAAATTCTCATATCATGTACGACTGATTTTTGATGATACGAGGTGAAAAAAAGAGAAAATAAAAGGAAATTGGATGGGTTTGGTAGAGAATGACGCTGCGGACGTTTTTCCCTTCTACGTCGGAAGTCAATGACGACTCATTTGTAATGAATCTAAGGTTAAAAGTAATGAGAAAAATAAAAAAAAAATTGTTAAAACATTCGGCTTGTTTTTGAAGAAAATAAGAAATGATAAATAATATTTTTGTTTTAAAAAAATTATTTATATAAGTGCAGGATGAAATTGGTATTTTACCTATTGTTTCGTTTGACGATAACTTGACCACCCGGCCACCAAAAGTGACGAATGAATACTCTATTTTGTCTAATTTTTTATTTAAAATTTAATGGTGTGATCAAATTTGACAAACTATGTCTTTAACAAATGTTTACTATTTCGGCCTGATGGGACCTTAAAATGGACATCGTTTCCATTTTTGACGATAATTCGACTTTTTGTGCTTCAAAAATGACAAATAAATTATCCATTTTCTATAATTTTTTATTATGAATCCAATGGTATGATCAAATTTTAAAAATTCTTACTTTAGAAAAAAATCATTATTTTTACCTGGTCCGACTTAAAAATTGAGAATTTTGTAATTTTTCTTTTTGGACTCGCATTTGAACGTGCTTATAGGCCAAAGTATGTTTTTCGAATATTTTGAATCCAATGGTGAGGTCAGATTTCATTAAAAATGACTAGAACAAAATCCTACAATTTTACCCTAAGTCCTACTTTCATGATTTTCTAAAAAATTCACTATTTATTTTTCCTCAAGATACGAATTAAGAACTCGTGATTTTACATTTTCCCCCCTTAATACAAATTTTGTCGTCAAAATTAAAATCATACCTTATCAAGCTTTGTCGTAATTCTACTAGCACGACATGTATAATAAACAACACCTCTTTTCGATTATCATCTATTCTTAGTTCTAAGTCAATCTCATTTTTAATTCATAAACCTTATGTCACCTTTTTTTCAACAACCCAATACATCCATAAATTAATCACTCCAAATCACTCTCCTATTCCAATTAATCCATTATTTTTCTAACTCTAAGATAACGATCAACTTACATTATATCAATTCCTCACCAATATCTATCAACAACAATCCTTTCACATCATCTTTATTCTTTATCTTCTTTACTTCTCTTACCAATTACATCATCTATTATGTTTTACTCATGTTTGTCATGAATATTACTTTCAATGCGTAGACTTATTGCAAACGCATCACTACTATTTGCACACCATTCAATACTTCTTAATAAAATAATACACAACATCCACACTTAATATATCCCTACTATAATACAAATATCTACTAACACTAAATTCGCAAACTACATTAAAATCTCTATTTTCAATACACCACTATTTTTACATTCAATGCAATATTCCATCTTCTACTCAACTTTACCACACCTATTTCATTTATACTCTTTACCCCATACTACTCAATAACTTTTTATCAATCATAGTATCCCTGTTGTGTTGATAATTTCATTACTCGATCTATGTCAGTAGTTACTAGCTTTAACAAGTGTGCAAAATCTCAATAGAATTATATGATCTAGAGGAACCAGTATTGACTAGAACTCCAATTTCTAACATTATGATTATAAATCGTACCTTTCAAAACTTTGTCGGAGACAATTACTCTCTCCTGGGTCATAACCCTTGCTCGTGACTGTGATAGAAGGCACTTTCTACTAATATGTCCCTTTGTTCACACTCGTAACATGTCAACGATTTTATCTTCATCGATTTCTGTGAAGTGGGTAGTTGGTAAATCAGGGTTTGTAGGCTCTGAACTTACCTTATTGGTTCCTTTGACTCTGTTGGCATCATTAGAGCTCCAACTACTTTATAACTCAGTGATGGGAGACCTCTACAACTCGGTAGTGGAAGAGTTTTATGTTGTGGGTTCGTTGATCTGGGGGAGATTGGTTTCGAATACATAGGCCTCTTGGTCGGGTCTGATCTTGAAGAAAAAGAGGTCTTGGGTTGACTAGTTTGTCCTCGGGACATCGTTAATTCCATTCTCTCTCATTTTCGACCGGTAGTTCAGTCTATTTGTCATGGTATAAGTATGTCATCGACCTTATTAAAATCTAATGGCCTTTTTGTTCCTTGAATTGGCCTATCTAACATTTTTTTGAGTCACGCATCTTTAATTGGTTGACGTTGACCCGAATATTGTTCTCCTTTATGTCCCAACTTACCACATTCGTAATATGCCACTATACTTTCTTTTGACTGATTTAATATTATATGTTGTTGTTTCTTGTAAAACTCTTCCATCTCTTGAGCGGGTATTTCTAGTCTCGTTTTCTATGAATGGTTGTTTTCCCCGCGACTTTGCTAGTTTCGTAATTGTTTGATTCTTATTGGATTCTAACTACCTTTCTTCTACTGGATTTTGAGGCGATACTTGTACTGTCCCTATTTTTTCTTATAATTCTCCCTGTGGTGGGATATTTACTCATTGATTTTTTTGGGATTTGTCCTTAAAATAGTAGTCGAGCCTTTCTTCTATCCTCTCTAATATTTTTGTTAGTTGACCCACCATGATCATTTGGGCTTTAAACATCTCCGATTGTCTTCTTTCCATATGAGCCTGACTTTGGGATAACTCAGAGATTACTTTTATCAACCGTTCTATCTTGGTGAGTTTACTAGACCCAAGTAGATCTTCCCCACCAGTTTGACTCCTTGTCATGGGTCCAGTTGCACCTCTATTTCCTTACATCTTTCCTAATATGCAAGTTTAGTAATATTAGATTATCAAAAACAAGGTACTTCTCAGAACCACACCAATATCATTCTCATGGAAGCAATAACAACTAGTATAATAAGAAATCTAGTAATAAACACCATTTTCATTACTACCAGAATGAACCTATAATCTTATCATATGCTTAGTAGGCTTTAAGGACTTTTAGACACAAAAGAGCTCTCAATCCTAATACGGAACTACAAATGAGCTCGAATATCAGATTCCTAATGACACTCTATGATTATCTCCAATGTTTATTGTATTGGTCTATTCTTCAAAACATAGCAGATCTATTCTCACACAGATCTAATATTATGCTCTGATACCATCTGTGATGTCCTACCAAACGCTAATACAAATTCCCATGTCAGATCTCGAAGCACTAGGTAACACCTTGAAATTTCGGCATGGTCTCCACTATTTATGTTTGCATTCCAAGGCGTTAAACTTGATAAACAAAATTTAAAATATCATGTATATACATTCAAAATATAATAATAATAGCGGATGCTTATATACATCTAATAATGTATGATAGATCAGAGTGAGGAAGGATAAACAAATTAAAGGATTATACAAATATTTTCTCGCTCTAACAAAAGTCCTAACGCTCAGTACAAAATCCATAATACTACCTGCACGAACTAACACCACTAAGGGGTATAGCATTCACCAGGTAACGGATTCTGATCGTCTATCTGACATACTAGATAGTTCTTACTCATGTTCTATACCTGCCTCGCCAAGCTATAGATTTAAAACTAAAATATGGAGAAGGAAAGGGTGAGTAACAATGGTTATCTAGTACGGAAAAAAACAATTTATGCCAATAACCTCTTCTAATATAAACGAATAAACATATTGAATCATTTAAACATATGCAAAGTTTTATAGAAGAAACTATGATTAACTAGTATATATAGTCAGGGATAAGTGACTAAACATTTTAAAACTCACATTACATCATCAACAATACTCACTATAACATTTTCTTTTTATACAAATCTAATTGACTAAATGAAAACATTAAACATGCATTTTATTTTATATATCAAAATAAGACAACAAATACATAATACTCAATGGTGGAATAGTGAAATTAAAGAATTGGGATTCACGATTGGATAGCTCTTAGCCGGGATATGATGTTTCATAATAAAGTATTAGTTTCTGATTTTGTAGTTGGTCGCTGTTTATCACACTTGTGGGATCATTTATCAGGCTTAGGCTAATCGTTTGATGTGACCGTAAGCAATAGGTCTCTTTTCGATGTGTCAGAACATTCGATTGCTACAGATTGTTAGTGATCACTGACTAATCATCTTCGTTTTTGCCTATCAGGTGCGCATGTGATTCCCAAATATAAAATCCATTTGTATACGAGCACTTTTATATTACAAGTTCATTGGTAAAGATAGGGAGAAATAAACTCGGATTGCAGTTGTGATTCCACTCTCATACATGTCTCATACCACGTATGAATTTGGTTGTCCCTACCGTACATCCTAGGATAGTATATCACTCTGAATGATATGACAAACTATCCCTTCAGGTATTCACAAGCTCTTTAAAAATTTACAAAATAACTACATATACATATAATTTTTTTTATTTGAAAACAAATAGGAAATTTTCTTTGAAAACAAATATGAAATTAATATTACAGAGTTGAGAATGGATATCTAATTTCCTACCATGCAACTATGGCCACGCGATCTAAAATAAATAACATAACAAAAACATAATTTGCACTTCGCGCTATAGAAAGTAAATAAATATGTAACCAATATCATTATCCCTGGATATCCATTTACCAATCTACACATAACATTATAATGTAAAATACTGACATCACCCCTTGGGTGTGATTCATACATTTTACCATTTCATCCCCTTTTCCCTTTTTTTCGATTTTTACATTTTTTACATTTTCATGCACATTATTCATTTTTTGAATTCATTCACACAAATATTCATTTTTCCATAGTATATCTCTTTTCACACTTAGAAATTTATTTTTATCATTTAAATTGAAATTTTATAAAATTTATATCAAAACAAGGTCCGAGTAATGCACAGAACCCAATTGGCGAAAATAACCTAGTAAAATATCTTACCCATGTATAATTTATTATAAAATACAATTAAATATATTAAATATGTAAGTTCTGGCGTGAATTTGAAATAAACAAACAAAATTCTATATTTTTGAAAAATATAATAAATTTTCATTAAAACCCTATATGCAATTTTTACAATCTACGATTATCAATAGAAATTGAAAGTCTTTACAAATCTCTTTACAAAAGAATTGAAGCACATACGTGAAAATTGATACGATCGATATAGAAATTGAGATAGATCGAATGTTGAGGTGGCTGATTTTTGAATATGACCCGGTGATTTCGAAGATCTCAATGCCGTCGTCATTTCTCCCTTTTACGATGGAGGACAATTTGACCGTAAAATGGATGAAAGTTGAGGTTTAAGAATCAAGACCTCGTATCATATACGACTGATTTTTTATTATACGTGGCATAAAAGAAGAGAAAAAGAAAGGAAATTGGGTGGGTTTGGTAGAGAATAACGCGTCAGATGTTTTTCCCTTCTGCGTCGGATGTCAACGACGGCCCATTCGTAGTGAATCTGAGGTTACAAGTAAGGAGAAAAATCAAATTTTTTTCTTTAAAACCTTTGGCTGGGTTTAGACGAAAATAAGAGATGATGAATAGTATTTTTATTTAAAAAAATTATTTATATAAGTGCGGGATGAAATCAGTATTTTACCTATTATTTCGTTTGATGATAACTTGACCGTCCAGATACCAAAAGTGAGGAATGAATACTCTATTTTGTCTAATTTTTTATTCTGGATCTAGTGGTTTTATCAAATTATACAAGTTATATCTCTAAAAAAAATTTACTTTTTCGGTCCGATGGGACCCTAAAATAGACGTCATTTCCATTTTTTTAATGATAATTTGACTTTTTGTGCTTCAAAATAATAAGTAAATAGTCTATTTTTTATAAATTTCCATTACGAACCTAATGGTATGATCAAATTAAAAAATTCTTGCTCTAGAAAAAGTAAAGTTTTTAGACTGGTTCGACTTGAAAATCGAAGATTTTGTAACTTTTCTGTTCGGACTTACATTTGAGCATGCTTATAGGTTAAAATATGTTTTTCGACCATTTTAAATCCAATGGTGAGGTCAGATTTCATTAAAAATGACTAGAACAAAATCCTATAATTTTATCCTAAGTCCTACTTTCAGGAATTTCTTAAAATTTCACTATTTATTTTTTCTCAAGATATAAATCGAGAACTCAAGGTTTTACACACATTCCCAGATTTGCCTATCCTTTGGGCTAAGAAATTTTATCATTCTTCAAAGGCCCAGTCTATGGTGTGGTCCCTATGGTGGAACCTAGGGTGGAACAGTATCTATCCTTTGTAAGAAGCATAGTGCTTCCTCAACTCAGCTACCTCATCGGCTATCTTAGCCTATGACTAGATCATCTCCTATTTGAACTTGGCCTGAGACTCAGCCATCTATCGCATGAATGACATTATCCATGCTATCGGGTTAGTGGTATGATCCAGAATTTGTCTCATTTCTATTACGGCTTGGCCTTTCCATCATCCACTCATCTTGTTTGTGTTTATCTGCAACAAGGCACTCATCAGAATAAATCCAAAATTGTTCTTACATAATTATGAAAGGCTACCATAACCTAAAACGTAGTAATAGACACTATTTCCATTACTAAAAGAATGAACCTAGAAGCTTATCCTAAATTTACAAAACTATTAGTGAGCTCGGATATCGGATTCCTAATATCACTATAATATCTGTGATATTAACCAACTCTTCAATACATAGTAGATCTATATCACATACGAATCTAATGCTATGCTCTGATAATTGTGGTGCCCCAAAACACTAACATAAAATCCCATGTCTGATCTCGAGGTACTAGGTGGTGCCTCGAAATTTCAGCATGGTTTCCTCTATTTATGTTAGCATTCCAAGGCATTCAATTACTTGATTTACCTGATAACCAATATACATAATATCCTGTATATATATATACAAAATAGAATAATAGTAGAAACCTATATATATCTAACAATGTACGGTAGATCAAAGTGCGGAAGAATAAATTAATATACAAGATTATACAGAAGCTCCCCTCTCAAACAAAATCCTAACGCTCAACCAAAACTTATAATATAACTTGGACAAAACTGACGCTGCTAGTAGTTATAGCCCTAATACTCACTAGGTAAAGGACTCTAGTTGTCTATCTGACCTACGAGATAAGCAATGCTAATACTACTCTACATCGGCCTTGTTGTATAGAACCTGAAACTAAAAAATTGGAAAGGAAATGATGAGTAACAATACTTACCCAGTAGGTAAACAAATAATTCCTACCAATAACCTCACCTAGTATGAACGAGTAAGCATTCTCAATCATTTCAATTCATGCAAAGTTTTACAAGATAAACTATAATTAATTGGTACATATAACTAAGGATGAATAATTAAACAGTTAAAATTTGCATTACATCAATCAGCAGTACCCATACTATAGCAATATCTTTTTATGCAATTCTAATTGATAAAATTGAAATAGAAAACATGCTTTTCATTTTTATAATTCAAAATAAATCAATAGATACATAATATACAATGGGGAAGTAGAGGGATTAGAGATTTGGGATTCTATGACTAGATCGTTCCTAGTTGAAACATGATGTTCCAATCCTTTATTGGTTTTTAGTTATTGATTTTGTGGCCGGTCGGTGTACTTACTACAATTAGTTGACCATCTACGTGATCGTAAGCAATGGATCTCTTTTCAATGTGTCAGAATGTTGGACTATTATATAGACTGTTAGTGATCACTGACCAATCATCTTTGTCTATGCCTATGAGGCGTGCATGTGATTCTCATTATAGATATCCATTCATGTACGACCACATTTACATTACACATGTACTGGTAAAGATAGAAAGGACTAACCCGAATTCAAATCAACGGGGACCTTTTTCGATGTGGGGACGCATATATATATGCTTTGGACACAAGACTTTTAGTAAGATTTGAATCTTACTAACTTAGTAAGATTAATCCTATTCTTTAGTTTTACTGGATTTTGATTTACTTCCTCTTCAAGACTCCAGCAACGCTTAGAATCCCACTCTTCTTCCATCTTTTCTTTCCTACTCCAATTCTACTTTTTTTGCTTATTTATTTCATTCTCCCTTCCTCTATTTTTGTTAAGTTTTTTTGTTGGAGTGATCTTCACAATAGGTGCATCTATTCACGTTCCAATTGTAGCCACCTACAAGTATTTATTTTTCCTTCCACTCTCTCTTTATTATTATTTTTTTGTCCACTTTTATAATTGTAACTTGAAGAAGATTTCTAAAAACACATCGATTCTTGACGTAGTTTTGAGCTTGCGGTCCTTTAGCTAAAAAAAACCTATGGCACATATATTATTAAATTTCCTCCTTTTTTCTCTGTAACTCTTGTAAAATTTATGAAGTTCATTTATTCAATCTTCGTATAAGAACGTATCATCAATATTCTAAATCTAATGAAGACGAATTCTGAGAATTGTGTTCTTCAGATTTTTCCAAATCATCCATTAATTTTGTAATTTTTCCACCCAAATCCTCCAATTTTCTCTCAGCTAGAAATTTTGTTTCCAAATAACTTGAATTTTACAAATAGGCTTATTCACAATTATCAAAATCAGGCTTTTTAGCACTTAAGTGAATTTATGTAGAATTCTGACTATTTTCCATTGATTCTAACTTCCTTTCATCAAATTCAATCATGATCTCAAAATCAAATCCTCAATCAAAGTCTCTATCAAACAAAAACTCATCGCTGCTTGAATCTAACGTGTTACTCATAAAAGAGAACATATCACCCAAACTAATTGATTCGTGCTCCAAATTAGACCCATCTAATTCTTTTTCAAATTTAAAAAAAAAACTTGGTCTAAGGTTTTTTCCTTACGAGCCAAATTATTTTCCAAACCAACTAATTGATCCTTCATAAGGAGATCAATTTTCATCAAAATTACAAATTCTAGTTCCTCTAAATCATCTGTACTACATGAATCATTCAGTTCTACCTTTGAATCGTATTGGAAAAATTGTTTCTTTGATAAGAAACATTCATTGAGTATCTCTTTTTAATAAAAGAGTCTTCGTTCGAATCACCATACAATTCTTTGACACTAAAAATCATAATTTCTGGTCAAGAACTAATAGTTATTGATATTTATTTACGAGGTCTTTTTCAGGCTAATAGAAACTTTAGATTCTTGATAGATTCTTCTAATGTCTTCTTGAGTATGAAATTGAAAATTGAAACTGAACTTTGGTGTCTCTTTTTGGCCGAGCCTATCATATTGTAAATTTTGAAAATTGACAACTTCAAGTTGAGATTGAGATTTGGGTTCTATGTTGAGAAGATTCGAAAAAAATTTATTTTCTTTTTGACGAAGAAATGGCAATTAAAAATTTTCTTTTGAGAAGGTTCATCAATTTGAAACCTGACCCCAATTACTTCCCTTTCGGGGCTAGTGCAATGGTGGTGTTGTCTTATTTTCTTCACTACAACATATTGTTTTAGATGATGAAGCAACCTTAGAAGTCGAAGCATTTAGATTTGTTTTATATATATAGTATTTTAAGCAAGCAAGCCCATATATTGAAGTTAACTCTTCTTATATGTTTTGCTTTTACCAGGAAGCATAGTAACCTCAATCTCGATGACTAATAGCTATACTCTTCTTTATCGCATCTCGACAACTAACACCTTCGATCCTTGTTTTTACAAAAAATGTAATTTTCTGAACTTCCTTATCTCGGTATATTCCTTTTTATACATGATGACTTGTAACAAGTATAAAAAATGAAGTGTTTAAGACTCTATGCTTGTTTGTTGGTCTTCGGAGCAATTATCTATTAGTCATGCTTGGGGACGAACAACTTTAACTTGTTGGAAGTGTCGCATGATGAAAAATATGTACATGCCAGTTGGATAGTCTCCAAAGTAGCTATTTATCAGTGGTACTCAGGATCGGACAACAACATTGGATAGTAGTGCCGCATGCTGAAAAATATGTACACCTTATTTGACTAGTCTCAAAAGTAGTTATTTATCAGTGGTGCTCAGGGACGGACAATACCAACTGGTTGGAGGTACTGTCTAGCAAGAGACATATACATGTCGATTGGCCAGTCTCCAAAGCAATTATTTATCAATGGTGCTCGAGGTCAAACAATGCCAATTGGCTAGAAGCACCGCATAATGAGAGACAGATACACATTGTTTGCTAGTCTCCAAAGTAGTTTTTTATTAGTGGTGCACAGGGGTGAAAAATGCCAACTGGCTAGAAGCGCCGCATAATAAGAGACATGTATACACCAGTTGGCCAATCTCCGAAATAAGTATTTATCAGTGGTGCTCAGGGGTGGACAATGCCAACTAGTTGGAAGTGCCATGTAACGAGTGACACTTATACGTTGATTGGCCAATCTCAAAAGTAGTTGTTTATCAATGATGCTCGGGGGCGGACAACACCAACTAGTGCCAGAGTATTATTGACCATAATACCTTTTGATTTACACTTGCATCTTATACTCTTATGTACCTTTAGTCAACGTGGCAGTAGTACTTGGTGAGACATTTCATTTTTTGAGTAAGTGTGTTCATCTTTATTTTTTTATTCCATAAGGAAGTCTAAGGACACTCTTCCCAAAGGTTTAAGGAATAAGAATCATTCTGAAAGGAGCTTATCGCACGAAGGATGGTAGATAACTCTACAAATCTCCTTCAGAAGAAGATGTGGCTCTATTTTCCCGATGTTTTGATAACTAGTCATTTAAGAGGAGGAAATAACCTATCTATAGAGTTGAGCCTTGTTGTGTATACATCGATAATCGATTCTTTGAGGGTACAAGATATAGAAATTGACACATCACTCGATATGATAGTTTTAAGTTAATATCCTTCAATAGTTGACGTGCTCCCAAGAAACGAAATTGATACAAAACGTTAACCATTTTTATGTCATCCTCCTCACCATAATCAAGTTCTAAATTGTCTACAACTTGTTTTGGTATAGAAAATCATGCAACATTTTACTTGGTGGGAATTGGATATTGAACCTCGAGGTGACAATAGATATCTCAATAATTTTTGGAATAGGAGCTTGGATGTGAATCATAAGCTATAGAGTAAAAAGACGACATATTTTCTAGGTGAGACTATATTTGTAGATATTAAGGAATACAATCGTCCTAATGGCATGTATCAAACTTTGTGCGAGATTTGGTGTCTTGAAACCAATACTTTTGTGAGAAGTCGTGCGAAAGTTGGCATTTTTCATAGAAAATGTAAAACATTTCTAGACTTTCTATCATGGGTAAGTATTATGAAAAAGTGGCTTCCAGTTTTGATGAACTCACGGGTTGCAACGATATATAAGCGCTTCCTATTTCTTGCTAGTACCTAATCAAGGCATACACTTTCTTGGCTTTTGATAAGAGGAGTGATTGTATTAGGCATAGTAAGTAGCTTGATGTTTAGGGCACTTAAGCTGAACAAATATCTAATCCTCGTCTGACGATGGAGTGTAAAGAAATGATAAAATCATTTTACTTCGATCGTAATAGCAATTATCGTCTAAGAAGAAAATTACAAAGACCTTTTTCTTCTCGAGTCACTTTAGCTATGTGGAGTCATAAAGTGGGAGAAAATCCATTTCTCAAACTCAGCTTTCCTATGAATCAAAATGTCAAAGATGGAACTATGACGGCTACATATCTCTCATTGTGGTTGTGACGTTTTGTTATTCCTTATGAAGGTGGTGATGTTCTTCGTCCAGACACATTTAACTCATACCTATTAGAATATGAAAACACAGACAATTGTAGGTGCTTCCTCGATTTATTGCCCCCTTTACTACTTGTTTGGGTAAATTGGATTTTACTTTCCTTTAAGAATATTTGGTAACCTTGATGCTGGTTATGGACCTCCATATTTGATTAGCACAACTGGTGTTTCCAACTCATATTTTAGTTGGGAAGATAGTGCTAAGGATGCAAGGGATTTAATCTTGAATATGAGTTTTTGTGATTTTAAAGGGCATCCTGAGGAGGTTTGGCTGCTAAATAGTGGTTGAAGGATACAAACTAATAATGGTGATGACCCTTTTGATCTTTAGGCTTTCATGATAAGTTATCATCCTGGATTTGTTGTATTTCGTCGTGATAATATTTGTGAGGTGCAAATGTATAGTCCTCACAGGTTTGCTCGTCAACAAAGTTTTCGTCAATGTATTCCTGAAACTCTGATTTCATTTTCAAGATTAGTAGATATATTAGAATTACATAGTTGGTAACTATTTTTGACCTAAATAAAGAGTCAAGTCAAATTTTTTATTCCTTAGAAAATGAAAGACATGATTAAACAATTTGATAATAGTTATAGGGATTGGTGGGCACAAGACGTAGTGTCTCACTTAGATGCACTTGATTTTCATTTTCTTAAAAATAATGTCTTTATTTTTAATTTCCACTTTGATGGGAGAAAAAAAGGTTGGAGATTGTGATGCACGTCGTACATGTAAAACCATTTCAAAAAAGAAGAATAGAGCAAACGTATATTGAAAAAACGCAAAAGATTGCTATGAAGTCTAGATTGAAATTATGTTTCAAAAGAATGCTACTGACTTCAACAACTGCTCAAACATAACAAGGAAATATTCTTGGGGTTGATATTGTAAAACAGACTATTCATGATTCAAGCCCTACATGTCCATTGAAGCTTGTTGTTCAAACTAAGCCTAATAATACAAGAATGACTCTTCGTAGGTGATGTTGTCGTCATCTCATCACAAATTAATATAGTTTTTACTCTCCTTAGCTTTCGGACAAGTAAGGGATCAAACCAAAGAGAAAGGGGGATGTTACCAAGTTAGCGAAAATGAAGTTAATCTAAGTTATAAAATTAAAATCTGTTTTTATATTTTTGTGAAATAAAATGGAAAGTGGATGTTGTTGGAAAATAAAATAATAGAAAGGAGATTTATACTAAGAAAACAAGAGAAATAAAGCAATTAGTGATTAGAGTAACTCAGGATTAACAAATAAAACTATAATTAAGTCTATCATTGTTTGCACTCAACCTCAAGGGCTTGGGGTGAGCTCCTTGGTTAGAAGATATAACATAAAGCTCGAAAAAAATACTATAGTTAGGACTCTTTTATTCACTAATGTGTGAAGTCTCTACCACCAAATATCTAGATTAAACATGTTCTATCTCGATCTTATCTAAGCATAAAACATTTAAGTTAAGCATATGAGGTGTAAAGATTCATCTAAAACTTTAATCCATTAGAGTTGGATAAAACCTTGAAGTAAATCCTATAAACAACATAAAGAACATAAAAGGATAAAGAAATTTCATAGAATTAAAGCTTGTACCTAAGCTTTCTACTCTTACTAATGGAGGGAATCTAGCCTATGGTCATTGCAAGGATAAAAGAAGAAGTAAGAGAAACAACCATTATATTCATGTGGTAACTAAGATATACTATCTCGTTGAGAAATTACAGAAGTTACTGAAATAAAACCTAACTACAAAATAAAAATTACAAAGAAAATGCCAAGGGTATTGGGGGAGAAGAGAGAAGGGACAAGGGCCCAATGACTCTTTCCTAATTTGAAAAATGATGTATTTATAGACTTGAGGTGTTGTGGAAGGATTCAAAAATAGTATTCATCACTCTTGCTTATAATTTCATGAACAAAGCAAATTGGAGAATTTCTAAGGCGATCCATCCGAGGTAGACTACGCCACATTGCTTTGTGACTGCACCACATTGATCTGGAGTATCTAGATCTCTATTTTTGCATGGTTCCTTGATTGGTCTTCCTGATTGTAGTGCACTCTTGATTGATTGATTTAGTGTTAATCTAGATGGGTTGATCATTGACCTATATAGTAAACACATGCTATTAGAAATTACAATTATTTTGGGCAATTAAGCCTAATTAGCATGGTATAACATGAAATGTGATAAATTGAGGCTTAACATAGTTATTTATTTAATCTAATGAAACAAAGATGGAAATCGAGATAAATGCTTAGGAAAAATGCGGATAAATCACTGTTTTGAAACACTAATCACATCTCCAAAATTTTCTTTTTTTAGTCCTTTAAAAAACAACTGTACCACTTTCACAGTCATTTCGACTGAATTTAGTGAATACAACAAGTCCTTAAATGCTAGGTTACCCCTAGTAGACGATTTTAACTCATGGGGGTTTGCCAAGAATATACCTACAAAATTCGAAACAATTTTTGAAGTAAAATGGTCAAAATAAACACTTATATCTAAAAGTATAAGTTCTTTTAATAGTTATCAGTCATTTGGAAGTAATACTTGGTATAGAGTCTCAACTCTTATTTCTTTATAACAAAACTTAGACTTAAATTGACCTTTTATAAACACCCCAATTGGCACGAAACCGTTAGAAAAATCCAAATTTCCTAGAATTGATTATGATTTAGAACTCAAGCTTTTCGTCGGACCCGCATTGCCACTAAGTATCATTTTCATGGATACATGCATCATGTCATATAATTTTATATGCTCAACCTTGTCCCTAATCCACTCTAATTTCCTACCCCTTATCATGAACCAACCCGGATCCATATCCCTTCCCCATTAACTAATCCATCACCCATAATTTAACCATAGTCCACTTCCTAACCAAATCTAAGCCCAAGACAAAGTCCACCTTTTAAACCAAAATTCAAGCCCATTCTCTAAACCCAATGCCATTCTAAACCCTATACTTCCATCCTTGTTTTATGTGTTATTTACAAATGAACCAATATTTACACCTACCACTTCACCTTTATAAATGTCATTCTCCTACTCACCCTCCTAAAAAGTACTTTTGTTGTCCCATTAGTCCATTTCAAAAATACACTTCCACCCTTACTTTATAAGTTATTTACAAATGAACCAAGGTCTACTTTTTACCTACCACTCCACCTTTACACATGTCACTCCCGTATTCATCCTCCCAAAAGTATTTTTTATTCTCTTACCTCTATTTACCAAAAAACCAAAGATCAAAGAATGTTTTTAAGATTTCTTCACAAATGTCATCTTTGTCCTCATACAAATGAAAAAAAAAAAAATCCTAAACCTTATGTCCATTCTTTTTATTTTTAGGGTTGGACCATTTTATCCTCAAAAGTTCTTCAAAAACTCTATAAATACCCTCATTTTCTATTAACAATTCATGCTCTCAACCCCCATCTCTTAACCTAAAACTCTACCAAAATCTTTACTTATCTTTCGTCTCTTAACCTTCAATTCTCTCATCTCTCAACTACATCCTTCAACTCTCAAGTTCATCTCTCAAGCTCATTCAAGACTTCCACGGGGACAAGGTGGGTATAGTTGTTATTTATTTATTTTTTAACTTAGATCTTCTTCTTCTATCCCTTTCCTTTTATTTTTAGAAGCCTTTATGATTTAATGGAGAACCCTCCTTCATCCCGAGTAGATTAAACCTTAAACTTGGGCATGGAATGCTTGAGGCGATTTGGTCGAAATGATGGCGGTTGAAGCCCTTCTTTACCCACTTTTATCTTATGTATTATAATGAACACCATTCACACACACTACACATGCTTGGCAATGATGAAGAATTGTACAACTCTCTTGATGGGGCCAAAACACTAAGTTTCTAGCTAACCATGCATGCATTAAGGTTGTAGATCTAAGGAAACTCCATCCATGGAATTTCTTTAAAATCCTAAACTAACTTTTCAACTCATGCAAAAGTGTGTTGACTCCATAGAATATCTTCTCCCATAGGATATTTCTTATGTCAACACTAACTTCAAATCCTCTTTCAAAGAGGTACATACTTATCATATGCACACACCACTTCATGCATCTCATGCATTTTCTTTGTTATGTTAATCATTTCAAAAAATGGTCAAATCTAAAGGTAACTACCATAGGTGGAGAGAATGGGTGCTTAATTCCTTCCCCATTCTCTAACCGAATCCCCTTACCTAGATTTTAGGTAAACCATACTTTTTCCATGAATGAGAGTCACCACAATGCCATGAAAAAATAGTTTTCAAAAAATTAATTTTGGTGTCCATTCACATCTATTTCTAAAAAAGAATAGTGGCGATTCCAAACAACGTAGCATTGAGGTTCAAAGATGAACATTCTCATGTCTACAACTTGACTACTCCACTGGGGAGACCTTGCGGATTCAAACCATGACTATTTAGCCATTTTACAAAGTTTCAAAAAAAAATTCAATATGTGTTCACTAATGTAGACACCCTACTTTTGCACTCGCCTGATTAATCAACTCGTCAACCCGATCGCAACGATTCCCAATGATGGATGTCTATTCCAATGCTTTATTTTATTATCAGATATGTTTCAGAAATCCAGATGAGATATCTCGAACTGACAAAACTTAGAAATCACATTATGGTAGGAAAATACGACCCTAGAAACATAGAAATCATCATCTTGTAGACCAAAAAGAAGCTTCACGATAAAAATCACTAAAAATGACCAAATTACTAAAATACCCCTAATATCAAAACAACCCTAGAGCCTACGTTACGATTAGGAAAACTCATTCAAACACATAAAATAACAAATCGAAACCAAATAAATCATTTTGCCAATTTTCACAGAATTTGACAAAATTATGAAAATGCCCCTCATTAAGTTCATGACCATTTCATACAAAAAACTTCATAAATGATAAAAACCAACATTCCCATTGGATTCCTTATGAAAAATTGATTCCAAAACATCCTGAAACATTGAAAAACGACTTGAAAAGTAAAAAATCCTCTCCGAGGGTAAAACGGTAATTCTACAATTTTAATAATTAAAAATTTCAGAATTAATAAATAAATCATTAAATAATGTAAAGTGAAACATTAATAAAATTAATTTAAAATTTTGAACCAAAAAAATCGATCAATCAGGCTTTCAAGCAAAATTGTTGATGGTTGCTAGGATATTTATTCAAGGACCCCTCCATCTAGGGGCCTAAAGAATTAAAGATATAATAAAAGGGGGTTCTCCAAAAATTAAAGTCAATTAAGTACGACTAAAGTCAATCTTAAAGTCAATCAAATAAGACTAAGTCAAGATATTAAAAGTCAACTAAGAAAGACTAAAGTCAAAGTATTAAAGTCAAAACCCTAAATCAAAACCCTAATCTAAACTAATCAAGTCAATCTCATAAGGCTAAAGTCAAAACCCTAAATCAAAATCCTAATCTAAACTAATTAAGTCAATCTCATAAGACTAAAGTCAAAACCCTAAATTAAAAAATCCTAAAGACTAAGTCAATCTCATAAGACCAAAGTCAAAATCCTAATTAAAACCCTAAAAGAAATCCTAATCAAACCCTAATTCTTCTAAAAACTTTATAAATAGGAGCCTCCGCACCCTATTTTTGTATCAAAGAAAAAACCCTAGAAAAATTAGGTGAAGAAGCCTCTACAACCTCCCCAAAATCCTAATTTTGAAGTCCCAACTCCTTACCTAACACCCATGCTTTGATTTTAGCCTAAAAAATACCTAAAAACCTTTCAAAAACATCCCAGAATCCATAACAAATTCGAAGAATCCAGATCCAAGAAGGAGATACCTTGCCTCGGAGATCAGAAATCAGATCCGGAGACAGAACAAAACAAGGAGTACGGTACAAGGAGCAGTTTTACCAGATCTGAGGGAATAGAACCTTTGCGTATCGAAGGTAACATTTCTGTTATATTTTTATCTAGGTTTTTTCATTACTAATGTAGTTTTATTTGGGATAAGTAGAGACCAGCATTGGCCGGGTGGGGTTGGTGCCTAACACCTTCCAACCCCGTAATGTGATCCTCGGATTCAGTTTTTCTGTAGTAGATTAGTTTTTTATCCATTTTAGAGTCAGTTTGATTCCTAGACTGTAATAACTAGGTGGCGACTCCCAAACCTCAAGGGTCAAAAGCGGATCCGCGTACCCCGCGGATCGAGGGCGCTTTCAGTGGTGACTCCGCTGGGGACTATTGAGGATCAAACTTGAAAAATCCCAAGTATGGGAGCATTGCCAAGATGACCTAGTTTTTTTTTTATTTAGTTCGATTTAATTTATTTATTTTTTCTATTTATTTATTTTTATGACTTGATTGTAGATGATTTTGGGTATTGCATTTTTTTTTTCAATTAAGGATCACTTTTTGATGACCCCTAAATAATGGAAGATTCAAATTGACATATGAAAATGATGGAATGATGAAGGTTGGGGCAGTAATGTTTAAACATTTTTACAAAACATTCTAATGAGAATTAAGTCTAGGTACCTTTAATAATACGTAGATCTCATCGAGCAGATTAATTTAGAACCTGAGTTCACTCAATTTTGTTATCGGAAGCCTTAGATATCATCGATGCAAGTTCAATCTGTAAATCTGGAATTGTTGCTGAATGAAGGTTGGGACAGCAATGTTAAAACGTTTTTATAGAATATTCTAGTGAGAACTAAGTCTGGGTACTTATTAATAAAATGTAGATCTCATTGAGTAGATTAATTTAGAACCTAAGTTCACTCGATTTCGTTATCAGGAGCCTTAGATATCATAGATGCAAGTTCGGATTGTATTTTCCTAATTCACAGAAAATCCGAATTTCTCTAATGTTAGCACAATAAATGTTCCTGAGAATGAGCTCATCTCAATCATTATCATTCTATCATCAATGTAACATCCACGACCCATACCCTCTTCAAATGGGTCCACGACCCATATCTACCTCCAATGGATCCACGACCCATATTCACTTCCAAATGGGTCCATGACCCATGCTCACTCCCAAATGGGTCTATGACCTATATCCCCTTTCAAATGGGTCCATGACTCATATCTACATCGAATGGGTCTACAACCCATATCCATTTCAAATTGGGTCCATGACCCATATTCATGTCAAATTAGGACCACAACCCATATCTGTTTCAAATGGGTTCCACGACCCATATCCAATCTAAACCGGGTCCATGACCCGTATCCATTTCTAATTAGGTCCATGACCCATATTCAATCTAAACCAAGTCCACATCCATGTCAAATTGGGTCCACAACCCATATCTATTTCAAATTGGGTCCACGACCCATAGCCAATCCGAACTAGGTCTATGACTCGTATCCATTTCTAATTAGGTCCAGGACCCATATCCAATCTAAACTGGGTCTATGACCCATATCCTATCTGACCTGGGTTCACATATCCAATTTGAATTGGGTTTATTATCCATGTCCAATCTAAACTGGGTCCACAACTCGTATACAATCTGAATTGGGTCTACGATCCATATCCATTTTTGAATCGGGTCCATGATCCTTGTTCGAGTCAAACTGGCCCATTCTCCAATTTCAACCCAGACCATAATTCGTATATGATCCATCAAAATCAACAATCTCTTGATTAATTCAAATAAATCCAATCATTTTCCAACAAATTAGATTTGAAAAAAAAAATATGTATATATATAAATTCAATCATTTGCCAATTTCGTACAGACAAACCTTCGGCTCTATGTTGATGAATCTCCAGCTTCGTGCTGACAAACCTCTAGCTCCGTGCTGATTAACCTCTAGCTCCGTGCTGACAAACCATAATTTCGTGCTGACAAATCTTCAATTCCGTGCTGACAAACCTCCGGCTCTATGCCGATGAATCTCCAGCTTCGTGCCAACAAACCTCCGGCTCCGAGTTGATGAACTTCCAGCTCTAGGCTAACAAACTTTCTGCTACGTACCGATGAACCTCCAGCTCTGTGCTTACAAACCTACGGCTTCGTGCTGATGAACCTTCGGCTCCGTGCCGTTGAACCTCCAATTCCATATTGACAAAGCTCCGGCTCCATGCCGATGAACCTGCAGCTCTGTGTTGACAAACCCTAGTTCCGTACTAACAAACCTCCAATTCCGTACTAACGAACCTCCGACTTCATATAGATAAACTTTCAGCTCCGTGTTGACAAACCTTCAGCTCCATGTTGACAAACCTCTAGCTAATTGCTAACAATCTTTCGACTCCGTGTCGACAAACCCCAGCTTCGTACTGATAAGAAAATAAAAAATTCAATTCCAACCCAAATTGAGGGCTTTCTTAATGTAACTTTACCAATTAATCCAATTTGACCTAATGAATCATCATGCATATTTATTATGTAAATGATATATTATTCCTTAGCCTTTTTGTCCACAGGTGGCCAAACGACACAGAAAGAAGTGCCACCTGACAATCCTCCATATTTTCTACATTCGCAACCAACTATAAGCACCTCAGAGCAACCTCAACAGTCAGTAACAGAAGTTATAATAGATCTCACTTCGAAGCTAGATATAGTGGTGAAGGCGTTAGAAAAACATGACAAGATTTTGGATTTACTAATGGCAAATTCGAATATCATTCAGACTGTTCAACATCAAACCTCAGGCTATACTGGAACAAGCACAACAACAACAGCCACCAGCGTAGAATATTCTACCACCCATGGCTCCTACTAATCAAGGGCCACCAATCCACATTCATTGCAACCCACAGCGACAAGATATCATTCAAGAAGAAGAAGGCGAATTTAGAACAACTGAGGTAAGAAGCACCACAGAAGAAAAACTTGCCAACAAACTCGAGGTAGTGGAAGAGAAGATTGAAAAAATGAAGGGAAAGGATTCCATGAACGGAATGAAGTTCAAAGATTTCTATCTATACCCGAATGCGCCACTATCATCAAAATTCAAGTATTTCGATTTTGAGAAGTATAACGGCATTGGGTGCCCTCTGTCTCATCTGAAGCTCTACTGTGGTTCTATATGTTAATTTGGTGATGATGAATGATTGTTAATTCAACTTTTTCAAAGGAGTTTAATAGAGACGACCTTCTCATGGTTCTCTCGATTAGATCATTCGCGGATTAAGAGCTGGTAAAACCTGGCTACAATTTTCTCGGAAGAGTATAGATTTAATATAGACATGAGATTGGATAGAAATGATATGGCCAAGATAACTCGAAAGCCAAAGGAAAGTGTGAAAGACTATGCCCAAAGGTGGTGGGAATCGGCTTCTAAAGTGAAGTCGCCAATGACTAAACAAGAGATGAACACCATATTCATCTCAACTTTGGGCCACTCATTCTATACGCATCTAGTGAGTCATACAACTGCAAGTTTCTTGTCATTGGTCCAAGTGGCGGATCGAGTTACAGACGATATTTGGTCAGGTCTGATCTACGACTTGTCCAGTCTAGGGGTACCAACATAGGAGTTTACTTAACGAAACCGGTAGTCTTGAACAAGAAAAAATAAGAAACAAAAGTTAATAATATACAACCTATTCGACCTTTCTTCATCTCAACACCAAACCATAGGCCGCCAGCACCTCAGGTCCCCTTAAAGGTTAACCCACCCCAAGGTCCCCTTAGTCAGAATCTCATATTTGGTCAAAACCCACATAATCAAACCAAGCAGTGCAAATCCAACAGGATCCCTCGACGATAACTTGATCGTTCGGACTCCGAAAATGATGAATGAATACTTTATTTTGTCTAATTTTTTGTTTCAAATCTAATGTTATGGTAAAATTTTACAAATTATGTTTCTAACAAAAATTTATTTATTTTGCTCAATGGGATCCTAAAATTGACAACGTTTTTATTTTTGACAATAATTCTACTTTCTCAGCTCCAAAAATGACAAGTAAATTGTCTATTTTTTATAAATTTTTATTACAAACCCAATGGCATAATCAAGTTTCAAAAATTCTTACTCTAACAAAAAGTCATTATTTTGGCCTAGGCCAACTAAAAAATCAAAGATCTTATAATTTTTCTGTTCGGACTCATACTTGAGCGTGCTTATAGGCTAAAATATGTTTTTGACCATTTTGAATCCAATGGTGAGGTCAGATTTTATTAAAAATGATCAGAACAAAATCTTAAAATTTTACCCTAAGTCTCACTTTTAGAATTTTCTCAAATCTCGATCATTTTTTTCTCAAGATACAAATTAAAAACTCGGGGTTTAATAAAAAAATTTATCCTCGAAATTGAAATCGTACCTTATCAAGCTTTGACGTTATTCTACTAACATGACATTGTAGACACCTCATTTTTGCGTCCGCCTGATTAATCAACTCTTCAACCCGATCGCAACGGTTCCCAATGATGGATGTTTATTCCAATGCTTTATTTTGTTACCAGATATGTTTCAGAAATTCGGATGAGGTATCTCAAACCGACAAAACCTTAGAAACCATGCTACGCTAGGAAAATACGACTCCAGAAACATAGAAATCATCATCCTGCAGACCTAAAAAGAAGCTTCACGATAAAAATCACTAAAAATTGATCAAATTACCAAAATACCCTTAACATCAAAACAACCCTAGAGCCTATGTTATGATTAGAAAAATCCTTTCGAACACATAAAACAACAAATCAAAATCAAATAAATCATTTCACCAATTTTAACAGAATTTGACAAAATTACAAAAATGCCCCTCATAAAGTTCACAATCATTTCACACAAAAAATTTCATAAATGATACAAACTAATATTTTCATTGGATTCCTTACGAAAAATCGATTCTGAAACATCCTAGAACATTAAAAACCGACTTAAAACGTAAAAAGTCCTCTCCGGGGTAAAATGATAATTTCACAATTTTCATAATTAAAATTTTAGAAATTAATAAATAAAACATCAAATAATTAAAGTGAAATATTAATGAAATTAATTTAAAATTTTGAACTAAAAAAATCGATCAATCGGGTTCTCATAAAAAATTGTTGAGGGTTCGTGAGATATTTCTTTAAGGACCCCTCCATTTGGGGGTCCAAGGAATTAAAGATATAATAGAGGAGGGTTCTCCAAAAAAATTAAAGTCAATCAAGCAAGACTAAGGTCAAGGTATTAAAGTCAATCAGGTGAGACTAAAGTCAAAATTAAAGTCAATTAAACAAGACTAAAGTCAAGATATTAAAAGTCAATCAATTAAGACTAAAGTCAAAACATTAAAAGTCAATCAAATAAGATCAAAAGTCAAAATTATAATAGAGTTCTAATTAAATAATAACTCTATCTAATAGAGTTCTAACTAAAACACAACTCCACCTAAAACAATTCTAATTAAAACACAACTCTACCTAAAACAATTCTAACTAAAACACAACTCTAATTAAAAGAACTCTAATTAAACACTAACTCTATATAAATCAACCCCTAAAAAAATCTATAAATAGAGGTCCTCACACCCTATTTTCGTATCAAATCATAAACCCTAAGAGAAGTAGGTCTAAAAGTCCCCCTAGCCTCCCATAAACCCTAGTTTTGGAGTCCCAACTCCTTACTTAACATCACTCCTTCGATTTTAGCCTAAAAAACACCTAAAAACCCTTCGAAAACACCCCAAAACCCATAACAAACTTGAAGAATTCAGATCAAAAAAGGAGATACCTTGCCTCGGAGATCAGAAATCCAAATCCGGAGATAGAACGAAGCAAGGAATACGATACAAGGAGTAATTTTTATTGGATCTGAGGGAATAAGGTCTTTGCTATCGGAAAGGTACAATCTCTTCTTTCTTTTATTATCTAGGTTTTTTTAGCAATGTAGCTTATTTGGGAAATTAGTAGAGACCGGCTTTGGCCTGGCAGGGTTGGTGCCTAACACCTTCCAACCCCGTAACATGATCCCCCAATTCAGTTTTTTCTGTTCTAGATTAGTTCTTTATCTATTTAGAGTCATTGATCGGTTCCTAGACCGTAATAACTAGGTGGCAACTCCCAAACCTCAAGGGTCAAAAGTGGATCCGCGCACCCCACGGATCGAGGGCGCTTTCAGACATGTATAATAAACAACACATATTTTCGATTATCATTTATTTTTGGTCCCAAGCCAATCTCATTTATAACTCATAACCTTATGTCACTTATATTTCGTCAACCCAACACATTCATTTGTTAATCACTCCAACTCAAACTCATACTCCAACTAATCTATTATTTGTATAATCCTAAGGTAATAATAAACTCACATTATATCAATTCCTCACCAATCTCAATCAACAACAATCCTTTCACATCTTTTCTATCCTTTATCTTTACTTCTCTTAAGAATTACACCGTTTATTATGTTTTACTCATACTTGCCATGAATATTACTCCTCAATGCATAGACTTCCGCAAATACACTACAACTATTTGCATGCCATTTAATATTTATTAATAAAATAATACACAATATCCACACTTAATATATCCTTCATGTAATACAAATATCTACTAATACTAAATTTGCACACTGCATTAAAATCTCCATTTCCAATACATCACTATCTTTATATTAAATGCAATATTCCATTTTCTACTCTACTTTACCTACCTATTTCAATAACACTTTTTGTCCTATACTACTCAATAACTTTTTACCAATTATTGTCTTCCTGTGCTGTTGATAATTTCATGACTCGACTCATATTATTAGTTTCTAGCTCTAGCAAGTATGCAAAATCTCAATAGAATTATATGATCTAGAGGAACTAGTATTGAATAAAATTCCAATTTCTAACATTATAATTAGAAACTGTAGGTTCCAAAACTTCATCGGAGATAGGTACTTTTTCCTGGGTCACAACCCTCGCTCGCGACTGTGATAGTGGGCACTCTCTCATGATATGTCCCATTTAACTACACGTGTAACATGTCAATGATCCCATCTTCATAGATTTCTATGAAGTGGGTAGTTGATGGACTGGAGTTTGTAGGCTCTGAACTTGCCTTGTTGGTTCCTTTGACCCCGTTGGCATCATTGGAGCTCAAGCTGCTCTATAACTCAATGATGGAGGAACTCTACAACTCGATAATAGATGAGTTTTATAGTGTGGGTTCACTACTTCGAGGGAGATTGGCCTTGAATACATCGGCCTCTTGTTCGAGTCTGATTTTGAAGGAAGAGAGGTCTTGGGTTGACTGGTTTGTCCTAGGGACATTGTAATTCCATTCCCTATCGTTTTCGACCACTAGTTCAATCTTTTTACAGTGGTATAAGTATTTTACCGATCTTGTTAAAATCCAATGGTCTTATTGTTCATTGAGTTTTCCCATCTAACATTTTTCTTAGCCACGGATCTTTAATCGATTGATGTCGACCCGAACAGTGTTCCCTTTTACCGCATTTGTAACATTCTACTATTCTTTCTTTTGACTAATTTAATATTATATGTTATTGTTTCTTGTAAAACTCTTCCATCTCTTAAGAGGGTATTTCTATAGTTTCACTTCTTATGCATGGTTGTTTTTCCCATGACCTTGCTAGTTTCATAATTGTTTGCCACTTATTAGATTGTAACTGCCTTTCCTCTATTAAACTTTGAGGCAACGCTTGTACAGTCCTTATTTCTTCTTGTAGTCCTCCCTATGGTGGGATATTTACTCCTTGATCCCTTTGGGATTTATCATTAAAATAGTGGTCGAGCCTTTCTTTTATCCTCTCTAATCTTTTTGGTAGTTGACCTACTATAATCATTTGGGCTTCAAACATCTCTGATTGTTTTCTTTCTATATGTGCCTGACTCTGGGATAACTCAAAAACTATTTCTATCAATCGTTCTATCTTGGTGAGTTTACTAGACCCAGGTAGATCTTCTCCACCAATTTGACTCTTTATCAAGGGTTGAGTTGCACATTTATTTCCTAGCATCTTTCCTAACCTACAAGTTCAGTAATGTTCAATTTATCATAAGCAAGGCACTTATCAGAACCACACTAACATCATTCTCATTGAAGTATTAATTACTAGAATATTAAGGAATCTAGTAATGAATACTAACAGAATGAACCTAGAATATTTTCCTACATTTACTAAGCTTTAAGAACTTCTAGATGCAGAAGAGCTTGCAATCCCAATACGGAACTATTAATGAGCTCGAATATCAGATTCCAAGTGACACTCTATGATTATCTCCAATATCTGTGGTATCACCTGAAATCGCCTCGACCCCCGGCCGTTCGTTTAATAGCGGATTAGGGGTCCGTTCTACGTATCTCAGGGATTTTTAAAAGAATAGGGAGTCGCCACTTAGTTTAGGTCTAGGAATCAAAATCAACTCCAAATGGATATGGGTCAGTCCGTGGATCAGAGAGATGGGAAATAGGTCAGGTTACGGATTTCAGAAGGTGTTAGGCACCGAACCCGCCTGATCAAGATGATCAGTCTCTACTGCGATCCAAAAATATCCTACAATTAACATTCAAAGACTAAAAGTCAAACTAGGGTCCAATCATCATTAAATTGAATCAGATTTACTAAACAAATCCTACGGTTAAAATAATTACATGATTTAATGAGGCATACATGGCACCAAAAATTAATGGATCAATTCGATTATATTTTGAACAATATGAAATCGATTTTCAATGCCGCGTATATAAGATTAGTGATTGGCTCATTGATGATATTTTATCAAAAAGATTCAATTTTTGAATCATTACGTGCATTAAATTCAGTGGGTTAACTCACAAATTTTGATTTGCCACGTGTCCTAAAATCAGTGGATTAACCTACATGTCCGATTTTTTTTTAAAAATCGAATCAAATTTCCAATATACACAAAAATTAGTGAGTTGACTCATGTACCCATTCCATAGAAAATTTTCGATTTGGGACTCTCGATGCATGCAAAAATCATTGAGTCGATCCTGTATACCCAATTTCGTAGAATATTCCTAATATACATAACATCAACGAGTCGACTCAACAATCTTGATAAAAAAATCAATTTTTTTTTACCCTCCACGTGTACAAAAATTAATGAATTAATCCACATATTTTTTAAAAAAATTAATTTTTTTTTTAGTCACTACGTGTATCAAAATTAGTAAATTGATTAATGTCAATGTTAGCGGGTTGACCCAATAACATCATAAATCAATAAATTGACTCGATAATATGAACACCCAAGGAGCCAATTCACCAACTTGATATATACGAGTTAATTCGTTCAATCTATCACCAAAAATTGAGCGAATCATTCCATTAATATATTGGAATCATAAAGATCACCATTAGTACCACGTATATCTCAAAAATCGGTAATCAAATTAGGTGCATAAAAGAAAAGAAATCAAGTAAATAAAAAATAAAAAAATAAATAAAATAAATAAAAACTCACCTTCACCGAATAACTTGGGATGTTTGAACTCCTTCAAAAAAAACCTCGAAATAGCTTGTGAGTTGTATTATGCGGCTGGCTGTAGTTATTGGCTATATGAGGAAAGGAGGAAAAGCAAAATGACATTGATGTGGCTAATGTGGTGGCTGTTAACTGGCTGTGAGAGAAACAAAAGAAAAGTAACATGCGTTGTTGTTGGGATGAGTTGGAGAAGAAAGCCGAGATCGAAGATGGTTGAACTGTGGGGTGTTCAAGAGTAGAAAATGAAAACGGGTGAGGCTATGCTATGGGGACATTTAGAAACAATGATGGAAGTGAGGCTACTACTGTTTAATGGTTGAGAAGGTGATGGGGAATGGTGTGGCTGTGGAGGAAATTAATGGAGGAGCTTGGGTGAAAAAATGTTGTAAATGGATTAAGGTTTAATGGGGATGAGAAAAAAAAACAGCAATGGGTTGTTCTAGATTGGAGAATGTAAGGGAAATAGAGAGAGCAAAGAGAGGGCTGGGGAGGTGTAGAGAAAGTGACAGAGAAGGCTGGAAGTAATGTGAGAGAGATGAGTGTTGATCCTCTCTAAAACGTGGCTATATTATGGGTGTTGTAAAGGAGAAGAGAATACAGAGAGGGCTGAGGTGCGATCCAAAAATATCCTACAGTCAACATTCGAAGGCTAAAAGTCAAACTAGGGTCCAATCATCATCAAATTGCATCGGATTTACTAAACAAATCCTACGGTTAAAATAATTACATGATTTAATGAGGCATACATGGCACCAAAAATTAATGGATCAATTCGATCATATTTCGAACAATATGAAATCGATTTTCAATGCCGCATATATAAGATTAATGAATTGGCGCATTGACGATATTTTATCAAAGAGATTCGATTTTCGAACCATTACGTGCATTAAATTCAGTGGGTTAACTCACAAATTTTGATTTGCCACTTGTCCTAAAATCAGTGGATTAACCTACATGCCCGATTTTTTTTAAAAATCGAATCAAATTTCCAATATACACAAAAATCAGTGAGTTGACTCATGTACCCATTCCATAGAAAAATTTCGATTTGGGACTCTCGATGCATGCAAAAATCATTGAGTCGATCCTGTATACCCAATTTCTTAGAATATTCCTAACATACATAACATCAACGAGTCAACTCAACAATCTTGATAAAGAAAGTTGATTTTTTTTACCCTCCACGTGTACCAAAATTAATGAATTAATCCACATATTTTTTTAAAAAATTGATTTCTTCTTTTTTTTAGTCACTACGTGTATCAAAATTAGTGAATTGATTAATGTCAATGTTAGCGGGTTGACCCAATAACATCATAAATCAATAAATTGACTCGATAATATGAACACCCAAGGAGCCAATTCACCAACTTGATATATACGAGTTAATTCGTTCAATCTATCACCAAAAATTGAGCGAATCATTCCATTAATATATTGGAATCATAATGATCACCATTAGTACCACGTATATCTCAAAAATCGGTAATCAAATTAGGTGCATAAAAGAAAAGAAATCAAGTAAATAAAAAATAAAAAAATAAATAAAATAAATAAAAACTCACCTTCACCGAATAACTTGGGATGTTTGAACTCCTTAAAAAAATACCTCGAAATAGCTTCGGAGTTGTATTGTGCGGCTGGCTGTAGTTATTGGCTATATGAGGAAAGGTGGAAAAACAAAATGACGTTGATGTGGCTAATGTGGTGGCTGTTAAACGGCTGTGAGAGAAACAAAAGAAAAGCAAATGCGTTGCTGTTGGGACGAGTTGGAGAAGAAGGCCGAGATCAAAGATGGTTGAACTGTGGGGAGTTCAAGAGTAGAAAATGAAAACAGGTGAGGCTTTGCTATAGGGGCATTTAGAAACAATGATGGAAGTGAGGCTACTGCTCTTTAAAGGTGAAGAAGGTGATGGGGAATGGTGTGGTTGTGGAGGACATTAATGGAGGAGCTTGGGTGAGAAAACGTTGTAAATGGATTAAGGTTTAATGGGGATGAGAAAACAAAACAGCAATGGGTTGTTCTAGATTGGAGAATGTGAGGGAAATAGAGAGAGCAAAGAGAGCGCTGGGGAGGTGTAGAGAACGTGACAGAGAAGGCTGGAAGTAATGTGAGAGAGATAAGTGTTGATCCTCTCTAAAACGTGGCTGTATTATGGGTGTTGTGAAGGAGAAAAGAATAGAGAGAGGGTTGAGGTGCATTGGAGAAGAAGAGGAGAGGTAGGAGGAGGTGCAGGTCTGGGCGTTGCTGATTTCACAACAGTAGGCTATCCTCCAGGTTTATTCCAAGATGAAGAAGAGAGTGAGGTGAGTTACAGAAAAATGTTGGAGAGATGAAGTGCTGCAAGTCAAGTAGAGTCCAAAGAGAGCCCAAAGAAGAGAGAGTTGAGAGAGAGGCGTGCCGGAGAGAATGTCCTGCCAAAGGACGTTCTAGATGGGAGGCTTTTACAGGTTTAATGGAGAGCAAGAAAAAAAAAGGGACGACAAAGGGCGTTGATGGGGCTATTTTTGGTTGAGCATTAAAGAGAAGAACAAGTGGGAGAAGAAGAAGATGAGGCTGAGATGGGGCTAAGGAGAAGAAGTGGGACGTTTCTTTTTTTGATGATCCTCCTCCATGGCTACTTTTTTTTTTATATAGTTAAGAGAAGGAGAGATGGAAGCAGTTGGGATAGTGGGTAGTTATGTAGAGATGGGAGAAGAAGTGGGAAAGAAAGAGGGAGAGTGGGTTGAGGACATTAGATAGGGGAGAAAAAGAGGAGTTGAAGACGTGGCTGCTATGTGGGTGAAGAGAGTAGTTGGGGAAGAAGAAGAAGAAAAACAAAATTTATTTATTTTTATTTAAAATTTATTTTTCTTTTAATAGAATGAGGGAGGAATCCCATACTACTCGTAGTACGGTAGCCTATTGTCACTAAATTCTAATTGGTTGATTTGATTGAAATTGTCGACAGTTTGATTTGAATTTTACTTTGATATTTTAAATTACATTTGAATTTGTATTTGGCTTTAAATTTTGAATTTTAACTGTTAGATTAAAATTTAATTTGAATTTTGATTGTTTATTAGTCGATTTTATCTTATTTTGATGGGTTGATCGATTCGATTTTTATTTTTACATTTTTATTGATTGAGTGATTTTCAATTTGATTTTAATTTGAGTTTTAATTGTTTAATTTGAATTTAATTTAAATTTTGAACGGGTTGATTAATTTAAATTTAAATTGGTTGGTTAATTGGATTTTAGTTTGATCGGACATATTTTAATTTGTTGACTGCACTTTGATTGGTCGATTTGGTTTTGATTTTAGAGTTTTAATTCAATTTTGTATTTTTATTGGTTGAATGATTTTTAAATTGATTTTCAATTTTATTTTGATTTTGATTTTGTATTTTAATCGATTTATTGATTTTTAATTTAACTGTATTTTGTATTTTAATTAAGATTTAATTTGATTTTACAATTTTAAATTGATTTAAATTTTGGATTTTAATTGGATCCTAGTTAAATTTTAGTATAATTTTTCAATTTGAATTTTATTTTGGTTTAATTTTTTGATTTGAATTTTATTTTCCTAGGGATCAAGGTCTCTATATTGAGTTGGATGTTTAGGGGCGTTTTGGTCATTTTTACGATTTTTGATGATTTTTTTCGAACTTCTCTGTTTTCATCGATTTGGGTCTCGTTAGACTCGAAATCACATTCTGAGTGCAATGGAGTTATTTTTTAGATTTTTCGGAGGTCCGAGGTATATGAGGGGTATTTTCATCATTTTGATGATTTTTACTAATTTTTATAAATTTCTTTGTTTTCATCGATTTGAGTCCCGTTAGACTCGAAATCACGTCTTGAGTGCAATGGAGGTACTTTCGAGACTTTTTGGACATCCAAAATTTATAAGGGTATTTTCGTCATGAAGGGTATTTTCGTCATTTTTGTGATTTTTTCAGTTTTTTAGGGATTTCAGCCTGAGGCTTCTTTCAGTCACTGTGTGAGTATTTCTAAGTTCTAAAGTTATATTTTTCTAGCGTAGCGAGGTCTCTAAGTCAGGTGTAAGATGTAGCGATCCTAAGCGTGCGTAAACTTCTATGTCGAGTTGTGACGAGTAGGGGGATGAAAAGAAACTAGAAACAGAAGGAATCAAGCAGTACTCACAAGCTTTCGAGTTCTTTTATATTCATCATTAGGAATCCATCAAAACCAGGTGACGAATTGTCGAATTTGGCAGATGAAAAAATGGGGTGTCTGTAGATGCCCCTCTTTGGCAGAGGATGAAAGCAAACTAGATGCCCAATCTATTGTGGTAGATAGTACGACATCCGAATGTCAAAGCTAGTGACAGTCCATTTTGCAGTCTAATTCGGCAATTTGTCAAAGTATCCAGATCCTTGAGGGTAACCTCTCATTGGAAAAAATGTCAGATCCTTGAATTTTGAAAAATTCTCCTTGACTAATGCGAATGCAATACGAGTGCATGGGTGTGACATTGTGTAGTGATGAACATAAAAATTCGTGCAACATGTTTTTTTTTTCAGAAAATCAGATAAAACTGAGAAAAATCTGAGCAGGTCTGAGTAAAATCCGAGAAAACATCGGTAGTGTCTGAGTAAAATTCGAGAACGAATCTCGGTGGGTCTGAGCAAAATTTGAGCAAGTCTGAGTAAAATCCGAGAAAACCCTCGGCGGTGTCTGAGCAAAATCCGAGAAAGAATCTCGGCGGGTCTGAGCAAAATCTGAGCAAGTCTGAGTAAAATCTGAGAAAACCCTCGGCGGTGTCTGAGCAAAATCCGAGAAAACCCTCGATGGTATCTGAGCAATCCGAGAAAGAATCTCGGCAGGTCTGAGCAAAATCTGAGTAGGTCTGAGTAAAATTCGAGAAAATCCTCGGCGGTGTCTGAGCAATCAGAGAAAGAATCTCGACAGGTCTAAGCAAAATCTGAGTAGGTCTGAGTAAAATCCGAGAAAACCCTCGACGGTGTCTGAGTAAAATCCGAGAATGAATCTCGGCGGGTCTGAGCAAAATCTTAGCAGGTCTAAGTAAAATACTAGAGTAAAAATCTCACTCCACAGGAATCATTTTATTATTATTATAATTTTTTTTTTAAATGGTTAGATCAACATTTGAACCTCAAGGGTTTTCAAAAAATGCTATCGAAAGGGTAACCTTTAATTTCAGATTTTCCTTATCCTTTGGGTTGGAATTGATCAGGCTTAAGAACAAAAAATGCCCCTAGTTTGATAGGACATTACACTAGGGATAATTGAACATATTTTGAAGAGACATACCCCTAATGTAGGGGAAAAATAAATATGCTTCCGAACAAAAGGAGAAGTGCCCCTTAATATGAAAATTAGAAGTCTTAGATTACCACAAGTGCAATAAGGATTCACTTTTAATTTGGACTTTATTGAAGATCATGAGTCAGACTCATCTGTTGGAAATAAATATTCACTTTTGAGATTCATCTTGGAGATCACGTTCTTCCCCTTTGACTCATTTAGGAGAGTAAACTTTTATAGATCAGTCGTAGACGAGATACATGTGGCTTCTAAGTCTTTGTCTGAATTAAATTGAATATTGAAGCTTGGTCATTCAGATTTCTGATACTTTGACTTGGCTCGTCTTTTCAAATTTTCGACTCGACAGAGATTTTCTTTTGATTGCTTTATCTTTTGTCTAGATTGCATGTTCAGGTTTTCAATCTAGCGAGCATGCTCTAACTTTTGCCTAGACCGCCTTTTCAGGTTTTCGATCTAGCGAGCTTATAATTTTCTTTTCCTTTGCTCTGATTGTTGCCAAGGCCGTCCTTTCAGATTTTCAACCTTGCGAGCTTGCCTTAATTTTTGCCTAAGCTGCCCTTTCAGGTTTTCAACCTAGCAGGCTATCTTTTTATTTAATTTATTTATTTATTTTTTTGTTGAAGTTACTATCTGATCACACTTGCTATTTTCCTTGACCTTTCTGTGCGGTACTTAGGAGGACTTCTATAGGTAGGCTTAGGAGTAGGCTAAGAAAGAAATGAGACTTGAGGCTCAAGAACCTGAATGCCCCTTGTGTGACATTCCTATAAAATAGTTTTCTTTTCCTTCCCCATTTAGACAATTTTTCTTTGCGGGGGAATATATATATTTTTTTATTTTGAACTGGTCGGGCCTGAAGTAACTTCTCAGGTTGCCTACGTACCCCAGAATTTTGGGATCAGACCAAAACGTAGTTCAAAATTTTCCCTCCCCTGGGTAAGTGATCGGGCTGAAAAAGAAAAAGGTTTTTTTTTTATTTCATTTTTTTAAATGTCTGCAAGGGGCTGAGAAAGGAGATATTTAACTGGGTGACAGGAAAATTGGTTCAACTGAAAATGGCTTCCTCAAATGTAATACTGCTTGATGTGGTCAAGGTTTGTCGGTTCTGGTAATTCGATGCCATCGTGATCTTGGAGTTTGACAGCTTTTCCAAGCAGTATCTCTTTGACAATAAAAGGACCTCCCCAATTGGGCTAGAATTTGCCTCTAGGATCGAAGATGGGTGCTTGATTTTCTTTAAGTACGAGGTCACCAGCTTGTAAGTCACGAATTTTAACCCTTTTATCAAATGCCTGAGCGACTCTTCTTTGATAGGCTTGCACGTTTTACAATGCTTTAAGCCGTTTTTCATCGATTAAGTTTAACTCTTCGTACCGATGACGAACCCAGTCTGCTTCTGATAACTGACTTTCCATTAGAATCCTGAGGGATGGGATTTCCATTTCAACTGGCAAGACAGCTTCTATACCGTACACTAGTGAATAAGTGTAGACACCCCATTTTTGCATCTACCTAATTCGACAATTCGTCACCCGGTTATCGTAAATTCCTAATGATGATCGTAAAGAACTCGAAGGCTTGTGAGTACTATCCCTGATTCCCTCTATTTTCAATCTTTTCACCTTCCCTACTCGTTACGACTCGACATAGAAATTTACATACGCTTAGGATCGCTACACGTTATACCCGATTTAACAAGCAAGTACACTTAGGTTCGCTACACAGTTCGATAACCTAGAGACTTCGCCACACTAGAAAAATACGACTTTGAAACATAGAAATAATCACGTTGGGACTAAAAGAAATCTCATGCCAGAATTCGTAAAAATCCATAAAAATTGATAAAATGACGAAAATACCCCTCATAAATTTTGGACCTCCGAAAGACCTCGAAAGTACCTCTATTGCACTTAGAATGTGATTTCGAGTCTAACAGGACCAAAACCGACGAAAACAAAGAAATCTAGGGAAAATCATAAAAATGACCAAAATGCCCTTCGACCTCCAAACTCAACTTAGAGATCTCGATCCTTAGGAAAATGTAATAAAAATCGAAATCTAATTAAAAATTCAATATAAACTAAAAAATAAAATTCAAATTAAAAAATTAAACAAAAAATCCAAACAATTAAAACCAAACAATTAAAATTAAACAATTAAAACTAAACAATTCAAATTAAGAAATCCAAACAATTAAAATTAAAATAAAAAAATCAAAATTTAATCAAGCAATCAAACTTTAAAAATAAAAAAAAATTTATTCAACCAATCAAAATCAAATCGGCCAACATTGATCAACCGATCAAGTTAAAAATCACTCCATCAACTAAAATCAATCAATTAAATTGAAAAATCAAAATCAAATCTTATCAAAATCTAATTAAATCAACAAAGTTAAAATTCAAATTAAAAATTAAAATCAAATTAAATTTTTTAAACTAAACTCAAAATAAATAAATCAATAAAACTTAAAATTTAAAAATCAACAAACAAAAAATTCAAAACAAAAATTAACCAAATCGACCAACTGTAACTCGACAACAAGATACTACCATCGTGGTACGAATAGCGTGGGAACATTACTCGTCATTCTCCAAAAGGGAATTAAAAGCAAAAAAGAAATAGAGAAATACGTTAAAAAAGAAAAAAATTAGAAAGTTTATTTCTTATAAGAAGGAGGACGTCTCCTTCTTCTTCTTGGATGTTGAAGATCCTTGGGGCTGAACCAGCACTCACACAGAGAACGGTTTTCTCTTCTTCCTCTCGCCTTGGTTTCTCTCTCGTCTCCTTCATCTCTTCTTCTTGAAGGGTCTTAACGTCTTCTTCTCCAGCAGATTGAAAGACGTCTGCATCTACTTGCAACACAGTCCTCTCACACGTCTCTCTCTGTTTTGGACAGCAAGCATAGCTCCGAGACAGTGTCCGTCTCTACAAGAAGAAAATGTTTATTGCAGCCCATTTCTGTCTCTTCCATTAAAATCTGCAACTTCTCCAACAACACCCCTCTAAAGCTTGCCCTTTGCATGCAACAAGACCTCTCTCTCAGCCACTGCCCTCTTCACCATTGTTGCACCAACGCCCAGCAGTCCCCCTTTTTCCACAGCTCACACAACGCCCAGCAATCCCCTTCTTTTCCACAGGACACCCAATGCCCAGCCTCCCTTCTCCACATCCTCAACACAGCATCCAAAATGCCCCCCTTGCTGCCCAACATTTTTCCAACTCCTCTCCTTTCGTATTCACCTTGCTGCATTAGCCAACTCCCCAGCACAACGTCCATCTTTTCATATCCTGCAATGCCCAAACAATGCTGCCCAACCATTTATTCAACGACCTTCCCAATAGCAAGACCACATCCCTACATCTAGTTAGCCCAATTGGTAAATGGATCTTATAGACCGATTGGACTAATTGGCTTAAAAATAATAGATGAAATGATTGAAGAAGAATATTCGAATCCATTTGGTCGAACCGGCCCAAACTCAAATGGGTACAGAGTCCCAATCACTTTTTATTGGCCAATTTAATTCAATGGATTGAATATTTGACAATCAACAAGATCAAGATTAGTAAAGTCATATTAAGTGATGTATCAATTGGTACAATCTAGATCTTGCTTTTTGAAGGTCGTGCAATCCCTAATTATGATTCATAATTTTTTAAGATTCTTGATCAAACAGCAAATCATCTTCATGTAATCCATTTCTCGGAATGTTTCATCGGTTAGAGACTTTGAATCTAAGGGGTTAATTTAATAAACGCTATCAAGATGGACTTTTAGTTCTAATTGTTAAAACCTGTCCTTAGGCATATAATAAATGAGCAACTATTGATGGGGGTTTCAGGATATCATTGCTCCTAAGCTTAAGCATCCGCCACCTAGTTGGAGTCGAGAGTCGGGTCGGTTAGAGTGAACATCAGCAGCAAGTGAACCATTAGAAATGGCCTCTGAATCTGAACTTGCAGAAATTCGTAAGATCTTGACCGTTTTTGCAATGGATATAAACAACATAAAAACAAGGTAGAAGTGCTAGAACAGATCTCTGAATCGACAAAAAATCCCCCTGATGATCAAAGGGGCAAAGGACCAGAAGAAAGCACTGTTAGAAATCTAGAAGATGTTTACGAGCTTGATGGAAATGAATAACACTTCAATGAAAATCCGATGCTGGCTAATAGAATGACTCAGTTGGAAACAACTTTGAAAAATATAAAAGGGATTGATGAAATCACAACAAGTATCGAGGCCCTAAATCAAATCCCTAGAATCTGTCTGCTTGAAAAGTTCGTAATGCTAGAAATGGAAAAATTCAATGGGGTAGGTTGTGCAAGAACACACCTCAAAGTATATGTCACTAACATGCGCACTCTTGGCTTAAGTGATGAACATATGACATTACTATTACAACGTACCTTATCGGGATCAGCGCTACGATGGCTGATGTCTCAAGATCCGTCTGCAATCGGGACATGGGAGAATATGTCAAAGCTTTTTTGGCACCAATATAAGTATAGTACCGAGGTCGAAACCTCTCGAAGGGATTTATAGTCAATTAAGCAAAAGAACGGGGAAACATTTACTGACTTCATTGGTCGTTGGAGGGCCAAAGCTGCACAAATGTGGGATAGACCATCAGAAAAAGAACAAGTGGCAATTATGTTGAAAAATCTATCACAAGGGTATGCTCAGCATTTAGTCACCCAATACCTCCCTACATTCGAGTCCCTGTTACAAGCCGGTAGCCAAATCGAGGATGCCTTCGCTTCCGGGGTCCTTTCCAACCCTTCAGACAAGAAACTCAAAAAGCCCTTCCCCAATTCCAAGCCTAGTATTAATCATGCCTATGTAGCCAATACATCTGTTACACTCATCCATTCTACTACCTCACCTATTAACCAGGCTAATTCTAGTCAACCTCGGCCGCGTAAGAAATTCACTAATCTTGGGATGTCTTTGAGTGTTATTTTTCAGAAACTATTAAGTAAAAGGCTCATTACACCTCTTCAACCTCGACCTCTACCAAGTCCACTCCCCGCTTCTCACAATCCCAACTCATTTTGTGAGTTTCACCAAAATTCTGGTCACCTTACTGATCAGTGTGTTATCCTTCGTCATACTGTTCAAGATCTCATCGATGCCAAAAAAGTTACTGTCCCTACCCCGGCGCAACCAAATGTTACTTCCAATCCTTTACCTACGTACCAACCTCCCCAAACCTTGAACATGGTGTCCAATACCTATCTCCCATTTGACCCAATCATCCTCATCCACCCATTCAATCCTAAATCACCTAGCCCTCTGCTTATGGGAATGATAGTCCCCAAGGAAGTTCTCACCACTAGCTGTAAACCATTCAACCTAACTTCAGATGGAATACATTGCTTGTCTCTACCTCATTATGATAGCTCTACGCTCATCACTCAAATGGACTTGGAAAAATCTAGTTTCTTAAAAGATGAAAATCCTTACTTATTGGACCAAGAATACGAATGCGTTTCCCTCTATTACAATGAACGAAATTTCAAAATATCTGAACTCGATACGACCTTGGCCAATGGAGAAGAATCAAGTCTGAATAAGAAAATGTCAGAAAATGACAAAGAATCCGAAGAAGAAGTTCAAGACTGGCAAATTACCACAGATTCTATCAACATTGCTCAGTTGTTCCTTGAAGATTATCATGCTTCAGTCTTACCGGTTGAAAATGATGTCTTGAGTCCTCAATCTGTAATCAAACCCATTGTGGGTACTTATTTTTAAATTTTCATGAGTCATGTGATTTAGTTTGGGTCTTGTTTTTTTTATTATTTATTTCGCAATGTCTTATTCTTGTCAGATCGAGTCTAGCCTGTTTATTTCTGGTAAGTCAAGTCAGTTTGTCGAGTTTGCAATGGTGTCTATCGTCCCATCTGAATTTAATTGAATAAAAGGAATTTTTGAATACCTCGAGCGCATTAACAAGTTAACTAATAATCTTACTTTAGGAGAGGATCCTCTAACAAGGAATCCTCTCCCGAATCAAACGAATTATTTGAACAAGAAGACAAATGTCAGGTTCAACCTCTAATCGAGGAAGCAAAGGTCATTGACCTCGGAACAAAAAAATAATTCTAAAAAAAAATTTAGATCGAAACTGACTTATCCCCAGAGGAACACGAGAAGATGATGAATTTATTCAGAAAACTCAAAAGACTTGTTCACGTGGTCCTATGAGGATATGTTGGGTGAGATTGGGTGTTGTTCAACAAAAAATGGGTACCTGTCCTACGAACTAGAGCGGAATCACATAATCAAATGATGAGTCACATCATTGTTGAATTTCTCAACAATGGAAAGGAATTCAAAGTGGAGCACTGTTAAGGCAGCTAATAAGAATCTTGAAACTTCCATTACAAATGTGTTAAACACATTGAGATTGACAAGAGAAATCATAGTTCACGCCTTCAACATGTCAAACTTCGACTCAATATAGACTACTCAGGGTTCTATGTTATGTGGCATGAAAGGAAGTTTGAAATGGAAAGTTCATTTCTTAAAGTGCGAATAAAATACCCATCGTTAGAAACTAATTTGATTTATTACCCATGAATCATTCGTATTTTGATACGAAAATGAAAATGCGGGACATGTAAGTTGAAGATTAAGCCTTTAAAGAAAATTGCAAATCCAACAAGGAAGGTCTTCCCGTCACCAAGACAAGTCTATTTGGAAAAGCTATCAAACTTCAGAGATTATCACGATGCCAAAATACAAGAATCAATCAACCTTGACCAGATCAAGCGGTACTGCATTTAAGGAGGCCATTTTTGACCGAAACAATTTTCCTATTACCTAGTTAAATATCCCCCTTCTTAGCCCCTTGTAGTCTTTTTCAAAAAAAAAAAAAATAAATAAATAAATATTACCTTTTCTTTCTCAGCCTGATCACCCAACCTAGGGGAGGGAATGTACTCGAACTACGTTTTGGTCTGATCCCAAAATTTTGGGGTACGTAGGCAACTTGAGAAGTTACTTCAGGCCCGACCACATCAAAATAAAAAAAATAGATTCCCCACAAAGAAAAAATCAAAAAAAAAAAAATTCAAAAAAAGATATTGCCAAAATGGGGAAGAAAATTCAAATAAAATAAAATTAAAAGAAATGCCACACAAGTGGCATTTGGGTTTTGAGCCTCAAAATTCCTTTCTTTTATGCCCAGTCCTAAGCTTACCTATGAAAGTCCTCCTAAGTACTGTGCGAAAAAGTCAAGGAAGGAAATAAAGCGTGATCAGACAATAACTCTAGAAGTTCAAAAGGAAAAAAAAGGAAAAATAAAGCCTGCTAAGTTGAAAACCCAAAAGGGCGACTTAGGTAAAAATCAAGGCAAGCTCGCAAGGTTGAAAATCCGAAAGGACGGCTTTGGCAACAATTAGAGTAAAGAGAAAAAATAGAAGAAAAAAGGTATGCTCGCTAGATTGAAAACCTGAAAAGGTGATCTAGGCAAAAGCTAGAGCACGCTCGCTAGATTGAAAATCTGAAAAGGCGATCTAGGTAAAAATCAGAGCAATGAATAGAAAAATCTCATTCTAGATGAGAATTTAAAAAGGGATCCGAGATAAAATCTTGAAAGTCCAAAGGGACAACTGTATCGACTTTGGAACGAATAATTAATCATCATACAATGAATACCCAATTTGATCCAAATATAGACTCAATGGATGCAAGTGTCTTGTCTACGATTGATCTGAAGAGTTTCACGTCCCTAAGTGAACCGTTGGGGAGAAATAACAAATTCTATGATGAATTTCAAAAAGTAATATTTTGTTCCAATTTTTTCGAGCCTGACTCAAAATCTTCAATAAAAAGTCAAAATTAAAAGTTAAAACTTTATTGTGTTTGCGGTAATCAAAGATTTCCAACTTTCATAATAGGGGCACTTCCCTTTTCTAAATAGTTCACTTTCCCCCCTTACACAAGGGGCATTTTTTTTTAAACCTGTTCGATTATCACCAATGCCACTCCCCATCAAACTAAGGGCATTCTATTCTGAAGCCTGATCAATTTTGACTCCAAAGGATAAGGTTGACTTTGAATTGAAAGTTACCATCTTGATAGTAATTTTTGAAAACCCCTGACGTTCAAAGAAAATTAAAATGTTGACCGGACCTTCATAAAATCTAACTTTTTCAAAAAAATATTGTTAATCTCCTAATTGTTTTGCCCAGATAAGCAGTTTATTACTCTTTCACCCTGAGTAGGTAGAATAAGACTCCCAGACAAAGGTTCATTACTCTTCCACCTCGAGTAGGTAGAGTAGGACTCCCAGACAACAGTTCATCACTCTTCCACCCTGATTAGGTAGAGTAGAACTCCCAGATTACTCTTTCACCCCGAGTAGGTAGAGTAGTACTCCCAACAGTTCATTACTCTTTCACCCCGAGTAGGTAGAGTAAAACTCTCAGAAAACAGTTCATTACTCTTTCACCCCGAGTAGGTAGAGTAGAACTCTCATAAAATTGTTCATTATTCTTCCACCCCAAGTAGGTAGATTAGAACTCCCAGAAAAGGTTCATTACTCTTCCACCCTGAGTAGGTAGAGTAGAACTCTCAGAAAATCGTTCATTACTCTTCCACCCCGAGTAGGTAGATTAGAACTCCCAGATTACTTTTTCACCCCGAGTAGGTAGAGTAGTACTCCCAGACAACAGTTCATTACTCTTCTACCCTGAGTAGGTAGAGTAGGACTCTCAGAAAATAGTTCATTACTCTTTCACCCTGAGTAGGTAGAGTAGGACTACCAGAAAACAGTTTATTACTCTTTCACCCCGAGTAGGTAGAGTAGAACTCTCAGAAAATAGTTCATTGCTCTTCCAACCCGAGTAGGTAGAATAGGACTGTCAGACAACAGTTCATTACTCTTTCACCCCGAATAGGTAGAGTAGAACTTCTCAGAAAAATGTTCATTACTCTTCCATCCCGAATAGGTAGAGAGAACTCTCAAAAAATCGTTCATTACTCTTCCACCCCGAATAGGTAGAGTAGAACTCTCAGAAAATCGTTCATTACTCTTCCACCCCGAGTAAGTAGAGTAGGACTCCCAGACAACAGTTCATTACTCTTTCACCCCGAGTAGGTAGAGTAGAACTTTCAGAAAATAGTTCATTACTCTTTCATCCCGAGTAGGTAGAGTAGAACTCCCAGAAAAGGTTCATTACCCTTCCACCCCGAGTAGGTAGAGTAGAACTCCTAGAAAAATGGTTCATTACTCTTTCACCCTGAGTAGGTAGAGTAGAACTCCCAGAAAAATAGTTCATTACTCTTTCACCCTGAGTAGGTAGAGTTGGACCCTCCAAAAAAATAGTTCAATACCCTTTCACCCCGGGTAGGTAGAGTAAGATATTCAACTTATGCTCAGTTATGCTCAATGTATGCTCATACTTTACTCAGTTTTACTCAATTTTTAATTCATAATTTCCTCAAATTTTGCTCAGATTTTATTATGTAATTTTCGATGAATAAGTTTGTTATCCTCTTATCATGAATGCGTTGAATAGAGATGCGTCTTTTCAGAATCATCACTACACAATTGCACACACACGCATTTGCAATGCATTTGCATCAGTCAAGGAGAGCTTACCCTCAAGGATCTAACATTTTTAGTCCAAGGAGAACTTACCCTCAAGGATCTGAACATTTTGACAAATTGTCGAATCAGACTGCAAAATGAACTGTCACTAGCTTTGGCATTCGGATGTCGCACTATTTATCACAATAGATTGGTCATCTAGTTTGCTTCCACTCTCTGCCAAGAGGGGCATCTGTACACACCCCATTTTTGCATCTTCCTAATTCGACAATTCGTTACCCGGTTACCGTGAATTTCTAATGATGATCGTAAAGAACTCGAAGGCTTGTGAGTACTATCCCTGATTCCCTCCATTTTCAATCTTTTCACCTTCCCTACTAGTCACGACTCGAAATAGAAATTTACGCATGCTTAGGATCGCTACACGTTGTACCCGATTTAGCAAGCACGTACGCTTAGGTTCGCTACACAGTTCGATAACCTAGAGACTTCGCCACACTAGGAAAATATGACTTTGAAACATACAAATAATCACGTTGGGACTAAAAGAAATCTCATGCTAGAATTCATCAAAATCAACAAAAATCGACAAAATTACGAAAATACCCCTCATAAATTTTGGACCTCTGAAAGACCTCAAAAGTACCTCCATTGCACTCAGAATGTGATTTTAAATCTAACAGGACCTAAACCGATGAAAACAGAGAAATCTAGGAAAAATCATAAAAATTATCGAAATGCCCCTCGACTTCCAAACTCAACTTAGAGATCTCGATCCTTAGGAAAATGTAATAAAAATCGAAATCTAATTAAAAATTCAATCTAAACTAAAAAATAAAATTCAAATTAAAAAATTAAACAAAAAATCCAAACAATTAAAACCAAACAATTAAAATTAAACAATTAAAACTAAACAATCCAAATTAAGAAATCCAAACAATTAAAATAAAAAATCAAAATTTAATCAAGCAATCAAACTTTAAAAATAAAAAAAAAATTATTCAACCAATCAAAATCAAATCGGCCAACATTGATCAACCGATCAAGTTAAAAATCACTCCATCAACTAAAATCAATCAATTAAATTGAAAAATCAAAATCAAATCTTATCAAAACCTAATGAAATCAACAAAGTTAAAATTCAAATTAAAAATTAAAATCAAATTAATTTTTTTTAACTAAACTCAAAATAAATCAATCAATAAAACTTAAAATTTAAAAATCAACAAACAAAAAACTAGAAACAAAAATTAACCAAATCGATAAAATTGACCAACCTAACTCGACAACAAGATACTACCAGCGTGGTACAAGTAGCGTGGGAACATTACTCGTCATTATCCAAAAGGAAATTAAAAGCAAAAAAGAAAGAGAGAAATACGTTAAAAAAGAAAAAAATTAGAAAGTTTCTTTCTTATAAGAAGGAGGACGTCTACTTCTTCTTCTTGGATGCTGAAGATCCTTGGGACTGAACCAGCATTCACACAGAGAACGGTTTTCTCTTCTTCCTCTCGCCTTGGTTTCTCTCTCGTCTCCTTCATCTCTTCTTCTTGAAGGGTCTTAAAGTTTTCTTCTCCAGCAGATTGAAGAACGTCTGCATCTACTTGCAACACAGTCCTCTCTACACGTCTCTCTCTGTTTTGGACAGCAAGCATAGCTCCGAGACGGTGTCCATCTCTACAAGAAGAAAATGTTTATTGCAACTCATTTCTTTCTCTTCCATTAAAATTTGCAACTTCTCCAACAACACCCCTCTAAAGCTTGCCCTCTATATGCAACAAGACGTCTCTCTCAGCCACTGCCCTCTTCACCATTGTTGCACCAACGCCCAGCAGTCCCCCTCTTTTACACAGCACACATAATGCCCAGCAGTCCCCCTCTTTTCCACAGGACACCCAACACCCAGCCTCCCTTCTCCACATCCTCAACACAGCATCCAAAATACCCCCTTGCTGCCCAACATTTTTCCAACTCCTCTCCTTTCGTATTCACCTTGCTGCAATAGCCAACTCCTCAGCTGATAGCACCCTCGATCCGCGAGGTGCGCGGATCCGCTTTTGACCCTTGAGGTTTGGGAGTCGCCACTTAGTTGTTAAGGTCTAGGAACCAAACTGACTCTAAAAAAGGCAAACTAATCTAAGAAAGAGAAAAAGAGTCCGGGGATAACGTTACGGGCTTGGAAGGTGTTAGGAACCAACCCCGCCCGACCAAAGCCGATCTCTACTAACGTCCCAAATAAATAACATTGCTAAAAACCTAGATAAAAATAAAAATAAAAAATTTTATACCTTTCCGATAGCAAGGATTTTGTTCCCTCAGATCTGACAAAAATAGCTCCTTGTACCGTACTCCCTTGCTTCGTTCTGTCTCCAGATTTGATTTCAGATCTCTAAGGCAAGGTATCTCCTTATTTTTGGATCTGAACTCTTCAAGTTTGTTGCGGATTTTGGGATGTTTTTGGAAGGGTTTTAGGGGTTCTTTAGGCTAAAATCGAAGGAGGGATGTTAGGTAAGGAGTTGGGGCTCCAAAACTAGGATTTATGGGAGGCTAGGGGGGCTTCTAGACCTACTTCTCTTAGGGTTTATGATTTGATACGAAAATAGGGTGTGAGCACCTCTATTTATAGATGTTTTTAGGGGTTGATTTGGATAGAGTTAGTATTTAATTAGAGTTCTTTTAATTAGAGTTGTGTTTTAGTTAGACTTGTTTTAGGTAGAATTGTGTTTTAATTAGAATTGTTTTAGGTAGAATTATTTTTAGTTAGAACTCTATTAGATTGAGTTATTATTTAGTTAGAACTCTATTATGACTTTTGGTCTTATTTGATTGATTTTTAATGTTTTGACTTTAGTCTTAATTGATTGACTTTTAATATCTTGACTTCAGTCTTGCTTAATTGACTTTAATTTTGACTTTAGTCTCACTTGATTGACTTTAATACCTTGACCTTAGTCTTGCTTGATTGAATTTTAATTTTGGGAGAACCCCCCTCTAAAATATCTTTAATTCTTTGGACCCCCAAATGGAGGGGTCCTTAAAGAAATATCTCACGAACCTTCAATAATTTTACTTGAAAACCCGATTGATCGATTTCTTCGATTCAAAATTTTAAATTAATTTCATTAATGTTTCACTTTAATTATTTAATGTTTTATTTATTAATTTCAAATTTTTAATTATGAAAATTGTGAAATTACCGTTTTACCCCCGGAGAGGATTTTTCACGTTTTAAGTCGGTTTTTAATGTTCTAGGATGTTTTAGAATCAATTTTTCGTAAGGAATTCAATGGAAGTATTAGTTTGTGTCATTTATGAAATTTTTTGTGTGAAATAGTCATGAACTTTATGAGGGGCATTTTCATAATTTTGTCGAATTCTGTTAAAATTGGTGAAATGATTTATTTGATTCCGATTTGTTATTTTATGTGTTCGAGAGAGTTTTCCTAAGCGTAATGTAGGCTCTAGGGTTGTTTTGAGGTTAGGGGTATTTTGGTAATTTGAACAATTTTTAGTGATTTTTATCGTGAAACTTCTTTTTGGTCTGCAAGATGATGATTTCTATATTTCTGGGGTCGTATTTTCCTAACGTAGTGTGGTTTCTAAGGTTTTTTCAATTCGAGATACCTCATCCGGATTTCTGAAACATATCGGGTAACAAAATAAAGCAATGGAATACACATCCATCATTGGGAAACATTGCGATCGGGTTGACGAGTTGATTAATCAGGCGGATGCAAAAATGGGATATCTACAGATGCCCCTCTTTGGCAGAGGGTTGAAGCAAACTAGATAGCAAATCTATTTCGGTAGATAGTGCGATATCCAATGCCAAAGCTAGTGACAGTTCATTTTGCAGCCTGATTTAGCAATTCGTCGGGGTGTTCGGATCCTTGAGAGTAAAACTCTCCCCGAACAAAAATGTTGTCAGGTCCTCAAGCGCGAGCTTTCACTGACAGTGTCAGATCCTTGAATTTTAAAGAATTCTCCTTGACAAAAAAGTGCAAGTGTGAGTGTGTGTACTATGTGAAACTGAGTAAAAATGTGTCAGGTCCCAGAGATCATCTCTCACTGACAATAATGATTCAAAATTGAAATGTGCTTATACAACGAAAGCAATCATGGCAAGGTTGAACAATAAAGTAATTGGAGTCATAACAATGTAGGAACTTCGTTAAATCCTATTTGAAATTCTTTTTTACAATTCGAAAAAAGTATGAGTCTGTTTATCAGACTTGAGCCTATTGTAGCCAAGCTTCTCGGGCTAAAGAACTTAAACAACCCTGTTTAATATGATTCAAACAAAGCTGGAGTCTCATTTCTCGGACTTTGGCTAAGGTTTACAGGAACTTAAACAATCCTATTAAACATGGAGTCTTGTTTCTCGAACTCGAGCTAAGGTTTGTAGGCACTTCAAAAAGCCTATTCATTCTATGATTCAAAAAGTTGGAGTCTACCTTCTCGGACTTGAACCTAGGTTTGTAGGCACTTCAAAAAACCTACTCCCTCTATGATTCAAAAAGTTGGAGTCTCGTTTCTCGGACTCGAACTTGAGTTTGTAGGCACTTCAAAAAGCCTATTCATTCTATGATTCAAGAAGTTGGAGTCTCGTTTCTCGGACTCGAACTTAGGTTTATGGGCACTTCAAAAAGCCTATTCGTTATATGATTCAAAAAGTTGGAGTCTCGTTTCTCGGACTCGAACTTAGGTTTGTAGGCACTTCAAAAAGCCTATTCATTCTATGATTCAAAAAGTTGGAGTCTCGTTTCGTGGACTCGAACTTAGGTTTGTAGGCACTTCAAAAAGTCCACTCATTCTATGATTCAAAAAGTTAGAATCTCGTTTCTCGGACTCGAACTTAGGTTTGTAGGCACTTCAAAAAGCCCACTCATTCTATGATTCAAAAAGTTGGAATCTCGTTTCTCGGACTCGAACTTAGGTTTGTAAGCACTTCAAAAAGCCCACTCATTCTATGATTCAAAAAGTTGGAGTCTCGTTTCTCGGACTCGAACTTTGGTTTATAGGCACTTCAACAAGCCTATTCATTCTATGATTCAAAAAGTTGGAGTCTCGTTTCTTGGACTCGAACTTAGGTTTGTAGGCACTTCAAAAAGCCTATTCATTCTATGATTCAAAAAGTTGGAGTCTCGTTTCTCAGACTCGAACTTACTAAGTCACGTTTCTCGGGCTTAGATTTATAGGAATTTAAACAATCCTATTAATTCATTCTATGATTCAAAATCAAGCTCAAAGTTTAAAAGATCAAGCCTTTATTGGCTTATCATGCATCTGGATTCATAATTATCATTGGGCTTCGCCAGACTTTTAAGCTTTTGTAAGATTTTCTTTTTATCATGAGATTAAGAATAAAAACTTTAGAATTAAAATGACCTTCAAAAATGCCCCTAGTTTCAAGGTTGAATTTAACTGGGACTTGACTACGAGACTGATGGAATGGATTACGCTTGAAAAATACGGACTCTGATGTATGACAGATAGAAGAACTGACATTCTCTTAAATTTAAGACTCTTAAGATTATCATATGTACAATAAAGAATTGATCATTATTTTTGAGAAATGCTTGAGCTGGACTTAAAAAATCTTGATAAATATTAGAATAGAATATCTTTCTCTTCAAAGTGGTCGATGATTCTACATCTTCCATTAGCGAACACTTGAACAAGTAAACATACTTTTAAAGATCCTACAATGTTCAAGATGACTTTTGATTTTTTTGACTTCAACATTGTCTTCATCGGATGTGAGCTCTTGGCTGAAAAATGAATATTGTGGCTTGAATGGTTCTGCATTTTCTAATTTCTGCACAAGCTTCCTTCTAAATTTTTCTTCTTGATGGGACCTTTCCTCTCATTTGATGATGCCCTAATTTTTACCTAGATAGCCTCTTCGGTTTTCAATCTAGTGGACTTCGTTTTTCTTTTTCTGATGATGCCTTGATTTTTGCCTCGATCGCCTTTTCAGGTTTTCAACCTAGCAGGCTTTCTTTTTTATAGTTATGCCCTAAATTTTGCTTAAATCGCCTTTTCGGATTTTCGACTTAGCGGACTTTTCCTTTTTTTCTTGATGATCTTGAATAACTAACTCGACAACTTCTTGGTTCACTGCACCTTAACCGAGTCAATAAGCATTTAGGAGGACTTAATAGGTGGGCTTAGGACATGGTTTCGAAAGAAAAGGTAAAAGGCTCGACTTCCCAAAATGCCCCTAGTCTAATATTCTCTTTTTTTGTCATTATTTTCTATAAATTCTTTTGACTCCTTTTTTTCTAATGCCCCTAGTTTGGCATTCTTTTTTTTTTATCAATTCTTTTGATTTTTTTCTAGTGCCCCTAGTTTGGCATTCTTTTCTTTTAAATCTTTCAATAGGGGATTTTCCTTTTGGATAACATTTTTCTTAAGAGAATAATTTTTTTGTATGACCGGGCCTGAAGTAACTTCTCAGGTTGCCTACGTACCCCAAATATTTCTTTTTCTTTTGGGATCAGGTCAAAACGTAGTTCATACTAATATTCCCTCCCAAGGTTGGTGGGTGTGATTTAGAAAGAATCAGGCTATTTGATTTTTTTTAGAGACTGCAAGGGGCTAAAGAAAGTTTTCTTTTTCTTAGTAAGACAGGAAAATGGTTCGACCAAAGAAGGCCTCCCTTGATGAAGTGCTAATTGATTTGGTTAAAGTTCTAGGAACTTGATATCTTGATTGCTCTATCGAGTAAGGTCTTCTTTTGAGAATGAGTAATCTTCAATCTTCTTCTGAGAAGGAATAATCTTCAGTCTTTTTCTGATAAAGAGAAATCTTCAATCTTCTTTTACAAAGTTGAGTGTGATTGACTTCTTTGTATTTGACGTTGACTCATTCAACCCTTTCCAAATTTCGAAAAAAAATTTTATATTCTTTCGCAAATGAGAACTATTTTTTCTTAAATGAAAAATATGATAAATCCCTTCTTGCAAATCTTAACACCTTTGTTGATGGTTTCAACTACATCATTCTTGATAATCTTTGATTTTGAAGTTCACCCTCAACTTTAGGATTTGATCTATTTTGGTGTAATCTATCCATATATTCTCACAATACCATATAGGAACGTTGTTGAATTTCTCAGGTAAATTTAATATTCTCTCATGTTCTTCTAAGAAAAATGTAGTACCCATTTGCACTTTTTGAGTGTACTCTTTAATTCAAATATTTATCGAGCTTGACTAGTGAGCTTTGAGGCATTCTTCATATCCAATTTTGTGTTCATATCGTTATTGAATGCATGATAATCAAAAGCTTCTATATTTTATTGGAATTGAAAAACATAGACTGACAAACTCGACTAAAACTTGAAAGTTGAAGAAAGACTAACGTAACTAATTGGATTTAAAAACTAACGAAAACTGGATTAAAATTCAAAGAAAACTCAGGGATAATTATCTACAAAGCGAAGGTCCTTCTGGGTGGATAGACTACTTGGACTTGACACTGGTACTTTGACTAGACGACTCTTTTGACGGACCCTAAATGACACAGATGAGGGTTTAAAACTTTTAGGGGTACTTAAAATTAACTATCGATTCTGAAGGTTTGACTTTTAACCACATGATTAAAATTTTGATATAAATTAGCCCTCCGATGGAAAATATTAAATCCAAATGCATTATAAGTCTACAGTGACCAAGAAGGTTAGAAAGGTTAGAAATGGGTCTACCCTTGATTCGGATTAAACCTTTGATTAGACAAATTAATTTGATCCCAAGATCGAATATTTCTATACAAAGTGGTATGGATCTTTAAAAGTGAAACCAATTAGTCCAACTGATTTGGTATTGATCAGTTTGATCCATTTGTCAATTGGACCAACTAGTTTAATCGGTACATTTCATCGATTGGGTCGGTCCGATATTGCGAGTTTTGTTTGATTATTCTGGATCGGTCCGCCCACTTACCTGTTGGTTGGATTGAATAAAATAACTCGGGAACACCCATAAGAAGGCTTCTAGACTCTGGGCTTACTACGTGCAATGCATTTTATCTGGCCACCCTTGCCCAAATACACCTATATACCTCTCGATACGTGGTGACTTGGTTTGATATACCGTATAGGTGATAATCTAAAACCTCAACTCACTTCTCTGAAGCCAAAAATAGCCAGTTTGATCTCCAGTTGAGAGGTGGCGCACGATGCTGAGCAAGGGCCCACTTAAATACCTCTCGTCTAGAATAGACGTAGTCTATCCCCCTCGTACAGTAGGGTACAGCGGGGCAAGATCTTGCTTAGGCACTGGTTTTGACCAAGAAGTGCAATTGATATACTTAGATTATCTTTTACATACCTATGGGTACGAGTCAAGAGTTGTAGCTTTCATAAATAGTTTGGCATCCCACGAGGGGACCGACCACGTACTAGTACTATGTTGGCAATCGGGACATGTGACTGTGTGGCTCACAATAGGTCAAAGGCTCAGGTCACTCCAGCCTGGGTGCATCAATATACCTTTCAGAATCACCTGATCAGACGGTATTGATGCCCTAGTTTGATATACCCTAAGGTACGTGACTGGAGTTATGGTTTTCATGAATGACGTCGCATTTCCGAAGAGACCGGGCCACGCACTAGTACCACGTTGGCTATATGGGACGTGTACATGAGAAAAATAATAAACGTGCATGTGGTGTGTGCAAAACAGGGTGGGGTGTGCCCGGGGCCTTTTTCAAACACATGGGCCCATGGGCCAGATTATGCCATCACATATGGATATCAAATGAATATTGATCAAGATTTAAGATGAAAGCAAACACTCACAAATATATCTATAGAGATCATGGCACATTATATGGGCATATAACACAAATAATAATTAATCTGATCCAACATTAAAAAGGCCCACAAATTTGTTGTCTACGGTCTAATCAAGGGTTACTTTTGGGTGATCCAAAATAAATTGAGATTCCAATAGATGTTATATTGATGATAGAATGACAATGGTTGAGATGAGCTCACTCTCAGGAACATTAATTGTGCTAACATTAGATAAATTCGGATTTTCTGTGAATTTGGAAAATACAATCCGAACTTACATCGATGATATCTAAGGCTCCCGATAACGAAATCGAGTGAACTCAAGTTCTAAATTAATCTACCCGATGAGATCTACATTTTATTAAAGGTGCCTAGACTGAATTCTCACCAGAATGTTCTGTTAAAACGTTTTAACGTTGCTGTCCCAACCTTCATTCAGAAACAATTCCAGATTTATAGATTGAACTTACATCGATGATATCTAAGGCTTCTGATAACGAAATTGAGTGAACTCAGGTTCTAAATTAATCTACTCGATGATATCTACGTTTTACTAAGAGGTTCTAGACTTAATTCTCACTAGAATATTCTATGAAAACGTTTTAACATTGCTGTCCCAACCTTCATTCAGAAACAATTCCAGATTTATAGATTGAACTTGCATCGATGATATCTAAGGCTTTCGATAATGAAATTGAGTGAACTTAGGTTCTAAATTAATCTAATCGATGAGATCTACGTTTTATTAAGAGGTTCCCAGACTTAATTCTCACTAAAATATTCTGTAAAAAAGTTTTAACATTACTGTCCCAACTTTCATTCAACAACAATTCCAGATTTACAGATTTAACTTGTATCGATGATATCTAAGGCTTCCGATAACGAAATTGAGTGAACTCAGGTTCTAAATTAATCTACTCGATCAGATCTATGTTTTATTAATAGGTTTTCAAACTTAATTCTTACTATAATATTCTATAAAAACGTTTTAATATTGCTATCCCAACCTTCATTCAGCAAAAATTTCAGATTTACAGATTGAACTTGCATCGATGATATCTAAGGCTTCCGATAACGAAATTAAGTGAACTCATATTCTAAATTAATCTAATCGAGGAGATCTAAGTTTTATTAATTGATTCCCAGACTTAATTCTCAGTAGAATATTCTGTAAAAATATTTTAATATTTCTGTCCAACCTTCATCATTCCATCATTTTCATAGGTCAATTTGAATCTTTCATTATTTAGGGGTCATCAAAAGTGATCCTTAAATGGGAAAACAATGCAATACCCAAAATCATCCACAATCAAGCCACAAAAATAAATAAATAAAATAAATCGAACTAAATAATAAAAAAAATTAGGTCATCCTGGCAATGCTCCCATACTTGGAGTTTTTCAAGTTTAATCCTCAATAGTCCCCAGTGGAGTCGCCACTGAAAGCGCCCTCGATCCGCAGGGTGCGCGGATCCACTTTTGACCCTTTTGGTTTGGGAGTCCCCACCTAGTTGTTAAGGTCTAGGAATCAAACTGACTCTAAAAAAGGCAAAATAATCTACGAAAGAAAAAAAGAGTCTGGGGATCACGTTACGGGGTTGGAAGGTGTTAGGCACCAACCCCGCCTGACCAAAGCCGGTCTCTACTAACGTCCCAAATAAATCACATTACCAAAAACCTAGATAAAAATAAAAATAAAAAATTTTATACCTTTCCGATAGCAAGGATTTTGTTCCCTTAGATCTGACAAAAATAGCTCCTTGTACCGTACTCCCTTGCTTCGTTCTGTCTCCAGATTTGATTTCGGATCTCCAAGGCAAGGTATCTCCTTATTTTTGGATTTGAACTCTTCAAGTTTGTTGCAGATTTTGGGATATTTTTAGAAGGGTTTTAGGCGTTCTTTAGGCTAAAATCGAAGGAGGGATGTAAGGTAAGGAGTTGGGGCTCCAAAACTAGGGTTTATGGGAGGCTAGGGGGGCTTCTAGACCTACTTCTCTTAGGGTTTATGATTTGATACAAAAATAGGGTGTGAGCACCTCTATTTATAGATGTTTTTAGGAGTTGATTTGGATAGAGTTAGTATTTAATTAGAGTTCTTTTAATTAGAGTTGTGTTTTAGTTAGACTTGTTTTAGGTAGAATTGTGTTTTAATTAGAATTGTTTTAGGTAGAATTGTTTTTAAGTTAGAACTCTATTAGATTGAGTTATTATTTAATTAGAACTCTATTATGACTTTTGATCTTATTTGATTGACTTTTAATGTTATGACTTTAGTCTTAATTGATTGACTTTTAATATCTTGACTTCAGTCTTGCTTAATTGACTTTAATTTTGACTTTAGTCTCACTTGATTGACTTTAATACCTTGACCTTAGCCTTGCTTGATTGAATTTTAATTTTGGGAGAACCCCCCTCTAAAATATCTTTAATTCTTTGGACCCCCAAATGGAGGGGTCCTTAAAGAAATATCTCACGAACCCTCAACAATTTTACTTGAAAATCCGATTGATCGATTTCTTCGGTTCAAAATTTTAAATTAATTTCATTAATGTTTCACTTTAATTATTTAATGTTTTATTTATTAATTTCGAATTTTTTAATTATGAAAATTGTGAAATTACCGTTTTGCCCCCGGAGAGGACTTTTCACGTTTTAAGTCGGTTTTTAATGTTCTAGGATATTTTAGAATCAATTTTTCATAAGAAATTCAATGGAAGTATTGGTTTGTGTCGTTTATGAAATTTTTTGTGTGAAATGGTCATGAACTTTATGAGGGGCATTTTCGTAATTTTGTCGAATTCTGTTAAAATTGGCGAAATGATTTATTTGATTCCGATTTATTATTTTATGTGTTCGAGAGAGTTTTCCTAAGCGTAACGTAGGCTCTAGGGTTATTTTGAGGTTAGAGGTATTTTGGTAATTTGGTCAATTTTTAGTGATTTTTGTCGTGAAACTTCTTTTTGGTCTGCAAGATGATGATTTCTATATTTCTGGGGTCGTATTTTCCTAACGTAGTGTGGTTTCTAAGGTTTTGTCAATTCGAGATACCTCATCCGGATTTCTGAAACATATCGGGTAACAAAATAAGACAATGGAATACACATCCATCATTGGGAATTATTGCGATCGGGTTGACGAGTTGATTAATCAGGCGGATGCAAAAATGGGGTGTCTACACCTGCACAACGTCCCTCTCTTCATATCCTGCAACGCCCGAACAATGCTACCCAACCATTTATTCAACGACCTTCCCAACAACAAGATCACGTCCCTACATCTTGCTGCAACAGCTAACCTTCCTATCCTCTCTTTTACTCTCCTAGACATTTCACCTTTTCACAATAGCAATATTCCCATCGTCTCCACTCTTCTTGGCAATTACAGTAGCCACCATCATCAACATCAACACTCCATTGATGTACCTTCACTGCAAGGCACAGCCATCACGTCCACTGCTGCTACAGCCTCGCTACTTCGTATATCAGAACATCCATCTCTCGATCCTCGTTTCTTGGCAGTGGATACTCACAAGCTTTGGAGGTCGTATCTGAAGGAATCGGATCCTATCATCTCTCTATAGGTAAGTTTTATTTTTTTATTTATTTTTTCGTATTTGTACTTTAATTTTCATATCAATAGGATTAATAGAATGTTTTTTTTTATTCTTTTTTACTCATTGATAGAACTAGGAGGAATTTTTTTTTTACTTTATATTATGTATTTTTTTTTATGTCGATAGGATTAGGATAATTTTTACGTATTCTTGTGTATGCTCTAGTTGTTCTTTTACATATCGACAAGATTAGGAGAACATTTTTTAGGCATCTCTCTTGTTTATTTTCATCTTTTATTTTTTTTTGTTCTATTTTTTGTGTATTGATAAGATTAAGAGAGTTTTTTTTTATGTAATTTTTATTTTATTATTTGTGCATGCCAATTAGGTTAGGAGAATATTTATTTATTATATTTCCTTAGGTTGTTATTTATTTTTTATTTTTTATTATTATTATTATTAATTTTTTTTTTGCATGTTGATAGGATTAGGAAATTCTTATGTTAAAATGTCACAATAATGATGCTCAAATTAGATTGGTATGATGATATTTAAGATCCTCGCCTTATTTTAAGGCTATTCCATGTGGTTAGGGTATTTTTTGACTTGATAAACATGCATGTCGTTGAATGGTAATTGTTTTGGAAGGATCGAAAATCATGAATGCATGCCCGTTTGATTATGTTAAGAATTGGTTGAATGTGGGTTGTTCTTGCAAATTTGGAAATTTTATGCAATGATAAGTGTCAATCTCCAATTTGGTAAGTGTGATAACCTGAATTATTTGTTTTTGGCAAATTTTCAATTTGGTGATTCTTGGCAAATCCATAACTTTCCAATTTGGGAATTCATTTTTATACAAATCTCCTTTTAGAAATTATTTGCAAGTTATTGGAAAATTCATATTTGGAAACCTTCTAATAGGAGCTTGCATATTTTTCTATTTTGAGAATGACACATACTTATAAATTTCCATTTTAGGAATTTCATATTTTGTCAATTTTTCAATTTAGAAGATTCTGCATCCTTATATTTAGAAGGTTCACATTTATGAAAATTCGAGAGTTTCTAATTCGGAAGTTTACATTTTTGAAACTTTCTATTTTGGGAAATGTATCTTTTGAAAATTTTAATTTGGGAAACTTCAGATTCCAATTTGGAGATCCTAAGTTCTGATTTGACAGTTTCTATTTTGGACAGTTTAAGAAATACTTGCAGGTGGAATCTCTTAATTGATTTTAGACTATGGAGCTAATCAGGACTTTTTCAAACCCTTCCATATTTTATGGAATTCAAATAATGATCATGTAATAATTGGGACAGTTTTAGCCATAGGATTTGTTTGGCAAATGCAACATAAATTGATGATGATGATCGGACTGTGACCTTGACTGTAGTCTTTGTATGTTGACCATAGGATAATTTTTTATCGTAGTAGAGACTGATCATCTTGATAGGGCGGGTTCGGTGCCTAACACCTTCCGAAACCCGTAATCTGACCCCTTACCCATATCTTTGATCTGTGGACCGATCCATATCCATTAGGAGTTATTTATGATTCCTAGACCTAAACTAGGTGGCGACTCTCATTTCTCAAAAGTCCCTCATTTACAAATAGGACCCCCATCCATTATTTAGTGAAAATGGGTCGAGGTGATTTCAATAAGGGGTGGCTTCAGTGGAAGATTGTATCGAGGTACGGTATGCCCAGAGCAAAAATGGTAATTTTTCAGACCAATGCCTATGCGATTGACACATCTTCCTGATGATTGTCTTGAGATTCTTATTGGCTGCTTCAACTGCTCCGTTAGTCTGGGGATGGTAGGGTGATGATTTGTGATGTCGGATCTTGAACTTTAAACACAGGAAAATAAATTCAACTTTGAAATGTGACCCGTTATTAGATATCAATTCAAAAGGTACCCCATATCGACTGATAATATGAGTTTGGACGAACTTGGCAACTTTGGATGCAGTGAGAACAGCATATGAAGTGGCTTCCACCCATTTTGTAAAATAATCAATGGCCACGAGAATGTACTCATGTCCATTCGATGCTTTAGGTGTGATTTTGCCAATTATGTCGATACCCTTGATAGAAAATGGCCATGGCGAAGTCACACCAACTAATTGAGATGGAGGTATATGCATGAGGTTAGCATGTACTTGACATTTATGGCAGGTCTTGATCAGGTGATGAGAGTCTATTTCCATTGTTGCCCAATAATATCCCTGTCTCATGATTCGTTTGGCTAATATCTTCCCACTCATATGCGGTCCACAGTCTCTGGAATGCAACTCTTCCATTAACTGTTCAGCTTGATTTTTGTCAACACATGACAAATGAATTCCATCATAAGACCTCTTATATAAGTTTCCTGCGCACAAGATGAACTGGGATACGAATCTCTGTAGAGTTTGTTGTTCTTTCCTTGACGCTTCAACTAGGAACTCTTGTTTTTCCAATACTTTTTGGATGTCAGTGTACCATGACTTTCTGTCAGGGAGTCAAGCAGCGATGTCGACCAGATGGAAATATGCAGGTTTATCTTTGATTTCTACGGTGATAGGCCTTAGTTCCATGCCTGAAAGCAAATGGATTATCGAAGAAAGAGTAGCCAGAGCGTCAACGAATCTGTTCTCTTCCCTTGACAGATGTTAGAACAAGATGGCTTTGAACTTCCTTACTAAATTTAGCAGATACTAGTGATAGGGTTTCAGTTTCACATCCTTAGTTTTTCATTCTTCCAATGACTGATGTATAACCAAGGCTGAATCTCCAAATACTTCAATTTCTGTGATACCCAGATTCAAAGTAGCCTCGAGCCCAGCAATGCACGCTTCGTATTCAACTGTATTATTAGTATTGGAGAAAGTTAGCTTAATAGCGATCGAGATGTGGCATCGTTTAGGAGAGAACAAGACTGCCCCTATTCCATACCCGTTCTGATTCACCGCTCCATCAAAGTAAAACCGACATACTCTATCTCGCGATTCTTCTCCAAGGTTCAGGATATTTTCATATGGGAATTGATCGGTAGGTCTTGTTCCTTCTACCACTGGATAATCAGTCAAGTATTCTGCTACCACTCTTCCCAAGATAGACTTCTGCGTAACATGCGTAATATCGAATTCTGATAACAACAACAACCAACGTGTAGTTCTACCTGTCAATGCCGACTTCTCGAAGAGATATTTTAAAAGGTCCATCCGAGATAACAGAATAATTGAATGAGAGAGCATGTAGTGCCGATGCCTTTGAGTAGCCTATACTGTAGACACCCCATTTTTGCATTCGCCTGATTAATCAACTCATCAACCCGATCGCAACGATTCCCAATTATTGATGTTTCTTCCAATGCTTTATTTTGTTACTAGATATGTTTCAGAAATCCGGATGAGGTATCTCAAACTAACAAAACTGTAGAAACCATGCTACACTAGGAAAATATAACCCCAAAAGCTTAGAAATCGTCATTTTTCAAACAAAAAAAAGTTTTACGATAAAAATCAATAAAAAATGACCAAATTATCAAAATACCCCTAACCTTAAAATATCCCTAGAGCCTACGTTACGCTAAGGAAAACCCATTCAAACACATAAAATAATAAATCGAAATCAAATAAATCATTTTGCTAATTTTAACAGAATTTGATAAAATTACAAAAATGCCCTTCATTAAGTTTCGACCATTTCACACAAAAAATTTCATAAATGATAAAAACCAACATTCCCATTGAATTCCTTATGAAATCATTTCTAAAACATCATAGAACATCAAAAACCGACTTAAAACGCGAAAAGTCCTCTCCGGGGGCAAAATGATAATTTACAATTTTTATAATTAAAAATTTTATAATTAATAAATAATTAATTAAATAATTAAAGTGAAATATTAATGAAATTAATTTAAAAATTTGAACTAAAAAAATTGATCAATTTGGGAGTCCAAAGAATTAAAGATATAATAGAGGGGGTTCTCCAAAAAGTTAAAGTCAATCAAGCAAGAATAAAGTCAAGGTATTAAAGTCAATCAAGTAAGACTAAAGTCAAAATTAAAGTCAATTAAGTAAGACTAAAGTCAATCAATTAAGACTAAAGTCAAAATCTTAAAGTCAATCAAATAAGACCAAAAGTCAAAATCCTAATAGAGTTCTAATTAAATAATAACTCTATTTAATAGAATTCTAACTAAATTATAACTCTACCTAAAACAATTCTAATTAGAATATAACTCTACCTAAAATAATTCTAACTAAAATACAACTCTAACTAAAAGAATTCTAATTAAACACTAATTCTATTTAAATCAACCCTTAAAAAATCTATAAATAGGGGTCCTCACACCCTATTTTCGTATCAAATCATAAATCCTAGGAAACATAGGTCAAGAAGCCTCTCCAACCTTCCCAAAACCTAATTTTGAAGTCCTAACTCCTTACCTAGCATCCATACCTCAACTTTAGCTCAAAAAACAACTAAAAGTCCTTCCAAATCACCTTCAAATCCATAAGAAATATCAGAAAATTCACAGATCTAAGAAGAAGATACCTCAACTTGGAGATCAGAAATCAAATCCGGTGACAGACGAATAGCAAGGAAATACATACGTAGATACTCTTCGTTGGTGCTGAGGGAATCGTTGTAATCGGCAAGGTAACTTTCTTTTATATTTTTTTTTATTATAATTATTTGTTATTTTTGGTCTATTTTTCAAGGTAACCGATTTCTGGGAAGAAGTAGAGACCGGCACTTGCCGGGCAGGGTTGGTGCGTAACACCTTCCAACCCCGTAACGTGATCCCCAGACCCGTATTTCCTTTCGTAGATTAGTTGTCTTTGTTGTTAGAGTCAATGATCGGTTCCTAGACCATAATAACTAGGTGGAGACTCCCAAACCTCAAAGGTCAAAAGCGAATCCGAACACTCCACGGATCGAGGGCGCTTTCAGTGGCAACTCCACTGGGGACCTTCGAGGATCAAACTTGAAAAACCCCAAGTAAGGGAGCATTGTTAGAATAACCTAGATTGTTTTTCGTTTTTAGTTTACTTATTTTATTTTATTTTTATCATCTTTTTCGGTTCAATCATTGATCGTATGTTTGGATTATGAATATTCTGTTCTTGCATGTTCGCATTATTTTTGTTTATTTTATGTTATTATTTTGGCTCAATCGAGGGTTACATGGAATAGCTCTAAGTAATTAAAAAGATCATGAGGTTTAATTGAGGAGAGAACGATGATTAATGTTGAAGTTTTATTTTTTTATTTTTGTTTTAGGATTCTATTTCTAAGCACCGTTGTTTAAAAATAAAAATAAAAATAAAAGTAAAATTTTTTGATTTAAAGGTGCAATACATTCTTCAACAACATTTTTTATATTTGTTAAAAAAAAAAAAGGGAGAGTTTTTTTTTATGGCATGTGGGCGTGTGACAGCAAGCCAAAAAAAAAAAAAAACAGTGAAAATAAAAATGATAAAGAAAAAAAAGAAAACAAAAAAAAATAAAAAATAATTTTTTTTTAGGGTGCTGTTAGCCAACAACACCGTTTTAAAACAATTATAAGTGTGGTGTGCCAATAGTGGAATCATTTTGTTTTTATTTCTATCTCCTTCATGAGAAAGAAGAGAAAGCCAAGAGAAACGTCTCTTGCTGATTTCTCTCTCTCTCTTTCTCGCTCTGTGATGGTCTTCTCGGTACACCCAGGTCTCTCTAGCAAGAACTCAAACCGGTCTTCTCAGATTGCTTCGAACTTGAAAAACTTAAAGTACGGTCTTCTCACCTCTATCAGACTTCGTTGAAAGATGAGGTATTCCCCTCGTAGATCTTCTCAAACCGGCTGTATTTGTACATATCGATCCCGAAGTTGCTGAACCTTTGCCTGTGATTTGTTTCCTCTTCAAGCTATTGCTGCCATCGATCTCCTACTTGCAATTCGATTTGCTATTATTTGCTATAACAGTTCTTAGACTTCCGATTCAGCCCTATCAACAGAGACCGATTTAGTCTTAGACCGATTGTTGAAACCAACCCGATCGGTTAAGAGCTATTGTTTTAATCGATTTTTTTATAAATAAATAAAAAAACCATGTCTTCTTCCAATTAATCCCATCGTCTTCTAAAGGGACCAGTTGGTTTAAACCAGAAATCGATCGATATAATCTCGCAATACCAAACGCTTTAAAATTTTCATCCCAAGCAATTTACGACCCTAATACTCAAGAGAATTTCAAATTTCTTTTATAGAGTTTGGAATCGTCAGATCCTGTTTGAAACCGACCTGAGTTTGACGATATCATCAATTTATATTCTCGTCTGTCCAAGAAATTCAGAGGGTCCTGATGGGTGATAATCTCGTATTTTGGAGTTAAAAAAAAAAAAAAGGGGCAAGATATATTTTTTTTTTAAAAGAGAGAAAAAATCTTTACATAAGGGACGTGTTGTTGGTAACATCAATTTTTTTTAAAAGGGGGTGGTGTGTAGTTAGAAATTATTTTTTCTTTTCTGTTATCTCTTTCTCCAATGGAGACAGCAAGGAGAGTAAGGTGTGTTTCCCTTTCCTCCTTCATCTCACTCTCTCTCTTTCTCTTGGTCAAACATCAAGTAATTAAATTGAAAATAGCTAAGAGATAACAATTTTGGGAATTCTTTGAGGATTATTAATGCCACATCATTTATTACTAACATAATACCAGCTGAGTTACTTAGTTTGACGTATGGGCATTTGTAGAAGTTAGTGTGGCAATTTCCTTTGTTTTTTATAAAAATAGATCGGTAACATAAAAAAAAAATTTGCTGGCAGCTCCCCTTCTGTGCCCATGGTGTTGAAGAGAAGATGACATTTTCTATTTGCCACACTAACTTTTATCTATAACACAACGTACTTAGATTATTTGTTAATTATGTTTTGATTACAAATATATGAGATGGTGCGACAATAGAATTTTTTTAGAGTCCTTTAATAATTAGTATATATATATTTTTTAATTTCTGTATTTTTAATCTGCCTTTAAGATAGTCTTTTTAGTTATTTCAAATATTTTTTTTTTTTTGCTTTGTTTTATGTTTTAGCTCATTCTTTAAATATATATATATATATATATATATTACTCTTATCTCAGTAATTATCACACTATTCTCGATTCCAATATTAATTAAAATCTTGATTTATTTTGAGTTACCCAAAGTAACCCCTGATTGGACCATTAAAAAAAAAAACAGACTCTTTTGTTTGGACTAAAAAATTATGTGCTTGTTTCAATAATTGGATCCAATTATTAGTCCTTGTGTTGATTGTCTATCTAATATGCCATAATCTGGATTGAGATATGTGTTTGATTGCTTATTTTTTATCATAATGTTGATGTGATGGGATATGATTAGATTGGTACTTGTCTTGATTAATATTCATGTGGTATCAATTCTATGATAATATGATCAGGCCCATGGGCCCATTTGTTTGAAAAAGGCCATGGGCACACCCCACCCTGTTTTGCACACACCACATGCACGTTTACTGCTTTGCACGCTTGCACGTCCCATATAGCCAACGTGGAACTAGTGCGTGGCCCGGTTTCCTCGGAGATGCAACGTCATTCATGAAAATCACAACTCCAGTCACGTACCTTAGGGTATATCAAACTGGGGCATCAGTACCGTCTGATCAGGTGACTCTGAAAGGTATATCGATGCACCCAAGCTGGAGTGACTTGAGCCTTTGACCTATTGTAAGCAGCACAGTTACATGTCCTATTTGCCAACGTAGTACTAGTACGTGGTCGATCCCCTCGTGGGATTCCAAACAATTTATGAAAGGTACAACTCTTGACTCGTACCCGTAGGTATATAAAAGATAATCCAAGTATATCAATTGCACTTCTTGGTCAAAATAGGTTCCTAAGCGAGATCCTGCCCCGCTGTACCCTACTGTATGAGGGGGATAGACTACGTCTATTCTAGACGAGAGGTATCTAAGTAGGCCCTTACTCAGTATCGTGCGCCACCTCTCAACTGGGGATCAAACTGACATTTTTTGGCTTCAGAGAAGTGAGTTGAGATTTTAGATTATCACCTATACGGTATATCAAACCAAGTCACGACGTATCGAGAGGTATATAGGTGTATTTGGGCAAAGGTGGCCAGATAAAAATGCATTGCACGTAGTAAGCTTAGAGTATAGAAACCTCCCCTATAGGTTACGACTCGAACTTATCGTGGGTGTTCCCGGGTTGTTTATTGAATGATGAATGTATGTGAATGATGGGATCAGAACGCATGTGAATGATGAGATCAGAATGCATGTGAATGATGAGATGAATGTATATAAATAATGAGATCAAGAATGTGCGGGTTTGTCCTCAAGGATAAATTTTTTGTTGTTTAACCTTATTTAAATTACAGTATCACTGGGTACACCAACTCAATAAAAAATCCATTTTAAACTTGACCCAGTCCATCTCGATCCAACGATCATTATGGGCCGAGCCATTTGAATCAAAATGAAATTCAAACATTTTTCTAATTTGGATTTTTAACCTTTTTTAAAAGAAGAAAAATGTTTTCCAGAAGAGAAATGCTTTCCAAAAGTAAAATTTTTTCCAGAAGAATAAGATTTTTCAAAAGTAAATGCTTTCCCAAAAAAGTTTTCTGAAAGAAAATATTTTCCAAAAAAAAAAAAAAAGGAAGAAAAATATTTGTCAAAGAAAAAAATGATTTACAAAAGATCTATTTTTGCATGAAAAGTTATTGAAATCAGATTTGTGATTATTATTCAATAAAAATCATTATTTTTCAATAATTTTCAAGAGTGCAATAAAATTATTTTCCTTCTGAATAATAATTGAATGGATGAATTGTTTAATGGATTGGTGTACATAATTCAATAAAATCTCAGGGTTCATTTAAAATGTTATCAAGGGGGTAACACTGGAATTGATCAAATTCACATTTGTTGGGGTCTCAAGATTATCATTACACCTAAGATCAATCGTTCATCGTTTTGTTAGGATTACTAGTCCAGTCAGTTGGAACGAATGTCAACGCCAAATCAATCCTTTAGATTATCTCAACATTTCCTAGTTGTTCCTTGAAGGTCAATCTTGCCGGTTATAAGTAATGTCTTGAGTCCTCAGTCCATAATCAAGTCCGTTGTGGTTACTTATCTTGAGTTTTCACGAGTCATTTCGGTTAGCTCGAGTCCATTTTTTTTATCAATCCAGCAAAGTCATGTTTTCTATAGATCAAGTCAACTATTTTCTGTTGAGTCAGGTTAATTTGTCAAGTTTATAGAGGTGTCTATCGCCCCATTTGAATAAAGAAAATTTTTGAATACCTTGAGCGCATTAACGAATTAACTAATAATCTGGCTTCAAGGATAGATTTCTTTCCTGAGCAAGAAAATAAGAGTTAGGCTCAACCTTTAATCGAGAAAACAAAGGTCATTAACCTCAGAATAGAAAATAATTCCTAAAGAGATTCAAATAGAAACCATCTTATCCCTTAAGGAACATGAAGGGACAATGAATTTACTTAGAAATTTCAAAAGACTTGTTCGCGTGTTATGATAAAGATATGTTAGGTCGAAGCTTGAGTGTTGTCCGACATGGAATAGATACTCACTCGATGAAATGAAAACACCAACGGGATCAAAGAAGATGTTACAAAACATTTCAGTGTTGTCCTCACTACATCTATCATAAGTCAATACAGGGTACCTTTTGAACTGATCTTTGATAATGGGTCATACTTCAAAGCTTAAGTCATTACTCTGTGTTCAAAGTTGAAGATCCGACATCACAAATCATCTTCCTACCATTCTCAGATTAATGGAACGGTTGAAGCAGTTAGTAAGAGTCTCAAAACAATCATCAAGAAAATGTGTTAATCACACTGGGATTAGTCAGAGAAGCTACCATTCATACTATGGGGGTACAGAAACAGTCTTACCAGTTGAAAGGAAATCATGTATCTCAAGGTCTTGATGGAAAGTCAATTGCTAGAAACAGACTAGACTCGCCATTGGGTACGAAGAGCTAAACTTGATTGAAGAAAAATAACTTAGGGTGCAAACTTATCAAAGAAGAATCGCTCGCACGTTTGACAAGAAGGTTAAAGTTCGTTACTTACAAGTCAAGGATTTAACCATCAGACTTCAAAGAAAACTAAGTACTCCTCCTCAACCATAGGAGGACTGAACTTAATTGGAAAAATTTATTAATCAGCAAGAAAATACTACTTTAGAAAATCATCAGATTTCAAAGAGAATAGAGTACTTATTTTTGACCCTAGAGGGAAGTTCAAACCTAATTGGGGAGGTCTGTTCATCATAAAAAAAAATATTACCGGGAAAAACTGTTAGAGTTTAAGATCATGATGGAATCGAATTACCAAAACTAACCAACCTTGACCAGATCAAACGATACTACATTTAGGAAGGCCATCTTTGGCCGAATCAATTTCCTATTACCCAGTTCAAAAGTTCAATATCTCCTTTCTCAGCCCTTTGCAGCCTTTTTGAAAAAATAAAGTTATAAAAAAAAAAAAACATTTTTATTTCTCAGCCCGATCACCTAACCCAAGGAAGGGAAAAAAATCTATTTCCCCACACAATAAAAAATCAAGAAAAAATTCAAAAGAAAAGAAAAATATCTTCAAAATGGGAAAGAAAATTTAAGGCAAAATAAAAGAAATGCCACACAAGGGGCATTCGGGTTTTTGAGCCTCAAAATTCCTTTCTTTTTATACCTATAAAAGTCCTCCTAAGTACCGTGCGAAAAGTCAACGAAAATACAAAACATGATCAGACAGTAATTCCATAAGGAAGAAAAGAAAAAAAGCCTTCTAGGTTGAAAACCCCAAAAGGGCGACTTAGGCAAAAATTAGGGCAAGCTCACAAAGTTGAAAATTTGAAAGGACAACTTTGGCAACAATCAGAGCAAAGAAAAAAGAAAGCTCACTAGATTGAAAACCTGAAAAAGGTGATCTAGGTAAAAGTTAGAGCAAACTCGTTAGATTGAAAATCTGAAAAGGCGATCTAGGCAAAAGTTAGAGCAACAAAGCAAAACAGAAGAAAAGCTAAGAGCTGTCCGAGCTGAAATATCAGAAGTCCAAATAATCAAGTTCAATACTTAGCTTAAACCAGGCACAGACTCAGTGGATACAAGTATCTCGTCTATGATTGATTTGAAGAGTTTCATGTCCTTAAGCGAACCGACGGGGAGAAAGAACAAATTTTATGATGAATTTCATAAAGAAATATTTTGTTCCAATTTCTTTGAGCCTGACTCAAAATCTTCAATATAAAAAGTCAAAATTAAAAGTTAAACCTTTATTGCGCTTGCGGTAATCAAGGATTTCAAACTTTCATAACAAGGGCACTTCATTTTTCTAAAGAGTATAATTTCCCCCCTTACACTAGGGGCATTTGTTTTCAAATTATGTTCAATTATCCCTAGTGTAATATTCCCTGTCAAACTAGGGGCATTTTGGTTCTGAAGCCAAGTGAATTTCAACCCCAAAGGAGAAGGTTAACTTTGAATTAAAGGTTACCCTCTTGATAGCAATTTTGAAAACTTCTCAGATTCAAAAAGAGTTAAAATGTTTACCGGACCTTCATAAAATTCAATTTTTTATTTAAAAAAAAAACATAAAAAATCAAATGCGAGGTTAATCCCCCGTTTGTTCATTCAAAGCTTAGTTCATTATTCTTGCACCCTGGGCAGGTAGAATAGAACTTCCCAAAAAAAAATTAGTTCATTACTCTTTCACCTTGGGCAGGTAGAGTAAGACTCCCAAAAAGCTTAGTTCATTACTCTTTCACTTCGAGTAGGTAGAGTAGAACTTCCAAAAAAATAAAAAATTTAGTTCATTACACTTTCACCCCGAGCAGGTAGAGTAGAACTTTCCAAAAGAAAATTAGTTCATTACTCTTTCACTCCGAGTATTGTAGACACCCCATTTTTGCATTCGCCTGATTAATCAACTCGTCAACCCGATCGCAAGGATTCCTAATGATGGATGTGTATTCCATTGCTTTATTTTGTTACCAGATTTGTTTCAGAAATCCAGATGAGGTATCTCGAACTGGCAAAACCTTAGAAACCACGCTACGCTAGGAAAACACAACCCCAGAAACATAAAAATCATCATCTTGCAAACCAAAAAGAAGCTTCACGATAAAAATCACTAAAAATTACCAAATTACCAAAATACCCCTAACATCAAAACAACTCTAGAGCCTACATTACGCTTAGAAAAACTCTCTCGAACACGTAAAATAACAAATCGGAACCAAATAAATCATTTCACCAATTTTAACAGAATCTGACAAAATTACGAAAATGCCCCTCATAAATTTCACAATCATTTCACATAAAAATTTTCATAAATGATACAAACCAACATTCTCATTGAATTCCTTACGAAAAATCGATTCTAAAACATCCTAGAACATTAAAAACTGACTTAAAACGTGAAAAGTCCTCTCTGGGGGTAAAATGGTAATTTCACAATTTTCATAATTAAAAAATTCGAAATTAATAAATAAAATATTAAATAATTAAATTTAAACATTAATGAAATTAATTTAAAATTTGAACCTAAAAAATCGATCAATCGGGCTCTCAGGCAAAATCGTTGGATGAGGATTCGTGGGATATTTCTTTAAGGACCCCTCAATTTGGGGGTCCAAAGAATTAAAGATATTTTAGAAGGGTTCTCCAAAAATTTAAAGTAAATCAAGAAAGACTGAAGTCAAGGTATTAAAGTCAATCAAGTGAGACTGAAGTCAAAATTAAAGTCAATTAAGCAAGACTGAAGTCAAAATATTAAAAGTCAATCAATTAAGACTAAAGTCAAAACATTAAAAGTCAATCAAATAAGACCAAAAGTCATAATAGAATTATAATTGATTAATAACTCTATCTAATAGAGTTCTAACTTAAAAATAATTCTACCTAAAACAATTCTAATTAAAACATAATTCTACCTAAAACAAGTCAAATTAAAACACAACTCTAATTAAAAGATCTCTAATTAAATACTAACTCTATCCAAATCAACCCCTAAAAACATCTATAAATAGAGGTGCTCACACCCTATTTTCGTATCAAATAATAAACCCTAAGAGAAGTAGGTCTAGAAGCTCCCCTAGCCCCCCATAAACCCTAGTTTTGGAGCCCCAACTCCTTAGCTAACATCCCTCCTTCAATTTTAGTCTAGAAAACACCTAAAAGCCTTCTAAAAACACCCCCAAAGTCCGCAACGAACTTGAAGAGTTCAGATTCAAAAAACAAGGAGATACCTTGCCTTGGAGATCCGAAGTCAAATCCGGAAACAGAACGAAGCAAGGGAGCACGGTACAAGGAGTTCTTTTTGTCAGATCTGAGGGAACCAAGTCCTTGCCATCGGAAAGGTAAACCTTTTATTTTTTATTTTTTATTTTTTTATTTTTTATTTTTTATTTTTTTCTATTTTTATCTAGGTTTTAGCAATGTAATCTACTTGGGAATTTAGTAGAGACCGGCTTTGGCCGGGCGGGGTTGGTGCCTAACACCTTCCAACCCCGTAACTTGATCCCCGAATTCAGTTTTTTTTGGTTTTAAATTAGCTTTTATCCGTTTAGAGTCATTGATCGGTTCCTAGACCGAAATAACTAGGTGGCGACTCCCAAACCTCAAGGGTCAAAAGCGGATCCGCGCACCCCGCGGATCGAGGGCGCTTTCAAGTATGTAGAGTAGAACTTCCAAAAAAAAAATAGTTCATTACTCTTTCACCCTGGGCAGGTAGAGTAGGACTCCCAAAAAAATTAGTTCATTACTCTTTCACTCCGAGTAGGTAGAGTAGAACTTCCCAAAAAAAAATTAGTTCATTACTCTTTCACCTTGGGCAGGTAGAGTAGGACTTTCAAAAAAAAATTAGTTAATTACTCTTTCACTCTGAGTAGGTAGAGTAGAACTTTCTCAAAAAAAAGTTAGTTCATTACTCTTTCACCCTGGGCAGGTAGAGTAGGACTCTCAAAAAAATTAGTTCATTACTCTTTCACTCCGAGTAGGCAGTGTAGAACTTCCCAAAAAAATTAGTTCATTACTCTTTCACCCTAGGCAGGTAGAGTAGGACTTCCAAAAAATTAGTTTATTACTCGTTCACTTAGGGTAGGTAGAGTAAGACATTCAAATTTTGCTCAGATTATGCTCACTTTTGCTCAAATTATGTTCAGTTTATGCTCAGATTATGTTTAGTTTTTTTGTTCTCAATCCTTGTTCAGTTTCACACAATACATACACTCACACTTGCATTTTTAAGTCAGGGAGAATTCTCTAAAATTCAAGGATCTGACACTGTCAGTGAGAGTTCTCGCTCGATGACCTGACAACCTTTTAGTTGGGGGAGAGTTTTATGCTCAAGGATCCGAACGCCTCGACGAATTGCTAAATCAGGCTGCAAAATGAACTGTCACTAGCTTTGGCATTCAGGTATCGCACTATCTATCAAAATAGATTTGCTATCTAGTTTGCTTCAACCCTCTACCAAAGAGGGGCATCTGTAGACACCCTATTTTTGCATTCGCCTGATTAATCAACTCGTCAACCCGATCGCAATGATTCTCAATGATGGATGTTTATTCCAATGCTTTATTTTGTTACTAGATATGTTTCAGAAATCCGGATGAGGTATCTCAAATTAACAAAATTGTAGAAACCACGCTACGCTAGGAAAATATAACCCCAAAAGCTTAGAAATCATCATTTTTCAAATAAAAAAAAGTTTCACAATAAAAATCACTAAAAAATGACCAAATTACCAAAATACTCCTAACCTTAAAATATCCCTAGGGACTACGTTACGCTTAGGAAAATCCATTCAAACACATAAAATAAGAAATCGAAATCAAATAAATCATCTCACCAATTTTAACAGAATTTGACAAAATTATGAAAATGCCCTTCATTAAGTTCCGACCATTTCACACAAAAAATTTCATAAATGATAAAAACCAACATTCCCATTGAATTCCTTATGAAAAGTCATTTCTAAACCATCTTAGAACATAAAAAACCGACTTAAAACACGAAAAGTCCTCTCCGAGGGCAAAACGATAATTTTACAATTTTTATAATTAAAAATTTTGAAATTAATAAATAAAATATTAAATAATTAAAGTGAAACATTAATGAAATTAATTTAAAATTTTAAACTAAAAAAATTGATCAATCAGGCTCTCAAGCAAAATTATTGAGGGTTTGCAAGATATTTCTTTAAGGACCCTTCCATTTGGAGGTCCAAAGAATTAAAGATATAATAGAGGGGGTTCTCCAAAAAATTAAAGTCAATCAAGCAAAACTAAATTCAAGGTATTAAAGTCAATCAAGTAAGGCTAAAGTCAAAATTAAAGTCAATTAAGTAAGACTAAAGTCAAGATATTAAAGTCAATCAATTAAGACTAAAGTCAAAATCTTAAAGTCAATCAAATAAGACTAAAGTCAAAATCCTAATAGATTTCTAATTAAATAATAATTCTATTTAATAGAATTCTAACTAAATTATAACTCTACCTAAAAAAATTCTAATTAAAATACAACTCTACCTAAAACAATTATAACTAAAATACAACTCTAACTAAAAGAATTCTAATTAAACACTAATTCTATCTAAATCAACCCTTAAAAAGTCTATAAATAGGGGTCTTCACACCCTATTTTCGTATCAAATCATAAACCTTAGGAAAGTAGGTCAAGAAGCCTCCCCAACCTTTCCAAAATCCTAATTCTGAAGTCCTAACTCCTTACCTAACATCCATACCTCAACTTTAGCTCAAAAAACACTCAAAAACCCTTCCAAAACACCTTCAAATCCATAAGAAAAATTAAAAAATTCACAGATCTAAAAAGAAGATACCTCAACTTGGAGATCAGAAATCAAATCTGGTGACGGGCGAATAGCAAGGAAATACATACGTAGATACTCTTTGTTAGTACTGAGGGAATCGTTGTAATCGGCAAGGTAACTTTCTTTTATATTTTCTTTTATTATAATTATTTGTTATTTTTGATCTATTTTGCAATGTAACATATTTTTGGGAAGAAGTAGAGACCGGCACTTGCCAGGCGAGGTTGGTGCTTAACACTTTCCAACCCCGTAACGTGATCCCCGGACCCGTATTTTCTTTCGTAGATTAGTTGTCTTTATTTTTAGAGTCAATGATCAGTTCTTAGACCGTAATAACTAGGTGGCGACTCCCAAACCTCAAAGGTCAAAAGCGGATCCACGCACCCCGCGGATCAAGGGCGCTTTCACATACTAGTACCAAGCAAGTCTTTTCGAGAGCTGAATACTTTCGTTCATACTCTAACATCTTCTTGCTAATATAGTAGATGGCCCTTTCTTTGTGATTGTTCTTGTCGTACTGTGCCAGCATCATCCCATAGCTTCTTCCGTGACCGACAAGTAAAGGAGGAGAGGTTCATCCGGGGTAGGTGGAACCAAAATCGGCGGATTTGAGAGATACTCCTTAACTTGGTCTAAAGTTTTTTGGCATTGCTCATTCTATACTATCGGCTCATTATTCTTGAGAAACTTGAATATAGGTTCGCACACATTGATGAGCTGAACGATAAATTTGCTGACATAATGAATTCTGCCTAAGAACCCTCGAATCTGCTTTTCAGTCTTAGGAGGTGCCATTTCTTGTATAGCTTTGATTTTTCCAGGGTCTACTTCAATCCCCCTTTGATTGATCACGAATCCAAGTAATTTTCGTGAAGTCACTCCGAATACGCATTTTTGAGGGTTAAGGCGTAACTGGTATTTTTGGATCCTTGTAAGAAACTGCTCTAGTGCATCGACGTGTCCCGATCGTTCTTTGGATTTCACTATCATGTCATCCACATAGACCTCGACCTCCTTGTGTATCCTGTCGTGCAATAACGTCGTAGCTGCTCTCTGATAGGTAGTCCCAGCGTTCTTTAAACCGAAAGACATGACTTTGTAGCGAAATGTTCCCCATTGTGTGATGAATGACATCTTTTGCATGTCGCGAGGGTCCATCTTTATTTGATTGTACCCCAAACCATCGATAAACGAAAGCATGGCGTGCCCTGCTATATTATCGACCAATACATCTATGTGAGACAACAGAAAACTATCCTTTGGACTGGCTTTATTTAAATCTCTGAAGTCCACGCACATTCTCACTTTCCCATCTTTTTTAAGAACTAGAACTATGTTAGCGATCCATTCTGGGTACTTTACCACTTTCAAGAATCTAGCATTGATCTGCTTAGTGACCACTTTTTTATTCTTCAAAGTCTATGCTGGCTTCATACGTCGAAGTTTCTGCTTTATTGGTCGAGCATCGGGATGCAATGGAATCCAATATTGAACAATATCCGTACTTACTCCTGGCATGTCCTCATACGACTACGCAAATACGTCCTTGAACTTTCTGAGAAAATCCACTATCCCTTCGCGTTCCTTGGGAGATAAGGTGACTCCAATTTGAATCTCTTGAGGAATATCTTTAGTTTCGAGATTGACTAGTTCTGTTTCTTCTATTATAGGTTGAGCTCGACGTTCATCTTCTTGTTCAAGTAGTTTAATTAATTCGATAGGAATTTCTTCATCAGAAGATTCATCATTCAAAGTCAGATTATCAGTTAAATCATTATTGCACTTGGGATAATCAGAAACTTCTTCTATTTCATTAAAGATAGATGGGGTGACAGGACTTACTACAGACCTGACAGACTCATCATGACTAGACCCAACATACAGCAAAGGACTCATTACGTGGTAATTGGAAAGAGACCCGACTGCGGGTGTGATTACAGACTGTGGGTTTTGAACACCACTCTTGACTAACAGGACTGACACATTTCCTTCTTCGATAAACATCTGAGCGATATTGAGTGAATCCACGGTTGTCTGCCAATCACTTGCTCATTCGAATTCTTCAGATGCTCTATCGTCTTCCTTGTCAGGCCAAGCCATCCCAAAGAAAATCTCAAATCCAGGTTGGCGAGTACCCGTGACGTGGTCGATAAAGGGTTATAGAAAGCCACAATAAGGGAAATCTTCCCCTGCTTTCACAAAGCGCCCATTCAGGATTTTGCAATAAGGCTTCATGTTGATGATATGTCCTTGCCTTCTCGCATTTGCCTTATCTTTTCTTATCTTCCAATATCGAGCCCAGTCTTCCTTGGTAGGTTCATACCTCAATCCGAATATCCCAACTACTTCTTGAATGGCTAGTGCAGCTTTGATCCCTTGTTGTCTACGACTCAAGCCCATGCTTGGGAAAAACTCATGCTTTTGAACATGCTGGCCACGCAACAACTGAACGTATTATCGATAGGTACCAGCTTTTTCGTAGAATCGTCCCACTGAACTGTATGAATATTTTCAAATTAAAACCCGCTGAGTTGTATTTCTTTTTGTTCGGGTTGAATTTCAGACAACGATTTATTCTTGGTTTCTATATCGTTCACAATCTTCATAATTTTGACATCCCCATGAAGTGTGATCACCAAACCGTCCTTGATGAATTTAATCTTCTGATGCAAAGTAGAAGGTATGGCCTTGATCTGATGCAGCCACAGTCTCCCTAGTAATAGGACGAAGGATGATTGAATATCCAAGACCTAAAATTCTACAAGGAAGTCTGCTATACCCGTAGATATTCGTAGTTGCAAAGTCCTTAGTACATCCCTTTTCGTATTATCATAAGCTCTGACACCTTGGCTAGTTGGTTTGAAGTCATCTATCTTGAACCCGAGGCAAGTCGCGGTCTTCAGAGGACAAACATTTAATGCACTTCCATTATCTACCAAGACTAGAGGGACTCTCATTCCATTGCAGTCAATTGTAATGTGCAACGGCTTTGTATGGCTTGGCCCTTCTTTTGGGAGATCTGAATTTGAGAAGGATAGATTATTTTCAGTATAGGTTACCCCTACTATACTGGCTAATTGATCTGGAGATGTGTCGAGGGCAACATGGGCTGCGTTAAGTGCTTTGAAAACAGCTTCCCTATGAGTTGTGGAGGCCACGATCAAACCCCAAACTGAAATGTTGGCACCTGCCTTTTTTAACTGTTTGATCACAATATCATCCTATTCAATAGTTTCCTGAATGGGGTTTACTTTTTCTTTCTTTGCCAAGGCTGTTGGATTTTCCACGCTAAGTTCCGGTGGCTTAAAGACTCTCCCTCCTCGTGTCATGTATTTGACTTCATCATAAGAGAATAGAAATGGCTCGTCTTCTTCGACCAATAGGTAAGGATCTTCATCTGTTACAGAGAATGGGCTTTTCGAGATCATTTGTGCCAAGAGGTGGTTGGTATATGATGGGCTATCGTAGCGAGGTGGGGATAGACAGTATGATTCATCTTCAGTTAGATCAAATGGCTCATGGCTTGTGGCATAGACCTCATCATTGAAAGCTATTCCAACAAGAGGATAACTGGGTGGTTTGGCATAGATTGGGTGGATGAGAGAGACTGGGTCGAATGGTAGTTGGGTGTTTGAGACCATATTCAATATTGGTGGAGGTTGATATGCAGGTAGTAGATTGCTATTGACATTTGGTGGTGTTGGGGTAGGAATGATGACTTTTTTTATTATCAATAAGATTTTAGAAGGCATGGCGGAGAGAGATGCAACGGTCAGTATGATGACCAGGGCTTTGATGAAATTCGCAAAAGACGGTAGGGTTATGTGAAGTTGGTAGAGGGTTTGGCAGAGGTTGAGGTTGGAGAGGGGTGAGGAGCCATTTTTTCAATAGTTTCTGAAAGGCTACAGTGAGGGTCATCCCTAGATTCGTGAACTGTCGAGGGGGGGCTCTATCTGAATTTGCTTGATTATTGGTTCGAGCTAGGGGTTGAACTAAGGTGGTGGAAGTGTTGGCTATATAGTCATGGTTGATGTTGGGTTTGGAATTGGCAGAAAAGTTGGAAAGGATCCCAGAGGCAAAAGCATCTCAAGTTGGCTTCCAGCTTGTAAAAGGGATTCAAATGTAAGGAGATACTAGGCAACTAAACGCTGAGCATACCCCTGCGAGAGGTTTTTCAAGATGATTGCCACTTGTTCCTTTTCTGATAGTCTATCCCACATCTGTGCAGCCTTAGCCCTCCAGCGGTTAATAAAATCAGTAAATGTTTCCCCATTCTTCTGCTTAGTGGATTTCAAATCCCTTCGAGAAGTTTCGATTTCAGTGCTGTACTTGTACTGGTGCCAAAACATCCTTGACATATTTTCCCATGTCCCAATTATAGCTGAATCTTGGGACATCAACCATCGTAACGCTGTTCCTGATAGAGTACGTTGGAACAATAATGTCATATGTTCGTCACTGAGGCCCATTGTGCGCATGTTGGTGACATATACCTTGAGATGCTTTTTTGCGCAGCCTACTCCATTAAATTTTTCCATCTCCGGCATTACAAACTTTTCTGGCAGACAGATCTTACGAATTTGATTCAAAGCCTCTATTCCTGCTGCGATTTCGTCAATTCCTTTTATGTTTTTCACGGCTGTTTTCAACTGAGTCATTCTATTGGGCAACATTGGATTCTCATTATAATGCTTCTCATTTCTGTCAAGTTCATAAACCTCATCCAGATTTTTTGCCGTGCTACCTTCTGGTCCCTTGCCCTTGTTCGTTAGGCTGGTCTCTTGTTGACTCAGAGATTTGTTCTAGCACTTCTACCTTACTTTTTATGCTGTTCATATCCATTGCAAAGATTGTTAGGATTTAACGAATTTCTGCAAGTTCAGATTCAGAAGCCATTTTTGATGGTTCACTTAGCGCTGATGTTCTTTCCAAACGACCTGACTCTTGACTCCAACCAGGTGGCGGACGCTTAAGTTTGGAAGCAATAGTATCCTGAAATCCCATCAAAGATTAATTAAGAATTGGTCCCTTTTGATACCATTTGCTTTTATTATTATAATTGATGAGTTGTGTTGGTCAAACTTATGTCTGATGAGGTGATTTATTGTTAATTAGGGCCTTATATAAAAAAAGACTTCTCATTAAAAATCGTACCAATGAGATAAATACGAACACAAAAGAAATGAGGAGACTCTCCTCTTAAAGCAAAGATGACTCGATCTAGGACCCTACATGCTCTTCTACTTCTCTCTTCTGCTTCTTGAATGCTTGTTGATCTTTTGATTCAATAAGTAATCGATTGTCCCAAGCGGTAGGTATGTGTTCTACGAAGTGCACAGTCAGCTCCTTAATAGGATGTCGATTCCTCGGGAGTATTGGGATCCATGAAGGGAATCCTATATATCTTGGTATCATCCTTGGGCAATAAAAAGATGTATTCAACTGACCAGTGAGCATTACATGATCAGAACCTTTTGAAGCAAGCACGGTGCCTTCATCCATTCTTGATCCCAATCTATCCCAATTTACATCTTGTGTAGTCAAGTTTAAGAGCCAGTCTTTCCAGTCTTCTATGGATGCAAAGTCCACCAATGTTTCCTATCTTGTGAATTTTTTCCATTTACTTTCCTTGATTTGCGGGAACTCTGCGATGCGAAGTCGGATAAATAGCCACAGATAAAGCAAATGTGGACTTCCTCGAAATCCTGTCCCTCCTGGTGCATTCTCATTTGATAATCCCTCAAAAGTCTCGGTGAATATTGTGGGGACTGGGTTAACCTTGTTTTTAAGTTGTCTGGCAATATCTGCGAAGAAGTCCGGCAACTGATGACCCATTCTAAATGAAACTAGAAAATATGTTGACAATACCCCCAGACATAAAGTAAAATCCCTGGCCTTCCTGTGAGGTTTCGGAACAAAATCCCCAGGATTTTCTTGTTCAGGAGTTTGGTGTACTTCTAGGAGTCTCCGCATGTTCAGTAAACCGTGACTGTGAATCTTCTTACTTTTTTTGGCTTAATTCCTAACCCTTTCGAGAGTTCTTTTGTGAATTTGGATTTCGATGGAAGACGAATCCTCGGACCCAATATGCTTATCCCCATAATATTATAATAATCTTCATGAGTTGGACAAAGTGTGACTGAACCAAAACGGAATACGTGGTAATTCGGGTCCCAAAAATTGGCCACGACACATAAGAGGTTCCAATTGACAATTACTGACTTGAGAGATAATACGCTTTGAAGTCCATATGCACCAAAAGTTGTATTTTTCGACGGTGGTGAACACATCTAAAGCTCTTTCCATCAAGAATTGTACATCATCTGAGCCATCTAACCAAAAGAAACTAACTCTTATTACTGACACATCAAGCCACGTCTATATTTTGGTCCAATCTTTAATGTGATTCAACCATTTTAATTTAAAGAAAGGTCCGATCCATTGAATAGAATTGGTCAAAAAAAAAGTTTAGTTATCACATTTGGACCGATTTTATCCAATGGATTCAAAAAACAATATATCACCTCATTGACATTTAATTGAACCAATTAACTCGATCGGCTCGTATATTGATCCAAAAGATCAACGTACCAATTGGGTTAATGGGTTGGAAAATGATTGGCCAACACAACTTTTCAATTACAATTATTGGGTTGGACCGATATTACGGGTTCCATTTGAGAGGTGTGGATCGGTCCACCCACTTACCTTTTGGTTAGTTTAGAGAAAAGCAACCCGGGAGCACTTATGGTCGATTCGAGTCATGGCCTAATAAGACCGCACCTAAGTTCTAGAATTTCTATATGATTGAGGCTAAGTTAGGACAAAGCTTAGGTCACTTCAGCCCGAAATACCGATATACTATTCCAATTTTACCTGGTCAAGCAGTACGTGGTGCTCCAGTTTTATATACCCGAACATACTGTACTGAAGTTGTAACGTTCACGGGCGTCCCCCGTGTCCTGAAGGACCAGGTTAACTTAGATCCGGCTACTGGGTTTATAAGGACATGACATGATGCAAATATGCGTATGCATGCTCGTGAGTGTGTGCAAAGGGACAAAGTGCGACCAGGGCATTTTTCGTAAATATCTAGCCATACAAATCAAATATATCTAATCATCAATCCAATCAATAGAGATAAATAATTAAACATATCTAATCACATGCCAATGAAAGAAAAAATAAAATCTAGCCTAATCTAAGATTCTCATTGAGTCAACTGGGTTGTCTCGATAAAAAGTCAACCTAACGATAGTCTTGGATTGGGTCAAGTTTGACCCTAAAATCCCCAGTGGAGTCGCCACTGAAATCGCCTTGACCCCCGGCCGTCTACTAAATAACAGATTAGGCATCCGTTCTACGTATCTCGATGATTTTTAAAAGAATAGGGAGTCGCCACCTAGTTTAGGTTTAGGAACCAAAATTAACTCCAAATGGATATGGGTCGGTCCGTGGATCAGAGAGATGGGTAAGGGTTCAGATTACGGATTTCGGAAGGTGTTAGGCACCAAACCCACCTGATCAAGATGATCAGTTTCTACTACGATCCAAAAATATCCTACAGTCAACATTCAAAGACTAAAAGTCAAACTAGGGTCCAATCATCATCAAATTGCATCGGATTTACTAAACAAATCCAATGGTTAAAATAATTACATGATTTAATGTTGCATACATGGCACCAAAAATTAATAGATCAATTCGATCATATTTCGAATAATACGAAATCGATTTTCAATGTCGCGTATATAAGATTAATGAATTTGCCAATTGACGATATTTTATCAAAGAGATTCGATTTTCGAACCATTACGTCCATTAAATTCAGTGGGTTAACTCACAAATTTTGATTTGCCACATGTCCTAAAATCAGTGGATTAACCTACGTGCTCGATTTTTTTAAAAAAATCGAATCAAATTTCCAATATACACAAAAATCAGTGAGCTGACTCATGTACCCATTCCATAGAAAAATTTTGATTTGGGACTCTCGATGCATGCAAAAATCATTGAGTCGATCCTGTATACCCAGTTTCGTAGAATATTCCTAATATGCATAACATCAACGAGTCAACTCAACAATCTTGATAAAAAAAGTCAATTTTTTTTTACCCTCCACGTGTACCAAAATTAATGAATTAATCCACATATTTTTTAAAAAAATTGATTTTTTCTTTTTTTTAGTCACTACGTGTATCAAAATTAGTGAATTGATTAATGTCAATGTTAGCGGGTTGGCCCAATAACATCATAAATTGATAAATTGACTCGATAATATGAACACCTTAGGAGCTAATTCACCAACTTGATATATACGAGTTAATTCGTTCAATCTATCACCAAAAATTGAGCGAATCGTTCCATTAATTTATTGGAATCATAAAGATCACCATTAGTACCACGTATATCTCAAAAATCGACTAATCAAATTAGGTGCATAAAAGAAAAGAAATCAAGAAATAAAAAATAAAAAAATAAATAAAATAAATAAAAACTCACCTTCATCGAATAACTTGGGATGTTTGAACTCCTTAAAAAAAAACCTTAAAATAGCTTGTGAGTTGTATTGTGCGGCTGGCTGTAGTTATTGGCTATATGAGGAAATGAGGAAAAACAAAATGACGTTAACGTGGCTAATGTGGTGGCTGTTAACCGGCTGTGAGAGAAACAAAAGAAAAACAACATGCGTTGCTGTTGGGACGAGCTGAAGAAGAAGGCCGAGATTGAAGATGGTTGAATTGTGGGGCGTTCAAGAGGAGAAAATGAAAACGGGTTAGGCTATGCTGTGGGGGTATTTAGAAACAATTATTGGAAGTGAGGCTACTGCTCTTTAATGGTGAAAAAGGTGATGGGGAATGGTGTGGCTGTGGAGGACATTAATAGAGGAGCTTGGGTAAGAAAATGTTGTAAATGGATTAAGGTTTAATGGGGATGAGAAAAAAAAATAGCTATGGGTTGTTCTAGATTAGAAAATGTGAGGGAAATAGAGAGAGCAAAGAGAGGGCTGGGTAGGTGTGGAGAACGTGACAGAGAAGGCTGGAAGTAATGTGAGAGAGATGACTGTTGATCCTCTCTAAAACATGGCTGTATTATGGGTGTTGTGAAGGAGAAGAGAATAGAGAGAGGGCTGAGGTGTGTTGGAAAAGAAGAGGAGAGCTAGGAGGAGGTGTAGGTCTGGACGTTGCTGATTTCACAGCAGCAGGCTATGCTTCAGGTTCATTCAAAGATGAAGAAGAGAGTGAGGTGAGTTACAGAAAAATGTTGGAGGAGATGAAGTGCAGCAAGTCAAGGAGAGTCCAAAGAGAGCCCAGAGAAGAGAGAGTTGAGAGAGAAGCGTGCCGGAGAGAATGTCCCGCTAGAGGACGTTCGAGATGGGAGGCTTTTGCAGGTTTAATGGAGAGCAAAAATAAAAAAAGGGACAGCAAAGGGCGTTGATGGGGCTATTTTTGGTTGAGCATTAAAGAGAAGAACAAGTTGGAGAAGAAGAAGATGAGGCTGAGATGGGGCTGAGGAGAAGAAGTGGGACATTTTTTTTTTTTTGATGATCCTTCTCCATGGCTGCTATTTTTTTTTTTTATAGTTAAGAGAAGGAGAGATGAAAGCAGTTGGGATAGTGGGTAGTTATGGAGAGATGGGAGAAGAAGTGGGGAAGAAAGATGGAGATAGGGTTGAGGACGTTAGAGAGGGGAGAAGAAGAGGAGTTGAAGATGTGGTTGCTATGTGGGTGAAGAGAGCAGTTGGAGAAGAAGAAGAAGAAGAAGACATGGGGAAGAAGAAGAAATTTTTTTATTATTTATTTTTATTAAATTTTATTTTTCTTTTAATAGAATGAGGGAGAAATCCCACACTACTCGTACTATGGTAGCCTATTGTCACGAAATTCTAATTGGTTGATTTGATTGAAATTGTCGACAGTTTGATTTGAATTTTAATTTGATATTTTAAATTACATTTGAATTTGCATTTGGCTTTAAATTTTGAATTTTAATTGTTAGATTAAAATTTAATTTGAATTTTGATTGTTTATTAGCCAATTTTATCTTGTTTTAATGGGTTGATCGATTCAATTTTTATTTTTACATTTTAATTGGTTGAGTGATTTTCAATTTGAGTTTTAATTGTTTAATTTGAATTTAATTTTTAATTTAAATTTTGAATGGGTTGATTAATTTAAATTTAAATTGGTCGGTTAATTGGATTTTAGTTTGATCGGACATATTTTAATTTGTTGACTGCACTTTGATTGGTCGATTTGGTTTTGATTTTAAAGTTTTAATTCAATTTTGTATTTTGATTGGTTGAATGATTTTTAATTGATTTTCAATTTGATTTTGATTTTGATTTTGTATTTTAATTGATTTATTGATTTGTAATTTAAATGTATTTTGTATTTTAATTAAGATTTAATTTGATTTTACAATTTTAAATTGATTTAAATTTTAGATTTTAATTGGATCTTAGTTAAATTTTAGTTAAATTTTTTAATTTGAATTTTATTTTGGTTTAATTTTTTTATTTTCCTAGGGATCAAGGTCTCTTTATTGGAGTTGGATGTTTAGGGGCGTTTTGGTCATTTTTATGATTTTTGACGATTTTTCTCAAACTTCTCTGTTTTCATCGATTTGGATCTCGTTAGACTCGAAATCACATTCTAAGTGCAATGGAGGTACTTTTGACATTTTTTGGAGGTCTGAGGTATATGAGGGGTATTTTCATCATTTTGATGATTTTTTACTAATTTTTATAAATTTCTTTGTTTTCATCGATTTGGGTCCCGTTAGACTCGAAATCACGTTCGGAGTGCAATGGAGGTACTTTCGAGATTTTTTGGACATCCAAAATTTATAAAGGGTATTTTCGTCATTTTTGTGATTTTTATAGCTTTTTAGGGATTTCAGAGTGAGGTTTCTTTCAGTCACTGTGTGAGTATTTCTAAGTTCTAAAGTTATATTTTTCTAGCGTAGCGAGGTCTGAAAGTTAACGAATTGTGTAACGAACCTATGCGTACGTGTTTGCTAAATCAAGTGTAAAATGTAGCGATCCTAAGCATGCGTAAACTTCTATGTCGAGTTGTGATGAGTAGGGGTATGAAAAGAAACTAGAAACAAAAGGAATCAAGCAGTACTCATAAGCCTTCGAGTTCTTTTATATTCATCATTAGGAATCGACCAAAACCGGGTGACGAATTGTCGAATTAAGCAGATGAAAAAATGGGGTGTCTACATCAGCCTATTCTCCACAACATAATAGATCTGTCTCCCATATGGATCTAATGCTATGCTCTGATACCGTCTACGGTGTCCCGCCAAACGCTAACACAAAACCCATCGTCTATCAAACCTACCAGATAGTCCTTACTCGTTTTCTACACCTGCCTCACCAAGCTCCGGATCTAAAACTAAAAAACAGATAAAGAAAGGGTAAGTAACAATGGTTACCAGTAAGAAAGCAAACAATTTCTACCAATAATCTTTCCTAACATGAATAAATAAACATACTGAATTATTTTAAAATATGCAAATTTTACAGAGAAACTATGATTTACTGGTACATATAGTTAGGGATAAGTAACTAAACATTTTAAAACTCATATTACATCAATCAACAGTACCTACTATAACATTTTATTTTTATACAAATCTAATTGACCAAATGAAAATATTAAACATGCATTTCATTTTATATATCAAAATAAGGCAACAAATACATAATACACAATGGTGGAGTAGTAGAATTAGAGTGTTGGGATTCACGACTAGATCGCTCCTAGTCGGGACATGATGTTTCATAATAAAGTATTAATTTCTGATTTTGTGGTTAGTCGCTATTTACCATACTTGTGGGGCCATTTATCCAACTTGGTTGGCCATTTGATGTGACCATAAGCAATGGGTCTCTTTTCGATGTGTCAGATTGTTCGAATACTATAGATTGTTAGTGATCACTGACTAAACATCTTCGTCTATGCCTATCAAGCGTGCATGTGATTCCGAAATATACAAACTATTTGTATACAGCCATCTTTACATTACAAGTTCACTAGTAAAGATAAAGAGGAATAAACCCGGATTCCAATTGTGACTCCATTCTCATACGCGTCCCATACCACGTATGAGTTTGGTTGTTCTTACCGTACATTGCAAGATAGTATATCACTCGAAATGATATGACACACTATCCCTTCAGGAATTCGTAAGCTCTTTAACAGTTTACAAAATAGTTACATATACATATCATTTCCTTTCTTTGAAAATAAATAAGAAATTTTCTTTGAAAACAAATAAGAAATTACAATGCAACTCTAGCCACCTGGCCTAAAATAAATAACAGCACTCGCAGCCTCTGCGCCAACATAATTTAAATAAATATACAACCAATCATTATCCTTGGATATCCCTTCACCAACATGCACACAACATTAAAATGTAAAATTCAAATATCACCCCTCAGGTGTGACTCTTACATTTTACCGTTCCATCCCCTTTTTCCAATTTTTTTTCTATTCTTGCACTTTTTTATGTTTTCAAACAAATCATTCATTTTTCGGATTCATTTACTCAAATATTCATTTTCTAATATCAAATTCTTTTTCACATTTTGAAATTCATTTTGATCATTTAAATTGAAACTTTAAAAAACTTAAATTGAAACTTTACAAAACTTATATGAATACAGGGTCCGAGCAGTGTAAAAAATCCAACTGGTTAAAATAACCCGGTAAAATATCCTACCTACTTATAATTTGTTAAAAATAAAATTAAAAATATCAAATATGCAAGTTCTGGCGTGAATTTCAAATAACAAAAAGAGTTCTACAGTTTTTAAATGCAATACAAATTTTTTATAAAAATCCTAAATGCAGTTTTCACAATCTATGGTTATAAAAAAAAATTGAGATTCTTTATAATCTATAGGCGAAAGAATTGAAGCATGTGCACGAAAATCGAGATGATCGATACAAAAATTGAGGAAGATCAATCTTTAAGGCGGTTGATTTTTAAATCTAATCATGTGATCTCAAAGATCTCTATTCCGTCATCCTTTTTCCTTTCTGCGACAAAAGATGATTTGACTTCAAAATAGATAAATTCTAAGGTCGAAGTTTCGAAATCCTTGTATCATATATGGCTGATTTTTGATGATATGGGATAAAAAGGGAGAAAAACAAAAGAAAATTGGGTGGATTTTGTAGAAGATAAGACTGTAGATGATTTTTTCTTCTATGTTAGAGGTCGAAGACAAATTGTTCACGGTAAATCGGAATTTGAAGATCGAAACAAAAATCAATTTTTTTTAAATGTCACGGCTGGTTTTGGACGATTTGACAAGACAATGAATAGTATTTTTGATTAAAAAAATTATTTATATAAGTACGGGACGAAATCGATATTTTACCTATTGTTTCGTTCAACAATAACTTGACTGTCCGGAATCCAAAAATGACGAATAATTACTCTATTTTGTTTAATTTTTTGTTCCGGATCTAATGATGTGGTAAAATTCTACAAATTATGCCTCTAAGAAATTTTTTTTTTTTAATCCGATAGGACCCTAAAATTGACAACGTTTTCATTTTTGACGATAATTCGACTTTTTGAGCTCCAAAAATGACAAGTAAAAATTCTATTTTCTATAATTTTTTTTTTACACACCCAATGGTATAATCGAATTTAAAAAATTCTTACTCTAACAAAAAGTCATTATTTTGGCATGGTCCGACTAAAAAATCAAGAATTTTATAATTTTTCTATTTTGACTCGTACTTGAGCATGCTTATAGGCTAAACTATGTTTTTCGACCATTTTGAATCCAATGGTGAGGTCAGATTTTATTAATAACGACCAGAACAAAATTTTAAAGTTTAACCCTAAGTCTTACTTTTAGGATTTTCTCAAATTTCTACTATTTTTTTTCTCGATATACGAATCAAAAATTTGGGTTTTACTCCCAGTGTAACTATCCAAGAAGTAATAGTAGGAATGTCATACTAAATGCTTTAACATTTGATCAGTGGAAGATAGTGGAAAGTGATCTTTGAGAGTCATTGAGTTGAGTTTCTTATAATCGATACACACTCTCCATCCGATTTGGACTTGAGTAAGAATTAACCCATTGTCTTAGTTCACTATCACAGTGATACCAGATTTCTTAAGTACAACCTGAATGGGACTCACACAACAACTGTCTGAAATGGGGTATATGATACCTACATCTAATAGTTTCATTACTTTACTTCGGACTACATCTTTTATAACAGGATTTAGCCGTTTCCGAGGTTCTAAGGAAGACTTGGCAAAATCCTCTAAATGAATGTGGTACATTACCACAGATAGACTAATTTTCTTAATGCCATCTATGGTTTAACCAATAGCTTCTTGATGTTCTCTCAAAATTTTTGACAACTTTTCTTTCTTTACTACATTAAAGTGAGAGGAAATTATGAAAGGAAAAGTTTGATTTTTACCATGAAATACATATTTTAAAGTCTCTGGAAACATTTTGAATTATAATTTGGGAGTACTTTGAGTTCTAATTTCGGAGGCTCAATTTGGAAAGAAACAAGAGTAGAAGTACGAACATGAAGACTTTCGACTTTTACGTTCCAATGCATACAGTCTAAATAAGCAATAGATTCAAGCAAAGCATTGACTTCTCTTATGGACTCTTCTATGTTAAATTCTTGACCAAAATGGACCAAGCATCTTTCTAGGGGATTAAAATATCCTAAATCTTGACACGTTCGATTGAAAAATATATCTAACATGTTCACTTCCTCCACAGAATCTTCTAGATCAATTTCTTGGAAACTGTGGAAGATGTTCAATTTGACTTTCATATCCCTGAATACCAAAGTCATAATCCCATTTCTACAATGAATGATTGCATCAGAAGCTACTAGAAATGAAAGTCCTAAGATTATAGGAACATGACTATGTGGATTAATAACTAATTTTGTGTCTAAGACAACAAAGTTAACTAGGAAATATAAATATTTGACTTTTACTATCACATCTTCAACTATATCCTTGGAAACCTTGATGGACCTATCGACTAAGTTCAACGTGATATTAATGGGTTTCAAAACCCCTAAACCTAGTTATTTATAAATTGAGTAAAGTAAAAGATTCACACTTACTCCTAAGTATAAAAGACATTTTCCAACCACTTGATCTCCAATGTGAATGAAAATTATTGAAAATTAAGATCTTTAAATTTTGGTGCAATTGTTTCCTGGATAAAAGACTAAGCTTGGGCTGTGTAGACACCTCAATTTGCACGAACCCGTTAAGAAAATCCAAATTTCCTTGAATTGATTCCGAGCTAGACTTAAGCCTCTCAATGGACCCGCATTGCCACTTGGCATCATTATTCGTGCATACATGCATACTTATTGCATCTCATATCATTGCATGCCCATACCTTATCCCTAATCCACTTTAAACCTATGTCCATCACCTATATCCTAACCCAAATTCATATCCCAAACCCAAAACCAAGTCCATCCTAAGTCCTAAACCCAATGACCCAAATCCATTACCTAGCCAACCTAAGCCCAAAACCCAAGGTCATTCTAAACCCATAACCCAAGTCCATATCCTAACCCAAACCCAAGCCCACTCCAGGTCCATTCTCTCACCCCTTCATAAGATGACACATGTTGATACCTCATAAGCCCCCAATACCCAATGCATCATCTAATTGGAGGGTCAACTTTCCCTTTGTGAAAATTCAAGAATGCCCTTCTCAAAAAGTTTAGTCAAATCAAAAAGGTTATTTGGTCTTTGGTAATAATCCATAAAGGTGAGGGAACTTCCCATTATGCCCTCAAAAGGTGGGAATCTTCAAGTACATACATGGAGTTCTCCCATTGGTCCATTTCAAAATTATACTTCCACCATTACTTTATTTGTTATTTACAAATGAACCAAGATTTACTTTTTACCTACCACTCCACCTTTACACATGTCACTCCCTTATTCACCCTCCCAAAAGTACTTTTGTTCTCTCACTTCTATTTACCAAAAAACCAAAGATCAAAGAATGCTTTTAGGGTTTCTCCACAAATGTCATCTTTACCCTCATACAAATGAAAAATCCAAAAAGAAATAACCTAAACCTCATGTCCATTTTCTTTATTTTTAGGGTTAGACCACTTTATCCCCAAAAGTTCTCCAAAAATTCTATAAATACCCTCATTTTCTAAGAACAATTCATGCTCTCAAGCCCCCATCTCTCAACCTAAAACTCTACCAAAATCCCTACTCATTCTCTCATCTTTCAAAGTTCAACTCACTCAACCTTCAACCATCTCATTCAACTCTCAAGTCTACCTTTCAAGGTCCAAGTTCATCAAGGGACAAGGTGGGATTTAAGATGTAGTTTACTTATTTCAAAGTTTGCATTCTCTTCTTCTAACCCTCTCTTTTCTTTTAATTTTAGAAATCCTTAAGATGTAATGTATACCCTCTCCCATCCCCGGTAGATTGAACTAAGGTTCGATCGAAAGGATGGGGGTTGAAGCCATTTTCACCCCAATCTCATGTATCATCTTGTACACAATGCACACACTCACCTATGCATGGTAATGATGAAGAAATGTGTCACCCTCTTGATGGGGTGAAACACTAAGTTTCTAGCCATGCATACATGCATCAAGGTTGTGGCCTCAAGGGAACTCCATCATGGAGTCTCTCTAAAAGCTCAAACCTACATTCATATGCCCAAATGCAATGTGACTACATGGGTCATTCTCTTCCATAGAATGCCCTCAATGTTACTTTGAAATCAAAAATCTTTTGAAAAGGGGACATTTCACTTTAATGCACACACCACCCTTGTCATACATTCTCATGCATTTCTTATATTTGTTTTCTCAAGTTTTTACAAAATGAAATTTCCAAGCAAGGTAACCACCTTTGGTGGAGAGGATGGGGTGCCTAACACCTTCCCCATCCTCTAATCGGACCTCCTTACCTAGATCTTAGGTAGACTTTGCCCTTTCCAACAAATGAGAGTCACTACAATGCCATGGAAAAAATGGTTTTTCAAAAAAAATCAATCCGGGTGCCTATTCACACCCAATTCCAAAAAAGAATGGTGGCGACTCCAAACAATGTAGCATTGAGGTTCATTGTGAACATTTCATGTCTACAGGCTGCCATGATGACTTTTCGAGGAAATGGTATTTTCCTCTTAGTTGTGGTCAAATCATTAAGGAATTTTTTATAAGAAGGTATTTGCTTGATGGCATGTAAGAATATAATATTGATGTGGACAATTTGAAAAATATGAGAACACCCTCAAATTGCTTACTTTTCTTACTATGGCTAAGGCGATGGGAAAATGAAGTTTTTGGAATTGGTTGAGCGATGGAAAGTTTCTTCAAATCTTTTTCCTTCTTTTTAGAAGATTCTATGATTTCTTCTACTTGAACTTTGTCATTGTTTGGGACATCATCTTCCTCATCAATAGGCTGGACCTTGTTGTCTATCTTCTTTTTTAACCTTAAGGTGTGGATAGCTTGGATGGAGTCTTGCAGATCTCCATAATGACTTTCTACCTCGTATTAACCCTTCAGTTTATTGGAAACCACAGGTTGACATCTAAGATTTAAAATAGTTTGATCGAAAAATTAACCTTTTTCTCTTCCTCCAAGGAAAAAAGCTTACTAATGCAACTGAACTTTCATTTTAGCCATAAAGTGAGTAATGACTTGATTAATCTAAGTTTGGTTTTGATTGGTCTGCTATTGAGTTTGGATAAACAGTCGTTGCTGCTTTATCAACTTTGCAATCATAGATTCTAAAGATAACTGTTGTTGGCTCGACGAATTTTAATTGGGTATGGAATCTAGAATTATGATTTTATATTCAATAGATTGTTGAGATTGATATGGTACTTGTGGAACAATGGATTGGTTAATGGAAGGATCGACTTGTTTAGGATAGCTTCTATCGTAACTTGGTGGGCCATTAGATTGAATAGGTTCATTTTATTTTTGAAAAGTTCAGATCCAACCTATTATCTAGATGATACGTTTGGCTATGCAAATTCTGAGTGGGCTTCTTAAAAGCACTGTAGCCATTAACAACATTGGTATATTCGACTTTTATGTATGGCAAGTTGGGATAGCATTCAACCAAATGGTTGTAGCCATCACATAAAATACAAAAAATTTTACTCGATTGAAATTTGTGAAATTGAGCAAGAATCATAGTGAAGGTTAGATGTTGAGATAGTGAAATCATCTAGTTTCTTTGTAAGATTATGTATACCACTCATTAAATTGGATATATAACGTTTTTGAGATCAGGGTCTACCTTCATTTCACACATTCCTGACTTCTTAACGGGATCTTCTCTTTCAAACTCTCATTTATTAGTGTTCCAATTTTGACTACTCTTGGCTAGCTCAACCAGAAAATCGTAAGCTTGGTTGGGAGTTTAGTTCATTAATTGACCTTTATGCATAGACTAACTAAGTTACGATGATTCATTGGTAATCCTCAATAAAAGTATTGCACCAACTTTGCTTTGTCAATGTTATGGTATGGGCATTTGACTAACAAATCATTGAATCTCTCTTAAGTTTGGAAGAATTTTTCATCCGGACGCCCTTTAAAATTCTTAATTGAGTCTATCATTCTTTTAGTTTTGCCCATGGAATAAAATTTGACCATAAATTTTTGGATAGAACATTCCATAAGTTTATGGAATTGGAAGATAGGGAGTTCAATCATGCAACTTCGTAATCCTCCAAGGATAATGGAAACATCGTGAGCTTAAAATTCTCTTCATTTAAATTATGGTTTCTAAAGGTTTGACATGTGGTAAAAAATTGACTGAGATGGGTATAAGGTTGTTCACCCTCTAAATCATGAAATTTAATGAGTATGTTTATGGTGATTGCCCTAATTTCAAATTGCGGTGCAGTATTTAATGGTAAAACAATGCACATAGGTGGGATAACGAAAGCAGGAGTGAAGAGCTTACTAAGAATTCACTCTTGATCACCCATTATATTTAATGAGGGTTTCTTATGAATTCTAATGATGGTGCGCTTGATCTCGGGATCAAATGGTTCTAATGTGTTACTCCTAGATCAGTTACCAAGTATGCAAATCACAAATTATTTCAAATAATTACAAAGAAAATTAGACCTAGATAGGTTGCCTAACCCTAGACAGCTCCTAACTGGTTAGAAATTGTGTAACTAGCATTACGACTCAGTTATATGAAATCAAATTCAAATCTCTAAATTAGAGGTGGTGCATAATGCATATGCAAGGGCAATCTTAAATCACCTTCCTTTCTCGAATAGAATGAGTTTATCCCCTTAAAAGGACAAGATCTTACTAGATGCAAAATATGATTAAGAAACGTAATCGGCACAACTTGAAACAGATTTCTCCTATTGAACTCATGGGTCCTATAGTCAAGTCTAATTGATTTTAATTAGTTTGATTGGATTACTAGTGAGTTGATTATCATAATTAAAGCAAGGAATTGATAATGACCTCCAATCCTTATCTTATGGTATTATCCCTAGAAGAAAGGTGCCCTTTACTAATCTTAATTAACTAATCCAAGTGTGTACAAATTAAAAAATAACAAACAAAAACAAAGAGTAACCCATTAGCAATGAAAGGCTTGGGTGGATTGAAATTACCTCCCGTGCTAGACGGGGTGAAGATGGATTGAGTCGACTTATGCCACTAACTCCAATTTTGGTGTTTGAACCTAAGGAGCCGTGATCGTATTGTCTAAATGTTGTTCTTGCCTAGTATCTTACAATCCAAGCCTTTTTGGATAATTAATTAACTAGTGAAATTTTTACAACGTTCTTAAAATAAATAGATCTAAAATAGAAAAGAAACCTAACTAAAATATTTTTTAAAAAAAGAAAAACACAGCAAGATGGAATGAATATTGGATCTAATAGATCACACATGGTCCTCTTGTTCAAAGATTTCTCCAACCTACAAAAAAAACAGAGCATTTGAAAATGAACAAAACAAGAAAGAAACTCTACCTACTGATGCAATCTAAAAGAAAATTTAACAAATGTATCAAAATCAAAGGAATCAACTCTCTAGAATCAATGTTGCACAGTGAACATTGATTATGTAACGTTAAAACCTTGAGATTTGTGTTTGAAAATTTTCCACAGATCTTAGATTGTCTCCCTGGTTGCAATGAATTTTTTTTTAATTTTCTAAATTTTTTTTGTATTGATAGAAAATAGAAACAGAAATGAAATAAAGAAAATAATAAAAATATAACTTCAACCAACTTAGAACAACTACACCTGCCCTCGGTAGCGATATTAAAATTCTAATCTCGTCATTGTCATCTCAATAGAAATTAATATTTTTATACTCTCCTTAACTAGTGGGCAAGTAAGGTATCGAACCCAAGAGAAAATGGAGATGTTATCTAGTTAGCAAAAATGAAGTTAATCTAAGTTACAAATTTAAAATCTACTTTTGTATTTTTGTGAAACAAAATGGAGAGTAGATGTTACAGAAAATTAAAGAAATAGAAAAAAAATTTATACTAAGAAAATAAGAGAAATAAAGCAATTATTAATTAGAGTAATCTAGGATTACCAAATAAAATTATATTTAAATTTATCCTTCTATGCACTCAACACAAAGGGCTTGCTATGACCTCCTTGGGTTGGAAGATATGGCATGAAACTTAAAATAAACTAGAGTTAAGACTCCTTCATTCAATAGTTTATAAAGTCCCTTCCACCAAATATGTAGATTAAGCATGTTCTATCTTGATCTCATCTAAACATAAAACATCTAAGTTAAGTATATGAGGTGTATTGATTCATCTAAAGCTTTTATCCATTGTAATTGGATAAAACCTTGAAGAGAACCCTATAAACAACATAAAAAACATGGAAAAATAAAGAGATAAACACAAAATCAAAACTTGCTCCTAGTATTTTTCCTCTCATTAATGGAAGGAGTCTAGCCTATGGTCATTTCAAGGATACAAGAAAAAGTAATAGAAGTAACACTTGTATTCATATGGTAACCAATATACATTATCTCTTTCTTGAAAAATTACAAAAGTTGCTGAAATAAAACCTAGCTAAAAAATAAAAAAATATAGAAAAAATACTAAGGGCATTTGGAGGAGAAGAGAGAAAGGACAAGGGCCAAAAGACTCTTTCCTAATTAGAAAAATGATTTATTTATAAACTTGAGGTGCTTTAGAAAGATCTAAAAATAGTCGCCATCATTTTTGCGTATAATCTCATGTGCGAAGCACACTGGAGTTTTTTTAAGACGATCCATCTGAGGTGGATTGCACCACATTGCTCTTTGACTGTACCACAATGATCTCGAAACATCTAGATCTCTAGTTTTGCATGATTTCTTGAATGATCTTCTTGATTGTACTATATACTTGGTTGATTGATTTGGTGTTCATCTGAATGAGTTAATCATTGACCTATACAGTGAACACACGCTATTAGTTTTTTGATAATTACATTTATTTTGTGCAATTAAACCTAATTAACATGGTATAACATGAATTGTGATAAATTGAGGCTTAGATACTTATTTACCTAATGTAATGAAATAAGGATAGAAATTTAGATAAATGCTTGAAAAAACTATGAATAAATAGTATTTTGAGACATTGATCAATGAACTTTGACTTCCTTGTTCATTTGGTTGGTTGATTAGAAGAAAAACATAATTGGATTGAGTATGTCTTGAACAACAACCATTGAATTAGACTAGATAACTTGAAAAGGGTTGCCTACTATTCTTTGGAAAAGAGAAAAAAATTAGTAGAAAAGAAAAGTAAGAAAAAAAGAAAAAATAGTAGAGCAAGAAAAGAAAAATAAAAAATAATACGTCAAGAAAAGAAAAAAAAAACCTTCGAAGCAAGAAAAAAAAGAATGAATCAAAGATTTAAAGTTTATAAGTTTAGAGTTTCAGTAGGGTCAAAGCCATCAAGTATAAAAACGTGAGTATACTGGAATATCAGAAAAAAATTCTATTAGAGGTATTAAAGTGAACATCCACACTTTTCAATACCCCAGATAGGATATTAAGTTTAGAATTAAACCCTAAGTTGATCTAACTATTCCTGATTAATTAGAAGGTTAAAACTCACTCTAAGAAATCAAATTTCTAAAGTTTCTAAATTAGAATTACTATTTCTTAAAGGTCAATTCAAATCAAAGTTTTTTTTATAGAGAAACAAGAATTTGGACTCTATACCAAGTGTTACTTTCAAATAACTGACAAACCATAATTGACTTGTGTTTTTTAGCATAAGTTTTGATTTTCATTATTTTTACTTCAAAGTTATTTTGAATTTTATAGGTAAATTCTGTACAAATCCACACGAGTCAAACTTATGTACTAAGGTTAACTTGGAAGTTTAAGGGCTTGCTACATTTATTAAATGCAATCGAGATGCCTATAAAAGTGGCCATTTAATTTTTTAGGGACTAGAAAAAGAAAAGTTTTGGGGTGTGATCAGTATCTCAAAACACTAATTTATCCATACTTTTCCCATAACATTTATCTCGATTTTGTTTCTATTTTTCTATATTAAGTTAATAATCATGTTAAGCCTCGAAATATCACGTTACATGTTCTTCTATGCTAATTAGGCTTAATTGTATATAAATAATTGCATTTCTCAAAAAACCCTTATTAAGTGGGTTCACTATGCAGATCAAATATCAAACTATCAAATTAGGCCCTAAGATCATAAACGATACAATGCATTTCAATCTAGAGGACCAATCAAGTATCTTGGCAAAATTTTGGGATCAAAAGTGTAACACCCCGAGTTTTAAATTTGTATCTCGAGGAAATCTAGTTGTGAATTTTGATAAAATTCTAAAAGAAAGACTTAGGGTAGAATACTTGAATTTTAGTCTGTTCATTTTAAATGAATTTTGACTTCTTCATTAGGTTTAAAATGATTGAAATATATACTTTAGCCTATAAGAACGTTCAAATTTGAGTTCGGATGAGAAAATTATAAAATCTTTGAATTTCGTGTTAAGTGAGATAAAAAATAGTAAATTTTCAATAGAGGAAGAATAAAAAAAATTTAACCATACCATGAGGTCCGCAACGAAAAATTATTCGAAATGGAATACTCATATGTCATTTTTCGAGTTCGAATGGTCAAGATTTTGTCGGAAATAGAAAAGAAGGAAAAACGCAAAAATGCCCTCAGCTTTTATTATAAAAAGAACGTACTCATTCTTTTATTCACTTTCTCCTCTCTAACTCACAAAGAATCAGCTCATTGTCCAAACCTAGGGTTTCAATCCTTCCCATCAAGATCTATCGCAAGCGAGTCCGAGTTGCTCATCGGCGAAGGAGAGAAAGTCATCGGTATCGACGAACTCCACACCTTCAATTTCCTTTCTTTGTCATGTTCTCTCACAAAAATTAGCAAGTAGGTTCATCTATACCCATTAGAGAGTCTCATCCAAATCAAAGAAGAGTCGTCCATCATCATTGGAGAAGAGAAGAACACCTTCAAAGAGGGTTCATCACCGTTGACAACCACGAACCAAGTAGGGGACTCTCAACTCTTATTAGTAGTCGTAGATTTTGTGAAAATTGCATTTAGGGATGTTTCAAAACTTATGTTGTGTTTTAAAAATTGTAGAATGTTATTTTAATTATTTCAAATTCATGCTAGAACTAATGTATTTGATTTATTTTATTATAATTTAATTATTAGATCCATGGGTGGATTATTAGAGTAAAAAATGAGTGAAAAACTCGAAGAAACGATGAAAAAAATGAAAAAAATCAAAGTTTTCAACATTCTGACGATGCCACCGTGCCTTGTCCACGGTACCATCGTGAACCACCGTGAAAATCAAAAAGTGTCCAACAAATTTTTTTGATATTTTTTTGATTCCTCATGCTTTTAACATGCCAAAATAATTATTTATGGGCCCAGTAACTCTTTCAAATGAGCCGGGTAAACAAAATTTCGTCACAATGGGAATATTTTAAAATTTTTGTTATATCTTTTGCATTACTTTGAATCAAGTTATAAAATTACATGGCCCTTCTTATATTATTGAGGGCCTTCATTTACAAAAATTCATTTTCAATTTCAACAACTTTGAAAAATTGAGTTTCCGAGACTTAGTCAAATTTTCATCAACTTTTTCAATTTTGGTAGTTTGCCTTCGCATACTTACTAGGACCCCGTTTTAACGAAAATTGGATAGTTTTTCGATCGAATGATCTAAGTGAATTTGCAAGCTTGAAAAAAAAAGTATTTGATTTGAACATGTGAGAAGTAGAAATACGACAGAAAGGAAAAGGGAGGAATCGGTAAAATGTCAGAATCACACCGATGGGTGATGTCTGCATTTTACGTTGTATGTTATGTGTAGGTTGGTGAAGAGATATCTAGGGATAATGAAAGGGTTACATATTTATTTAAATTTATGTTGGCTCAGAGGCTCCGAGTACTGTTGTTTATTTTAGGCTGGGTGACCACAATTGCATGGTAGGAAACTTGATATTCATTCTCAACCCTACTTTATTAATTTCTCTTTTGTTTTGAAATAAACATGATATATATTTATATACGTAGCTATTTTGTGAACTGTTAAAGAGTCTGTGAATGCCTGAAGGGATAATGCATCATATCATCTGGAGTGGTGTACTATCCTAAGATGTACGGTATGGACCACCAAACTCATACGTGATATGGGACGCGTATGAGAGTGGAGTCACAACTGGAATCCGATCTATCTTTACCAGTCAACGTGTATTGTAAAGGTGGTCGTATATGAATGGAGTATTTAATTTGGGAATCACATGCACGCCTGATAAGCATAGACGAAGATGATTAGTTAGTGATCACTAACAATCTAATAGTAGTCGAATGTTCTGACACATTGAAAAGAGACCCATTGCTTACGGTCACGTTAAACGGCCCGCCTGAGCTGGATAAATGATCACCAGTGTGGTAAGAGCAGTGACCGGCCACAAAATCAGGAACTAAAAGCCAAATTTATGTTATAACATCATGTCTCGACTAGAAGTGATCTGAATCCCAACTCTCTAATTCCACTACTCCACCACTTTGTATTATGTATCTGTTGTTATATTTTGAATTATAAACTACAAAGTATGCTTATTATTTCAATGTGATAAATCATAGTTGTATAACGAAATGAAAATGTATACTGACTATTGATGATTGATGCCATGTGAATCTTTAAAACTGTTTAGCTGCTCATCCCTGCCTATACGTACCAGTTAACTGTAGTTTTAATAGTAAAACTTGCATGTATTGAAATGTTTCATTATGCTTATTCGTATATGTTAGGTGAGGTTATTAGTAGGGCCTATTTATGAACTTATTGGGTAACTATTGTTACTTACCCTTTACTTTATGTTTTTTTTATAGGTCTAGAACATGTAGTCGAAGAGGCAGTTGTAGAGCCGTCTAGTGAGGATTATCTGGTGGGTCATACTGACAATCAGAGTTCATTACCCGGTGAGCATCATAACTATTACTACTACGAGTCTGTTCATCCTACGAGAGGTATATGTTCTTTTTGGGCCGAGTGCTAGGTCTATGTTAGAGTGAGAAAATTTTTGTAATCCAGTATATTTCTACTTTTTTGTGCAACTCTGATCAAATTCTACGATATTCACAGTTTATTGTCTTCTACATCTTGTGTATTTTGAAATATTGTTATATACAAGATTTATTAGTTATTGGCTTATCAATTTATTTTACTTTTGAGTTTCGTGAAATGTTAACATAAGAAGAAGAAACTGTCTAAACTTTGAAGTTTGACCTTGGGATTTATGTTAGTTTTTGGCGGGGCACTAAAAAAAGTTTCAATCTAACCTCAGCACAGTGAACTTCTTGGGCATCGTGATAGACCTCGGTTGGAGCGCCCTAAAATTGCAGGAATGTGTTTCGCACATGATCTTATCCGCAATATTATAGGCACTTAAGAATGGATCCTTTTAGAACCTAGTATTTCTATAAACAACACATTTTTCAATTAGCTTAGGTTTTTCATTAATTTTTGTATTTTTTGTAAGTGAGAGAGTGAGGAGAGATTCTAATTATCTTTGTCTAATGAAGCAAGGCTTGTTCTAATTATTTTTTGTAAGTGAGAGAGTGAGGAGAAGTATTCCTATGATATGAAAAAAAATTATAAGTAAGAATTTTAGGGTGATTTGATGCCTTCCTATCAGAAGATAAACTAGCTTGAAACTATCTTATAGCCTTCTCTTTGATAATATCTCATAGAGAACGCATGGATTCTTTAAGTTTTCCCACATGGAAAGTTTTGTTTTGCTCAAGGATCGATTTACTCAGATTTGGTTGAATTGTAGTGACAAAATCCAAGTTTTAAAAAAGGAAATCTGAGATTTGTTAAAGAGTCGCAAAAATGTGGAAATTCAAAATTATTTACCGAGTTAGCTGACTAACTTATATGCAATGAATGGTTGAATTTTTTTTAAATTATTTAGTTTACTCGATTAAAGATAAGGGCCTGGATTTATCGTGCCTTATCATAAAATTATGTTGATAGGAGGAAATTTTTCCTATACTAAGTAAATCTTGATTGTAGTTCACTTAGGTTGACCTATAAAAGTAGTTAATGGATCATAGTGTAGATCAACTTGAGATCTTGGGCAAGACAAGTACCTAACACCTTCCAGATTTTGTAACCAAATCCCTTATCCAAGATCCTTATTGTAAATTGAAAAAATCCATATTCAAAGTCAAGTTTGGCTCTAGGATGTAAACCAAATGGCGACTCCTAACAAATCCATAATTTTTTGAAATTCTTTAATAACAATTTGGCATAACAAAATAGAATCATGGCCAGTCTACTTTGACAAGCTTCCATCTAATAATCACTTTGAAGCTTAAAATGTCACGCATACAACCGCATAGAGAAAATTAATAAAATAGTATCTTGCCAACATTATAAGACTAGCTATGTTTTTAAAATATTTATCAAAAGGGCATAAGCCCACTTTCAAAGAATTTTTTCTTATGAAAAAAATATTTGTTTTATCATAATTTTGACGAATTTACTTTTGTTACTTTGAATCACATGGTCTTCTATTCATCGGAAGGTTCTCTAAAATTACACCTTGTTTGTGTTCATGTTTTCCACGAGGTCAAGCTTGAATTGATCACCTAGATTTATCGATCGTGAGAAAAAAATATAATTTATCATTGTTGAAAATAAATGAAAATATACTAGAGAAAGTATTGCCAAAAATCAAAGGTCTGGTTGAGTAGCTTAAAAATTGTAGGATAAAATGATACAAATGAGCTAAAAGATTTTTTTTAGGGAGGATAGATGGAAAAGCTGACAAATTTGTTTGAGATTAGGAGAGAAGAAGGTTACAACTAATAAGTTAAAAAGTTACTTATGAGGGTATTTATGTCTTTTTGAAAGTTATAGAAAGTAAAACCCTAGTTTCCTAGATGGAATGCGAAGTGCTCATTTATGATTTCAATGAGGAAAAATATTAAAAGTCCCAAACATCAACCCTAGGTGATGCATTTGGGGATTTTGATTGGAGTAGTGATGCAGGTCTTAGAGAGGAGTTGGAGACCTCAAACGAGTCTCAGATTTATCACTCTATCTGGGATCTCCATGTTCATGGGTGATGGAGTGTTGATTCTTGGTTTCATAGTTCATCAGGTGATCTTTAGTTCTCTTTCTTTTCCTTTGATATTCCTTTGAATAAGGTAGGTTTGTCATACTTAATATTCTTTTAGGTCACTTGCCTCTTGTATCCCTTGAAATTCGTTCTATAAGTGGTATTATTTTTGTAAATATCTTTGATATATCTTGACAGATAAAGTTATATTTTAGAGTATCATTTTGTTCTACTATTTTGTTTCTTCAATTTCTTGAGACTTTTATGAAATCTTCTTCTCTAATGGGTTCACCAAATTTCTTTTAATGCTACCATTGTTTGATTGTTATTTGTGTTTTTCAGCTGTTGTTTCTTTGAGAACTTGGATCCAACAACACTAAAAGGATTTGATGTGTTAAATGGTGAACATCGATCTTTTCAACAAGAAATATCAATTCATTGAAAATCCATCTCTTGAATTTCTCGAATTATCGGATTTTTTTTCTCAAGAACCTTTTAGAGTCTCTGCTTAGTAACTTAAATAAAACTAGGAGTTATTATAACATTAATCAATATATTCTTTTGATAATCAATATATATTATAATATGATTTACCGGCTGTATTTGATCATTATTCTTTTAGATTTTGATTAAGCATGTGATTGATTTATTTTGTAATCTTATATTTAGGAAGTAGGCTATAAGGGTTTAAGGATTTAGGTCGAGAAGAGATAACTAGAATTTGGGTGAAATTCTTTAAGAGCTTTTGCCCAATCCAAGAGGCCGGATGTTTGGAGGCTAGCTCGTTAAAGTGTCTATATCAATAAAATAAATTTGTAACTTAATATATTTTATACATTTATTTTCAGGTTTGTAGTGGAATCATCAAATTCATTGAGAGTTTTGAATTTTTATTTTTTTGTTGTTGTTCGGTCTTTGTTACCTTCTTTTCTAGACAACTAATATTGAAAAAAAGGAAATCACGTAATTTCAATAGATCAACTCCATAAGTATCCTTTAGAGAGAAAAAATAACCCCATTAGAGCATATTAATTACAATATTAACTTCGTCATTATCATGATTAATGCCATATCCTACAAGTTAAATGGGGCTTAGTTGTACAATTCTTGTTCCTCCATTTACTTCTATTTACAAAAGTGTTTATAATTTGGTTAGTTTAAGAATATTTGTACTCGTTCTAACTACCTAAATATTACCACACACACACACACACTCACACGTTACTTTCGAAGATTTTCTTGTGATAAATTTCTTTATGAGATTGACATAGAAAAAGAAATAGTACTGTTTACAACATCATAGAATTAGAGTGAACTAAGTATTCTTCACCAAAGGTAAGCCATGATTCCCCAAAATGACAAGTTTCTAAGGACACATCTTATTGAACTTGTTGGGTAATTTCTACTTGACTGATTCACAAATATATAAATTTTATTTTCATGCTATTACATTATGTGACATGATTTACTTTTTCTTATTTCATGTTGGTTTTTGATATGTAGGAACATTTTACTATAATGGTCTACTCCCTCAATAAATTTGCAGAAATGATTCCAAATGAGGTGCATATATACTCTCGTTGTTTCTTTTCTAACTTTGAACTTATTTTACTTCTACTTGTTATTATTTGTTTAATTTACACTTTGTATTTGTTTATCAAGAGTTGATCGGTTTGATAAGAAAGCATGTATAAAATAAGATAATTCAAATTTTTTATGTAGTGCATTAAAGCTTTTTAAATTTCATGTCTTGTTATTTCATCATGATTGTAATAGTTGATGCACATTCACAGCTTTGGTGCCTAGGTCCTGTTTAAAGGACAAAGTGCTTAGGAATCCTTGGATCTAAGCAAGAACCATCTTCAGTCAAAAATAATAAGCCAGGCCTTTCGTAAGTAAAGCGCCTGCTATAAGAATTAAGCAATATGGTGAACACTTTTAAAAGCCACGCTTGACATCATGGATAAATCTCGGTTCCTTGTCTCATCCATGTGCAACTTAAGACCAAGATGACTTGTACGAGACAATCCAGAGAAGACTATAATCATCTTTGTTTGACCATTTGTTTCAAAGCAAGCAAGGAAAAATTTTATCTATATATATATTGGAACATTAGGGTACAAGGTATTCAAAAGGCAAACCCCGAATTTAATTGATACGAATTGTCACGTCCCAAATTCTTGGGACCCGAGACCAACGAACACAAGGGTGATGTAACGATGACTCTTGAGTCAACTTGTCCAATGAGTAGACTGATATTCCATTTTCAAACTTAGTCAAACATTCCTAATCTAGAGGTAGTTGTCATTTGGTCAATCACTCTTATTGGCTTTGTCTTACTTCAAAAGGATTGAAGCCCAATTCTAGGGGAGAACTAACTTAAAATCTAATTTAAAATTATTTTTTTGGTATTTATTTCTCTCTTTAAAAATAGGTAAACTTCAATTTGAAAATATTTTCACCATCAACATAAGCGCTTATGTTGTAGGAGTTTTATCATGCGCATACTTTTTTATTCTGTGTTTCAACTAGGAAACCCCAAACATAAAGATAGATCATGATCTTTGACTCCTAAGAGAATGTGATAAATAAATTATCATTACTGATAGTGATAACCTACACTGAAATATCATAATAAAAATACACTATAGGCAACTATTCTTTACATAACAACAACATAAGAAAAAAAAAATTATTTATCTATTTTTATGATCATGATCTTATCCATATCATCAGCTTTCCTCAAGATCTGTGGACTTGAAAAGTTGATGAGCTGTGAAGCCAAGAAAGAAACACTACTAACAATAGTTCAAATAAAAGAAACGTTGATTGTGATTCACAGTCAAACATTATATAAATAGAAAGTCCAACATTGATTGTGATTCAAAGGGATAAATAATGTCGAAACACTTTAGTAGGTTACGTGAAATGAGTGCCTGAGCATTTGGTCATGTAACCCTCTGAGTCCTCTTTCTAACGTCTTTGGAATTGTTGAATTTGAGTCCATATGACAAAGTTATGCACAATTTACTATAGACTATTTATGTAAATCCTCTTGGATCATGGCACCCCCTCTTTTAAGGGATTTAGCTCCTACTAAATCTAAAATTGTATATGAGTGAACGTTCTGGTCCCCCTGTCTCTACTATACCACTTGGACTGGCTAGGTAGTTGTCCCTTTTTACTAATACGCAAAGAGTGATGTTGATCTCGCCTGTCTTTGTCTCCATTTTTTTTTTTTTTTTTTTTTTTTGAGAATGCAGTCATTTTTCAAAGGATCTTCATGGTCAATCCCTAGATCTTCAATTGATGGGAGACGAGTATGTTTTTCAGAGTCATCATCAAGGAGTGACTGTTCAAATAATTTCAAGTATTTTACTATTCAAATAATTTCGAGTATGTTCTCCAAATTTTACTATTTTATTTCCTCGAGATACTAATTAGAATTCGGGGTATTACATGATCCTTTTCTTCCTTTCCACCCAATTATTTGTCACTTAGAGTAAATGCCATGTCGAAAGGACTTTGAGGCAAATGACCCAAACATACTTCAAAAGGTGACTTCAATGTGGAACTATGCATTTCGCTATTTAAGGAAAATTGTAGGTATCGGAGACTATCATCCTAAGTCTTCAGATACTTTGAATTATAGCCCCACAATAGATGCACCATGGTCTAGTTGACGACTTTGGTTTGTCCATCGATTTGTGGATGGAAAGTTGTACTCTGTTTCAATCGGGTATCAATTATTCCCCATAAGAACTGCCAAAAATGTTTGAGAAACCGATTGTCTCTATCAGAGATAGTTGATATGGGAAGTCCAAAATGTTTCCAAACATGCTGGAAGAACAACTTGGCCGCCCCTTCTCCTATAACATTCTTCTTACAGGAGTAAGAATAATCATCTTGTTGAATCTCTCTACAACCACATATAAATAATCATGCATAGGCTTGGTTTTAGGTAATCCACCCAAAATATCCATGGAAATACTCTCCAAGGTCGTTTAGGGACTAGTAATGGTAGATATAACCCTACATTTCTATTGGAAGGCTTTGAGGTGTTGCACAAAACACAAGCTCGAATAAAGTGGATATGATGCTGAAGACTGAGCAAAGTCTTCTCGACCCCAAAGTGTCCTTCTAGTCTAGAAGTATGAGCCTCACAAATCCACTGTACTTGATCCCCATCTTTTGGAATACACAAAAGTGTTCGCTTGTACATTAACTCATCCTTCAGTAGAAACTCACTAGTTTGCCCTTGTAGTAGTTTCTGATAATCAGAACAAAAATTAATGTCTCTGTCATACAATTTTGCACATTCGAAAGAAATCATAGTTTGAATTGGCATTACCACTAGTAATGAGGAATTTACTGAAGTGGGGTATAGAAAACATGTATGCCAACTTATTGGTTACTTCCTTTTACTGAAGTGGGGTATAGAAAACATGTATGCCAACTTATTGGTTACTTCCTTTTTGTATTTGATGATGATGTTGAATTGTTATAGGTTTGACATCCACTTCAAGGGCTGAGCTTGATGTAACTTGGACTATGTAGACAAAAACTAAACAGGCTTATGTTTACAATGAACTACGACTTCCTGAGCAAGTAAACTCTCCAATGTTTCACGGACTGGACCAATAAGTAGAGTTCCTCCTCATAAGTTGGATAGTTTAGAATTGGCCCATTTGAGTAACTAAAAAGTATCTTCATTCTTCTTGTTCTACTCAAATTTTTGATTGGCCTTTGTCAGAGAATGCAAAGGTGTTGTAATCTGTGAAAAATGGTGGATGAATTTGCGCAAATACCGATATGCGCCCATAAAACTTTGAACCTCTATCACTGAACAGGGTGTAGGCCATTTAGAAATGATCTGTACTTTCTCATAATCTACTTTCAACTCTCATGTGCCAACTATGTATCCTAGATACATAGTTCCTATTTCCCAAACTCGCAATTCTTGCTATTCAAATATAACTGATTTCGTTGTAGGGCCTTCAAAACTTTTTCTATATGTCGTAGATGATCATGCCATGTCTTGTTAAAAATCAAAATATCATATAAATACACAATAACAAAATCATCGCTAAATGGTCAGAGTACCTCATTCATCAATTGCATGAAGGTGGCTAGAACGTTACATAGTCGAAATGGCATAACCAACCACTCGAAGAGGCCTTTCTTTGTTCTAAAGGCAATCTTCCAAGAATCCTCTCCTCAAATTCTAACTTGGTGATAGCCAGATTTGAGATCCAACTTTGTAAAGTAATGACCTCCTTGATGCTGATCTAACAGATCATCGTTCCTCGATAGCGGATATCTATTCTTGATGGTGATTTGTTTAGTACTCGAAAATTGACACACATTTGCCAACTGTTTTCCTTCTTTGATACAAGTAACATTGGCGAACCACAAGGTGAACAACTAAACATGATAACTCCTTGATAAAAAATTCTTGGATTTACCTCTTTATAGCTTCAAATTCCATTATCGATGTAAGATGCAAACCAAAATTTTGTAAAGGAGAGTCCCCGACCAATTAGAAATCATGTTCTACATCCCTTCACAATAGCAACCCTTTGATGTCTTGAAATAAGTCCGTATATTATTCCTGTAGCTTTCAATCTCGGTTTACTATTTAGAAAACAAAGACATAGCATATAATGTCATAGTTACCATATTCTGTTCTTGAGGCCTGATCATCAACAATATGAATTTCCTGCATATATTAACCAAACTCTTGACTTTGGTTGCTATCAATAGAGTCTCCATAGTTTGCTCCTCGTAGGCACTAATATGTAATTATTTTCCATTTTTTACAAACCTATATTTACGAAGACGTCAGTAATGGATCTTATTTCGATCCCATAAGTACGGACTTCCCAAGATTACTTGACACACATCCAAGGGTACTTACTACCCTACATGTTACCTCATCAATATATTGTTCAATGATTGCGAACTTGAAGGTGTACTGTTTAGTGATCTCCATCTCCATGTCTTTTTGAATCCACCCCAAGGGGTATGGTTGAGGGTGAGGTGTAGTCTCCAACCCCAACTTTTGTACTACAAATTTTTAAATTAAGTTTTTCTGACTACCCAAATCTACGATAGCCATAACCATACTTAGTTTCACCTAAATTCTTACATTAAAAAAATTTCTCCGTTCTCGTGTTCTAAGGACTCTGGTAGTCTGGTCATAAGGGTGAGTTTAGTATCTACAATCTGTACCTCTAGAATCTCTTCCACATGTTGCGTGGCCAAGGCTATTGTCTTCCTGTCCTTTCTCCCCTCGTTATTTTTTCCATTCTTTGGTCGTAATTCGGGGTGAAATACCCAACACTTATCCTTTACATGCCCATTGAGTTCATAATGGTCACAATAGTTTCTTTTTGAGGATGATCCTTCCTTCCTTTGCTCTCCCTTTTTGCTATCTTCTAGTCAGACTTATTCCCAAGTTTTGGCTTGTAATCCTTTGTATCAGATTTATTATTTCCCACCTCAATGGCGATGACCTTCACTACGACATCTTCTATAGTCTCTATAGTGAACAACTTAAATTCTTTTCGTATATAATCCGTGAAACCACCAGTAAACTTCACGAAGACTACATGGTCATTGACGTCCACATCTAGAACTAAAGCTTGATTGTGAAATTCGGTAGTATACTCTTGTACAAACTGCCCAAACTTTTGCCTAAGGTGCTACCACTTGTACCAACGTTCTTCCTCATAATCTATGGGGTAGAATTGCTTTCATACCTTTGAATTTCTTCCACATTAATTTTGCCACATTGTGGTATTTCGGTTGTGACTTCCACCATGTGAGAGCATGACTTGATAGTTTAAGACTTGCAAAATTGATTTTTTGTGTACTAGAATACTTATTTAAAATATAATAGGTTTCTAGTCAATCAATCCATCCATCTAGTTTATCAACATCAATCGTCCCATCATAAATAGGAAAATCAATTTTAAAGTCAATTTTCAGAGTTTTCGTGAGATCCTTACTAGTATCTTTGGAGTCGCTTTCAGTATCAAATGCATCATCATCTCCATATCTACTCTCTCGTTCTAGCTCTTTTGTTTTCAAAGTGTTTTTCCCATGAGATTTTGTTGGTCAACAAGTCTTTTTCTATCTTCTCCAATAACTTGGTAAGGTTTTCGACTTGCTTTACTATCTTATCAAATCTATCGTTGTTGTCTTTCTTTCCGTTGCCTGACATCTCTCACAAGCTCATCTTGGAACTTGGTTTCCTGCGAACTTGAAACATAGTAGTGAGTTCTTCACCAGATTGTTTGTGCTAATCAGCATTGAGACCATGAACCACCCTCTCCTTATGGATTTGGATTAGCTCTGATACCACTTAATCCAAAAAAATCTCATATGAAGAACAAAAAAAAATAATTGTAGAAAACAAAATTGTTTTATAAATGTTTTATTTCCTTCCAAATAGTGTTACAATAGTATTTATAAAAGAAGAAATAACAAAAATATAGTTTTATTCTAATTGATGTACTTACTATAAATAGTAATAATATTTATAATAAGTTTAAAAATAGTAAAGTTTTAACTACTTCCTAATTAAATTAAGAATCCAAAATGTGTTTAAACTTTTTTCAGCCACAATTTCAAAATCACGATTTAATTAGAGTTATTCATAGTCAAAGATTCTATAAATAGAAAGTCCAACTTTGACTGTGATTTTGGAGGGATAAATGATGTCCAAATGCTTTTGTAAGTTATGAAGAATGAGTACCATGTCATTTGGCTGTGTATCCCTCTGAGCCCTTTTCCCCATGCCTTTGGAATCGTCAAATTTCAAGTCCACATGACCAAGTTATGCCCAATTTACTAAAAACTATCTATGTAGATCCTCTTGGATCAAACAAAATAAGACAGAGAAAAAATTTATTTATCTTTTTTGTGTGGTCATGATATTATCCATATTGTTAGCTTTCCTCAAGAGTTGTGGACATGAAGAGTCTATGAGTTGTGAAGTCTAGCAAGAAACACTACTAACAATACTAACAATAGTTCAAAACAATAATTTGACGAACTCCAAATATATGCATATATGTTTCATATGGTCCATTTGTCTTTCAAATATTTCCATTTTTTCTTATTTGGGAATGTATTGTGTACAAGATGGGGGACCAATACTGGAAGACCTGATGAAGAATACCCCACTGGAAACAGATCCTCAATATGCTCGAATGGTTTTACGAGATCCATCGGTCATTCCTCTACTTCTTAACGAAGTACAAAGGGCCAAATTCGTGGTCAATAGAAGATAGTTATGGGAATAGGTGTACATGCCGCGAAGAAGATCAGTGAGAGTGAACTGAATAAATCAATATTTCTTTAGTTTTAAATAAATTGCAAAACTATCATGATGCATAGTTTCACATTTTATGCACCAAGTTGATGTGAGGTGCCCTAGTCTTGTCCCATTGTTTACTAGTTATATTCCTTAATAAATATGATGTTACTTTCTTTGCGTAGTGGTTTTGCTTGGAACATACAATTCACAAGTAACAAAAGTCAAGAAAACAAGCTTAGTCTATATGGCTCATGAATACTTACATTAGTTATGCTAAGATTTTAAGAATTGTTTTTGTTTGATAGGTTGGGGCTTTCTGGCACCCCACCCCTCAAGTGATCACAAAAAAAAGCCTACAATAGAGTGCCATTACATCATACTGAAGAGAAATATCGATAGTATTGATGAAAGTGAATTACATTATACTAAAGAGCTTTCAGGTGATAAAAATATGTAACAAAAAATGCAAAATTACTAACAAGTCTTATAGATCGATGATGCTTAAGCCAGCAAACAATTGTTACCCCTGAAATTTTGTTTCCTTATTACATTCACTTTTTTGTGGATTAGTAAGTTGGAGCTCTAAAGAACCCCACACCTTTCATTAAAAACATAACGAAGTTACGAGTGAGCTAATTAAATATCAAATAATCCTATAATATGGAAATAAGCTTTGGAGGAAAAAGTAAAGGATCTAGAACCATAAAGTTTTGATTCACAAGATACAATAGAACCCAAGAGATCAAGACATAATAGAACCTATTTATAGTTTCCAATCCTACAATATACTTGGCTTGTATCTTAGATTTCACAATCAGGGTGTTGCTTCTCATTTCAAGAATGACCTTTCTATTCATTCCAATAACATGAAACATGTCCTACAAAAACATAATTATCAGTATCAACAGTTGTGAGCTGAAAGAAAATGAAATAAGTCAAATTAAAAAGTGAATGTTTTTTTCATTGAATTTTCCATCATGATGTGAGCCACATCAAACCTCATAAGGGTAGTTTTGTAAATTAATGATGCCATTTCTGAGCAATGTGAGAATTTGTTTTTTCCAAAATAAATGTCATATAAGAAGAGGAAAGCATGGCAAGTTCATGCAGGAACTTGTATAGTGGTCAATAAACTGAGCATTCAACATCAAAATGTACTGATAGGCAAACTCAAAAGTAACTGATGCATAACGTTAACCATGGCAATAACGTTAATAAAAATAAATACCTCTAGAAGCAATTTCTCTTGATCTGCATTCAAATCTAGACAAATAAGGGGAAATGACAAATTGTCTTGTTAAAAAAATATTGAGTAAACTATCAAACAAATATAAAATGCAGGAAAATATTGACATTAAAAATTAAGTTAAAAACATCATATAAGTAGTTAAACCATTTATTGAATCATGTTACTATAGAAATAGAAAACATTGTTCGCATTTAATACAACAGTTAGAATCATTCCATGAGTTACAAACAGTATACACATAAAAATTTATGATAAAATATTGTAAAAGAAGCTCTTAATTAAGAAAATAAAGTATTAACGGTTTTACTAACCATGACCCCTGTAATGCTGATTGCTTTTGTGAGGTTTTCCTTACTGAGAGAGGATTGGCAAACAATGAAAAAATAAGTGAAAAAACAGACTTGTTATTCATCTTCCTTTAGGAAGAGACTCCTCATTTATTAATGAATAATTAGTTTCACTCTTCTTTTACACCACATAGTATACGTTATCTTTAATTATTTACTTTTGTTTCAACATTATTTCCTATGAGTATGGTTCGTGGCTTATAAAAAAGAAATGATGGGACGTCAAGAATGTAGAGAAGGTATGGGTATAAAATCTGCCTTCACTTACTAATTACCAACCCTAACTTCCCTGCTTGTCAAAATTGTAGAGAATCCAATAGACCAATTTTTTTATTATTTGTATATAGAACAATTTTATACTCATTGACGATGAACAGCTCGGAGATAGAGGGCAGGGGAGTTATTTTTTAAACTAGTAGCATTTCTTTCTGAATTTTTGGTTAACTGGATTATGCCTAAAAATGTGGCATTGGATACTCACAATTGCATTCCAATTTGATTCATGCATCAAAATGCAATATTGAGTAGTAGAGAAAGGATTAAAGAATAGAATGAGTCACTGGTGGTTAGGGATATATGTACAAATTACCCATTAACCGAAAACGGAACCAAACCCAGGCCGAAGCCCTAATGGACCGAACAAAAACCGAACCAAATGTTTTAGTTTGGGTTCAGTCCGAACCAGAATCGAACCAAACTGATAAGAAACAAAATTTTTTAATAAAACAAATCTGAAATATTTTCCCACACCTACTAGAAATGTTTATAGTTATACAATTGGCAACAAAGTATCTATTTTATATTCGTAAATACTTAACAACGAAAAGAAAGTTTCTTTATATTTATAGGATTTGTACAATAGATAACAAAGTAACTATTTTATGTAATAATTAGTTACCAAATAGAAAAAAAAGTTCTATCTTCATATTTTATTTTCCATACAATAGGAAACAAAATAATTATTTTGTAGCAATAAATAATTACCAATTTTTTTATCTCTCATTATTTTTTATACTTTAAACAACACAATAACCATTTTTCCTTCTATATATATATATATGATTTGTACAACTAGAAACAAAGTAACTATCTTGGATGTTTTCCACTTATTTTAATTATCTTATTCTTCAATTTTATTATTGCTTAGTGTCTGCTTTAAATGTCCTTACTTTTATAGGTATTGATGAAGTTTAGGCATCAGTGATAATTTGGTCGTTCGATTTTGATAGCCATTAAGGATGTGGTGACTCTTGCTTATTGGCCTGTAATGGAGATCGAATTGCTGACCCAATAACTCAAGTTGATGTTTCCAAGTCTTCTCAAGAACCATTGCAAGGAATTGGCGGTCCGATGACTAAGGCAAAGACAAAGAGGATGGAAAAGGCATTGCAAGGCTTGATTGTGGAAGTCCAATACAAAGAGGTCATTCTAGAAGATTCTAAGGCTAATTTCGGAGATATCAAAGTTTCATCAAGGATGGTCAACTATCTTTTTATGCAAGAGATCAATTTGGAAGATCAATTTGAATGCAAGGGTTAATTGGAAATTTTTATGTTCTAATTATCCTTAGTTTTGAATTATTTATTTTCTAAGGACTAATTAGATTTTCTTTATTTTTTCAAGGACTAATTAGAATTAATCTTGATCTAATTTGTCTATAAAAGGGCACCTCATTTATTAATTGAGATACAATTGACAATTTACTTTTTATGAGAATTGAAGTTTCTTCAAGAACTTTGTTTTGTTTCATGTGTTCTAGTTTGAGTTCTTTATGAGATCCTTATGAGTTCTTTATGAGTTCTTGTTCGAGTTCTTGAAGGAGGGCATGAATCTACGACTTATCAAAAGAGTGATCATCCTTTGTGGCGTCTCAAGGTTGGGGTTTTAGGGACTTAGTTTCCTTAAGGTTCTAATCCAATCAACATCTTTTGTTCCCAAGTGATCTAACACGTTTTGAAGACATCGAATTCAAGGGTTCCTAGAAGAGATCATCAAGAGATCTTCAAGAGGGTTCATATCATTCAAGAGGGATCATATCATTTGGTATCAGAGCACCAAGATTGCTGGCAAATACATCAAGATTGAAGTAATTCTCCGAAGATTTGGTTTGGGTGACATTCGAATTGGAGAACAACGGGAGTAGACCTTACTTCCCAACAAAGATTCATTCCCATTTAAAACCCACTATAGCTGGAAAACAGGTTCCTTCATAAAATTCACACAAATTTCTTAATTTTTTTTTTCTTGTTTGTTTCCTCTTGTTGGATTTTCTTGTTGAAACTTCAAAGAATTATTGAAATTACATGTTATATGTTGTTGTTTTGTTTAAGTTCTTTCCTTTTTATTTTTTATTGTTACGTTCCGTTTATGTTTCTGAATTTTCGTTCGGAATTACACCTTCTTGATCGATCTTCTTAAAAGTTTTGAAGAACAAAACATCTGTTGGGTTTATTGTAGATTAACAACGGTTCCTTGCTGGTCTTTATTACTGGAAAAATTTAGAAACAACGAGATTCAGATCAGTCACAACAATTTTCAGAAAAAAAAAATCTGAATTAACATAAAAATCAAACATTCCTTGTTGCTATTAACATATGTTGCTGATCTTTAAAGGTCTTTAATGGTCACTCATTGAAAAATCTTTCAATTACATCACCATTGATGTTGCTGCAATTAAACTTGAAATATTTCTTACTGGAAATTTCAGAATAAAACGTTTATTTTATTGTTGAAACACAGCCACAACAGTCACAACGTTTGCTGAAATTATTGTTCTTACTGAAACTCAGATCAGTAACATCAGATCTCGTGACGATATTATGTGGATTTCTTGCTAGATTATAGATAGAACGTGTAACATTTTGTTTTGATTTATGATTTTCAAATCCATCAGCAAGTTCTTCAAGTGAGGTTGCATTTCGGGCTGAAAGAATATTTGAAAATGAAAATGCTGATTCATCTATGTTCTTGTTGAATTAACAGCAAGTTGTTCAAGTCAGGTTGCTGGATTTCTTGCTGAAAATTCAATCAGTGGGAAACTGTAATTTCCGTCATTAAAGAAGACAACAAAGGAAAATTCATTGTTTTCATGTGTTCTTGTTCTTGTTGTACTTGAGTTTTCTGAAATAAAACGATTCAAGAACATTGTTAGAGTTGTAATCTGATTGCCATTCAAGAACATTGGATCTGTTTTGTCAAATCTGTCCACACTTGATTTGTTGCTGGAACACAGCCATAACAACAACTCTTCAATGTTCTCAAATTTGTTGAAACTTAGCCACAACTAACATACGTTGCTGTCCATAAATATTTTTTTTGCTGAAATTCCACCACAACATTTTTTAATTCTGATTTGCATAAACAAAAAAAAACAAAAAAAACAAAACAAAGAGAGGTTCAGATTTCTGAGAATCATTAAACCTTTGTTTCTGTTGAGATTTGTTTTCAATATCTGTTTCCCACACCCTTCTATATTAACGTTGCTGCTATCACTTTATAACTTATCACAATTGTTTCGATTGAAAAAAAAATAACTGAATCGCAAACGGACTGCTGAATTTTGAGGTTATTGAACTTTAGCTTCATACCTTAAAGGAGGCTGATTTATTGTTTCTTCTTGCAAAGCCTCGTTTCACACCATTTTGACCTCCAATTCCATTATTTTCATCACTTTCCGGGACTTACAAGATTGTTGTATTCTTTTGTTGTTTTCGTTTATTTAAACTAACAGGTTCCAACCATGAGTAAGGAAGGAGGAGAACCACATGAGACCGACCTGAAATTATTCATCAAGGCCGTTCATGATCAATTTAAATTGTTGAATTCAAGGTTGGACAATATGGAATCCTCTAATGAATCTAAACCATATCGAAGACATGAGTTCGATGGAGAAGAAGATATTCATTCTGAAGCGGAGAGAGTACATTATCGACGGGATAAGAAAGTTGATTTGAAAGAAGATAACAATTTGGGTAGCATAAAGATGACGATTCCGACCTTTCACGAAAAAAATGATCTTGAATTATATTTGGAGTGGGAAATAAAAGTTGGGCACATTTTTTATTGTCATAATTATTCCGAGGATAAAAAAATAAAGCTAGTCGCCGTGGAATTTACAAACTATGCTAGTATATGGTGGGATCAATTGGTGATCAATAAGCGCAGAAATGGTGAGAGACCTATTCGATCATGGGATGAGATGAAGTCAGTGATGCGTAACAGATTTATTCCTAGCCATTACTATCGAGATTTGTATATCAAATTGCAAGGATTGGTTCAAGGTTCCATGAGTGCAGAGGATTATTATAAAGAAATGGAGATTGCCATGATTAGAGCAAACATAGAGGAAGATAGAGAAGCAACCATTGCTAGATTCATTGTCGGATTGAACAAAAAGATTGCTGATGTGATTGAGTTACACCATTATGTGGAAACGGAAGAGTTACTGCACAAAGCCATTAAAGTGGAAAAGCAAATCAAGTCTAGAAGGTTCAGATCTGGATCATCTTCTAATAATCCGTGGAGACCAAATTGGAAGGACAACAAAATTCCTTTCAAACCAAAAGAAGAATCAAAGTCAAAGCCTACGATTTCTATTCCTAAAGATAGACCTGAAACAAAGCCTCTTATTAAGTCACGTCAGATTAAGTGTTTTAGGTGCCAAGGGTTTGGACACATTGCTTCTGAATGCCCAAACAAAAGGGTTATGGTTGTATTGGCAAACGGAGACATTGAAAGTGCTAGTTGAAGTGACAACGAGATGCCTCCATTAGAGGATTGTTCCGATATTGAAGTAGAAGAGCCTATGCATGGTGATTTACTTGTCACCAGGAGAGCTTTGAGTATAAAGACAAGGACGAAGGAGATGAGGAACAACGTGAGCATGTTTTTCACACAAGATGCCACGTGAAGGATAAAGTCTGTACATTGATTATTGATAGTGGGAGTTGTACCAATGTTGCTAGTACCTTGTTGGTAGAGAAGTTGAATTTGAAATGGCAGAAACATCCTAAATCGTATAAGTTACAATGGCTGAATGATTGTGGAGAAGTGAAGGTAAACAAGCAAGTTCGGGTTCCTTTCTCAATAGGCAAGTATATGGATGAGGTTATTTGTGATGTGGCACCGATGCATGTTGGTCATATACTGCTTGGTCGACCATGGCAATTTGATAGGAGAGTGTCGCATGATGGGTATAAAAATCATTATTATTTTGTAATGAACAATCGAAAAATTGTATTGGCCCCTCTCAAACCTTTGCAAGCTTATGTGGACCAGGTCAGGATAGCAAATGAGTGCAAAATGAGAGAGAAACAAAGGTGTGAGCAAAAAAGAGAGCAAAGTGAACAACATGGAGAGAAGAATAAAGTACTGAGTGTACTTGCTGAAAAACATGATGTTAAAAGTGTAATGATAGCAAGGCCACAAGTTCTAGTTCTTATATACAAGGATGTTTATTTTTCCACTGACGATCTTAACTCATCTTTGCCTAGTATTGTTGTGTCTTTATTGCAGGAATTTGAGGATCTTTTTCCCGAGGAGATTCCACATGGTTTACCTCCTTTAAGAGGAATTAATCACCAAATAGACTTCATACCTGGTTTTGCTATACCAAATAGACCTGCTTATAGAGCTAATCCCGAGGAAATAAATGAGATACAGAGGCAAGTGGATGAACTGTTGCAGAAGGGATTTGTAAGGGAAAGTCTCAGCCCATGTTCGGTTCCTGTTCTCTTAGTACCAAAGAAAGATGGAACATGGCGCATGTTTGTAGATTGTCAAGCTATTAATAAGATAACGGTAAAATATAGGCATCCTATCCCTAGGTTAGATGATATGTTTGATGAATTGCATGGATCTCACTTGTTTTCTAAAATTGATTTAAAGAATGGGTATTATCAAATTCGTATGAAAGACGAAGATGAATGGAAAACTACATTTAAAACTAGATATGGGTTGTATGAATAGTTAGTAATGCTCTTTGGATTAACTAATGCACCTAGTACATTCATGAGATTAATGAACCATGTCTTGCGTGCTTTCATGGGAAAATTTGTGGTAGTTTACTTTGATGATATTTTAGTCTATAGTAAAAATGTTGATGACCATGTGAAGCATTTGCATACTTTGTTTAGTGTGTTCAGAGAACATCAATTATATGTTAATCTTAAGAAATGCACATTTTGTATGGAATCTGTTGTGTTTCTTGGATTTGTTGTTAGTTCGCAGGGAATTAGTGTTGATGAGGAAAAGGTAAGGGCAATAAAGGATTGGCCTACACCTAAGAATGTGAACGAGGTAAGAATTTTCCATGGTTTAGCAAGTTTTTATCGAAAGTTTGTTAAGGATTTTAGTTCTATTGCTGCACCTTTGAATGAACTTGTTAAAAAGAATGTTATTTTTAATTGGGTTAATGTGCATGATCAGGCTTTCCAAACTTTAAAAGATAAGTTAACTAATGCACCTTTGTTGTGTTTACCTAACTTTGATAAAGCTTTTGAAATAGAGTGTGATGCATCTGGGATTGGAGTAGGAGCTGTTTTGATACAGGATTCAAAGCCAATAGCTTATTTTAGTGAAAAGCTAAGTGGGACAGCTTTGAATTATCCCACTTATGACAAAGAACTTTATGCATTAGTGAGAACTCTTCGAATATGGCAATATTATTTATGGTCGAGGGAATTTATCATTCAGTCTGATCATGAAAGCTTGAAATTCCTGAAGACCCAAGGTAAGCTTAATAAAAGACATGCTAAATGGTTGGAGTTTATAGAAACATTTCCTTATGTAATTAAATATAAACATGGGAAAGAAAATGTTGTGGCCGATGCATTATCAAGAAGGTATGTATTAGTTACTTCATTGCAAACTAAACTACTTGGTTTTTAATTGATTAAAGATTTGTATGCCAATGATTATGATTTCAACCAAGTATGGAATGCATGTGCTAAGTGTGTGTTTGGTGACTTTTATAGGCATGAAGGATTTCTTTTCAAGGAAGATAAATTGTGCATGCCTAATTATTCTGTTCGTGAGTTACTTCTAAGGGAAAGTCATGGGGGAGGTTTAATGGGTCATTTTGGTGTCCTAAAAACTTTAGATATCTTACGTGAGCATTTTTATTGGCCCCATATAAAGCATGATGTTCAATCTGTTTGTGACAAGTGCATTACATGTAGGCAAGCAAAGTCTAAAATTCGACCGCATGGCTTGTATACCCCTTTGCCTGTACCTAATTAAAAGCGCCCTCGATCCGCGGGATGCGCGGATCCGCTTTTGACCCTTGAGGTTTGGGAGTCGCCACCTAGTTATTGTGGTCTAGGAACCAAACTGACTCTAACATGGATAAAAAGAACTAATCTACCATAAAAAATCTGAATTCGATGATCATGTTACGGGGTTGGAAGGTGTTAGGCACCAACCCCGCCCGGCCAAAGCCGGTCTCTACTAACTTCCCAAATATATCACATTGCTAAAAATCTAGATAAAAACAAAAATAAAAATTTCATACCTTTCCGATAGCAAAGATTTTGCTCCCTCAGATCTGACAAAAAGAGCTCCTTGTACTGTATTCCCTTACTTCGTTCTGTCTCCGGATTTGACTTCGGATCTCCTAGATCAAGGTATCTCCTTCTTTCTGAATCTGAACTCTTCAAGTTTGTTGCGGATTTAGGGGTGTTTTTGGAGGGATTTTAGGTGTTTTCTAGACTAAAATTGAAGGGGGAATGTTAGGTAAGGAGTTGGGGCTCCAAAACTAGGGTTTATGAGGGGCTAGGGGAGCTTCTAGACCTACTTCTCTTAGGGTTTATGATTTTATACGAAAATAGGGTGTGAGCACCTCTATTTATAGATGTTTTTAGGGGTTGATTTGGATAGAGTTAGTGTTTAATTAGAGATCTTTTAATTAGAGTTGTGTTTTAGTTAGACTTATTTTAGGTAGAATTGTGTTTTAATTAAAATTGGTTTAGGTAGAATTGTTTTTAAGTTAGAACTCTATTAGATAGAGTTATTATTTAATTAGAGTTCTATTATGACTTTTGGTCTTATTTGATTGACTTTTAATATTTTGACTTTAGTCTTAATTGATTGACTTTTAATATCTTGACTTCAGTCTTGCTTGATTGACTTTTAATTTTGACTTCAGTTTTACTTGATTGACTTTAATACCTTGACTTCAGTCTTGCTTAATTGACTTTTAATTTTTGGAGATCCCCCTCTAAAATATATTTAATTCTTTGGACCCCCAAATGGAGGGGTCCTTAAAGAAATATCCCACGAACCCTCAACAATTTTACCCGAAAGTCCTATTGATCGATTTTTCAGGTTCAAAATTTTAAATTAATTTCATTAATGTTTCACTTTAATTATTTAATGTTTTATTTATTAATTTCGAATTTTTTAATTATGAAAATTGTGAAATTACCGTTTTGCCCCCGGAGAGGACTTTTCACGTTTTAAGTCGGTTTTTAATGTTCTAGGATGTTTTAGAATCGATTTTTCGTAAGGAATTCAATGAAAATATTAGTTTGTGTCATTTATGAAATTTTTTGTGTGAAATGGTCATGAACTTTATGAGGGGCATTTTTCGTAATTTTGTCGAATTCTGTTAAAATTGGCGAAATGGTTTATTTGGTTCCGATTTGTTATTTTATGTGTTCGAGAGAGTTTTCCTAAGCGTAACGTAGGCTCTAGGGTTATTTTGAGGTTAGGGGTATTTTGGTAATTTGGTCAATTTTTAGTGATTTTTATCATGAAACTTCTTTTTGGTCTGCAAGATGATGATTTCTATATTTCTGGGGTCGTATTTTCCTAACGTAGCGTGGTTTCTAAGGTTTTATCAATTCGAGATACCTCATCCGGATTTCTGAAACATATCGGATAACAAAATAAAGCAATGGAATACACATCCATCATTGGGAATCATTGCGATCGAGTTGACGAGTTGATTAATCAGGCGGATGCAAAAATGGGGTGTCTACAGATGCCCCTCTTTGGCAGAGGGTTGAAGCAAACTAGATAGCAAATCTATTTCGGTAGATAATGCGATATCCAAATGCCAAAGCTAGTGACAGTTCATTTTGCAGTTAATTTAGCAATTCGTCAGGGTGTTCGGATCCTTGAGCGTAAAACTCTCCCCGAACTAAAAGGTTGAGCTTGAACTCTCACTGACGATGTCAGATCCTCAAATTTTAGAAAATTCTCCCTAACTAATGCAAAAGTGCACGTGTGTGCAAAAGTGTGATGCTTACTAAGTAAAAATGTGTCAGGTCCTAGAGATCTTCTCTCACTAACAATAATGATTCAAAATTGAAATGCACTTATGCAACGAAAACAATCATAGCAAGATTTAACAATGTGGTAATCGGAGTCATAACATTGTAGGAACTTCGTTAAATCCTATTTGAAATTCTTTTTTAAAGTTCGAAAAAGTTTGAGTCTCGTTTATCGAACTCGAGCCTATTGTAGCCATACTTCTCGGGCTAAGGAACTTAAACAATCTTGTTAATTCATTCTATGATTCAAAAAAGTTGGAGTCTCGTTTCTCGGACTCTTGCTAAGGTTTATAGGAACTTAAACAATCCTATCAAAATTGGAGTCTCGTTTCTCGGACTCAAACTAAGGTTAATAGGCACTTCAAAAAGCCTACTCATTCTATGATTCAAAAAGTTGGAGTCTCGTTTCTCGGACTCGAACTTAGGTTTATAGGCACTTCAAAAAGCCTATTCATTATTCAAAAAGTTGGAGTCTCGTTTCTCGGATTCGAACTTAGGTTTGTAGGCACTTCAAAAAGCCTATTCATTCTATGATTCAAAAAGTTGGAGTCTCATTTCTCGGACTCGAACTTAGGTTTGTAGGCACTTCAAAAAGCCTATTCATTCTATGATTCAAAAAGTTGGAGTCTCGTTTCTCGGACTCGAACTTAGGTTTATAGGCACTTCAAAAATCCTATTCATTCTATGATTCAAAAAGTTGGAGTCTCGTTTCTCGGACTCGAACTTAGGTTTGTAGGCACTTCAAAAATCCTATTCATTCTATGATTCAAAAAGTTGGAGTCTCGTTTCTCGGACTCGAACTTGGGTTTATAGGCACTTCAAAAAGCCTATTCATTCTATAATTCAAAAAGTTGGAGTCTCGTTTCTCGGACTCAAACTTACTAAGTCACGTTTCTCGGGCTTAGATTTATAAGAACTTAAACAATCGAGTTCAAAGTTTGAAAGATCATGCATTTATTGGCTTATCATGTATCTGGATTCGTAATTATCATTGGGCTTCGCCGGACTTTTAAACTTTTGTATGATTTTCTTTTTATCATGTGATTAAGAACAAAAACTTTGGAATTAAATGACCTTCAAAAATGCCCCTAGTTTCAAGCTTGGCTTTAACTGGGACTTGACTACGAGACTGATGGAATGGATTACGCTTGAAAAATATGGACTCTGATGTATGATAGATAGAAGAACTGACATTCTCTTAAATTTAAGACTCTTAAGATTATCATATGTGCAATAAAGAATTGATCATTTTCTTTCGAATTTCTTTTGAAAAATGCTGGAGCTGGACTTAAAAAATCTTGATAAATATTAGAATAAAAGATCTTCCTCTTCAAAGTGGTTGATGATTCTACATCTTCCATTAGCGAACACTTGAACAAGTAAACATACTTTTGAAGATCCTACAATGTTCAAGATGACTTCTGATTTTTTCGACTTCAATATTGTCTTTGTCGGATGTGAGCTCTTGGCTAAAAGACAAATATCGTGGCTTGAATGGTTCTGCAGGTTCTGCACAAGCTTCCTTCGGAATTTTTCTTCTTGACGGGACCTTTCCTCCCATTTGATGATGCCCTAATTTTTGCCTAGATCGTCTCTTTAGGTTTTCAATCTAGCGGGCTTTGTTTTTCTTTTTCTAATGATGCCTTGATTTTTTCCTAGGTCGTCTTTTCAGGTTTTCAACCTAGCAGGCTTTCTTTTTTATGGTTATGCCCTAAATTTTGCCTAAGCCGCCTTTTAGGTTTTCGACTTAGCGGGCTTCTCTTTTTTTCTTGATGATCTTGTATAACCAACTCGACAACTTCTCAGTTCCCTGCACCTTAACCAAATCAATTAGCCTTCAGGAGGACTTAATAGGTGGGCTTAGGATATGGTTTAGAAAGAAAAGATATAAGGCTCAACTTCCCAAAATGCCCCTAGTTTGATATTCTCTTTTTTCTATCAATTATTTTGATTTTTTTTCTAAATGCCCCTAGTTTGGCATTCTTTTCTTTTGAACATTTCAATAGTAGATTTTTCTTTTGGATGACACTTTCCTTAAGAGAATACATTTTTCTTTTAATGATCGGGCCTGAAGTAACTTCTCAGGTTGCCTACGTACCCCAAATATTTCTTTTTTTCCTTTTGGGATCAGGTCAAAACGTAGTTCATAATAAGATTCCCTCCTAAGGTTGGTTGGTGTGGTTTAGAAAGAAATAGGCTATTTTTTTTTTTTAGAGGCTGCAAGGGGCTAAAGAAGGTTTTCTTTTTCTTGGTAAGACAGGAAAATGGTTCGACCAAAGAAGGCCTCCTTTGGTGAATGCTGCTTGACTTGGTCAAAATTTCAGGAATTCGATATCTGAATTGCTCTGTCGAGCAAGGTCTTCTTTTGAGAATGAATATTCTTCAGTCTTCTTTTGTGAAATCGAGTATGATTGAGTTTTCTAACTCTAAAACTTCAAGAAAATCTTTTATTCTCTTATGAATGAAAATTCTCCTCTTTTGAGTGAGAAACCTAGTAGATCCACTTGTAAGTCTTAGTGTCTTTGTCGATGCTTTCAACTATATCATTTTTGACCAATAATCTTTGACTTTGAAATCACTCGACTTTATGTCTTGATCTATATTTTTATACAATCCATCCATATATCCTTATGAGATCATGCAAGAAATATTGTTGAATTTCTCAAGTAAGTTTACTACTCTCTCATGTTCTCCTGAGGATAATGTATCACCAATTTGCACTTCTTGAGTGTACTCTTTAATTCCAATATTTATCAAATTTGATTAGTGAGCTTTAAGTCATTTCTCATGTTAGATTGTATGTTCAAATCATTATTACACGCATGATAATCATAAACTTCTATATTTTATTGGAATTGAAAAAACATAGACTGACAAACTCGACTAAAATTTGAAAGTTGAAGAAAGGCTAACGTAACTGAGACAACTAACTGGATCTAAAGACTGACAAAAACTGGATTGAAACTCAAAGAAAACTCAGGGACAATTATCTACAAAGAGAGAAGGTCCTTCTGGGTGGATGGACTACTTAGACTTGACATTGGTACTTGGACTAGACGATTCTTTTGAATGACCCAAAATGACACAGATGAGGGTTTAGAACGTTTAGGGACACCTAAGATTAACCATCGATTCTGAAGGTTTGACTCTTATCCACATGATTAAAGTTTAGATATAGAATAGCCCAAGTCCGGTGAAAAATATCAAATCCAAATACACCATAAGTCTATTGGGATTGAACCTTTGATCAGATAAATTAATTTGATCTTAAGATCGAATCTTTCTAGATAAAGTGGTATGGATCTTTAAAAGTGAAACCAATTAGTCCAACTGATTTGGTATTGATCAGTTTGATCCATTTGTCCATTGGGTCAACTGGTTTAAGTGGTTCAAATTAATCAGTACATTTCACCGATTGGGTAAGATCGATATTGCGGGTTTTGTTTGATTATTCTGGATCGGTCTGCCCACCTACCTGTTGGTTGGATTGAATAAAGCAACCCAGGAACACCCATAGTCAATTCGGGTCGTGACCTATAGGAAGGCTTCTAAACTCTAGGTTTACTACGTGCAATGCATTTTTATCTAGCCACCCTTGCCCAAGCACACCTATATACCTTTCGATACGTGGTGACTTGGTTTAATATACCGTATAGGTGATAATCTAAAACCTCAATTCACTTCTCTGAAGCCAAAAACAGCAAGTTCGATCTCCAGTTGAGAGGTGGCGCACAATGCTGAGCAAGGACCCACTTAAATACCTCTCGTCTAGAATAGACGTAGTCTATCCCCCTCGTACAGTAGGGTACAGCGGGGCAAGATCTTGCTTAGGCACCGATTTTGACCAAGAAGTACAATTGATATACTTAGACTATCTTTTATACCTACGGGTACGAGTCAAGAGTTGTAGCTTTCATAAATGGTTTGGCATCCCACGAGGGGACCGACCACGTACTAGTACTACGTTGGCAATCGGGACATGTGACTGCGTGGCTTACAATAGGTCAAAGGCTCAGGTCGCTCCAGCCTGGGTGCATCAACATACTTATCAGAATCACCTGATCAGATGGTATTGATGCCCTCAGTTTGATATACCCTAAGGTACGTGACTGGAGTTGTGGATTTCATGAATGACGTCGTATCTCCGAAGAGACCGGGCCAAGCACTAGTGCCACGTTGGCTAAATGGGACGTGTAAGTGAGTAAAACAGTAAACGTGCATGTGGTGTGTGCAAAACAGGGTGGGGTATGCCCGGGACCTTTTTCAAACAAATGGGCCCATGGATCCAATCAAACCAATCATACATTTAATCAAAACCAAAATCATTCAAATTATATGAATATTCAATTAAGATCACATTATTCCCATCACATAAGCACATTAACATTACGATCAACATCAATCATGTATTTCAAGCAAGATCATGGTAAATTAATCAATAAATATGGCATATGATAATGATCAAACAAACATTGCAATAGGCATAATTTTTATAATTTTTAAGGTCCAATCAATGATCACTTTTGGGTGATCCAAAATAAATCGAGATTCCAATAGGTGTTACATTGATGATAGAATGACAATGGTTGAGATGAGCTCACTCTCAAGAACATTAATTGTGCCAACATTAGATAAATTCAGATTTTCTGTAAATTAGGAAAATACAATCTGAACTTGCATCGATGATATCTAAGGCTCCCGATAACAAAATCGAGTGAAATTAAGTTCTAAATTAATCTACTCGATGAGATCTACATTTTATTAATAGGTTCCTAGACTTAATTCTCACCAGAATGTTCTATAAAAAAATTTTAACGTTGCTGTCCCAACTTTCATTCAGAAATAATTCCAGATTTACAGATTGAACTTGCATCGATGATATCTAAGGCTTCCGATAATGAAATTGAGTGAACTCAGATTCTAAATTAATCTACTTGACGAGATATACGTTTTATTAAAGGTTCCCAGACTTAGTTCTCACTAGAATATTCTGTAAAAAAGTTTTAACGTTGCTGTCCCAACTTTCATTTAGAAATAATTCCAGATTTACAGATTGAACTTGCATCGATGATATCTAAGGCTTCCGATAATGAAATTGAGTGAACTCAGATTCTAAATTAATCTACTTGACGAGATATACGTTTTATTAAAGGTTCCCAGACTTAGTTCTCAATAAAATATTCTGTAAAAAAGTTTTAACATTGCTGTCCCAACTTTCATTCAGAAATAATTTCAGATTTACAGATTGAACTTGCATCGATGATATCTAAGGCTTCCGATAACGAAATTGAGTGAACTCAGATTCTAAATTAATCTACTCGACGAGATCTATATTTTATTAAAGGCTCCCAGACTTAATTCTTGCTAGAATATTCTCTAAAAACGTTTTAATATTTCTGTCCAACCTCCATCATTCCATCATTTTCATAGGTTAATTTGAATCTTTCATTATTTAGGAGTCATCAAAAAGTGATCCTTAATTGGAAAAAAAAATGCAATACCCAAAATCATCTACAATCAAGATAAAAAAATAAATAAAGAGAAAAAATAAATAAAATAAATCCAACTAAATAAAAAAAAACTAGGTCATCTTGGCAATGCTCCCATACTTGGGGTTTTTCAAGTTTGATCCTCAATAGTCCCCAGCGGAGTCGCCACTGAAAGCGCCCTCGATCCGCGGGGTGCGCGGATCCACTTTTGACCCTTGAGGTTTGGGAGTCGCCACCTAGTTATTGTGGTCTAAGAACCAAACTAACTCTAACATGGATAAAAAGAACGAATCTACCATAAAAAATCTGAATTCGGGGATCATGTTACGGGGTTGGAAGGTGTTAGGCACCAACCCCGCCCGGCCAAAGTCGGTCTCTACTAACTTCCTAAATATATCACATTGCTAAAAACCTAGATAAAAACAAAAATAAAAATTTCATACCTTTCCGATAGCAAAGATTTTGCTCCCTCAGATCTGACAAAAAGAGCTCCTTGTACTGTATTCCCTTACTTTGTTCTGTCTCCGGATTTGACTTCGGATCTCCTAGATCAAGGTATCTCCTTCTTTCTGAATCTGAACTCTTCAAGTTTGTTACGGATTTAGGGGTGTTTTTGGAGGGATTTTAGGTGTTTTCTAGACTAAAATTGAAGGGGGAATGTTAAGTAAGGAGTTGGGGTTCCAAAACTAGGGTTTATGGGGGGCTAGGGGAGCTTCTAGACCTACTTCTCTTAGGGTTTATGATTTTATACGAAAATAGGGTGTGAGCACCTCTATTTATAGATGTTTTTAGGGGTTGATTTGGATAGAGTTAGTGTTTAATTAGAGATCTTTTAATTAGAGTTGTGTTTTAGTTAGACTTATTTTAGGTAGAATTGTGTTTTAATTAAAATTGTTTTAGGTAGAATTGTTTTTAAGTTAAAGCTCTATTAGATAGAGTTATTATTTAATTAGAGTTCTATTATGACTTTTGGTCTTATTTGATTGACTTTTAATATTTTGACTTTAGTCTTAATTGATTGACTTTTAATATCTTGACTTCAGTCTTGCTTGATTGACTTTAATTTTGACTTCAGTTTTACTTGATTGACTTTAGTACCTTGACTTCAGTCTTGCTTAATTGACTTTTAATTTTTGGAGATCCCCCTCTAAAATATATTTAATTCTTTGGACCCCAAAATGGAGGGGTCCTTAAAGAAATATCCCACGAACCCTCAACAATTTTACCCGAAAGTCCGATTGATCGATTTTTCAGGTTCAAAATTTTAAATTAATTTCATTAATGTTTCACTTTAATTATTTAATGTTTTATTTATTAATTTCGAATTTTTTAATTATGAAAATTGTGAAATTACCGTTTTATCCCCGGAGAGGACTTTTCATGTTTTAAGTCGGTTTTTAATGTTCTAGGATGTTTTAGAATCGATTTTTCGTAAGGAATTCAATGAAAATATTAGTTTGTGTCATTTATGAAATTTTTTGTGTGAAATGGTCATGAACTTTATGAGGGGCATTTTTCGTAATTTTGTCGAATTCTGTTAAAATTGGCGAAATGATTTATTTGGTTTCGATTTATTATTTTATGTGTTCGAGAGAGTTTTCCTAAGCGTAACGTAGGCTCTAGGGTTATTTTGAGGTTAGGGGTATTTTGGTAATTTGGTCAATTTTTAGTGATTTTTATCGTGAAACTTCTTTTTGGTCTGCAAAATGATGATTTCTATATTTCTGGGGTCGTATTTTCCTAACGTAGCGTGGTTTCTAAGGTTTTGTCAATTCGAGATACCTCATCCGGATTTTTGAAATATATCGGATAACAAAATAAAGCAATAGAATACACATCCATCATTGGGAATCATTGCGATCGGGTTGACGAGTTGATTAATCTGGCGGATGCAAAAATGGGGTGTCTACACTAATCAGCCTTGGACTGATATTTCTATGAATTTTATTTTAGGATTGCCAAGGACTCAAAATGGTAAAGATAGTATATTTGTTGTTGTTGATAGGTTTAGTAAGATGGCCCATTTTATTGCATGTATTAAAACCAATGACGCAACACATATTGCTGATTTGTTCTTCAAAGAGGTAGTTCGATTGCATGGGCTACCTAAGTCAATTGTTAGTGATAAAGATGTTAAGTTCCTTAGTTATTTTTGGCGTACTTTATGGAGTAAATTAGGAACTAAACTTCTATTTTCTACTGTTGCACATCTTCAAACGGATGGCCAAACTGAAGTAGTTAATAGGACACTCACTACCTTGTTGCGTGCTATCATTCAAAAAAATTTAAAACAATGGGAGAAGTGTTTACCACATATTGAGTTCGCATATAATAGGACTATTCATTCAACTACTTCATTTTCTCCATTTGAGATTGTTTATGGTTTTAATCCTTTAACGCCTGTGGATATTTTACTTTTGCCTACTAATGAACATGTTAATCTTGATGGTAAGAAAAATGCAGATTTTATGAAAGATTTACATGCCAAAGTTCGAGCTAACATTGACAGGAAGAATGAGCAATATGCTAAGTAGGCCAATAAGGGCCGCTTGAAAGTTATTTTCCACCCTGGAGATTGGGTTTGGGTGCACTTGATTAAGGAGCGATTTCCTACCCAAATGAAATAAAAATTACAGCCTCGTGGAGATGGTCCATTTCAAGTCATGGAACGAATCAATGACAACACCTACAAACTCGAGTTGCCTAGTGATTATGGTAATGTTAGTGCAACTTTTAATGTTGCTGATTTATCCTTGTTTAATGTAGGTGATTCAAGGACGAATCTTTTCAAAGAGGGGGAGAATAACGGAAATCGAGTTGCTGACCCAATAACTCAAGTTGATGTTTCCAAGTCTTCTCAAGAACCATTGTAAGGAATTGGCGGTCCGATGACTAGGACAAGGACAAAGAGGATGGAAGAGGCATTGTAAGGCTTGATTGTGGAAGTCCAATACAAAGAGGCCCTTATAGAAGATTCTAAGGCTAACTTCGGAGATATCAAAGTTTCATCAAGGATGGTCAACTATCTTTTTATGCAAGAGATCAATCTGGAAGATCAATTTGAATGCAAGGGTTAATTGGGAATTTTTATGTTCTAATTGTCCTTAGTTTTGAATTATTTATTTCCTAAGGACTAATTAGACTTTCTTTATTTTCCAAGGACTAATTAGAATTAATCTTGATCTAATTTGTCTATAAAAGGGCACCTCATTTTGTAATTGAGATACAATCGACAATTTACTTTTTATGAGAATTGAAGTTTCTTCAAGAACTTTGTTTTGTTTCATGTGTTCTAGTTTGAGTTCTCTATTAGATCCTTATGAGTTCTTTATGAGTTCTTGTTCGAGTTCTTGAAGGAGGGCATGAATCTACGACTTATCAAAAGAGTGATCATCATTTGTGGCGTCTCAAGGTTGGAGTTTTAGGGACTTAGTTTCCTTAAGGTTCTAATCCGATCAACATCTTTTGTTCCCAAGTGATCTAACATGTTTTGAAGACATCGAATTCAAGGGTGCCTAAAAGAGATCATCAAGAGATCTTCAAGAGGGTTCATATCATTCAAGAGGGATCATATCAGCCTGTGTTCTACAAAGGTAATATAGGAACCAAAACATGCACTTTCCTTTGGATTAGTAAAGTTATCAAATCGTGGCATTGGGATTTGGTTCAACCCGATTCAACCCAAATCAATGCGGGTCAGATCAAGCATTCAATGGGTACGATTCTAACCCGAACCTACAATCTAATTTGTTCCACAATAGGTTTGGCCACCTATGCTAACTCTTGAATTTAACGTACATTGTACAAAATGGTCCGGCCAACTTGGTCGATCCCTCCTCTTAACACTCTTCACTTCATAAGGTTCGGCCAATGACCCCTTTACTATAAAGTTCAACCAATGATCCCTTCTCAAAAGGTTCGATCAATGAGCCCCTTTATTATAAGGTTCGTCCAATAAGCCCATTCACTATAAGATTCGACTAATGAGTCCCTTCGATATATCATTTGGCTAATGCACACCTTCTACATGGTTCAACCAAACATGCCCCTCTATTCATGTGAGATATGGACAACAAGTTCCTTCACAATAGGTGGTACAACTACCAAGCCAAGGAAAAAATTCATGCTGAAACTATAAAGACACTATTATCTCTAGTTAACCAAGTAACACAAATTACACATTGTGCCTGAAGGAACCATGGCTACATGACTTGACTGAATCAACTAGAAAACCGAGTAGCCACCTAGTCAAGATGCTTACACACTTAAGGCCACTCCTCATGTATGTTATAAGAACCATGAGGACTAGGTCTTCATTGTCATCAATGCATCATGGGCATTAACTTCTATAAATGTTAGATAATATGGGAGAGAGGTTATAACTAATTTTACAACCTCCTTCAATGAGTCAAATCTATAAATAGGGAGACTTCTCCCACTCAAAGCACAAGGTACATGCTACACAAATTTTTTTTTTACACTTGTTCTCTTATTTTTATTTTGCAGTTTAAGTAATATCTAACTTGATTGTTGGAGGCTCATTTGCGAGTACCCTGTCGATTTCTTTTCAGGTTAAGGTGACACAAGATTGCGACCGAAGACTTGGAAGCTTCATCGGAGAAGATGACCATAGTTGTTCATTTATTGTAATTTGTATCTCGATGAGGAGTTAATCATTTATTTTAAGATGGATGTTAAGGAAGAGATGATCATTTATTGTACAATGTATCTCAAGGAGTGAGAGATCTAAAAAATCAACCATATTCTTTGGCCCCATCGGTGGGAAACGAAAAACAAACCCTGAGATCCCATCAACCAAAAGCCTTCCTCTTCACCATCCTCCACCCTAAAAAACAATACCATTCTTGACTATGAAAGGCCTTTAATAGTCTAGACCCTTAGTCTCACCTCACTAGCTTCCCTTTCAAGGAAATTCACAACACTCACTTAGCACACACTGTGCATGATCAATCTAGAGGTCTACCATGCAAAGTAATACTCTCAACTAAGAAGACTCTTATCCCTAACGAGATAACTATCTTTTTAGCTGAAATATAAACTAATAGGACATCTTTTTTAGGCCATTTTACACGTGTAAAACAATACACAAAAAACCTATCACTTTATTCTTCATATCAACTTATTGCTAGTCCTTCTAACCAACTTCAAAACCAGGCAAAGGTCCTTCCGACTCTATATGATCAACTCCAAAGTGTTCATGCCCACATGCAGGATCAACAAGAAATTATTGAACTTTTGCTTCAAGAGAATGCAACTCTATAGAATAAACTCAATGGTCAGGGGAAAATCACTCTCGAGATGTAGTCAATACTCCCAATCATGATAAGCAACAAAGAGAATTGAATAATCAACATATAAAAAATGCCAACGTTCCAATCATACAAGTAGACCAAGAAAAAGATGCAGAATAGAAATGATGACTCACCAAGGAGCAGAATAGTTAGAACCAAGGCGAAATGTTAGTGAGTTCATCAACTAAGTGATGAGACTATCGTTGTTCTTCTCACCGGAGTTAATTATAATCTTACTTTTAACTTACTTGTGGGGCAAGTAGGGGATCGAACCCAAGAGAAAGGAGGAATAGAGTTAAGCTAAGAAGATAAAATTCAAATTAACTAAAAGGAATTAAAATTATTTTTCTTTGTATTTTTGAACTTATAAGAAGATGTAAAATTGCTAGAAAATAAATTAAAGTAAATGAAATTAAAAGCACGTAAACTTATGAAATTAAAACGCCATTGAAGGTGGATCTACCTAGAACATGTTGATGAGCAATTCCTAGTTTCTAGTCTTTTTATAACACAATCGTAAGGGCTTGGTGTTAGCTCCTTAGATCGGAAAGTTTTGCAAATGAAATGAAATAAGGGAACATAAACAAAGTAGAATTCTTTGAAAACTTCCTACTACCAATTATCTAGTTTAAGCATACTTTATCTTGATTTAATCTAAGCATAAAATATCTATATTAAGAATAAAAGATGCAAGAAACTTAAAGAGAACTCATAAGCAATTTAAATAAAAGAAAGGCATGAAATTAGAAATAACACAAGAACTTGCTCTAGGCTTTTCCACTCTCCAATGGAGGGGAACTTAACCTAATGTCATTGCAAAAGAGGGAAGATAAGAGATGAGAGAACTTTTCTTCATTTCATAGAGAAAATTACAACTTCTTCTTCTTCTACTTCTTACAAGATAAAAAATAAGAGAATAGGAGTCTAGATTAAATCATAACTAGAAAATGAAAATACAAAAAATAAGATAATAGGCTAAGAGCCTTAGATTAAAGGAGTCTTAGATAAGAGAACCAAGAGGGGACCTTTTCTCTAGAAATGAAGGCTCTATTTATAGAGAAAAATGTGTGTAGAAGAGTCTAAAAGTAGTCTCCACTTTTCTTTGCATAAAAAGACAAAAGAGAAGAATATGAGTTAAGGATTAGGACATTCCAAAGTGGGCTCAAATACTTTTGCCTTGAGATTTTGATTCCAAATTGTTGATTTTCTGCATAAGAAACACACGTAATTAGATTTATCTAGTAAATGAATTTATTTATATATAATTAAGCCTAATTGACATGCAACATGGTGTTTTGAGGCTTAACATGATTATTACCTTAATATGGAGAATTAGGTACAAAAATCAAGATAAATAATTGGAAAATGTGCGTATAATTGAGTGTTTGGAGACACTCATCACACCCCCAATCATACCTTTTTCTAGTCCCAAAAAAATAAAACTGCCACTTTCGCAGGCACCTCGACTGTATTTAGCGAATGCAGCAAGCCCTTGAACCACTAGGTTACCCATAGTGGACGAGTTTGACTCGTGAGGGTTTGCAGAAAATATACCCACAAAATTTGAAAACAACTTTGAAATAAAAATAGTCATAATCAAAACTTATATTGAAAAGCACAAGTCTTTTTTTTTTGGTTTTGTCAATCAATTAGAAGTATTGCTTGGTATAGAGTCCCAACCCTTATTTCTCTACGACAAAACTTAGACTTAAATTGAACTTTTTGAGCGATAGTGATTCTAACTCAGAAATTTAAGAGATTCGATTTCCTAAAATGAGTTTCAACCTTCTAACTACTCAAGAATAGTTGGAGTAACTTGGGGTTTAATTCTAAACTTAGCATCCTGCCTGGGGTAGTGAGAAGTGTGGATATTCACTTTAATACCTCTAAAGGGCTTTATCTGTGATATTCCAGTATACTCACATTTTTACACTTGATAGCTTTCACCCTACTAAAACTTTACATAAACTTTTAGATCTTTGATTTTTTTTTTTTTTTTGAAATAATTTTTTTTTCTATTACTTCTTTACTCTTTTTCTAAGAAAAGTAGGTAGTCCTTGCCAAGGTACCCAGTCTAATTCAATGGTTCCTGTACAAGGTGTATACAACCCAGTTCTATTTTTTTTCTAATCAGTCAACCAATTGAAAAAGGAAGTCAAAGTTCATCAAACCTAGTTTTTCCTTAAACTCTAGGTAGAAAGAAGGTAACAAGCTCTCTTAATACAATAGACTCTTGGTAACCTTATTAGAAGTAACTATAAATCAAAAGATGATTTTGCTTTAATTTTTGCCTAAGAGAACCACAAATGGGGACTCCAGATCATAGCTTCCAATGAAAGACTGATTAAATATTTTTAACTTAGTGCTTAAAGACACAAGCTAAGATTTTGAACAAAATACAAGAAAGTCATCAACTAAATATTTTTCAATAATTTTTTTTTTTTTAAAGAAGAAAATAATAAGTGGAAATCCGACCCATACACCCCCAAACTTAAACATTATATTGTCCTCAATATTTCAACATATACATGCAAAGGTAAAATTGAAATTGACAAAATGAAATGAAGTGGGTTAGATAGCACCTGAGAAAGACCTTACAGTCCTGTTGATATTTAACACAATGTCCCTTGAAACGTGTGGGTTGCCTCTCAGAAGCGCTAAGTTTAACGTCTTTAGCCAGACGAAAACAAAGTTAATTTTGATAGACGGGGTCATCGAGAAAAAGAACTTCCTCATGCGGAACATACTCGAGAAAAGGTTTGAGACGTTTGCCATTCACTTTGAAAGTGGATCCATCCTTAGGATTAAGGAGTTCAACAGCACCATGGGGGTAGACTGTTTGGATAATATATGGCCCAGTCTATCGAGACTTAAGTTTTCCTGAAAATAGGTGGAGTCTGTTATCATACAACAAAACTCTTTGATTAGGAATGAAATTCCTCCTAAGAATGTGCCTATCGTGAAAGAATTTGATACGTTCTTTGCACCTTTCGACACAATCATACGAGTCATTTTTAATTTCTTCTAACTCGTCTAGTTGTAACTTTCGCTTCTTACCGACTTTATCAAAATCAAAGTTGAGGCGCTTGATCGCCCAATATGCACGATGCTCGAGTTTTACAGGGAGATGGCAGGCTTTGCCAAAAATTAACCGGTAGGGAGACATCCCTATGGGTGTCTTGAATGCAGTCCTATAAGCCCAGAGTGAATCACTCAATCTCAAAGACCAATCTTTCTTTGAAGGATTGACTATTTTTTCTAAGATAGTCTTTATTTTCCTATTAGAAATCTTCACTTGCCCACTTGTTTGTGGGTGGTAAGGTGTGGCAACCTTATGCGTTATGAGGTATTTCTTCATCAACGCAGCAAAGATCTTGTTGTAAAAATGCGAGCCACCATCACTTATAATAGCTCGCAGAGTACCGAATCTTGAAAATATCGTCTCCTTAATGAATTTTACCACAACCTTGTGATCATTAGTTCTACATGCTACAGCTTCGACCCATTTTGACACATAGTCAACGGCAACTAGGATGTATTGGTAACCCTGGGAGATAGGAAAGGGTCCCATGAAGTCTATACTCCACACGTCAAAAATTTTGATGATCAGGATAGGATTTTGAGGCATTTCATTTCTCTTAGAGATTTTTCCTAATCTCTAACATCTATCACAAGATTTGCTAAACTCGTGAGCATCACGAAAAATACTAGGCCAGAAAAAATCGTATTGTAAGATTTTCATGACGGTCTTCTTACCATTGAAGTGCCCTCCGTAGGCATGATTATGGAAAAACTCTAGGATATTGACTTGCTCACAGGTTGGAATACAACGTCTAATGATTTGATCGGGATAATACTTAAATAAGTATGGTTCATCCCAGAAATACCATTTTGTTTTCGACAGAAGACGGAGTTTCTCTTGACTAGTCATTTCAACTGGGAATTGACCTGTAACTAGGTAGTTGACAATGTCCGCATACCATGGAACGTTGGCTCGAGAGATTTGCATAAGTTGCTCATCGGGAAAAGATTCAGAGATGGGTAAGGACTCCTCGGATGGCTTGTTAACTATCTTAGACAAGTGATCAGCTACGACATTTTCTATCCCTTTTTTATCTCGGATCTCGAGATCAAACTCTTGTAGAAGTAGAATTCAACGGATTAACCTTGCTTTAGCATCTTTCTTTAATAGAAGGTACTTAAATGCTGCATGGTCTGAGTAGATCACAACTTTAGATCCTATGAGGTAGGGACGAAATTTTTCAATGGCATAGACTATTGCTAGCATTTCCTTCTGTGTTGCAGAGTAGTTAAGCTGAGCATCGTTAAGGGTTTTACTAGCATATTGGATGACATGAGGTTGTTTTTCGATTCGTTGACCCAAAACAGCGCCTATTGCGTAATCTGAAGCGTCGCACATAACTTCCAATGGAATACTCCAGTTTGGAGGTTGAATAACAGGTGACGAGGTTAACTCGGACTTGAGCTTGTTGAACGCAGAGAAACATGACTCTGAAAAGTCGAAAGGAACATCCTTTCCCAATAGCTCACATAAAGACTTCGAGATTTTCCCGAAATCTTTAATGAATCTACGATAGAAACCCGCATGGCCTAGGAATGACTTAATTTCTTTTACCATTTTAGGAGGTGGCAATTTTTCAATTAAACCTACCTTTGCCTTATCTACCTCAATCCCCTTACCAAAAATAATGTGCCCTAGCACAATCCCCGATGTTACCATGAAATGGCATTTTTCCCAATTGAGGACTAGATTGATCTCTTTGCAACGTACAAGGATCAAAATCAAGTGATGGAGACATTCCTCAAAACTTGGTCCGAAAACTGAAAAATCATCCATGAACACTTCGAGATATTTTTCTAGCATGTCGGAAAATATACTCATCACGCACCATTGAAAAGTAGCGGGTGCATTGCACAATCCAAAAGGCATGCGACGATACGCGAAAGTTCCGAAAGGACAGGTGAAAGTTATTTTCTCTTGATCGATTGGAGCAACGGGTATCTGGTTGTACCCGGAATAACCATCTAAGAAGTAATAGTAAGAATGTCCTGCTAGACGCTCTAACATTTGATCAATGAAAGGTAAGGGGAAATGATCCTTACGAGTCATCGAGTTGAGTTTCCTATAGTCAATACACACTCTTCATCCATTTTGGACTCGAGTGGGGATTAATTCATTGTCTTGGTTCACTACCACAGTGATACCAGACTTCTTAGGAACTACTTGTATAGGACTCACCCAACGACTATCAGAGATAGGATAGATAATACCCACATCTAGCAATTTCATCACTTCCATCCAAACTACATCTTTCATGATAGGATTTAACCGTCTCTGAGGTTCTAAGGAAGGCTTAGTGAAATCCTCTAAACGGATATGGTGCATTACCACAGATGGACTAATTCCCTTGACGTCAGCTATGTGATGAGTGTCTCCAAACACTCAATTATACGCACATTTTCCAGATATTTATCTTGATTTTTGTACCTATTTCTCTATATTAAGATAATAATCATGATAAGCCTCAAACCACCACGTTGCATGTTAATTAGGCTTAATTATATATAAATAAATTCATTTACTAGATAAATCTAATTACGTGTGTTTCTTGTGCAGAAAATCAACAATTTGGAATCAAAATCTCAAGGCAAAAGTATTTGGGCCCACTTTGGAATGCCCTAACACTTTGGAATGCCCTAATCCTTTGGAATGCCCTAATCCTTAACTCATATTCTCCTCTTTTGTCTTTTTGTGCAAAAAAAAGTGGAGGCTACTTTTAGACTCTTCTACACACATTTTTCTCTATAAATAGAGCCTTCATTTCTAGAGAATGGGTCCCATCTTGGTTCTCTTATCCAAGACTCCTTTAATCTAAGGTTCTTTGCCTATTCTCTTATTTTTTGTATTTTCATTTTCTAGTTATTTCCTTTTGGCTAATTAGTCTTGTAAGAAGTAGAAGAAAAGAAGTTGTAATTTTCTCCATGAAATGAAGAAAAGTTCTTTCATCTCTTATCTTTCCTCTCTTGCAATGACATTAGGCTAAGTTCCCCTCCATTTGAGAGTGGAAAAGCCTAGAGCAAGTTCTTGTGTTATTTTTAATTTCATGCCTTTCTTTTATTTAAAATGCTTATGATTCTCTTTAAGTTTCTTGCACCTATTATTCTTAATATAGATACTTTATGCTTAGATTAGATCAAGATAAAGTATGCTTAAACTAGATAATTGGTAGTAGGAAGTTTTCAAAGAATTCTACTTGTTTATGTTCCCTTATTTCATTTCATTTGCAAAACTTTCCGATCTAAGGAGCTAACACCAAGCCCTTACGATTGAGTTATAAAAAGGCTTGAAACTAAGAATTGCTCATCAACATGTTCTAGGTAGATCCACCTCTAATGGTATTTTATTTCATAAGTTTACTTGCTTTTAATTTCATTTACTTTAGTTTCTTTTCTAGTAATTTTTCATTTTCTTATAAGTTCAAAAATACAAAGAAAAATAGTTTTAATTCCTTTTAGTTAATTTGAATTTTATCTTCTTAGCTTAACTCTATTCCTCTTTTCTCTTGGGTTCGATCCCCTACTTGCCCCACAAGTAAGGTAAACGTAAGATTATTATTAACTCCGGTGAGAAGAACAACGATAGTCTCATCAGAATTTTGGCGCTGCTGCCGGGAAAAGGTAAAGGTAGTAGTGGTAAGTTTTGATTTAAAATTTATTTTTTTTCATTTTTATTTTATTTTATTTTTTCTTTTGGTTTCTTTCTATAAGTTCAAGTGTTCTTGAGATTTTAAAAGAAGAAAGAAGAAAAAAAATATTGAAAAAAAAAATGTGGGCACAGGAAATGATCACGGGCAAGGTTTGATTCTTGCCAAGAAATGCATATCTCAAGGTCTTTGGAAGCGACTTGAGTTCTAATTTTGGAAGCTCGACATGAGAAGGAACAAGAGTGGATGTGCGCACAGGAAGACTTTCAGTTTTTGCGTGCCACCGCACAGAATCTAAGAGTGGAACAGATTCAAGCAAACCATTGACTTCGCTTATAGACTCTTCGACATCCAAGTCAAGGCCAAAGTGATCCAAACATTTTGTTAGGGGATCAGAATACCCTAACTCTTGATATGTTTGATTGACTAGCGTATCTATCATGTTCACTTCTTCCATACCATCATCTACATCAATTCCTTGGAAATTGTGGAAGACGTTTAGTTTCACTTTCATATCCCCAAATGCTAAAGTCATAATACATTTTCTACAACGAATGACTGCGTCGGACGTGACTAAGAATGGACGTCCTAAGATGATACGAATATGATTGTTCGAATTGATGATTGGCTCTGTGTCTAAGACAACAAAGTCAACAGGGAAATAGAAATCTTTGACTTTAACTATCACGTCCTCAACTATACCCTTTGGAATTTTTATGGACCTATCGACTAGACTCAATGTGATATCGGTGGTTTTCAAAACCCCCGAACCTAATTGTTTGTAAATCGAATATGGTAAAAGGTTCACACTGGCCCCTAAGTCTAAGAGACATTTTTCACCACATGATTTTCAATATGAATGGCAATTGTCAGACATCCAGGATCCTTAAATTTTGATGCAATCATTTGTTGGATGAGAGACGAAGCTTGGGCTACCATGATGGCTTCCCGAGAAAATGGTGTTTTCCTTTTAGCTGTGGTAAAATCCTTTAAGAATTTCACATAAGAAGGTATCTGCTTAATGGCATCTAGGAATGGGATATTGATATACACATTTTGGATGACTTCTAAGACACCCTCAAATTGCTTACCTTTTTTATAATCTTTAAGACGATGGGAAAATGGAGCTTTTGGAATTGGCAAAATGATGGGAGGATTTTCCAAATCTTTCTCCTTCTCTTTTGGAGACTCTATGACTTCTTTTTGAACTTTGTCCTTCTCTAGGACTTTTTCTTCCTTGTCAATAGGTTGGAACTTGTTGTCCACCTTTTTTCCTGAACGCAAGGTGGGGATAGCCTAGACTGAGTCTTGTGGAGCTCCAGAATGACTTCCTACTTCGTATTGACCTTTCGATCCATTTGGAATCAAAGGTTGACCTCTAGGGTTAGGGATAGTCTGACTAAGAAATTAACCTTTCTCTCTCCCACTCAAGGAGAGAGCTAACTGCCCCAACTGAACTTCCATCTTAGCTATGGATTACGCAGTGACTTGGTTAGTATGAGCTTGATTTTGATGGATTTGCTATTGAGTTTGGGTGAACTGCTGTTGCTGTCTCATCAACTCGGCAATCATAGATTCTAAGGACGACTGTTGTTGGGCAAGCTGCTGGTAATTGGTCATGGGATCTGGTATGATGGCTCTGCAATCTGTAGATTGTTGGGGTTGATAAGGGACTTGAGGAACAATGGCTTGGTTTGTGGAAGAACCAGATTACCTAGGAAAACTCCTATTGTAACCTGACGGACCACTAGATTGAATAGGTTCGTTCTGTTTGTACGAGAAATTAGGATGGAACCTATTATCTGGGTGATACATTTAGTTAAAAGAGTTTGGAGTTGCTTTCCTAAAAGCACTATAGTCATTAATTGCATTTACTTGTTCAGCTTTGATTTGAGGCAAGGTGGGACAACACTCAACCAAATGGTTGTTGCCATCGCATATGATGCACAAAGAACTCCGTTCAACAGTCACTTGCGAAATTGTACGAGGGTCTAGGTGAGGTTTGAATGCTGAAATGGTAAAGGCATCTAACTTTTTCGTGAGATTGTTCATCCCACTCACTAGATTAGACATAACATTTTTGAGATCAGGGTCTGCCTTCATCTCATACATGCCTGTCTTCCTAACCGGATCATCTCTGTCAAACTCTTCTTGGTTAGTGCTCCAATTTTGAGTACTCTCGACTAACTCTACGAGGAAATCGTATGCTTGGTTGGGAGTCTGATTCATGAACTAACCCTTATGCATTGACTCGACTAAGGTACGTTGATTCATTGTTAATCATTTATAAAAACTTTGCACCAACTGTACTTTGTCAATGCCATGGTGTGGGCACTTGACCAATAAATCAATGAATCTTTCCCAAGTTTGGGAAAATTCATCATCAGGACGGGCTCTAAAATTTCTAATAGAGTCCTTCATTTTCTCAATTTTGGCTACGGGGTAGAATTTGGGCATAAATTTCTTGGATAGAACATCCCAGGTAGATATGGAATTGGGTGTTAGGGAGTTCAACCACGCAGCTACGTGGTCTTCCAAGGATAATGGGAACAGAATAAGCTTGATACTCTCCTCATCTAGATTCTGATTTCTAAAAGTTTGACATATAGTCAAGAATCGATTAAGATGGGTGTAAGGTTGTTCACGCTCTAAACCATGGAACTTAGGGAGCATATTAATGGTGGCAGCCTTAATTTCAAACTGAGGTGCATTGTTCAATGGTAAAACAATGCATGTAGGAGGAGATGCAGAAGCTGGAGCGAAGAGCTCATTGAGAGTTCGCTCTCGATCACCCATCATAACTACTGATGGTGTCTTACGTATCCTATTGATGGTACGTTCGATCTCAGGATCAAATAGTTCTAACACATTGTTTTGTGAACGTCTACCAAGCATGCAAATCACACAGTCGATCAAACAATCACGAAAAGAAAAGACTGGACCTAGATAGGTTGCCTAAAGCTAGACAGTTCCTAACTGGGTAGAAATAGCACAACTAGCTTTCCAACTCGATTCTATGAAGTCAATTTTGAGTCATTTGGATCTCCAGATCGGAGGTGGCGCACAATGCATAACCAAGGGCACTCTTAAGTCACCTTACTTTCTTGAATAGACTGAGTCTATCCCCTCAAAGGGCAATATCTTACTAGATACAAAAATAACCAAGAAGCGCAATTGGTACACAACTTGAAGTGGAATTTCTCCTATTGAGCTCGTGGGCCCTATAGTCAAGTCTAATTGATTTTAATTAATTTGATTGGATGACTAGTGAGTTGATTATCCTAATTAGAGCAAGGAATTGGTAATGACTTTCAATCCTTATCTTATCATGCCATCCCTAGGAGAGGAGTGCTCTTTACTACTTAATCAACTATTCCAAGTGTGTGCAAATTAGAAAAATAACACACAAAGGCAAGGAGTAACCCACTAGCAATGAGAGGCGTGGGTGTTTCGAGATTACCTCCCGTGCTAGACGGGTGAAGACGGTTTGAGTCGACTTAGGCCACCAACTCCAATTTTGGTGTGCGAACCTAAGGAGCCGTGACGGTATTGTCCACCCGTCGTCCTTCCTTAGTCTATTACAATCCAAGCCTTCTTGGATAATTAAAAAAAATTACAAAGAATCTTATACAAGTGTTTCTAAAATAGAAAAATAAACCTAACTAAAGATTCAAGGAAATTGAAAGAAAAGAAAAAAAAAATGTTCACCTACAAGAAGCAAAACAGAAATGTTAGTAGAAATGATAGTAAACGGACTCAAAAAAATAGAATCCGACTTACCACAATCTTGCTGATTTTGTCACATTTTATAAAAAAATTCGTTCTACCCCAAATCAATATATTATAATAGATAATCGAAGATCGTTGCAGAAAGTTACAGTCAGTTTAAGTTCTGCTGTCAAGGGTGAAAAAATAAACGGGAATGACTTTTTTTTTTTCAATATTTTTTTTTCTTCTTTCTTCTCTCTTAAAACCTCAAGAACACTTGAACTTATAGAAAGAAACCAAAAGAAAAAATAAAATAAAATAAAAATGAAAGAAATGAATTTTAAATCAAAACTTACCACTACTACTGTAGACACCTCATTTTTGCACTCGCCTGATTAATCAACTCGTCAACCCGATCGCAATGATTCCCAATGATGGATGTGTATTCCATTGCTTTATTTTGTTACCCGATATGTTTCAGAAATCCGGATGAGGTATCTCGAACTGACAAAATCTTAGAAATCACGCTACGCTAGGAAAATACGACTCCAGAAACATAGAAATCATCATCTTGCAGACCCAAAAAGAAGTTTTAAGATAAAAATCACTAAAAATGATCAAATTATCAAAATACCCCTAACATAAAAACAACCCTAGAGCCTACGTTACGCTTAGGAAAACTCCCTCGAACACATAAAACAACAAATCGAAATCAAATAAATCACTTCGCCAATTTTCACAAAATTTGACAAAATTACGAAAATGCCCCTCATAAAGTTCACAACCGTTTCACACAAAAAATTTCATAAATGACACAAACCAATATTCCCATTGAATTCCTTATGAAAAATTGATTCTAAAACATCCTAGAACATTAAAAACCGACTTGAAACGTGAAAAGTCCTCTCCGGGGGTAAAACGGTAATTTCACAATTTTCATAATTAAAAAATTCGAAATTAATAAATAAAATATTAAATAATTAAAGTAAAATATTAATGAAATTAATTTAAAATTTTGAACCGAAGAAATCGATCAATCGGGTTTTCAAGTAAAATTGTTGAGGGTTCGTGAGATATTTCTTTAAGGACCCCTCCATTTGGGGGTCCAAAGAATTAAAGATATTTTAGAGGGGGGTTCTCCCAAAATTAAAAGTCAATCAAGCAAGACTAAGTTCAAGGTATTAAAGTTAATCAAGTGAGACTAAAGTCAAAATTAAAGTCAATTAAGCAAGACTGAAGTCAAGATATTAAAAATCAATCAATTAAGACTAAAGTCAAAACATTAAAAGTCAATCAAATAAGACCAAAAGTCATAATAGAGTTCTAATTAAATAATAACTCAATCTAATAGAGTTCTAACTTAAAAACAATTCTACTTAAAACAATTCTAATTAAAACACAATTCTACCTAAAAAAAGTTTAACTAAAACACAACTCTAATTAAAAGAACTCTAATTAAATACTAACTCTATCCAAATCAACCCCTAAAAACATCTATAAATAGAGGTGCTCACACCCTATTTTCGTATCAAATCATAAACCTTAAGAGAAGTAGGTCTAAAAGCCCCCCTGGCCTCCCATAAACCCTAGTTTTGGAGTCCCAACTCCTTACCTAACATCCCTCCTTCGATTTTAGCCTAGAAAACACCTAAAAGCACTTCGAAAACACCCCAAAACCCATAACAAACTCGAAGAATCCAGATCAAAAAAGGAGAAACCTTGCCTCGGAGATCAGAAATCCAAATTCGGAGACAGAACGAAGCAAGGAATACGGTACAAGGAGCAGTTTTTGTCGGATCTGAGGGAACAAGGTCTTTGCTATCGGAAAGGTATATTTTCTTATTTTTTTATTATCTAGGTTTTTTTAGCAATGTAACTTATTTGGGAAGTTAGTAGAGACCGGCTTTGGCCGGGCAGGGTTGGTGCCTAACACCTTCCAACCCCGTAACATGATCCCCGAATTCAATTTTTTCTGTTCTAGATTAGTTCTTTATCTATTTAGAGTCATTGATCGGTTCCTAGACCGTAATAACTAGGTGGCGACTCCCAAACCTCAAGGTTCAAAAGCGGATCCGTGCACCCCGCGGATCGAGGGCGCTTTCAACTACCTTTACCTTTCCCCGGCAGCGGCACCAAAGGATTAGGGCATTCCAAAGTGGGCCCAAATACTTTTGCCTTGAGATTTTGATTCCGAATTGTTGATTTTCTGCACAAGAAATACACGTAATTAGATTTATCTAGTAAATAAATTTATTTATATATAATTAAGCCTAATTAACATGCAACACAGTATTTTGAGGTTTAACATGATTATTACCTTAATATGGAGAATTAGGTACAAAAATCAAGATAAATAATCAGAAAATGTGCATATAATTGAGCGTTTGAACACACTCATCACTAAGATGAAGTAGACTTTATGCTGAAGAAATAAAATGAGGAACTTGATGTCTTGGTAGCACTTGGGAAGGAAAAGTCAGCCAAGCAACATGCACGATTGGTAATCAAAGATTTGAAGGAAGCTCCATTTGCAACAATGATCATTGTTGAGAAGTTGCCTTGAAAATATTCTATTCCCAATTTTAACTTCTGTAATGGATCTATTGATCCTATGGAACTTCTACCATTGCAAACAAGTAAGAAGGGAAGGAAGAACCCTTATGTTGAGTATTATTCCCTTCAGCTTGCATGGAGCAATCTTGACATAATTTCACAAACTTGCCCCAAAGTCAATCAAAAGTTTCTCTGGTCTTTGCATGAGCTTTGTACACAGTTCATAGGAAGCCGGCGTTAGCAGAAGTGGTTATATTCTCTATTTAACCTCAAGAAGAAAACTAGAGAAACCATAAGAAAATACATTCACCGATTCAAGATGGGGTTTCTTCAAATCAATAATTGTGACGATGATAAGGAAATCATGGGCTCCCCAACAATCTGATTTTATATCAGTCTCTGGTAAAGAGTAATCCAGAGAAGATGAAGAATTTTTTGTTCAAGGTAGAGAAATATGAGAAGCTAGAAGACAAGCTAAATGATATCCCAACAAATGCATATATCCTTCAAATAATAGAGAAGATATCTCAACAATGAAAAAAATGGCTAGTCAAACCAAGAGTAAGGAAGGAGCAGACACACGCCGACCAACAATTACAAAGCCTTCCCCCTCCATCCCCAAGAGTACAGGGGCAACAAAACTAGATAATGAATGTTATCAAGTTTATACATGGAGGACCAGTAACTAAAACAAATCTAGCAAGGTAACTAGAGAAGAGAAATCTAATTAGAAAAGCTTTCAGGTATAAGAAGTCTACCAATCTAACTTCAACCTCGATGGACATGACCATTAATAGAATATGGACACTCGCTCATCTTCATTTCAGCTCAAGATTTAGGAGGAATACATGGGCCGCATGTAGATGGCTTGGTCCTAACACTCCCAATGCCCTCTTCATCGAAGCATTCAAGAAGATGAACGTAGATGAAAGTGCAATGGAAGCATAGAATTCCCTTCTAGTGGGTTTCAATTGAAATACAACTTGAACATTGGTAGAGAGCACCCTACCAATCTCGATTGGACCAATAATGGTGATGACAAGATTCATTGTAGCAGATGTTTCTTCACCTTAGAACGTAATCTTAAGGCAAACATGGATACATAAGATGAGGGGGTCCCTCACCTCAATGTAACCAAGCAACCATAAGGTGATGTTTTGTCGCCTCATTCAATAAGAAGGAACTAGAGCAAGGATTAACTCCCATGGGAGTGCCCATTCATTTAGGTAAATAGCAATCATGGTCAGACTCCACCATAAAAACTCACGTTGAAGAATGGGATGGTTTACCTACGGTCAAACGAATAGAAGCCGTAGATATCAGAGATGGAAAATAGCCAATGGAAAGTTTCATTTGAATCATGTTTTCAGAGGAAGAGAAGAAGGAGCTGAGCAGCTCCTTTAAGATGAAATTAAGAATTTTTCACATGGTTGTTCGATGATATGTCGGGCATAGATCAAAAGATTATCTACCATGAACTTAAAGTGGATCCTAGTTATCCACATGTCCAGCAGAAGATATAGCCACATGCACTAGAGCACGTAGATGCAATCAAATAAGAAATAAAGAAACTATACTACCCAAATTTTATCAGAGAAGTCTAGTACCCAATTTGGATGACCAATATCATTGTTGTGTTAAAGAAGAATAAAAAAATTCGGGTGTGCATAGATTTCAAGAGTCTGAACAAGGCATGTCTAAAAGATTATTTTCCTCTACCACAAACTGGTGAACTAGTAGATGCAACATTAGGACATGATCTATTATCATTCATCAATGGTTACTTGGGGTACAATCAGATCATGATGCATCCAGATTACCAAGAGAAAATTTCTTTCATCAAAGATGGAAGAATACTTTGCTACAGAGTCATGCCTATCAGACTCAAAAACATAGGGGCAACTTTGTAGTGTTTAGTCACTTGAAATTTTGAGAAACATATAGGGAAGACTATAGAAGTGCACCTTTGCAAGTATCTTCAGGCAAACTCCTCGATTATCTGGTCACCAAGAGGGGAATTGAAGAAAATCTAGATTAGATCAGTGAACTAATCATTATGCCTTCACCAAAGAACAATAAGGAAGTTCAACAATTGACAAGATGAATTACAACCTCAACTATTTCATCGTAAGAACCTCATATAAGTGTCGACCTCTGTTTATATCACTTTCAAAAAAGAAACATGTACATTGGGGACAAGAATGTGAGGAAACTTTTTAGAAGCTAAACTAGTACCTCGGGAAACCTTCGATTCTCTCTAAATTTCACTTTGGAGAGAAGCTGCACTTATATACTTGGCAGTCAACATCCCTTCATACGAAATGTAGACTATAAATTTTTTGCAATCTCTTGTCCAAAATTGCTATAGGTCATAACCCTAACCCTGATTGAATTTCACTTCAATTGATGTTGTGGGAAGTATGCTTGCAATTCATCTCCTGAAAAAATTCCTACCAAATAACCAGGCCTCACTATCCTCTTCTTTCTCTTCTCTTTTGTTTGTTGTTACTTTGTATCCCAAATCACTCACTATTTACCATTCCCAACTATTATACACCATCTTTTATCATAGTATCTCCTAATAGGGGTGCAACTTGGTATAGTTCAAAATTGAACCAAACTAATAGCTTTAGGCTGGTTTGGTTCGGTTTCGAATAAGTTGCGACTTGGCTCTGGGTTAATAAAATGGCAAACCGACAATTCCATCCGGTTCTCAATTAAAGGCTTATATAACCGAACCAAACTGAGAACCGAACTCTTAATGACTTGGTAGTTTTTATGAGTTAGGACATAGAATACTAACTTCTTTTTTATGGATAGATTAGCGATTTATTTTTTATGGATTGATTAATGATTTATTATAATAAAATTTCATGGTCACAATTTTTTTTCTTATTTGCTTCCAAGAAGTTTTATAAGATATTGGCAACCCATAGAACCAAATCGACCTTAGATTGGTTCTATGTGCTATTCAATTCGATTCTACTAGTTCTTATTTAGTGGAACCGACCTATGTTGGTTCAGTTCTGATTTAGCTCCAAATTGAATCATATTGAACCAAGTTGCACCCCTATCTCCTATCCATGAATTTCACTATCTATCTAACTACCTCACATTCCAAAAACCTTCATCATTTACCTCCAACCTACCCAAAACCTAATCCATCCTACCAAAACATTAACCTCCACAATACTACGTGAAAAAGGCTATATTTGACTGTCCAAGATCGTCGAATTTTGTAAAATTTGATGGATCAACTTGTCAAATTTTTTTGATGTAGAATACACTTTTGGAGGGTTTCAAGCCCTCAAATTAAGCGTTGTATTCATTGTTAATTCACCAAAAAAATAATAGCTCGTTGCACCCCATATTTTCTATGTTACACCCATTTCTTAAATTATTTACCACACCCTAATTAAAGATTAAAACACACCTAAAAAAATTAAAGCTGTTACTGGCACCCCAACTTTTACTTATTACATCTCATTTCTTAAATTATTTAGCACAACCTAACTAATGATTAGAACACACCATCAAACATAACAAAACTTCAACAATGATCTACAGTTAAGTCATTACTCAACATTACAAAGCATTAAAGCTGTTACAAATGCAAGTTTACAATACTTACATCAACCAATCTCAAATAGTTAAAAATATAAGAAAATGGAAAGGAACTTGCTTCCCATGTTTTTGATCATTTAAATTGTAAATCCTCTTTAGGCCTCCCCATAAGAGACAATATTGTTGAAAAAATATGCCTTGAAGACAACCCTGCCACTTCAATCTGATCTTTGGGTGATCCATGTTTAATGTATCTATCTGGAAGCATCATTGCTCTTAACTCCATAAAAATACATAATAGAATCAGAATTGAGACAAAAAAAAAAAAACCATTTTGATCTTGAAAAATTGAAGAAAAAAATTACCTTTAGGGGTTCATCTAGAAGACCATTTAAGCTTAGGAAGTGAGATACATGAGACCCAAAACCTCCAATGACTCTTTCATCCACCATAATTAGGATATCATGTTCTTCAATTAATCTTCTGATGAACTCCACATCAAAAGGTTTACAAAACTGAGCATTTGCGACCATAACATTAATATTGCAGGATTTAAGCATGTTTGCAACTTCCATACATTGTTGAACTACATAACCAAACCAAAGAATTGCTACTCTGTTGCCTTCCATCAAGATTCCTCCCTTACCTATCTGTAAAAACAACAAATAAGTACAAGATGGTTTTAAAGTCCATGTTTACAATCTTAAGAAGGTTTAAATGTTTCACATCTTTTGTAACTTCTTGAAGAGGAAATACAATTGCTAGACATAGAAGAAGGTGTTGTAGGTTACCTTCTGAGGGTTGTTTTCAAGTTTATCTTGTGTAATTCAAGATGTATGGAAAAAATGGGTATTGTTCCTCCAAATATCTAATATATTTCCTCAAATACTTTTTTTTAAGTGAAACAGTTTGTACCATTTTTCTTTCTTCGTGGAATTTCTACAACCCAAGTTTGTATGATGAGTTGGAAAACAAGGATAGATTTAAGACCTAAGAATATAATTAACAAGCAAAATACATCATAGATAGTTTTCAGAACTCAAAAACAAAAAAAAAAGGGTAGAATATATGAAGAGTAAATCAATATAACTACTTAATATATTAGATTAGTAATATCAAACAATATATGTATTTTACTTTTCTATGTTTGGTTTGCAACTACATTTTTGCTCAACAACTATATGTTGGACATATATCACACTAGTTAGTTCAACACAATAAAATACCTAAAAATTGTGGTGGCTTTACATAATAACAGAAAAACAAGCGATAGGTAAAGGCATACCTTATCTAAGCTGACCCGTTCGGTTGATATAAACAAATACAATTTACCAATGAAGATCACCTGCAAATTTAAATTATAGAAAGAGAGATTTAATGTACCTGATCATATAAAACATGTACATGTCAATAACATAAGATGTAGGGAAATACATTCTAAACTATAAAGTGAACAAGAAGTTGGCGTATAGTGACACACACACACACACCCACTTGTAGATACGTGGGCTTTGAAACCTTTGGGGGTTTGAACTCGTCTACACGGATTTAGGACTCACCACTATTCAATTAAGGTGTGAATGGGCATTATAAAAACTTTTTTTAAATCTATTTTTATTGGCTTGTTGTGACTCTTATTTCCAAAAGATAGGGAAAAGTTGTTCCTAGAGATTTTATGCAAACAGGGTTTGGTTGAGGGACAAGGAACGTGTTAGGCACCTTGTCCCTCCTAGCCAAAGATGGTTACCATTGATTGACCAACGGAGAGATTACAAACTCATTTTCTGGGGGTTTAAAGATAGAGGAAGTTATAGAAAATTTAAAGAAAATTCACCATAGCATAGTTATAGAAAACTAAGAAACTAAACTAATGAGCAAGCTAGAAACAGAAAATGTTGTTTGCTAGAATTTTTTATGAGCCTAGGATTTTAGTGAAAATCCACATGGACTTCACCTTCTTGGATCCCAAGACTCTTTTGAAAGCTTATGTGTTCACTTGGAAGTATCTTTTTGTTAGTTTAGCCCTTAAGAGGCATCCATGAATTGGATCCCACCATTAGAAGGCTAGGGACCTTTATGCATGAGTTGTACTCTCCTTGAGACTGTTTTTGTTGGCCAAGGGAGTCTAGATATGGATCCAAAGGGATCCACACCCCAACTCATAGCCCTTTTAGATAGTGATGAGTGCAAGTGTGTATGCGTGAATAGACTAATAAAGTGAAGATTACCCCCACCAAAGTGTGGGGATTACTCCCTAGCTCTTACACTATTGAAAGTAAAGAACCAATTATCACTAGGAATTTAAAGTGCATAGAAATAAAATAAATTAAATTATTCATGATAGAAATAAAAATTCTCACAAGGAGCTTATTGAGGGCTTATAGGCGGAGATTACCTCTCAAAGGGGAACTACTCTTTCTCCCCATGCCTCAAACTAAGAAACTCTAGATCTACTTTATATGAAAGTAGAAGTACATAAAATAAAACTACTTGCAAGTAAAAGAAAGGGATCAAATAGAAGTGAGGAGTGAGATGGGGATTACATAATTAAAAAACTGAAAAATATGCATTCTCTCCACCTTGATCTCTTTTTCTTGATTAGAGCTTCTTGGGTGTTTGAGAAAGGATTTGGACATAGTTTAACTAGGCTAGAGGCATTTGATGAGAGAAAATAACAAAATTTTAGATCATTTATAGGATTTTTAAGAGACCCTCAGGAATAAACTTATCCTAAATCACAGAGTTACCAATATTTACATCAAAACTACTATGAAAATTTCAAATTACCTCTCTTCTCCTTGCCTTGATGGTCTTTCACTCACCTATAGGTCTCACCAATCATGATGATCAATGGATAGGTTAGTAAAAGCTAATAGTTTCAAGAAAAGTGGTCCTAAGACTTTGACTTTGAGTTAATTGTGAGGGAACTAGCCAAATGGCATGTAATTAAGTGATAGGTTTTTTTTTTCTTTAGTCACTTTCCTTGGGAGAGTCTCAACAAACTAGGGATAGGTTGGTCATTGGGTAAAATTTCTAAAGAATTCTCTAGGGAGGACAAAAGTGTCATGGGTCCTTGAACTTGGTAAAATCACATTGAATGCCATGGAAATTCTTTGAATTTTGAAGAACATGGGAAGGGTAGAAGTGGAAATTCACTTTAATGAGTCTTAACAAACTTGGGTTATGTAGGTAATTATCTTTGAGTGGGGACCAAGCAAGATTGAAGAGTCTTTCTTAAAAGATTTGGAAAATTACGAGAAGTCCAAAGCGGTGGAATTTATTGGAGAGTTGAAAATGGGTAAAAAAGTAAGAAAAGAGGGATTTTTAGAGGGGGAAACTACTAATAAGGAGTTATAGGCTCATTTTTCCTTAAAGAAATCGAGTGTAGATGGGTTTCAAATTGTTTTAACTGTCTTAGCAAAACTTATGGGTCGACAAAGCTAATTGAACCTTGGCTGGACCTTAGGTCCAGCCAAGCTAAATTTATCCTTGGCTGAACCTCCCATGCTTTGGTCATTGTTGGTTGGACTTTGGATTCCAAACATTGTAAGAAATTCTCTGGCTCAAGTCATTCTCAAAAGGTTTTACTGCTTTCAAGCTCGACCTAAGCAAAAATAGGTTGTTTACAACTACCCCTCTTTGTGAGAATTACATGCAATGAATCACAAAGATGTAGATGATATCAAATGATTGTTGATTTATTGACAAACGGATTATCACAAAAGGCCTACAAAGAACATGCTATCAGTATTTGTCTTTCGGGGAAATCTTTTTTGTATTTGGATTAGATTATTTTAAAGTTATTATATAATTTTCATTAACATTAGTGCTAAATAAAGTTTGTTTCTACTTATTTCTCGTTTCCATTTATATTATGCATATTTTGTTTCGATTTAAGTAACATAGAAAATATCTTGACAAGACAAATGACAAGGGAATAATTAAATGTTATATTAAAAAGGGTATTAATCATGTGATAAATGAAAGGAAGTATGGCATAAATGACATACAATAGCCATGAGTCACATTAGTAACTAATCGAAATATGACAATATAGAATCTAATTGAATATTGGAAATATTGACAAGTTTTTAATATTTGTGATCACATGTAACATGTTTTTGTTTGTAGAATCCTAAATTGAGTCTTTTCAAAAAAAAATTTGCAAAAGAAAATTAACTTTAGCACAATCCCAGGAGGGAGAGTGTTAGAAGTCAATAACGTGTTGTTCAATGACCTCACGATTTCAGTGATTTAATTGCACAAGGATTCTATAACAAAAGATGTCAATATTGAAAGGGATCCCCAATATCATTTGGATTTAGATAGTAGACTTTTCAGTTTAGTAGGAAACCTTGATGATAAGAATCTTACTAAGAGAGAAACTCTAAGTTCTCTATCTCCATCTATAGAAGAGGATTGGCAACCCATAATAAGAGAGAGTGAGAGATGCACATAAGAAATAGAATTCGATAATAGTGATCTCCATCAATTACTAGAACCCTAGCTGATCAAAATAGAGAAGAGAGAGAAGGTGAGTATAAAATTAAAGGAACTTATGATTTGTGATTCGGGCACTCCATCACACCCGTGGATTGTGAAAGGCACACCTCCAACAAATTATTGAATCAACGACATCATTACGGCACAAGGGTAAGTACCATAAGTTCGACTCATGGCAATATGAATAGTATTCTTGAAACATGTGTATGTTTGTAAATCATATTGGGACTAATAGATTAATGGTTATTCTAAAGATTTTGTATGCTTAAAGTCTATCAGAGATTGCTTAGAGCATCTCTCTCTCTCTCTCTCTTTTATTTATTTATTTATTTTTTCCTTTTTTTTTTTTGGGGAGGGGGGTGGCTCTTGAATGAAAAATGTTGACAACCAACCAAAAAAGAAAAAGGTGTTAAACCTCATAAACTTGAGTGGTCATTCATCTAGTTTTAAGTTATATGTACTCCAAACAAGATAAACTAAAAAATGATTGCATCATTTTACTCAGTTACAATAATAGTACAAGATAATTAAGATACTTTCGGAATGAAGTGCCAAACTTCAATGGGCCAAAGATGCAGAAGCTGCAGCCCATTCATGCAGATAGGATTCCGACACCCGTTCATCGCCAACAAATGCCAACTTTGATCTTTCCTATCGCTAGTAAAAGATTGAAGCCAGTTTTTCTACCTTCTTTTTTTCCAATTAGATCCACTTTTTACTCATGGATCGAATTGTTCAAAGCCTATAAAAGTAACACAACAACATGTAGTTAAAAACAATAGGTTATTATCTAGCTCACCAAAATGTTAGCTTTAGCTTTCTTTCCCTTCCCCTTGGATGGACGATTTCCAGTTTTTAAGTAAAGGTCTCTTTCAATAACCTAAATTGGTGGCCTTTGATTCAATCATAATAAAATTGCGCCCAATGTTATAAACATTTCCTAATATTCTTAACTTTCAAGGAAAATTATATAAGATCTGAACATTTCTAAATTCTCAAATGTGATGACAATTTTAGATAAACAATTTTCAAGGGAAAAATGACAAAAGCTGATAACATTTTCTATATGATTCTAATAAAATTAGTTAAATAAGGTAAGGGGAGGGTTCCTCATTCACCTCTAAGTTATGAGTATATTATTTATTATTCTATTACAATTCAGCAGGCATGTGTAAAAGTTTGACATTGCACCCTTGTTAGCAATTCAAAATATGACATAAATTTGATTTGTGAAAAATTCAAGTTCTATCCAATTTTGGATTGCAATAATCTGGTCTAAAATTTGATAAATGGAAAATACACGGCATACGCTTCATACGTGTATTATTCGTTTCATTTCAAAAGTTCAAAAACCAAAAACTTGGTCTGGTGATAGTGATTGTGATGATGAAATTGGTGATGGTGGTGATAATGAGAATATTGAGGTTATTGTTCCATTGATTTTTAAAAGAACACCAAAGTCAAGGGAAAAATCATCAATTTGGGAAATTAAGTGGTAAACAAATAAATGTAGAGGGTCATGTCATTATTTTTTCTAAAGATAAAAGGGATACTTGTCACATGAGAAGGTGGTTTCCTCCAAAATTTCGGAGCATGGCTGCTTCAATGTCAACTTGTGTTACACGTCACAACTTACAAGTTTACACTTTGCAACATATAACAAGTGATAGTAGCATATTTTTTTTCCACTGAGTTCTATAAAAATTCATAAAAGTCATAATATTCGTAAAAATTGTGTTTTATTCTTTTCAAACTTAAAATCCCTGAATTATTCAGAATAGTTCAACAATTCGGAGAATAATACTTCCTTTGAAAAAAACACAACAAATTTGTGAATTTTCAAGAATTAAACTGGAGATTGCTAGCAAGGTAAGGTTCTGTGTCCGTAACACATCAGCCAAGTATTGGCGGAGTGAAGACTTTCAAGTTAGTAAATCAACACTCAAGTACAAAATCTAAGACTTTTTTTTTCTTCCAAAAACCTGAAGGGGTCTTATCAAATATGACTTATTATAGAGGGATCTAAGTAGAAAATCTAAAAAACACATTTTTTTAATTGTTTGCCAACTTTAGGTACTGAACTTGTATATGTTGCCATCTTCATTGTTACAAGAAGCTAGATAATTACCTCTGTTCACACTCAACAAGACTGAGAGAGAGAAAGAGAGAGAAAGTGAGAGCATACCTTGTCTTTGAAGCCTTTACTATTTACTACGACCAGATTGGCGGATGTTGCATTTTATAGTCCAATCATAAGGGAGCAAATGAGGCCTACCCAACTGACTTCTACCTTTCCTTCTCAATGGAGAATCATATGCTGCCATTACTGGTGACTCCACCAACCCATCATCGATGATTGAAGAACAAACATCATGATCAAACCCAACAATCATCACATTGGGTTCTGCTTCAGAAGGTTGTACACTACGTGAAAATCCTCAATTTATCTAAAAAAATTTGTTGGACTTGGCCCGTCAAATTTTAAACCCAAAACTCCGCGGCCTTTGGTCCACGTTTTTTGAAAATCACTCTCACTCTCTGCCTCTCTCTCTCTCACTGTTTCTCTTTCTCTTTGCCTCTCTCTCATAATCGATCGATCGACATCTCACTCTCTGCCTCTCTCTCTCTCACTGTTTATCTCTCTCTCTCTCACTCAATCGATCGACCTCTCCATCGAAGGTGAAGCACAATTCTTCTCGATGGAAACTTTGCGAAGAACTCTTTATCTCCATTGTTGACGAAGTTGCATCTCTTTCGATTGCACATTCGAAATCGAACGGATTTTTCAAACGAAGTCGAATTTCTTTATAGTTGATCCGAACACTCCTCCATCACTAACTTCCCTTTGAATTTCTTTATAGAAATCTCTATGTTCTTGGATTCTCTGCTAATCGAGGATTGAAAGCTTGAATTTCACATCATTTGAGATCGGGTATGGCAGATTCATGACGATTTGTCTGGAAAAATTGAATTTCACATCTAATCCTCAAGGTATGTTCGAAATCTCTTTTTTCCTATTTGATTCATGTCTTCTAGGGTTTGTATCGTATAAATCGGATTGAGTTTCATTGAATTTTAGTAGAAAAATAGTTGAAATTTAGGTTTTGTAGGATTTTCTTATTTCAGATCTCAGTTTTGTATGATTCACGTTTTAGATTAGTTAAAAAACATTATTAAAAAAAATTATGCCAAATTAGAGACTTAGAAAACGGATTGCCACTAAACTCAAAAATTTGGATCCTGTATATATTGTCACAATGGCCCAAATGATACCTCAATCATTCAAGTTTAAAATACAATAAAAGAATTTACTAATGAAAGACTTCGAAAATGGAAGGGCACAGAATTTTACATTTATCCATAATAAAAAAGTATCTTTTTGATATTTTAGAGTTCTTTGAATTTTGTGCTCTAAGATATATCCTTACCATTAGATTTTGTGTTTCAACAGTCAGGATTATGTGATTCTTAGAGTTTTGTTTTCTTGTTTCCATGGATCCCAAATCATCTCTCATTTTGGGGTGCAAATAGCAGCTCTCATTTTTTATCCTACACTTGTGGGGAGTGGGGGGCTTCAAGGTTGTAGGTGCTTTAGTTTTTAGTCTCATATCGGAAACCTATAAGAAAGGTGAAGAAAGTTCTGATGTATAAAAAAAGTATTGAAGAGAAGGTTTAAAACATACTTACATGGACAATGTCAATGGATGATCAAGAAGGTCCATGGCCTATGTTAGCGACCTCCATTGCACTTTGGAAAGGTGCTCTAGAACTAATATTTCACCAATTCGTTTAAAATATGAAGTCTTATATGTACTAATGCATTCAGGATCAGTATTTCTTGACATCAACAATGTTTATCAATGATGTTTACTCTTTGAATGGATACTTCCTTTATTAACATGACATCCCACAAACTTGGGTAGTTTGCTTCTGAGGGAGTGAGTGCTGATTTTTTATTTTTTTTTGTATTGAAATGAAAATCTAGAGTTTTATTTGTTTGTTATCTTAATTTTGTATTATAATTTTTTTCTACAATTTTGGAGTGATTTTTAAGTTTGATACTATGATAGTTTGTGGAGTTATTTATGTTGATAGGTTGCATTTGTTCTTATATATTGGTATCCTATACTTTGATATTTATCTTGCAGATTTTAATTTACATAGTAATAGTTGGTGTTTAAATTTTTTTATATTGTATATATGTACATGATACCTAATAAGATTTTGAGGAGTTTGTGCTAGAAACAATGCTTTGGCAAAGTCATTTTGTAGTTATTTTAATTCAAATAAAAGAGAATTGTTAATAATTTTTTCTCCATTTTTTTACAAGATCGATATGACCGTCCATAAGATATATTGCACTATATCTTAAAAGATGATTGTCAACACTCGATTACTAAGATAATAAGATATATTGCACTATATAGTGCTTGATGTTTAGACATAAAACATCGATTTGTACATATGAAGGTGTGATACTGGGTATGTTTTTTGGAGAAGTTATGAGCAACTAAGAAATTAGAAGTGCTGTCAGGTTTCTGGATCTCGGTGCTGATGCTGGCTGGGAGTTACTCCAGGTGAGCCCATAACCCGCAATTTATAATTATTAATATTTCTCCCATGCTACAACTCGTTTACTATTTATAGGACAACTCAACTACCCATCTACTTGACCATACAGTTCAATGCCCTACAATGCTGAAACAGTTTATTATTGTTTAGTTCTTTAACGTTAATTGTGCTCTTGGACCAGGCAATGCTGAATCCTGACTTCCGTAAACAGCCAATTGCAGAAGCTGTATTGAATCATCGGTTCATGACTGGTACTGTTCTATGAATGTCTCGGGCTGAAATCTGAAAATTTAAGATAATTTTTCTTTTAATTACCACATATAATTCAGTAAAAAAGGTTTATGCTTCGTTTGCCCGTAGAATGAAGTTCTTATATTGTCATTCTTAAGTGTAAAGGGTCCATCTGTCTCCCCTTTAGTAAATAGAAGTTTAGTCTATAAAGCTTCACTCAATATACTTTGTCTTTGATTCTATTTATTCTAAAACCTTTGGACTCCAAAACATCTCTCGAGAGTTCTATTGTTATGTTGACTCCTTTCATATTATCATCTCTTACCCTAAAGTGAGATTCTATTGGTACACCAACTTTTACTTTAACACACCAATAAACTTTTACTTGGTGTGTTATAAGTAAAAGTTGGTGTGCTAATATATGCTCTCTTAGAGAAGTTAGGCATACACTTAAAGGAGATACCTGTTGTAAATAAATTATAATTGAAAATTTATTAGTCAACTTATGATTTGTTCAAAGTGGCAATTTAAATTGATACATTTGGTAGGCAGTGAGTCGTATTCTAGAGGTAGCATTTTATAGAGAGAAGGTCATTCCCTGCCATTTGAAGCCAGTGGAAAGGCAATCTAGGATCTTCAAAGACAAAGTGACTCGTGAAGGCATATAAGAAAGTCAAAATTTTCATGATGCCCTAAGGGGAGAGTACTTTTTTGCTTTCAAATCAATATCACGTCACGCATGCGTGCACACACAAATGCCTGATTATCTGCCACCTTCATATTAGCTTAGATTCTTATCCAAAGGGGAACATGCTTGCCACTGCCCAGGTTTTACATTTCTATCTACTTGTTTTTGTCTGTTTGTTTATTATTATTATTATTATTATTATTATTTCGAGTATTTTGAATGAAACTTAATTTCTTATATAGTACATCGGACATTTTGAATTGTCATGATAATATGATTCCCCCACGTGGCATACTAAAAAATACTCTCCTCACGTGGCATGTGCTAGCACATGCCACATCAAGAGAGTATTTTGAGTATGCCACATGTGGAAGTCAGAAAATCATTACTTTTGTGAATTACATCTGCCTCTACATCTTATGTGAATGTGAGCAACAAGTATTGTTCAAAACTTCCTTTCATCTTGCTTTGTAGGGTTTAGAATCTCTTTTGTTGTAATGAAGAATTTTTTCCCCTTTTTTTGTTTGCAGAAAGCTCAAATTTTTTACAACATTTCCTGGGCACAAGGCAGTTGTCAATTGCACCCAACCCAATGGGTTCCAAGCGCTAATGATTCATTCAAAAGGTACAATTATGCCTCATTCAAAGGCAGTTCTAGTAGTTTGGTTCACTTTAGTTTTTTTCTGAGAGTTGCGATTCAAAATTGTGTTATGTTCTTACAACAACATACAGTGTCTACGTGGCACCTATTTCAATTGGAGACTAAACACATTCAGTTGTGTGCCATGTAGAAAACGGTTTGTTCAGGACCGTGTTTTAAACTCCAACAAAAACATGACGCATAGACACACCATTCCTATTCTATAGGGATTGGACATCTTACATGATCCTGATTCTTTTTCTAAAGCATCATGTTTAGAAAATAAGAATTGAAAAGAATCAAAACTGGTAAAATATGATGATTCCAGTTCTAGATGTCCTTGTTTTGGGTTGTTTTTATTACAAAATTGAACCTTGGAAACTGTTTGGGGTACAATAGCCCCAAAGGCTATTATTTGGGACCGATTTCATGATATAATGTGTGGATGTTTGGGGCCGATTAGGTCTGTTTTCATATGTATATTTTGCATTAGTCCTATGTAATATTAACTTCTCTGTTTTAATTTATTTATGAATATTTGCAATTTCAGATAAAGAAAAGAAGATGCACTAGAAAAGGTTTGCAAAGCAAAGTAGTGAGTGATAATGAGGTCATAAAGATGCTTCTTCGAATCTATCATAGCTTTCTAAAGGAGATGAGAAGAAAGGTGACATTAAACTGTCTACAAATGTGATTGGAAGTCCAATTGAAGACCATCAATTTAAGTCATTGAAAGAGGTGAAATTTTACGTGAAAACAGGAATTCATCCATTCAAGGGGAAGAAAAAGAATGCTAAAGCTAACATTGTGGTGAGCTGAAGAATAACTCTTTATTTTTTATCAGATCCATCAAGAATTTGCTCCTTTTATGGTTTCTAACTGGCATGCAGTAGTGTTTCCTTTACAGTCTTTGGATAACTCTAAGCCCTGTGAAGCAAATAACTTGAGTCGGTCCTTTAGATACAACATGTATGAAAATGATGATGCTGAAGACGTATCTAATACCACATACACTTGAACTAGCTGATTAATTGAATGCATTCTTTTGGTTTGATAAATGTGTAGCTTATGTATTATTGTTATGTGGAGGTAATAAAAAAATCAGAAAAATTGAAGAGTTCTATTTCTATTTTGTAGGATATTGTGCTTATCTTGATGTGGAGAATGCAATGGATCACTTGTAGAGTCATTAGGTGTAGACACTGAAAATCTGCTTATTTCATGGTGTCAGATTCTGCTGAAAATTTATTAAGTATTGTTGATACCCTGGCTAGAAGTGGATTTATAGCGGTTATTGTGGTTGATAGTGTAAGTGATTTCTTTCTCTATATTAATATGATTACAGATATTCTATGGCTTTTTTGTACTTAAACAATTGGTAACATATCATTTACTATGTCCTTTCATGAAGCCTTTTTCATTATCTAAAGCTCAAGTTTTTTTTTACATATGGACTAATGAATGAGAATAAGTTTAATATTTCTTTTCCTTTAATGTATTGCCTACCCATTTTCCCCTACAGTCCAGGAACTCTTTCTACACTCTAAAAACATCCTTACATATTCTCCCTTTGAATGGTAAAGATTAAGGATGGTGAGCCATTCGATTTGAAGGAGGAAAAAAATTGAATTTTTTTTCTCGAAATGTGGAAGTGGTATTTGTATTTTAAAAATATATTTATATTTGTAGGTTCCACTCCAAGGGAGAATATGTAATTACGTTAAAGTTGGGTGTGAGAGAGTTTTCTGATCTTCAAGTGAGAATCTGTTAGTACTAGGATTTGGTGTCATCAAAGTAAAAGACTTTAAACAATGTTTGCTATACAATTCTTGCTTGTATTCCGAGTAAAAGATTTCTAGTTCCATGTAAAAAATTTCCCATGACAAGTATAATCTTAATATTTTGCAGTACTTCAACTACATGGGATGCTTGTAGTTGATGGTTCTTATGACAAGATGGATGCTCTTTTAAGCCAAAACATACACCCTGTAGACATTTTATTGTTGATGGCGGTCTCTGAAGGCAAGAAACCGAAAATTGAAGAGCTATTAAGGGTTGGTGCTAGTTATAATTTTAAAGATGCAGATGGAAGGACTGCACTTGATAGAGCTGCCAACTATGAAATCAAAGAATTTATCGTGGAGTTTTCAGTTCAGAAAGCTTGACTTAAGGTTATTAATGTTTGAGTTTCCTTATTTTTATAATAATTTTTTTTTTCATTTCTTCCTTGGTAGTGTAACATATACATGTATTTTTGTTGAGATGTAGTTGATGCTTCTCCCATATTATTTGGTAAAGTCATAATTTTCAGCTTGCCCCATAATGTGATGTTATAGTGTAATATAACCCAGGTTTAAAAGGGTCTGTTTGATTGGTGTTACCTCATGGGGTTGGGACTTATGAGTCTCCCTACTAAATTTGTGTTAAATCTATTTTAGTGTATGTCTTGCATATCAATCTTAGCTAGCATCTCATCCTTATGAGTGTCCTTACATGGTTCTACCTATCTTAAAAATCTTAGTTTCTAAGGTGGTCTGATACTGAATTTATTCCTTCTCTAGTTTCTTTGCCAACACTAATCTTCTATAGTTGTAATTATATTCTCAATTTTTACAGGTTTTAATTTATTCACAGTTTAGTTGACTATAAAACCACAATACATGCATACTAATAATCTTTGTTCAGAATATGGATATTGTTGTTTTTGAACCACAAACTATAGTTGTAAGAGCATAAATAGCCTATTGCATAATTTGCAATTACTTTGTACTAAGGCTGTCAATGGGTTGGAATTTGGCCTGGCCTGTCATTACAGAACGAAATGAGAAAGCCCTAATGTTAATATGATATTTTGCTTTGTCACTTCTTGTCGTGTCCAATAGGGAAAAGAGATGTTAAAGTGAAAACCTTGGAAGCTATTGAGGCTGCAAAACATATTGAAGAGAAGAAGGATAATGATCGGAAAATGAAGAAAGAGGCAACAAAGATGGAGAGAGCAAAACTCAAGCAAGAAAAAAGTTAAAAAGTTGGAGTTGCGGCGAAAAAAAAAAAAAAAGATAAAAGAAGGAAAAAAGAAGCGGATGTGGCAGCGAGGAATCTTTTATAGGATGAGAGATAAGGTCAAAGAAAAGAGTTGCACAATGAAGAAGGAAAACATCGTAGAACAGAGAAAGGAAGAGAAATGCTGACTGTGGGAAAATGACAAAGACTGACACTAGGATTGCCATGGATTCAGCAATTGATGCCAGAAAGCAAGCAATGTTTGTGAAGATTTTGAAGAGTTTCCTGATATTGAAAAGGTGCAAGTGTAGAACAGTGGCAATGTAGGGGAAATACAAAACTTGAGGAAAATAAGAAGACACGATAGAGCGGAGAGAGCCAGAAGAGATTTAAGACATCACGGCCTTTTGCTTTTGATTATGTTTTATTTCTAAGTAATTATATATGTGACACAATTTCATATGTAAGTGCCCAATTGCTTCCATTAGAGCTTGTTTAGTAATGAAATTTCAATATATAATATGAATTTTAAGTTGTTTAGTTTAATTTGGTGCTTGTTTTATGATTTTTGTTTTGTTTTTTTTTATGTTTTTCTAATTTTTTTTTATTATTATTTCGTTTATTGTGATTAGTGAATTAGAGGACCGTTCTATTGTTTGTTAAACCTCCATATTCGACGGTCATATTCTATGGATTTTTTTTTTTTAATTTTTTTAATAGCTTATTCTCCAATAATTTGATAGTTCAGGGCCGTCAAAAAAAAAAATTCTACAAGAAAATATTTGACGGGTATATTTGACAGAATGGTCCGTCAAATTTCTGAAAATTTGACGGGCCAAGACCGTCAAATATGGGCTTTTTTCACATAGTGGTAGGAGGTTGTCTTCCTTAAGCAAGGACTCCCATATATAAGTCACGATTGTAAAGGATGGAGATTGAAGACCTCGACATAACTTGAGAAAGAAATAAAGGAATGACTCACTCACTACAAGGGTGAGAATGGGTTCCAATACTTCAAGTTTTTATCAGCAGAAATCTCATTGTTTGTAATGCCTCGACCGTTACATTACCTGGAGCATGATGGCGTTACATTGTAGCGGCGTATCAACAAATATCTTCAATATCTAATACTTACAAATAAAAGGGGTTTCTAGATAGTAGTTGTTCACAAACACCAGTGAATGGAGTAGTTCAGCACCCTCACCTATCATTGGATTAAAACATATTTTTAATTGGCATAAAAACCTTCCTTGGCCTTTATCATGGAACCCATTAAGTAAAAGAAGAAAAATTAAAATCCAATTTAGTACAGACATGTTTCCTACACAATTCCCCTAATGTTCATATTGATAAGAGAATCCAGTTGAACTTATTTCTGAAATAAGAAATGCCATATTGTGGCATGTTAGCTGGACAGAGACTGTTCGCAATGTGCACGATCGATATAAAATTCCCAAACCATTACACTAGATAATTTTAAATAACCACACTATGTCAACCAAACAAGCTTTTGTGCTTTCATAGTAAAAGCATATAAAAGAAATAATATCCAGCAAAAACATAATTATTAATGCCATCTCAACCTAGAATCCTTTACCATTTACCTCAAAATCCAAAGGATTTTTACTTCCACCTAAATACAAGCTATTTAGCATGATTGAGGCTTGTAAAGCCTGCACGATTCCAAGCATTATTTGTTCTTGAAGTAACATTTGAAAATTAAGATCTATTGATCCCTGATCAGTTCAATGCTGACAAATTCCAACGCAATAGCAATCGATCAAGAAGTCACAAGATATGTGCATGGAAAAAGTACAATCAATGGGTTATGACTAGAAAGTTTGCTTTATACTTTATCTTGTAGATGCATTGTATATAATCGACCACGTTGAAGAAATCAGAGTGTAGATGACTTAAATGGATAATCATCAAAACCGAAAATGAGTTAAACACTAGCTATCAAGATAATTAAGAGAACTATTTTGATATATATATCAAGCATTTACAAGGAGGAATAGAAATTGTATCAAAGACCATATATTGCATCTCAAGAAGAAAGTTCCATAACTGTGTTTCCTTTTCATCAACGATGCGGTGTTTTCATAGATTCATTGAAAGAAAATTTCGATCGTAATGAATAGTAATTGTTTTTCAAAGATCAGTGAACCCATTACATTATCATCAAGTTAAAAAATAATATAAATGCTCTCTCAAATACTATTTTGAATGTTTAGCAATTAGGTGATCGGTCTTCTTACCCTTTTTTAGGCTTTCCAGACAAAGCAATCAGATGATGGGGTAGACATTCCATCCGAGAGCATTACATCCCCACCAATAAATTGTTTAACTCCATTTCCTTGTAATTACCTTAAAGATTTCTTACTTCGACTTCCTAGAGGCGAAGTTGAAAATAATTCCAAGAAAAATGAGTCCAGTTCAGCATAAAAAATTCTTCCATCTCTAAAGAGTCATCCGTGTGTCTAAACTGGATGGAAAAATGATAGAAAAATTTAATTCTAATAAATTCCTCATAATAAGTCTAAAATAGTGCATAATGTGATAACTTTTCTAAGAAGAAACATGTAGCTTGAAGTTAATTTTGAGGTAACCCAAGGCTAATGTGAGAGTCTCTAGATGAGCTGAATAACTTAGTGATCTGATTAAAACATCTATATATCTCATCATTGTCCTTGTTTGGAGCTTCAAAGGCTTCAGAAGAAGTAGTGGAGGAAGATTATTTCTAGTAATTCTTCTGGTAGAAGGATGATCTTCTCATATCACAAGCAATTACTAAATGTCATTAGAGAAGAGAGACTTGAGAGCATATTTCACAGTAATAATTTGTACATTAATTTTATGAATTAGTTTAACTTAGGCTAACTCAAATAGAAATAAAATCATCTCTGTAAAACTTATAAAATTTCTAGATTCTTGTAAAGAACCTAAGAACATATATTACATTTATTTATAAACCCTAGTGCTGCTACCACAGCCTCTTTCTAACCACACGTGATGAAAGTGTCATTATAAATATAAAAAAGGGATATTTAAGGAAAAGTGATCCACTTTTGACAAATTTACGATTTCGACTCACTGTTCATTTTAATTACCAAAATGTGAACAATAACGAATTTGGAGGTTTTTAAAGTGACTCTTTCGCAGGTTTAAAGTGACTCATTGGAAATGGTTACTTTAAACTTGTGAAATTGTCAGTAGTCACTTTAAAATTGTCGAATTTGTTACTATTTGGAATTTTTTTTAACAAAAACATGACCATTCATGTTTTGGTAATTAAAATGAATAGTTAGCCAAAATCCTAAATAAGTCATTTTCATCTCACGAAATGGTAATTCACCCTAAAAAAAATTGAAGGATTTGGTTAGAAATAAAAATGAAAAAACAAACATTGCACATAGGTCTAATTTCTTTAGAAATGGTCATAAGTCAGAAATCAAAGAAGGAAACTTCTCTTTTCCCCATTTGATTCAATCAGGGTATAGTGTAAGTGAAATAACATTCTATTTTCCCAGATTCTTAAAACTATACAATGGAAGAGCATTGAGAGAGCTTAAAGCTAGTGTTCATATAGGGAATGACATCTTAGAAATTTCCTCACATCAAAATGCTGCTAAAGATTCTCTAATTGATTCAATAGTTTAAAATCTAAGGATACAATTGCAACCTCTTCTTTTGGAGAATTGAGTTTTATTGAAAACTAATCAAGTGCCAATAAAGGAGTAAAGAAATTACTCAAATGAATCCACAGCAATACTTAGACATTACCTACGTACAATCTCATGTAATTGTTTGGCTAACTTGGTAAGCTAAAATACGTAGTATAAGCCAAACAAAAAAGCCAAGAAATACAGGGTTCATTTTCTCAATAAAAATCATTGAGAGCAATCATGCTAGAAAAAAATAAATAAATAAATAAACCCATTAAAATCCAAAAATAGGCCAAAATTACCAAAGTAATGCTAAACATATCCCTCACTTAACAAAAGAGTTTAATTTAAGTCACATAGATCTTTATCTTCATAATACACAACAAAAGATAACTTTTTTTTTAGTAAAACACGGCTTTGATGAAGTATTAGAAATATTCAGAAATGGGGAAAATGATACCCTGTTAGAATATTCTACAATGGCCTTTAACAATCAAACTTTAAATTCTTAACTCCTCAAATTGCCCTACAACCCATAAAAATAGACTAGTTGCTGCTTTTTAACAAAGTTCATTCCATGTAAGTATGTTTTAAACCTTCTCTTCAATACTTTTTTTATACATCAGAACTTTCTTCACCTTTCTTATAGGTTTCCGATATGAGACTAAAAACTAAAGCACCTACAACCTTGAGCTACCCCCACTCCCCTCAAGTGTAGGATAAAAAATGAGAGCTGCTATTTGCACCCCAAAATGAGAGATGATTTGGGATCCATGGAAACAAGAAAACAAAACTCTAAGAATCACATAATCCTGACTGTTGAAACACAAAATCTAATGGTAAGGATATATCTTAGAGAACAAAATTCAAAGAACTCTAAAATATCAAAAAGATACTTTTTTATCATGGATAAATGTAGAATTCTGTGCCCTTCCATTTTCGATGTCTTTCAATTGTAAATTCTTTTATTGTATTTTAAACTTGAATGATTGAGGTATCATTTGGGCCATTGTGACAATATATACAGGATCCAAATTTTTGAGTTTAGTGGCAATCCGTTTTCTAAGTCTCTAATTTGGCATAATTTTTTTTAATAATGTTTTTTAACTAATCTAAAACGTGAATCATACAAAACTGAGATCTGAAATAAGAAAATCCTACAAAACCTAAATTTCAACTATTTTTCTACTAAAATTCAATGAAACTCAATCCGATTTATACGATACAAACCCTAGAAGACATGAATCAAATAGGAAAAAAGAGATTTCGAACATACCTTGAGGATTAGATGTGAAATTCAATTTTTCCAGACAAATCTTCATGAATCTGCCATACCCGATCTCAAATGATGTGAAATTCAAGCTTTCAATCCTCGATTAGCAGAGAATCCAAGAACATAGAGATTTCTATAAAGAAATTCAAAGGGAAGTTAGTGATGGAGGAGTGTTCGGATCAACTATAAAGAAATTCGACTTCGTTTGAAAAATCCGTTCGATTTCGAATGTGCAATCGAAAGAGATGCAACTTCGTCAACAATGGAGATAAAGAGTTCTTCGCAAAGTTTCCATCGAGAAGAATTGTGCTTCACCTTCGATGGAGAGGTTGATCGATTGAGTGAGAAAAAGAGAGATAAACAGTGAGAGAGAGAGGCAGAGAGTGAGATGCCGATCGATTGACTATGAGAGAGAGGCAGAGAGAAAGAGAAACAGTGAGAGAGAGAGAGAGAGAGAGAGAGAGAGGCAGAGAGTGGGAGTGATTGTCAAAAAACGTGGACCAAAAGGCCGCAGAGTTTTGGATTTAAAATTTGAAGGGCCAAGCCCAACAAATTTTTTTAGATAAATTGAGGATTTTCACGTAGTGAAGGATTTGAACCTAACCTCCTGGTACTTGGAGAGGATGGAGATTCAAAGCAAGGCAGTGTGAACAAATAAAAAATCTTAAATCCAAAATTTGTACTGCTTCATATCGTTCAACCAAGATATTCCCCAAGTTGTTATCTGTCTTGCCTACTTTCTACAATATCAAAGCTTAAAAACATTCAGAGATTGAGGAGCTCGAATGAGCTCTAGAGCCACTAAAAAAATAAAATTTTTCCCTTCGTTTTAAATTCAGATTAAGCAAGCAATAACTTCTAAAAATCTCACCATAGAAGATCCACTTGAGTCCAAGGACAAAGAAAAATTGGTGAGAAAAAATTCAGATCTAACAATATGAAAACACTCGGATCTATAAATCATTTGGATACATAATCAAATTTTTATCTATTCTTAGGTTTTGTTTCGTCGTGCAAAATTAACACTTTTGGGATACATAAAACCGAAATTAATATATTTTGTGGAATTAGAAACCCTAAATCTCTTCTTCAACAACTTAAATAGTGTTATGGATCCACCAACCTGAGAGAGAGATAGACCCACCTTAAAAAACTATCATTGCCAATGTGTGTAATTAAGGCATTGGGTCTTCTACTATTAAACTTCTTGATGGACACCATGCCTCAGTCACACACATTGGCACAATTGCATTAACCCCTACATTGATCTTCATGATATTCTTTTTGTGCCTTCTTTTAACTTCAACTTCATTTCAATTAGCAAGCTTGGCTACGCATCAAGCTGCTCACTAATTTTCTCCTCCAATTCTTGTATCATTGAGGACCTTTCCTTGAGGATGACACTTGGAGCGGGTAAAGAGCGGGCGAGCTTATAACACATCTCTCGTCCTATTGCTTCTACAGTTTCAATGGTTCTACATATCCCATTGATCTTTGGCTGTTTCGTTTAGGCCGTTTATCTAAGAAGAGTTTAAATTTTTTATCACATGATATTTCTAGTATATAGATTGCGGACTTTCATCATTGTTTATTTGTCTACTTGCTAAACAAACTAACTTGCCATTTCCATTAAGCTGTATTACCACAGCAACTCCTTATTATTTAATCCATTGTGACTTATGGGGTCCTCATCATGTAGTATCCCTCACTAGAGCATGTTCTTTTCTTACCATTGTTGATGACTTAACCCGAAAAACATGGGTTTATCTAATGACCCCCACAAAATTGAAACTCAATTTCTTCTGCAATCCTTCATTAAATTTATTGTCAACCAATTTGATAAATGGGTAAAACAGATTTGGATGGACAATGAACTAAAATTCTAAATGACATCTTTTTTTTTCATGAATAGGGTTTTATTCAATTAACATGGTTGTGTTGCAACCCCACAACAAAATGGAGTGGTAGAGCACAAACATAGACATCTTCTTAATGTTGCCTGAGCCTTACGTTTTCAAGCCAACTTCCTATTAAATTCTTGGGAGAATATGTTCTAACTGCGGCATATTTAATTAATCGTACTCCCACCACTCTCCCTTAATGCCAAACCCCTCTCTCATTTGTGAGTTTCGGTTGCCTTTGCTATGCCTACACACATCCTCTTGCATGAACCTAATTTGATCCACGTGCAAAATGATGCCTTTTCATAGGGTACCCATATGGTAAACAAGGTTACAAAGTATATGGTCTACCAGCCCATTCCATTTTTGTATCTTTTGATGTCATTTTCCACAAGGCTATCTTTCCATTCCAACATCCACATTATCATTCTGCTTCTACCATTTTGCCTCTCCCTATTATAAATCCTACCTAGCCTACTTTTACTGTATCTAATTCTAACCCATCCTAATCTTCCAATCCCTTGAGCAATCTAACTAACACCGCTACACCCACACCACAATGTTCCATTCACACATCAAAAACTCCACAAATTTCATGGCCGACCAATATATCAATAAGCTTTCCTTATCCTTTATCACATTTTCATTCTTATCATCATTTATCTCCTACATATCATGCATTTTCTGTAGCCATCTCATCCATTGCAGAACCTAAATCCTTTTGTCAAGCCATCACTGATCCTAAATGATGTGAGGCTATGGATAATGAAATTAGTGCTCTTGATGCCAACAATACTTGGACCCTTACTTTTATTTCCTCCCAAAGAGAAGCCCATTGGTTGTAAATGGGCCTACAAGATAAAGTTCAATTCTAATGGTTCTATTAAAAGGTACAAAGTCCGCATGCTTGCTAAAGGATATAGCCAACAAGAAGGTTTAGATCCTATGGTCAAACTAACAATTTTATGTGTTCTATTAGACACAATGTGAAAAAAAACCCAAATTTGACGGACAAAGGTGTCAAATTGGTGTCAAATTTTTCGTTGTCAATTTTTTTTTCGATGGGCCGAAATTGTGAAATTAATGAAGGAATGGAGAAATTTGACAGCTCTAAGCCGTGAAATCTAGGAATATCTAGAATTTTGATAGTCTTAGACAGTCAAAATTCATTTTCTAAAAATCGTGGGCCTTGGCTTGTCAATTTTTTCTGTCGAATTTTCCAGTTTTCACGTAGTGAGATATTGCCACAGTTAAACATTGGCATCTACATCAATTGGATGTCAACAATGCTTTTCTACTTCGAGACTTAAAGGAGGAAGTTTATATGCAACTAAAAGCGCCCTCGATCCACGGGGTGTGCAGATCCACTTTTGATTTTCAAGGTTTGAGAGTCGCCACCTAGTTATTACTGTCTAGGAATTGAGCATTGACTCAAGATGGATAAAAATAACTAATTTACAAAAGAAACTAAGTCCGGGAATCATATTACGGGGTTGGAAGGTGTTAGGCACCAACCCCGCCTGACAAACGTCAGTCTCTACTATTTTCCAAGAAGATTACATAGCTAAAAAAAACCTAAAATAAATAAATAAAAATAAAAAAGTTAAAAAGAAAATATACCTATGGGATCGCAACGATTTTTTCCCTCAGAACTGGTAGAATGGTTTTTCGTAAGATACTCTTCACTTTTTATTTGTCACTGGATCCGCTTCAGATCTCCAAGATAGAGTACTTCTTTCATAGATCTGAATGTTTCCTAAATCTTTCTGATGAATTTCTGGGTGTTTTTTGAAGAGTTTCTGGGAGTTTGTGAACAAAAACTAGGGTTTTGATGATAGGTAAGGGATTAGGGCTTTAAAATCAGGGTGTTGAGAAGGCTAAGGAGGCTTTTTGACCCACTTTCTCTAGGATTTTATTTGACTTACGAATTAGTTTGTGGAGGCTCTCTATTTATAGAGTTTTTTGGGTAGAGTCAGTGTTTGATTAGTTTTCTTTTGGATAAGGTAAATTAGGATTTTGACTTTAGTCTTATGAGATTGACTTGGTCTTTTTAGATTAGGGTTTTAATTAGGGTTTTGACTTAAGTCTTATGAGATTGACTTGGTCTTTTTTAGATTAGATTTTTAATTAGGGTTTGGACTTAAGTCTTATGAGATTGACTTGGTTTCTTTAGATTAGGTTTTAATTAGGATTTTGACTTAAGTCTTATGAGATTGACTTGGTTTCTTTAGATTAGGTTTTAATTAGGGTTTTGACTTAAGTCGTATGAGATTGACTTGGTTTAGATTTAAATTAATTTTATTAAGATTTTATTTTACGTTAATTAATATTTTATTTATTAATTTCAAAATTAAAATTTTAAAAAATTAAAAAATTACCGTTTTACCCCTAAAGAGAACTTTCGCGTTTCATGTTGATTTTTGATGTTCCGGGATGTTTTGGAATTGATTTTTCGTAAGGAATTCAATCGGATTATTGGTTTGTGTCATTTACGATGTTTTGATGTTAGGGGTATTTTAATAATTTGATCATTTTTTAGTGATTTTTATCGTAAAGCTTCTTTTTGTCTGTGAAATGATAATTTCTATATTTTTGGGGTTATATTTTCCTATCATAGCGTGGTTTCTACAGTTTTGTTAGTTTGAGATACCTCATTCGAATTTCTGAAACATATCTAGCAACAAAGTAGAGCATTGAAATATCGCCCATCATTATCAGGCAAGTGTGAAAATGGGGTGTCTACAATAACTTCCTCTTGGTTTTGCTCGAAAGGGGAAGACTCGTGTATGCAAATTGATCAAATTATTGTATGGGTTAAAAGCAAGCTTCTCACCAATGGTTCACCAAATTTTCACCTACTTTGCTTGATGCTGGTTTTCTTCAATCCAAGGTTGACCACTCCTTTTTCATTTGATTTGCCGGTTCTACATTCACTGTTGTGCTTGTTTGTGCGGACGACATCATTGTCACAAGCAAATGATCTTCCCACCATTACTACTCTCAAAACCTTTCTTCATAATTGTTTTAAATTGAAGGATTTTAGCCATCTCAAATATTTTTTAGGAGTAGATATGGCTCATTCTAAGAGTGGTATTTATTTGTCTTAAAGCAGGTATACCCTTAAAATTTTAGAAGACATTAGCTTTATCCCTTTCCCCTTTATGTTTTGAAATTGCTAACAAACCTTTCTAAATTTTGGACAAAATTCGGATGCCACCTTGTGTTCTCAAACTAACAACATGCACACTGTAAAATCCCGAATTTTTAATTCGTATCTCGAGGAACAAATAAATAGTGGAATTTTAAGAAAATCTTGAAACTGGAACTTAGGGTAAAACTGTAGGACCTTGTTCTGATCATTTTTAATGGAATCTGACCTCACCATTAGATTCAAAATGATCGAAAAACATAGTTTAACCTGTAAGCACGCTCAAATGCGAGTTCGAATATAAAAATTGCAAAATCCTCGATTACTGGGTCGGACCAGGCTAAAATAGTGACTTTTTATTAGAGTAATAATTTGTAAAATTTGATCATACCATTGGGTTCATAACAAAAAATTATTCAACATGGACTATTTATTTGTCAAATTTGGAGACCAGAAAGTCGAATTATCGTCAAAAACGAAAACGACATCAAGTTTATGGGTCACCTCAGGCCAAAAATGTAAACTTTTGATGGAGACATAATTTGTAGAAATTGACTATACCATTAGATCCGGAATGAAAAATTAGATGAAATAGAGTATTCATTTGTCAGTTTTGGAATCCGGATGATCAAATTATCATCGATCGAAACAATTGACAAAATACCGAATTCGTCCCACATTTTATTTAAATAACATTTTTAAAATTTTTTTTTCTCTCATCTTCCCCACTCGTCCAGACAGTGCGAAAAAAAAAAAAACAAAAAAAAAAGAAATTTGTTTTTCCTCCGATTTTTCCACTTCAGATCTCTCGCAAACGGTCCATTTTCGACGATCGCCGCAGAAGAGAAAAAGGTCCGTAGCTACGTTCTCTACAAAACCCACCCAACCTTTCTTCTTTTCACTTTCTATTTCATCCAATATCGTCAAAAATCAGCCGTATTTGGATACGGAAATTTCGAAACTTTGACCTCGGATTTCGTCCGTTTCGGGGTCCAAACCGTCTTTCGACGCAGAAGGGAGAAGAACGTCCGCAGCCTCATTCTCTACATAACCCAACCAAATTCCTTCCGTTTTCTCGTATTTTTCACCCCGTATAGTCAAAAATCAGCCGTATTTTTATACGGAGATTTTCGTAACTTCGACCTCGATTTTCATCAGTTTCGGAGTCAAACCGCCTTTCGCCATAGAAGGGAGAAGAGACGAGCACATCGAGATCTTCAAAACCACCAGGTCGATTTCAAAAATCAGCTGCTTCGAAGTTTGGTCAGTCTCGATTTCCGCACCGATTGCCTCGATTTTCGTGCACACGCTTTGATCCTTTCGCCTAGAGATTGTAAGGAACTCTCAATTTCTATTGATAATCTTAGATTATGAAAATTGCATTTAGGATTTTATTGAAAAAAAATTTGGATGTAATTTCGAAATGTAGAATTCTTTTGTTATTTCAAAAATTCACGCCAGAAATTGCATGTTTGGTATGTTTAATTGTATTTTTAACAAATTATACGTGGGTAGGGTATTTGAATGGGTTATTTCCATAAATTGGGTTTTGTGCATTGCTCGGACCCCGTTTTGATATAAAATTTATTTTCTTTTTCAATATTATTGATAAAAATAAATTCTTTAGTTGGAGAATGTGATTTAATATTCAATGAACTCATATTGGGTTGATGAATATCAGAAAATGGATGTTTTATTGAAGAGATTGAAAATTGTAAAAATCGGAAAAAGGGAAAAATGGTATGAAACGGTAAAATGTCAGAGTCACACCCAAGGGGTGATGTCTGCATTTTACGTTGTTGTATTGTGTGCAGGTTGGTGAACAGATATCCAGGGATAATATTGTTGGTTGCATGTTTATTTAAATTTCTGTTAGCGCGAGGCGCTCCGTTATGTTATTTATTTTAGGTCGGGTGGCCACACTTGCATGGTAGGAAACTGGATATCTATTCTCAACCTTGTATTGTTAATTTCTCTTTTTTTTTCAAATAAAAATAATATATATATATATATATATGTAACTATTTTGTGAGCTGTTAAAGAGTTTGTGAATGCCTGAAGGGATAGTGCGTCATATCATCCGGAGTGGTGTACTATCCTGGGATGTACGGTAGGGACCACCAAGCTCATACGTGGTATGGGACGCGTATGAGAGTGGAGTCACAACTGGAATCCGGGTTTATTCCTCTCTATCTTTACCAGTGAACTTGTAATGTAAAGGTGGTCGTATACGAATGGTTTGTATATTTGGGAATCACATGTACGCCTGATAGGCATAGACGAAGATGATTGGTCAGTGATTACTAACAATCTATAGTAGTCGAACGTTCTGACACATCGAAAAGAGACCCATTGCTTACGGTCACGTCAAACGGCCAGCCTGAGTCGGATAAATGGTCAACCAAACGTGGTAAGGGCAGCGACCGGCCACAAAATCAGGAACTAAAAGCCAGAGAGAATTGTAACATCATGTCCCGACTGAGAGCGATCCAGTCGTGAATCCCAACACTCTAATTCCAATACTCCACCATTGTGTATTATGTATCTGCTGCTTTACTTTGATATACAAAATGAAATACATGTTTAATGTTTCCATTTGATCAATTAGATTTGTACATAAGAAAATGGTATAGTGAGTACTGTTGATTGATGTAATGTCAGTTTTAAAATGTTTAGTTGCTCATCCCTGGCTATATGTACCAGTTAATCGTAGTTTATTATGTAAAACTTTGATTATTTTAAAATGATTCAGTATGCTTATTCGTTCATGCTTGGAGGGGTTATTGGCAGAAATTGTTTGTTTCCCTACTGGGTAACCATTGTTACTCACCATTTCCTTCTCTATTTTTTAGTTTCAGATTCAGAGCTTGGCGAGGCAAGTATAGAGTACGAATGAGGATCATCTGGTTGGTCAGATAGACAACTAGAGTTCGTCACCTGGTAAGTACTAGGGCTATACCCCCTAGTGGTGTCAATTCCCCCAGGTAGTTTTATGGATTCTATCTTGAGTGTTAGGAATTCTGTTAGAGTGAGAAATTTTGTATAATCCTGTATTCTGGTTATTCTTCCGCACTCTGATCTTTCGTACGTTATTAGACGTGTATAAGCTTCCGCTAGTATTATATTTTGTATATTTATGCAGGATTATATGTCGTTTATCAGGTGCAGGTTGAACGCCTTGGAATGCTAACATAAACAGAGGAGACCATGCCGAAATTTCGAGGTGCCACTTAGTACCTCGAGATCTGACATGGGGATTTGTGTTAGCGTTCGGTGGGGCGCCACAGATGGTATCAGAGCATAGTATTAGATCCGTATGGGATACTGATCTGCTATGTTTTGAAGAATTGGCTGATACCACAGTTATTAGAGCAATAATCATAGAATGTCACTAGGAATTCGATATCCGAGCTCATTAGTAATTCCGTATTGGAATTATGAGTTCTTCCGTGTCTAGATGTTTATAGAGCCTTGTAAGCCTAAGATAGGATTCTAAGTTTATTCTTTAGTAATGAAAATGGAGTCCATAACTAAGTTCCAATCTATGATAGTAATTCATAGTTACGTAAGAGTAGCTTTGGCCTTATTATGATAAATGCCTTAATACAGATGAACATAAGCTAGAGGAATGGACAAGGTAGAGGCCAAAACGCAACAGAGACAAGATAGGTTCTGGATCAGACATTTGACCTGATATCACAACTAATATCATTCATCGGATAGGTGGTTGAGTCTCATGACAAGTTTAGAGAAGAAATATGAATAAGCAACCATCAACACCTCGAAGCCAAATGGAAGGAAGGCAATTAGCGACAAACAGTTACGAAACTAACAAATTTATAGGAAAATAACAAGAAGTGGGGAGTGATATTATAGACATACCAACTCAATGGATGGAAGAATATCATAAGAAATAACATATACTATTAAATCAGTCGAAAGAAAGAGTTGTGATATATTATGAATGTGGCAAATCGGGACATAAAGGAGAACAATGTTTGGGTCAATATCAATCGATTAAAGATGCGTGCCTCAAAAAGATACTAGACAAATCAATTGAAAGAACAATAAGGCCACCAGATTTAAATAAAGTTGATAACGTATTGATGCCATCCCGGACATACAAGACTAGTAATCAAAAGTGAGAGATGGTACAAGACTTAGCACGATTGCAAGGCGCACCATTTAATCCTAGAAATGAGGAAGCGCTGGACTTCTTCACAAAAGACAAATGCTATTCCACCTTAGGGATCATTACCACAGGTCGTGCCTTTGAAGAATGAGAGAATTCCCCAGCCCAAAGGACAGGTAAATCTAGAGATGTGGTAGTAGAATTTTCAACGATTACGTCTATCAAGATTTTGGGACTTTTTCGATCTGATTGAGGTCAATAAGTGGGTTTTGAAGACCTAAGAGATTTTGAGTATCATGTAGTGCCCGAGAGATCAGTGGATGACGGTGACTACTTTTTAGTTGAATGGATATGCTAGTCATTAGTAACGTTTTGAAATGAATGTATTGGGAAATGGATCGTTTGAATGGGTAAACTTTAGAAAGATGTTTTTTGATAGATTTATATCTAAGACTGCTCAAGAAATCAAACACAAAATTTTTTTGAGATTAGTGCAAGGCCATCTATCGATTATAGACTATAAGATGATGTTCACTAAGTTGTCACGAGATACACCCGAGCTTCTCTTGACAGATCTGCAGAAGGTCGTAGATTCTTTAGTAGACTATAATCCTACCTAAGGGCCAGGAGGTTGATGATTGAGACTACCAATTATAGAGATAGGATAAATCTAGCTTAAAGGATAAAACGAGAGGAGATAGAGTTACAGACCTCCAATGGACAAATGAGTTGACCTTAGATTTCTTTTCTTCCCAGATCAGATCTGGCCAAGAGGTTGATGTATTCGAGGCTAATCTTCCCCGGATCAGTGTATCCACAATATAGAACTCCTCCACTATCAAGTTGTAGAGTTTTCCCATTACTAAGTTAGATAGCAGTTGAAGCTCCAATGATGCCAACAAGGCCAAAGGAATCAACAAGGCAGGTTCAGAGCCTACAGACCCTAGTCTTCCAACTACCTACTCCACAGAGATCTATGAAGACAAGATCATTGACATTGTTACGCGTTTGATCAGGTGGGACATATCAAGAAAGAATGTCCTCTATCACAGGCGCAAGTAAGAGCTATGACCTAGGAGAAAGTACCTATCTCCAACGAAGTTTTGGAAGACAATTTCTAATTATAATGTTAGAACGTGGAGTTTTACTCAATATTGGTTCCTCTAGATTATATAATTCTGTGAAAAGTTTGCACACTTGCTAGAACTAGAAACCACTGACACAGGTCAAGTAATGAAATTATTTATACCATTGGAAGGCCTTGCGAAGAAAGAATAAGATTTTTGGAAGATCATTTAAGAACTTGCAAAATAGGTATTAGAATAATTGTAAAGTGTGAAAAGACAAGTGACGTTCAATTGGTACGCTAGTCTTTATATCAATAGTCTAGTCAATTAGTTGTATATTACACTAGTAGATAAGCAGGTGTTTATTGTATATCCTTCGTGTCGAGAGCTACTTCCTCGAATATCAATGCAGGGAGTCGCATATCTTTCCTTTCGATTGAAGATGGCTAAACTTTGGGAGGCCTAACGACTGAACTATTAGATAAAGCAGGTCTTGCTTTACGACTTCTTGAATCGATTCTCCTCATTTAGAAAGATAGATAATCTTTTCCCTTTTATCTTTCTATCATCGGTGTCGGTTCTAACTCTTCATTTGCTTTTTCCTTTCACGATTGCCTTCCAATAGAAGATTTCATTATTATCGTTCTCGTTACGTGATCAATGCTTTCTATAGACAAGCGCTCACTTCAAGACTTCGATCGTGGTTCCTTTTCACTCCTTGAAACGAAAGAGTTATAAGTAATGATTATGATTCCGTAGAAGCAGCGGCTACTACCTACCTGTGCCCACATCCATCCTAAAGAGATTTAGTAGAGTATAAGTTAGGAGGTGGGTCGATGTAAAATGTGAGAAAGAATAATCTTGTGACAATGTTGCATTAATGATGACTTAATGGAATTGTGAGAAAATAGATGTATGATTTATCCCCTCGAGTAAGATCTTAAATATAAAGGTTATGACAGAGGTTTTGAGGAAATATCGCAATAAGTATAAATGTAATATTGAATCGAATATAAAGATAGTGGTGTGTTGCAGTAAGACTATGCATTGGGGAGTAATATTCATAACAATTATGAATAAAACATAAAAGACGATGTAATTAATGAGAGAAGTAAAGATGTAATTAATGAGAGAAGTAAAGATGAAGAATAAAGAAAATGTGAAAAGATTGTGGTTGATAGATATTGGTGGGGAAGATAGACTAAATGGTGATGTTGTTTATTTAGGTTATACATATATAGATTTAGTTTGGTAGTTGAGTATGAGTGAATTGAAGTGATTAATTAATGAATGTATTGGGTTGACGGAATATGGGAGACATAAGGTTATGAATTATAAATGAGATTGCCTTGGGATCAAGAATAGATGATAATCAAAAATATGTATTGTTCATTATACATGATGTGTTAGTATGATGATGTTGAAGTTTAATAAGGTATGATTTCAATTTCGAGGACGAAATTTTTATTAAGGGGGGGAGAATGTAAAATCCCGAATTTTTAATTCGTATCTCGAGGAACAAATAAATAGTGGAATTTTAAGAAAATCTTGAAAGTGGAACTTAGAGTAAAACTGTAGGACCTTGTTCTGATCATTTTTAATGGAATCTGACCTCACCATTAGATTCAAAATGATCGAAAAACATAGTTTAGCCTGTAAGCACGCTCAAATGCGAGTTCGAATATAAAAGTTACAAAATCCTCGATTACCGGGTCGGACCAGGCTAAAATAGTGACTTTTTATTAGAGCAATAATTTGTAAAATTCGATCATACCATTGGGTTCATAACGAAAAATTATTCAACATGGACTATTTATTTGTCAAATTTGGAGACTAGAAAGTCGAATTATCGTCAAAAACGAAAACGACATCAAGTTTATGGGTCACCTCAGGCCAAAAATGTAAACTTTTGATGGAGACATAATTTGTAGAAATTGACTATACCATTAGATCCGGAACGAAAAATTAGATGAAATAGAGTATTCATTTGTCAGTTTTGGAATCCGGATGATCAAATTATCATCGATCGAAACAATTGACAAAATACCGAATTCGTCCCACATTTTATTTAAATAACATTTTTAAAATTTTTTTTTCTCTCATCTTCCCCACTCGTCCAAACAGTGCGAAAAAAAAAAAAAACGAAAAAAAAGAAATTTGTTTTTCCTCCGATTTTTCCACTTCAGATCTCTCGCAAATGGTCCATTTTCGACGATCGCCGCAGAAGAGAAAAAGGTCCGTAGCTACGTTCCCTACAAAACCCACCCAACCTTTCTTCGTTTCACTTTCTATTTCATCCAATATCGTAAAAAATCAACCGTATTTGGATACGGAAATTTCGAAACTTTGACCTCGGATTTCGTCCGTTTCGGGGTCAAACCGTCTTTCGACGCAGAAGGGAGAAACGTCCGCAGCCTCATTCTCTACATAACCCAACAAATTCCTTCCGTTTTCTCGTATTTTCACACCCGTATAGTCAAAAATCAGCCGTATTTTTATATGGAGATTTTCGTAACTTCGACCTCGATTTTCATCGGTTTCGGGGTCAAACTGCCTTTCGCCGTAGAAGGGAGAAGAGACGAGCACATCGAGATCTTCAAAACCACCAGGTCGATTTCAAAAATCAGCCGCTTCGAAGTTCGGTCAGTCTCGATTTCCGCGCCGATCGCCTCGATTTTCGTGCACACGCTTTGATCCTTTCGCCTAGAGATTGTAAGGAACTCTCAATTTCTATTGATAATCGTAGATTATGAAAATTGCATTTAGGATTTTATTGAAAAAAAATTTGGATGTAATTCCGAAATGTAGAATTCTTTTGTTATTTCAAAAATTCACGCTAGAAATTGATAAAAAATGATAAAAAGAGGGTTTTAGGCAGTATTTGTTTGCGGTATTTTTCAGCTCTTATTGCTGAAAAATATTAAATTCAACACTTTTTGACAAAATAGCGCGTTTGTTTACTCTATATTTTCAATGCTTATTGCTGAAAATAAGTGAAAAAAATTCAGCACTATTTTAATGCTAAAAAAAAGTGCTGAAGCGATAAGCACTTCGCCTTTTTCGACACGGACAAGTATGCCCTTTGTTATTTTGAGCATGGACAAGTATGCCCTTATTCTTAAAAAGATATTACCTCTTATATCCCATGGATAAGAATATAAACACCCCACAAATTAATAAACCCACACCATGGCTAAATTATTTTATCTTATATGGGTTAAAAGTTTTGGAATGAGTTCATTTTTCTGAGGATGATCTCCTTATTAGTATATAAGCACCCCAAAATTAATAAACCCACACCATGGCTAAATTATTTTGTCTTATATGGGTTAAAAGTTTTGGAATAAGTTGATTTTTTATGAGGATGATATGTACAATGAGGAGATCATCCTCACCAAAAATCAGCACATCCTGAAACTTCTAACCCTATCAAAACAAGTTTAAGAACCGTAAATTGTCCCATTTTTTTTAAAACTATTTTTAACGAGTTAGAAGTTTCAAAATGAACTGATTTTTTGTGAGGATGATCTCTAAACCATATAGACCATCCTCACTAAAAATTTGCTCATTCCAAAAACTTTAACCCATATAAAACAAAAAAAAATTGGCTATGGTGTTGGTTGCCCTTATTAATTCATAGGGTGCTTTTATAATTACACATCCTTCATTTCCATCGAAAATTTTTCATCCAAAATTAAGTTATTTTAATGTTGATTTCAAATTTTGGTGACTTGTATGGCATTATTAATTTTAATTTGAAATTTGTGGGCTTTTATAAGTAGAAATTATTATTTATAAATTGAAGATTTGAGTATTATTTATTATTTAAAAATGAATTGTATTTTAATTTCATAAGAAATAATATATTTTGTTTTGTTTGATAAGAAATAGCCATTTGAAACATGCAAACAATGTATAATATGATTGTAAGGGTAACAAAGACAATTTACCAGCTTCAGCAATGTGTAACAAACATGATTCAACATCTAAACAAATAACTTTTTCAGCACTTAAATTCAGCGCTTATAAGTTTCAGCGCTTAATACTATTCAACACTTATTTTTTTCAGTTTAACAAACAACACCATAGTCGTCTAGTGATTCAAATAGACTATTCAAAGTAGTCGTTAATATTTGCGACGTTGTCCTCTAGAAAACTTTCATCTTGGTGCCATTTGATTTTAGTCTTGCATTTTCCATAACATTTGTCCCTTTGGAAATAGCCAGATTGAATTCTAATCACTTGCTTGAGAGATTGAAGGCTGAAGATTACTAAATCTAGGGTTTTCTTCCCTAAATGATGAACGAGTAACGTGATTCTTCGACTACTTCCATTGCTCCCTCAAAACTCTACTCATTTCTCCCTTCGTCATCTCAATTTTAAGAGGAAAATCAACTACATTGGAGGGATGTCAATGTTTTTGGTCGATTCGGGAAGGAAATCAACTGTAAAAGCCTAAAAGAAGTTACTGAAGTAAGACCCTAAACTAGAACCCTAATTTTCTTCAATCAATCAATGATAGTCCTAGTTCTTTCTCTTCTACTTAGGCATTGCAATGTAAATTTACCATTTTTACTTTCATTTGTGTTTTTTTATATATTTAAATCCTAGAATCTGCTATTTTTTGCAGCTTTAATCATTTCTATTTCATTCTTTGTTTTGGATGGATAAACTTGATTTGAAGAACCTCGTTGAGAACTTGGAGTTTACAATTGAGTATTAAAATTTGTAAGTTTGGGGGTTTTTATGTGTTATTTGTCTTTTTAATGGATTTTTTTTCTTGATCTTAATTTGAAAGTTCTAAAATAATTGAAAAACAAAGATTGTTAGTTCACTATAGGAAAGTGGTTTTACAGCAACGAATGTTAGCAACGGTCGCAACTGGAGCGTCGTTATAACAACATTCAGCTACGGACTTATTATCTGACAATCACTACAAGGCTGCCCAAATTCTTAAAACATGAACTTCAATCCTAGTTCTCACTCTCACTCTATTTCCAGACTATCTTCTCTCTCTAGTAAGATCATGAAACTCTCCAAAACTCTATAACTCCTTCGCGTTTTCTCTCTCAAATCATTGATTCTCGCTGCATAGTTGTCTAGTGTTTCTGTCTCTCTATATTTACCTCCTTTCTCTATCTCCAGATCTTTTAGTTCTCTAATACGGAAAGAAAGAAGTTTATTCATCCAAAGATCCTTCGTTTGGAGGGAAAAAACTACAAATTTGTTTTTTACGATCTATTTTTGTGTGAAATTTGAATCCATTTCAATTGTTGAGTTTTATTAGTTGCAAAATGATTCTTTCTAGAGTTTACTCTGTGAAATCGAAGCTTGAAATGTGAAGATTGAGACTAGAATCAAAGATTGTTTGCTACTAATTGGAGGTTGAACTATTTGAATTTGGGGAAAAAATGGAATCTTGTGTTTATCAAAGCTCGTTTGAGCCAATTTTCTCTAATTGTTACTTTGTAATTTTTTTCATTTTTTAGTTTGTTTTGGTGTTTATCGAGGGTGTTTGAGGATTATTCGAGGATTTTAAGTAGATAGGAAGGTGTAAGTGGTCCAGTTTGATGAAGAATCTCGTGTTTAAAAAGCTTGTTATAGCATTTCTTTTTGGATTCTAGACACCGAGTCCAAGATTATCTAATTTGAAAAAAATTAAACCATTAGGTCATTCTAATCATTTGTTTCATTTGTATTTTTTAGGGTTTTGGTTCGTCAATTGCAAGTTTCAAAGGTAAGAAATCCTAAACCCTCGCTTGTATTTTATCTTGTATTCGAGAGCAATGCTTCAACATTATTGCAAATATTTTCTTTTGTTCTTTGGATCATTTCTTGTTATTAGTTCTTTACATATTGGATTTTATTTCTAGTCATAGATTTATTTGTTTTTTCTTTTGATGAGTTATGACTTGATTTGTTCTGCGAAATCGGTTTCATGTAGCTTTGATTTTATTTCTTTTGGTAATAGTTTGGTTAATTTGGAAGATTTATTCTTCTTCTTTTTTCCCCATTATTTATAGAGAGATTGTTTTTAGGGTATAAAATTTGCAGTAATTAGTTTTGGTTTCATTTTGAGAAAGTCAAGGCCTTAGATTTCAAATGTCTGGGGTTGTGGCAAAGAAACAATAGTAGTGGCTGATAATATTTTTAATTAATAATAGGAACTAGGAATACTAAGGGATTTTTAGACTGTGAGAGGAGGATGAGTACTCAAAATTTTGATGGGTTTCTCAAATATATTTAGGGTGGATCCTGCTACCATAGGTCTAGCAGCCACTCTGAAGGTGTTTGATTCAGTTGGATTTTAAGTAACTCCCTAAAGTAGATGTACATGCTCTTATTAAAAAAGGTAACTTTCTTAGGAGGCTTCCATAGGTTGATAGTGACTCATTTTATATTTGTTGTGCTTGAAGGAAGATGGAATGCTAATAGAGAATTAGCACATGTTGTTGAACACATCATTTAACATAAGTGGTGATCTAGATATTTTATCTGAAAAATAAAGATCTTAACGAGCTTGATTATTTCTTCTTGAGTTGAAAAGAATAACGCTTTTAAGCCTCTCAGAATGACTTTAGTTGGGTCCTCTTTCTACCCTTTCACCCAATTCTTAAAGGGAGGATGAAAAATCTCTTTATTTAGTATAGCTATCCTATTTCGTATGATCATACAATGCCCCCTCCCCAAAGGAGACAACAAAATATCTTTTTTATAGCCGTCTTTACTCTTTTTTAGTTGTTGTAATTACTTCAAATGGCAAGTCTCTGTTAAGAATGGTATTTTTCTTAAATTATAGCTTTTGCTAAGTGATAACAAATTGGTCAATGGAAGAGTAAGTAAATCATTGGCATTCATAAGAAGCAATACCTTACAAGGCTATTTCTTTTGTTATTTAGCATTGGAGTAGTTTTTAATTTTTTATTCATTTTGATAGGTATATCATGATTGAGATCTTGTTTATTTATAGTTGTTTATTGTTCTGTATCTAGTACTATTATCATATGATTTTTAATGATACATAATAGTTGTATGCCTTTCTACTAATGGAGTAATTGTTTTAGAGGTTCATTGGGATTCGAAGAGGAGGCATTGCAATCTCTCCCTGGGAAAATCGGGTCACAGGTGCTTATTTACAGTCTTGAATATTGTTTCTTCATGCTTAGACCTTTAAATTTTCATGATAGTTTCCATAGTCCTTTAAATTTGTCCTGTATCATCGTTACATGAGCTCGATGGAATTGGCTTTGAATTTCGTATGGATAATAATTCATAAAACTATAGCTTTTAGGAAGGATAAAGACTACATGATGAATGCTGAACTCTTGGGCAGTATAAGGATAAGAAACTCCAAAGAAAACATTGTGGAGGCATGATAATCATTATATTACACACAAGGATCATAGGGTACCTAAAAGGATAATGATTCATAACTACACAATTCTAAATATTGTTATCCATGATTTCACGAACTAGAGGTGAGTGTCGGAGATTGATTGTGAAATCCTTAACAGCAAGTTCAATTAGTTAACATTTGTGGTTTATTTATGCATAGAGAGTCATAAGTTTTCCAATATGTACTTCTCACCAAGAGTCATCATTAAGATGACATAAAAAAGAAAAATTTTAAAAAAAAAATTGAAAATTTCTTTTAAAAGTTCATGGAATTTTGTTTGCGACAAACACGTGGCATTAGATCACCCTTTTGGATGCCACGTGCCGAAGTTGATAACCCTTAGTAAGGAAGAGACCTTACTAAATTAGTAAGACGAGCCCGCTTTCTTTTCTTATTTGTTTTTGAAAAAACAAACACCAAAATCTATTGAGTTCAACGTTCGTAATAAAAATCCGAAACAGTGGGTTTGAAATCATTGGTCCAAATCGGAAATTAAATCGAAAAAAACTTTGATCTACGTCGTTGATCAACGTTCAACTTATGCTGCCACTGCAGCACCCAATTTGAGGTCATGTTCTCCTTTTGTTTTTTTTAGTATATCAGAAAATGAAACCGAAAACACGACTATGCTACCAATTCGATCCATCTGAGCTAATTGTCCACACCAAAACATTCTGCGAATCAGCATTAAGACCATTGTTCTCCATTATCATTTTCCATTATATCAGTAAATTTCGTTGAATTAGCATCAAAACCATGAAGGAACTCATCCGATACAGATCGAACTATTGAAACCGAACTCGGAAGGTAAACCGATTAAAACCATTGTTCTTCTTAAAAATTTTGCAACTAAGCATCAGCACAAGGTAAACCAATTAAAACCATTCTTCTTAAAAACTCTGCAACTAAGCAACAGCACAATAAATTTCGAACCTAACTCCATCTAAAAACTAAATCTCTATGGAGATGAAGAATAAATAGTTAGGGAGTTTCTCATTCACACCATCTTCAAACAAACTCACCGATATTCTATCTACCTGTATAACGTTTAAACCCATCGAGGAGATTTTTTCTACATGATTTCTTTTCATCTAATGTAAACGATGAATTTTCTACAGGTCCCTCTGCAACAAACCTTCTCGTCTCTCTATCTAAAATCGAACCATGCTCAAGGACGGTCTGGTCGATCATCAACAACCATGGATTGGATCGGCAAACCAGAATCGTGACTTGCGATTGCAAGAGAAAATTGGAAAGAGTAGAGAAGAAGTAGAGAGAGAGAGAGAGAAGAAGAAGAAGAAGAGAGAGACGTCTCTCTGCTGCTGGTTATCTCTCTTCTTATTGAAGAAGAAGATGGAAAAAGAAAAAACATAGAAATGCTGCCAGCACACCACCCACTATTCTAAACACATTAAGTGTTTGAAGATTAAAAACGACTTTATACTAGGGGCAGCCTAATGCTTGACAGAACCTTTAAAAAAAACCTTTGTTGGGTTTTCCTCTTGCTGCCAATGGACAGCACGTCTAACATAAAAAAAACTATATCTATATATGGGAAATGTTCAGCAACAAACATTTTGGCAAACATTTTGACAAAACATTTTTCAAAACATGGGTTAGAGGTTTTGGAATGGACTGATTTTTGGTGAGGATGATCTCTACGGTGAGAAGATCATCATCACCAAAAATCAGCCCATTCCAAAACTTCTAACCCCATCAAAAATGATTTACAAAAAATGGACGGTCCACGATTTTTAACTTGTAAACAGGGGCTAGAAGTTTTGGAATGGGCTGATTTTTGGTGAGGATGATTCCTCACCGTGGAGATCATTCTCACCAAAAATCAGTCCATTCCAAGACCTCTAACTCATGTTTTGAAAAATGTTTTGCCAAAATGTTTGTCAAAATGTTTGTTGCTGAACGGGACCCTCTATATATATATATATTTTTTTTTGAAAAATTAACCAACAAATTTAACACATAAAAAAAAACTTTTAAAATCTAAAAAAAAAATTGTTTGTCCAAGGATCAATCGCACACACCCAAAAAATATCCCTTTTTTTTTAGAAAAAAAAAATCTACACAAGTTTCTTATAAAAAACAAATAAAATTTTTGTTGTCCAACCATCTTCAATAAAACCAATCTTTTGAAATCTCGCATTATTCATGGTCATTCCGAATGGCCCTTGATTAAGCCATAGAAAATAATATGTTGGATCAAAGTACTCTAAGTAGAATCGAATGATTAATAATTGGACCAACGAGAATAATAAAAAATCGATCAACAAACAATAACAAGAAACTAATTGAATAATAAAAAAAAAACTACGTCATTGGCAACGTTCCCATACTTGGGGCTTTTCAAGTTTGATCCTCAATGATCCCCAGCGGAGTCGTCACTGAAAGCGCCATCGATCCACGAGGTACGCGGATCCGCTTTTGACCTTTGAGGTTTGGGAGTCACCACCTAGTTATTACGGTCTACGAACCGAATGCTGACTCTAAAAAGACAAATACTACTAATCTAGGAAAGAAAAAAAAACGAGTCTAGGGATCACGTTACGGGGTTGGAAGGTGTTAGGCACCAATCCCGTCCGGCAAACACCGATCTCTAATAATTTCCAAATAAACTACATTGCTAAAAGACCTAAGTAATAAAATATAATAAGAAATAAATACCTTTCTGAAGATAACGGTCTTGTTCCCTCAGATCTGATAAAGTAACTCCTTGTACAGTACTCCTCGCTTGGTTCTGTCTCCGGATCTGATTTCTGATCTCCGAGGTAAGGTATCTCTTTCTTAGATTTGGATTCTTTAAATTTGTTTATGAATTTCTAGATGTTTTTGAAGAGTTTCTAGGTATTTTTTGAGCTAAAATAGATGTGTGGGAGTTAGGTAAGGAGTTACGGCTTCAAAATTAGGGTTTATGGGAGGCTAGGGAAGCTTTTTGACCTACTTCTCTTAGGGTTTATTCTTGGATACGAAAATAGGGTGTGGAGGCTCCTATTTATAAATTTTTTGGGTAGAATTAGTATTTAATTAGATTTCCTTTAGGATTTTAATTAGGATTTTGACTTTAGTCTTATGAGATTGACTTAGTCTTATTAGGGTTTTAATTAGGATTTTGACTTTAGTTTTATGAGATTGACTTGATTAGGATTTTAATTAGGATTTTGACTTTAGTCTTATGAGATTGACTTGATTAGTTTAGATTAGGGTTTTGACTTTAAGATTTTAACTTTAGTCTTACTTGATTGACTTTAATTTTTTTTTAGAATCCCCTTTATTATATTTTTAATTCTTTGGACCCCCAGATGGGGGGGTCCTTTAATAAATATCTGGGCAACCATCAACAATTTTGCCTGAGAGTCTGATTGATCGATTTTTGGGTTCAAAATTTTAAATTCATTTTATTAATGTTTCACTTTACATTATTTAATGTTTTATTTATTAATTTCAGAATTTTAAGATTTTTTAATTGGAGAATTACCGTTTTGTCCCTGAAAAGAACTTTTGCGTTTCAAGTCGATTTTTTATGTTTCAAGATGTTTTAGAATCGATTTTTCGTAAGAAATTCAATGGGAATATTGGTTTGTGTCATTTATAAAATTTATGTGCGAAATGGTCGTGAACTTTATGAGGGCCATTTTCATAATTTTGTCGAATTCTTTGAAAATTGACGAAATGGTTTATTTGATTTTGATTTGTTATTTTATGTGTTTGAATGGGTTTTCCTAAGAGTAACGTAGGCTCCATGGATATTTTAAGATTAGGGGTATTTTGATCATTTTTTACTTATTTTTATCATAAAGCTTTTTTTTGTCTGCAAGATGATGATTTCTGTTTTTTTTGGATTATATTTTCCTAGCGTGGCGTAGTTTCTAAGTTTTGTTAGTTTGAGATATCTTATCCGAATTTCTGAAACATATCTGGTAATAAGCAGAGCATTGGAATAACCATCCATCATTGGAAACCGTTGCGATCGAGTTGATAAGTTGATTAATTAGGCAAATGCGAAAATGGGGTGTTTACAACTGGGTTTTCTCTTTTTCCATCGGAAGGCCATGTAATACAAAAATGCCAATCCTACTAGAATAACGAAGGTTATTTGGAACACATTATACTTGTATAAATATTTAATACCTCAGAGATACTACAATATGTGGCCCTCATATCATAATTTGTGTGTGCAAAAGATACAAACTTCAGCCACATAATACAAGCAAAAAGCAATAATGTGATGCCAAATAGAACAACAGAATCAAACTTGAGAATTGTAAGTGTAAAACCCGAGTTTTCGATTCGTATTTCGAGAAAAAATAAATAATGAAATTTTGAAAAAATCCTGAAAAGTGGGACTTAGGGGTAAAACTTTAGGATGTTTTTTATTATTTTTAATGGAATCTGACCTCACCATTAGATTCAAAATGATCAAAAAATATATTTTAGCTTGCAAACAAACTCAAATGCGAGTCTGAGAAGAAAAGTTACAAAATCAACGATTATTGATTCGGACCAGGCTAAAATAGTGACTTTTTGCTATAACAAGAATTATTAAGATTAGATTACACCATTGGTTTCATAACGAAAAATGATTGAATATGGACTATTTACTTATCATTTTTTGAGCCCAAAAATTCGTATTATCGTTAAAAATGAAAATGACATCAATTTTAAGGGTCACCTCAGGTCAAAAATGTAAATTTTTGTTAGAGATAGAATTTGTAGAAATTGACCACACCATTAGATTCGAAATAAAAAATTAGACGAAATAGAGTATTCAATTGTTAATTTTAGAGTCCGGATGGTTAAGTTATCGTCGATTGAAACAGTAGGTAAAATACCGATTTCGTCCCAAGAATTTATATAAATAAATTCTTAATTTTTTTTCACTATTCATCTTCCCATTTCGTTAAAAACCAGCCGCGAACCGTTTACCGTCGACGTCCGACGTAGAAGGGAGAAACATCCGTAGTCTCGTTCTCTACAAAATCCACCCAAATTCATTCCGTTTTTTAATTTTTTTCACCCCATATCGTAAAAAAATAGCCGTATATATATATACGGGGGTTTCGTAACTTCGACCTCGGATTTCATCCATTTCGGGGTCAAACCGTCCTCCACCGTAGAAGGGAGAAAGGACGACGACATCGAGATCTTTGAAACCACTGGGTCGGTTTCGAAAATCAGCCACCTCGAAGTAAGAGTCACCACGATTTCTGTGCCGATCACCTTGATTTCTGCGCACGTGCTTCAATTTTGTCGCCTAGAGATTGTAAGGTCCCTCAATTTCTATTGATAACTATAGATTGTGAAAATTGCATTTAGGATTTTATTAAAAAAAATTGTGGTAAGTTTCCAAAAATATAGAATTCAATTGGTTATTTCAAATTCACGTCAAAACTTGCATATTTTATATGTTTAATTGTATTTTATAATAAATTATATGTGGGTGGGATATTTCAACGGGTTATTTTCATCAGTTGGGTCTTGTGCACTACTCGGACCCCATTTTGATCTCTATGTTATTGATAAAAATGAATTTCATAGTTTGTAAAATAATTTAATATTCAATGAAATTATATTGAGTTGATGAATATCAAAAAGTAGATATTTTTTTTGAAAGATTGAAAACTATAAAAATAATCGAAAAGAGAAAAAGGGTATGAAACGGTAAAATGTCAAAGTCACACCGAGGGGTGATGTCTGCATTTTACATTGTTGTGTTGTGTGTAGGTTGGTGAAAGGATATCCAGGGATAATATTACTGGTTACATGTTTATTTACTTTCTGTTAGCGCGAAACGCAGTTTACTTGTCCGTTCAGTCATATATTTTATGCCGAGTGGCCACAGTTGTATGGTAGGAAACTGGATATCCATTCTCAACCTTGTATTGTTAATTTCTCCTTTGTTTTCAAATGAAATAATATATATATATATATATATATATATATATATATATACATATATATATGTAGCTATTTTCTGAGCTGTTAAAGAGTTTGTGAATGCCTAAAAGGATAGTGCGTCATATCATCCGAAGTGGTGTACTATCCTGGGATATACGGTAGAGACCACCAAGCTCATACGTGGTGTGGGACGCATATGAGAGTGGAGTTACAATTGGAATCCGGGTTTATTCCTTTCTATCTTTACCAGTGAATTTGTAATGTAAAGGTAGTCGTATACGAATGGTTTGTATATTTGGGAATCACATGCACGCCTGATAGGCATAGACGATGATTAGTCAGTAATCACTAACAATCTATACTAGTCGAACGTTCTGACACATCGAAAAGAGACCCATTGCTTACGGTCACGTCAAACGGTCAGCCTGAGCCGGATAAATGGTCTCGCAAGTGTGGTAAATAGCGACCAACCACAAAATCAGGAACTAATACTTTATTATGAAAATCATGTCCCGACTGGGAGCGATCCAGCCGTGAATCTCAACTCTCTAATTTCACTACTCCACCATTATGTATTATGTATCTGTTGCCTTATTTTGATATCTAAAATGAAATGCATGTTTAATGTTTTCATTTGATTAATTAGATTAGTATAAAAAGAAAATGTTATAATGAGTACTGTTAATGATGTAATGTGAGTTTCAAAATGTTTAGTTGCTTATCCCTAGTTATATATACCAGTTAATCGTAGTTTCTTTTGTAAAATTTTACATATGTTAAAATGATTTAGTATGTTTATTCATTCATATTAGGAGAGGTTATTGACAAATATTATTTGCTTCCCTACTGGGTAACTATTGTTACTCACCATTTCCTTCTCCATTTTTTAGTTTCAGATTCAGAGCTTGGCGAAACAGGTGTAGAAAACGAGTGAAAATCATCTGGTGGGTCAAATAGACAGGCAGAGTTCGTCACTTGGTGAGTATTGGGATTATACTTCCTAGTGGTGTCAGTTCTTCCAAGTAGTCTTATGAATTTTTTTTTAGTGTTAGGACTTCTGTTAGAGTGATGAGTTTTGTATAATGTTGTATTTTGTTTATCCTTCCGCACTCTGATCTATTGTCCATTATTAGATATATATATATATATATATATATTATATATATATATATATATATATATATATATATCTATATATATATATATATATATATATATATATATATATATATATAGGCTTTCGCTGGTATTATATTTTGTATGTATATATGCAGGATTGTATGTCGTTTATCAGGTGCTGGTTGAACACCTTGAAATGCTAACATAAAGAAAGGAGACCATGCCGAAATTTCGAGGTGCCACCTTATACCTCGAGATTTGACATGGGACTTTGTGTTAGCGTTTGGCGGGGCCCCACAATAAGAATTAGATACAAGATTGTAGTTGTAGTAATCACTACATGAAGAAAAATAATCATTGGTTCAAAAATGAACTTATGATATGCTAGCTTTTTAACCGCAAAAGAATCAAGAGAAAGAATAGGTAGGGTGAGACAACAAATAAAAGGTGGCCAATCTCTCAATGATTTTGAACTAGACCAAAATCTAGATCTGATTAATAAGCCAAACCTCATTAAATTCTCAAGGATAAGCTTGCTATTCACCGCAACAAGCAAAACACTACAAAGGTTGAATATACCTGCATGACTTTGTTTGAAAATCAAGTCAAGATTGAGATGACTCTCCTTTACTCTACGATTAGCAGGAACAATGTTACGTACCTACATAAATCGGATCACAAAAAATAATAAAAAAGAAAAAAAGATTGAGATTGATCTCGTTCGAGGGAGATCGAACCTCTTAAGCCACCAATTCGAGATGGTGAATCTCCAAATCCCAAAGGACTTTTAATAATAATAATTCTCTACCCATTTTCATTAATATTACAATTAATTTAAATACAAGATATACACTACCATAACTACCCACTTCTTCATATTCATTGAAGGGCCTATCTGTAGACATCCCATTTTTACACTCACCTAATTAATCAACTCGTCAACTCGATCACGACGGTTCCCAATGACGGATAGTTATTCCAGTACTCTATTTTGTTCCTAGATATGTTTCAGAAATCCAGATGAGGTATCTCAAACTAACAAAACCTTAGAAAGCACGTTATGCTAGAAAAATATGACCCCAAAAACATAGAAATCATTTCGCACAATTTTTTTTATAAATGACACAAACTAATATTCCCATTGAATTCCTTACAAAAAATCGATTCCAAAATATCCTGAAACTTTGAAAAATGACTTAAAAGCAAAAAATCTTCTCCGAGTGCAAAACGGTAATTTTATAATTTTAATAATTAAAAATTTTAAAATTAATAATTAAAACATTAATTAATGTAAAGTGAAATCCTAATTAAAATTAATTTTTTTTTAAATCTAGTCAATCAAGACTTAGGTCAAAATCCTAAAATATAGTCAATCAAGTGAGACTTAAGTCAAAATCCTAATAGAATTCTAATTAAACTCTAAAACTATCTAAAAGAATTCTAATTAAACTCTAAACCTAATAGAATTTTAATTAAACTCTAAAACTATTTAAAATAATTTGAATTAAACTCTAAAACTATCTAAAAGAAACATAATTAAACTCTAAAATTATCTAAAAGAAACATAATCTAACTCTAACTCTATCTAAAAAGCTCTTAAAAATCTATAAATAGGGGTCGCTACAACCTATTTTGGTATTGAAGAGAAAACCCTAGAAAAAGTAGGTCACAAAGCCTCCCTAACCTTCTCAAAACTCTAATTTTGAAGTCCTAACCCCTTACTTATCATCCAACCCCCATCTTTTGCTCAAAAAACATCCAGAAATTCTTCAAAAACACCCAGAAATCTATAAAAAAATTAGGAAACACTTAGATCTAAGAAGAAGATACTTCATCTTGGAGATCCGAAGTAGATCCAGTAATGGAAACGAAACAAGAAATCACAAGCAAGAAATCTCTTCGCCAGCTCTGAGGGAACTATCGTTTATTTAGGTCTCTTAGAAATGTAGTTTTATTTGGGAAAAGTAAAAAAATCGACGTTTGCCAGACGGGGTTGGTGCCTAACACCTTCCAATCCCGTAATATGATCCCCGGACCTGTATTTTCTTTCATAGATTAGTGTTACTTTCCTTTTAGAGTCAATGTTCGATTCATAGACCGTAATAACTAGGTGGCGACTCCCAAACCTCAAAAATCAAAAGCGGATCTATGCACTCTGCGGATCGAGGGCGCTTTCAGTGGTGACTCTGCTGGGGATTATTGAGGATCAACTTGAAATGCCCCAAATATGGGAGCATTGTCATTTAGTCCTAATTTTGTTTATGTTTATTTTTAGTTTATTTGATTCGTTTATTTTTGGGATTGTATTATATTCTCTTGGCATCATTTTTAGCGTATTATTATGGAATATTATTTGCTATGATTCAATTTAGGGTCGTTTGAGATGAACCTAAATAATGTAGGATATTGAGAGGATGATGATGTGGAAAAATGGGTGTTGACTCATTTTTATTTGGATTCTTTTTTGAGTTTATATTATCCTTTATTGGTATCATTTGCTTTGATTTTGGATACTTTGATTTGACATATAATTTTTTTTTATGGTTTAATCTAGGGTTATTTGGGATGACCCTAAACAATGAAATATTCAAATTAATATATGAATTGAGGATGGGATGATGCTGAAATTAGTTATAAAAATTTGGAGAGCATATTCATAGATGTTTTTTTGTGGTCCCAATTAAAGGTTGATTTGGGAAACTCCCAAATAATGTAATGGTTTAAAGGAAAATAAAGAGACAAAATGGAATAAAGGTTGTTGGATCATAAAGATTTTTTTTTAAATAAAAAAACTTTTTATTTATTTATTTTTATTTTTAGTTTTAAGTTTTTTTTTAGGGTACATGCATTGATCTTTGATAGTAAATTAAAAAAAAAACGTTCAAAAAAAATGTTTAAAAAAATAAAAAAAAACGTTTAAAAAAATTAAAAAAAAAACTTCTAAAATTAAAAAAAAAAAGTTTTAAAAAAAAGTTTTAAAAAAAACGTTTTTCAAAAAATTAAAAAAAAAACGTTTAAAAAAAAAAAAGAAATTTCTTTGTTTCAAATTTTTTTTATTATAAACAATATTCAATTTTTCTCTTAAAAAAAGGGAACAATTTTTTTTAAAAATTGAATTTGGTTTTTTTTAATTAAAAAAAAAAGTCATAACTCTTCATCTCTACAATTATCAATCTACCTTCAATTCAATCTTCACAGAAATCTCAAATTATTTTGAGTCACCCAAAGTGATCAATGATTGATATTATTTTCATGCTATTCTAATTGATTGATCATCATTGCTCTTTGTTTCACTTTTCAGATTGATTGCTATTAGATATGCCATGATTCTGATTGTTATATACTTTGATGTGTATGTCTTGATGTGGATCTCGATGCTATAGATTTTATGTGATGTTCATATTTTGATTGGTTTGATCTGGCCTATGGGCCCATTTGTTTGAAAAAGGCCTCGGGTACACCCCACCTTATATTGCACACACCACAAGCACGTTTACTATTTTGCACGCTTGCATGTCCCAATATAACCAATGTGGCACTAGTGCGTGGCCCGATCTCTTCAGAGATGCGACGTCATTCATGAAAACCACAACTCCAGTAACGTGCCTTAGGGTATATAAAACTAGGGCATCAGTACCGTTTGATTATGTGATTCTAGAAGGTATATCGATGCACCCAGGCTGGAACGACCTAAGCCTTGGCTTATTGTGAGCCACACAGTCACATGTCCCGTTTGCCAACGTAGTACTAGTACGTGGTCGGTCCCCTTGTGGGATGCCAAACTATTTATGAAAGCTACAACCTTAGACTCGTACATATACGGTACATCAAAGATAATCCAAGTTTATCAATTGCACTTTTTTGTCAAAATCAGTGCTTAAGCAAGATCCTGCCTCGCTGTACCCTACTATACGAGGGGGATAAACTACGTCTATTCTAGAAAAGAGGTAATTTAAGAGTGCCTTTGCTCAAGCATCGCGCACCACCTTTGATCTGGGGATTAAACTGACTGCTTTTGACTTTAGAGAAGTGGATTGGAGTCTTAGATTATCACCTATACGGTATATCAAACCAAGTCACCACGTATCAAGAGGTATATAGGTGTACTTGGGTAAGGGTGGCCAGATAAATTGCATTGCACGTAGTAAACCTAGAGTCTAGAAACCTCCCTATAGGTCATGACTCGAACTTATCATTTGTGTTCTTGGGTTGGTTGTTGGAAATATACTTTACAAATGTTGAGATCAGGAAGTTATAGTTTTGTCATCAAGAGACCAAAATTTTGTTTAATTTAGCTCAAGGCTATCATATTGCTGGGTGCACCAACCCAATTAAGAATCTATTTTCATAATGACCTAGTCCATTTCGGTCCAACAATCATGATGGGTTAGACCATTCAAATCAAAATGGTATTCAAACTTTTTGCTGAATCTGGGTTTCAATCCATTTAAAAAAAAATGTTCTCCAAAAGAAAAATATTTTTCAAAGAAGAAAAATATTTTTTGGAAGAAGAATATTTTTTCAAAAAAAATGTTTTCTAAAAGAAGAATATTTTCCAGAAAAAATATTTTCTAAAAGAAAAGAAAATGAAGGAAAAATGATTTACAAAAGATCTATTTTTGCACGAAATTTTTTAAAATATGTTTTTTACAAAAATCTATTTTTTGCATGGACCTTGAAAAATTACTAAAATATGTTTTCCTAAAAAGAAAATGACTGTAAAAAATAATTAGATTTGTGAAGGTTTTTTATTCAATAAAAACATTATTCGTTAATAATTTTCAAGAGTGTAATAAAATTATTTTCCTTCTGAATAATCATTACATAAATGAATTGTTTAATGGATTAGTGCACAGAATTCGATAAAACCTTAAGATTCATTAAAATGTTATCAAGGGGGTAACACTGAAATTGACCTTCGATTAGATTTCAAGGTTATCATAGTACCTAAGCTCAACCGTCTATCATCTAGTTAGGGTTGTAAATCCGGTCAGGTAGAACAAACATCAATATCAAGTCAACAGTCAGAAATGACCTCAAAATTTCTCAACATTGTCCAGTTGTTCCCTAAAGATCATAGTGCTTCAGTCTTTTCGGTTGTAAGTAATATCTCGAGTTCGTAGTCAGTAATCAAGCCCATTGTGGGTACTTGTCTTGAGTTTTCATGAGTCATTTGGGTTAGTCTGAATCCAATTTATTTTTATCAATCCATCAATGACATGTTTTTTTTTAGATCGAGTCTATTCTTTCTTAGTTAAGTCGAGTTAGTTTATCAAGTTTATAGAGGTGTCTGTCACCCCATCTGAATTTGATTAGATAAAGAAACTTTTTAAATACCTCAAATGTATTAACGGATTAACTTCAAGGATAGATTTCTCTCCTGAAAAAGAAGATATGAGTTGGGCTCAACTTTTAATCAAGAAAGCAAAGGTCATTGACTTCGGTACAGAAAATAATTCCTAAAGAGATTCAAATAGAAATCCTTCTATCCGTAGAGGAACATGAGGGAATAATGAATTTACTCAGAAATTTTAAAAAACTTGTTCACGAGGTCTGATGAGGATATGTTAGGTGTAAGCTTAGGTGTTGTTCAACACGGAATAGATACTCGCCCGATAAGATAAAAATATCGATAGAGATGTTATAAAATGTATCAGTGCTATCCATACTACATCTTGAGTTGCAAATCACATATTATCAGTCAATATGGGGGTACCTTTTGAACTGATCTCTGATAATGGGTCGTACTTCAAAGCTTAAGTCATTACTCTGTGTTCAAAGTTGAAGATCCGGCATCACAAATCATCCCCCTACCGTCATCAGATTAATGGAACGGTTGAAGCAACTAGTAAGAGTCTTAAGATAATCATCGTGAAAATGTGTCAATCGAACCAAGATTGATCAAAAAAGCTACCATTCACACTATGGGGGTGTTGTACTTCAAATACAGTTTTTCATTAGAACTATTCCCCACTCCTTAGTATATGGCATGGAAACAGTCTTACTAGTTGAAAGGGAAATCCCATATCTCAAGGTATTGATGGAAAGTCAATCGATAGAAACATACTAAGTCCGTTATCGATACAAAGAACTGAACCTGATTGAAGAAAACAACCTAAAAGTTCTGTACCACGCGTAAACTTATCAGAGAAGGGTCACTCACACGTTTGACAAGTAGGTCAAAGTTTGTTATTCACAAGTCGAGGATTTAACCATCAGACTTCAAAGAAAATTAAGCACCCCTCCTCGACCATAAGAGGAAGTCTGAACCCAATTGGAAAGATTCATACTTCAAGATCATGATAGAATTGAACTACCAGAGTCAACCAACCTTGACCAGATCAAGCGGTACTACATTTAAGGAGACCATCTTTGACCAAATCAATTTTTCTTGCTACCCAGTTCAACATCTTCTTTCTCCGCCCTTTGCAGCCTTTTTCAAAAAAGAAAAAAAAAACTTTTTTTTCTCAACCCGATTACTTAATTTAGGGGAGGGAAAAATTCGAACTACGTTTTGGTTTGATCCCAAAATTCTAGGATACGTAGGCAACCTGAGAAGTTACTTCAGGCCCAACCACATCAAAATGAAAAAATAGATTCCCCTAAAAAAATTCAAATAAAGAAATATTGTCAAAGTGGGGAAGATAATTAAAAAAAGAAATTTTTTAAAAGAAATGCCATACAAGGGGTATTTGGGTTTTTGAGCCTCAAAATTCCTTTCTTTTTATGCCCAGTCCTAAGCCTACCTATAAAAGTCCTCCTAAGTACTGTGTGAAAAAGTCAAGGAATGTAGGAAAGCATGATCAGATAGTAACTCCAGAAGTTCAAAAAGAAAAGAAAATGAAAAAAAGGGGCCTGCTTGGTTGAAAACCCGAAAAGGCGATTTAGGAAAAAATTGAGGCAAGCTCGCAAGGTTGAAAATCCGAAAAGACGGCCTTGGCAACAATTAGAGCAAATAAAAAAGCCTAGGTTGAAAACTCCAAAAGGGTGACTTAGGCAAAAATTAAACAAGCTCGCAAGGTTGAAAATCTGAAATGACAACTTTGACAACAATCAGAGTAAAGTAAAAAAGAAAAATGCTCGTTAAATCGAAAATCTAAAAAGACGATCTAGGAAAAAGCTAGAACATGCTAGCTAAATTGAAAACCTGAAAGGGTAATCTAGACAAAAGTTAAGCAACAAAGAAAAATGGAAGGAAATCTCCATTGAGTTGAAAAGCTAAAAAGACGGTCCAAGCTGAAATATCAGAAGTTCAAATAACCAAATTCAGGACTCAGCTTAAACCAAGCAAAGTCTCAGAAGCCACAAATATCTTGTCTATGATTGATCTGAAAAAATTTTGCTTCCCTAAGTGAACCAAAGGGAGAAGGGTGAATTCGATGATGAATCTCAAAAGAAAATGTTTTGTTCTCTTGAGCCTGACTCAAAATCTTCAATATAAATAAATCAAAATTAAAAGTTAAATCTTTATTGCGCTTGTGGTAATCAAATATTTCAAAGAAATGGTATTTTTTTATAGCATGTAGTGTTCCCCTTTACACTAGGGGTATTTATTTTTCGAGTTGTGTTTAATTATCTTCAGTGCAATGTTTCCTATTAAACTAGGGGCATTTTGTTTCTAAGGTTGATCAATGATAATCCTAAAGGATAATGGGAACCCTGAATTCAAGGTTACCCTCTTAATGGAAATTTTATTTGAAAACCCTTGAGGTTCAAAAGAAGTTAAAATTCATAAAATTTTGAAAGACTTTGAGGTTCAAATAAAAGAGTTTCTAATTTCATATTTGATTTTGCCCAGAGATTAACTCATTATCCTTTCACCTAGAATAAGAGATAGGGCATTCTTTCTTTCTCAGATTCAATCATTCTTTCCCAGATCTATTCAGTCCCAGATTCAATCATTATTTCCCATATCTATTCATTCCCAGATTCAATCATTCTTTTCCAAATTCATATTCAGTCATTCTTTCCCAGATCTATTCATTCCCAGATTCAATAATTCTTTTTTCAAATCTATTCAATCCCAGATTCAATCATTTCTTTCCTAGACTCATTCATTCCTTCCCAGTTTTACTCAGTCATATGTCACCGAGGGTTTTCTTGAAATTATGCTCAGATGCTGTCGAGGCTTATCTCGGATTTTGTTCAATTACCGTCAAGGGTTATCTCGGATTTTGCTCAGATGCTGCCGAGTGTTATCTCAGATTTTACTTAGTAGCCGTTGAGGGTTATCTTGGGATTTTGTTTAGTTGCAGCCGAGGGTTATCTCAAATTTTACTTAGATGTTGCCGAGGGTTATCTCGAATTTTGTTCAATTGCCGCCGAGGGTTATCTCGGATTTTGCTCAGATGTTGTCAAAGGTTAACTTGGATTTTGTTCAGTTGCCGCCAAGGGTTTTCTTTGATTTTGCTCAGATGCCGCCGAGGGTTATCTCGGATTTTACTCAGTTGTTGCCAAGGATTTTCTTGGATTTTGCTTAGTTGTCGTCACGGATTTTCTTGGATTTTGCTCAAATGCCGTCGAGGGTTATCTCGAATTTTGCTCAGTCGCTGCCAAGGGTTTTCTTGGATTTTGCTCAGATGCCGCCGAGGGTTATCTCAGATTTTACTCAGTTGCCGCCTTGGGTTATCTCGGATTTTGCTCAGTTGCCACCAAGGGTTTTCTTAGATTTTGCTCAATTGTCGCCGAGAATTATCTCGGATTTTACTCAGTTGCCGCCAAGGGTTTTATTAGATTTTGTTCAGTCTTAGATTTTGCTCAATTGTCACCGAGGGCTATCTCAAATTTTGCTCAGATGCCGCCGAGGGTTATCTCGGATCTTGCTCAATTTCCACCAAGGGTTTTCTCGGATTATGCTCAGCCAGTTACTACCGAGGGTTTTCTCGAATTATGCTCAACCAGATACCGCCGAGGGTTTTTTTTTTATTTTGCTCAGATTTTACTCAGATACTTCATTACTCTTTCACCCCGAGTAGGTATAGTAGAACTTTTATTTCACCCCGAGTAAGTAGAGTAGAACTTCCAAAAAATTAGTTCATTACTCTTTCACCCCGAGTAAGTAGAGTAGAACTTCCAGAAAAATAGTTTATTACTTTTTCACCCCAAGTAGGTAGAGTAGAACTTCAAGAAAAATAGTTTATTACTCTATCACCCTGAGTAGGTAGAGTAGGACTCCCAGAAAATTAGTTCATTACTCTTTCACCCCAAGTAGGTAAATTAGGACTTGAAAAAAAAAAAAAAATTTATTACTCCTTCACCCAGGGTATGTAGAGTAAGATATTCAACTTTTACTCAGATAATGCTCAGATTATGCTCAGATATGCTTAGATTTTACTCAATTTTTGTATAAATTTCACTCAGATCCTCTGAGATTTATCTCAAATACATACGTGCACATTTGTTCCATTAGTCAAGGAGAATTTCCTAAAATCGAGGACCTGACAACTTTTAGTTCGAAGAGAGTTTTATGCTCAAGGATCTGATCCTGTAACGTGATTCTCGGACCATTTCTTTTCATAGATTAGTACTTTTGACTGATTTTGAGTCATGTTTCAGTTCTTCAACTATAAAATTAGGTGGCGATTCCCAAACACCAAAAAAAGAGGATCTGTAACCTGCGAATCGTGGGAGCTTTCAGTGGCAACTCCACTGGGGATATTTTTAAGATCAAATTCGAAAAAATCCCAAATTTTGGTGCATTGCCAAATCGACGTAATTTTATTTATTTATTTATTTTTATTTTTATTCTTTTGGCTTGATTGTAGATCATTTGTTTGGATTTTGGGTATGTTATTTTTAATTTCTTGTATGGTCCAATTGAGGGTCACTTTTGATGACCTTAAATAATTCAAGATTTCAAAGGTTAATGAAATAAGGATGGAATGATGGTGGTTGGGATGAGAAGCTATGGATATATTTTTTTTAAATAAATAAATAAATAAATTCTTTTCAGTCGGTGTTGCTATGCGTGGCATGCTGTTAGTAACAGCAAAAATAATTTTTTTTTTCTTTTCCAATTGATACAGTTTTGCTTAATAAAAAGACCTCAAAGAGAAATTTTTTTAATAAAAGGTCTTTTTCTCTCTGCGATTCTTCATTCCTCTTCTGAATTCTTTGACATTCTTGATTCTTCCTCCACTCTCCTTCTGTGATTTTTGATTATCCTCTCTTTCAATCATAAAGACTTGATGTTTTTCATGATTCTCTCCAATCACTTGGAATATCTTTTGGGGGCATGATCTTCTACACTCTAAACCCCAATGGATTTTAAGGAGAAACCACAGTTCAAAATTCAACTTTACACGGTGTAAGTTCTCGCATTCAGGCAAGTAATCTTGAAACTAAGAGAATTCTCATACAACTATTAGTTCTGATTTCAATTATGAAGAAACTTGTTTTCTAAGAAAGGTTTTCAAAGAGAAGACAAGTATCATGGAGGATGCTTATGAGCTCTTGATAATTGTTGTTCTTACAATGTTTGTGGAGGCTCGGTTTGTAGGTTTTGATTTTGAAACAAAAAAAGAGAATGAATGGGTTTCATCTTCCGAAACTTTGGGCCTCGAATTTTGTTATGATGTCTGTTAGGAATACGGTTCTTGGTCTTCTTGATTCTGATGGGATTGCCATTGAAACAATGGTTCTGAAGTTTCAAATTCTAGGGGGCGATATTTTTGCCAGATTCTCTTCTCTTAGGGCTTCTTCATCTTCGATTACAACTACTCATTCTCTTCGCCATCTCGAGCTTCGCATGGATAACTTTCTAGAAAAGGTGCTTCTCTCCAAGATCCTTTAAAGTTGGACTACATCGACTCTTCATGAGAACTTTTGGAGTCTTTGAGGCTCTGGGGTGTCCTCTTGATTCGTTCCCCTAACTGGGGTTCCTTCAAAAAGTTATGTAGTCTTGAAATTGTCAGGATGAGATTGAAGGATACTTCACTGTCTGATGCATTTCAAGCTTGCCCAAATCTTATGAACTTGTCTTTGCTTGGATATGATGGGTTACGATCTGTTTCGATTGAATTAGAATAGCTGGAGCAGTGTAGATTGGATTTTTAGGGGTTGGGTAATTGTTCTATCTTTTTAAATTCCCCCAAAATTCAAGTTCTTAAGGCCCAAGATTGTAATTGGATTCGAGTTAATCAGACCCATTGATTAAAAAAAATCTCTCAATCGCCAATAATACGGGTAGAATTTGCAAGGTTGATTTTGGGAAATTTGAGGCTCTAAAGTTCTTGGCCATCAGAGGGGTTCAATGGTTGTTGTGAGTGTTGTGGGTTGGAAACAATAAAAAAATAATAATAAGATGATGTCATGCACATTCGTTGTGTTGTGAGTGTTGTGCTGGCAGCAACACATTAAAAAAAAAGATTGCTTTCCTCACTAGTTAGTAAGATTTCAAATCTTGCTAAAGGTCATTGACCTCACCGCGTGGCATCCAAAAGTGATCCAATGCCACGTGCTTGTGGCAGATGAGATTCTAAGAACTTTTTTATAAAAAAAAAATTTAAAGAAAATTCTTAAAAATTAATCTTCATTTTGAATTTTGATTTAAAATTTGATTTCATAGCCACTCATTTTCAAAACATTGGATCAAAGTTAAAAAATGTGAATTTCACTTTTGGATCCAAGCTTTTCCATTAAATCTAGAAGGTTGAGACATTGGATTGCCGACATGATAAACCACGTTGGTTTAATGACCCTTAACAAAATTTTGAAATCTTATTGTGTTAGCCAAGCTAATTTGGTTCTCACCCAAAGTGTTCTTTGGTAACAAACTTGATTAAACGGGGGAGTTTTTGGGTTAAAAATGCAACAAGTCTGCTAGGTAAATATAAAAAAATTCTTTTCTTTGAAAAAATCAATTTTTTTTTTTAAATAAAAGAAGAGAAATCCTCACTCCCTATCTCCACAACTATCTATCTATCCTCAATTCAATATTCATTGAAATCTCGATTTGTTTTGGGTTGCCCAAAACGATTTTTGGTTGGACCACAAAAAAAAAGTTTTCCTTGTACTGATTGGTTGTTGATCAATTATTTTTAATGTTGTAATCTTTTGCCTATTTGATATGCCATGATCCTGATTGTTATACATTTTGATGCACATGCCTTAATCTTGATATTGATGCTTTGGATATTTATGTTGTATGATCATATTTTTTTAATATCCATATTTTAGTGATGTGATCTGGCCCACGGGCCCATTTATTTGAAAAATGCCCCAGGCCCAACCCACCCTATTTTACACACACCACTAGGATTTTTATTTTATTGCATGGTATGCTTGCATGTCCCTTATAGCCAATGTGGCACTAGTACGTGGCCAGGTCTCCTCATTAGACGCAACGTCATTCATGAAAATCACAACTCCAGTCATGTACCTTTATGGTATATAAAATTAGGGCATCAGTACCGTTCGATCAGGTAACTCTGAAAGGTATATCGATGCACCCACGTTGGAGCGACCTGAGCCTTTGTCCTATTGTAAGCCACAACGTCACATCTCCCGATTGCCAACATAGTAGTAGTACGTGGTCGGTCCCCTTGTGGGATGCTAAACTATTTATGAAAGCTACAACCCTAAATTTGTACTTATATGATATATCAAAGCTAATCTAAGTTACACTAATTGTACTTCTTGGTCAAAATCAGTGCCTAAGAGAGATCCTGTCCCGCTGTACTTCCTGTACTAGGGGGATAAACGACGTTTATTCTAGACGAGAAGTAGCTTAAGAGTGTTTTTGCTCAGCATCATGTGTCACCTCTTAATTGGGGATTAAACTGGTTGCTTTCGACTTTAGAGATTTGGGTTGGAGTCTTAGATTATCACCTATACAGTATATCAAATCAAGTTAACTCGTACTATCTGATTGATTATACTTGAGAGGTATATAGTTGCACTTGGACAAGGGTGGCTAGATAAATTGCATTGCATGTAGTAAACCTAGATTCTAGGAGCCTTCGTATAGATCACGACCCTAACTGATTATGGGTGTTCTCGGGTTGTTCTATTTAATCGAACCAACAGGTAAGTGGGCGGACTGGTCCAAACCATTCAAACTAAACCCGCAATATCGGTTCAACCCAATCGGTGAAATGTACCGATCAATTTGAACTAATTACACCAATTGGCCCCATCGACAAATGGATCAAATTGATCAACACCAAACTGGTTGGACCAATTGATTTTACTTTCAAAAATTCAAACTATTTTTTACCAAAAAGATTCAATCTTAAAGTCAAATTAATTTGTCTGATCAAAGATTTTATCCCAATCAGGGGTAGATCCGTGACTAATCTTTTTCATCTTCTTGGTAGTATAGACTTATAGTGCATTTTAATTCGATATTTTCTATCAAACTTGGGCTAATTTATATCAAAATATTAATCATATGGCTAAGAGTCAAACCTTTAGAATCAATGGTTAATCTTGGTTTATTTTCAATTAAGTAATAATTGCTCCTACACGTTCTAAATCGCCATCTGTGCCACTTTGGATCCGTCAAAAGAGTCGTCTTTCCAGAGTACCAATGCCAAGTCCAAGTAGTCTACTCTTACACCATAATATTATGCCCATCCGCCCAGAAGGACCTCCCTGCTTTATAGATAAACGTCCCTGAGTTTCCTTTTAGTTCCAGTTCAGTTTTCATCAGTCTTTAAATTCAGTTGGTCATTTCAGTTATGTTAATTTTTGAGTTTTAGTCGAGTTTGTCAGTTTATGTTTTTTTAATTCCAATAAAATAAAGAATCTTCTAATTATTATGTGTGTAATAACGATTTGAGCATATTAACAAACATGAAGAATGACTTAGAACTCACTAATCGTACTTGATAAATATTGAAATTGAAGAGTATACTTAAGAAGTACAAATTGGTACTACATTATTCTCAGGGGAACATGAGAGAATAATAAATTTACTTGAGAAATTCAACAACATTCCTACATGGCCTCATAAGGATATATATTGATAGATTGCATCAAATAGATCAAGACATAAAATCAAAAGGTGATTTTCAAAGTCAAAGTTTATCGATCAAGAATGATGTAGTTGAAACCATCTATAAGGGATTCATCATGTTTTTCACTCAAGAGGGAAGAGATCTCATTCGCAAAAGAATATGATTTTTTTTTTAAGTTTGGAAAGGGTTGAACGAGTCAATGTCAAATACAAAGAACCCAGTCATACTCAATTTCGTAAAAGAAGATTGAAGATTCCTCCTTCTCAGAAGAAGACTTTACTCGACAGAGTAATCAAAATATTGAGTTCGTAGGACCTTGACCAAATCAAGTAGCATTTCACCAAAAGGGCCCTTCTTTGATTGAACCATTTTTCTGTCTTACCAAGAAAAATATAATCTTTTTAGCCCCTCACAGCCTCTGAAAAATCAATAGCCTCTTTTTTCTAAACCACACCAACGAACCTCAAGAGAGAAGTCTAGGTATGAACTACGTTTTGACCTAATCCCAAAAGAGAAAAGAAATATTTTGAGTATGTATGCAACCTGAGAAGTCACTCGATGCCCGATTATGTAAAAAAAATATTCTCTTAAGAAAAGTATCATCCAAAATGAAAATCCCTTATGGAAAGGTTCGAAAGAAAATAATGTCAAACAAGGAGCATTAGAAAAAGAGAATTAACAAAATTGATAGAAAAGAAAAGAATGTCAAACTAGGGGTATTAGAAAAAAGAGTCAAAAGAATTTAGAGTAAAGAATGTCAAACTAGGGGTATTAGAAAAAAGAGTCAAAAAAATTTAGAGTAAAGAATGTCAAACTACGAGCATTCAAGGAAGTCGAGCTTTATACTTTTTCTTTCTACACCATGTCCTAAGCCCACCTATTAAGTCTTCTTGAATGCTAATTGACTTGGTTAAGGTCCAGGGAACCAAGAAGTTGTCGAGTTGAATATTCAAGATTATCAAGAAAAAAAGTAAAGCTTACTAAGTTGAAATCTGAAAGGATGACTTAGGCAAAAGTTAAGGCATAACCATTAAAAAAGAAGGCCTGCTAAGTTAAAAACTGGAAAAGACGGTTTAGGCAAAAATCAAGGTATCCTCAGAAAAAAAGAAAAACAAAACCCACTAGATTGAAAATCTATGAAGGCAACTTAGGCAAAATTAGGGTATACAAAAAAAATGAAAAATCTTATTGAGAAGAGAAATACAAAAGGAGGTTGTTGAGTTGGTTATTCAAGATCATCAAGAAAAAAAAAGCCCATTAAATTGAAAATTCGAAAAGACGACTTAGGCAAAAGTTAGGATATAATCATAAAAAAGAAAGCATGCTAAGTGGAAAACCTAAAAAGGTAACTTAGGCAAAAATCAAAACATCTTCAGAAAAAAAAAAACAAAATCCGCTAGGTTGAAAACCTAAAAATGCAACCTAGGCAAAAATTAAGGTACCAAAAAAGGGAAAGGAAAAATCCCATTGAGAAGAAAAATTCAGAAGAAATTTTACTAGAGAATGTAGAAAATTATTCAAGCCACAGCATTCGAGAGCTCACATCCAACGAAAATAATGTTGAATTTGACAAAACTCGAAAGTCATCTTGAGCATTTTTTATTTTTAAGAATTTGTTTACTTGTCTAAGTGTTCACTAAAGGAAAATGTAGAACCATTGACCACATTGAAGAAAAAATCTTCTATTCCAATAATTATCAAGATTTTAAGTCCAACTCAAATATTTCTCAAAAGAAATTTGAATGAAAATGATCAAATTCCTTATTGCACATATAATAATCTTAAGAGTCTTGAATTTAAAAGAATGTTGATTCTTCTATCACTCATTTATTAAAGTTCATGGTTGCTCGTTTTCAAGTGCAATCCATTCTATCAGTTTCATAGTCAAATTTTAGTTAGAAGGCAACCTTGAAATTAGGGGTATTTCTTAAGAATAATTGTGATTCCAAAGTTTTCATTATTAATCTCATGATTAAAAAGGAAAATCTTATTCAAAAGTCTAAAAGTTCAACGAAGCCTAATGATAATTATGAATTTAGATGCATGATAAGCTAATAACGGCCCAATCTCCCAATCTTTGAGTTCGATAATATCGAGTCTTTTGCTAATCCAAGCATGAGAAACGTAGTTCTAATAAGTTCAAGTCCGAGAAATGAGACTCCAACTTAAACATGATTTTTTAAGTTCCTACAAACCTTAGCCCGAGAAGTGTGGCCTCGATAAGGTCGAGTCCAAGAAACGAGACTCTGACTTTTTTGAATTATAGAATGAGTTGGATTTTTTAAGTTCCTACAAACCTTAGCCCGAGCAGCATAGCTCCATTAAGTTCAAGTCTACAAAACGAGACTCTAACTTGAATATGATTTTTTAAGTTCTTGTACACCTTAGCCCAAGAAGCATGGCTCCAATAAGTTCTAGTCTAAGAAACGAGACTCCAACTTGAATAGGATTTTTTAATTTCCTATACACCTTAGCTTGAGAAGAGTGACTCCAATAAGTTTGAGTCCGAGAAGCAAGACTCTAACTTGAATAGGATTTTTTAAGTTCTTGCAAATCTAAACCCGAGAAGAGTGGCTCTAGTAAGTTCGAATCCGAGAAATGAGACTTCAACTTTGGTAGGATTTTTTAAGTTCCTACAAATCTTAGCCTGAGAAGGTGGCTTCAGTAAGTTCGAATTCGAGAAACGAGTCTCCAACTTTGGTAGGATTTTTTAAGTTCTTGGAAATCTAAGCTCGAGAAGCGTGGCTCCAGTAAAACGAGAGTCAAACTCTTTCGAACTCTAAAAAAAAATTTCAAATAGGATTTAACGAAGTTCTTACATCACTTGATTTTGATAATGTTATGACTCTAATCTTGCTATAATTGCATTATTATTTTCATCGCATAAGTGTACTTTAATTTGAATCATTATTGTTAGTGAAAGAAGATCTCTAGGACCTAACACTTTTTAATCGATGAGAGTTTATTCTCAATGAGTCGATAGAATACTCCGCAGGCATCACATCATTACACACACGTGCACATTCATGACATTTGCCTCAATCAGGGAGAATTTTTAAAAATTCAAGGATCTGACATCGTCAGTGAGAGTTTAGGCTCGAGGACCTAACAAAATTTTAGTTCGAGGAGAGTTTTACCCTCCAATCTGAACGTCTCGATGAATTACTAAAACAAGCTACAAAATAAACTCTCATAGCTTTGACATTAGGATATCGCACTATCTACCAAAGTAGATTTGCACCCCATTTTTGCACTCGCCTAATTAATCAACTCATCAACCCGATTGCGACAGTTGCCAATGATGGATAAATATTCCTTTGTTTTTTATTTGTAACTAGATATGTTTCAAAAATTTGAATGAGGTATCTCAAGCAAGCAAAACTTTAAAAATCACGCTACACTAAGAAAGTATGACCCAAAATCTAAAAATCATCATTCCTTAGTAAAAAGAAGCTTTACGAGAAAAATCACTATAAATAATCAAATTACCAAAATACCCCTAATATCAAAACATACCTAGAGCCTACGTTATGCTTTGAAAAATTCTTTCGAACACATAAAACAATAAATTAAAACCAAATAAACTGTTTCTCCAATTTTTATAAAATTTGACAAAATTATGAAAACGTTCTAATAAAGTCCACGAACATTTCACGCAGAGAAAATCTATAAATGACACAAACAAATATTCCCATTGAATTCCTTACAAAAAATTAATTTTAAAACATCCCAAAATATTGAAAAATGACATCTCAACTCAAAAGTCTTCTTTGAGGGCAAAACGATAATTTTTCTAATCCTAAAAATTAAAAATAAAAAACGAATAATTAAAATATTAATGAACGTAAAGTGAAACCTTAATAAATTAAATTTAAAATTTTAAATAAATAAATTTAATTAATTAAGTCCACGGGCCAAATTTTAAGTGGTGGCCCACTTACTGAAGTGGAGCTCACATAATATTTTTTAAAAGACCTCTCCATTTAGGGGTCCCAAAGAATTAAAAATAAGGGTTCTCCAAAAAACTTAAAAATATTCATTGTACGTAAGATTCAAAATCCTAATTAAACATCTTAACTTTATCTTAAAGAAACCTAGTCAAATTGAAATTTTTTCAAAAAACTCTATAAAAAGGAGCTTCCACAACCTAATTTGGTAGGTCAAGAAAAACTCTAGGAAAACGAGGTCAAAAACTCTCTCCAACTTTTCCAAAATTCTAAATTTGAAGTTCCAAGTCCCTACCTAACACCCAAATACCTAAAAATCCTCAAAATACCCACAAATCCTCAAAACACCTAGAAACATCAAAAATATATTCAGATCAAGGAGGAGAATATCTCATCTCGAAAATCAAAAATGCAACTAGTGACAGAGACAAAAATAGAAAGATTCATATGAGGAATGCACTCCACCAGTTCTGAGGGAATCAACCTTTGTAATTATACAAAAAAACTATTTTATTTAATTATTTTATTCTTTTTAGGTCATTTTTTACAATGAAATATTTTAGGGTATAATAGAGATCGACGTTCATCAGACAGGATTGGTGCCTAACACTTTTCAATCTTGTAATGTGATCCCCGAACCTTTTTTTTCGTAGATTAGTACTTGTAATACCCCAGATTTTTGACTCGTATCTCGAAGAAGCCAAAAGGTGATATTTCGAGGAAAATGCCAAAGAAGAAAATTAAAGTAAAACACTCAGATATTGTTTCGATCATTTTTAATGAAAACCTACTCTGCCATTAGATTTAAATAGGTCGAAATATGTACTTTAGCCTGTAAGCAAGTTCCAATTCGAGTTCGGATGAAAAAGTTATAAAATCCTTGAATTTCGCGTTAAGTGGGACCAAAACAGTGAAATTTTGTTAGAGAGAGAATCAGGAAAATTTGACCTCACCGTTAGGTTTGTAACAAAAAATTATTCGAAATGGAATACTCACATGTTATTTTCGAGTTCGAATGGTCAGGATTTCGTCGAAAATAGAAATAAGTAGAAAAATACAAAAATGCCCTCCAACTTTTGTTATAAATAGAAACAACTCATTTCTTTTATTAACTTTCTACTCTCCAACTCACAAAAGGTCAACCCATTCTCCAAACTTAGGGTTTCAACCCTTCCCATCAAGATCTATTGCAAACGAGTTCGAGTTGAACCTCGACGAAAAATGAAAAATCGTCGGTGTTGTCGAGCTCCACGTTCTCACCCCATCCAACCTCCATTTTCTTTCATTTCTCTTAGACTCCCACTAAAAACCAGCAATAGGGGTTTTGATTTTACCCACTTGGAGTTCAACCTAGTTTGAAGAAGAGTGATCCATTGTTATTGAGGGAGGAGGGACACCTCTATTGAAGGTTTCACAACTAACCCGACCGTTGGACCCCGAAGTTCAACCTTGAGTCCTTGCTGCCAATCCTTGATTTTCGAGTTAGTTAAGTGTGTCCAACAACCACAACCAAGTAAGGGACTCTCGATTCTTATTAATAACCGTAGATTTTGAAAAATTGCATTTAGGGATGTTTCGAAACTTGTGTATGTTTTAAATTTATAGAATGTCACTTAAATTATTTCAAATTCATGCTAGAAATCGTTATGTTTGATGTGTTTTATCATATTTTAAGTATTTAATTTGTGGGTGGGTTATTAGAATCGAAAACAAGTGAAAAACGAAGAAAAAATAGAAAAATTCATGAATTTTCAACGTTCTGACGGTGCCGTCGTACTCTAGCCATGGTGCCACCGTGAGCCACTATGAAAATCAAAAAGTGCCCGAAAAATTTTTCTGATATTTTTTTTGGATTCTTCATGCTTTTAACATGCCAAAACGACTACTTATGGCCCTCGTAACTCTAAACGAAGCAGAAAAAAATAAACAAATTCGCGTGATATTTTTTGCATTACTTTTAATTAGGTTACAAAATTACATGGCCCTTCTTATGTTGTCGAGGGCCTCCATTTATGAAAATCCATTTTCAATTTCAACAATTTTGAAAAATTGAATTTCTGACACTTAACCAAATTTTCATTAATTTTTCTAGTTTTAGTTTTGGCAGTTTGCCTTCTCATACCTATTGGGACCTCATTTTGAATAAACCTTGATGGTTTTCGATGGAAAGACCAAAAATGACTTTGGAAGATTGAAAATGAATGGTTTGATTTGAAAAGACGAAAAGTGAGAATGTCGAGAGAATGAAAAAATGGATGAATCGGTAAAATGTCAGAGTCACACCCGAGAGGTGATGTTTGCATTTTACATTGTATGTTGTATGTGTAAGTTCCATGTTTTGTCAATCCCGAGACACATGTTGAGTATCGGATCGATTTGCCATTGAAGACATATGAAGACTCCATTAAAGCTGCTCAACCGTACATGCCTCGACAAAAAGCTTCCATGTGTGTGCACAAAGCCTAAGAGGTAATGAGACTACCTAATACCATTTTCCAACACTTAGATGATTGATAGGTCGACCCGTTGTAATTAGGAAAACTCTTTCCTCGACCCGTTCGCTCATCGGACCTTTTGGGAATCGAATATGGACATAGAGGGGACATTAAAGATTTGACCACCCTAAAACCATTTTCAGTCATTGGTGTTTTATAGGTGTCATTATATAGGTAAAATCTAGCACACCTTCGAACCGTTTCGACGTCGGACTTCCCGAAAGCTCGTTTTGACAAAAAATGATAAAAAGGGTATTTTGGTCATTTTATCCATTTTATCATGGCCCCACCCCTTGGTGAAAATTTGGGGATATTCTAAATAGTGATATCTATCAGCTCCCCGAACGGTATACAAATCGGAGCTACCATTTGAAAGTTATGGTCAAAACACTCTGCGGGGGCATTTTGGTAATTTACTGATGTGCCTTACTTGTGGCTGACGGTGCCACCGACAGTCCTGACGGTGCCACCGACAGCAAGCGCTCAAACGGTCATATTTATGACCGTTGAGCCTCGAATTTGCTCTCTTCTCATATATAACAACTCCAACTCTTTCATTTGGGTTGGTTGAAGCTTGAGAGAAGGAAACCCTCCATTTCTACATACTTTTAACCCTCTCTCTAGCCATGGAAGGGCTCAAACTTCATTGAAAATCCTTTTGACCCTTAGCCCTTCCTTTGGATCAATCCTAGAGAAGATTGCCTCTCCTTTCTTCACATTTTGAGAGTCTTCTCTACTTTCATGAGAGTCTAACTTAGGTGAACCCTTCAACATTCCTAGACTTCTCATTTGATCCCTCTCCGCCCATCAAACGTCACCTTGCACACACATTGGTACATTCATAGAGCAAGGAGCAAAAAGAAGATGATGGTAGGAGTAATTACAAGTAGCCGACAAACTCGAAAGCTTGATTGGAAGATTCAACCGTCGAGACGTACTTGTAAGCTCAAGGACTCCAAGAACTCAAGATCTCCATTGACAAATCTTTTGAAGTTGAGTGAGTCTTTGATTTTGTTTTTAATTTTAAAAATATATGTATGTGGTTACTTGGTTCAGCCCTCAAAAAACCAAGCTCTTGATTAGAATCGAGGATTCTTGACAAGAGTAGAGGTTTGTGAGTTTCCGAGGAGCAAAACTCACAATTTCGAGAGAATGCGTTCTTTCGATCTTAAGGTTTTAGAATTTAGCCTATGTATAAAAAATTCTATGTAAAAGGTTTGAGGTGAACCATAAACCCCTTTGATAGTGAACACCAAGTTCCTAGGTAGGAATCTTGAGAGTGGATGTAGGCACGTTGCCGAACCACTATAAAATGCTTGTCTCGTGTTGTGTGAAAATGCTTCTATTAGTTTATACTTAGATGAATGTATGCTATGAATGAATACTATGCTAAGTATGTCATACGATGAATGTTTATATTCTAAGAAAATTTCAATTGCATTACAAACTAGAGACTTGCCATAAGAATGGATGTAAGCACATTGTCGATCCATTAGATGACGTATGTTTTGTGCATGTGTTTATAATTCCGCAATTTACACTTGAATGTTTTGAATGTCATGCGATGCCATAAAATGCCGAATAGGTAAATCGTATATGAATGTGTCATTGAATGACATGATTAAATGAATGATTAAATTTCAAGTGTATTTTCATTAAATGCATCTTAGAGACATAGTTCCAATCGAGGCTAAGTGAATGACTTAGAACACATAGTCAAATTATCAATCTAAGTTAAAATTGGTGAGAAATCGAAAGAAATTTTAATTATCCTATGTCACCCCCCCTCTAGACTAGATATGGTACGAAGCACGTATTTTCAGTATGTAGGTTGGTGAAAGGATATCCAGGTTATTAATGAAAGGGTTGCATGTTTATTTAAATTTATGTTGACATAGAGGCTCCAAGTACTGTTGTTTATTTTAGACCGGGTGGCTACAGTTGCATGGTAGGAACTGGATATCCATTCTCAACCCTGTTCTGTTAATTTCTCTTTTGTTTTAAATGAAAAATAATATATAAATATATATATATATATATATATATATATATATATATATATATATATATATATATATATTGTGAGCTGTTAAAGGGTCTGTGAATGCCTGAAGGGATAGTGTGTCACATCATCCGGATGGATGTACTATCTTGGGATGTACGGTAGGGACCACCAAGCTCATACGTGGTATGGGACACGTATGAGAGTGGAGTCACAACTGGAATCCGGGTTCATTCATTTCTTATCTTTACTAGTGAACGTGTATTGTAAAGGTGGTCGTATACGAATTGAGTGTTTATTTTGGGAATCACATGCATGCCTGATAGGCATAGCCGAAGATGATTAGTTAGTTATCACTAACAATCTAGTAGTAGTCGAACGTTCCAACACATCGAAAAGAAATCCATTGCTTACGGTCACATCAAACGGCCAGCCTGAGCCAGATAAATGGTCTCGCAAACGTGGTAAACAGCAACCAACCACAAAATCAGGAACTACGATGTTATTGAGGAATATCATGTCCTGACTGGGAGCGATCCAGTCTTGAATCCCAACTCTTTAATTCCAATACTCCACCACTTGTACTATGTATCTGTTGTTATATTTCGAAGTATAAACAGAAAAGCATGTCTATTGTTCCAATGTTGTTATTTAAATTTGTATAAAAATGAAAATGTATAATGAGTATTGATGATTGATGTGATGTGAACTTTTAAATTGTTTAGCTGCTCATCCCTGGCTATATGTACCAGTTAATCGTATTTTTCTCTTGTAAAACTATACATATGTTGAACTGTTTAGCATGCTTACTCGATCATGTTTAGGGGAGGTTATTAATAGGAATTTGTTGTGGACTTACTAGGTAACCATCGTTACTCACCCTTTACTTCCATTTTTTTTAGTTTCAGAGGTTGCATTCGAAGAAGTAGCCATAGAGCCGTCGAGTGAGGATCATTTGGTGGGTCATACCAACGATCAGGGTTTGTTATCCGAGGAGCATTGGGACTACATTCACTAGGAGTCTGTTCATCTCAAGAGATGTATCTAGCTTTTTGGGGTTGAGTAATTAGTTTCATGTTAGGGCGAAAGTTTCTTTTTGTAATCCTATAAATTGTAAACTTCCGCACTCTGATCTAATTTCGTATTAGATATATTTAGTCTTCTGTTGTTATCTTGTGTATTTTTTTGGTGTACAGGATTTGTTATATTTAGACTATCAGGTTTTTGAGTTCCGTGGAACACTAACATAAATAGAGAGAGCCATGCCCAAATTTTGGGGTGCTACCTAGTACCTTGGGATTTGGCCTTGGGATTTGTGTTAGCATTTGGGGGGACGTCACAGTACTTTTGACCGATTTTGAGTCATGTTTCGGTTCCTAGATTGTAAAACTAGGCGGTGACTCCCAAACACCAAAAAAGTGGATCCGCAACCCACAGATGGATGACACTTTCAATTGTTTGTACATAGGTCTAACTGAGACCTATTGGAGTATGATAACATAGATAGTTGTAGATGCTTCCTTGACATATTGCCTCCTTCATTATTTGTTTGAGTAAATTGGACTTTATTTTCTTTTGAGAATACTTGGGGACCTTGATGCTGATTATGGACTTCCATATTTGATTTGTACGACTGGTGTTTCCAAGTCATATTATAGTTGGGAAGATAGTGTTAAGGATGTGAAGGATTTAATCTTGAACATGATTTATAGTGATTTTAAAGGGAATCCTAAGGAGGTTTGGCTGCCAAAAAGTGATAGAAGGATACGAACCCATAATGGTGATGACCTTTAAGATATTTAGGCTTTCATGACAAGTTATCATCCAAAATTTGTTATATTTCGTTGTGGTAATATTTGTGACATGAAAATGTACAGTTCTCATAGGTTTACGTATCAGTAAGGTTTTCGTCAACTCTGATTCCTTTTTCAAGATCTATGGATATATTAAAATTACATAGTTTGTTCTTTGACCTAGATAAAGAGCCAAGTCAAATTTTTTATTTCTCAAAAAATGAAAGACATGATTCAGCAATTTGATCAAAGTTATAAAGATTGGTGGGCGTAAGACGTAGTGCCTTATTTGGATGTACTTGATTTTTGTTTTCTTGAAGATAGTGTCTCTATTCAGAACTTTCATTTTGATGGGAAAGAAGGGGTTGAAATTTGTGATGCGCATCGTACATTGCTTGTGAAATTATGGGCTTTGTACCGTGTTTAAACCTAGAGGGGGTGAATAGGTAAATTAAAATTTATATTTTAATATCACCCCTCGAAGTTAGATTATGTCTCGATTATGCTACGATGATGGAAATGCACATGATTAATTTAATTTAAGGCATGAAATATTCTCAAATATTAGATATGCATGTCATGGCATCATGTAAATTCAGACATAGTGCATAATCGTAAATAAGATACGAGACTTATAGTGGTTCGACAACTTGACTACATCTACTACCAAATACCCTACTATCAAGTTCTGGGTTCCATTATGAAAATGGAGGTTTACAATTCACCTCGGTACCTTGCACATAATTTTTTAAGCCTAGGAAAAAATTTAAATCTTAAGATGGAGAGAATGACTTTCTCTCAAAATGAAATTTTTTTATTGGTAGAATCCCCAAACCGATTTGTTGAAATGAGGTACTACCTCATTCAAACTCTAAGTTTCGTTCTTTGGGAAACTTAGAACCTTGTTTTCTAGAGTAAAGTCCTTAACTCTTCTCCAGATTTTGATTTTGGGATGGAACCAAAAAACTCTTTTTGTTAAAGAAAATGAAATTTAATAAAAGATATACTCACAAGGACTAGACTCAATGGATTGATCTACTAAGATGTTGCGTTGAGTTCTTCACGTCCTTGAGAGAGTCATCTTCATCTTGATGTACTTCTTCCTTCAAATAGATGATCCAATCTTCTTTGGATTCACCAATGTGTGCATAAACAATGATGAAGTTGGATGAAGAGGTTCACCTTTGAAGAGGCTTGGGTTGAAGGTTATTCAACTAAGTGTAGAGCTTATTCAAACTTAAACAAAGCATGGGAAAATGGAAATGAGGTGTGGGCTTTCTCTAGAGGAATAGCCGTAAGAGAAATGAGCTAAAAATTACTTTTTTAAGCCATTTTCGAACTCCAAACGGCTATACCGGTAGAACCGATTTTTAAAAGCCTTCTACCAGTATTATTTGGTTGTTGCTGCCAGTGCTACCAGTTTTGGTAAACAATGTTATCGGGCATATTATAGAAATTCCTTTAGGAGGTATTTTGGCCATAACTTTCAAACGGTAATTTTGTTTTGCATGCCATTTACAGATATGATAGATATTACTATGTAGAACATCCCCAAACTGCCACCAAGGGGTGGATCATGGAAAAATAGGTAAAAAGATCAAAATACCCTTTTTGCCTTTTTTGATCAAATTGAGCTTTTGGGAAGGCCGGTGCCAAAATGATTTGGAGGTGTACTACATATTGCTAGATATTATCTATATAATTCCATCGAAAAGACACTAAGGACAAAAAATGGTTTTAGGGTGGTCAAATCTCTAATGTCCCCTCTATTACCATTTTCGATTCCTGAAAAGTACGATGAGAGAATAGGTCAAATAATGAGTTTTCCTAATCACTATGTGTCGTCCTATCACTCATCTAAATGCTGGAAAAATATCTTAGGTGGTCTTGTTACCTTTTGGGCTTCGTGGACACACATTAGAGGTTTTCATCAAGGCACGTGCAGTTGAGAAGCTTTACCGAAGTCTTTATTAATCTTCAATGGTAAATCGATCTGACACTCAACATATGTCTTAGAATTGACAAAATATAGAATTAACAGCTTGCTATACAAAACCACCTTGAAAAAAAATAATAGAATAAACATAAATTGAAGAAACGCAAAAGATTGTTACGAAGCCTACATTGAAATTATGTTTCAAAATAACGCTGTTAACTTCAACAACTATTCAAATATAACAAGGCAATATTCTTGGGGTTGATATTGTAAAATAGACTATTCATGATTCAAGCACTGCATTTCCATTGAAGCTGTTGTTCAAACTAAGCCTAATAGTACAAGAACGACTCTAGGTAGGTGATGTCGTCATCATCTCATTAGAAATTAATATATTTTTTACTCTCCTTATCTTGTGGGCAAGTAAGGAATCGAACCCAAGAGAAAAGGGGAATGTTACCAAGTTAGCAAAATGAAGTTAACCTAAGTTATAAATTTAAAATCTACTTTTGTATTTTTGTGAAGCAAAATGGAGAGTAGATGTTGCTAGAAAGTAAAGCAATAGAAAGGAGATTTATACTAAGAAAACAAGAGAAATAAAACCATTAATGATTATAGTAACCTATAATTAACAAATAAAATTGTAATTAAGTCTATCATTCTTTCCACTCAACCTCAAGAGTTTGGGGTGAACTCCTTGGTTGGAAGATATAGCATGAAGCTTAAAAAAATAATATAGTTTAGACTCATTTATTCATTAATGTGTGAAGTCCTTATCACCAAATATCTAGATTAAGCATATTCTATCTTGATCTTATCCAAGCATAAAATATCTAAGTTAAACATATGAGGTGTAGAGATTCATCTAAAGTTTTAATCTATTAGAGTTGGATAAAACCTTGAAAAGAATCCTATAAACATCATAAAAATATGGAAGGATAAATAAATATCACCGAATTAAATCTTTGTCCTAAGCTTCCTCCTCTCATTAATGGATGGAGTTTAGTCTATGGTCATTGTAAGGATACAAGAAGTAATGTGGTTACCAAGATACATTATTTCTTTAAGAAATTACAAAAGTTGTTGAAATAAAACCTAACTATAAAATGAAAATTATAGAAAAAATGACAAGGGCACTGGGGGAAAAAAAGAGAAGGGACAATGGCCCAATGATACTTTCCTAATTGGGAAAATATATTTATAGACTTGAGATGCTCTAAAAGGATCCAAAAATAGTCACCAACACTCTTGCGTATAATCTCACATGCAAAGCAAACTAGAGAATTGCTAAAGCGATCCATCCGAGGTGGACTACGCCACAATGCTTTGTGACTACGCCATATTTATCTAGAAGCATCCAGATCTCTATTTTTGTATGGTTGTTGGATTGGTCTTCTTGATAGATTGATTTGATATTCATTTCGATGGGTTGATCATTGACTTGTACAATAAACACACGCTATCAATTTTTTGAAAATTACAATTATTTTGTGTAATTAAACCTAATTAGAATAGTATAACATGAAATGTGATAAATTGAGGTTTAATATACTTAATTACCTAATTTAATGAAATAAGGATGAAAATCTAGATAAACGCCTGAGAAAAATATGGATAAATCAGTGTTTTGAGGCATTAATCACACCTCCAAACTTATCTTTTTCTAGTCCCTTAGAAAATAATTATGCCACTTTCACAATCATCTTGACTGCATTTAGCTAATGCAGCAAGCCCTTAAATCACTTGGTTGCCTCTAGTGGATGAGTTTGACTTGTAAGGATTTGTAGAGAATATACTCACAAAATTCAAAATAACTTTTAAAGTAATAATGGTAAAAATTAGTACTATATCCAAAAATACAAGTTCATTTAATATTTTTCAATCATTTGGAAGTAATTCCTAGTATAGAGTCTCAACTCTTATTTATCTAAATTGACCTTTAAGATATTGTAATTCTAACTTAGAAACTTTAGAGATTCGATTTCTTAGAGTAAGTTTCAACCTTCTAACTAGTTTAGAATAATTGGATCAACCTATCGACAAGTTGACCATTTATTTCTACTAAATTTTATGCAATCTTTAACATATGAGATCAATTATGGTTTTTCTTTTAGAACCTACCATTTTGGTTCCAAATCAGTAACTATTCCCAATGAGGGAGATAGCCAAGTTCTAGGCCTAATTAAAGCGAAAAACTATAGTATTCATCTAAAACTACTAAAATTACTAAAAACAAAAAAAAATAATGGATTGCCTCCTAGAAACGCTAAGTTTAACATTTTCAGCCAAACGAAAACTATATTAATTTTAAAAAATTAGTTCATCGAAGAGAAGAACTTCCTTTAGAGGTACATACTCGATATACGATTTGAGATTCTAGCCATTCATTTTGAAAGTAAATCCGACCTTAGGATTAAGAACTTCAACAACATCATGGTAGTAAACTATTTGAATAATAAAATGGCTAGTTTAGTGAGACTTAAAGTTTCTTGGAAAAAGGTGGAGTTTGTTGTTATACAACAAAACTATTTGACTAGATTTGAAATTTTATCGAAGAATATGCTTATCTTAATAAAAAATTTACGCTCTTTGTAGCATTTAGTACAATCATAAGAGTTATTTCTGATCTCTTCTAATTCATCGAGCTGTAATTTATGATTTTCACCAGCTTTATCGAGATTAAAGTTGAGGTACTTTATCGCCCAATATGCTCGATGCTCAAGTTGTATAGGGAGATGATTGGCCTTGCCAAAAACTAATCAGTAAGGGGACATCCCTATTGGTGTTTTGAAAGTAGTTTAATATGCCCATAATGTGTCATTTAATCTCAAAGACCAATTTTTTCATGAAGGATTGACTATTTTTTTAGAATGATCTTGATTTTCTTGTTAGAATCTCTACTTGTCCACATGTTCATGGATGGTAAAGTGTTGCAATTTTGTAAGTTATGAGGTATTTTCTCATCAACGATGTAAATATTTTATTATAGAAATACGAGTCACCGTCGCTTATGATAGTTCGTCGAGTACAAAATCTTAATAAGATGGTCTCCTTAACAAAGTTGATCATTACCTTGTAATCGTTCATTCTACATGCCACAATTTCTATCCATTTGAATGCATAATCAGCGACAACAATGATATATTGGTAACCCTAGGAGATAAGAAAGGTTCTTATAAAATTTATACCCCAAACGTTAAAAATCATGATGATCAGGATAGGATTAGGCATTTTATTTCTCTTGAAATTTTTTCCTAATTTTTGACATCGATTACAAGATTTGTTAAACTTGTAGGTAGTTCAAAAAATAGATGACTAGAAGAAACCGCATTACAAGATTTTCGCAGTGGTTTTCTTGCCACTAAAGTGCCTTTAGCAGGCATGATTATAACAAAATTCTAAGATATTGGCTTTCTTGTAGGTTGGAACACAACGTCTAAGGATTTAGTTGGGATAATACTTGAATAAGTATGGTTCGTCCCAAAAATACCATTTGATTTTTGAAAAGAGAAGAAGTTTCTCTTGCCTAGTCATTGAGTCTAGCAATTGACCTGTAACTACGTAGTTGACAATGTCAACATACCACAGAATATTGGAATTATAAACTTGCATAAGTTGCTCATTGGGAAATGATTCAGAAATGGGTAAATATTCCTTAGACGGCTCAATAACAATCCTAGATAGGTGATTAGCTACGACATTCTTTGTACCTTTTTTTATGTCAAATCCCGATATCAAACTCTTACAAGAGTATAATCCAAATAATTAACCTTGCTTCAGCATCCTTCTTATATAGAAGGTAGTTCAATGCAGCATAGTCTTTGTAGACCACGACTTTCGATCCTATTAGGTAGGAGTTGAATTTATCAACAACATAGACCACTTCTAGCATTTCCTTCTCTATTGTAGAGTAATTAAGTTGATTATCACTGAGTATTTTACTAGCATATTGGATAACGTGAGGATGTTTATTGATTCGTTGACCCAAAACAGCGCCTATTGCATAATTCGAAGTATTGTACATAACTTCCAATAGAATGTTCCAATTTGAAGGTTGAATGATAGGTGCCTAGCTTAACTCGGACTTAAGTTGTTTAAACGTAGAAAAACATGACTCTAAGAAGTTGAAAAGAACGTCCATGCCTAAGAGTTCACATAAAGGCTTCAAGATCTTCCCAAAATCTTTAATGAATGTATGATAGAAACTTGCATGGCTTAGGAATGACCTAATTTCTTTAACTATTCTAGGAGGTAGTAACTTTTCAATTAAACCTACATTTGTTTTATCTACTTTATTCCCTCTAGTAAAAATAATGTGCTCTAGAAAAATTCTAGATATTACCATAAAATGGCATTTTTCCCAATTGAGGATTAGGTTGACTTCTTTACAATGAACGAGAACCAAAGTCAAGTGATAGAGATATTCCTCAAAACTTGATTCGATTACTAAAAAATTGTCAATGAACACTTCGAGATATCTTTCTATCATGTCTAAAAATATACTCATCATACACCGTTGAAAAGTAGCTAGTACATTACACAACCCAAAGGGCATGCGACGATACACAAAAATTTCGAAAAGATAAGTAAAAGTTACTTGCTTTTAATTGGTGAGAGAAATGAGTATTTGATTGTACCTGGAGTATCCATCCAAGAAATAATAGTGGGAATGTCCTGCTAGACGCTTTAACATTTGGTCAATAAAAGGGAACAGAAAGTGATTTTTGGGATTTAATGAGTTTAGTTTCTTATAATCGATACACACACTCCATCTGATTTGAGCTCGAGCGAGAATTAACTCGTTGTCTTGTTCACTACCACAGTGATACCAGATTTCTTAGGTTCAACCTAAATGGGACTCACCCAATGACTATTAGAAATGGGGTAAATAATACTCACATCTAATAGTAGTTTCATTACTTCACTCCGGACTACATCTTCCATGATAGGATTTAGCTATCTCTGAGATTCTAAGAAAAACTTAGCAAAATCCTCTGGATGAATCTGGTGCATTATCATAGATAGCCTAATTCCCTTAATGTCAGTTATGGTCTAATCAATAACTTTTTATGTTCCGTAAAAATTTTTAACAACTTTTCCTCATAGACTATATTAAGGTGAGAGGAAATTATCACAAGCAAATTTTGATTTTTACCATGAAATTTGTATCTCAAAGTCTTTGGAAACACTTTGAGTTTTAATTTGTGAGGCTCGATTTAGGAAAGAACTAGAGTGGAAGTATGATCAGGAAGATTTTCAACTTTTGCGTGTCAACGCATAGAGTCTAAGTAAGAATCAAATTCAAGAAAAGCATTGAATTCGCTTATGGACTCTTCTATGTCAAAATCTTGACCAAAATGGGCTAAACATCTTTCTTGGGGATCAAAATATCATATATCTTGACACGTTCGATTGACAAATGTATTTAACATGTTCACTTCCTCCACATCATTATCTAGATCAATTCTTTGAAAATTGTGGAAGACGTTCAATTTGACTTTCATATCCTCGAATACTAAAGTCATAATCTCATTTGTACAATGAATGACTACGTTAGAAGTTATTAAAAATAGATATTCTAAGATTATAGGAACATAACTAGACGGATTGATAATTGGTTTTGTGTCTAAGACAACAAAGTCAACTGAGAAATAAAAATATTTGACTTTCATTATCACATCTTCAACTATAACCTTGAAAACCTTAATGCACCTATCGGTTAAACTCAACGTGATATCAATGGGTTCTAAAACCCCCAAACTTAGTTGTTTATTAATCGGGTAAGGTAAAAGATTCACACTTGCTCCTAAGTGTAAAAGATATTTTTCAACCACTTGATCTTCAATGTTAATGAAAATCGTATCCAAGATCTTTAAATTTTGGTGCAACCATTTCTTGGATAAGAGACGAAACTTAGACTACCATGATAGCTTTTCGAGAAAATGGTGTTTTCCTTTTAGTTGTTGTCAAATCTTTAAGGAATTTTACATAAGAAGGTATTTGCTTAATGACACACAAGAATAGAATATTGATATGCAAAATTTGGAAAACTCGAGGATACCATGAATTGCTTACTCTTCTTATTATCTTTAAAATGATGAGAAAATTGAGCTTTTGGAATTGGTGAGATAATAGGAAGTTTCTCCAAATCTTTTTCTTTGTCCTTAGAAGATTTTATTATTTCTTTTACTTGAATTTTATACTTTTCTGGGACATCATCTTTCTTGTCAATGGGTTGGACATTGTTGTCACCTTCTTTTCTAGTGTCAAGGTATGGATAGCTTTGATGTAGTCTTATAAATTTTCATAATGGCTTCCTACCTTGTATTAACCCTTCACTTTGTTGGGAACTGTAAGTTGACTTTTAGGGTTAGGAATAGTTTGATTGAGGAATTAACCTTTCCCTCTCCCTCTAAGGTAAAGAGCTAACTAATGCAACTGAACTTCCATCTTATCTATGGACTGAGTAGTGACCTGATTAATCTAAGATTGATTTTGATTGGTTTACTATTGAGTTTGGATAAGTTGGTGTTGCTACTTCATCAACTTACTATCATAGATCTAAAGATGACTATTGTTGGCTAGGTGGATTATAATTGGGCATGGAATATGAAATTATGGCTCTATATTTAGTAGATTGCAGAGATTGATATGGTATTTGTGGAACAATGGCTTGGTTAATTGTACAACCATTTTGTTTATTGTAACCTAGCAGACCACTAGATTGATAGGTTTGTTTTGTTTATACGAAAAATTAGGATAGAACCTATTATCCGGATAATATATTTGGCTATATGAATTCTGGGTGGACTTCTTAAAAATATTGTTGCTATTAACAACATTGGCTTATTCGGCCTTTGTGTATGATAAGTTGGGATAACATTCAACTAAATGGTCGTTATCGTTGCACAAGACACATAAAGAAGTTTGCTCGACCGAAACTTGTGCAGCTGAACAAGATTCATAGTGAGGGTTAGATGTTGAAATGGTGAAATCATCTAGCTTCTTTGTAAGACTATGCATACCACTCACAAAATTGGACATAAAATTTTTGAGATCAGAGTCTACCTTCATCTCATACATTCTTAACTTTTAACGGTATCTTGTCTATCAAACTCTCTGTTATTAATACTCTAATTTTGACCTTTCTCAGCTAGCTTAACTTGGAAAATCATAAGTTTGGTTGGGAATCTGGTTCTTTAATTGACCATTATGCATAGACCCAACTAAAGTACATTGATTCTCTGTTAATCTTCGATAGAAATATTGTACCAACTATATTTTGTCAATGCCATGGTGAGTGTATTTGACTAACAAATCATTGAATCTCTCCCAAGTTTGGGAGAATTCTTCATCCGGACGCCCTTTAAAATTTCTAATTACGTTATTCATTCTCTCAGTTTTGGCCACAGGATAAAATTTGGCCTTGAATTTCTTGGATAGAACATCCCATGAATTCATAGAATTGGGAGATAGGGAGCTCATCCACGTAGCTACGTGATCTTCCAAAGATAATGGAAACAACATGAGTTTAATACTCTCTTCATCTAAATTCTGATTTCTAAATGTTTGAGATATTGTTAAGAATTGATTGAGGTGGGTGTAAGGTAGTTCACCCTCTAAACCGTGAAATTTAATGACTATGTTTATGGTGGCTACCCTAATTTCAAATTGAGGTGTAGTCTTTAATGGTAGAACATTGTATGTAGGTGGGGTAGCGAAAGTAGGAACGAAGAACTCATTTAGAATTTGCTCTCGATCACCCATCATATTTAATGAAGATTTATTATGAATTCTAATGATGGTACACTTGATCTCGGGATCAAATAGTTTTAATGTGTTACTCCTAGATTATCTACCAAGCATGGAAATCACATAGTATTTCAATCAATCACAAAAAAAAAATGGACCTAGATAGGTTGCCTAACTCTAGATAGCTCCTAACTGGTTATGAATTCTACAACTAGCCTTTCAGCTTGGTTCTATGAAATCAAATTTGGATCTCCATATTAAAGGTAACGCATAATGCATAAGCAAGGGCACTCTTAAAACACATTAATTTTTTGAATAGGCTGAGTCTATCTGTAGACACCCCATTTTTGCATCCGCCTGATTAATCAACTCGTCAACCCGATTGCAACGGTTCCCAATGATAGATGATTATTCCAATGCTTTATTTGTTACTAGATATGTTTCAGAAATCCAGATGAGGTATCTCGAACTGACAAAACTATAGAAACCACACTACGCTAGAAAAATATAACCCCAAAAGCTTAGAAATCATCATTTTTCAGACAAAAAGAAGTTTCACGATAAAAATAACTAAAAAATGACCAAATTACTAAAATACCCCTAACCTTAAAACATCCCTAGAACATACGTTACACTTAGAAAAATCCATTCAAATACTAAAACAACAAATCGAAACCAAGTAAACCATTTTACCAATTTTTACAGCATTCGACAAAATTACAAAAATGCCCCTCATAAAGTTCACAACCATCTCGCACAAAAATTTCATAAATGATACAAACCAATATTCCCATTGAATTCCTTACAAAAAATTGATTCCAAAACATCCTAGAACATTGAAAAACGACTTAAAACGCAAAAAATCCTCTCCGAGGGTAAAACGAAAATTTTACAATTTTAATAATTAAAATTTTCAAAATTAATAAATAAAAAATTAAATAATGTAAAGTGAAACATTAATAAAGTTAATTTAAAATTTTGAACCAAAAAATCGATCAATCAGGCTTTTAGGAAAAATTGTTGATGGTTGTTAGGATATTTATTTAAGGACCCCTCCATCTAGGGGCCCAAAGAATTAAAGATATAACAAAACGGGGTTCTCTAAAAATTAAAGTCAATCAAATAAGACTAAAGTCAATTAAGTATGACTAAAGTCAATCAAGAAAGACTAAAGTCAAAGTATTAAAGTCAATCTCATAATACTAAAGTCAAAACCCTAATCTAAACTAATCAAGTCAATCTCATAAGACTAAAGTCAAAACCCTAATTAAAATCCTAATCAAGTCAATCTCATAAAACTAAAGTCAAAACCCTAATTAAAACCTTAATAAGACTAAGTCAATCTCATAAGACCAAAGTCAAAACCCTAATTAAAACCCTAAATGAAACGTAATTAAATATTAACTCTACCCAAAAAAATTTATAAATAGAAGCCTCCACACCCCATTTTCGTATCCAAGAAAAAAACCTAAGAGAAGTAGGTCAAAAAGCTTCCCTAGCCTCCCAAAAATCCCAATTTTGAAGTCCCAACTCCTTACCTAACACCCATACCTCAATTTTAACTCGAAATACACCTAGAAGCCCTTCAAAAACACCAAGAAATCCATAAACAAATTCGAAGAATTTAGATTTAAGAAAGAGATACCTTGCCTCAGAGATCAGAAATCAGATCCGGAGACAGAACGAAGCAAGGAGTACTATACAAGGAGTTACTCTATCAGATCTTAAGGAATAGAATCATTGCGTTCAAAGGTAAAATTCTTTTATTTTTTATCTAGGTCTTTTTGTTAGAAATGTAGTTTTATTTGGGATAAGTAGAGACCGGTATTTACCGGGCACCTTCCAATCCCATAATTTGATCCCCGAACTCAGTTATTTTTTTAAGTAGATTAATTATTTTTATCCATTTAGAGTCGATGTTTGATTCCTAGACCGTAATAACAAGGTGGTGACTCCCAAACCTCAAAGGTCAAAAGTGGATCCGCGCACCCCGCGGATCGAGGGCACTTTCAGTGGCGACTCCACTGGGGACCTTGAGGATCAGACATGCAAAATCCCAAGTATGGGAAGTGTTGCCAGTAAAGAACTTTTTATTTTTTTTATTTATTTCTTTAGTTTGTCTATTTATTTTTATGACTTATCTTTCTTTTGGCTTTATTATTGATCGTTATGTTGAATCTTTTGTTTGGTCCATTTTTTTTATGGTTTAATTTAAGATCATTTGGAATGACTCTAAACTATGCGATATTTCAAGATAGATGGTTTTATTAAGGAAAGGGTAGTGATTATTGGACCATTTTTTTTATTATTACGTATGTAGATTTTTCTTTTTTTTAGGTATGTTTGGTATGTTTGGCAATTTTTTTTTATTTAAAATTTATATATATATATATATATATATATATATATATATATATATATATATATATATATATATATATATATATATAATAAACTCTTGTTTTGTTTAGTTTTATAATAGGAAAGTTGTTCTGTCCTTCAAACAACAAATAAAAAAGAAACAAATTTTTTTTTTTAAGGTTCTGTTACAGCAATAACGTGCTGATGGGGGTTGGTGTGCCATGGAATAAAATTTTCTTTTTATGTTTACACCACCTTAACAGCAATAACATGATGATGTGTTTGGTGTGCCAAAAGTAGAATCATTTCTTTAAAATGTACACATCATCTCCTTCATGTTTTATACCCAGTTCCATCGTCATATCCAGTAGAGATTTGGAAACCTCTCAGCCCGATCGATTTTTCACCCATAAATCTAATCGGCTTTTGATTGTGAGTGAAATTTAAGATATCGATCGAAAAAAAAAATCCTTTTGATTTGTTTCGATATCTTCGCGAAAATCTGATTCGTAGGTTTCGAATCTGAACCAAGAACTATGCTGTGTTTCTATTAAACATGAAATTTGGCAATCGATAATAGAAGTGAACAAAAACCGTGGCCAATGGATTGGGTTCCATGAGTGTTTTTGCATCAATCTTGAGCTCTAACAGAGCGTTAATGGTGGCTGTTTTTTGTGTGGAGAGGAGGCAGCAGAGAGACGTTTTTTTATTTTCGTTTCTTGTTCACCAGTAAGGAAAAAAGGCAGCAAAGAGAGATAACTCTCTCTCTCTATCTCTTTGTGTGTATGCATGTTTGGAGAGATTTCTTGAATTGAGATCGATTAGGAATTTAGGATGTAAGTATTTTGTTTAATCTGTCTCAATTATTTGAATCTCTTAAAGATTGCGATTTCTTCATGATAGTGGTGGGAAGTGATGGAGTTTCATGTTATGATCATCGTGATCATTAAGGTTCTGTTTTGAGAAACTTGAAGAACAAAGGAGTAGAAAAGTTTGGATTCATCTATGTGGAGAAACAAAACCAACTTGTTGGTTTAGTTGAAAACCTTTAATCAGGCTATTCGAAGCCTCGGATGAACGATAAGAAATCTGGTTTGGACCTTTTGAGATTGAAAAGGAATTGTTTTTATTCGGCAAGTTTGTTTAAAAAAGAAAAAAAAAACTGATTTTATGCCAATTTGGACCAATGATTTCAATCTCACGGTTTCGGATTTCTATTAGGAACGTTGAACTCGACAGATTTTGGTGTTTGTTTTTTTTTTTTTTAAAAAAAATAAGAAAAGAAAGGGGGCTAGTTTTACTAATTTAGTAAGGTCTCTTCCTTACTAAGGGTTATCAACTTCGCCACGTGGCATCCAAAAGGGTGATCTAATGCCACGTGTTTGTGGCAAACAAAACCACAACATTTTTTTATCTACAACGACGATTTATAACGGCGGATAGTTTTATCCGCCTCTATAGATACATTTTTTGCAGTGGATAATTGTATCTGCTACTATAGGGACCTGCGCATACGCAAAAAAATTCACACTAAATAGTTTCATGTTTATTCATGTGCATATAGCAGCGAAAAAATATATCCGCCACTAAAAAAATCATTTTTTTTATATAAAATACTCGGTTCTCTCTATTAATTTTTTTTAATTGCATATAGCAGCGGATTATATTATCCGCAGCTATAGAATACAATTGTTCTATGTATAAAACTCGATTTAGTGTGTTCTCTCTATAAAATTTTTTTTAATTGAATATAGCAGCGGATTATATTTGTCGCCGCTATAAAGTAAAATTTTGACATAATTTTTTTTAATTAAATATAGCAGCGGATTATATTTTCCGCCGCTATAGAGTACAATTTTTCTATATAAAAAATTTGATTTAGTGAGTTCTCTCTATAAATTTTTTTTTTAATGAATATAGCAGCAGATTATATTTTCCGCTGCTATAGAGTATAATTTTCTATATAGAAAACTCGATTTAGTGAGTGTTCTCCATAAATTTTTTTTTTATTGATTATAGCAGCGGATTATATTATCTGTAGCCATAGAATATAATTTTCTATATATAAAACTCGATTTAGTGAGTTTTCTCTACTTTTTTTTTAATTAAATATAGTAGCGGATTATATTTTTCGCCGCTATAGAGTATAATTTTTCTATATATAAAATTTGATTTAGTAAGTTTTCTCTAATTTTTTTTATTAAATTAAATATAGCAGCGGATTAAATTTTCCGCTGTGATAGAGTATAATTTTTCAATATAAAAACTTGATTGAGGGAGTTCGCTCTCAAATTTATTTTTAAAATTTAATACAGTAGCGGATTATATTATCGGCCGCTTTAGGACCGTTCATACGCGCTAAAAATTGCGCAAAATAATTTCCCGCTCATTATGTACATAGAGCAGCGGAAAAACGTATCCGCTACTAAAGAAAATTCAATTTGTTTTTTACATGAAAAACTCAGACGTCTCTCTCTCTCTCTCTCACACACACACACACACACTCTGCCCTCTCTGCTCTCTGTTCTCTCTTAATGAAAAGTTCCAAGTTCGATGGCATGGTTTGTGTGTTATAAGCCGTCAAATTTTTGGAAGTTCAATTTGATGAGATCGATGCTTCGATCCTGTCACAACGCTTCAAAGAAATATGATTCGAAGGTTGATGAATAGAAGAGTTTGCTCTCTCTCTCTCTCCCTGGTTTTTCTCTTGGAGCTCTTACAAAGGGTATCATCGCCTCCATAGGGTATATTTCTCAATGATTTCAAGTAGAAACCCTTCAATTTCAAGATTTTTGATCAGAAACTCCACAATTTCTAAGGGTATCTTTCTATTGAAGGGATTTCTACGATTTCTAATGGTATTAAGCTCCTCCATAGAAATAAACCCTAGGGTTTTTCTCCTTTTTCCATCGAATTGCTTATAAAGGTTTGCTTTCTCCCATTTTTAATTTCATATTTGGATAAGATTTGGTCTTTTTAGTTTTGGAGGAATCTATTGTTGGTGATTGGGGATAAAGGTATTTCAAGCAAAATTCTCAATTTTTTTTTTTACATGAATCTCTGTTTTTGGTTAAAAAATATTAACTTGTTATATAAATTTGTTGCAAAATGCTTCATTTTCAGTAGAAATTCATCTGTTTCTCAATCAATTTTCTTTGTTTTTCAATTTTTATACAATTAAGTTGAAGAAGTAAGTTTTTGGTCAAAATTGGATTCAACTTTGTAGTTTTATCATTTTATAAGTGGACTGAATCATTGCTCAAGTTTGAAGATTGTTATATTTAAATCTCTAAGAGGTAAAGATCAAAATTGAATCTATTCTAGAATTTTATTTAGTCAAATTTGCTATAAAATTTATCAACTAAACTATTTTACAGAGCATGATCTACGTTGCTCAGCTGACATATATTATTTCTAGGTAATATAGCAATAGAACAATATATTTGATCAGTGAGAACAACATTATAAAATAGAAAAGAAAAGAGGAAGACATCATAATAACATAACCAAACTCCAATTACCTTATGGTTCATGAGACTAAACTCCAAGTGAGTACTTGGATGGGTTACTTTGCTTTATAAGGACTGTTTTTTATTTTCATATGTGCAATGATGCAAATTCTTGTGTCGGATTCTTATTTTCTAGATTTTTTACTTCCATTTCCTTAATATTGAGTTCCATTGCTTCTTTTTGGTGTGTTAGCAAAAAATTTCCATCAATGACCAAGTATTTCCAGTTTCCTTATTACATATTAAAAAAATGCAATATGTAATTAAAATCTGCCATGGAGAATTCAATTAGCAAGAAAATTAAAGAAGGTATTTTAAAGCTTAATCCCAAGTTGCAAGTTATTCCTAAAGAAATCACCATAAATGAGATTGCTTCTTTGAATGTCATATTTGTTAATGACCCTTTATTGGGTGATTCGTCCACTGGATTTGAGATTAATGGGTTATTCACACCAACAGATAAAGTTACAAATCCCAACTATTACCACAAGAGCTCCAACTTTCAATATCTTGCAAGTGTCAATCAAAGATGATTGTCATTTCATTAGATGAAGTTGTATTCAACTCCGGGTCTGTCGTATACTTCAATGTAAGTTTTCATATCTATTAGTCTCAGTTTTTTATTTTTATGTTGCTTTGGGTATTTACTTTAGTATTATTTATCAAAAACAGAAAAAGAAGTATTTACTGAATTACAATTATAGAAAATATTAAGTATGTCTACATCTGTACCTAACAAGTGCTTAATTACTTATTGAGTATTGAACTAAGAATGGAGTTTTTCTTCCTTATGATTTCTTTATCTGCTCTAAGTGTGGAAGTTGACTCCTCCCTTGCGAATTCAGATGGCCTCAAAGAAACAGCCTCTCGAAAACGGTATGTAGTTCTTTCACTCTCTTTAGCTACTTAGTCAGAAGTTCAACACATTGACCATTCAAGTGAGGCTGATAAAGGTCATTTTGAGAAGTAACTTGGGTTGCTTTCTCAGAACACCTTGGTCATCCTATTGGAACTTGGGATTCCTGTACTAGATTATTGGATTATGGGAAAAAATGGTTTTTAATTTGTTTTTAAAATATCCTATCATTGAAGAATGACATTAATGAGAACTGCCTTCTCAAGCTACTTTATTTACTGTCTTATGTAATGAATTTTGGCTTCAGTGGCAAACTGTATAGAAAAACTTTAAAGAGAGTTCTCATGGGATTCTACAAGTACTAAATTGTTGATTAGAGCTTAATCATTTTGAGAATTTTGGTTCATGAGATGTTCCATTATTAGTCATAATGGCCACAATCAGAAACCCATATCATAAAAGAAAAAAAAATTTCAAGTATTGCAAGATGATGTAGTGTTCATAATGGTCACAATCAGAAACCCACAAGCAACCCATATATATACTTTTATTTACGAAATCTGCCTCAAGGTGCATGAAAAAATTGCATCTATTACTATTTATAGAGGCTATTCTGGCATGGAGTCTGAACAGACTTGATAGGAGAAATGATTTTCATGTAACAAACATGTGGGCATACCATTTGCAAAAGGATTCCAACCTTACTAAGGGTACTTGGGCTCAATATGGTATGTGACAGCAGTATAACAAAAGTTGTATGTAGATTAATATTCTACTGAAGAATTTTCAAGGATGAGAACTTTGAAAATTTTATATCTAAGGAGACATAACAATATGCTTCAATTATTATGCTTGAAGTGTTCCACAAAAACAGTGAACTTGATTTAGCTGTACATATTTTTAAAAAAATATTTAGGCTGCCTGTTACTATTTATCAAAATATTCTACCACAAACTTGCATTTTATGCTGTCCATGAAGCACAAGGACTAGCCCTAGCAGTGCACAATTGAAGTTCTTGTGTGGTTGATTATCTTCCCCTTTTCTCCTTTATTGCTACCATTGTTATTAATAATGTGGATATCCCTTTACTACTCTGTTATTATTCTGTTGCATGTGGTTCTTTGGGCTTTCAATTTTATGACTTTAGATTGAAAAAAAAAAACAAAAAAAAAAAAAAACAAAGAAGAATGTGTTATAAAAAAAAAACAGCATATACAACACTCTCAAGAAGAGCTTCTCATACATATAGCTCAGTTGAAAAATTGGCCAATACCTTAAATAATTTAAGAAATTTGGGTGTAATAAGTAAACTTTGGGGTGCCAATAACGTCTTTCTTTCCCATTTGGTGGTCATTGAGATTTTTTGGGTGTGTATCCTTAGGATCTTCAGCGATCTGGTCTTTTATGAATGTTGCTGCCACAAAATCTGTCATGGGTGACATTCCTCTTTTGAGGGTATGCCAAGTTCCAACCATGGCAATTAAAAGTCATTTTGAGATTAATTTGGGTATGATGTGAGCAGACATTCAATGATTCATACATTTTTCTGAAATAGTTTGCATTTGTATAGAAAAAAGTCATTTGCCATTGGAAATTATTATATAAACAACTTCTAGAAGCTCATTGCATTACAGAAGGGATACTAGATTATGTTGGTTCTGTATATATTTTGACATGTAAATACTATCTATCTTTTTTGTTTTGGATGTCTATAAGTTTGGTTGAAATATTGCAATGCAAGGTGGTGGGTTCTAGTCATGGTTTGTGACATTGATATTGACATGAAGTGTCAGACACATGGGCAGCCACAAAACTGATAAGCCAACATCTCTATATAGTCTATTCCTTATGTTTGAGAGATACTCTTTAGAATAGTTTAGTTCAATTTAATTAGAAAATAAAGGAAATATAATCCCCCTATACCAGATATCTGGAAATGATTGCTTAAATCCTGGAATTACGTGCCACTTATGAACAAATGGGGAGATGAACTCGTGTTATTGATAGTTCCTATGATGATGATACATTTTTCAAACTGTCAACAGAGACCCTATTTTGACTATGAAATTTGTTTAAATGTTGTTTTCAAACTGTCAACAGAGACGCTAGTTTGACTATGAACTCATGTTATGGCTTTGATGATGATGAGTAAACTAATTCATTTGATGACTAATAATCTCTCTCTGATAAATGGTAAATTTACATGTCATCTAAGAATTTATTAGCACTCATAATTTTATTTATTTTTGTATAACCTACATATATTTGTGTGGTGTAAGAGAAAAGGGGATTGAGTTGGGTGTGTTTATTTTTTATTGGGTCCATTTGTTATATAGTAAAGATCGCTTAGGTGGGTCCATGGGTCCCATTAAATTTGGACTATTCGATCTTACCAAGCATCTCATGGATAAATATTCTCATAAATACACACTTCTGTAAGTAGAATGTATAACAGATCATAGGCATGTGCACACAAATTTTTCACTCTATGTCATGTTTTGTAATGGATCTAATCTTTTATAATGGTTTATTGATCTTTGTAGATCCTTGTTTGGTTAGAAATAATTGAATTGTATTTGGTATTTTGATTTGTAGAATCCTTGTAAAGGTCACCTTGATTAATCTAACAGACTGATTGAAAATTACAATAGCAAAGATCAATGAAGGAGAGACTATCTATCCACCTTACGCCTTGAAAACTTTTTGGGGTTTCTCTGCTTTTCAAAATCCAAGTAAGGGTGCTAAAGGATCATGGTAGCCAGCTTGGTAGGTCCTTGACATTTTCAATTCCTAGATATAAGTAGTAAATGTGAAAGAATTATTTACTTGAAACTTATGCGGTGTTTCGATGTCTTCTTGATGTTGAGGTTTTATAAGTAGTAAATGGGCAAATGAAGTTGTCGTGGGCATGTAATGGCATAATGAATGGGAAATAAGTGGGACAGTGATGTGGCAAGTGGCAAAGAAGAATTAACAGTATAGCTAGAGGTGGCAATGGAATGGGGATAGCAACTACTATTTCTTTGGCTTAATGCATTGATGGCAGGTTGATGGTTGCAAGGTGGCAAGCAAAATGGCAATAGAAGTGGGGACAACAGCTGTGCATGTAGGGCAGCAGCTGTGTGCTTTCTAGTATAGCTCATAATCGATGTTACCATGAGCAGCCATGTAAAAAAAATGGGGAGGGAAATGGTAGCTGCTGCTGTTTGTGAGAAAGAGGTGGCATTGTGAGGAATAATAGAGTTGCTACTGTTGTGGTATTAATAAGAGATGGCATTATGAAAGGGAAGCAACTGTTGGCTCATGGAGTCCAGCCACAGATTCGGACGTTCATCTGACTTATAAACAGAATTTACTTTCATTGTAACCAACTGGGTTGTGAAAATCTTGTGGATCCATTGGCCAGTTTCCGTGAAAAAGGGTTCTGTTGGCTTTAATCTTGAAAACTTCACCCTACATGATACACCGAGTACATGGAGAGCAATGGAGGAATTGTATGATTCTGGCAAGGTTCATGCTATTGGTGTAAGCAATTTTTCATCAAAAAAGTTGGGGGATTTGTTAGAGTAGCACGCATGCCTCTTGCCGTCAATCAGGTTGAATGCCACCCTACATGGCACCAGACGCAGCTACGTGCATTCTGAAAATCAAAGGGAGTGCACCTATCTATGTGTATACAAGCTTTAACAAGACTTTTGAGTTATTAAGTTTGTTTGTTATTTTATCCTTAATTGGGAAAATTTCTTTCAATGGTCTTTTATAGGGGTATTCACTGTTGGGTTCTCCAGGAACAACATGGCTCAAGAGCGATGTCTTTAAGCATCCAGTTCTTAATATGGTTGCAGGGAAATTGGGCAAGTCAACTGCACAGGTTGCTCTCCAATGGGGAATCCAAATGTGTCAGTGTACTGCCTAAGAGCACGAATTAGGTAAGACTCAAGGAAAATTTTGGCGTCTTTGGCTGGTCCATTCCCGATGAGTTGTTATTGAAGTTCTTTGAGATCGAACAGGCAAGTACTTTCTGTTGTTTTACTTCTTTGTTAGAAATGCATATAAATTATCTTCATTGAACATACTTGTTTAATTGTAAGAAGGCATATTCGCATTTTAATTATGGAGTCAGATCTGTTAGTGCATCATTATGCATGGAGTCTGACCAATGATGTCATTCAAGATAATATGGTTGCATCATCATGTCTGTTTTGATAGCAAAGCTAGACTTAATGAAATCTTATCAGGGATATACTGAAGTTATGGTTGTTAATCATGCAGGCAAGGCTACTTTTAATATACTGAAGTTTAGTTGATTTTTTAATATTTACTTTGCTTTTATTACCAATGAATATTCCAATAGTTAATGAGTCTTGTATAAAGATAAATTAGACGTGTATGAACCAATGTGATGACAACTGGTGGTTAGATTGATGATTTAGTTTGAGTGAGTGGATATTTGCATCTAATTCTTATGAGAAGTTAATGGGTTGAATCATACAGTCAGCTATTTATTAATTGTAGCAGTTGTGGCTAATGAGTGGAAGGATGACAATGATAAAGTCATGCCCGTTTAGCAATGGCTTGATGAGATAAGGTTCTTGCAGATATTCTTTTATCCAGAACTAGGTTGGATCCACATATAGATAGTCCTAATTATGAACCGTCTTGAATAAAGATGTTAGTTTAAACTATAAACATGTGCAGTTCTTTGGTGATTTACTTATGTATTTGTGCGGGATTAATAAAAGTTAGTGTGGCAATAGCAACTCTCTTATATTATTTATTTTAAAGTTTTCAATCTGTACAGGTTGGAGGACATAGGTTAAATGTATATATATATATATATATATATGAATCGGGTTCCGTAGACACATAAAGCTACTCATAAAGCTACAACGTTTTTGTCTTATATGGTTAAAAAGGCTCGAAATGGGCTGATTTTTCGTGAGGATGATCTCTATGGTGAGGGGATCATCCTTGCAAAAAATCATCCCATTTAAAAACTTCTAACCCCATCAAAAATGATTTACAAAAATTGGACGATCTAAAAATTTTCAACTTGTAAACATGGGGCTAGAAGTTTCATAATGGGCTGATTTTTGGCAAGGATGATCTCCTCACCATATAGATCATCCTCACAAAAAAAACAACCCATTCCAAACATTTTTTCCCATATAAGACAAAACACGTTGTAGCTTTATGAGTAGCTTTATATATGAAAAAAAATTACAGTAGTGGATACAAATTTCGTCTTTATATATTGTTTTTTAAGCATATATAATAATTTTTTTTTAAACAAAAAAGCGTATAGCAGCGGATTTTAATATCTGCCGCTATATGTGTTATATTTTTTTTAATAAAAATTGACCTATTGTAGCGGATCTTAATATCCGCCGCTATATGTGTTTATTTTTTTTTAAAAAAATTGATCTATTGCATCGGATCTTAATATCCGCCGCTATATGTGTTATATATATATATATATATATATATATATATATATATATATATATATTATCTATATATATCTATATATTTTTTTTTTTTAAATTAACCTATTGCAGTGGATCTTAATATCCGTTGCTATATGTATTATATTCTTTTTGTTAAAAATTTGACCTATTGCAGCGGATATTAATATCCGCCGCTAAAGGTACTACTTGCAATAGCGGAATACATTATCCGCTGCTATAGTTAGCAACGGAGGAAACAACGACGGATTTTTGGTTCCGCTGTGAAAGCGCCCTCGATCCACGGGGTACACGGATCCGCTTTTGACCCTTGAGGTTTGGGAGTCGCCACCTAGTTATTATGGTCTAGGAACCAAACTGACTCTAAAATGGATAAAAAAACTAATCTACTACAGAAAATCTGAATCCGGGGATCATGTTACGGGGTTGGAAGGTGTTAGGCACCAACCTCGTCAGGCCGATGCCGGTCTCTACTTATCCCAAGTAAGACTACATTGCTAATGATCAAAACCTAGATAAAAAAATAGAAAAATGTTACCTTCGATACGCAAAGGTTCTATTCCCTCAGATCTGATGAAACTGTTCCTTGTACCGTACTCCTTGCTTTGTTCTGTCTCCGGATCTGATTTCTGATCTCTGAGGCAAGGTATCTCCTTCTTGGATCTGGATGCTTTTAATTTATTATGGATTTTTGGAGTGTTTTTAAAAGGTTTCTAGGTATTTTTTAGGCTACAGTCGAAGTAGGGGTGTTAGGTAAGGAGTTGGGGCTCCAAAATTAGGGTTTTGGGGAGGTTGTGGAGGCTTCTTCACCTACTTTTTCTAGGGTTTTTTCTTTGATACGAAAATAGGGTGTGGAGGCTCCTATTTATAAAGTTTTTTAGGAGAATTAGGGTTTGATTAGGATTTCTTTTAGGGTTTCAATTAGGGTTTAGACTTTGGTCTCATGAGATGGACTTAATCTTTAGGGTTTTAATTTAGGGTTTTGACTTTGGTCGTATGAGATTGACTTGATTAGTTTAGATTAGGATTTTGACTTTAGTCTCATGAGATTGACTTGATTAGTTTAGATTAGGGTTTTGATTTAGGGTTTTGACTTTAGTCTTATGAGATTGACTTTAATATTTTGACTTTAGTCTTTCTTGGTTGGCTTTTAATATCTTGACTTTAGTCTTTCTTGGTGGCTTTTAATATCTTGACTTTAGTCTTACTTGATTGACTTTAATGTTTCAATTTACGTTATTTAATGATTTATTTATTAATTTTAAAATTTTTAATTATTAAAGTTGTAAAATTACCGTTTTGCCCTCGGAGAGGATTTTTTACGTTTTAAGTCATTTTTCAATGGTCCAGGATGTTTTGGAATCAGTTTTTCATAAGGAATTCAATGGGAATGTTGGTTTTTGTCATTTATGAAATTTTTTGTGTGAAATGGTCGTGAATTTTATGAGGGGTATTTTCGTAATTTTGTCAAATTCTGTGAAAATTAGCGAAATGATTTATTTGATTTCGATTTGTTGTTTTATGTGTTTGAATGGGTTTTCCTAAGCGTAATGTAGGCTCTAGGGTTGTTTTGATGTTAGGGGTATTTTGGTAATTTGGTCATTTTTAGTGATTTTTATCGTAAAGCTTCTTTTTGATCTGCAAGATTATGATTTCTATGTTCCTGGGGTCGTATTTTCCTAGCATAGCGTGGTTTCTAAGTTTTGTCTATTCGAGATACCTCATCCGGATTTCTGAAACATATCTAATAACAAAATAAAGCATTGGAATAAACATCCATCATTGGGAACCGTTGCGATCGGGTTGACGAGTTGATTAATCAGGCGAGTACAAAAATGGGGTGTCTACAGATGCCCCTCTTTGGCAGAGGGTTGAAGCAAACTATATAGCAAATCTATTTCGGTAGATAGTGCGATATCCGAATGCCAAAGCTAGTGACAGTTCATTTTTGCAGCCTGATTTGGTGGTTCGTCAGGGCGTCCAGATCCTTGAAGGTAAGTTCTCCCTGGACTAAAAATGTCAAATCCTCGAATTTTGAAAAATTCTCCTTGACTTATGCTAACATGCACGTGTGTGCAATGGTGTGATGCTCACGAAATAATCTATCGGATCATTGAGATTAATCCCTCCTCGATAACAACAAATGTCAGGTCCTGGAGATCTTCTCTCGCCGACAATGATGATTCAAACTGGAATGTATATATGCAATGAAATCAATCATACGATATTTGAATTATGACAAGTTTGAAAAAATGAGATAATCATAACACAATCAGAATCAGGTGATGTAGGAACTTCATTAAATCCTATCAAAATTCTTTTTTTTTTTAGAGTAAGAAAAAGTTTGAGTCTCGTTTATCGGACTCGCGTTAAGGTTGATAGGAACTTAAAAAACCTGTTAAAAATTGGAGTCTCGTTTCTCGGACTCGAACTGAGGTTTATAGGAACTTAAACAATCCTATTTCAAATGGTTGGAGTCTCGTTTTTCGGACTCGAACTGAGGTTTACAGGAACTTAAACAATCCTGTTAATTCATTCTATGATTCAAACAAAGCTGGGGTCTCGTTTCTCGGACTCTGGCTAAGGTTTATAGGAACTTAAAAAATCCTGTTAATTCACAGTTGGAGTCTCGCTTGTCGAACTCGAACTTTGCTGGAGCCACGTTTTTCGGGCTAAGGTTTGCAGGAACTTAAACAATCCTGTTAACTCATTTTATGATTCAAAAACGGTTAGAGTCTCGTTTCTCAGACTCGAACTTGCTGGAGCCACGTTTCTCAGGCTTGGGTTCGAAGGAACTTAAACAATCCTATTAACTCATTTTATGATTCAAAGGAGCTGGAGTCTTGTTTCTCGGGCTCGAACTCAATGGAGCCACGCTTCTCGGGCTTGGATCAATTAAAGATTCAGTATTATCGAACTCAACGATTAAGAAATTGACCTTTTATTGGCTTATCATGCATCTGGATTCATAATTATGATTAGGCTTCGCCGGACTTTTAAGCTTTTGAATAAGATTTTTCCTTTTGATCATGGGATCAAGAATGCAAATTTCATAATCGAAGTTAGTCTCAAAAATGCCCTTAGTTTCAAGGTTGACTTACATCTGAAACTTGACTGTGACACTGATGGGTTGGATTACATTTGAAAAGTATGGAAAAGGGACTACGAACTCCAATAAATGAAAGACAAAAGAATTGACATTCCTTTAAATTCAAGACTCTTGAGATTATCATATGTGCAATAAGGAAATGATCATTCTCTTTCGAATTTCTTTTTGAAAAATGCTTGAGCTGGGCTTTGATAAATATTGAAATATAAGATCTTCCTCTTTAAAGTGGTCAATGAATCTACATTTCCCATTAGCAGACGCTACTAAAGATCTTGCAATGTTCAAAAGAAAGGCTTCTGAGTTTCTTCAACTTCAACATTGTCTTGAACATTTTCTACATTCTCTAACTTCTGTGTAAGCTTTTATTCTGAATTTTCTTTCTTGGTGGGATCTTTCCTTCGATTTGATGATGCCCTAATTTTTGCCTAGATCGCCTCTTCAGGTTTTCAATCTAGCGGGCTTTGTTTTTCTTTTTTCTAAGATGCCTTGATTTTTGCCTAGATCGCCTTTTCAGGTTTTCAACCTAGCAGTCTTGGTTTTTTTTTTTTTTGTTATGCCCTAACTTTTGCCTAAGTCGTCTTTTCGGATTTTCAACTTAGCGGGCTTCTTTGTTTTTGATGATCTTGGATACTCAACTTGACAACCTTTGGTTCTCTGGACCTTAACCAAATCAATTAACATTCAGGAAGACTTAGTAGGTGGGCTTAGGACATGGTTTAGAAAGAAAATGTATAAGGCTCAACTTCCCAAAATACCCCTAGTATGACATTATCTTTTTTAGACAACTCTCTTAAGTCTCTTTCTTTCTAATGCCCCTAGTTAGGCATTTTTGTCATCATTTTTTTATTCTTTTTTTTCAATGCCCCTAGTTTGGGTTTCTTTTCTTTTCCTTCAATTCTTTTGATTCTCTTCTTCTAATACCCCTTTTTTGGTATTATTTTCTTTTACACATTTCAACAGGGGGTTTTCCCTTTCGATGACACTTTCCTTAAGAGAATGTATATTTTATTTTTTTGTTGTGACCGGGCCTGAAGTAACTTCTCAGGTTGCCTACGTACCCCAAATCATTTTTTTTTCTTTTTGGGATCAGGTCAAAACGTAGTTCATACAAGATTTCCCTCCCAAGGTTAGTTGGTATGGTTTAGAAAGAGAAAGACTATTGAATTTTTTTAGAGGCTGCAAGGGGCTAAAGAGGGTCATTTTTCTTTCTTGGCAAGATAAGAGAATAGTTTGGCCAAAGAAGGCCTCCTTTAGTGAAAGTTACTTGATCTGGTCAAGGTTCTGGGAACTCAATGTCTTGATTACTTTGTCGAGCGAGATCTTCTTTTGAGAATAAACCGCTTTCAATCTTCTTTTGAGAATGAACTGCTTTCAATCTTCTTTTGTAAAATATGATTAAATTTTTCGCATTCGACTGTTCACTTCTTCTATAACTCCGAGAAAATCCTTTATCCTTTATGAGGGATTCCTTGTTGCAAATCTTGGCATCTTTGTCGACGGTTTCAATTACATCATTCCTGATAATCTTTGGCTTTGATGTTCACTCTTGACAGTAAGTTCTGATCCATTTTGGTGCAATCCGAAAGGTAAAATAGTATTCGCATTTACCATATCCTCATGAGATCATGCGAAAATACTGTTGAATTTCTTAAATGAATTCATCATTTTCTCATGTTCTTTTGAGGATAATGTAGTACCAATATGCACTTCTTGAGTGTACTCTCTCTCCTATTCCAATATTTATCAAGTTCAATTAGTGAGCTCTGAGTCATTCTTCATGTTAGATTTTATGTTCACATTATTATTGCACGCATGATAATCAAAAGCTTCTTTACTTTATTGGAATAAAAAGACATAGACCTACCAACTTGACTAAAAAATAAATCTTAACATAATGGAACTGACCGATTGAATTTAAAGACTGACGCAACTGACACTTTAGGAAAAAAAAATTGAAAATAGGGATATGATTCTGAATGGAAGGACACAGCGCTAGGGTTTATGCCACTTTGGATATCTTCATGAGGGATGATTCAGGCTCGTCCGCTTTTGCCATACCTTCATGTTCTGATTCAAGCTTGTTTGACACTAAATAACCCATTACTTTCATATTGTCCTTTCTTTTCAGTTCTGTCATTGTCTCAGGGCAGATGAACCCATTCTGGCATGATAAAGATGCACTATCAAGACCAATCAAGCGGATAAAAAAAGCTGGGTCAACTGATTCAGGTTTGGACATGGATATTAGATTCAGAGTAGGAGGGGGTTGATTTTGAAAAGTAGGCAAAGGGTTAGTTTTGACATTAGGCGCGGTAGGAGCAGGTATGATAACTTTCCCTTGTTCGATAAGGTCTTGGATAGCATGGCGGAGGGTAACGCACCTATCCAGAACATGGCCGGGCATTTGATGGAATTCACAGAATTGCTCATTGTCCAAGTTTGGAGGGAGAGGGTTAGGTAATAGCTTGGGTTGTAACGGTGTCAACAGTCCCCTTTTCATTAGTTTTTGGTAGGCAAACTAAGGGACATCCCGAGATTGGAGAATTGTCTCCTAGGCTTGGCTTGTGAGGATTGAGTAGCTTGAGGAGCTAGGGCAAAAGAGGTATGGGCCACTTGCAAGGAATTTGTACTGGGTTTGAAGTGTTTGGGTTTTGACTCAGACGAGTTGCCAAAAAGTCCCGAAGAATAGGCATCCTCGACTTGGTTTCCGGCTTCAAGAAGAGATTGAAATGTAGGCAAGTATTGAGGCATCAAGTACTTGGCATAATTGGGAGTAAGATTCCTGAGGATGATCTTAACTTGCTCTTTTTCTTGAGGTTGGTCCCATAACTGAGCGGCTTTAGCTCTCCATCGAGCAATGAATTCTGTGAAGGTTTCCCCAGGCTTCTACTTAGTTGTTTCTAGATCTCTTCTTGTGAGTTCAATGTCCGTGTTAAAGGAGTATCAACCAATGACCTCTTTCATCAATTCATGCCATGTTCTTACTCGAGACGAGTCTAGTGACATTAACCAGCGTAAGGCAGGACCTATAAGGGTTCTTTGAAAAAGTTGGGCCATCTGTTCTTCACTCAGACCCTGAGACTGCATGACGCCGACATATATTTTCAAGTGAGTCCTAGGGCATCCAGTCCCATCAAATTTATCCACATCTGGCATTGTGAACTTTTCTGGCAGACGGACTGTAGGAAATAATGTCATTGCCCCTAATCCAAGGGCGAGATCGTCAGGATCCTTGATATTCTTCAATGCAGTTTCTACTTGAGTTATTCGATGAGCTAATACAAGGTCAAAGGACACTTGATCATCTTCAAAATCTTCAACTAGATTAAACACGGCCTGAGGTTCTACAACTTTATCTTTTTTCTTTTTAGTCTTCAGGACCTCAATTTGTGTCTGGACAGAAGCAATAATCTACGTTTGAAAGGAGTCCAAAATCTGACGGAGTGTTGCTTCATCCATCGTACTTGTTTCTTCTTGTGGAGAGTGTTGACTACTTGGGCTTGACAAAGGTACTCTGGTGAGACGATTGATTTGATGTTGTTCAGTTAGATCCATTTGTCAATTGGGCCAACTGGTTTAATTGGTTCAAATTGATTAATGCATTTTACCAGTTGGGTCGGACCGATATTACGGGTTTAATTTGAACGGTGTGGATCGGTCCGCCCACTTACCTTTTGGTTAGATTAAATGGAATAACCCAGGAACACCCACGATAAGTTCGAGTCGTGGCCTACAGGGAAGGTTTCTAGACTCTAAGCTTACTACGTGCAATGCATTTTATCTAGCCACCCCTGCCCAAATACACCTATATACCTCTCGATACGTGGTGACTTGGTTTGATATACCGTATAGGTGATAATCTAAAACCTCAACTCACTTCTCTGAAGCCAAAACAGCCAGTTTGATCTCCAGTTGAGAGGTGGCGCACAATGCTGAGCAAGGGCCCACTTAAATACTTTCGTCTAGAATAGACGTAGTCTATCCCCCTCGTACAGTAGGGTACAGCGGGGCAAGATCTCGCTTAGGCACCGGTTTTGACCAAGAAGTGCAATTGATATACTTAGATTATTTTTTATACCTACGGGTATGAGTCAAGAGTTGTAGCTTTCATAAATGGTTTGACATCCCACGAGGGGACCGATCACGTATTAGTACTACGTTGGCAATCGGGACATGTGACTGTGTTGCTTACAATAGATCAAAGGCTCATGTCGCTCCAGCCTGGGTGCATCAATATATCTCTCAGAATCACTTGATCAGACGGTATTGATGCCCCAGTTTAATATACCCTAAGGTACGTGACTGGAGTTGTGGTTTTCATGAATGACGTCACATCTCTGAAGAGACCGGACCACGCACTAGTGCAACGTTGGCTGTATGGGACGTGTAAGTGGGTAAAACAGTAAACGTGCATGTGGTGTGTGCAAACAGGGTGGGGTGTGCCCGGGGCCTTTTCAAATAAATGGGTCCATAGGCCTAATCAAACCATCACAACATGAATATCATATGAATATTACCCACATAATTCATCATATCAAGATTAAGATCAAAGCATGCATATCAAAAAATATCTATCAAGATCATGGCAAATCAATTAATGAGCATGACATATAATAATTAATCAAACAAATATTGCAATAGGCATAATTTTTATAATTTTTAAGGTCCAATCAATGATCACTTTTGGGTGATCCAAAATTAAAGGAGATTCTAATAGATGTTACATTGCTGATAGAATGACAATGGTTGAGATGAGCTCACTCTTAGGAACATTAATTGTGCTAACATTAGATAAATTCGGATTTTCTGTGAATTAGGAAAATACAATCTGAACTTGCATCGATGATATCTAAGGCTTCCGATAACAAAATCGAGTGAACTCAGATTCTAAATTAATCTACTCGATGAGATCTACATTTTATTAAAGATGCCTAGACTTAGTTCTTACTAGAATATTCTGTAAAAACGTTTTAACATTGCTGTCCCAACCTTCATTCAGAAACAATTCCAGATTTACAGATTGAATTTGCATCGATGATATCTAAGGCTTCCGATAACGAAATTGAGTGAACTCAGATTCTAAATTAATCTACTCGATGAGATCTACGTTTTATTAATAGGTTCCCAGACTTAATTCTCACTAGAATATTCTGTAAAAATATTTTAACATTGTTGTCCCAACCTTCATTCAGCAACAATTCCAGATTTTCAGATTAAACTTGCATCGATGATATCTAAGGCTTCCGATAACGAAATCGAATGAACTCAGATTCTAAATTAATCTACTCGATGAGATCTACGTTTTATTAAAAGTTCCCAGACTTAATTCTCACTAGAATATTTTGTAAAAACCTTTTAACATTACTGTCCCAACCTTCATCATTCCATTATTTTCATATGTCAATTTGAATCTTTCATTATTTAGGGGTCATCAAAAAGTGATCCTTAATTGGAAAAAAAATGCAATACCCAAAATCATCTACAATCAAGTCACAAAAATAAATAAACAGAAAAAATAAATAAAATAAATCGAACTGAATAAAAAAAAAAAACTAGGTTATCTTGGCAATGCTCCCATACTTGGGATTTTTCAAGTTTGATCCTCAATAGTCCCCAGTGGAGTCGCCACTGAAAGCGCCCTCGATCCACGGGGTACACGGATAAACTTTTGACCCTTGAGGTTTGGGAGTCGCCACCTAGTTATTATGGTCTAGGAACCGAACTGACTCTAAAATGGATAAAAAAACTAATCTACTACAGAAAATCTGAATCCGGGGATCATGTTACGGGGTTGGAAGGTGTTAGGCACCAATCCCGTCCGGTCGATGCCAGTCTCTACTTATCCTAAGTAAGACTACATTGTTAATGATAAAAACCTAGACAAAAAAATAGAAAAATGTTACCTTTGATACGCAAAGGTTCTATTCCCTCAGATCTAGTGAAACTGCTCCTTGTACCGTACTCCTTGCTTTGTTCTGTCTCCGGATCTGATTTCTGATCTCTGAGGCAAGGTATCTCCTTCTTGGATCTGGATGCTTTTAATTTATTATGAAATTTTGGGGTGTTTTTAAAAGGTTTCTAGGTATTTTTTAGGTTAAAATCGAAGTAGGGGTGTTAGGTAAGGAGTTGGGACTCCAAAATTAGGATTTTGGGGAGGTTGTGGAGGCTTCTTCACCTACTTTTTCTAGGGTTTTTTCTTTGATACGAAAATAGGGTGTGGAGGCTCCTATTTATAAATTTTTTTAGGAGAATTAGGGTTTGATTAGGATTTCTTTTAGGGTTTCAATTAGGGTTTAGATTTTGGTCTCATGAGATGGATTTAATCTTTAGGGTTTTAATTCAGGGTTTTGACTTTTAGTCTTATGAGATTGACTTGATTAGTTTAGATTAGGGTTTTGACTTTAGTCTCATGAGATTGACTTGATTAGTTTAGATTAGGATTTTTATTTAGGGTTTTGACTTTAGTTTTATGAGATTGACTTTAATATTTTGACTTTAGTCTTTCTTGGTTGGCTTTTAATATCTTGACTTTAGTCTTTCTTAGTTGGCTTTTAATATCTTGACTTTAGTCTTACTTGATTGACTTTAATGTTTCAATTTACGTTATTTAATGATTTATTTATTAATTTTAAAAATTTTAATTATTAAAGTTGTAAAATTACCGTTTTGCCCTCGGAGAGGATTTTTTACATTTTAAGTCATTTTTCAATGGTCCAGGATGTTTTGGAATCAGTTTTTCATAAGGAATTCAATGGGAATGTTGGTTTTTGTCATTTATAAAAAAATTTGTGTGAAATGATCGTGAATTTTATGAGGGGTATTTTCGTAATTTTGTCAAATTCTGTGAAAATTAGCGAAATGATTTATTTGATTTCGATTTGTTGTTTTATGTATTTGAATGGGTTTTCCTAAGCATAATGTAGGCTCTAGGATTATTTTGATGTTAGGGGTATTTTGGTAATTTGGTCATTTTTAGTGATTTTTATCGTAAAGCTTCTTTTTGGTCTGCAAGATGATGATTTCTTTGTTCCTGGGGTTGTATTTTCCTAGCGTAGCGTGGTTTCTAAGTTTTGTCAGTTCGAGATACCTCATCCAGATTTCTGAAACATATCTGGTAACAAAATAAAGCATTGGAATAAACATCCATCATTGGGAACCGTTGCGATCGGGTTGACGAGTTGATTAATCAGGCGAGTACAAAAATGGGGTGTCTACACGCTGCTCATCGCCGCAATAGCTTTTACCGACGGAAAAATTACGTTGTAGCGGTGGAAAAATCCGTCGCTGTAGATCAAAAATGTTGTAGTGAAAATTCCATGAACTTTTAAAAGAAATTTTCACTTTTTAAAAAAAAAAATTAAAAAAATAATTTTAAATGTCATCTTAAACTTTATTTTGAGATTTCATAATCACCCATTTTCAAAATCTTGGACTTAAATTTCTCATTTTTAAAGTTGATTTTTTTTTTCTCATTTTGGATCCAAATCTTTTCCAATCAAAATTGTGAAGGCCATGGAATTAGATTATCAATGAGGGAGCCACGTGGCCTAATGACCCTTAGTAATTTTTAAATCTTAAGGTGTTAGTCGAGATAACCCAAGTTCTCATTGAGAAATTTCTTGAGTCCTAAATTAAAAATGCAAAAAAATTCCTAAAATTCTAAGAAAAAAATAAAATAAAATAAAAAGATTTTTTTGTGCATGTTTCAATATTGAATCTGATCGATTATTCTGTGTTATTGATTGATTATCTGAAATGCCATGATCTTAATTGATATATACATGCTTTGATTTCGAATTGGGTATTTTTGATATTTCTGTATTTTTGATCAATATTTATTCAATATCCATATGTTGATGATTTGATTGGTTTGATCTGGCCCATGGCCCCATTTATTCGAGAAAAGGCCCCGGGCAAACCCCACCCTGTTGTGCACACACCATTAGCATGTTTACTGCTTTGCACACTTGCACGTCCCATATAACCAACGTGGTACTAGTGCGTGGCCCGATCTCTTCGGAGATGCGACATCATTCATGAAAATCACAACTCCAGTCACGTACCTTAGGGTATATCAAATTGGGGCATCAGTACCGTCTGATTAGGTGACTCTGAAAGATATATCGATGCACCCAGGCTGGAGCGACTTGAGCCTTTGACCTATTGTAAGCCACACAGTCACATGTCCCGATTACCAACGTAGTACTAATACATGGTCGATCCCTTTGTGGGATGCCAAACCATTTATGAAAACTATAACTCTTGACTCGTACCCATAGGTATATCAAGGATAATATAAGTACATCAATTACACTTCTTTGTCAAAATCAGTGCCTAAGCGAGATCCTATTCCGATATACTACGGTACAAGGAGGATAGACTACGTCTATTCTAGAAAAAAAGGTGATTTAAGAGTGCCTTTGCTCAAGCATCGCGCACCACCTTTGATCTGGGGATTAAACTGGCTATTTTTGACTTCAGAGAAGTGAGTTGAAGTTTTAGATTATCACCTATACGGTATATCAAACCAAGTCACCACGTACCGTTTGATTGAGCACGCTCGAGAGGTATATAAGTGTACTTGGACAATGGTGGCAAGATAAGAATGCATTGCACATAGTAAGCTTAGAGTCTAGAAACCTCCCCTATAGGTCACGACTCGAACTTATTGGGTGTTCTCGGGTTGTTTATTGTGATTGATGAATGTATGTGATGATGTGAATAATGAGATCAAAATGTATGGTTGTCCTCAATGATTAAAGTTTTGTTTTACTTGATTAAAATGGGTGCACTGACCCAATAAAAAATCCATTTGTTGCAATAATCCATAATGACCCAGTCCATCTCGACCCAACAATCGTGATGGGCCGAGCCATTTAAATCAAAATGGAAATCAAATTTTTTTCTAAATTCGGGTTCAACTTATTTTCAAAGAAGAAAAATGGTTTAATTTTTCAAAAAAAATATTTTCCAAAAGAAATATTCTCTAGAAAAAATGTTTTCCAAGAAAAAATATTTTTCATAAGAACAGGATTTTTCAATAAAACATTGATATTTTACATGGACTTTGGAAGAATACTAAAATACCCTTTTGTGTCAAATCAGGATGCTAGTCGCAGGCAATAACCCGATCGATCAGTTTGTCAAAACAACCATCATAGGGATGCACCTTGTAGAGAAGATCAATTTTGGGATATTCATGTTAAGGAGTGCTCTCTACTTTCACGAGTTTGAAATGGACTGGAATCTGTTACGTGTTATGGCTACGCGCTGGAACCCCTACCTTCATATATTCCATATTGGATATATGCACTTGTGCCCCACTCACGATGATTATTGTGGCATCATGGGGATATCTACTTCAGGACCCTTACTCAGGCCCTCATTGAAGACAGGATATTCTGGTGCCCTCGCCACAGGACTGAACATTTCTAAGGAAGAAGCCAAGGCCCTAGTCCATAACGTGAGATTGGACTTAGTACCTTTACTAAGTCCGTATCGCTCCCGTAGTCATCCCGTCAATGTAAAACCTGAAGCCTGGCGAGCCACTAGAGATTATCGTTTATGCCTAGGAATCCTAGCCCAATACATATTGACCTCCAATAGTGATAGCCAAACTATCCCTAAGTCATTCATCGATATAGCCTCTCAACTCTCAAGGAAAACCAACCCTATACCTCTCATCCTAGCTGAAACTTTCTCAGATTTAAATGCCATAAAGAATGGTGAGAGGGAAAACTTCAAAAGAAGCCCCCACTTACTCTACATGTGGCTGTGCGATCGTTTCAAAATTGTAGATGTCCCTTCAAACCTCGAGTATGGGCCAGAACACTTTTCCAAAAGAAACATGTTAGTGCACCACAACTCAGTCAAGGCTTGGAGCAAGTGGTTAGACTCTCGCCTTGCCCATCATATCAGTTTAAGATGTCCTTGGTGGATGACTGATCCCACTATTCTAAGAAGCAAAGGATCCTACTATGTCCGTCTAACCGATTTAGAAGAAACCTCTTTCTACCAACCTGCATTGATCCCAGAGCAGTACGACATACCCATAGAATTATCTTTACCTCGGCACAAAGCTTTCTTCCCTCCCGAGCCATTGACTGAAAAGCTAGTGCATCTCATTGAGAAAGCTTGGAACAAATGCTCCTTAGGGTATCCAGACGGACCAGTAGAATTCAAAGGGCCAGTTGTTAGAGCCAAGAGGGTCAAGCCTGACAGCAATCCTGATGACTATCTAAACAAAGCCAAACGTCCATGTAAAAAATAGTTTAAGTCAAATTTATTGAAAGATGTTTCAATGAGAACGTTTCTTTGTCAATCATTTTCAATAAAACTATTTTTCTTTTGAATAAATATTTATTTCCCTTTTGAATGATCATTGCGTAAATGGATTAATTAATGGATTGGTGCACAAACCTCAATAAAATCACTCCTTAAAATGTTATCAAGGGGGTAATACTGAAATTGACTAAATCTACCTTTGATGGGGTCATATAAGATTATCATTGCGCCCAAACTCAAGCGTCCACCTCCTAGTTGGAGTCATAAGTTCAGTCGGTTAGACTGAGCTACAGTACCAAGTCAACAAGCAGAGATTGCTTCAGAATCTAAGCTTACAAAGATCCGTAAGATCTTGGCAACCTTTGCCAATGATATCAACAATATAAAAGGCAAAGTGGAAGTGTTAAAACAGATCTCAGAATCAACGGGCAATCCCCTAGATAACCCAAAAGGAAAGAAGGTAGAAGAGAAACGTCCACATGAAGTCTTTGACCTCGACATAGACGAAGAGTATGTTGATGAAAATTCGGTGTTAGCTAACAGAATGTCTCAACTAGAGTTAGCTATAAAGAGTATAAAGGGTATCGATGAAAATACAGCAGGCATTGAAGCTCTGAACCGCATCCCTAGAATCCATTTGCCAGAGAAGTTTGTGATACCTGAAATGGACAAGTTCAGTGGGATAGGGTGTGCGAAAACACATCTTAAAGTGTATGTTACCAACATGCGCACTATGGGGCTCAGCGACGAACATATGACATTGTTGTTTCAGATAACTCTATCAGGATCAGCACTACGTTGGCTGATGTCTCAAGATCCAATTACTGTGGGTATCTTGGAGAGCATGTCAAAGGCCTTCTAGCATTAGTATAAGTACAGTACCGAGATTGATACTTCAAGAAGGGATTTGGAGGCAACTAAATAGAAAAATGGGGAGACATTCACTGATTTCATTGGTCGCTGGAGGGCCAAGGCTACCCAAATGTGGGATAGACCTTCGGAGAACGAATAAGTAGCGATTATCCTAAAGAATCTCTCACAAGGATATGCTCAGCACCTAGTGGCCCAATATCTCCCTACTTTTGAGTCCTTATTACAAGTCGGAAGCCAACTTGAGGATGCTTTTGCCTCTAGGGTCCTTTATAACCCCTTGGATAATAAGTCCAAGAAACCTTATAATCCTAAACCCAATACCAACCATGTCTACATAGCCGACACGTAAGCTACCCCAGCCCGGACTAATAACCAGGTTCACCCAAGTCAACCTCAAACTCCCCGTCAGTTTACCAATCTAGGGATGAGTCTCACTGTAGCTTTTCATAAATTGATGAAAAAAGGGCTTCTTACCCCTATCCAATCCCAACCTTTGCCTAATTCCTTGCCAACTGGACACAACTCTAACTTGTTCTACGAGTTCCATCAAAACTCTGGCCATCACACGGATCGATGTATCACCTTGCACCATGCCATTCAAAATCTTATTTACAACTAAAAGGTCACAATCCCTAGCCCACCAAATGTCACCACTAATCTACTACCGTTACTATTTGATCCCTTCTCTTTCATCAATCCAGTCCAAGTCAAATCGCCTAGTTACCCCCCTTGTCGGGATAGCTTTCACTGATGAGGTTTTTACCACAAACTATGAACCATTTGATTTAACCTTGGATGATACGTATTGTTTATCCCCACCTCGCTACAGTAGCCCCGCATTCACTAGTTACCTGTTGGCTCAGATGAACCCAAAAATTCTAGTATCTTTGACAAATGAAGATTCATATTTGTTAACTGAAGAAGATGAGCCTTTCTCCCTCTCTTGTGATGAAGTTAGACATATGACTCGAAGATGAAGAGTTTTTTAGCCACAAGAACTTTGTATTGATAATCCTGCAGCCTTGGCAAGAAAAAAAGAGAAGATCCCATCAAAGAAAATATCGAAGAAGATAACTTTGTGATCAAGCAGTTGAAGAAATCAGGGGCCAATATCTCAGTATGGGGTTTACTCATGGCTTACACTGCTCATAGAGAAGTCGTTCTCTAAGCATTAAGTACGTCCCAAGTCTCCCTTAATACTTCTCCAGATCAGCTAGCCAGTATAGTAAGGGCAACTTACGTAGAGAATATTCTATCCTTCTCAGACTCAGATCTCCCAAAAGAGGAAGCAAGCCACATTAAGCCGTTGTACATCACAGTTGACTATAACGGGATGAGGGTACCTCTGGTATTGATTGATAATGGGAGTGTATTGAATGTTTGTCTTTTGAAGACTGCTACTTGCCTTAGGTTTAAAGCTGAAGATCTCATACCCACAAATCAAGGGGTTAGGGCCTATGATAAAACCAAGAGGGATGTACTGGGGATTTTGCACCTTCGATTATCCACAGGCATAGCTAAATTTCCTGTGGAATTTCAGGTTATCGATATCCAGTCTTCTTTCAATTTACTGTTAGGGAGACCATGGTTACACCAGATCAAAGCCATCCCTTCCACACTACACCAGAAGGTCAAGTTTATCAAGGATGGGCTAGTGATTACTCTCCATAGAGATGTTGAGATTGTAGGAATTGTAAACAAGGCTGAAGCTAAGGATGAGCCATTACTTGAGATTCAGCCAGAACAATAGGGGATAGAGCTTAGCGGATTTGAATTTGAGAAGATCTACTCAATTCAATGGGATCACTCCATGAAAGAATATTTTCCTATTGAGAACACCTCTAACTGCTACATGGCCAATATGTTAAAAAAAATGAGATTTTTCCCTGGTATGGGCCTAGGTCGCAAGAAACAAGGTATTAAAGAGGCATCGGTGATTAAAGAAGTTATCGGCACATTCTAGCTAGGATATAAGCCTACTAAGGAAGATTAGGCCCAATATTGGAAGACAAAGCGGGACAAGGCAATTGCAAAAAGGCAAAGGCGCACCACGGATCTCATTAAAATAAAGCCCTATCGTAAGACCCTTAATGGCTATTTCATGAAGGAAGGAGAATATTTTCGGTACTGTAGGTTCCCAGAGCCGTTCATTAACCATATCATAGGTACTCGTCTATCGGGGTTTGAAATCTTCTTTGGTATGGATTGGCCTGAAAAGGAAGCAAGCACAGAAGCTAAAGAGAAAGAAGTTGAAGACTGACAGCTCAATCTGGACTCCCTCAATATTAACCAGTTATTCATTGAAGATCACAGTGTCCTGGTGTTGTCAATTGAGAAGGGGATCCCAAATCCTTAGTATGTAATTAAACCCGCTGTAGGTTGTCTCTTTAGCTATCATGTAATTAGTTCTGTGTTGCATGTCAAGACTGGGTCTATCAGTCCCATTAGTCCTGTTCAGTCTGACATGTCAAATGAATCCTTTATTTCTGTTGAGTCAAGTAAGTCCGTTATTTTTGCTGAGTTAAATGAGTCGGTCAAATCTGCAATGAGTGTTGTTACCCCATCTCTTTTCAATGAAATGAAAGAAATTTTTGATTACCCTGAATGCAATAATAATTTAACTAATAATTTGGCTTCGGATGGAGAATCTTCTGACGAAGAACTTCCCCCTAAAATAATCAAATTACTTGAACAAGAAAATGAACGTCGGGCTCAACCTCTAATAATGGAAGTAGAGGTTATCAACCTCGGAACAAAAGAAAGTCCTCAAGAGATTCGGATTGGAATCACCTTATCTCCTAATGAATGCAAAGGGATAGTAGATTTGCTCAGGAAGTTCAAAGACGTGTTCACGTGGTCTTACGGGGATATGCCGGGAGTAAAAACAGACATTGTTCAACATCAGATTCCGTTATATCCTGATGCTCGACCAATCAAACAGAAACTTCGACGTGTGAAGCTGAAATGGATTCTAAAAATTAAAGAAGTTACGAAGCAGATTAACGCTGAATTTTTTGAATTAGTAGAATACCCTGAGTGGATTGCCAATGTCATCCCGGTACCTAAAAAGGATGGAAATGTCAGAATGTGTGTAGACTTCAAAGACCTAAACAAAGCAAGTCCAAAAGATAATTTTCCTTTACCACACATAGATGTTCTAGTAGATAGTACGGCAGGATATGCTTTGTTGTTCTTCATGGATGGTTTTTTGGGATACAATCAGATAAAAATAGATCCTCGAGATATACAAAAAATGTCGTTCATCACACAGTGGGGAACTTTTTGTTACAAGGTTATGCCTTTTGGTTTGAAGAATGCCGGAGCCACCTATCAAAGAGCAGCCACTACTTTACTACATGACATGATACATAAGGAAGTCGCAGTCTATGTAAATGATATGGTAATCAAATTCAAAGAACGACTAGGGCACGTTGCTGCGTTAGAAAATTTTCTCACAAGGATTCAAAAGTACCAACTCCGCCTCAACCCGCAGAAATGCGTATTTGGAGTAATTTCGAGAAAATTGTTGGGATTTGTGGTCAGTCAAAGAGGGATCAAAGTAAACCCTGTGAAGATTGAAGCTATCCAAGAGATGCCACCGCCTAAGATTGAAAAGCAAATTAGAAGTTTTTTAAGCAGAATACAGTATGTCAGCAGATTCATCGCTCAACTCACCAACGTCTGCGAACCTATTTTCAAGCTTTTCAAGAAGAATGAACCAACTGTTTGGGATGAGCAATGTTAAAAGGCTTTCGACCAAGTCAAGGAGTATCTCTTGAACCTACCTATTTTGGTTCCACCTATACCAGATAAACCACTTCTTCTTTATCTATCAGTCATAGAAGAAGCTATGGGATGCATGCTTACACAGTATGACAAAGATACTCGCATATAAAGGGCTATATACTACATCAGCAAAAAGATGTTAGAGTATGAACGAAAGTATTCGACCTCGAAAAAACTTACTTAGCACTGGTATGGGCTACTCAAAGACTTCAGCATTATATGTTATCTCATTCAATTATCTTGTTATCTCGGATGGTGTAGATACCCCATTTTTGCACTCTCCTGATTAATCAACTCGTCAACCCGATCACAAAGGTTCCCAATGATGGATGTTTATTCCAATGCTTCATTTTGTTATCAGATATGTTTCAAAAATCCGGATGAGGTATCTCGAACTGACAAAACTTAGAAACCACGCTACACTAGGTAAATACGACCCTAGAAACATAGAAATCATCATCTTGCAAACCAAAAAGAAGCTTCACGATAAAAATCACTAAAAATGACCAAATTACCAAAATACCCCTAACATCAAAACAACCCTAGAGCCTACATTACGCTTAGGAAAACCCATTCAAACACATAAAATAACAAATCGAAACCAAATAAATCATTTCAACAATTTTCACAAAATTCGACAAAAATTACGAAAATACCCCTCATAAAATCCACGATCATTTCACACAAAAAATTTCATAAATGATAAAAATCAACTTTTTCATTGAATTCCTTATGAGAAACTGATTTCAAAACATCCTGGAACATTGAAAAACGACTTAAAACGTAAAAAATCCTCTTCGAGGGCAAAACGGTAATTTCACAATTTTAATAATTAAAAATTTTAAAATTAATAAATAAATCATTAAATAATGTAAAGTGAAACATTAATAAAATTAATTATAAAATTTAAACCAAAAAATTGATCAATCAGGCTTTCAAGAAAAATTGTTGATGGTTCGTAAGATATTTCTTTAAGGACCCCTCCATTTGGGGGTCCAAAGAATCAAAGATATAATAGAGGGGGGTTCTCCAAAAATTTAAAGTCAATCAAGCAAGACTAAAGTCAAGATATTAAAGTCAATCAAATAAGGCTAAAGTCAAAATTAAAGTCAATTAAGTAAGACTAGAGTCAAGTATTAAAGTCAATCTCATAAGACTAAGGTCAAAAACCTAAATCAAAACCCTAATCTAAACTAATCACGTCAATCTCATAAGATTAAGGTCAAAACCCTAAATCAAAACCCTAATCTAAACTAATTAAGTCAATCTCATAAGACTAAAGTCAAAACCCTAATTGAAACCCTAAAAGAAATCCTAATCAAACCCTTATGCTTCTAAAAACTTTATAAATAGGAGCCTCCACACCCTATTTTCGTATCAAAGAAAAAACCTTAGGAAAAGTAGGTGAAGAAGCCTCCACAACCTCTCCAAAACCCTAATTTTGGAGCCTCAACTCCTTACCTAACACCCCTACTCTGATTTTAGCCTAAAAAACACCTAAAAATCTATCAAAAACATCCTAAAAATCCACAACAAATTCGAAGCACCCAGATCCAAGAAGGAGATACCTTACCTCGAAGATCAGGAATCAGATCCGGAGATAGAACGAAGTAAGGAATACGGTACAAGGAGCCGTTTTCACCAGATCTGAGGGAATAGCACTTTTGGAGATCGAAGGTAAGATTTTTCATTATTTTTTAATCTAGGTTTGTCATTAGCGATGTAGATTTATTTGGGATAAGTAGAGACCGGCATTGGCCGGGCGGGGTTGGTGCCTAACACCTTCCAACCCCGTAACATGATTCCCGAATTCAAATTTCTGTAGTAGATTAGTTCTTTTTTATCCATTGTAGAGTCAGTTTGGTTCCTAGACCAAAATAACTAGGTGGCGACTCCCAAACCTTAAGGGTCAAAAGCGGATCCGCGCACCCCGCGAATCGAGGGCCCTTTCAGTGGCGACTCCACTGGGGACATTGAGGATCAAACTTGAAAAACCCCAAGTATGGAGGCATCGCTAAAATAACCTAGAATGTTTTTATTTGTTTATTTATTTAGTTTTTTTTGTTTATTGGTTTATTCATGATTATATTTGCATCTCCGTCTTTTTGTTTGATTATTCGGCATGTGTTTTTGAATATTAGAGATCTCGGCATGTTATTTTTATGGATTAATCAAGCATTATCTTTGTGGTTCAATTGAGGGTCGTTTATGATGACCTTAAATAATACAAAATTTTAAAGGTCGGTGTTATCAAGGATGAATTAATGGTTATTGGAGCAGAGAGATTGTTGTCTTGTTTCTCCTTAAATTTTTTTTTTTTTAAATTTTTAGGGGTACTTTGATCAACCCTTGGACGTTTTTAGGGAGGGGGAAAAGCTTTTGATTTACTTGTAGGCGTGGTCGATCTTTTGGTTGACAGTTTTTATTTTTATTTTTATTTTTATTTTTATTTTTTAAATTTTTATGATTGGATTGTTCTAGTAAAGATAATGGTGCTGTCCATTGACAGCAAACATGAAGCAAATAGTAAAAAAGAAAAAAAAAATTTCTAGGTTCTATCAACAGCAAGTGCTGTTTGGGTCGCTGTGCAATGAGTAATAACATTTTTTCTCAGTTTTCACACTCCCTTAACACCAAGAACAACGCTGGTATAAGTGGTGTGTTTTAAATAAAATTACTGTTTTCTTTTTATCACATCATCTTCTTAAGAGAACCAAATGAGTTCGTTCTTTCCAACAGAGAATAATCCAAACCGATCGGCTGGAATCTCAGATCGAATTCGTTGTTTGAAAGAGAGTAATCACTCTCAAAATCGATTTGATCTTGGGGTTTTAATCTGTTTATTACTTCACCGTCCTCAACTGAACCAAACCAGAAACCGATCTGGTTCATCTTCTCCAACCGAACCATATCTAAAACCAATCTAGTTCCAACGACTTCAATCCGAATCGGCTGATTCAAGATCGATCGGTTCAATCGATTTTTTTTTTTAAAAAAAAAAAGGAAACTGATCTCTGTCCATCTAGTTCCATCGTCTTCAACAAGGGACAGTCGGTTTAGCTTTCTTTATCAATCATGACGATCGGTTTGAGATCATTAATTGAAATTCTTTTGATCCATTCTAAGAGAGAAGTGCAAAGCTCGGATTTGTCGAGGTCACCCGATCTTGAAAAAGACTATTGTCTCTTTCATCTGTCAAGGAGAACTTGAAGGTTGTTGGATATTGTCAATCCCGCCCAAAGAAATCGAGTGTAAAAAAAAAAGAGAAACTAAATCTGTTCTAGTTTGTTTTTTAAAATAAAAAAAAAACTAATTCGACCAAACTTTTATGTAGATTCAAACCTCGTACATCACTGCCGATTTTGGTTGATCTTGTTGGCTGTTTATGTGCTTCAACTCACATATATCAGATTGGTATGATGAACATAAATCGAACTGTAGAAACGTTGAAATTCTGGGTTTGGTCTCGGTTGCTTTTAAACGGTAGATCGGATAGGTGCAAAAAAAATCTCTTGGATTTGGAATGGGTCGATCTCAGTTGATCTATTTTCACAAAATTAGTTTCTATTTTTTGTTGAACTTTTTTTTTTGTTTAGGAATTTGCCGAGAACATCGACATGCTATGGAAATTGATGACAACTTCAAAGTCAATCCGTTTAGTTTTGAACCCTTTTAATTTTTGATGTTTACTTCTTAAAAATTCTGGGATCAGAATCATTAGATTAGATGAGAAATTACAACTAAATAAGCATATTTTTTATGAAATAATTGCTTAATTTAACTAATGAAGATTGTGGTTGTTTAGTTTATCTCAAGCTTTTATTTGTAATACACCGATCCACGTGTGGGCAATTATTTATTTTTTCTAAAGGATTGATGTGTTATAAATTAATAATGGATTGCTAATACACCCCAATGTTGTTCTAATTGTTGGCAACCCTCTTTGCGACTGAATGATTTGTTATTTTGACACACCAATTGTTCTAATGACACCTTAATGATTTACGTGGAAATTGGGGTGACACTAGTAAAAGATGGTTTGTCGACAACGATCCATTTGTTGGCTAAATTTTTATTGGGATTTTGTTTTGATTCAAAAAAAAAAAATGTTATTTGATTTTAAAATCTCCATCCTAACGAATATCCAGTCATCCTCGATGCAATATGATTTTCTAAATTATTTTGGGCCATCCGAAATAACCCTCGATTGGAATACATAAGGAAATAATGTTGGATTAAGTGCTTGCTATATGCTTGATATCCTCATCTTTAATCATGTGATTTGAATGGTTTTGATCTTGATTAAGTATTCATGTGATTAGGATAGTGTTTATTTCAATTAAATATTCATGTTATTCCTTTTGTAATGATTGGTTTGATTGGATCCATGGGTCCACGTGTTTGAAAAAGGCCCCGGGCACACCCCACCCTGTTTTGCACACACCACATGCACGTTTACTGTTTTGTGCACTTACACGTCCCATATAGCCAACGTGGCACTAGTGCGTGGCCCGGTCTCTTCGGAGATGCGATGTCATTCATGAAAACCACAACTCCAGTCACGTACCTTAGGGTATATCAAACTGGGGGCATCAATACCGTCTGATCAGGTGATTCTGAGAAGTATATTGATGCACCCAGGCTGGAGCAACCTGAGCCTTTCACCTATTGTAAGCCACACAGTCACATGTCCCGATTGCCAACGTAGTACTAGTACGTGGTCGGTCCCCTCGTGGGATGCCAAACCATTTAGGAAAGCTACAACCCTTGACTCGTACCCGTAGGTATAAAAGATAATCTAAGTATATCAATTGCACTTCTTGGTCAAAATCGGTGCCTAAGCAGATCTTGCCCCGCTGTACCCTACTGTACGAGGGGGATAGACTACGTCTATTCTAGACGAGAGGTATTTAAGTGGGCCCTTGCTCAGCATTGTGCGCCACCTCTCAACTGGAGATCAAACTGGCTGTTTTTGGCTTCAGAGAAGTGAATTGAGGTTTTAGATTATCACCTATACGGTATATCAAACCAAGTCACCACGTATCGAAAGGTATATAGGTGTGCTTGGGCACGGGTGGCCAGATAAAAATGCATTGCACGTAGTAAGCTTAGAGTCTAGAAACCTTCCCAGTAGGTCACGACTCGAACTTATTGTGAGTGTTCCCGGGTTGTTATTGAATGAATGCATGTGATTGATGCATGTATGTGAGTGATGTGAATAATGAGATCAAAGTGTATGATTGTCCTCAAGGATCAAAAAAAAAAATTTGAAAATTAAAATGGGTGCCGACCCAATAAAGAATCCATTCTTTTATAATAATGACCCAGTCCATCCCGATCCAACAATCATGATGGACCGGGCCAGTTAAATCAAAATGGGAATCGAATTTTCGAAGAAGAAAAAGAAAATATTTTTCAGAAAAGATTATTAGAATAAACGTTTTTCAGAAAAAATATTTTTCAGAAAATATTTTCCATAAGAATAAGATTTTTCAAAAGAAAATAAAAAATTGATCTTTTACATGGGCCATTGGAAGAGTACTAAAATTCCCTTTTATGTCAAACCAGGATGCTAGTCGCAGGCGGTAACCCAATCGATCAGTTAGTCAAAACGACCGGGTTGTAAGGATGCCCCTGTAGAGAAGATCAATTTTGGGTGGAGATTCATGTTGAGGAGTGCTCTTTACTTCCATGAGTTTGAGATAGACTGGAACCTCCTGCATGCTATGCTAAGCGTTGGAACCCCTATCTTCACATATTCATATGGGGAATATGCATTTGTGCCCCACTCACGGATTATTGCGGCATCATGAGGATATCCACTTCAGGACCTCTAGTCAGGCCCTCATTGAAGATCAGATATTCTGGTGAACTCTCCACAGGAATAAACATTTCCAAGGAAGAAGCCAAGGCCTTAGTTCATAACGGAAGATTGAACTTAGTACCTTTACTGGGCCCGTATCGCTCCCGCAGTCACCCTATCAATGTAAAACCCGAAGCCTGACGAGCTACTAGAGATTATCGATTGTGCCTAGGAATCCTAGCCCAATACATACTGACCTCTAATAGTGATGGCCAAACTATCCCTGAGTCCTTCACAGATATAGCCTCTCAGCTCTCAAGGAAAGCCAACCCGGTACCTCTCATCCTAGCCGAAACTTTCTCAGGTTTAGATGCCATAAAAAATAGTGAGCGGGAAAGCTTCAAAGGAAGCCCCTACTTACTCTATATGTGGCTTTGTGTTCGTCTCAAAATCGTAGAGGTTCCCTCAAACCTCGAATATGGGCCAGAACATTTTCCAAAAGAAACCTGTTAGTACGTCACAACTCAGTCAAAGCTTGGAGCAAATGGTTAGACTCTCGCCTTGCCTGTCATATTGGTTTTAGGTGCCCTTGGTGGATGACTGATCCCCCTGTTCTAGGAACCAAAGGATCATACTATGTCCGTCTGATTGGTTTAGAAGAAACATCCTTTTACCATCCTAATCTGATCCCAGAACAATATGACGTACCTACATAGTTATCTTTACCTCAGCACAAAGCCTTCTTTCCCCCCGAGCCATTGACTGAAAAGTTAGTACACCTCATTGAGAAAGCTTGGAACAAGCGCACCTTAGGGTATCCAGACGGACCGGCAGAATTCAAAGAGCCAGTTGTTAGAGCCAAGAGAGTCAAGCCTGACAGCAATCCTGATGACCGTCAAGACAAAGCCAAGCGTCCATGTAAAAATAGTTCAAGTCAAATTTGTTGAAAGATGTTTTTAATGAGAACATTTATTTGTCAATCGTTTTCAATAAAGCTATTTTTTCTTTCAAATAAATATTGATTTCTTCTTTGAATGTTCATTATGTGAATGGATTAATTAATGGATTGGTGCATAAACCTCAATGAAGTGATTCCTTAAAATGTTATCAAGAGAGTAATACTGAAATTGACTAAATTTACCTTTGATGGGGTCATATAGGATTATCATTGCACCAACTCAAGCGTCCACCTCCTAGTTGGAGTCGTAAGTCCAGTCGGTTAGAACGAGCTACGATACCAAGTCAACAAGTAGAGATGGCTTTAGAATCTGAACTTACAGAGATCCGTAAGATCTTGGCAGCCTTTGCCAATGATATCACCAGTATAAAGGGCAAAGTGGAAGTGCTAGAACAGACCTCGGAATCAACAGGCAATCCCTTAAATGATCCAAAAGGAAAGAAAGTAGAAGAGAGACGTCGACATGAAGTCTTCGAACTCGACAGAGATGAAGAATATATCAATGAAAATCCGATGTTAGCTAACAGAATGTCTCAGTTAGAGTCGGCTATGAAAAGTATAAAAGGCATCGATGAAATTGCAGCAGGTATTGAAGCTCTGAACCGCATCCCTAGAATCCATCTGCCCGAGAGTTCGTGATGCCAGAAATGGACAAGTTTAGTGGTATAGGGTGTGCAAAAACACATCTTAAGGTATATGTTACTAACATGCACACTATGGGGCTCAGTGACGAACATATGACATTGTTGTTTCAGAGGGACTTTATCAGGGTCAGCACTACGTTGGCTAATGTCTCAAGATCCAGTTACTGTGGGCACCTGAGAGAGCATGTCAAAGGCCTTCTGGCATCAGTATAAGTACAGTACCGAGATTGAGACTTCAAGAAGAGATTTAGAGGCGACTAAGCAGAGAATGGTGCGACAGAATGGTGAGACATTTATGATTTCATTGGTCGTTGGAGGGCCAAGGCTGCCCAAATGTGGGATAGACCGTCAGAGAAAGAACAAGTAGCGATTATCCTAAAGAACCTCTCGCAAGGATATGCTCAACACCTAGTGGCCCAATATCTCGCTACTTTCGAGTCTTTGTTACACCGGGAGCCAACTTGAGGACGCTTTTGCCTCTGGGGTTCTTTCTAACCCCTCAGATAACAAGCTTAAGAAACCCTATATTTCTAAACCTAGTACCAACCATGTCTACATAGCCAACACATCATCTACCCCAGCTCAACCCCCAGCCCGGACTAATAACCAGGTTCACCCAAGTCAACCTCGAACTCCACGTCAATTTACCAATTTAAGGATGACCCTTACCATAGCTTTGCAAAAACTATTGAAAAAAGGGTTGCTTACCCCGATTCAACCCCGGCCTTTACCAAATCCCTTGCTAGCCGGACACAATCCCAACTTATTCTGTGAATTTCATCAAAATCCTGGCCATCACACAGATTGATGTATCACCTTACGCCATGCCATTCAAAACCTGATTGATAACAAAAGGTCACAATCCCTAGTCCACCAAATGTCACCACTAATCCACTACCTGCTTATCAACCTCCACCAACCTGAACATGGTTTCTCACACACCATTGCCATTCGATCCCGTCTCTCTTATCCATCCCATCCAAGTCAAACCACCTAGTTACCCCCTTGCCGGGATAGCCTTTACTGATGAGGTTTTCACCACAAACTATGAACCATTTGATTTAACCTCAGATGATACGTATTGTTTATCCCCGCCTCGATATAGTAGCCCCACATTCACCAGTTACTTGTTGGCTCAGATTAACTTGAAAAGTCCTGTACCTTCAACGGATGAAGATCCATACTTGCTGACTGAAGATGATGAGCCTTTCTCCCTCTCTTGCGATGAAGTTAGACATATGACTCGAGGGGGAAGAGTCTTTAAGCCACAAGAACTCTGTGTTGATAATCCGAAAACCCTGACAAGAAGAGAAAGAGAAGATCCTATCAAAGAAAATATCGAAGAAGATAACTCTTTGATCAAGTAGTTGAAGAAATCAGGGGCCAATATCTCAGTTTGGGATTTACTTATGGCTTCCACTGCCCATAGGGAGGCTGTTCTCAAAGCATTAAATACGGCCCAAGTCTCCCTTGACACTTCTCCATATCAGCTGGCCAACATAGTAGGGGTGACTTATGTGGAGAATATCTTATCCTTCTCAGACTCCGATCTCCCAAAGGAAGGAGCAAACCACACTAAACCATTGCACATCACAGTTGACTGTAACGGGATGAGGGTACCTCTGGTATTGATCGATAATGGGAGTGCATTGAATGTTTGCCCTTTGAAGACTGCCACTTGCCTTGGGTTTAAAACTGAAGATCTCAAGTCCACTAATCAAGGGGTTAGGGCTTATGATAACACTAAAAGGGACGTACTGGGAATTCTGCACCTTCGATTGTCATGGGCATAGTTGAATTTCTGGTAGAATTTCAGGTCATAGACATCCAGTCCTCCTTTAATCTATTATTAGGAAGACCGTGGCTACACCAAATCAAAGCCATACCTTCCACGCTGCACCAGAAGGTCAAGTTTATTAGAAATGGGCTAATGATCACTCTTCATGGAGATGCTGAAATTGTAGGGATCATAAATAGTACTGAAGCTAAGGATGAGCCGCTGCTTGAGATTCAGCCAGAACAACAAGGAGTAGAGCTTAGTGGGTTCGAGTTTGAGAAAAATATGCTCAGTCCAATGGGATCAAGCCATGAAAGAATATTTTCCAATGGAAAATACTTCTAACTGCAATATGGCCAATATATTCAAGAAAATGAGATTTTTCCCTGGTATGGGCTTAGGCCGCAAGCAGCAAGGTATTAAAGAGGCACCAGTGATTAAAGAGGTCATTGGCACATTTGGGCTAGGATATAAGCCTACTAATGAAGATTGGGCCCAATATTGGAAGACAAAACGAAACAAGGCAAAGACGCACCACGGATCTCATCAAAATGAAGCCTTATCGTAAGACCCTTAATGGCTATTTTGTGAAAGAAGGAGAAGATTTCCGTTACTGTGGGTTCCCCGAGCCATTCATTGACCACATCACAGGTACTCGTCTGCGGGGTTTGAGATCTTCTTTGGTATGGATTGGCCTGAGAGGAGGAAGCAAGCACAGAAGCCGAAAAGAAGAAAATTGAAGAATGGCAGTTCAATCTAGACTCCCTCAACATCGACCAGTTATTCATTGAAGATCACAGTGTTTCGGTGTTGTCAACTGAGAAAAGGGATCCCAAATCCTCAGTCTGCAATCAAACCCGTCGTAGGGTGTCTCTCTAGCTATCATATAATTAGTCCTGTATTGCATGTAAGACTGGGTCTGTCAGTCCCCTTAGTCCTGTTCAGTCTGACATGCCAGATGAGTCATTTGTTTCTGTTGAGTCAAGTAAGTCCACTATCGCTGCTAAGTTAAGTGAGTCTGTCAAGTTGGCAATGAGTCCTGTTACCCCATCTTCTTTTAATGAAATGAAAGAAATTCTTGATACCCGAGCGCAATAATAATTTAACTAATAATCTGACTTCGGAGGGAGAATCTTCTGATGAAGAACCTCCCCGTGAAATAATTAAATTACTTGAAAAGAAAATGAACATCGGACTCAACCTCCAATGGAAGAAATAGGGTTATCAATCTCGGAACAAAAGAAAGTCCTCAAGAGATTCGGATTGGGATCACATTATCCCCTGATGAACGCAAAGGGATAGTAGCTTGCTCAGAAAGTTCAAAGACGTGTTCGCGTGGTCTTACGAGGATATGCTGGAATAAGAACAGACATTGTTCAACATCGAATTCCGTTATATCCAGATGCTCGACCCATTAAACAGAAAATTCGACGTATGAAGCCAGAATGGACTCTAAAAATAAAAGAAGAAATTACGAAGCAGATTAACGCTGGATTCCTGGAAGTAGTAGAATACCCTGAGTGGATTGCCAATGTCGTCCCAGTGCCGAAAAAGGATGGAAAGTCAGGATGTGTGTGGACTTTAGAGATCTAAACAAAGTAAGCCCAAAGGATAGTTTTCCTTTACCACACATAGATGTTCTAGTAGATAGTACAGCAGGGCATGCTTTATTGTCCTTTATGGACGGCTTTTCGGGGTACAATCAGATAAAAATGGATCCTCGGGATATGCAAAAGACGTCGTTTATCACACAGTGGGGAACCTTTTGCTACAAGGTTATGCCTTTTGGTTTGAAGAATGCAGGAGCCACCTATCAAAGAGCAGCCACGACGTTACTACATGACATGATACATAAAGAAGTCGAAGTCTATGTAGATGATATGATAGTTAAATCCAAAGAACGACTGGGACACGTTGCCGCGTTAGAAAAATTTCTCACAAGAATTCAAAAGTACAAACTCCGCCTCAACCGGCAGAAATATGTGTTTGGAGTAACTTCTAAAAAATTGTTGGGATTTGTGGTCAGTCAAAGAGGGATCGAAGTAGACCCTGTGAAGATTAAAGCTATCCAAGATATGCCACCGTCGAAAATTGAAAAGCAAATTCGAGGGTTTTTAGGTAGAATATAGTATGTCAACAGATTCATCGTTCAACTCACCAATGTCTGCGAACCTATTTTCAAGCTTCTCAAGAAGAATGAACCAACAGTTTGGAATGAGCAATGTCAAAAGGCCTTCGACCAAGTCAAGGAACCTCTTGAAACCGCCTATTTTGGTTCCACCCACACCAGGGAACCACTTCTTCTTTATCTGTCAGTCACAGAAGAAAGCTATGGATACATGCTTAGCACAGTATGACAAAAGATACTCGCAAAGAAAGGGCTATCTACTACATCAGTAAGAAACTGTTAGAGTATGAACGAAAAGTATTCAGCCTTGGAAAAAACTTGCTTGGCACTAGTATGGGCTACTCAGAGACTCCGACACTATATGCTATCTCACTCAATTATCTTGTTATCTCGGATGGATCCTCTCAACTATCTGTTCGAGAAAAACCGACACTAACAGGGAGAACTGCACGATGGTTATTGTTGTTATCAGAGTTTGACATCACGCACGTTACGCAGAAATCTATCAAGGGGGAGAGCTGTAGCAGAATACTTGGCAGATCACCCCGTAGTAGAAGGAATAAGGCCCGTTGATCAGTCCCAGATGAGAACATCTTGCATGTTGAAGAAGAGCCTCAGAACCAAACATGGCAATTGTATTTTGATGGAGCCGCCAATCAGAATGGGTATGGAATAGGGGCAGTCCTATTTTCTCCAGAAGGATGCCACATTCCGATCACTATTAAGTTAGCCTTCTCTAACACCAATAACACAGCTGAATATGAAGCATGTATCGCAGGACTTGAAGCTGCTTTGAATCTTGGCATTACATAAATTGAAGTTTTTGGAGATTCAGCCTTGGTCATACACCAGTCATTGGAAGAATGGAAGACTCAAGACGACAAGTTAAAGCCGTATCATGAGTATTTGTTAAACCTAGTGAGTAAGTTTGAAGCTAGTCTGTTCGAACACGTTCCAAGGGAAGATAATAGATTTGCTGACTCGTTAGGCACTCTGTCTTCAATGATCCATTGCCCCCCGGCATGGAATTGAGGCCGATCACTGTTGAAGTTAGAGACAAACCTGCATATTGCTGTCAGATCAGTTTTGCTACTCGACTACCTGATGGAAATCGTGGTACACAGACATTAAAAAGTGTTGTTGGAAAAACAAGAATTCCCAAAGAAGCATCGAGGAAGGAACGACAAGCTTTGCTAAGATTAGCATCTCAATTCATCCTTTGTGAAGGAAGTTTATACAAAAAGTCTTATGATGGATTTCATTTGTCGTGTATCGATGAAGATCAAGCTGGGACAGGTAATGGTTGCTACATTCAGGAGAATGCGGCCCTCACATGAGTAGGAAAATGTTAGCCAGAAAATTATGAGACAGGGTACTATTGGCCTACGATGGAAACGGATTGTCATCACATGGTCAAAACTGCCACAAATGCCAAATACATGCAAATCTCATAATGTGCCACCTTCTCGATTAGTTGGTCTGACTTCACCATGGCCGTTCTCAGTCTAGGGTATTGACATTATTTTGTAAAATATCACCTAAAGCATCAAACGAGCATGAATACATTTTAGTTGCTATCGATTATTTTACTAAGTGGGTCGAAGTTTGCCTCTATGGTTCTCACTGTGTCTCGAGTTGCAAAGTTATCCAAACAAAACATTATCAGCCGTGTATGGGGTACCTTCAGAACTGATTTCTGATAACGGGTCACATTTCAAAGCTGAGGTTATTACTTTGTATTCAAAGTTCAAATCTCACACCACAAATCATCTCCTTACCGTCTCAGACTAATGGAGCAGTCGAAGCAGCTAATAAGAATCTTAAGACTATCATTAGGAAAATGTGTCAATCACATTGAGATTGGTCTGAAAACTGCCATTTGCATATGGGCATATCGAACTTCAATTCGATCCTCTACGGGAGCTACTCCTACTCCTTAGTGTATGGCATGGAAGCAGTCTTGCTAGTTGACATGGAAATTTTCATCTCTGAGGTCTTGTTTGGAAAGTCAGTTGTCAGAAACAGATTGGGTTCGCCAACGGTATGAAGAATTGAATTTGATTGAAGAAAAATGACTGAGAGCTTTGTATCACGTGCAAGCTTATCAAAGAAGAGTTGCCCGTGCATTTGATAAAAAGATCAAGGTTCGTCACTTACAAGTCGGGGATTTAGTACTTAAAGAGAATCGAACACCTATCTTTGACCCTAGAGGGAAGTTCAAACTAAATTGGGGAGGTCCGTACACCATCAAGGAGATATTACCAGGAAAAGTTGTTAGGCTTCAAGATCATGATGGAATCGAGTTACCAGAACCAACCAACCTTGACCAAATCAAACGGTACTACATTTAAGGAGGCCATTTTTGGCCGAATCAATTTTCCTATTACCTAGTTCTTTATTCTCTTTTCTCAACCCCTTTACAGCCTGTTCAAAAAGAGAAAAATTGTGCCTTTTATATCTTAGCCTGATTACCTAACCCAGGGGAGGGAAAAATTCGAACTACGTTTTGGTTTGATCCCAAAAATTTGGGGTACTTAGGCAACCTGAGAAGTTACTTCAGGCCCGACCACATCAAAATAAAAAAATATATATAGATTCCCCGACAAAGGAAAAATCTAAAAAGAAAAAAATTCAAAAGAAAAAGAAATATCTTCAAAATAGGGAAGAAAATTCAAAGTAAAATAAAAGAAATGCCACACAAGGGGCATTTGGGTTTTGAGCCTCAAAATCCCTTTCACTTTATGCCTAGTCCCAAGCCTACCTATAAAAGTCCTCCTAAGTACCGTGTGAAAAGGTCAAGGAGGGTAGTAGAACATGATCAGACAGCGATTCTAGAAGGTCAGATGAAAAGAAAAAGATAAAAAAATGATGAAGCCTGCTAAGTTGAAAACCCGAAAAGGGCGACTTAGGCAAAAATTAAGGCAAGCTCGCAAAGTTGAAAATCTGAAAGGACAACTTTGACAACAATCAGAGCCAAGAAAAAAGAAAAAGCTCGCTAGATCGAAAACCTAAAAAGGCGATCTAGACAAAAGTTAGAGCAAGCTTGATAGATTGAAAACCTGAAAAGGCGATCTAGGCAAAAGTTAGAGCGACAAAGAAAAACAGAAGAAAATCCCAAGCTGAGAGCGGTTCGAGCTGAAATATCAGAAGTCCGAATAATCAAGTTCAATACTCAACTTAAACCAGGCATAGATTCAAAAGCCATAAGTATCTTATCTACGATCAATCTGAAAATTCTTACTTCCCCAAGTGAACCAATGGAGAGAAGGGTTAATTCTAGGATGAGTCTCAAAAGGAAATATTTTGTTCTCTTGAGCCTGACTCAAAATCTTCAATAAAATTAATCAAAATTAAAAGTTGGATCTTTATTGCGCTTGTGGTAATCAAATATTTCAAACCTTCATACAAGGGGCATTTTTCTTTTTCTCTAAATTATGTAATTACCCTCCTTATACCAGGGGCATTTTTTTAATGATGTGTTCAATTATTTTCAATGCCATGTTTATTGTCAAACTAGGGACATTTTGTTTTGGAGCAATGTTAATCCTAAAAACCTCAAACTTAAGGTTACCCTCTTGATAACAGTTCTTAAAAAAAACTCTTGAGGTTCAAAAGAAATAAAAACTCAGGTTTTTAATTCATAAAAACTTTTGGATAAATCCTTGAGGTTCAAACAAAAGCACTTCGGATCTCACATTTGACTGTGTCCAGAGATCAACTAATATGGTATTCCCAGATCCAATCATTCCTGGATTCGATCATTTCTCTTCCAGATTCAGTATCTTCCAGATTTGTTCAATTCACTCTGATCAGTCTTTTCCAAATTCATTCATTCTTTTCCAAAAGTCCTTCATTCCTTCGTCAATTTTGCTTAGTTGCCGCCAAGGGTTAACTTGGATTTTGCTCAGTTGCCGCCAAGGGTTATCTTGGATTTTGCTCAGTTGCCGCCAATGGTTATCTTGGATTTTGCTCAGTTGCCGTCAAGGGTTATCTTGGATTTTGCTCAGTTCCCGCCAAGGGTTATCTTAGATTTTGCTCAGTTTCCACCAAGGGGTTATCTTGGATTTTGCTCAGTTACCGACAAGGGTTTACTCGGAATTATGATCAATTTATGCTCAATTATGCTCAGTCTATGCTCAGTTTATGTCTAATTTATATTCACTTTGCGCTTAGATTTTACTCAAATTTACCTCAGATTTTTTAGTCCACACACTTGCACAGTTGTTACATCAGTCAAGGAGAATTTTTTAAAAATTCAAGGATCTGACGTTGCCAGTGAGAGCTCGCGCTCAAGGACCTGACAACCTTTTAGTTCGGGGAGAGTTTACGCTCAAGGATCCGAACGCCCAGACGAATTGCTAAATCAGGCTGCAAAATGAACTGTCACTAGCTTTGGCATTCGGATATCGTACTATCTACCGAAATAGATTTGCTATCTAGTTTGCTTCAACCCTCTGCCAAATAGGGGCATCTGTAGACACCCCATTCTTGCACTCTCCTGATTAATCAACTCGTCAACCCGATCGCAAAGGTTCCCAATGATGGATGTTTATTCCAATGCTTCATTTTGTTACCAGATATGTTTCAAAAATCCGGATGAGGTATCTCGAACTGACAAAACTTAGAAACCACGCTACGCTAGGTAAATACGACCCCAGAAACATAGAAATAATCATCTTGCAAACCAAAAAGAAGCTTCACGATAAAAATAACTAAAAATGACCAAATTACCAAAATACCCCTAACATCAAAACAATCTTAGAGCCTACATTATGCTTAGGAAAACTCATTCAAACACATAAAACAACAAATCGAAATCAAATAAATAATTTCACCAATTTTCACAAAATTCGATAAAATTACGAAAATACCCCTCATAAAATCCACGATCATTTCACACAAAAAATTTCATAAATGATAAAAATCAACTTTTTCATTGAATTCCTTACGAGAAACTGATTTCAAAACATCCTGGAACATTAAAAAACGACTTAAAACAAAAAAATCCTCTCCGAGGGCAAAACGGTAATTTCACAATTTTAATAATTAAAAACTTCGAAATTAATAAATAAATCATTAAATAATGTAAAGTGAAAAATTAATAAAATTAATTATAAAATTTAAACCAAAAAATTGATCAATCAGGCTTTCAACAAAAATTGTTGATGATTCGCAAGATATTTCTTTAAGGACCTCTCCATTTGGGGGTCCAAAGAATCAAAGATATAATAGAGGGGGGTTCTGCAAAAATTTAAAGTCAATCAAGCAAGACTAAAGTCAAGATATTAAAGTCAATCAAATAAGGCTAAAGTCAAAATTAAAGTCAATTAAGTAAGACTAGAGTCAAGTATTAAAGTCAATCTCATAAGACTAAGGTCAAAACCCTAAATCAAAACCCATATCTAAACTAATCAAGTCAATCTCATAAGACTAAGGTCAAAACCCTAAATCAAAACCCTAATCTAAACTAATCAAGTCAATCTTATAAGACTAAAGTCAAAACCCTAAAGCCCTAAAGACTAAGTCAAAACCCTAATTGAAACCCTAAAAGAAACCCTAATCAAACCCTAATGCTTCTAAAAACTTTATAAATAAGAGCCTCCACACCCTATTTTTGTATCAAAGAAAAAACCCTAGGAGAAGTAAGTGAAGAAGCCTCCACAATCTCTCCAAAACCCTAATTTTGGAGCCTCAACTCCTTACCTAACACCCCTACTCTGATTTTAGCCTAAAAAATACCTAAAAACCTCTCAAAAATATCCCAAAAATCCACAACAAATTCGAAGCACCCAGATCCAAGAAGGAGATACCTTACCTCGGAGATCAGGACTCAGATCCAAAGATAGAATGAAGTAAGGAATACGGTACAAGGAGCCGTTTTCACTAGATCTGAGGGAATAGCACTTTTGCAGATCGAACGTAAGATTTTTCATTATTTTTTAATCTAGGTTTGTCATTAGCGATGTAGATTTATTTGGGATAAGTAGAGACCGGCATTGGCCGGGCGGGGTTGGTGCCTAACACCTTCCAACCCCGTAACATGATTCCCGAATTCAGATTTCTGTAGTAGATTAGTTCTTTTTTATCCATTGTAGAGTCAGTTTCGTTCCTAGACAAAAATAACTAGGTGGCGACTCCCAAACCTTAAGGGTCAAAAGCGGATCTGCGCACCCCGCGGATCGAGGGCACTTTCAGATGGATCCTCTTAAGTATCTTTTCGAGAAATCGACACTGACAGGGAGAACCGCACGATGGTTGTTGTTGTTATCAGAGTTCGACATCACGCATGGTACATAGAAATCTATCAAGGGGAGAACTGTGGTAGAATACTTGGTCGATCACCCAGTAGTAGAAAGAATAAGTCCTGTTGATCAATTTTCAGATTAGAATATCTTGTATGTTGAAGGAGAACCGTAGAACCAAACATTGTAGTTGTACTTTGATGGAGTCACCAATCAGAATGGGTATGGAATAGAAGCAGTCCTATTTTCTCCGGAAGGATGCGACATTTCTATTGCTATTAAATTAGCCTTTTCTAGCACCAATAACACAGCTGAATATGAGGTATGCATCGCGGGACTCGAAGCTGCTTTGAACCTGGGCATTACAGAAATTGAAGTTTTTGGGGATTCAGCCTTGGTCATACATCAGTTATTGCAAGAATGGAAGACTAGGGATAAAAAGTTGAAGCCTTATCATGAGTATTTGTTAAACTTAATGAGTAAGTTTAAAGCTATCTTGTTCCAACACGTGTTAAGGGAAGATAATAGATTTGCTAACTCGTTAGCCATTCTATCTTTAATGATCCATTTGTCCTCTCGCATGGAATTGAGGCCGATCACTGTTGAAGTCAAAGACAAACCTGTATATTGCTATCAGATCAATATTGCTACTCGACTACCTGATGAAAAGTCGTGGCACACAAACATTAAAAAGGTGTTGGAAAAAGAAGAATTCCCAAAAGAAGCATCGAGGAAGGAACGACAAATCCTACTAAGATTAGCATCTCAATTCATCCTTTATGCAAAAAGTTATAGACACCCCATTCTTGCATCCACCTGATTAATCAACTCGTCAACCCGATCGCAATGATTCCCAATGATGGATGTTATTTCCATTGCTTTATTTTGTTACCAGAAATATTTTAGAAATCCGGATGAGGTATCTCGACTGACAAAACTGTAGAAACCACGCTACTGAAAGCGCCATAGATCCACGGGGTACACGGATCCGCTTTTGACCCTTAAGGTTTGGGAGTCGCCACCTAGTTATTATGGTCTAGGAACCAAACTGACTCTAAAATGGATAAAAAAAACTAATCTACTACAGAAAATCTGAATCCGGGGATCATGTTACGGGGTTGGAAGGTGTTAGGCACCAACCCCGCCCGGCCAATGCCGGTCTCTACTTATCCCAAGTAAGACTACATTGCTAATGACCAAAACCTAGATAAAAAAATAGAAAAATGTTACCTTCGATACGCAAAGGTTATATTCCCTTAGATCTGGTGAAACTGCTCCTTGTACCGTACTCCTTGCTTTGTTCTGTCTCCAAATCTGATTTCTGATCTCCGAGGCAAGGTATCTCCTTCTTGGATCTGGATGCTTTGAATTTATTATGGATTTTTAGGGTGTTTTTAAAAGGTTTCTAGGTATTTTTTAGGCTAAAATCGAAGTAGGGGTGTTAGGTAAGGAGTTGGGGCTCCAAAATTAGGGTTTTGGAGAGATTGTGGAGGCTTCTTCACCTACTTTTTCTAGGGTTTTTTCTTTGATACGAAAATAGGGTGTGGAGGCTCCTATTTATAAATTTTTTTAGGAGAATTAGGGTTTGATTAAGATTTCTTTTAGGGTTTCAATTAGGGTTTAGACTTTGGTCTCATGAGATGGACTTAATCTTTAGGGTTTTAATTTAGGGTTTTGACATTTAGTCTTATGAGATTGACTTGATTAGTTTAGATTAGGGTTTTGACTTTAGTCTCATGCGATTGACTTGATTAGTTTAGATTAGGGTTTTCATTTAGGATTTTGACTTTAATATTTTGACTTTAGTCTTTCTTGGTTGGCTTTTAATATCTTGACTTTAGTCTTTCTTGGTTGGCTTTAAATATCTTGACTTTTAGTACTTGATTGACTTTAATGTTTCAATTTACGTTATTTAATGATTTATTTATTAATTTTAAATTTTTAATTATTAAAGTTGTAAAATTACCGTTTTGCCCTCGGAGAGGATTTTTTATGTGTTAAGTCGTTTTTCAATGGTCCAGGATGTTTTGGAATCAATTTTCATAAGGATTCAATGGGAATGTTGGTTTTTGTCATTTATGAAAAAATTTTGTGAAATGGTCGTGAATTTTATAGGGGTATTTTCGTAATTTTATCAAATTCTGATGAAAATTAGCGAAATGATTTATTTGGTTTCGATTTGTTTGTTGTTTTATGTGTTTGAATGAGTTTTCCTAAGCGTAATGTAGACTCTAGGGTTGTTTTGATGTTAGGGGTATTTTGGTAATTTGGTCATTTTTAGTGATTTTTATCGTAAAGCTTCTTTTTGGTCTGCAAGATTATGATTTCTATGTTCCTGGGGTCGTATTTTCCTAGCGTAGCGTGGTTTCTAAGTTTTGTCAGTTCGAGATACCTCATCCGGATTTCTGACACATATCTGGTAACAAAATAAAGCATTGGAATAAACATCCATCATTGGGAACCGTTGCGATCGGGTTGACGAGTTGATTAATCAGGAGAGTACAAAAATGGGGTGTCTACAGATGCCCCTCTTTGGCAGAGGGTTGAAGCAAACTATATAGCAAATCTATTTCGGTAGATAGTGCGATATCCGAATGCCAAAACTAGCGACAGTTCATTTTTGCAGCCTGATTTGGTGGTTCGTCAGGGTGTCCAGATCCTTGAAGGTAAGTTCTCCCTGGACTAAAAATGTCAAATCCTCGAATTTTGAAAAATTCTCCTTGACTTATGCTAACATGCACGTGTGTGCAATGGTGTGATGCTCACGAAATAATCTATCGGATCATTGAGATTAATCCCTCCTCGATAACAACAAATGTCAGGTCCTGGAGATCTTCTCTCGCCGACAATGATGATTCAAACTGGAAGGTATATATGCAATGAAATCAATCATACGATATTTGAATTATGACAAGTTTGAAAAAATGAGATAATCATAACACAATCAGAATCAGGTGATGTAGGAACTTCATTAAATGCTATCAAAATTCTTTTTTTTTTTTAGAGTAAGAAAAAGTTTGAGTCTCGTTTATCGGACTCGCGTTAAGGTTGATAGGAACTTAAAAAACCTGTTAAAAATTGAAGTCTCGTTTCTCAGACTTGAACTGAGGTTTATAGGAACTTAAACAATCCTATTTCAAATGGTTGGAGTCTCATTTTTCGGACTGGAACTGATGTTTACAGGAACTTAAACAATCCTGTTAATTCATTCTATGATTCAAACAAAGCTGGGGTCTCTTTTCTCAGACTCTGGCTAAGGTTTATAGGAACTTAAAAAATTCTGTTAATTCACAGTTGGAGTCTCGCTTGTCAGACTCGAACTTGCTGGAGCCACGTTTTTTGGGCTAAGGTTTGCAGGAACTTAAACAATCCTGTTAACTCATTTTATGATTCAAAAACGGTTAGAGTCTCGTTTCTTGGACTCGAACTTGCTGGAGCCACATTTCTCGGGCTTGGGTTCGAAGGAACTTAAACAATCCTATTAACTCATTTTATGATTCAAAGGAGCTGGAGTCTTGTTTCTCGGACTCGAACTCAATGGAGCCACGCTTCTCGGGCTTGGATCAATTAAAGATTCAGTATTATCGAACTCAACGATTAAGAAATTGACCTTTTATTGGATTATCATGCATCTGGATTCATAATTATGATTGGGTTTCGCCGGACTTTTTAGCTTTTGAATAAGATTTTTCCTTTTGATCATGGGATCAAGAATGCAAGTTTCAGAATCGAAGTTAGTCTCAAAAATGCCCCTAGTTTCAAGGTTGACTTACATCTGAAACTTGACTGTGAAACTGATGGGTTGGATTACATTTGAAAAGTATGGAAAAGGGACTACGGACTCCAATAAATGAAAGACAAAAGAATTGACATTCCTTTAAATTCAAGACTCTTGAGATTATCATATGTGCAATAAGAAAATGATCATTCTCTTTCAAATTTCTTTTTGAAAAATGCTTGAGCTGGGCTTTGATAAATATTGAAATATAAGATCTTCCTCTTTAAAGTGGTCAATGAATCTACATTTCCCATTAGCAGACGCTACTAAAGATCTTACAATGTTCAAAAGAAAGGCTTATGAGTTTCTTCAACTTCAACATTGTCTTGAACAATTTTCTACATTCTCCAACTTCTGTGTAAGCTTTTATTCTGAATTTTCTTTCTTGGTGGGATCTTTTTTTCGATTTGATGATGCCCTAATTTTTGCCTAGATCGCCTCTTCAGGTTTTCAGTCTACCGGGCTTTGTTTTTCTTTTTTTGAAGATGCCTTGATTTTTGCCTAGATCGCCTTTTCAGGTTTTCAACCTAGCAGTCTTGTTTTTTTTTTTTTGTTATGCCCTAACTTTTACCTAAGTCGTCCTTTCAGATTTTCAACTTAGCGGACTTCTTTGTTTTTGATGATCTTGGATACTCAACTTGACAACCTTTGGTTCTCTGGACCTTAACCAAATCAATTAACATTCAGGAGGACTTAGTAGGTAGGCTTAGGACATGGTTTAGAAAGAAAATGTATAAGGCTCAACTTCCCAAAATGCCCCTAGTATGACATTCTCTTTTTTAGACAACTCTCTTAAGTCTCTTTCTTTCTAATGCCCCTAGTTAGGCATTTTTGTTATCATTTTTTTTATTCTTTTTTTTTTCAATGCCCCTAGTAACTTCTCAGGTTGCCTACGTACCCCAAATCATCATTTTTTTTTCTTTTTGGGATCACGTCAAAACGTAATTCATACAAGATTTCCCTCCCAAGGTTAGTTGGTATGGTTTAGAAAGAGAAAGACTATTGAATTGTTTTAGATGCTGCAAGGGGCTAAAGAGGGTCATTTTTCTTTCTTGGCAAGATAAGAGAATAGTTTGGCCAAAGAAGGCCTCCTTTAGTGAAAGTTACTTGATCTGGTCAAGGTTCTGGGAACTCAATGTCTTGATTACTTTGTCGAGCGAGATCTTCTTTTGAGAATAAATCGCTTTCAATCTTCTTTTGAGAATGAACTGCTTTCAATCTTCTTTTGTAAAATATGATTAAGTTTTTCACATTCGACTGTTCACTTTTTCTATAACTCCGAGAAAATCCTTTATCCTTTATGAGGGATTCCTTCTTGCAAATCTTGGCATCTTTGTCGACGGTTTCAATTACATCATTCCTGATGATCTTTGGCTTTGATGTTCCTCTTGACAGTAAGTTCTGATCCATTTTGGTGCAATCCGAAAGGTAAAATAGTGTTCGCATTTACCATATCCTCATGAGATCATGCGAAAACACTGTTGAATTTCTTAAATGAATTCATCATTTTCTCATGTTCTTTTGAGGATAATGTAGTACCAATATGCACTTCTTGAGTGTACTCTCTTATTCCAATATTTATCAAGTTCAATTAGTGAGCTCTGAGTCATTCTTCATGTTAGATTTTATGTTCACATTATTATTGCACGCATGATAATCAAAAGCTTCTTTACTTTATTGGAATAAAAAGACATAGACCTACCAACTTGACTAAAAAATAAATCTTAACATAATGGAACTGACCGACTGAATTTAAAGACTGACGCAACTGACACTTAAGGAAAAAAAATTGAAAATAGGGATATGATTCTGAATGGAAGGACACAGTGCTAGGGTCTATGCCACTTTGGATATCTTCATGAGGGATGATTCAGGCTCCTCCGCTTTTGCCATACCTTCATGTTCTGATTCAAGTTTGTTTGACACTAAATAACCCATTACTTTCATATTGTCCTTTCTTTTCAGTTCTGTCATTGTCTCAGGGCAAATGAACCCATTCTGGCATGATAAAGATGCACTATCAAGACCAATCAAGCGGATAAAAGAAGCTGGGTCAACTGATTCAGGTTTGGACATGGATATTAGATTCAGAGTAGGAGGGGGTTGATTTTGAAAAGTAGGCAAAGGGTTAGTTTTGACATTAGGCGCGGTAGGAGCAGGTATGGTAACTTTCCCTTGTTCGATAAGGTCTTGGATAGCATGGTGGAGGGTAATGCACCTATCCAGAACATGACCGGGCATTTGATGGAATTCACAGAATTGCCCATTGTCCAAGTTTGGAGGGAGAGGGTTAGGCAACGGCTTGGGTTGTAACGGTGTCAACAGTCCCCTTTTCATTAGTTTTTGGTAGGCAACAATAAGGGACATCCCGAGATTAGAGAATTGTCTCCTAGGCTTGGCTTGTGAGGATTGAGTGGCTTGAGGAGCTAGGGCAAAAGAGGTATGGGCCACTTGCAAGGAATTTGTACTGGGTTTGAAGTGTTTGGGTTTTGACTCAGACAAGTTGCCAAAAAGTCCCGAAGAGTAGGCATCATCGACTTGGTTTCCGACTTCAAGAAGAGATTGAAATGTAGGCAAGTATTGAGGCATCAAGTACTTGGTATAATTGGGAGTAAGATTCCTGAGGATGATCTTAACTTGCTCTTTTTCTTGAGGTCGGCCCCATAACTGAGCGGCTTTAGCTCTCCATCGAGCAATGAATTCTGTGAAGGTTTCCCCAGGCTTCTGCTTAGTTATTTCTAGATCTCTTCTTGTGAGTTCAATGTCCGTGTTAAAGGAGTATCGACCAATGAACTCTTTCATCAATTCATGCCATGTTCTTACTCAAGACGAGTCTAGTGACATTAACCAGCGTAAGGCAGGACCTGTAAGGGTTTTCTGAAAAAGTTGGGCCATCTGTTCTTCACTCAGACCCTGAGACTGCATGATGCCGACATATATTTTCAAGTGAGTCCTAGGGCATCCAGTCCCATCAAATTTATCCACATCTGGCATTGTGAACTTTTCTGGCAGACGGATTGTAGGAAATAATGTCATTGCCCCTAATCCAAGGGCGAGATCGTCAGGATCCTTGATATTCTTCAATGCAGTTTCTACCTGAGTTATTCGATGAGTTAATACAGGGTCAAAGGACACTTGATCATCTTCAAAATCTTCAACCAGATCAAACACGGCCTGAGGTTCTACAACTTTATCTTTTTTCTTTTCAGTCTTTAGGGCCTCAATTTGTGTCTGGACAGAAGCAATAATCTACACTTGAAAGGAGTCCAAAATCTGACGGAGTGTTGCTTCATCCATTGTACTTGTTTCTTCTTGTGGAGAGTGTTGACTACTTGGGCTTGACAAAGGTACTCTGGTGAGACGACTCTTTTCACGGACCCAAAGTGGCACGGTTGGTTTAGAACGCCGATGAGCAATTATTACCTAATTAGAAGTAAATCAGGATCAACTATTGACTTGGAAGGTTGGATTCTTAACCACATGATAAAAAGAAATTTGACATGATTTAGCCCAAGTCCGGTTGTAAACATTAAGTCCAAAAGCATTATAAGTCTATAAAGACCACAAGGGTGAAAGAAGTTAATTACGGGTCTACCCCTGGTTTGGGTTGAACCTTGGGTCAGACTAGTTAGTTTGACCTCCTGATTGCATCTCTTCGGTATGAGTTAGGTTGAATCTTTAAACCTAAAAAATAAATTGGTCCAACCGGTTTGATGTTGTTCGGTTAGATCCATTTGCTAATTGGGCCAACTGGTTTAATTGGTTCAAATTGATTGGTGCATTTTACTCATTGGGTCGGACCAATATTGCGGGTTTAATTTGAACGGTATGGATCGGTCAGCCCACTTACCTTTTGGTTAGATTAAATGGAGCAACTCGGGAACACCCATAGTCAGTTCTGGTCGTGACCTATAGGAAGGCTTCTAGACTCTAGGTTTACTACGTGCAATGCATTTTATCTTGCCACCCTTGCCCAAATACACCTATATACCTCTCGATACGTGGTGACTTGGTTTGATATACCGTATAGGTGATAATCTAAAACCTCAACTCACTTCTTTAAAGTCAAAAATAGCCAGTTTGATCTCCAGTTGAGAGGTAGCGCACAATGCTGAGAAAGGGCCCACTTAAATAGATGTTACATTGCTGATAGAATGACAATGGTTGAGATGAGCTCACTCTTAGGAACATTAATTGTGCTAACATTAGATAAATTCGGATTTTCTGTGAATTAGGAAAATACAATCTGAACTTGCATCGATGATATCTAAGGCTTCCGATAACGAAATCGAGTGAACTCAGGTTCTAAATTAATCTACTCGATGAGATCTACATTTTATTAAGAGATGCCTAGACTTAGTTCTCACTAGAATATTCTGTAAAAACGTTTTAACATTGCTGTCCCAACCTTCATTCAAAAACAATTCCAGATTTATAGATTGAACTTGTATCGATGATATCTAACGCTTCCGATAACGAAATTGAGTGAACTTAGATTCTAAATTAATCTACTCGATGAGATCTACGTTTTATTAAAGGCTCCCGTAACGTTTTATTACTGTCCCAATCTTAATCATTCCATCATTTTCATATGTCAATTTGAATCTTTCATAATTTAGGGGTCATCAAAAAGTGATCCTTAATTGGAAAAAAAAATGCAATACCCAAAATCATCTACAATCAAGTCACAAAAATAACTAAATAGAAAAAATAAATAAAATAAATCGAATTGAATAATAAAAATAACTAGGCCATCTTGGCAATGCTCCCATACTTGGGATTTTTCAAGTTTGATCCCCAATAGTCCCCAGCGGAATCGCCACTGAAAGTGCCATCGATCCACGGGGTACACGAATCCGCTTTTGACCCTTCTGGTTTGGGAGTCGCCACCTAGTTATTATGGTCTAGGAACCAAACTGACTCTAAAATGGATAAAAAAAACTAATCTACTACAGAAAATCTGAATCCGGGATCATGTTACGGGGTTGGAAGGTGTTAGGCACCAACCCCGCCCGGCCAATGCCGGTCTCTACTTATCCCAAGTAAGACTACATTGCTAAAGACCAAAATCTAGATAAAAAAATAGAAAAATGTTACCTTCGATACGCAAAGGTTCTATTCCCTCAGATCTGGTGAAACTGCTCCTTGTACCGTACTCCTTCCTTTGTTCTGTCTCCGGATCTGATTTCTAATCTCCGAGGTAAGGTATCTCCTTCTTGGATCTAGATGCTTTGAATTTATTATGGATTTTTGGGGTGTTTTAAAAGATTTCTAGGTATTTTTTAGGCTAAAATCGAAGTAGGGGTGTTAGGTAAGGAGTTGGGACTCCAAAATTAGGGTTTTGGGGAGTTGTGGAGACTTCTTCACCTACTTTTTCTAGGGTTTTTTCTTTGATATGAAAATAGGGTGTGGAGGCTCCTATTTATAAAGTTTTTTAGGAGAATTAGGGTTTGATTATGATTTCTTTTAGGGTTTCAATTAGGGTTTAGACTTTGGTCTCATGAGATGGACTTAATCTTTAGGATTTTAATTTAGGATTTTGACTTTAGTCTTATGAGATTGACTTGATTAGTTTAGATTAGGGTTTTGACTTTAGTCTCATGAGATTGACTTGATTAGTTTAGATTAGGGTTTTGATTTAGGGTTTTGACTTTAGTCTTATGAGATTGACTTTAATATTTTGACTTTAGTCTTTCTTGGTTGGCTTTTAATATCTTGACTTTAGTCTTCTTAGTTGGCTTTTAATATCTTGACTTTAGTCTTACTTGATTGACTTTAATGTTTCAATTTACGTTATTTAATGATTTATTTATTAATTTTAAAAATTTTAATTATTAAAGTTGTAAAATTACCGTTTTGCCCTCGGAGAGGATTTTTTACGTTTTAAGTCGTTTTTCAATGGTCCAGGATGTTTTGGAATCAGTTTTTCATAAGGAATTCAATGGGAATGTTGGTTTTTGCCATTTATGAATTTTTTTGTGTGAAATGGTCGTGAATTTTATGAGGGGTATTTTCGTAATTTTGTCAAATTCTGTGAAAATTAGCAAAATGATTTATTTGGTTTCGATTTGTTGTTTTATGTGTTTGAATGGGTTTTCCTAAGCGTAATGTAGACTCTAGGGTTGTTTTGATGTTAGGGGTATTTTGGTAATTTGGTCATTTTTAGTGATTTTTATCGTAAAGCTTCTTTTTGGTCTGCAAGATGATGATTTCTATGTTCCTGGGGTCGTATTTTCCTAGCGTAGCGTGGTTTCTAAGTTTTGTCAGTTCGAGATACCTCATCCGGATTTCTGAAACATATCTGGTAACAAAATGAAGCATTGGAATAAACATCCATCATTGGGAACCTTTGCAATCGGGTTGACGAGTTGATTAATTAGGAGAGTACAAAAATGGGGTGTCTACAGCTACGCTAGGAAAATACACGCCAGAAACATAGAAATCATCATCTTGCAGACCAAAAAGAAAGTTTACGATAAAAATCACTAAAAAATGAAAAAATTACCAAAATACCCCTAACCTTAAAGCATCCTTAGAGCCTACGTTACGATTAGGAAAATCCATTCAAACACATAAAATAATAAATCAAAACCAAATAAATCATTTCACTAATTTTCACAAAATTTGACAAAATTACGAAAATGCCTTTCTTAAAGTTCACGATCATTTCACATAAAAAATTTCATAAATGACACAAACCAATATTTCCATCGAATTCCGTACGAAAAATCGATTCTAAAACATCCTGGAACATAAAAAACTGACTTAAAACACGAAAAGTCCTCTCCGAGGTCAAAACAGTAATTTCATAATTAAAAATTTTGAAATTAATAAATAAAATATTAAATAATTAAAGTGAAATATTAATTAAATTAATTTAAAAGTTTAAACTAAAAAAATCGATCAATCAAACTCTCAGGCAAAATTATTGAGGGTTCGCAAGATATTTCTTTAAGGACCCCTCCATTTGGGTGTCCAAAGAATTAAAGATATAATAGAGGAGGGTTCTCCAAAAAATCGAAGGTAATCAAGCAAGACTAAAGTCAAGGTATTAAAGTCAATCAAGTCAGACTAAATTCAAAATTAAAGTCAATTAAGCAAGACTAATGTCAAAATCTTAAAGTCAATCAAGTAAGACTAAAGTCAAGGTATTAAAGTCAATCAAATAAGACCAACAGTCAAAATCTTAATAGAGTTCTAACTAAAATATAACTCTACCTAAAATAATTCTAATTAAAATACAACTCTACCTAAAACTATTCTAACTAAAATACAACTCTAACTAAAAGAATTCTAATTAAACACTAATTCTATCTAAATCAACCCTTAAAAAAATCTATAAATAGGGGTCGTCACACCTTATTTTCGTATCAAATCATAAACCCTAAGAGAAGTAGGTCAAAAAGCTTTCCTAACCTCCCATAAACCCTAATTTTGAAGCCCCAATTCCTTATTTAACATCCATACTTAGATTTTAACTTGAAAAACACCTAGAAGCCCTTCAAAAACATCCCAAAATCCATAAACAAATCTGAAGAATTCAGATCTAAGAAAGAGATATTCCAACTTGGAGATCAGAAATCAGATCCGATGACAGAACGAAGTAAGGAATAAGGTACAAGAAGTGGTTCAATCAGATCTGAGGGAAAAAAAATATTACGTTCGGAAAAGGTAAGTATTTTAATTTTTTTATTGATTAGGTCTTTTTAGCAATGTAGTTCTATTTGAGAATTAGTAGAGACTGGCGTTTGTCGGGCGGGGTTGGTGCCTAACACCTTCCAACTCCGTAACGTGATCCCTGAACTTAATTTCTTATTTTTCGTAGATTAGTTTCTTTTGCCTTTTAGAGACAATGTTCGGTTCCTAGACCGTAATAACTAGGTGGCGACTCCCAAACCTCAAAGGTCAAAAGCGGATCCGCGTACCCCGCGGATCGAGGGCGCTTTCAGTGGCGACTCCACTGGGGACTTTTGAAGGATCAGACTTGAAAAATCTCAAGTATGGGAGCATTGCTAAAATTAGTTAGAATGCTTTTTTTTTTTTTTGTTGGTTTATTTGTTCATTTATTATTTTATTTGCATTTTTGTGTTTTGATTCGATTATTGAGCGTGTATTTTTGAGTATTAGGTATCTCAACATATTATTTTTATGGTTCAATCAAGCATTACTTTTGCGGTTCAATTAAGGGCCATTCGGAACAGCCTTAAATAATTTGGGATTTCAAAGGATGATTTCATTAAGGACGGAGTGATAGTTGTTACACTATTACTAAGTTTCTTATCTATTATTTTAGGAATCGATCTATCTATTGACTTTTTATTTTTATTTTTATTTTTATTTTTGTGTCAATCTGCCCTTTGGCATTACATTTTTCTTTTAAAAAAAAAAAAAAAAAAAAAAGACAATCACGTTAAAAAAAAAAAAAAAATTGTGCTGCCAAGGGGCAGCCACGTTTTTTTTTAAAAAAAAAAGGGTTTTTAATGTGCTGCCAAGGGGCAGCAATGTTTTTTTTTTTTTTTTTTAAATTGTGCTGTTAAAGGGGCAGGGGCAGCAACGATTAACAAAATAAGGGGCTGGTGGTAAAAAAATATGTATATATTTTTGTTTTCTGTTAAGGGGACAGCAACGTTTTTATAAAGAATGGCTGGTGTGCAATAATCAAAAAATAGTTTTTAGTTTTTCCATCTTCTCCAATGGAAACAGTAGAGAGATAATGTTTTCTCTCTCTCTCTCTCTCTCTCTCTTTTCTCCACTTCTTCTTCAAATTTTTTTCTTTCTACCGTTGCTAATAGCAAAGACATGAAAGTCGCTTTCTAAAAAAAAACAACCAACGTTGCAGCGTGTGGAGGGTTGTTAGTAGAAGTTACTTCTTCGCATCTGTGTGAAGAAAGGGTAGCAGAGAGAGTGCATCTCTCTTCCCTCTCTCTCTCTCTACTATGAAAGTAGGACAATATGCTTTGCTTGTAGAGTTCCACGCTGTGGCATTTGGGGCAGCAATGATTGATGAAGATATAGTTCATAAAGGATTTCACGACGAAGAACGAGCATAGAGGCATGATTTACCCAAGCAATGTGTCCATATACTTTGGTAGCATTGCTTCAACATCTAAACGTCCCTTTTGTTGTTTGTTATTTAATTTTTTTCCCCTTTTGAAAAAAATAAAAAATAGAGGTGTGATTGTGTTGCTGCCAGCAACATAATATATAAAAAAAATTGATTGAGGTGGTGGTAGTAGCATGAAACTTGTGATTGAAAGTTACGTGGGGGTGGTGGTAACAAAAAATTGTAGCTATGTGCTGGCAGCAAAACAAGAGAATAAATGGGTGTTGCCAACGTTTGTGCTGTTAGCAACAGCAAGGACAGTTAGTTTGCAGCCAGTAACATGATAATAAAAAAAATAAGGGTTGAAGTGTTGAGCGTTGTGTTGTTGGCAACATGTTGCATGTTGACAGCAACATGATAATAAGAGGGCAAATAGTGAGTGTTGCTGGAAGCAACTTAAAAGTTCTGTTTGCAGTTTTTTTTTTGTTTTTTTTTTCTCTCTTAATTTTTATTTTAATATGATAATAAGAGGCCAAATAGTGAGTGTTGCTGGCAGCAACTTAAACGTTCTGTTTGTAGTTTTTTTTCTCTTCTCACTTAAATTTTTTTTTAAGGGGCTAGCCTTACTAACTTAGTAATGTTTCTTTTCTTACTAAGAATCATTGACATCGTCACGTGGCACCCGAAAAAATGATCCAATACCACGTGTTTATGGTGGATGAAATTATGAGAATTTTAAAAAAGAATATTTAAAAAAAAAAAAAAATTCTTAAAAATTAATTTTCATTTTGAATTTTGATTTCATAGCCGCTCATTTAAAAAAAAAAAAAAACATTGGATCAAAGTAAAAAAATGTGAATTTCATTTTTGGATCCAAGCTTTTCCATTAGATATAGAAAGTTGCGACATTGGATTGCCTACATGATGAACCACGTGGCCTAATGACCCTTAGTAAAATTTGTAACCTAATGAGTTGGTCACGCTAGCCTATGTTCTCAAAAGATTTGCCATACATGTTCTTCAAAAAAAAAATGTGCTCATCACTCCTTACCTCAACAATTACCATTTTATCCTCGAGGCAATATTCGTTAAAATCTTGATTTTGTTTGGATCGCCCAAAGTAACCCTTGATTGGACCATAGATAATAAATTTGTGGGCTTTTTCAATGTTGGATCAAATTAATTCTTTGTGTTATATGCCCATATAATGTGCCATGATCTCTACAGATATATTTATGATGTGTTTGCTTTCATCTTAATTTTGATGTGGTGGGTTTTGTATTATTTTCTTGATCAATATCTCTATGATATTAATGTTGTATGGTTTAATTGGACCCATGGACCCATGTGTTTGAAAAAGGCCCCGGGCACACCCCACCCTGTTTTGCACACACCACATGCACGTTTACTGTTTTGCACACTTACACGTCTTATATAGCTAACGTGGCACTAGTGCGTGGCTCGGTCTCTTTAGAGATGCGACGTCATTCATGAAAACCACAACTCCAGTCACGTACCTTAGGGTATATCAAACTGGGGCATCAGTACTGTCTGATCATGTAACTCTGAAAGATATATCGATACACCTAGGTGTAGACACCCCATTTTTGCACTCGCCTGATTAATCAACTCGTCAATCCGATTGCAATGATTCCCAATGATGGATGTGTATTCCGTTGCTTTATTTTGTTACCAGATGTGTTTCAGAAATCCGGATGAGGTATCTCGAATTGACAAAACCTTATAAACCACGCTACACTAGGAAAATACGACCCCAGAAACATAGAAATCATCATCTTGCAGACCAACAAAAAACTTCACGATAAAAATCACTAAAAAATTACCAAATTACCAAAATACCCCTAACCTCAAAACAACCCTAGAGCCTACGTTACGCTTAGGAAAACTCTCTCGAACACAATAAAATAACAAATCGGAACCAAATAAATCATTTCACCAATTTTAACAGAATTTGACAAAATTACGAAAATGCCCCTCATAAAGTTCACAATCATTTCACAAAAAAAATTTCATAAATGACACAAAATAATATTTCCATTGAATTCCTTACGAAAAATCGATTCTAAAACATCCTAGAACATTAAAAACCGACTTTAAACGTGAAAAGTCCTCTCCGGGGGCAAAACGGTAATTTCACAATTTTCATAATTAAAAAATTCGAAATTAATAAATAAAATATTAAATAATTAAAGTGAAACATTGATGAAATTAATTTAAAATTTTGAACCTAAAAAATCGATCAATCGGACTTTCGGGTAAAATTGTTGAGGGTTCGTGGGATATTTCTTTAAGGACCCCTCCATTTGGGGGTCCAAAGAATTAAAAAAATAATGGAAGGGGGTTCTCCAAAATTTAAAGTCAATCAAGCAAGACTGTAGTCAAAGTATTAAAGTCAATCAAGTGAGACTAAAGTCAAAATTAAAGTCAATTAAGCAAGACTGAAGTCAAAAATTAAAAGTCAATCAATTAAGACTAAAGTCAAAACATTAAAAGTCCAATCAAATAAGACCAAAAGTCATAATAGAATTCTAATTAAATAATAACTCTATCTAATAGAGTTCTAACTTAAAAACAATTCTACCTAAAACAATTCTAATTAAAACACAATTCTACCTAAAACAATTTTAACTAAAACACAACTCTAATTAAAAGATCTCTAATTAAACACTAACTCTATCCAAATCAACCTTAAAAAAATTCTATAAATAGAGGTGCTCACACCCTATTTTCGTATCAAATCATAAACCCTAAGAGAAGTAGGTCTAGAAGCTCCCCTAGCCCCCCATAAACCCTAGTTTTGGAGCCCCAACTCCTTACCTAACATCCCTCCTTCAATTTTAGTCTAGAAAACACCTAAAATCCCTCCAAAAACACCCCCAAATCCGCAACAAACTTGAAGAGTTCAGATCCAAAAACAAGGAGATACCTTGATCTAGGAGATCCGAAGTCAAATCCGGAGACAGAACGAAGCAAGGGAGTACAGTACAAGGAGCTCTTTTTGTCAGATCTGAGGGAACAAAATCCTTGCTATCGGAAAGGTATGTAATTTTTTTATTTTTATCTAGGTTTTTAGCAATGTGATATATTTGGGAAGTTAGTAGAGACCGGCTTTGGCCGGGCGGGGTTGGTGCCTAACACCTTCCAACCCCGTAACATGATCCCCGAATTCAGATTTTTTTTGGTAGATTAGTTCTTTTTATCCATGTTAGAGTCAGTTTGGTTCCTAGACCACAATAACTAGGTGGCGACTCCCAAACCTCAAGAGTCAAAAGCGGATCCGCGCACCCCGCGGATCGAGGGCGCTTTCAGTGGCGACTCCACTGGGGACTATTGAGGATCAAACTTGAAAAACCCCAAGTATGGGAGCATTGCCAAGATGACCTAGTTTTTTTTTATTATTTAGTTGGATTTATTTTATTTATTTTTTGTTTATTTATTTTTGTCTTGATTGTAGATGATTTTGGTATTGCATTTTTTTTCCAATTAAGGATCACTTTTTGATGACCCCTAAATAATGAAAGATTCAAATTGACCTATGAAAATGATGGAATGATGAAGGTTGGACAGAAATATTAAAACGTTTTTAGAGAATATTCTAGTGAGAATTAAGTCTGGGAGCCTCTTAATAAAACATAGATCTCGTCGAGTAGATTAATTTAGAATCTGAGTTCACTCAATTTCGTTATCGGAAGCCTTAGATATCATCGATGCAAGTTCAATCTGTAAATCTGGAATTATTTCTGAATGAAAGTTGGGACAGCAATGTTAAAACTTTTTTAGAGAATATTCTAGTGAGAATTAAGTCTGGGAGCCTTAATAAAACATAGATCTCGTCGAGTAGATTAATTTAGAATCTGAGTTCACTCAATTTCGTTATCGGAAGCCTTAGATATCATCGATGCAAGTTCAATCTGTAAATCTGGAATTATTTCTGAATGAAAGTTGGGACAGCAACGTTAAAACGTTTTTACAGAACATTCTGGTGAGAACTAAGTCTGGACACCTATTAATAAAATGTAGATCTCATCGAGTAGATTAATTTAGAACTTGAGTTCACTCGATTTCGTTATCGGGAGCCTTAGATATCATCGATGCAAGTTCAGATTGTATTTTCCTAATTCACAGAAAATCTGAATTTATCTAATGTTGGCACAATTAATGTTCTTGAGAGTGAGCTCATCTCAACCATTGTCATTCTATCATCAATGTAACACCTATTGGAATCTCGATTTATTTTGGATCACCCAAAAGTGATCATTGATTGGACCTTAAAAATTATAAAAATTATGCCTATTGCAATGTTTGTTTGATCATTATCATATGCCATATTTATTGATTAATTTACCATGATCTTGCTTGAAATACATGATTGATGTTGATCGTAATGTTAATGTGCTTATGTGATGGGAATAATGTGATCTTAATTGAATATTCATATGATTTGAATGATTTTGGTTTTGATTAAATGTATGATTGGTTTGATTGGATCCATGGGCCCATTTTTGAAAAAGGTCCCGGGCACACCCCACCCTGTTTTGCACACACCACATGCACGTTTACTGTTTTACTCACTTACACGTCCCATTTAGCCAACGTGGCACTAGTGCGTGGCCCGGTCTCTTCGGAGATGCGACGTCATTCATGAAACCCACAACTCCAGTCACGTACCTTAGGGTATATCAAACTGGGGGCATCAATACCATCTGATCAGGTGATTCTGAGAAGTATGTTGATGCACCCAGGCTGGAGCGACCTGAGCCTTTGACCTATTGTAAGCCACACAGTCACATGTCCCGATTGCCAACGTAGTACTAGTACGTGGTCGGTCCCCTCGTGGGATGCCAAACCATTTATGAAAGCTACAACTCTTGACTCGTACCCGTAGGTATAAAAGATAGTCTAAGTATATCAATTGCACTTCTTGGTCAAAACCGGTGCCTAAGCAAGATCTTGCCCCGCTTGTACCCTACTGTACGAGGGGGATAGACTACGTCTATTCTAGACGAGAGGTATTTAAGTGGGCCCTTGCTCAGCATTGTGCGCCACCTCTCAACTGGAGATCAAACTGGCTGTGTTTTTGCTTCAGAGAAGTGAATTGAGGTTTTAGATTATCACCTATACGGTATATCAAACCAAGTCACCACGTATCGAAAGGTATATAGGTGTGCTTGGGCAAGGGTGGCCAGATAAAAATGCATTGCACGTAGTAAGCTTAGAGTCTAGAAACCTTCCCAGTAGGTCACGACTCGAACTTATCGTGGGTGTTCCCGGGTTGTTTATTGAATGAATGCATGTGATTGATGAATGTATGTGAGTGATGTGAATGATGAGATCAAGAATGTATGGTTGTCCTCAAGGATAAAAAATTTTCTTTTTGAAAATTAAAATGGGTGCACCCCAATAAAGAATCCATTTTTTGCAATAATTTATAATGACCCAGTCCATCTCGATCCAATAATCATGATGGGTCGGGCCATTTAGATCAAAATGGAAATCAAATTCTTTTCTAAATTCGGGTTTCAACCCATTTTTAAAGAAGAGAAATGGTTTACAAAAGGAAAGTATTTTCTAGAAGAAATGTTCTCTAAAAATATATATATATTTTCCAGAAAAAGTGTTTTCCATAAGAACAAGATTTTTCAAAAAAAAATGTTTTCTAGAAGAAAAGAGAATGAAGGAAAAATGATTTACAAATGATATATTCAATAAAATCTCAGGATTCTTAAAAATGTTATCAAGGGGTTAATACCGAAATTGACTAAATCTACCTTTGATGGGGTCATATAGGATTATCATTGCGCCCAAACTCAAGCGTCCACCTCCTAGTTGGAGTCGTAAGTCCAGTCGGTTAGAAAGAACCACAGTACCAAGTCAACAAGCAGAGATGGCTTCAGAATCTGAGCTCACAGAGATCCGTAAGATCTTGGCAGCCTTTGCCAATGATATCAGCAATATAAAAGGCAAAGTGGAAATGTTAGAACAGACCTCGGAATCAACGGGAATTCCCCTAGATGACCTAAAGGGGAAAAAGGTTGAAGAGAAACGTCCACGTGAAGTCTTCGAGCTCGACGGAGATGAAGAGTATGTTGATGAGAATCCGCATTATCTAATAGAATGTCTCAATTGGAGTCAGCGATGAAAAGTATAAAGGGTATTGATGAAATTGCAGCAGGCATTGAAGCTTTAAATCGCATCCCTAGAATCCATTTGCCAGAGAAGTTTGTGATGCCTGAAATGAAATGGACAAGTTCAGTGGGACAGGGTGTGCAAAAACACATCTTAAGGTGTATGTTACCAACATGCGCACTATGGGGCTCAGCGACGAACAAATGACATTGTTGTTCCAAAGAACTCTATCGGGATCAGCACTACGTTGGTTAATGTCTCAAGATCCAGTTACTGTGGGTACATGGGAAAACATGTCAAAGGCCTTCTGGCATCAGTATAAATACAGTACTGAGATTGAGACCTCAAGAAGGGATTTGGAAGCAACTAAACAGAAAAATGGGGAGACATTCACTGATTTCATTGGTCGCTGGAGGGCCAAGGCTGCACAAATGTGGGATAGACCTTCAGAGAAAGAACAAGTGGCTATTATCTTAAAAAACCTCTCGCAAGGGTATGCCCGACATCTAGTTTCCCAATACCTTCCTACATTCGAGTCTCTATTGCAAGCTGGTAGCCAATTGGAAGATGCTTTCGCTTCCGGAATCCTTTCCAATCCTTTTGACAACAAGTTCAAAAAGCCTTTTACCAATTCTAAGTCTAGTACTGATCACGCCTATGTAGCCAATACGTCTACTACACCCGTCCAATCTACTATCTTGCCTAGTAACCAAGTTAACCCTAATCAACCTCGACCGCGTAGGAAATTCACCAATCTTGGGATGCCTTTGAGCATTGTCCTTCAAAAACTATTAACTAAAGGGTTCATTGCACCTCTCCAACCTCGACCTTTACCAAATCCACTCCCCACTTCTCACAATCCCAACCTATTTTGTGAGTTTCACCAAAATCCCGGTCATCTTACTGATCGTTGTGTCGCTCTTCGTCATACAGTTCAAGACCTCATCGACGCCAAAAAAAATTACTGTCCCTGCCCCTGAGCAACCGAATGTTACTACCAACCCTCTACCCAGTTACCAACCTCCTCAGACTTTGAACATGGTATCCAATACTCAACTCTTGTTTGACCCAATCCTTCTCATCCGATCAGTCAATCATAAACCTCCTAGCCCTCCTTTTACCAAAGTGACGGTCCCTAATGAGGTTTTCACCACCAAATGCAGTCTTGGCCAGAGAAGAAGTAAGTCTGAAGAATGCAAAGAATCTGAAGAAGAAGAAAACTCAGTCTAACCGCTTGGAAATAGTTTCTCGAATTCTCAGTCTGTAATCAAGCCCGTTGTGGGTAATTGTCTTTAGTTGTTTATGAGTCTTGAGTCCGGTTCTTTCTATCAAGTTAGTAATCAAATCTGTTTTATTTCTTATTTTGTTCTAGTCAAGTTAGTTTGTTGAGTCTGCAATGGTGTCAGTCGCCCCATCTAAATTTAATTGAATAAAGAAAATTTTTGAATACCTTGAGCGCATTAACGAGTTAACTAATACCTGGCTTCAAAGAGAAATTCCTCTAATAAGGAACCCCCTCTTGAATGAGAAGATAAATGTCTTGCTCGAGGAACTAAAGGTCATTGACCTCGGAACAAAAATAATTCCCAAGAAATTCATATTGGAACTAACTTATCCCCAGAGGATCACAAAAGAGATGATGAATTTATTCAGAAAATTCAAAAGACTTGCTTACATGGTCCTATGAGGATATGTCAGTTAAATTTGGAGTGTTGTTCAACATGAAATATATACCCATCCTATGAGAACACCACAATACAAACCAGAATTGACTAACATAGTCAGAGGAGGGATTATAAAATGTATCAGTGCTGGAATTTTAAAATCGATGGAATAGTTGAAGCAGCCAGTAAAAATCTCAAGACAATCATCGTGAAAATGTGTCAATCACATATCACACCGGGATTGGCCAGAAAAGTTACCATTCGCATTATGGACATATTACACTTCAATACAGTCTTCTACTAGAGTCACTCTAGTATGATATGGAAGCAATCTTACCGGTTAAAAGGGAAAATCCTGTATCTCAAGGTCTTGATAGAAGTTAATTGTTAGAAACAGATTGGGTCTGTCAATGGAGAGGAGTCACTTGCATGTTTGACAAGAAAGTCAAAGTTCATCACTTATAAGTCAAAGATCTAAGCATCAGACTACCCAAAATTTTTTTTGAGTATTCTTCTCGATCATAGAAAGTTTGAACTCAATTGGAGAGATTCAATCATCAAGGAAATATTATCTGGAAAAACTGTTAGACTTCAAGATCATGATGGAATCGAATTACCAGAATCAACCAACCTTGACCAAATCAAACGGTACTACATTTAAGGAGGCCATCTTTGGCCGAATCAATTCTCTTATTACCCAGTTCAATATATCCTTTCTCAACCCTTTCGCAGCCTTTTCAAAAAGAAAAAAAATTATGCCTTCTTCTTTCTTAGCCCGATCACCTAACCTAAGGGAGGGAAAAATATTCGAACTACGTTTTGGTCTGATCCCAAAATTCTGGGGTACGTAGGCAACCTGAGAAGTTACTTCAGGCCCGACCACATCAAAAAAATAAAAATAGATTCCCCGACAAAGAAAAAATCTAAAAAAAAAAAAAAAAATTCAAAAGAAAAAAATTGTCAAAGTGGGGAAGAAAATTCAAGGAAAAAAGAAAATAATTAAAAGGAAATGTCACACAAGGGGCATTTGGGTTTTTGAGCCTCAAAATCCCTTTCTTTTTATACCTAGTCCTAAGCTTACCCATGAAAGTCCTCCTAAGTACCGTGCGAGAAGTCAAGGAAGATAGCAAAGCATGATCAGACAGCAACTCCAGAAGTTCAGAAGGGAAGAAGAAGAAAAAAAATCTGCTAAGTTGAAAACCCAAAAAGGGCGGCTTAGGCAAAAATTAAGGTAAGCTCGCAAGGTTGAAGATCTGAAAGGATGACCTTGGCAACAATCAAAGCAAGAAAAAAAGAAAAAATTGTAAGCTCGCTAGATCGAAAACCTAAAAAGGCGATCTAGGCAAAAGCTAGAGCATGCTCGCTAGATTGAAAACCTGGATAGGCAATCTAGGCAAAACTTAGAGCTATCAAAAAATAAAAGAAAATCTCCGTTGAGTTGAGAAGCTGAAAAGGTAGCCGCGAGCCGAAATATCAGAAGTCCGAATGATCAAGTTTCAATACCCAGTTTGAACCAAATATAGACTCAGTGGATACAAGTATCTCGTCTATGATTGATCTGAAGAGTTTCATGTCCCTAAGCGAACCGACGGGGAGAAAAAACAAATTCTATGATGAATTTCAGAAAGAAATATTTTGTTCCAATGTCTTTGAGCCTGACTCAAAATCTTCAATATAAAAAGTCAAAATTAAAAGTTAAACCTTTATTGCGCTTGCGGTAATCAAGGATTTCAAACTTTCATAACAAGGGCACTTCCTTTTTTCTAAAGAGTACAGTTTCCCCCCTTACACTAGGGGCATTTATTTTCAAATTATATTCAATTATCCCTAGTACAATGTTCCTTGTCAAACTAGGGGCATTTTTGTTCTGATGCCTGGTCAATTTCAACCCCAAAGGATAAGGTTAACTTTGCATTAAAGATTACCCTCTTGATAGCAATTTTGAAAACTCCTCAGATTCAAAGAGGGTTAAAATATTTACCAGACCTTCATAAAATCCAACTTTTTATTAAAAAAAAAAAGTCAAATGCGAGGTTAATCCCCCGTTTGTTCCCTCAAAGCTTAGTTCATTATTCTTGCACCCTAGGCAGGTAGAATAGAACTTCCTAAAAAAGAAAAAAATTAGTTCATTACTCTTTCACTCTTAGTAGGTAGAGTAGAACTTCCCAGAAAAAATTAGTTCATACTCTTTCACTTTGAGTAGGTAGAGTAGAACTTCCAAAAAAAAATTAGTTCATTAATCTTTCACTCAGAGTAGGTAGAGTAGAACTTTCCCAAAAAAAATAAAATAGTTCATTACTCTTTCACCCTGGGCAGGTAAAGTAGGACTCCCAAAATAATTAGTTCATTACTTTTTCACTCCGAGTAGGTAGAGTAGAACTTCCAAAATAATTAATTCATTACTCTTTCACCCTGGGCAGGTAGAGTAGGATTCCCAAAACAATTAGTTCATTACTCTTTCACTCCGAGTAGGTAGAGTAGAACTTCCAAAATAATTAGTTCATTACTCTTTCACCCTGGGCAGGTAGAGTAGGACTCTCAAAAAGCTTGGTTCATTACTCTTTCACTCCGAGTAGGTAGAGTAGAACTTCCAAAAAAAAATTAGTTCATTACTCTTTCACCCGGGCAGGTAGAGTAGGACTCCTAAAAATTAGTTCATTACTCTTTCACTCCGAGTAGGTAGAGTAGAACTTCCCAAAAAAATTAGTTCATTACTCTTTCACCCTGGGCAAGTAGAGTAGGACTTCTAAAAAGCTTAGTTCATTACTCTTTCACTCGGGTAGGTAGAGTAGAACTTCCCAAAAAAAATTTAGTTCATTACTCTTTCACTCCGAGTAGGTAGAGTAGAGTAGGAACTTCCAAAAAAAAATTAGTTCATTACTCTTTCACCCTGGGCAGGTAGAGTAGGACTTCTAAAAAGCTTAGTTCATTACTCTTTCACTCCGAGTAGGTAGAGTAGAACTTCCAAAAAAAAAACAAAAATAGTTCATTACTCTTTCACTCCAGGTAGGTAGAGTAGAACTTCCCAAAAAAAATTTAGTGCATTACTCTTTCACTCTGAGTAGGTAGAATAAGACTCTAAAAAAAATATAAATTTATTACTCTTTCACTAGTAGGTAGGTAGAGTAGGACATTTAACTTTCTCCCAACTTTTGCTCAGATTTGTCTCAAATATCATTCAAATTTTCTCGAGTTTTGTTTTACTCAGATTTTACTCAATTTCACACAGTGCACACACTTGCACTTTTTAGTCAGGGAGAATTCTCTAAAATTCAAGGATCTGACACTGTCAGTGAGAGCTCGCGCTCAAGGACCTGACAACCTTTTTAATTCGGGGAGAGCTTACCCTCAAGGATCCAACACCCCGATGAATTGCTAAATCAGGCGGCAAAATGAACTGTCACTAGCTTTGGCATTCAGATATCGCACTATCTACCAAAATAGATTTGCTATCTAGTTTGCTTCAACCCTCTGCCAGAGAGGGGCATCTGTAGACACCCCGTTTTTGCACTCGCCTGATTAATCAACTCGTCAATCCGATTGCAATGATTCCCAATGATGGATGTGTATTCCGTTGCTTTATTTTGTTACCAGATGTGTTTCAGAAATCCGGATGAGGTATCTCGAATTGACAAAACCTTAGAAACCACGATACACTAGCAAAATACGACCCCAGAAACATAGAAATCATCATCTTGCAGACCAAAAAGAAACTTCACGATAAAAATCACTAAAAAATTATCAAATTACAAAAATACCCCTAACCTCAAAACAACCCTAGAGCCTACGTTACGCTTAGGAAAACTCTCTCGAACACATTAAATAACAAATCGGAACCAAATAAATCATTTCACCAATTTTAACAGAATTTGACAAAATTACGAAAATGCCCCTCATAAAGTTCACAATCATTTCACACAAAAAACTTCATAAATGACACAAAATAATATTTCCATTGAATTCCTTACGAAAAATCGATTCTAAAACATCCTAGAACATTAAAAACCGACTTAAAACGTGAAAAGTCCTCTCCGGGGGCAAAACGGTAATTTCACAATTTTCATAATTAAAAAATTCGAAATTAATAAATAAAACATTAAATAATTAAAGTGAAACATTAATGAAATTAATTTAAAATTTTGAACTTAAAAAATCGATCAATCGGACTTTCGGTAAAATTGTTGAGGGTTCGTGGGATATTTCTTTAAGGACCCCTCCATTTGGGGGTCCAAAGAATTAAAGAAATAATGGAAGGGGGTTCTCCAAAATTTAAAGTCAATCAAGCAAGACTGTAGTCAAAGTATTAAAGTCAATCAAGTGAGACTAAAGTCAAAATTAAAGTCAATTAAGCAAGACTGAAGTCAAAATATTAAAAGTCAATCAATTAAGACTAAAGTCAAAACATTAAAAGTCAATCAAATAAGACCAAAAGTCATAATAGAATTCTAATTAAATAATAACTCTATCTAATAGAGTTCTAACTAAAAACAATTCTAATTAAAATACAAATTCTACCTAAAAAACAATTTTAACTAAAACACAACTCTAATTAAAAGATCTCTAATTAAACACTAACTCTATCCAAATCAACCTTAAAAAAATTCTATAAATAGAGGTGCTCACACCCTATTTTCGTATCAAATCATAAACCCTAAGAGAAGTAGTCTAGAAGCTCCCCTAGCCCCCCATAAACCCTAGTTTTGGAGCCCCAACTCCTTACCTAACATCCCTCCTTCAATTTTAGTCTAGAAAACACCTAAAATCCCTCCAAAAACACCCCCAAATCCGCAACAAACTTGAAGAGTTCAGATCCAAAAACAAGGAGATACCTTGATCTAGGAGATCCGAAGTCAAATCCAGAGACAGAACGAAGCAAGGGAGTACAGTACAAGGAGCTCTTTTTGTCAGATCTGAGGGAACAAAATCCTTGCTATCGGAAAGGTATGTAATTTTTTTTATTTTTATCTAGGTTTTTAGCAATGTGATATATTTGGGAAGTTAGTAGAGACCGGCTTTGGCCGGGCGGGGTTGGTGCGTAACACCTTCCAACCCCGTAACATGATCCCCGAATTCAGATTTTTTTTGGTAGATTAGTTCTTTTTATCCATGTTAGAGTCAGTTTGGTTCCTAGACCACAATAACTAGGTAGCGACTCCCAAACCCCAAGAGTCAAAAGCGGATCCGCGCACCCCGCGGATCGAGGGCGCTTTCACTAGCTGGAGCGACCTGAGCCTTATACCTGTTGTGAGCCCACAGTCACAGTCCGATTGCCACGTTCTTGTAGTACTTAGTACTGGTTCGGTCCCCTCGTGGGATGCTAAACTATTTATGAAAGCTACAACTCTTGACTCGTACCTATAGGTATATAAAAGATAATCTAAGTATATCAATTGTACTTTTTGGTCAAAACCAGTGCCTAAGCGAGATTCTGCCCCGCTGTATCCTACTGTACGAGGGGGATAGACTACGTCTATTCTAGACGAGAGGTATTTAAGTGGGCCCTTGCTCAGCATCGTGCGCCACCTCTCAACTGGGGATCAAACTGACTGTTTTTTACTTCAGAGAAGTGAGTTGAGATTTTAGATTATCACCTATACGGTATATCAAACCAAGTCACCACGTATCGAGAGATATATAGGTGTGTTTGGGCAATGGTGGCCAGCTAAAATTCATTGCACGTAATATGCTTAGAGTCTAGAAACCTTCCCTGTAGGTCACGACTCGAACTTATCGTGGGTGTTCCCGGGTTGTTTATTGAATGAAACCTTTTGATTGATGAGTGTATGTGAATGATGTGAATGATGAGATCAGAGTGTATGATTGTCTTCAAGAATCAAAAATCTTATTTTTAGAAATTAAAATGGGTGCACCGACCCAATAAAGAATCCATCTCTTGCAAAAATTCAATAATGACCCAGCCCATCTCGATCCAACAATCATGATGGACCAGGCCATTTAAATCAAAATGGAAATCAAATTTTCAAAGAAGAAAAATGGTTTACGAAGGGAAAGCATTTTCCTGAAAAAAATGTTTTTCAAAAGAAGTGTTTTTTAGAAAAAAATGTTTTCCAGAAAAAGTGTTGTTCTCTAGAAAAAATGTTTTCCAAAGGAAGAGAAAGAAGGAAAAATGATTTACAAAAAAAGAAAATGACTTGCAAAAAAAAAAAAATATCAGATTTGTGAAAGTTTTATTCAATGAAAACATTATTTGTCAATAGTTTTCAAGAGTGCAATAGAATTATTTTCCTTTTGAATAATCATTGCATGAATTTTCAGGGTTCATTTAAAATGTTATCAAGGGGGTAATACTGGAATTGATTAAATTCACCTTCAATGAGGTTTAAAGGTTATCATTGTACCTAAGCTCAATCGTCCATCGTCTAACTAGGGTTATAAGTCCGATCAGTTAGAACAAACGTCAATATCAAGTCAACAGTCAAAAATGACCTCAGAATTTCTCAACATCCCCAGTTGTTCCTTAAAGATCATAGTTCTTCAATCCTACCGGTTGTAAGCAATATCTCAGTCCTCAATCCTAATCAAACTCGTGTGGGTACTCGTATTGAGTTTTCATGAGTCATTTAGGTTAGCTCGAGTCCCTTTTTTTCAGCAAAGTCACATCTTCTTTAGATTGAGTCTACTCTGTTCATGTTGAGTCGAGTTAGTTTATTGAGTTTACAGAGGTGTCGGTCGCCCCATCTGAAATTGATCGGATAAAGGAAATTTTTGAATACCTCGAGCGCATTAATGAATTAACTACTAATCTGGCTTCAAGGATAGATTTCTTTCCTGAGCAAGAAGATAAGAGTCAGGCTCAACCGTTAATCGAGAAAACAAAGGTCATTGACCTCGGAACATAAAATAATTCCTAGAGAGATTCAAATAGAAACCCTCCTATCCCTAGAGAAACACGAGGGAATAATGAATTTACTCAGAAATTTCAAAAGACTTGTTCGCGTGATCCGATGAAGATGTGTTAAGTACAAGCTTAGGTGTTATTCGACACGGAATAAATACTTACTCCATAAAATGGAAATACCAATGAGATCAAATAAAATGTTACAAAATGTATCAATGCTGGACTTTTCAACATGGTAGAGCTCCCAGAATAGATTACATTCTCAGACTAATGAAATGGTTGAAGCGAAATTGATCTTTGATAACGGGTCATACTTCAAAGTCAAGGATTACTTTGTGTTCAAAGTTTAAAGATCGGGCATCACAAATCATCCCCCTATCGTCCTCAAATTAATGGAGCGATTGAAGCAGCCAGTAAAAATCTCAATACAATCATTGTGAAAATGTGTCAATCACACATCACGCTGGGATTGGCCAGAGAAGTTACCATTCGCGTTATGGACATATCACACTTCAATATAGTCTTCCACTAAAGTCACTCTAGTATATGATATGGAAGCAATCTTACCGGTTAAAAGGGAAAATCTTATATCTGAAGGTCTTGATAGAAGTTAATTGTTAGAAACAAATTTGGTCTGTCAATGGAGAGGAGTCACTCGCATATTTGACAAGAAAGTCAAAGTTTATCACTTATAAGTCAAGGATCTAAACATCAGACTACCAAAAAAAAAATTTGAGCACTTTTCCTCGATCATAGAAAATTTAAACCCAATTGGAGAGATTCAATCATTAAGGAAATACTATCTGAAAAAACTGTTAGACATCAAGATCATGATGAAATCGAATTACCAGAGTCAACCAACCTTGACCAGATCAAACGGTACTATATTTAAGGAGGCCATCTTTGGCCGAATCAATTTTGTTGCTACCCAGTTCAATATCTCCTTTCTCAACCCTTTGCAGCCTTTTAAAAAAAAATTATACCTTTTTCTTTCTCAGCCCGATCACCTAACCTAGGGGAGGGAAGATTTGAACTACGTATTTGTCTGATCCCAAAATTCTGGGGTACGTAGGCAACCTGAGAAGTTACTTCAGGCCCAACCACATCAAAATAAAAAAATATATTCCTCGAAAAAAAAAAAAAAAAAAAAAATTCAAAGGAAAAAAGAAATATCATCCAACATGGGGAAGAAAATTCAAAGCAAAATAAAAGAAATGCCACACAAGAGGCATTCGGTTTTTTGAGCTCAAAATACCTTTTTTTTTATATCCAGTCCTAAGCTTACCCATAAAAGTCCTCTTAAGTACCGTGTGAAAAGTCAAGGAAGATAGCAAAGCATGATCACACAGTAATTCCATAAGGAAGGAAAGAAAAAAGCCTGTTAAGTTGAAAATCCGAAAAGGGCGGCTTAGGCAAAAATTAAGGCAAGCTCGTAAGGTTGAAAATCTAAAAGGACAATTTTGACAACAATCAAAGCAAAGAAAAAAAAAAGGGGCTCGCTAGATTGAAAACCTAAAAAGACGATCTAGGTAAAAGTTAGAGCAAGCTCGCTAGATTGAAAACCTGAAACGGTAATCTAGGCAAAACTTAGGGCAACAAAGAAAAATAGAAGAAAATCTTCGGGGAGTTAAAAGCTAAAAGTGGTCCGAGAAGTCCGAGTAATCAAGTTCAATACTTAGCTTAAATCAAGCACAGACTCGGAAGCTACAAGTATCTTGTCTACGATCAATCTGAAATTTTTTACTTTTCCAAATGAACCAAGGGAGATAAGGGTGAATTCTATGATGAGTCTGAAAGGAAATAATTTTGTTCACTTGAGCCTGACTCAAAACCTTCAATAAAATTAATCAAAATTAAAAGTTGAGTCTTTATTGCGCTTGTGGTAATCAAATATTTCAAACCTTCATACAAGGGATATTTTTTTTCTTCTTTAAAGTAACCTTTCCCCCTTATACTAGGGGCATTTTTTTTAATTTCTACATGATGTGTTCAATTATTTTCAATGCCATGTCTATGGTCAAACTACGAGCATTTTATTTTTGAGCAATGTTAATCCTAAAAGATAATGAGAACCCCAAATTTAAGGTGACCCTCTTGATAACAGTTTTTTCGAAAAACTCTTGAGGTTCAAAAGAAATAAAAACTCAGGTTTTAAATTCAAAAAAATTTTGGATAAAACCTTGAGGTTCAAACAAAAGTATTTTGGGTCTCACATAGGAGATAGGCATTCATTTTTTCCCAGATCTATTCATTCCCAGATTTGATCACTCTTTTTCAGATTCATTTTCAATCGTTTCTTTCCCAGATTTATTCCTTCATTCTTAGTTTTACTCAGCCAGTTACCGCCGAGGGTTTTCTCAGAATTATGCTCAGTTACCGCCGAGGGTTTTCTCGGAACTATGCTCAGATGCCGCCGAGGGTTTTCCCGGAATTATGCTAAGTTACCACCGAGGATTTTCTCGGAACTATGCTCAGTTACCGCCGAGGGTTTTCTCCGAACTATGCTCAGATGCCGTCGAGGGTTTTCTCGAAATTATGTTCAGATGCCGCCAAGGATTTTCTCGGAATTATGCTCAGTTACCGCCGAGGGTTTTCTCAAAATTATGCTCAGATGCCGTCGACGGTTTTCTCGGAACTATGCTCAGATACCACCGAGGGTTTTCTAGGAACTATGCTCAGATGTCGCCGAGGGTTTTCTCGAAATTATGCCCAGATGCTGCCGAGGGTTTTCTCGGAATTATGCTCAGTTACCGCTGAGGTTTTGTCGGAACTATGCTCAGATGCCACCGAGGGTTTTCTCGAAATTATGCTCAGTTACCATCGAAGGTTTTGTCGGAACTATGCTCAGATATCGCCGAGGGTTTTCTCGGAATTATGCCCAGATGCTGCCGAGGGTTCTCTCAGAATTATGCTCAGTTACCGCCGAGGGTTTTCTCGGAACTATGCTCAGATGCCGTCGAGGGTTTTCTCAGAATTATGCTCAGTTACCGCCGAGGGTTTTTTTGGAACTATGCTCAGATGCCACCGAGGGTTTTCTCGGAATTATGCTCAGTTTAACTTAGTTTATATTCAAATTATGCTCAATTTATGCTCAAATTATGCTCATATTTTACTCAGTTCCAACTTAAACTCTTTGAAATTTATCTTAGATTTTAAATCACACACTTGCACAGTTGTTACATCAGTCAAGGAGAATTTTCTAAAATTCAAGGATCTGATACTATCAGTGAGAGTTCTCACTCAATGACCTGACAACCGTTTAATTCGGGAAGAGCTTTGCCCTCAAGGATCCGAACACCTCGACGAATTGCTAAATCAGGCTGCAAAATGAACTGTCACTACCTTTGGCATTAAGATATCACACTATCTACCAAAATAGATTTGCTATCTAGTTTGCTTCAACCCTCTGCCAAAGAGGGCCATCTGTAGACACCCCATTTTTCCATCCGCCTGATTAATCAACTCGTCAACCCGATCGCAATGATTCCCAATGATGGATGTTATTTCCATTGCTTTATTTTGTTACTAAAAATGTTTCAGAAATCCCGATGAGGTATCTCGACTGACAAAACTGTAGAAACCACGCTACGCTAGGAAAATACACCCCAGAAACATAGAAATCATCATCTTGCAGATCAAAAAGAAGTTTTACGATAAAAATCACTAAAAAATGATAAAATTATCCAAATACCCCTAACCTTAAAATATCCCTAGAGCCTACGTTACGCTTAGGAAAACCCATTCAAACACATAAAATAATAAATCGAAACCAAATAAATCATTTCACTAATTTTCATAGAATTTGATAAAATTACGAAAATACCCTTCATAAAGTTCACGATCATTTCACACAAAAATTTTTATAAATGACACAAACCAATATTTCCATCGAATTCCTTACGAAAAATCGATTCTAAAACATCCTGGAACATAAAAAACCGACTTAAAACACGAAAAGTCCTCTACAGGGGTAAAACGGTAATTTCACAATTTTCATAATTAAAAATTTTGAAATTAATAAATAAAATATTAAATAATTAAAGTGAAACATTAATGAAATTAATTTAAAAATTTTAACTAAAAAAATCGATCAATCAAGCTCTCAGGTAAAATTGTTGAGGGATCGCAAGATATTTCTTTAAGGACCCCTCCATTTGGGGGTCCAAAGAATTAAAGATATAATAGAGGGGGGTTCTCCAAAAAATCAAAGTCAATCAAGAAAGACTAAAGTCAAGGTATTAAAGTCAATCAAGTAAGACTAAATTCAAAATTAAAGTCAATTAAGCAAGACTAATGTCAAAATCTTAAAGTCAATCAAGTAAGACTAAAGTCAAGGTATTAAAGTCAATTAAATAAGACCAAAAGTCAAAATCCTAATAGAGTTCTAACTAAAATATAACTCTACTTAAAATAATTCTAATTAAAATACAACTCTACCTAAAACTATTCTAACTAAAATACAACTCTAACTAAAAGAATTCTAATTAAACACTAATTCTATCTAAATCAACCCTTAAAAAAATCTATAAATAGGGGTCGTCACACCCTATTTTCGTATCAAATCATAAACCCTAAGAGAAATAGGTCAAAAAGCTTCCCTAGCCTCCCATAAATCCTAATTTTAAAGCCCCAACTCCTTATAACACCCATACTTATATTTTAACTTGAAAAACACCTAGAAGCCCTTCAAAAACACCCTAAAATCCATAAACAAATCCGAAGAATTCAGATCTAAGAAAGAGATACCCCAACTTGGAGATCAAAAATCAGATCCGGTAACAGAACGAAGTAAGGAATACTGTACAAGAAGTTGTTCTATCAGATCTGAGGGAAAAAAAATATTACGTTCGGAAAAGGTAAGTATTTTTATTTTTTTATTGATTAGGTATTTTTAACAATGTAGTTCTATTTAGGAATTAGTAGAGACTGGCGGTTGTAGGGCGGAGTTGGTGCCTAACACCTTCCAACTCCGTAACGTGATCCCCGAACTTAGTTTCTTATTTTTCGTAGATTAGTTTCATTTGCCTTTTAGAGTCAATGTTCGGTTCTTAGACCGTAATAACTAGGTGGCGACTCCCAAACCTCAAAGGTCAAAAGCGGATCCGCGCACCCCACGGATCGAGGGCGCTTTTAGAAGTTTATACAAAAGGTTTTATGATGGGATTCATTTGTCGTGTGTCGATGAAGATCAGGCCGAACAGATAATGGTTGAACTAAATTTAGGAGAATGTAGCCCTCACATGAGTGGGAAAATGTTAACTAAGAAAATTATGAGACAAGGGTACTACTGGCCCACAATGAAAATAGATTGTCACCACATGATCAAGACCTGTCACAAATGCTAAATACATGCAAATCTCATACATGTGCAACCTTCTCAATTAGTTGGTTTGACTTCACCATGGCCATTCTTAGTTTGGGGAATTGACATTATTGGTAAAATATCGCCTAAAGCATCAAATGGGCATGAATACATTCTAGTTACTATCAATTATTTTACTAACTGGGTCGAAGCTGCCTCTTATGCTGTCCTCGTTGCGTCTCGAGTTGCAAAGTTGATCCAAACGAACATCTTCAGTTGATATGGGGTACCTTCGAAGTTGATTTCTAATAACGGGTCACATTTCAAAGTTGAGGTTATTACATTGTGTTCAAAATTCAAAATCTCACACCACAAATCATCTCCTTACAGCCCTCAGACCAATAGGGCAGTCGAAGTAGCTAATAAGAATCTTAAGACTATCATTAGGAAAATGTGTCAATCACATCGAGATTGGTCAGAAAAACTGTCATTTGCACTATGGGCATATCGAACTTCAATTCGATCCTCTACTGGAGCTACTCCTTACTCCTTAGTGTATGGCATGGAAGCAGTCTTGCTAGTTGAAATGGAAATTTCGTCTCTTAGGGTCTAGTTGGAAAGTCAGTTGTTAGAAGCAGATTGGGTTCGCCAGCGGTATGAAGAATTGAATTTGATCGAAGAAAAATGACTGAGAGCTTTGTATCACATGCAAGCTTATCAAAGAAGATTCGCCCATGCATTTGATGAAAAGATCAAAGCCCGTCACTTACAAGTTAGGGATTTAGTACTCAAAGAGAATCGGGCACCTATCTTTGACCCCAAAGGGAAGTTCATACTAAATTGGGGAGGTATTACCAGGAAAAGCTGTTAGGCTTCAAGATCATGATGGAATTGAATTACCAGAACCAACCAGCCTTGACTAAATCAAACGGTACTACATTTAAAGGGGCCATCTTTGGCCGAATCAATTCTCCTATTACTCATTCAATATATCCTTTTTCAACCCCTTTGCAGCCTTTTCAAAAAGAAAAAAATTATGCCTTTTTTCTCAGCTTGATTACCCAACCTAGGGGAGGGAAAAATTCGAAATACGTTTTTGGTCTGATCCCAAAAGTTTGGGGTACACAGGCAACCTTAGAAGTTACTTCAGGCCCGATCACATCAAAATAAAAAATATATATATATATTTCCCTACATCAAAATAAAAAATAAAAAATAAAAATAGGGAAGAAAGTTTAACGAAAGAAATGCCACACAAGGGGCATTTGGATTTTTGAGCCTCAAAATTCCTTTCTTTTTATACCAAATCCTAAGCTTACCCATAAAAGTTCTCTTAAGTACCTGGTGAAAAAGTCAAGGAAGGTAGCAAAGCATGATCAGATAGCAATTCCATAAGTTTAGAAAGAAAAAAAAAAGAAGCCTGCTAAGTTGAAAACCTGAAAAGGGCGACTTAGGCAAAAATTAAGCAAGCTCGCAAGGTTGAAAATCTGAAAGGACAACTTTGGCAACAATCAGAGCAAAGAAAAAAGAAAAAACTCGCTAGATCGAAAACCTAAAAAGGCGATTTAGGCATAAATTAGAGCAAGCTCGCTAGATCGAAAACCTGAATAGGCGATTTAGGCAAAAGTTAGAACAACAAAGAAAAATAGAAGAAAATCTCAAGAGGTTCGAGCCGAGACCTTTGAAGTCAGAATAATCAAGTTCAACACTTAGCTTAAACCAGGCGAAGACTCAAAAGCCACAAGTATATTGTCTACGATCGATCTGAAAATTTTTACTTCCCCAAGTGAACCAAAGGAGAGAAGGATGAATTTTATGATGAGTCTCTAAAGAAAATATTTTGTTCTCTTGAGCCTGACTTAAGTTTTTTTTAATAAAATTAATCGAAATTCAATGTTGGATCTTTATTGCGCTTATGGTAATCAAATATTTCATACAATGGACACCTTCTTTCTTCTTTGATATATAGTTTCCCCTTATACTAAGGGCAATTTTTTAATTTTTGCATAATGTTGTCAATTATTTCCAATGCCATGTTTATTGTTAAACAAGGGGCATTTTATTTTTGAGCAATAGTAATTCTTAAATGGGAATCCCAAACTTAAGGTTACCCTCTTGATAACAATTTTTCGAAAACCCTTGTGATTCAAAAGAAATAAAAAACTCAGGTTTTAAATTCATAAAACTTTTGGATAAAATCTTGACGTTCAAACAAAAGTGTTTTTTATCTCACATTTGGTTGTGCCCAGAGATTAATCTATTACCCTTTCATTTAGAATAGGAGATAGGGCATTCTTTCTTCCTTCTCAGTTTTACTCAGCCAGTTACCGCCGAGGGTTTTCTTGGAATTATGCTCAGTTGCCACCGAGGGTTTTCTCAGAATTATGCTCAGATGCCTCCGAGAAAGCCCTCGGAATTATGCTTAGTAACCGCCGATGGTTTTCTCGGAATTATGCTCAGATGCCGTCAAGGGCTTTCTCAGAACTATGTTGAGATGCCGCCGAGGGTTTTCTCGGAATTATGCTCAGATGCCGCCGAGGGCTTTCTTGAAACTATGCTCAGATGCCGCCAAGGGATTTCACAAAATTATGCTCAGTAACTGCCGAAGGCTTTCTCGAAACTATGCTCAGATTCCGCAAAGGGTTTTCTCGGAACTATGCTCAGATATCGGCGAAGGCTTTCTCGGAACTATGCTTAGATGCTGCCGAGGGTTTTCTCGAAATTATGCTCAGATGCCGTCGAGGGCTTTCTCGGAACTATGCCCAGATGCTGCCAAGGGTTTTCTCGAAATTAGGCTCAATTTTTACTCAGTTTCACATAGTACACACACTCACATTTGCAGTTTTATCAGGGAGAATTCTTTAAAATTCAAGGATATGACACTGTCAGTAAGAGTTCTCTCTTGATGACCTGACAACCTTTTAGTTCGAGGAGAGTTTTACCCTCAAGGATCCGAACATCCTGACGAATTGCTAAATCAGGCTGCAGAATGAACTGTCACTAGCTTTGGCATTCAGATATCGTACTATTTACCAAAATAGAGTTGCTATCTATTTTGCTTCAACCTTTGCCAAAGAAGGGCATCTACAGACACCCCATTTTTGCATCCGCCTGATTAATCAACTCGACAACCTGATTGCAACGGTTCCCAATGATGGATGACTATTCCAATTCTTTATTTGTTACTAGATATGTTTCAGAAATCCGGATGAGGTATCTCGAACGGACAAAACTAGAGAAACCACGCTATGCTAGAAAAATATAACCCCAAAAACTTAGAAATCATAATTTTTCAGACAAAAAGAATTTTCACTATAAAAATCACTAAAAAATTATCAAATTACCAAAATACCCCTAACATTAAAACATCCCTAGAGACTACGTTACGCTTAGGAAAATCCATTCAAACACATAAAACAACAAATCGAAATCAAATAAACCATTTTACCAATTTTCACAAAATTCGACAAAATTACAAAAATACCTCTCATAAAGTTCACGATCATTTCACATAAAAAATTTCATAAATGACACAAACCAATATTCCCATTGAATTCCTTACGAAAAACTGATTTCAAAACATCATGGAACGTTGCAAAACGACTTAAAACGCAAAAAGGCCTCTCCGAGGGTAAAACGGTAATTTTACAATTTTAATAATTAAAAATTCTGAAATTAATAAATAAAAAATTAAATAATGTAAAGTGAAATATTAATAAAATTAATTTAAAATTTTGAACCAAAAAATTGATCAATTAGGATTTCAGGCAAAATTGTTGATGGTTGCGAGGATAATTATTCAAGGACTCCATCTGGGGGCCTAAAGAATTAAAGATATAATAAAAGGGAGTTCTACAAAAACTAAAGTCAAGATATTAAAAGTCAACCAAGAAAGACTAAAGTCAAAGTATTAAAGTCAATCTCATAAGACTAAAGTCAAAACCCTAATCTAAACTAATCAAGTCAATCTCATAAGACTAAAGTCAAAACCCTAATTGAAACCCTAATCAAGTCAATCTCATAAGACTAAAGTCAAAACCCTAATTAAAACCCTAATAAGACTAAGACAATCTCATAAGACCAAAGTCAAAACCCTAATTAAAACCCTAAAGGAAACCTAATTAAATACTAACTCTACCAAAAAAAGTTTATAAACAGGAGCCTCCACACCTTATTTTCGTATCCAAGAAAAAACCCTAAGAGAAGTAGGTCAAAAAGCTTCCCTAGCCTCCCAAAAACCCCAATTTTAAAGTCCTAACTCCTTACCTAACACCCATACCTCAATTTTAAATGAAAGCGCCCTCGATCCGTGGGCTTCGCGGATCCACTTTTAACCCTTGAGGTTTGGGAGTCGCCACTTAGTTATTACGGTTTAGGAACTGGATACTGACTCTAAACAGATAAAGAACTAATCTACTGAAGAAAAACTGAATCCGGGTATCACATTACGGGGTTGGAAGGTGTTAGGCACCAACCCCGTCGGGCTAATGCCGGTCTCTACTTATCCCAAATAAGATTACATTGCTAATAACAAAACCTAAATAAAAAAAAATAAAAATTTTACCTTCGATACGCAAAGACCTTGTTCCCTCAGATCCGACAAAAATTGCTCTTTGTACTGTACTCCTTGCTTCGTTCTGTCTCCGGATTTGATTTATGATCTCCGAGGCAAGGTATCTCTTTTTTGATCTGGATTCTTCGAGTTTGTTATGAATTATGGGGTGTTTTTGAAGGGTTCTTAGGTATTTTTTTAGGCTAAAATTGAAGTATTGGTGTTGGGTAAGGAGTTGGGGCTCCAAAACTAGGGTTTATGGGAAGCTAGGGGGCTTTTAGACATACTTCTCATAGGGTTTATGATTTGATACGAAAATAGGGTGTGAGAACCTCTATTTATAGATTTTTTCAAGGGTTGATTTAGATAAAATTAGTGTTTAATTAGAATTCTTTTAGTTAGAGTTGTATTTTAGTTAGAATTATTTTAGGTAGAGTTGTATTTTAATTAGAATTATTTTAGGTAGAGTTATATTTTAGTAAGAACTCTATTAAATAGAGTTATTTATTTAATTAGAACTCTATTAGGATTTTGACTTTTGGTCTTATTTGATTGACTTTAATATTTTGACTTTAGTCTTAATTAATTGACTTTAGTCTTAATTAATTGACTTTAATTTTGACTTTAGTCTTCCTTGATTGATTTTAATACCTTGACTTTAGTCTTGCTTGATTGACTTTAAGTTTTTGGAGAACCCCCCTCTATTATATCTTTAATTCTTTGGACCCCCAAATGGAAGGGTCCTTAAAGAAATATCTTGCGAACCCTCAACAATTTTGTCTGAGAGCCTGATTGATCGATTTTGTTAATTCAAAATTTTAAATTAATTTCATTAATATTTCACTTTAATTATTTAATGTTTTATTTATTAATTTTAAAAATTTTAATTATAAAAATTGTGAAATTACCGTTTTACCCCCAAAGAGGACTTTTCGCGTTTTAAGTCAGTTTTTTATGTTCTAGGATGTTTTAGAATCAATTTTTTGAAAGGAATTCAATGAAAATATTGGTTTGTGTCATTTATGAGGTTTTTTGTGTGAAATGATCGTGACCTTTATGAGGGGCATTTTCGTAATTTTGTCAAATTCTGTGAAAATTGGCAAAATTATTTATTTGATTTCGATTTATTTTTTTATGTGTTCGAAAGAGTTTTCCTAAGCATAATGTAGGCTCTAAGGATATTTTAAGGTTAGGGGTATTTTGGTAATTTGGTCATTTTTTAGTGATTTTTATCGTGAAGCTTCTTTTTGTCTGAAAAATGATGATTTCTATGTTTTTAGAGTCGTATTTTCCTAGCGTAGCGTGGTTTCTACAGTTTTATCAGTTCAAGATACCTCATCCGGATTTTTGAAATATTTCTGGTAACAAAATAAAGCAATGAAAATAACATCCATCATTGGGAATCATTGCGATCGGGTTGACGAGTTGATTAATCAGGCGAGTGCAAAAATGAGGTGTTTACAGTTGCTCCTCTTTGGCAGAAGGTTGAAGCAAACTAGATAGCAAATCTATTTTGATAAATAGTGCGATATCTGAATGCCAATGCTAGTGACAGTTCATTTTGCAGCCTAATTTAGCAATTCGTCGGGGTGTTCAGATCCTTGAGGGTAAAGCTCTCCCCAAATTAAAAGGTTTTCAGGTCCTTGAGCGTGAGCTCTCACTGACAGTGTCAGATCCTTGAATTTTAGAGAATTCTCCCTGACTAAAAAGTGGAAGTATGAGTGTATGTATTGTGTGAAACTGAGCAAAGATTGAGAAAAAAAAACTAAGCATAATCTGAGCATAAATTAAGCATAATCTAAGCAAAGTGAGCATAATCTGAGCAAAATTTGAATGTCTTCCTCTACCTACCCTAGGTGAACGAGTAATAAACTAATTTTTTGAAAGTCCTACTCTACCTGCCCAGGGTGAAAGAGTAATGAACTAATTTTTTTGGAAAGTTCTACTCTACCTACTCGGAGTGAAAGAGTAATGAAATAATTTTTTTTTGGGAGTCCTACTCTACCTGCCCAGGGTGAAAGAGTAATGAACTAATATTTTTTTTTTTGAGAAAGTTCTACTCTACCTACTCTGAGTGAAAGAGTAATGAACTACGCTTTTTTAGAGTCCTACTCTACCTGCCCAGGGTGAAAGAGTAATTAACTAATTTTTTTTTTGGGAAGTTCTACTCTACCTATTCGGAGTGAAAGAGTAATGAACTAATTTTTTAGGAGTCCTACTCTACCTGCCCAGGGTGAAAGAGTAATGAACTATTTTTTTTTATTTTTTTGGGAAAGTTCTACTTTACCTACTCTGAGTGAAAGATTAATGAACTAATTTTTTTGGGAGTCCTACTCTACCTGCCCAGGGTGAAAGAGTAATGAACTAATTTTTTTTTTTGGAAGTTCTACTCTACCTACTCAGAGTGAAAGAGTAATGAACTAATTGTTTTGGGAGTCCTACTCTACCTACCCAGGGTGAAAGAGTAATGAACTAATTTTTTTTTTTTTTTGAAGTTCTACTCTACCTACTCGGAGTGAAAGAGTAATGAACTAATTGTTTTTGGAGTCCTACTCTACCTGCCCAGGGTGAAAGAGTAATGAACTAATTATTTTAGGAAGTTCTACTCTACCTATTCGGAGTGAAAGAGTAATGAACTAATTTTTTTGGGAGTCCTACTCTACCTGCCCAGGGTGAAAGAGTAATGAACTAATTTTTTTTTTTTTGAAGTTCTACTCTACCTACTCAGAGTGAAAGAGTAATGAACTAATTTTTTTTTGGAGTCCTACTCTACCTGCCCAGGGTGAAAGAGTAATGAACTAATTATTTTGGGAAGTTCTACTACCTACTCGGAGTGAAAAAGTAATGAACTAATTTTTTTCTTTTTTAAAAAGTTCTATTCTACCTGCCTAGGGTGCAAGAATAATGAACTAAGCTTTGAGGGAACAAACGGGGGATTAACCTCACATTTGATTTTTTTGTTTTAATAAAAAGTTGGATTTTATGAAGGTCCGGTAAACATTTTAACTCTCTTTGAATATGAGGAGTTTTCAAAATTGCTATCAAGAGGGTAACCTTTAATTCAAAGTTAACCTTATCCTTTGGGGTTGAAATTGACCAGGCATCAGAACAAAAATGCCCCTAGTTTGACAAGGAACATTGCATTGGGGATAATTGAACATAATTTTGAAAATAAATGCCCCTAGTGTAAGGGGGGAAACTGTACTCTTTAGAAAAAGGAAGTGCTCTTGTTATGAAAGTTTGAAATCCTTGATTACCGCAAGCGCAATAAAGGTTTAACTTTTAATTTTGACTTTTTATATTGAAGATTTTGAGTCAAGCTCAAAGAAATTGGAACAAAATATTTATTTCTGAAATTCATCACAGAATTTGTTCTTTCTCCCCGTCGGTTCGCTTAGGGACATGAAACTCTTCAGATCAATCATAGACAAGATACTTGTATCCACTGAGTCTATATTTGGTTCAAACTGGGTATTGAAACTTGATCATTCGGACTTCTGATATTTCAGCTCGGGTTACCTTTTCAGCTTCTCAACTCAACAGATATTTTCTTTTATTTTTTGATAACTCTAAGTTTTACCTAGATTGCCTATTCAGGTTTTCAATCTAGCGAGCATGCTCTAGCTTTTTCCTAAATTGCCTTTTTAGGTTTTCGATCTAGCGAGCATAAATTTTTTTCTTTTTTCCTTGCTTTGATTGTTGCCAAGGTCATCTTTTTAGAATTTTAACCTCGCGAGCTTGCCTTAATTTTTGCATAAGTTGTCCTTTTGGGTTTTCAACCTAGCAGGCTCTTTTTTTTCTGTCTGAACTTCTGGAGTTGCTGTCTGATCATGCTTTATTATCTTCCTTGACTTTTTTTACGGTACTTAGGAGGACTTTCATGGGTAAGCTTAGGACTGGGTATAAAAAGAAAGGAATCTTGAGAAATGCCCCTTGTGTGGCATTTCCTTTTAGATTATTTTCTTTTTCTTTGAATTTTCTTCCCCATTTTGACAATTTTTTTCTTTTTAGATTTTTTATTTTGATGTGGTCGGGCCTGAAGTAATTTCTCAGGTTGCCTACATACCCCAGAATTTTGGGATCAGACCAAAACGTAGTTCGAATTTTCCCTCCCCTAGGTTAGGTGATCGGGCTGAGAAAGAAAAAGGCATCATTTTTTTTTAAAAAGACTGCAAAGGGCTGAGAAAGGAGATAATGAACTGGGTAGCAAGAAAAATGATTCGGCCAAAGATGGCCTCCTTAAATGTAGTACCATTTGATTCGGTCAAGGTTGGTTGACTCTAGTAATTTGATTCCATCATGATCTTGAAGTCTAACAGTTTTTTCAGATAATATTTCCTTAATGATTGAATCTCTCCAATTGAGTTCGAACTTTCTATGATCAAGGAAGAGTACTCAAATTTTTTTTGGGTAGTTTGATGCTTAGATCCTTGACTTATAAGTGATGAACTTTGACTTTCTTGTCAAACATGCGAGAGACTCCTCTCCATTGATAGACCCAATCTGTTTCTAACAATTAACTTCCATCAAGACCTTGAGATATAGGATTTTCCCTTTTAACCGGTAAGATTGCTTCCATATCATACTAGAGTGACTCTAGTAGAAGACTGTATTGAAGTGTAATATGTCCATAATACGAATGGTAACTTTTCTGGCCAATCCCGGTGTGATGTGTGATTGGCACATTTTCACGATGATTGTCTTGAGATTTTTACTGGCTGCTTCAACTATTCCATCGATTTTAAAATTCCAGTACTGATACATTTTATAATCCCTCCTCTGACTATGTCAGTCAATTCTGGTTTGTATATGTGGTGTTCTCACAGGATGGGTATATATTTCATGTTGAACAATACTCCAAATTTAACTGACATATCCTCATAGGACCATGTAAGCAAGTCTTTTGAATTTTCTGAATAAATTCATCATCTTTTTGTGCTTCTCTGGGGATAAGTTAGTTTCAATCTGAATTTCTCGGGAATTATTTTTGTGTCAATGACCTTTAGTTCCTCGAACAAGACATTTATCTTCTCATTCAAAAGGGGGTTCCTTATTAGAGGAATTTCTCTTTAAAGCCAGTTATTAGTTAACTGGTTAATGCACTCAAAGTATTCAAAAATTTTCTTTATTCAATTAAATTTAAATAGGGCAACTGATACCATTGCAGACTCAACAAACTAACTTGACTAGAACAAAATAAGAAATAAAAAGATAGACTTAATTACTGAATTGATGGAAAGAACTGGACTAAAGACTCATAAACAACTAAAGATAATTACCCACAACGGGCTTGATTACAAACTGAAGACTCGAGAAACTATTTCCAAGCGATTGGACTGAGTCTTCTTCTTCAAATTCTTTGCATTCTTCAGACTTACTTCTTCTCTCTTGGTCAAGACTGCATTTGGTGATAAAAACCTCATTATGGACCGTCACTCTGGTAAGAGGGGGGCTAGGAGGTTTATGATTGACTGATCGGATGAGAAAGAATGGGTCAAACGAGAGTGAGTATTGGATACCATGTTCAAAGTTTGAGGAGGTTGGTAAATGGGTAGAGGGTTGGTAGTAACATTTGGCTGCTCAGGGGTAGGGACAGTAACTTTTTTGGCATCAATGAGGTCTTGAACTGTATGACGAAGAGCGACGCAACGATCAGTAAGATGACCAGAATTTTGGTGAAACTCACAAAATATGTTGGGATTATGAGAAGTGGGGAGTGGATTTGGTAAAGGTCGAGGTTGGAGAGGTGCAATGAGCCATTTACTTAATAGTTTTTGAAAGACAATGCTCAAAGGCATGCCAAGATTGGTGAATTTCCTACGTGGTCGAGGTTGATTAGGGTTAACTTGGTTACTAGGCAAGATAGTAGATTGGACGGGTGTAGTAGACGTTGGGTTACATAAGTGTGATTAGCTCTAGACTTGGAATTGGTCAAAGGCTTTTTGAACTTGTTGTCCGAAGGATTGGAAAGGATTCCGGAAGCGAAAGCATCTTCCAATTGGCTACCAGCTTGCAATAGAGACTCGAATGTAGGAAGGTATTGGGAGACTAGATGTCGGGCATACCCTTGCGAGAGGTTTTTTAAGATAATAGCCACTTGTTCTTTCTCTGAAGGTCTATCCCACATTTGTGCAACCTTGGCCTTCCAACGACCGATGAAGTCAGTAAATGTTTCCCCATTCTTCTATTTAGTTGACTCCAAGTCCCTTCTTGAAGTTTTAATTTCGGTACTGTATTTGTACTGATGCCAGAAACCCTTTGACATATTCTCCCATGTACCTATTGTAGCTGGATCTTGAGACATCACCCATCGTAAAGCTGATCCTGACAGAGTTCGTTGAAACAGTAATGTCATATGTTCGTTGCTAAGCCCCATAGTGCGCATGTTAGTAACATACACTTTAAGATGCGTTTTTGCACAACCTATCCCACTGAATTTGTCCATTTCAGGCATCACAAACTTCTCTAGTAGATGAATTATAGGGATACGTTTCAGGGCTTCAATGCCCGCTCCAATTCATCGATACCCTTTATACTCTTCATAGCTGACTCCAGTTGAGACATTCTGTTGGCTAACACTGGATTCTTATCAGCATACTCTTCGTCTCCATCGAGTTCGAAGACTTCACGTGGACGTTTCTCTTCTACCTTTTTCCCTTTTGGGTCATCTAGAGGATTACCCGTCGATTTTGAAGTCTGTTCTAACACTTCCACTTTGTCTTTTATACTGTTGATATCATTGGCAAAGGCTGCCAAGATCTTACGGATCTCTGTGAGCTTAGATTCTGAAGCCATCTCTGCTTGTTGACTTGGTACTGTGGTTTGTTCTAACCGACTGGACTTACGACTCCAACTAGGAGGTGGACGCTTGAGTTTGGGCGCAATGATAATCCTGAAAACCCCATCAAAGGTGGATTACTAGTTATGGATCCTAGAGTAAATTTTTAATAAATAAAGGTTTCTCTTGATAGCATGGGTTAAGTTAACCCCTAGATTAAAAATCTCTAACCAATGAAATATTTCGATCAAGAAATATTACATGAATATGATTTATTGATCTTGTTAAGTATGAAATATTCAGTCCATTGAATTAAACTGACTGATGCAAGGTGATTGGGACTATGTATCCATTTGAGTTTGGGCCGGTTCGACCCAATGGATCTAAATATTCCACTTGCATCACTTCATCTAATATTTAAGCCAATTAGTTCAACCGGTTCATTTGTTGATCCATAAGATCCATTTACCAATGGGGCTAATTGGTTTAACTTGATATTGACCAGTATGTCTCATCAATTAAGTTTATTGGGTTGGACCGATATTGCGGGTTTGATTGGAACAGTGTAGACCGGTCCACCCACTTACCTTTTGATTGGATTAAATAGAGCAACCCAGGAATACCCACGATAAGTTCGAGTCGTGACCTACAGGGAAGGTTTCTAGACTCTAGGCTTACTACGTGCAATGCATTTTTATCTGGCCACCCTTGCCCAAGCACACCTATATACCTCTCAATACGTGGTGACTTGGTTTAATATACCGTATAGGTGATAATCTAAAACCTCAACTCACTTCTCTGAAGTCAAAAACAGCCAGTTTGATCTCAAGTTGAGAGGTGGCGCACAATGCTGAGTAAGGGCCCACTTAAATACCTCTCGTCTAGAATAGACGTAGTCTATCCCCCTCGTACAGTAGGGTACAACGGGGCAAGATCTCGCTTATGCATCGGTTTTGACCAAGAAGTGTAATTGATATACTCAAATTATCTTTTACATACCTATGGGTACGAGTCAAGAGTTGTAGCTTTCATAAAGGGTTTGGCATCCCACGAGGGGATCGACCACGTACTAGTACTATGTTGGTAATTGGGACATGTGACTGTGTGGCTCACAATAGGTCAAAGGCTCAGGTCGCTCCAGCCTGAGTGCATCAATATACCTCTCAGAATCACCTGATCAGACAGTATTGATTTCCCAGTTTGATATACCCTAAGGTACGTGACTAGAGTTGTGGTTTTCATGAATGACGTCGCATCTCCGAGGAGACTGGGCCACGCACTAGTGCCATGTTGGCTATATGGGACGTGTAAGTTTGCAAAACAGTAAACGTGCATGTGGTGTGTGCAAAACAGAGTGGGTGTGTGCCCCGGGCTTTTTTCAAACAAATGGCCCATGGGCCTGATCATTTCATCACAATATGAATATATCAATCCAATCATCAAAATAAGCACATCAAGCATATATCTCAATCAAGATCATGGCAATGTTAGATAAACAATCAACACGAAGACTAATAATTGGATCCAATCATTGAAATAAGCACACAATTTTTAATACAAGTCAAAAAGATTTTTTTCATGCATGGCAAACCTTTTGCGAACATAGGCTAGCTTGACCAACTCATAAGGTTTCAAATTTCACTAAGGGTCATTAGGCCAACATGGTTTCGTCACATTTGTAATCCAATATCACAACCTTTTGCATTTAATGAAAAAGTTCAATATGCACATATATATATATATATTTTATATAACTTTGATCCAAAGTTTTGAAAAATGAGTGGCTACCAAATATATATATATATTTTTTTATAAAAAATATCCTTAAAATTTTGTTCAACATTGGACCATGCTCTTAGATGCCACGTGGAGAGGTCAAAATTTCAAAACATGATCTGATGGCACTTGGTTATAACACACAAAATTTTGAGATTTTAGAAATATAAAAATTAATTTTCATCGTTGAATTTCAATTTTAAATTTGAGAGATCGTTACCATCCATTTTTTTATACCCGTGATCAAAATCAAAATAGATTTTTTTTTTTTTTTTTTAATTTTCTTTTAAATCGGAGACTTCCATGAAATACAAAAACAGTGATATTGGATTTTTAATTTGATAATCCCAATGAACCTAATGACAATTAGTAAGATTTAATATCTTACTAAGTTAGTCATGAAAGCATGACCCATAAAGTGGATTCCATCTCAATTTTTTTTACTGTTGAGGTTGCCAACAACACATACAATTTACATAACCCTTTTGAATTTTTTTTCATAACATACATTCAAGCCAAACATCACTATTGCCCCTATCTTGCTAATAAGTCAATGAGGTCGTCCAACATGTTTATTTGTAAACAGCCCCAACTATAACTGTTGCACTTGTAGGTTCTTGAGCCAAAATCCAAGAAAGAGGCAAGAAACAGAAATAAGAACAAACGAAAAAAATTTGTTTCAAATCCATCACAACTGCTTCAACACCGATTCAACTTGACTGAAATAACTCGGTGTAGACACCCCATTTTTGCATCCGCCTGATTAATCAACTCGTCAACCCGATCGCAAGGATTCCCAATGATGGATGTGTATTCTATTGCTTTATTTTGTTACCAGATGTGTTTCAGAAATCCGGATGAGGTATCTCGAATTAACAAAACCTTAGAAACCACGTTACGCTAGGAAAATACGACCCCAGAAACATAGAAATCATCATCTTGCAGATCAAAAAGAAGCTTCACGATGAAAATCACTAAAAATTACCAAATTACCAAAATACCCCTAACCTCAAAACAACCCTAGAGCCTACGTTACGCTTAGGAAAACTCTCTCGAACACATAAAATGACAAATCGGAACCAAATAAATCATTTCACCAATTTTAACAGAATTTGACAAAATTACGAAAATGCCCCTCATAAAGTTCACAACCATTTCACACAAAAAATTTCATAAATAACAAAAAATAATATTTCCATTGAATTCCTTACGAAAAACCGATTCTAAAACATCCTAGAACATTAAAAACCGACTTAAAACGTGAAAAGTCCTCTCCGGGGGCAAAACGGTAATTTCACAATTTTCATGATAAAAAATTCCGAAATTAATAAATAAAACATTAAATAATTAAATTTAAACATTAATGAAATTAATTTAAACATTTGAACCTAAAAAATCGATTAATCGGACTCTCAGGCAAAATTGTTGAGGGTTCGTGGGATATTTCTTTAAGGACCCCTCCATTTGGGGGTCCAAAGAATTAAAAATATTTTAGAGGAGGGGTTCTCCAAAAATCAAAGTAAATCAAGCAAGACTAAGGTCAAGGTATTAAAGTCAATCAAGTGAGACTGAAGTCAAAATTAAAGTCAATTAAGCAAGACTAAAGTCAAGATATTAAAAGTCAATCAATTAAGACTAAAGTCAAAACATTAAAAGTCAATCAAATAAGACCAAAAGTCATAATAGAATTAATCAAATAATAACTCTATCTAATAGAGTTCTAACTTAAAAATAATTCTACCTAAAACAATTTGAATTAAAACACAATTCTACCTAAAACAATTTGAATTAAAACACATTTCTACCTAAAGCAAGTCAAATTAAAACACAACTCTAATTAAAAGATCTCTAATTAAACACTAACTCTATCCAAATCAACCCCTAAAAACATCTATAAATAGAGGTGCTCACACCCTATTTTCGTATCAAATTATAAACCTTAAGAGAAGTAGGTCTAGAAGCTCCCCTAGCCCCCCATAAACCCTAGTTTTGGAGCCCCGACTCCTTAACTAACATCCCTCCTTCAATTTTAGTCTAGAAAACACCCAAAAGCCTTCTAAAAACATCCCCAAATCTGCAACGAACTTGAAGAGTTCAAATTCAAAAACAAGGAGATACCTTGCCTCGGAGATCCGAAGTCAAATCCGGAAGCAGAACGAAGCAAGGGAGCACGGTACAAGGAGCTCTTTTTGTCAGATCTGAGGGAATAAAGTCCTTGCATCGGAAATGTATTTTTTTTATTATTTTCTATTTTTATCTAGGTTTTAGCAATGTAATTTACTTGGGAATTTAGTAGAGACCGGCTTTGGCCGGGCGGGATTGGTGCCTAACACCTTCCAATCCCGTAACATGATCCCCGAATTCAGTTTTTTTTTTTTGGTTTTAGATTAGTTTTATCCGTTTAGAGTCATTGATCGGTTCCTAGACCGTAATAACTAGGTGGCGACTCCCAAACCTCAAGGGTAAAAAGCGGATCCGCGCACCCCGCGGATCGAGGGCGCTTTCAGTGGCGACTCCACTGGGGACATTGAGGATCAAACTTGAAAAACCCCAAGTATGGGAGCATTGTAAAGAGAGACCTAGAATGTTTTTAGTTTTGGTAGTTTTTTTATTTCATTTTTTTTATTATTTCGTTCTATTTTATTTTATTTTTCGATTATTGAGTATGTATTTGGGCTTTGATATCTTGACATAGTATTTGGTATGGTTCGATCAAGCATTATTTATTATTTCTATGTCCAATTGAGGGTCATATTAGGGTGATCCTAGATAATGCAAAATTCTGAAAAGTTATTAATGAATTAATGGTTATTGGAGCAGAGAGATTGCTGATTTTTTTTGGATTAGGCATACTTCGATCTATCCTCGGACGTTTATCTTGAAAGGGAGGTACGCTTTTAATTTGTTTTTATTTGTAGGGGTGTGGTCGATCCTTTGGTTGATAAAATTTTTATTTTTCTTTTTTTGTTGATTGGTTTGTTAGTTTGTGTTAATAAGATAATGGTGCTGTCTGTTGACAGCAATCAAAAAACATAAAAAAAAAAAAAAAAATTTTGCCGGCAGAAGCTTTTGGTGGTGTGTGCGTAGTGAATCAACTAATGATTTCAACGAGGTGCTGTTAGTAGAAAGGCCTTTTTACTTATTTCTTTTTCACCCTTTTTAAAATAGTTTTTATTTAAAAGAATCCATCTTCTTCTCCGCACTAAAAAACCAGCAAGAGAGAGAGACGTCCCTCTCTCTCTCTCAATTCTCTCTCTCACTCTCTACTCTCAGCATCGTAGAAGAAACTCTCTCGATCATCATCATCTTCTTCTTCAATTGTGTTTTAAGAGTGTTCCCCGAAGACGTTCAGCTTTGTATCCTCTCTTTCTTGACACCAACCGAAATCACTTTCTTTTTCTGCACTTCGAAACGTTTCGGATCTCTCTGTCGAACTGACAGCAAGCTTTAGTCTTTCATGTGCAACAAGAGATTTAGATCCGAAACCCAAATCAGAAAATGGGAAATGGTCAGATACAATTCAGACTCCTCTCTAATCTCCAGACATACCAAATAGAGAGAGAGAGATGACAACCAGATTGAAGAAGAATAGACAGGCAACGCAACTGCTATGATAGATCTTCATCTATCTTCTTCGTCTCCGCACTCATCATAAGAGATGGCTTTAGCAACGAAACCCATCGCGAGTTCTGTCCTATTTCTTGGTTTCCATCTCTAGTTATTCTTATGCTTGTAATCAGTCTTGTCGTCTCCTCTTCATTCTTCATCTATGAAGCTACGTTGTCCAGACAAAGCTGCAGCATAGCCAAGAAGCTTACTGAGCAATGGCATTTTTTTTTCCCTGAGTTTTCAATATTTATTCTTGCTACTTGCCACTAGTGTTTATACTTGATTTTGGTGGAATCTAGAGGGAGGGAGATTTTGAAGAACAAGAATCAAAGCGTCGGTTTAAAGTGATTCTATTTTTAACCTTTTTAATCAAAACTGGTGCATGGTTAATGAATGTGACGTGTTCAAAATCTATTCTTAGTTTCAGCTGAGAATGCACCACCCCCACGCACTTTGATGACTAGCAGCCATTGAATGTCTTGAGGTATTTAATTTGGTAATTCTTAAAAGGATTTGAAAAAAAAACAAATTTTGTGAGTGCTGTCTTGTGCTGGCAGAAGTAAAACACAAGAATGCATTGTTTTGCGAGGTGCTGGCAGCAACATAAAATTTAAAAAAAAAAATTGTTTTATATAAAAAAAAAAGGGAAAAAGGGATGTGTGAGTTGAGGTGCTGGCAGCAACATATAAATGAATTTTTTTTTAAAAAAATTGAGTTGTTGGTGTTGGTAGCATGTTGTGGCAGCAACATAATAATGAAAAAAATGAGTTAGCTTTTTGTGTACGTGTTACAAGTTGCATAAAAAAAACTGATTGTCTTTGGGATGGCAGCAACATGAAATATTAAAAAAAAAAAATGGGTTAGTTTTACTAACTTAGTAAGATTTCTTACTAAGAGTCATTGATTTCACCACGTGGCATTCCGAAAAGATGATCTAACGCCGTGTGCTTGTGGCGGATGAAATTATGAAAAACTTTAAAGGAAAATTAAAAAAAAAAATTTCTTCGAACTTTAATTTTAAATTTGAAATTTCAATGTCACCCATTTTCAAAACCTTGGATCTAAAAATAAAGTGAATTTTATTTTCGGATCCAAATTTTTTCTAATCAAAATTGTAAAGGCCATGGAATTAGATTATCAATGAGGGAACCACGTGGCCTAATGAACATTAGCAATTTTGAAATCTTAATGTGTTAGTCGAGATAACCCAAGTTCTCATTGAGAAATTTGTTGAGTCCTAAGTTCAAAAATGCAAAAAAAATTCCAAGGGAAAAAAAAAAAAAAAAAAAGAGAATTTTTGTGTGCATGTTTCAATATTGGATCTGATCGATTATTCTGTGTTATGTTCATTGATTGATTATCTGAAATATCATGATCTTAATGGATATATACATGCTTTGATTTCGAATTGGATATTTTGGATATTTCTGTATTTTTTATCAATATTTATTCGATATCCATATGTTGATGGTTTGATTGATTTGATTTGGCCCATGGGCCCACTTGTTTGGAAAAGGCCCCGGGCACACCCCACCTTTGCTTTGCACACACCACATGCACGTTTACTGCTTTACTCACTTACACGTCCCATTTAGCCAACGTGGCACTAGTGCGTGGCCCGGTCTCTTCGGAGATGCGACGTCATTCATGAAACCCACAACTCCAGTCACGTACCTTAGGGTATATCGAACTGGGGCATCAATACCGTCTGATCAGGTGATTCTGAAAGACATATTGATGCACCCATGCTGGGGTGACCTGAGCCTTTGTCCTATTGTAAGCCACACAGTCACATGTCCCGATTGCCAACGTAGTACTAGTACGTGGTCGGTCCCCTCGTGGGATGCCAAACAATTTATGAAAGCTACAACTCTTGACTCGTACCCGTAGGTATAAAAGGTAATCTAAGTATATCAATTGCACTTCTTGGTCAAAATCGGTGCCTAAGCAAGATCTTGCCCCGTTGTACCCTACTATACGAGGGGGATAGACTACGTCTATTCTAGACGAGAGGTATTTAAGTGGGCCCTTGCTCAGCATTGTGCGCCACCTCTCAACTGGAGATCAAACTGGCTGTTTTTGACTTCAGAGAAGTGAATTGAGGTTTTAGATTATCACCTACACGGTATATCAAACCAAGTCACCACGTATCGAAAGGTATATAGGTGTGCTTGGGCAAGGGTGGCTAGATGAAAATGCATTGCACGTAGTAAGCTTAGAGTCTAGAAACCTTCCCAGTAGGTCATGACTCGAACTTATCGTGGGTGTTCCCGGGTTATTTATTGAATGGAGTCCGTTGATTGATGAATGTATGTAAGTGATGTGAATGATGAGATCCGAGTGCATAATTGATCTCAAGGATAAAAATGTTGCTTTTGAAAAGTAAAATGGGTGCACCGATCCAATAAAAAAATCCATTCTTTTACAATAATGATCCAGTCCATCCCGATCCAACAATCATGATGGACCAGGCCATTTAAATCAAAATGGAAATCGAATTTTCAAAGAAGAAAAAGAAAGTATTTTCTAGGAAAAAATGTTTTCCAAAAGAAGTGTTTTCCAGAAAAAGTGTTATTCTCTAGAAAAAATGTTTTCTAGAAAATGTTTTCCATAAGAACAAGATTTTCCAAGAGAAAATATTTTTCAAATAAAAATTATTTTTCAAAGAAAAAATATTTTCCAGAAGAAAATATTTTCCAAAGAAAAGAAAATGAAGGAAAAATGATTTACAAAAGATATATATTTGCATGAAAAATTATTGAAATATGTTTGAAGTTGTTATTCAATGAAAACATTATTTGTCAATATTTTCAAGAGTGCAGTAAAATTATTTTTCTTCTGAATAATCATTAAATGGATGAACTTTTTAATGGATTGGTGCACAAAATTCAATAAAATCTCAGGGTTCATTTAAAATGTTATCAAGGGGGTGACACTGAAATTGGTTAAATTCATCTTCGAAGAGTTTAAGGGTTATCATTGTATCTAAGCTCAATCATCTATCGTCTAGGTAGGGTTGTAAATCTGATCAGTTAGAGTAAACGTCAATATCAAGTCAACAGTCAGAAATGACCTCAAAATTTCTCAACATCATCCAATTGTTCTTTGAAAATCGTAATGCTTCAATCCTACCGGTTGTAAGTAATGTCTCAGTTCTCATCAAGCCCGTTTTAGGTAGTCTTGAGTTTTCATGGGTCATTTGGGTTAGCTCGAGTCCTTTTTTCTAGCAAGGTCATGTCTTCCTTAGAGTGAGCCTACTTTTTCTTATTGAGTCAAGTTAGTTCGTCGAGTTTATAGAGGTGTCTGTCGCCCCTTCTGAATTGATCGTACAAAAGAAATTTTTGAATATCTCGAGCGCATTAACGAATTAACTAATAATCTAGCTTCAAAGACAAAAAGATAAGAATCGGGCTCAAGAAAGCAAAGGTCATTGACCTCGGAACAGAAATAAATTCCTAAAGAGATTCAAATAGAAACCATCTTATCTCTAGAGGAACACAAGGGGATAATGAATTTTCTCAGAAATTTCAAAAGACTTGTTCGTGTGATCATATGAGGGTATGTTAGGTACAAGCTTGGGTATTGTTCAACACGGAATAGATACTCGTCTATATCGATGGAATCAAAAAAGATGTTATAAAATGTATCAGCACTATCCTTACTACATCTTGAGTTTCAAATCACATATTATCAGTCGATATGGGGGTAACTTTTGAACTGATCTCTGATAATGGGTCGTACTTCAAAGCATAAATCATTACTCTATGTTTAAAGTTGAAGATCCGGAAGCACAAATCATCCCCCTACCGTCCTCAGATCAATGGGACGGTTGAAGCAGTTAGTAAGAGTCTCAAGACTATCATCAGGAAAATGTATCAATCACATCAAGATTGGTCAGAAAAATTCATTCACGCTATGGACATATCGAACTTCAATTCGATCCTCTACTGGAGCTACTAGTGTATGGCATGTAAGCAGTCTTGCCAGTTGAAATAGAAATTTCGTCTCTCAGGAAAATCATTTGTTAGAAATAGATTGGGTTCGTCAGCAGTATGAAGAATTAAACTTGATCGAAGAAAATGAGTTAAAGTCCTGTACCATGTGCAAGCTTATCTAAGAAGAGTCACCCGTGCATTTGACAAAAAGGTCAAAGCTCATCATTTATAAGTCAAGGATTTAACTATCAGACTTCAAAGAAAATTGAACACTCTTCCTCGATTATAGGAGAAAGTCTGAACCCAATTGGAGAAATTCATTCATTAAGAAAATACTGTCTGGAAAAGTCGTCAGACGTCAAGAAGTGAACTACTAGAGTCAACCAACCTTGACCGAATCAAATGGTACTACATTTAAGGAGGCCATCTTTGGCCGAATCAATTTCCTTGTTACTCAGTTCATTATCTCCTTTCTCAGCCCTTTGCAGCCCTTTCAAAAAAATAAAAATAAAAAAATTGTGCATTTTATTTCTTAGCCTAATCACCTAACCTAGGGGAGGGAAAATTCGAACTATGTTTTGGTCTGATCCACAAATTCTGGGGTACGTAGGCAACCTGAGAAATTACTTCAGGCCCGACCACATCAAAATAAAAAAATGTATTTCCCACACAATATAAAAAAAATCAAGAAAAAAAAATTCAAAAGAAAAGAAATATCATTCAAAGTGGGAAAGAAAATTTAAAGAAAAAGAAATAATTTAAAAAGAAATGCCACACAAGGGGCATTTGGGTTTTTGAGCCTCAAAATCCCTTTCTTTTTTATACCCAGTCCTAAGCCTACCTATAAAAGTCCTCCTAAGTACCGTGCGAAAAGTCAAGGAAGATAGCAAAGCATGATCAGGCAGCAACTCCAGAAGTTCAGAGACAAAAAAAAATAATAAGATAAAAAATGATGAAGCCTGCTAAGTTGAAAACCCGAAAAGGGCGACTTAGGCAAAAATTAAGGCAAGCTCGCAAGGTTGAAAATCTGAAAGGACAACTTTGACAACAATCAGAGCCAAGAAGAAAAAAAAAGCTCGCTAGATCGAAAACCTGAAAAGGCGATCTAGACAAAAGCTAGAGCAAGCTCGCTAGATTGAAAACCTGAAAAGGCGATCTAGGCAAAAGTTAGAGCAACAAAGAAAAATAGAAAAAGATCCCAAGCTGAGAGCGGTCCGAGCTGAAACATTAGAAGTCCGAATAACCAAGTTCAATACTTAGCTTAAGCCAGGCATAGACTCAGAAGCCACAAGTATCTTGTCTATGATCGATCTGAAAATGTTTACTTCCCCAAGTGAACCAAGGGAGATAAAGGTGAATTCTATGATGAGTCTCGAAAGGAAATAATTTTGTACTCTTGAGCCTGACTCAAAACCTTCAATAAAATTAATCAAAATTAAAAGTTGAGTCTTTATTGCGCTTGTGGTAATCAATTATTTCAAACCTTCATACAAGGGGTATTTTCTTTCTCTTTTAATGTAACTTTTCCCCCTTATACTAGGGGCATTTTTTTTAATTTAATTTTTGCATGATGTGTTCAATTATCTTCAATGTCACGTACATTGTCAAACTAGGGGCATTTTGTCTTCGAGCAATGTTAATCCTATAAAAATAATAGGAACCCCAAACTTAAGGTTACCCTCTTGATAACAGTTTTTTCAAAAACTTTTTAGGTTCAAAAGAAATAAAACTCATGTTTTAAATTCATAAAACTTTTTGATACATCCTTGAGGTTCAAACAAAAGCATTTTGGATCTCACATAGGAGATATGACATTCTTTCGTTCTCCAGATTCTTTTTCAGATCCAATCATTCTTGGAATCGATCATTTCTCTTCCAGATTCAGTATCTTCCAGATTTATTCAATTCACTCTGATCAATCTTTCCCAAAAGTCCTTCGTTCCTTTGCCAATTTTGCTCAGTTTTCGCCAAGGGTTAACTTGGATTTTGCTCAGTTGCCGCCAAGGGTTATCTTGGATTTTGCTCAGTCTCCGCCAAGGGTTATCTTGGATTTTGCTTAGTTGCCGCCAAGGGTTATCTTGGATTTTGCTCAGTTTCCGCCAAGGGTTAACATGGATTTTGCTCAGTTTCCGCCAAGGATTATCTTGGATTTTGCTCAGTCTCCGCCAAGGGTTATCTTGGATTTTGCTCAGTTGCCGCCAAGGGTTATCTTGGATTTTGCTCAGTTTCCGCCAAGGGTTAACTTGGATTATGCTCAGATACCGCCGAGGGTTTTCTCGGAACTATGCCGAGGGTTTTCTCGGAACTATGCTCAGATACCGCCGAGGGTTTTCTCAGAACTATGCTCAGATACCGCCGAGGGTTTTCTCGAAATTATGCTCAGATACCGCCGAGGGTTTTCTCGGATTATGCTCAGATACCGTCGAGGGTTTTCTCGGAATTATGCTCAGATACCGCCGAGGGTTTTCTCGGAACTATGCTCAGATACCGCCGAGGGTTTTCTCGGAATTATGCTCAGATACCGCCGAGGGTTTTCTCGGAATTATGCTCAGATACCGCCGAGGGTTTTCTCGGAACTATGCTCAGATACCGCCAAGGGTTATCTTGGAACTATGCTCAGATACCGCCGAGGGTTTTTCTCGGAATTATGCTCAGTTACCGCCGAGGGTTTTCTCGGAACTATGCTCAGATATCGCCGAGGGTTTTCTCGGAACTATGCTCAGATACCGCCGAGGGTTTTCTCGGAACTATGCTCAGATGCCGCCGAGGGTTTTCTCAGGAACTATGCTCAGATTATATTCAAATTATGCTCAGTTTATATTCAAATTATGCTCAGTTTATACTCAGATTATGCTAAATTTATACTCA